>NC_135727.1:83348447-84614174 GCF_964656455.1 Halichoerus grypus
ATCTCTCTCTTTTCGTTCATAATTTTATTAATTTCAATGCTTTCTATTTTTTTGATAAATCTGGCCAGTGGTTTATCAATCTTATTAATTCTTTCAAAGATCCATCTTCTAGATTCATTGATCTGATCTACTGTGTTTCTGGTTTCTAATTCATTGATCTCTGCCCTAATCTTAATTATTTCTCTTCTAATTCATGGCTTAGGCATCGCTCTTTGCTTTTTCTCTAGTTCTTTATGGTGTAGAGTTAGTTGGTGAATTTGGGATTTTTGTATTTTTTTGAGTGAGGCTTAGATGACTATGTATTTCCCCCTGAGGACCGCCTTTGTAGTATCCCATAGGTTTTGGACCGATGTGTTTTCATTCTCATTGGTTTCCATAAATTGTTTAAATTCTTCTTTGATTTCCTGGTTGACCCAAACATTCTTGAGCAGAGTGGTCTTTAGCTTCCATGTGTTTGAATTTCTTCCAAATTTTTTCTTGTGATTGAGTTCCAGTTTTAAAGCATTATGGTCTAGAATATGCAGGGAATAATCTCAATCTTTTGATATCACTTGAGACCTGATTTGTTACCTAGTATGTGGCCTATCCTGGAGAAAGTACCATGTGTGCTCGAGAAGAATGAGTGTTCTGTTGTTTTAGGGTGGAATGTTCTGTATATATCTATGAGGTCCATCTGGTCCAGTGTGTTATTCAAAGCTCTTATTTCTTTGTTGATTTTCTGCTTAGATGATCTGTCCATTGCTGAGAGAGGAATATTGAGGTCTCCTACCATTAACACATTGTTATCAATATGACTCTTTATTTTGGTTAACAGTTGGCTTATGTAGATGGCTGCTCCCATGTTGGGGGCATAGATATTTACAATTGTTAGATCTTCTTGTTGGATAGACCCTGTAAGAATGATATAGTGTGCTTCTGTGTCTCTAACTTCAGTCTTTAGTTTAAAATCTAATTTGTCTGATATAAGAATTGCTATCCCAGCTTTCTCTTGAGGTCCACTGGCATGGAAATGGATCTCCATCCCTTCACGTTCAGTCTGGATGTATCTTAATGTGCAAAATGAGTCTATTGTAGAAAGCATATGGATGAGTCCTGTCTTTTTATCCAATCTGCAACCCTGTGCCGTTTTATGGGAGCATTTAGGCCATTCACGTTGAGAGTTATTATTGAAAGGTACGACTTTATTGTCTAGATGCTGCCTGTGAAGACATTGTTTTTATAGATTGTCCCTGTAAATTTCTATTGTATATCACTCTTGGGGTCTTTCTCCTTTTATAGAACCCCCCTTAATATTTCTTGCAGGGCCGGCTTAGTGGTCACATATTCTTTCAGTTTCTGCCGGTCGTGGAAGCTCTGCATCTCTCCATCCATTCTAAATGACAGCCTTGCCGGATAAAGTATTCTTGGCTGCATGTTCTTCTCCTTTAGTACCCTGAATATGTCTTGCCAGCCCTTTCTGTCTTGCCAGGTCTCTGTGGATAGGTCTGACGTTATTCTGATGTTTGTCCCTCTGCACGTAAGGAATCTCTTCCCCTTAACTGCCCATAGGATGGTTTCCTTGGTTCTAAGGTTTGAGAGCTTTATTATTACATGTCGGGGCGTTGGCCTGTTTTCCTTGATCTTGGGATGGGTCCTCTCTGCCTCTAGGACACGAATGTTTGTTTCATTCCCCAGATTAGGGAAGTTCTCAGCTGCGATTTGCTCAAATATATCTTTTAGTCCTCTCTCTCTCTCCACGCCCTCAGGGATCACAGTTATTCTGACATTGGAACATTTCATGGTGTCACTTATTTCTCTGATTCTATTTTCATGGATTTTGAGTTGCTTTTCCCTGGTCTTCTTTTTTTCTTTTTGTCTATTAATTGGTCTTCTAGATCACTAATTTTTTCTTCTGCCTCGCTTACCCTAGCTGTTAGATTATCTAGATTAAATTGGATCTCATTGATAGCATTTTTAAGTTCGGCCTGTTTAGCTTTCATTTCTGCCCCTTAGGGGCAGTCTCTAAAGACTCTATGTTGCCATTAATTGATTTCTGCATTCTAGCTATGGTCTTCATAATTGCTACCCTGAATTCTATCTCTGACATCTTGGTTATATCTGTATCCGCTTGTAAATCTGTGGCATAAGTCACAGTCTCTGAGTCTTTCTTATTTTGGGAGTTCCTCCTCCTAGTCATTTTGTTGAGGGGTGGTTGAGGGAATGTACAGAATCCAAATTATTGACCACAACCCAAGCAAGATGCACCGTTTTTATGGGGACCTTAAGGTTGCTGGCCTATTTTTCTCCCATCCTGTCTTCTGGGGGAGAGGCCTGTGATGCTATTACTCAGGCAAACTTGTTTGGGCAGAGTTGCCCTGCACCCTGTACTGGGGGATTGGCTCAGTGAAAACCGGTTTTTGGGGGCTTTTGTTCTCCGGCGACTTCCCCTGGGGGCTTTCCGCGTCTCTTCCGAGAGTCAGAGCAGAAAAGACCTTTTCCAACCCTCTGCCTCAGAGCAGAGAGATCACAGTCTGTTCTTCAGTGAGCTCTCCAGGCCACACTATCTCCGTTTCTGTCTGTGCTGCTAGAAACTGCAGCGTCCTGGGTTGTGCGCCCCTCCTCAGTGTTCCCAGTCCTCGCCTCCAGGTCAGGGGACATCTCTGCCCTTTGTGATTCTAAAACTGCCAGCTGCTCCCGGTTCATGCATGCAGCCCCGCAGGTCTGGGTTCAGTCTGGAGGGCTGCCCTTGGGTCCTTTCCCTGCCTCTACTGGTCTGCGAATCTGTGCCTGGTCCCCAGCATGGGCGGCTATTGCTTACCAGTGGTGTAGGATCACCATGGCTCCCTCTCCCTGCTATTTATCTTCCAATATCTCCCTGCAGAATCACGGCTCCCCACTACATACCTTGAAACCAACCACCTGCGATATTCTGTTTGTAGAGATCCAGATCTATCTTCTTATATCTAAGGTTGATTTTGTGGGTGTTCAGCATGGTCTGGTAGATATCCAGCTGAATTCTGGGGACCAGTTGGAATAGGGTCCCCTACTCCTCCGCCATCTTTTCTTCCCCATGTATATTTCTTCCTTTATGTCTGTTAATAAGTTATTTATGTATTTAGGTGCTCCCATATTGGGTGTATAAATACTTACAACTATTATATCATCTTGTTGAATTATTCACTTTAACATTATGTAGTGTCCTTCTTTGTCTCTTGTTACAATCTTTGTTTTAAAGTCTATTTGGCCTGATATAAGTATTGCTTCCACAGCTTTCTTTTTCCTTTATGTCCATAGTAAGTATTTTTCTATCAATTCACTTTCAATGTGCATGTGTTTTTATATATACAATGAGTCTCTTGTAGGCAGCATATAGACGGGCCTTGCTTAGTTTTTTCTTTTTTTTTTTTTTGCTTTTTATGTTAATTCCAGTTAGTTAACGTACAGTGTAATATTAGTTTCAGGTGTAGAATTTAGTAATTCAAAACTTACATATGAAACCCAGTGCTCATCACAACAAAGGTCCTCCTCAAACCGCATCACCTATTTAACCTATCCCTCTGCCCATCTCCCCTCTAGTAACCCTAAGTTTGTTTTCTGTAGTTGAGAGTCTGTTTCTCAGTTTGCATAACTTTTTATAACCCCGTGTTCATTTGTTCTGATTCCTAAATTGAACATGTGTGTGAAATCAAATGATATTTGTCTTTCTCTGACTGACTTCTTTGCTTAGCATAATATTCTCTAGCTCCACCCACATCCTAGCAAATAGTAAGATTTCATTCTTTTTGATGGCTGAGTAATATTCCATTGTATGTATACTACCTCTTCTTTATCCATTCATAAGTCTATGGACATTTGTATTCTTTTCATAATTTGGTTGTTGTTGATAATGTTACTATAAAAATAGGCGTGCATGCATCCCTTCAAATAAGTGTTTTTCTATCCTTTGTGGAATACCAAATAGTGCAATTGTGGCATTACAGGATAGTTCTATTTTTAACTTTTTGAGGAACCTTCATACTGTTGTCCCAAGTGGCTGCATCAGTTTGCATTCCCACCAACAGTGTAAGAGGGTTCCCCTTTTTCTGCATCCTTGCCAACACCTTTTCTTTCCAATGTTGTTAATTTTAGCCATTCAGGCTGCTATGAGGTGATATCTCACTGTAGTGTTTGTTTTTGTTTTTTTAAAACCATTTTCAACTAATATATTTATCTTAATTTAAAATCAATTAATTGGCGCCTGGGTGGCTCAATTGGTTAAGCGACTGCCTTCGGCTCAGGTCATGATCCTGGAGTCCCTGGATCGAGTCCCGCATCGGGCTCCCTGCTCGGCAGGGAGTCTGCTTCTCCCTCTGACCCTCCCCCCTCTCATGTACTCGCTCTCTCTCATTCTCTCTCTCTCAAATAAATAAATAAAAATCTTTAAAAATAAATAAATAAATAAATAAAATAAAATAAATTAACATATAGTGTATTACTAATTTCAAAGATAGAGTTTAATGATTCATCAGTTGCATATAACACTGATAATTACAATACATATAATTACATCAGGTGCCCTACTTAATGCCCATTACCCAGTTACCACATCCCCCCACCCACCTCCTCTCCAGCAATCCTCAGTTTCTTTCCTAGAGTAAAGAGTCTCTTAGTGTTTGTCTCCCTATGTGATTTTGCCTTATTTTATTTTTCCCTCCCTTCCCATATGTTCATCTGTTTTGTTTCTTAAATTTCACATATGAATGAAATCATATGATATGTCTTCCTCTGACTGACTTATTTAGCTTAGCAAAGTACCCTCTAGTTCCATCCACATTGTTGCAAATGGTAAGATCTCATTCTTTTTGATGGTGGAGTAATATTCCATATACCACCTCTTCTTTATCCATTCATCTATCAATGGACATCTGGGTTCTTTCCATTTTTTTGGCTATAGTGGACATTGCTATACACTTTGGGGTGCATGTGCCTCTTCAAATCACTATTTTTGTATCCTTTGAATAAATACCTATTAGTGCAATTGCCGGGTTGTAGGATAGCTCTATTTTTAACTTTTTGAACAACTTCCATACTGTTTTCCAGAGTGGCTGTTCTCACTGTACTTTTGATTTGTACTTCCCTAATAATGAATGATGTTGAGCAGCTTTTCATGTGTAGTTGAGCATCTGTAAGTCTTCTTTGGAAAAATGTCTATTCTTGTCTTCTGCCTATTTTTAATGAATTATTCACTTTTTGGTGTTGTTTTTTGGTAAGTTGTTTATATGCTTTGGATACTAATCCCTTATCAGATATGTCCTTCGCAAATATCTTGTCCCATTCTGAAGGTTCCCTTTTAGGTTTGTTGTTTCCTTTGCTCTGTGGAAGCTTTTTATTTTTATGAAGTCCCAATAGTTTACTTTTGTTTTTGTTTCCCTTGCTTCAGAGACATATCTAGTAAGAAGTTGCTATGGCCAATATCAAAGAGGTTACTGCCTCTGCTCTCCTTTAGGACTTTGACGGTTTCCTATCTCACATTTAGGTCTTTAATCCATTTTGAATTTATGTTTGTGTGTGGTGTAAGAAAGTGGTCCAGTTTCATTCTTTTGCATGTAGCTGTCCAGTTTTCCCAACACCATTTGTTGAACAGACTGTCTTTTTTCCATTGGATAATCTTTCCTGCTTTGTCAAAGATTAGTTGACCATAGAGTTGAGGGTCCATTTCTGGGTTCTCTATTCTGTTCCCTTGATCTCTGTGCCTGTTTTTGTGCCAGTACCATACTTTCTTGATGGCTACAGCTTTGTAATACAGCTTGAGGTCTGGAATTGTGATGCCTCTAGCTTTGCTTTTCTTTTTCAACATTGCTTTGGATATTTTGGGTCTTTGGTGATTTCATACAAATTGTAGGGTGGTGCTTGTAGTAGTTGTGTGAAAAATGCTGTTGGTATTTAATAGGGATTTCTTTAAATGTGTGGATTACTTTGGGTAGTATAGGCATTTTAACAATATTTCTTCTTTCAATCCATGACTGTGGAATGTTGTTGCATTTCTTTGTGTCATTTTCAATTTCTTTCATCAGTGTTTTATAGATTTCAGAATACAGATCTTTTACCTCTTTAGTTAGGCTTATTTCTAGGTATCTTATGGTTTTTGGTACAATTGATTTTTCCTTCTGCTTCATTATTGGTGTATAGAAATGACACAGATTTTTGTACATTGATATTGTATTCTGCAACTTTACTGAATTCATCTATCAATTCTAGCAATTTTTTGGTGGAGTCTTTTGAGATTTTTATAGAGAGTGTCATGTTATCTGCAAGTTGTGGAAATGTGATTTCTTCCTTGCTTACTTGGATGCCTTTTATTTCCTTCGGTTGTCTGATTGCTGTTGCTTGGACTTCAGTATTATGTTAATAACAGTGGTGAGAATGGATATCCCTGTCTTGTTCTTGACCACAGAGGAAAAGCCCTGATTTATTCCTTATTAAGGATGATAGCAGTGCATTTTTCATACATGAACTTTATTATGTTGAGGTATGTTCTTTTTTCCCTACTTTGTTGTGGGTGTATAACATGAATGGATGTTGTACTTTTTCAAATGCTTTTTCTGCATCTATTGAGATAATTATATTGTTCTTATCCTTTCTTTCATTGATGTGACTTATCATGTGGATTGATTTGCAAATATTGAGCCACACTTGCAACCCAGGAATAAATCCACCTTGATTGTGTTGAATGATTCTTTTAATGTACTGTTGGATTTCATTTGCTAGTATTTTGTTGGGAATTTCTACATCCATTTTCATCAGGGATATTGGCCTGCAGTTCTCTTTTTACTGGAATCATTGTCTGGTTTTGGTAACAAGGTAATGCTGGCCTTGTGGAATGAATTTGGAAGTTTTCCTAACATTTCTATTTTTTTGGAACAGTTTGAGAACAATAGGTATTAACTCTTCTTAAATGTTTGGTAGAATTCCACTGGAAAGCCATCTGGCCCTGGACTTTTATTTATTGGGAGACTTTTGATTAATGATTCAATTTCTTTGCTGGTTTTGGGTCTGTTCAAATTTTCTATTTCTTCCTGTTTCAGGTTTTGTAGTTTCTAGTTTTGTGTGTTTCTAGGAATTTATCCATTTCTTACAGATTATCTAAGTTGTTGGCATATAGTTGTTCATAATATGCTCTTATAATTTTATGTATTTTTGTGGTGTTGGTTGTTATTTCTCCTCTTTCATTTGTGATTTTATTTTTTTGGGTCCTTTTTCTTTTCTTTTTGATAAATCTGCCGAGGGTTTATCAATTTTATTAATTCTTTCAAAAAAGCAGCTCCTGGTTTCATTGATCTGTTCTACTGTATTTTTAGTTTCTATATCATTTATTTCTGCTCTAATCTTTTTTTAAAAGATTTATTTATTAGAGAGAGAGTGAGCGAGCGAGCTTGGGGGGAAGGGGCAGAGGGAATAAGAGAGAGAGAATCTCATGCAGACAACCTGCTGAGCGCAGAGCTTGACACAGGGCTTGATTTCATGACCCTGAGATCATGACTTAAGCTGAAATCCAGAGTCAGATGCTTAACTGACTGAGCCACCCAGGCACCACCCCCCCCCCCGCTCTAATCTTTATTATTCCCCTTCTTTTGTAAGCATTAAGCTTTTTTTGTTGTTCTTTTTCTAGCTCCTTCAGGTGTAAAGTTATGTTTTTTATTTGAGTCTTTTCTTCCTTCTTGAGGTAGGACTGTATTTCTTTATACTTCCCTCTTATGACTGCTTTAGCTGCATCCCAAAAGTTTTGGACAGTTGTGTTTTCATTTTAATTTGTTTCCATGTACATTTTTATTTCTTCTTTAATTTTCTGGTTGACCCATACATTCCCTGGTAGCATGTTCTTTAATCTCCATGTATTTGTGGTCTTTCCAAATTTTTCTTGTGGTTGACTTCAAGTTTCATTCTGTTATGTTCAGAAAATATGCATGGTATGATCTCCATTTTTTAAACTTGTTGAGGCCTGATTTGTGACCTAGTATGTGATCTATCCTTGAGAATGTTCCATGTGCACATGAAAAGAATGTGTATTCTGCTGCTTTAGGATTAAATGTTCTGAATATATCTGTTAAGTCCATCTGGTCCACTGTGCCGTTCAAAGTGTGTTGATTTTCTGCTTAGATTATGTGTCCGTTTTTGTAAGTAGGGTGTTAAAGTCCCCTACTATTATTGTATTATTATCAGTGAGTTCCTTTATGTTTGTTATACTTGTTCTATATATGTGGGTACCCACATTTTGGGGGCATAAATATTTACAATTCCTAGATCTTCTTGTTGTATTGTCCCCCTTAGTATGATACAGTTTCCTTCTTTATCTCTTGTTACAGTCTTTGGTTTAAAATGTAATTTGTGTGATATAAGGATTGATATTCAGGCTTTCTTTTGATTTCTATTCCCATGATAAATGTTTCCCCATCCCCTCACTTTTAATCTGGAGGTGTCTTTAGGTCTAAAATGAGTCTCTTTTAGGCAGCATATGGATGGGTCTTGGTTTTTTATCCATTCTGACACCATATATCTTTTGATTGGAGCTTTTTGTCAATTTATATCCAGAGCAATTATTGATAGATGAGTAATTAGTGCCATGTTTTTACTTGTGTTTTCCTTGTTTCTGGAGAATTTCTGTTCCTTTCCTGTCTTTGTCACTTTTAGTGTTTCCTTTCTACTCAGAGAGCCCTCATTAATATTTCTTGCAGGGCTGGTTTAGTGGTCACGAAGTCCTTTAGTTTTTGTTTGTCTGGGAAACTCTTTATGGCTCCTTCTGTTCTTAATGATAACTTTCCTGTATAAAGTATTCTTGGCTGCAGATTTTTCCTATTTAGCACGTTGAATACTTCATGCTACTGCTTTCTAGCTTGCCAAGTTTCTATTGAGAAATCTGCAGTGCATCTTATTTGTCTTCTCTTGTAAGTTAGGGACTTCTTTTGTCTTGGTGCTTTTAGGATTTTTTCTTCAATGCTATTTTGTAGATTTAATTACAATGTGTTTTGGTTTTGGTCTTCTTTTGTTGATTTTTGAAGGGAGTTCTCTGTTCTCTTGGATTTGGATGTCTGTATCCTTCCCCAGATTAGGGAAGTTTTCAGCTATGACTTCCTCAGATGAATTTTCTGCCCATTTGTCTCTTCTTCTTCTGGGACTCCTGTGATATGCATGTTATTACATTTGGTGGAGTCACTGAGTTCCCTAAGTCTATTCTTGTGACCTATCCTTTTTAATTCCATTTTTTTTTCAGCTTCATTATTTTCCATTATTTTACTTCTATATCACATATTTGTTTCTCTTCTTTCATCCTTGTGTTTATTATATCAGTCTATTTTGAATCTTAGTTATTCCATTTTCATTTCTGCCTGTTTTTTTTTTAAACTCTTTCACTTTTGTGGAAAGGGCCTCCCATTCTTTTTGCACAACCAGCTAGTATCTTCATTACTGTTGCTTTAAATTCTCCATCAGGCGTATTACTTATGTCTGTTTCAGTTAGATCTCTGGCCATGACCTTTTCCTGTTGTTTCATTTGGGATGAATTCTTCTGTCTTGGCATTTTGTCTAAGTCTCTGTCTTCTTCTCAGTGTTGAAAAAGCTTGTTACATTTCCTGCTACTGAGAGTAATGACTTTATGAAGAAGATGTCATTTAGTGTACAGGGCCTGGCACTTCAGGCAGTGCCCATGGTGTGTGCTGTGAGCACTCTGCTGCTGTGTTTTGACCTCTCTATTCTTTAAGCCTGTCATCTGCAGAAGCTCTCCTTGCCTTCAGTGGCCAGGGTTTGGACCTTGGCCAGAATGTAATAAGTTTTAACTAGGTGTGCTCTCATATGCTTGTTAAATGGGACCTCATAATTGGGGAAACAAGATGGAGTCCTGGGAATATGCAGCACAGTCTGAGGATTCCCTGGGTCACATGGGGAGAAGTGGTTCTCCTCCTTGGAGTACATTTGGTAGAGGGAATACAGCCACCCTGTGGGAAGTAGACCCTGTGGGCACCATTGACCTACCCCGTTTGCCAGTATAGAAACAAATACACTGGCTGAGAGTAGCAAACCCTTGCACCAGCTGTGTGCTGCAATTTATCACAAACTCTCAACCACTGCCTGGTCTCATGACTCTGTCTGGGACAAGCCAGCATTGGCCACAGTGCAGGGAGACCTTCCCCCAGAGGATCAGCATAGGTCCATGATGTGGGTGCCTCTGAAGTGTGTGGGGTTTTGAAACACAGCCATGTCTGAGATAGAGCACACCAGTGCTGTGCCATTTGGCTGGTGGACAGTTCCGACACAGGTGAAGGTGAGGATCTGATGGAAACTGGGGACACAGGAGGGGTCATTATTTGCACAACTGTGAGGGCATTCTCAAGAGTGATGGGTGCAAACTTCCAGCTCTGGAGAGGAGGGAGTGGGGTTCAGCCACTTTCACCCAATGCTCACCAGCATTGATTGACCCAAGTGAGATAAACAGCAGTACTAAGTGAACAATAAAACTGCTACAACAACCCCGCCCCCTCTGGTGGCCACTAGAGGTGAAAATCCACTAGGGGAAGTCCACCTGAGAATCACAGCAGCAAGCCCCTCCCCCAGAAGGCCAACACAAACCCCTCCCACTCACTAAGTCTATTGATCCTGGAGTAGTGCAAGCCTCAGCTCTAGGGAAAGAGAATTTAGCTTCATTTGGGTTTGTTTGTTTGTTTGTGGTTTTGTTTTTGTTTTGGATACAGAAAGAAAATTTTTAATTTATTATTATCTTTTTTAATTTTTAATTTTTATCATTTTTTTCTATCAAGCTTCTTGTAAAAAGCAGACCAAAACACACCTAGGTTCTTCTTCCTTCCTTCATTAATTAAACATTTATTTATTTATCTTATTAATTTTCTTTTATAGAGAGAGAGTGTGAGCCGGTGGGGGGGGGGGACAGAGGGAGAGGGAGAGAGAGAGACTCCTAAGGAGGCTCCCTGCCAAGCACAGAGCCTGATGCAGGACTCAATCTCACAACCTTGATATCATGACTTTAGCTTAAATCAAGAGTTGGATGCTTAACTGACTGAGCCATGCAGGTGCCCCTATTTATTTTTCTTTATTTTTTGATTGCTACTTTCTTTTACTCTTTTTTTTTTTTCTGTTTTCCTTTTTCCTCCAAAATGACAAGACAGAAGAATTCACACACACACACACACACACACACACACACAGAACAAGATGTAGAACTTATGGCCTGAGATTTAATCAATACAAATATAATCAGGAATTAAAAATCTCCCACCAAACAAGAGCCCAGGGCCAGATGGCTATCCAGGGGAATTCTACCAAATATTTAAAGAAGTATAAAAACTTATTCTTCTTAAACTGTTCCAAACAATAGAAATGTAAGGAAAACTTCAGAGGGGTGGAGCAAGATGGTGGAGGAGTAGGAGACCTGGATTTCATCTGGTCCCATGAATTCAGCTGGATAGGGATCAAACTATTCTGAACACCTACGAACTCAACAGGAGATTGAAGAAAAGAATAGCAACAACTCTCTGAACAGGAAAGCGACCACTTTCTGGAAGATAGGACGTGCGGAGAAATGAATCCGAGGTGATATTCGGGAGGGTAGATGGTAGGGGGAGGGGGCCTCCGTCAGCCGCTCCTGGCAAGTGATAGAACAGCAGAGCACAAAATTGGAACTTTTAGAAGTCAGCTCCACTGAGGGACGTCACTCGAGTGGCTAAGCGGGGGGTGGAACCCTCGTGGGACAGTGTGGTCTCAGGACCCTCAGGGTCACAGAAAGACCAGGAGTGCCTGAGTGCAGCAGAGCTCCCAGGTATGAGAGTGGGGAAGCCAGGTGCAGAGACAGAGCCCAGGCGCGGGCTCTCAGCTCAGGGTTACCATAAACCGTGATCCGCAGCACAGTCGGGCCACTGTTCCTCCAGCAGGGACCCAACAAGCGGCAGATCCGGGGACACTCCCCTTCCTCCCCCGGGAGGAGCAGCGCGGGAGTGCACCGCAGGATCTGCTGGGTTTGGAGACTCCACATGGGGTCGTACGCAGAGATAGAAACAGTCACAGGCTGGGTGAGCATGGAGTAAGGCCAGAGACCGGAGAGACGGGAGTGATTGACTGCTTTTTTCTGGGGGCGCACTGAAGAGTGGGGCCCCAAATTCTCAGCTCCTCTGGGAGAGAGACTGGGAGGCCACCATTTTCACTCTTGTCCTCCAAAGCCGAACGGAAAGCTTGCAGGGAACAAAAGCTCCCGAGAGCAAACCCGAGCAGATTACTTAGCCTGGACAGGCAAGGGTGGGCCAATTCTGCCTCCAGCAAAGACATTTGGGAACCATGGCAACAGGCCCCTCCCCCAGAAGATCAGCAAGAACAGTCAGCCAAGACCAAGTTTACCAAACAATGAGAACGGCAGAACTCCAGCACTAGGGGAATACTGGACATAGAATTCATGGCTTTTTTACCATGATTCTTTAGTCTTTCAAAGTTAATTTTTTTTTAACTGTCTTTTTTTTAATTTTTCTTTTTCCCTTTTTCAACCAACATCATTTCAATCCCTTTTTTAAAATAAACATTTTTATTTTTCATTTTTAGAGTCATATTTTATCCCTTCATAGTAGTTACCCTTATTTTTGGCATATATATATATATATATTTAAATATATATATATTTAAACCAATATATATATATAATATATATAATTGTTCTCTCTTTAAAATTTTGAGATACAGTTTCTTCTAACAGATCAAAATATACCCTAAATCTCTAGTGTATGGCTTTGTTCTAGCCTCCTGCCTGATCACATTCTCTCCCTTTTTTTCTTTTCTTTTTTTTTTAAATCCTCTTCTTTCTTTTTTCAAACAACTTCTTATCAATTCCTTTTATAACATTTTTTATAATTTTCACCTTTACAGTCATATTCCATCCCTACATCATATTAACCCTTATTTTTGTACATATATAAGTTTTTCTTTCTTTAAAATTTTGGGAGGCACTTTCTTCTAACAGACCAAAATACACACAAAATCTAGTGTGTGGCACTGATCTATGCACCAGCCTGATCATATTTGATCATATTCTGTTTTTTTTTTTTTTGTTTTCTTCTGTTCTTGTTTGTTTTTATCTTTTTCTTTTTCTTTTTTTCTCTTTTTCTTTTCTCTTTCTTTCCCTTTCTTTTCCCCCAGTTTCAGGTCTTTTCTGATTTGTTTAGAGTATATTGTCTGTGGACGTTGTTACCCTGTTAGCATTTTGTTCTCTCATTCATCTATTCTCCTCTGAACAAAATGACAAGATGGGAAAAATCACCTCAACAGAAAGAAAAGAGGCAGTACCAAATGCCAGGGACCTACTCAATACGGACATTAGTACGATGTTGGAACTAGAGTTCAGAATGATGATTTTAAAGATACTAGCTGGGCTTGAAAAAAGCATGGAAGTTATTAGAGAAACACTTTCTGGAGAAATAAAAGAACTAAAATCTAACCAAGTCGAAATCAAAAAGGCTATTAATGAGGTGCAATCAAAAATGGGGGCTCTAACTGCTAAGATAAATGAGGCAGAAGAGAGAATTAGCGATATAGAAGACCAAATGATGGAAAATAAAGAAGCTGAGAAAAAGAGAGATAAACAACCACTGGATCACGAGAGCAGAATTCGAGAGATAAGTGATACCATAAGATGAAACAATATTAGAATAATTGGGATCCCAGAAGAAGAAAGACAGAGAGGGGCAAAAGGTATATTGGAGCAAATTATAGCAGAGAACTTCCCTAATTTGGGGAAGGAAACAGGCATCAAAATCCAGGAGGCACAGAGAACCCCTCTCAAAATCAATAAAAATAAGTCAACACCCCGACATCTAAGAGTAAAACTTACGAGTCTCAGAGACAAAGAGAAAATCCTGAAAGAAGCTCGGGAGAAGAGATCTGTAAACTACAATGGTAGAAACATTAGATTGGCAAGAGACCTATCCACAGAGACTTGGCAGGCCAGAAAGGACTGGCATGATATATTTAGAGCATTAAATGAGAAAAATATGCAACCAAGAATAATATATCCACCTAGGGTGTCACTGAAAATAGAAGGAGCGATAAAAAGCTTCCAGGACAAACAAAAACTAAAGGAATTTGCAAGCATGAAACCAGCCCTACAAGAAATATTGAAAGGGCTTCTCTAAGCAAAGAGAGAGCCTAAAAGCAACATAGACCAGAAAGGAACACAGACAATATACAGTAATAGTCACCTTACAGGCAATACAATGGCACTAAATTCATATCTTTCAATAGTAACCCTGAATGTAAATGGGCTAAGTGCCCCAATCAAAACACACAGGCTATCAGATTGGATAAAAAAAACAAGACCCATCCATATGCTGTCTGCAAGAGACTCATTTTAGACCCAAAGACACCCCCAGATTGAAAGTGAAGGGGTGGAAAATGATTTACCATGCTAATAGACACCAAAAGAAAGCTTGGGTGGCAATCCTTATATCAGACAAATTAGATTTTAAACCAAAGACTGTAATAAGAGATGAGGAAGGACACTATATCATGCTTAAAGGGACTATCCAACAAGAAGATCTAACAGTTATAAATATCTATGCCCCTAATATGGGAACAGCCAATTATATAAGCCAATTAATAACAAAAGCAAAGATACACATTGACAACAATACAATAAGAGTGGGGGACTTTAACAGCTCCCTCACTGAAATGGACAGATCATCTAAGCAAAAGATCAACAGGGAAATAAAGACTTTAAGTGACACACTGGGCAAAATGGACTTCACAGATCGATTCAGAACATTCCATCCCAAAGCAACAGAATGCACATTTTTCTCTAGTGCCCATGGAACATTCTCCAGAATAGATCATATTAGAGCTCACAAATCAGGTCTCAACTGGTACCAAAAGATTGGGATCATTCCCTGCATATTTTCAGACCACAATGCTTTGAAACTAGAACTCAATCACAAGAGGAAAGTCAGAAAGAACTCAAATACATGGAGGCTAAAGAGCATCCAACTAAAGAATGAATGGGTCCACCAGGAAATTAAAGAAAAATTTAAAAAATTCACAAAACAAATGAAAATGAAAACATAACTGTTCAAAATCTTTGGGATACAGCAAAGGCCATCAGAGGAAAGTATATAGCAATACAAGCCTTTCTCAAGAAACAAGAAAGGTCTCAAATACACAACCTAACACTACACCTAAAGGAGCTGGAGAGAACAGCAAATAAAGCCTAAACCCAGCAGGAGAAGAGAAATAATAAAGATCAGAGCAGAAATCAATGAAATAGAAACCAAAAGAAGAGTAAAACAGATCAACAAAACAAGGAGGTGGTTCTTTGAAAGAATTAACAAGATTGATAAACCCATGGCCGGACTCATCAAAAAGAAAAAAGAAATGACCTAAATCAACAAAATCATGAATGAAAAAGGAGAGATCACAACCAACACCAAAGAAATACAAACAATTATAAGAACATATTATGAGCAACTCTATGCCAGCAAATCAGATAATCTGGAAGAAATGGATGCAAAAACTACCAAACATTTAAAGAAGAATTAATACCTATTCTTCTGAAACTATTCCAAAAAAGAGAAATGGAAGGAAAACTTCCAAACTCGTTTTATGAAGCCACCATTACCTTGACCCCCAAGCCAGACAAAGACCCCATCAAAAAGGAGAACTACAGGCCAATATCCTTGATGAACACGGATGCAAAAATTCTCACCAAAATACTAGCCAATAAGATCCAACAGTACATTAAAAGGATTATTCACCGGGGGGGGGAGGGGAAGATGGCAGAAGAGTAGGGGACCCTATTTCAGCTGGTCCCGGGAATTGAGCTAGATAACTACCAGACCACTCTGAGCACCCATGAAACCAGCCTGAGATGTAAGAAGATCTGAATCTCTACAAACAGAATATTGCAGGCAGTTGGTTTTGAGGTATGAAGCGGAGAGCCGTGATTCTGCAGGCAGATATTGGAGGATAAACGGAGGTGGGAGGGTGCCTGAACGTGGGGATCGTACACCGCCGGTGAGTGACAGCCTCACACGCTGCGGACAGGGCACAGACTCGCAGACCGGTAGCATCGGGAAAGAACTTTAGGGCAGCCCCCGGGGTGAAAAACCAGACCGGCGGGGTCGCCCGCACGCAAACTGCAGCCCCCCAGACAGAAACCAGAGTGACGGTCACGCGCAAGTGAACTGCAGCCTCCGAGACGGAAACCCGGTGCACAAGGGTCAGGCCGGTGAACTGCAACCCCCGGGAGTGGAAACCCCAAGTGGCGGAGTCTCGGGCGCACGAAATGGGAGCAGCTGCCGGTTTTAGAAGCACAAAGGGGAGAGACGTGCCCCGACCTGGAGGCAGGACTGAGAGCACTGCGGAAGGGCGCACAAACCAGGACACTGCAGTTTATAGCAGCAGAGACAGAAACGGAGACAGTGTGGCCTGGAGAGCTCACTGAAGAATAGACTGAGGACTCTGTGCTCTGAGGCAGAGGGTTGGAAACGGTCTCTTCTGCTCTGACTCACGGAAGAGACGCGGAAAGGCGCCAGAGAACAAAAGCCCCAAAGACTGATTCCCACTGAGCCCATCGCCCGCCACAAGGGCGAAGGGCAACTCCGACCGAACAGGGTTGCCTGAGTAACAGCGCGGCAAGCCCCTCCCCCAGAAGACAGGCTGGGAAAACAAGAGGCCAGCAACCCTAAGGTCCCAAGAAAACAGGTGCATCATGCTTGGGTTCTAGTCAATCATTTCGACTTGATACATTCCCTCAAACACCCATCAACAGAATGACTAGAAGGAGGAGCCCCCAAAACAGAAAAGACTCAGAGATTATGACTTATGCTGCAGATTTACAAATGGATGCAGATATAACCAAGATGTCAGAGATGGAATTCAGGCTAGCAATTGTGAAGACAATGGTTAGAATGGAGAAATCAATTAATGGCAACATAGAGTCTCTAAGGGCAGAAATAAAAGGTGAACTGGCAGAACTTAAAAATGCTATGAATGAGATCCAATCCAATCTACATAATCTAACAGCTAGCGTAACTGAGACAGAAGAGAGAAAAAGCGACCTGGAAGACAATATAATAGATAAAAAGGGAAAAGAGGAGGGCAGGGAAAAACAACTCAGAATCCATGAAAATAGAATCAGAGAAATAAGGGAAACCATGAAGCGTTCCAATGTCAGAATAATTGGAATCCCGGAGGGAGTGGAGAGAGAGAGTGGACTAGAAGATGTATTTGAGCAAATCGTAGCTGAGAACTTCCCTAATCTGGGGAATGAAACAAACATTCGCGTCCTAGAGGCAGAGAGGACCCCTCCTAAGATCAAGGAAAACAGGCCAACACCACGGCATGTAATAATAAAACTTGCAAATCTTAGAACCAAGGAAACCATCTTAAGGGCAGTTAGGGGGAAGAGATTCCTTATGTACAGAGGGAGGAACATCAGAATAATGTCAGACCTATCCACAGAGACCTGGCAAGACAGAAAGGCCTGGCAAGACATATTCAGGGTTGGGGCGCCTGGGTGGCTCAGTCGTTAAGCGTCTGCCTTCGGCTCAGGTCATGATCGCAGGGTCCTGGGATCGAGTCCCACATCGGGCTCCCTGCTCGGCAGGAAGCCTGCTTCTCCCTCTCCCACTCCCCCTGCTTGTGTTCCTGCTCTCGCTATCTCTCTCTCTCTGTCAAATAAATAAATAAAATCTTTAAAAAAAAAAAAAAGACATATTCAGGGTAGTAAATGAGAAGAACATGCAGCCAAGAATACTTTATCCAGCAAGGCTTTCATTTAGAATGGATGGAGATATGCAGAGCTTCCATGACCAGCAGAATTTGAAAGACATGTGACCACTAAGCCGGCCCTGCAAGAAATATTAAGGGGGGTTCTATAAAAGGAGAAAGACCCCAAGAGTGATCTACAACAGAAATTTACAGGGGCAATCTATAAAAACAACGTCTTCACAGGCAACATGATGACAATTAATTCATAGCTTTCAATAATCACTCTCAACGTGAATGGCCTAAACGCTCCCATAAAACGGCACAGGGTTGCAGATTGGATAAAAAGACAGGACCCATCCATATGCTGTCTACAAGAGACTCATTTTGAACCTAAAGATACATCCAGACTGAAAGTGAAGGGATGGAGATCTATCTTCCATGCTAGCGGACCTCAAAAGAAAGCTGGGGTAACAATTCTTATATCAGACAAATTAGAATTTAAACTAAAGTCTGTAATAAGAGACACAGAAGGACACTATATCATTCTTAAAGGGTCTATCCAACAAGAAGATCTAACAATTGTAAATATCTATGCCCCCAACACGGGAGCAGCCATATACATAAGCCAACTGTTAACCAAAATAGAGTCATATTGATAACAATACATTAATTGTAGGAGACCTCAATACTCCACTCTCAGCAATGGACAGATCATCTAAGCAGAAAATCAACATGGAAACAAGAGCTTTGAATGATACATTGGACCAGATAGACCTCATAGACATTTACAGAACATTCCACCCTAAAACAACAGAATACTCATTCTTCTCGAGTGCACATGAAACTTTCTCCAGAATAGACCACATACTGGGTGACAAATCAGGTCTCAACCGATACCAAAAGATTGAGATTATTCCCTGCATATTCTCAGACCACAATGCTCTAAAACTGGAACTCAATCACAAGAAAAATTGGGCAGAAATTCAAACACTTGGAAGCTAAAGACCACTCTGCTCAAGAATGTTTGGGTCAACCAAGAAATCAAAGAAGAACTTAAACAATTCATGGAAATCAATGAGAACGAAAACACATCGGTCCAAAACCTATGGGATACTGCAAAGGTGGTCCTAAGGGGGAAATCCATAGCCATCCAAGCCTCACTCAAAAAAATAGAAAAATCCCGAATTCACCAACTAACTCTACACCTTAAAGAACTAGAGAAAAAGCAACAAACAATGCCTAAGCCACACATCAGAAGAGAAATAATTAAAATTAGAGCAGAAATCAATGAATTAGAAACCAGAAACACAGTAGATCAGATCAACGAAACTAGAAGTTGGTTCTTTGAAAGAATTAATAAGATTGTTAAACCACTGGCCAGACTTATGCAAAAGAAGAGAGAAAGGACCCAAATTAATAAAATGATGAATGAAAGGGGAGAGATCACGATTAACACCAAGGAAATAGAAACAATTATTAGAAATTATTATCAACAACTACATGCCAATAAACTGAGCAATCTGGATGAAATGGAAGCCTTCCTGGAAACCTATAAGCTGCCAAGACTGAAACAGGAAGAAATTGACAACCTGAATAGGCCAATAACCAGTAACGAGATTGAAGCAGTGATCAAAAACCTCCCAAAAAACAAGAGTCCAGGGCCTGATGGATTCCCTGGGGAATTCTACCAAACATTCAAAGAAGAAATAATACCTATTCTACTGAAGCTGTTTGAAAAAATAGAAACAGAAGGAAAAATTTCAAACTCATTCTATGAGGCCAGCATTACCTTCATCCCCAAACCAGGCAAAGACCCCATCAAAAAGGAGAATTTCAGACCGATATCCCTGATGAATATGGATTCCAAAATCCTCATCAAAATCCTAGCTAATAGGATCCAACAATACATCAAAAGGATCATCCACCACGACCAAGTGGGATTTATCCCAGGGATGCAAGGGTGGTTCAACATTCGCAAATCAATCAATGTCATAGAACACATTAATAAGAGGAGGGAGAAGAACCATATGGTTCTCACAATTGATGCAGAAAAAGCATTTGACAAAATACAGCATCCTTTCCTGATTAAAACTCTCCAGAGTATAGGGATAGAGGGAACATTCCTCAAGCTCATAAAATCCATCTATGAAAAACCCACGGCGAATATCATCCTCAATGAGGAAAAGCTGAGAGCCTTTTCCTTAAGATCAGGAACACGTCAAGGGTGCCCACTCTCACCACTGTTGTTCAACATAGTACTAGAAGTCTTAGCAACAGCAATCAGACAACAAAAAGAAATAAAAGGTATTCAAATTGGCAAAGAAGAAGTCAAACTCTCTCTTTTTGCAGACGCCATGATACTTTATGTGGAAAAACCAAAGGACTCCACCCCCAAATTACTAGAACTCATCCCGCAATTCAGTAATGTGGCACGATACAAAATCAATGCACAGAAATCAGTTGCTTTCTTATACACTAACAACGCAACAGTAGAAAGAGAAATTAAAGAAACCATTCCATTTACAATAGCACCAAAAACCATAAGATACCTCGGAATAAACCTAACCAAAGAGGTAAAGGATCTGTACTCTAGGAACTACAAAACACTCATGAAAGAAATGGAAGAAGACACAAAAAGATGGAAAAATATTCCATGCTCATGGATCACAAGAATAAACATAGTTAAAAAGCCTATGCTACCCAGAGCAATCTATACCTTCAATGCCATCCCAATCAAAATTCCAATGACATTTTTCAAAGTGCTGGAAAAAACAATCCTAAAATTTGTATGGAATCAGAAAAGACCCCGAATCGCCAAGGAGATATTGAAAAAGAAAAACAAAGCTGGGGGCATCACGCTGCCCGATTTCAAGCTATATTACAAAGCAGTGATCACCAAAACAGCATGGTACTGGCACAAAAACAGACATACAGACAAATGGAACAGAACAGAGAACCCAGATATGGACCCTCAACTCTATGGTCAAATAATCTTTGACAAAACAGGAAAAAACATGCGATGGAAAAAAGACACTCTCTTCAATAAATGGTGCTGGGAAAATTGGACAGCCACATGCAGAAGAATGAAACTCGACCATTCTCTAACACCATTCACAAAGATAAACTCAAAGTGGATGAAAGACCTCAATGTGAGTCAGGAATCCATCCAAATCCTAGAGGAGAACATAGGCAGTAACCTCTTTGACATCACCCACGGCAACTTCTTTCAAGATACATCTCCAAAAGCTAGTGAAACAAAAGCAAAAATGAACTTTTGGGACTTCATCAAGATAAAAAGCTTCTGCACAGCAAAGGAAACAGTCAACAAAACAAAGAGGCAACCCACAGAATGGGAGAAGATATTTGCAAATGACACTGCAGATAAAGGGCTGGTATCCAAGATCTATAAAAAACTTCTCAAACTCAACACCCAAAAGACAAATATCAAGTCAAAAAGTGGGCAGAAGAGATGAACAGACACTTCTCTGAAGAAGACATACAAATGACTAACAGACACATGAAAAAATATTCATCATCTTTAGCCATCAGGGAAATCCAAATCAAAACCACCCTGCGATACCAACTTACACCAGTTAGAATGGCAAAAATGGACAGGGAAAGAAACAACAAATGTTGGAGAGGTTGTGGAGAAAGGGGAACCCTCTTACACTATTGGTGGGAATGCAAGTTGGTACAGCCACTTTGGAAAACAGTGTGGAGGTTCCTCAAAAATGTAAAAATAGAGCTACCCTGTGACCCAGCAATTGCACTCCTCGGTATTGACCCCAAAGACACAGATGTAGTGAAAAGAAGGGCCATATGCACCCCAATGTTCATAGCAGCAATGTCTGCAATAGCCAAACTGTGGAAAGAGCCGAGATGCCCTTCAACAGATGAATGGATAAAGAAGATGTGGTCCATATATACAATGGAATATTACTCAGCCATCAGAAAAGATGAATACCCAACTTTTACATCAACATGGATGGGACTGGAGGAGATTATGCTAAGTGAAATAAGTCAAGCAGAGAAAGTCAATTATCATATGATTTCCCTTATTTGTGGAACATAAGGAATAACATGGAGGACATTAGGAGAAGGAAGGGAAAATTAGGCGGGGGAAATTGGAGAGAGAGATGAACCATGAGAGACTATGGACCTGAGAAAGAAACAGGGTTTCTTAGAGGGGCCGGGGGAGGGGGGATTGGTTAGCCCGGTGATGGGTATTAAGGAGGGCACGTACTGCATGGAGCACGGGGTGTTATACGAAAACAATGGATCGTGGATCACTACATCAAAAACTAATGATGTATTGTATGGTGACTAACATAACATAATAAAATTAAAAACTACAAAAAAAAAAAAAAAAAAAAGGATTATTCACCATGACCAAGTGGGATTTATCCCTGGGCTGCAAGGTAGGTTCAACATCCACAAATCCATCAGTGTGATACAATACATTAATAAAAGAAAGAACAAGGACCGTATGATCCTCTCAATAGATGCAGAAAAAGCATTTGACAAAGTACAGCATCCTTTCTTGATCAAAACTCTTCAGAGTATAGGGATAGAGGGTACATACCTCAGTATCATAAAAGCCATCTATGAAAAACCCACAGCGAATATCATTCTCAATGGGGAAAAACTGAGAGCTTTCCCCCTAAGGTCAGGAACATGGCAGGGATGTCCCCTATCACCACTGCTATTCAACATTGTATTAGAAGTCCTAGCCACAGCAATCAGACAAAAGAGAGAAATAAAAGGCATCCGAATTGGCAAAGAAGTCAAACTCTCACTCTTTGCAGATGATATGATACTTTATGTGGAAAACCCAAAAGACTCCACAACAAAACTGCTAGAGCTCATACAGAAATTCAGTAAAGTGGCAGGATAGAAAATCAATGCACAGAAATCAGTGACATTCCTATACACCAACAACAAGACAGAAGAAAGAAAAATTAAGGAGTCGATCCCATTTACAATTGCACCCAAAACCATAAGATACCTAAGAATAAATCTAATTAAAGAGGAAATGAATCTGTACTCAGAAAACTATAAATTACTCATGAAAGAAATTGAGGACGACACAAAGAAATGGAAAAATGTTCCACGCTCATGGATTGGAAGAAAAAATATTGTGAAGATGTCAA
Source organism: Halichoerus grypus (assembly GCF_964656455.1). Taxonomy (NCBI): domain Eukaryota; kingdom Metazoa; phylum Chordata; class Mammalia; order Carnivora; family Phocidae; genus Halichoerus; species Halichoerus grypus. The sequence goes on from NC_135727.1 coordinate 83,371,301, forward strand.
TGCTACCTAGAGCAATCTACACATTCAATGCAATCCCCATCAAAATACCATCCACTTTTTTCAAATAAATGGAACAAATAATCCTAAAATTTGTATGGAACCAGACAAGACCCCGAATAGCCAGAGGAATGTTGAAAAAGACAAGCAAAGCTGGTGGCATCACAATTCCAGACTTCAAGCTCTATTACAAAGCTGTCATCATCAAGACAGTATGGTACTGGCACAAAACAGACACATAGATCAATGGAACAGAATAGAGCCCAGAAATGGACCCTCAACTCTATGGTCAACTCATCTTCGACAAAGCAGGAAAGAATGTCCAATGGAAAAAAGACATTCTCTTCAACAAATGGTGTTGGGAAAATTGGACAGCCTCGTGCAGAAGAATGAAACTGGACCGTTTCCTTACACCACACACAAAAATAGACTCCAAATGGTTGAAAGACCTAAATGTGAGACAGGAGTCCATCAACATCCTAAAGGAGAACACAGCCAGCAACCTCTTCAACCTCAGCCACAGCAACTTCTTCCTAGAAACATCGCCAAAGGCAAGGGAAGCAAGGGCAAAAATGAACTATTGGGACCTCCTCAAAATAAAAAGCTTTTGTACAGCAAAAGAAAGAGTCAACAAAACCAAAAGACAACCGACAGAATGGGAGAAGATATTTGCAAATGACATATCAGATAAAGGGCTAGTATCCAAAATCTATAAAGAACTTCTTAAACTCAACACTCAAAGAATACCCATCACCAGGCTAACCCATCCTCCCACCCCCCTCCCCTCTAGAATCCTCAGTTTCTTTCTCAGAGTCCATTGTCTCTCATGGTTTGTCCTCAGAGTCCATTGTCTCTCATTGGATTTCTTGATCCAATCAAGAAATGGGCAGAGGACATGAACAGACATTTTTCCAAAGAAGACATCCAAACGGCCAACAGACACATGAAAAAGTGCTCTACATCACTTGGCATCAGGGAAGTCCAAATCAAAACCTCAATGAGGTATAACCTCACACCAGTCAGAATGGCTAAAATTAACAAGTCAGGAAATGACAGATGTTGGTGGGGATGTGGAGAAAGGGGAACCCTCCTACACTGTTGGTGGGAATGCAAGCTGGTCAGCCACTCTGGAAAACAGTATGAAGTTCTTCAAAAAGTTGAAACTAGAGCTACCATATGATCTAGCAATTGTACTACTGGGTATTTACCCCAAAGATACAAATGTAGGGATCTGAAGGGGTACATGCACCCTGATGTTTATAGCAGCAATATCCACAATAGCCAAACTGGAAAGAGCCAAGATGTCCATTGACAGATGAATGGATAAAGAAGATGTGGTATATATACACAATGGAATATTATGCAGCCATCAAAAGGAATGAAATCTTGCCATTTGCAATGACGTGGATGGAACTGGAGGGTATTATGCTGAGCGAAATAAGTCAATCAGAGAAAGACATATATCATATGACCCCACTGATATGAGGAATTTTTAATCTCAGGAAACAAACAGAGGGTTGCTGGAGTCGTAGGGGGTGGTAGGGATGGGGTAACTGGGTGATAGACATTGGGGAGGGTATGTGCTATGGTGAGCTCTGTGAAGTGTGCAAGACTATTTAATCACAGGTCTGTACCTCTGAAGCAAATAATACATTATATGTTAAAAAAAAAAAGAAGAAGAAGAAGAAGATAGCAGGAGGTGAAGAATGAAGGGGGGAAAATCAGAAGGGGAGACAAACCATGAGAGACAATGGACTCTGAGAAAGAAACTGAGGATTCTAGAGGGGAGGGGGGTGGGAGGATGGGTTAGCCTGGTGATGGGTATTAAAGAGGGCATGTTCTGCATGGAGCACTGGGTGTTATATGCAAACAATGAATCATGGAACACTACATCAAAAACTGATAATGTGATGTATGGGGATTAACGTAACATAATAATAATAAAAAAGAAATGTGAGGAAAACTTCAAAACTCATTCTATGAGGCCAAAATTACCTTGCTTTTAAAACCAAAGTTCCCACTAAACATAATTACAGACCAATATCCCTGATGAATATGGATGCAAAAATTCTCAAGAAGGTACTAGCTAATTGAATCAAACAGTACATTAAAGGGATTATTCATGATGATCAAGTGGGATTCATTCCTATGCTGTAGGCGTGGTTCAATATCCACAGATTAATCAACATTATATACCACATTAATAAAAGAAAGGATCAGAACCATATGATCCTGTCAATAGATGCAGAAAAAGCATTTGACAAAATAAAGCATTCTTTCTTGACACAAACCCTCATTAAGTAGGGTTAGAAGAAACATACCTCAATATCATAAAGGCCATATATGAAAGCCCACAGCTAATATCATCCTCTACAGGGAAAAGCTGATGGCTTTCCCCCTAAAGTCAGGAACAAGAGAGGGATGTCCACTCTTATGAAAGTTGTTCAACATAATACCAGAAGTCCCAGGCTCTGCTATCAGAAAACAAAAAGAAATAAAAGGCATCCAAATCAGCAAGGAAGAAGTCAAACCTTCACTCTTCACAGATGACATGATACTCTATGTAGAAAACCTGAAAGAATCCACTAAAAAATTAATAGAACTGGTACAGGAATTCAGCAATGTGACAGGAGATAAAATCAATGCACAGAAGTCTGTTACATTTCTATACACTAACAATGAAGCAGCATAAAGAGAAATCAAAGAATCAAACTCATTCACAATTGCACCAAATACCAGAAGATACCTAAGAAAAAACCTAAGCAAAGATGTAAAAGATCTTTACTCTGAAAAATATAGAACACTTATGAAAGAAATTGAGGAAGACACAAAGGAATGGAAAAAACATTCCATGCTCATGGATTGGAAGAACAAATATTTTTTAAATGCTTATACTGTCTAAAGCATTTTACACATTCAATGCAATCCCAATCAAAATAACACCAGCATTTTTCACAGAGGTAGAACAAACAATTCAAAAATTTGTATGGAATCAGAAAAAAACCTGAATAGCCAAAGTAATGTTGAAAAAAAAAAAAGCTAAAACTGGAAGCATCATAATTCTGGACTTCAAGATGTATTACAAAGTTATAATCATTAAGACAGTTTGGTACTAGCACATAAAGAGACACATAGATCAATGGAACCAAACAGAAAACCCAGAAATGGGCCCTCAATTATATGGTCAACAAATCTTTGACAAAGCAGGAAAGACTATCCATTGGTAAAAAGATAGTCTCTTCAACAAAATGGTTTTTGGAAAACTGGACGGCAACATGCAGATTAAAACTGGACCACTTTTTTACACCATACACAAAAACAAATTCAAAATGGATGAAAGACCTAAACGTGAGACAGGAAACCATCAAAATCCTAGAGGAGAACACAGGCAGAAATCTCTTTTACCTCTGCTGTAGCAACTTCTTATTGGACATGTCTCCAGAGGCAAGGGAAACAAAAGCAAAACATGAACTATTGGGACTTCATCCAGCTAAACGCCTTCTGCACAGTGATGAAAACAATCAATAAAACTAAAAGGAAATGAATGGGATGGGAGGAAAAATTTGCAAATATATATCAGATAAAGGGCTAATATCCAAAATCTGTAAAGAACTTATCAAACTGAACACCCCAGAAACAAATAATCCAGTTAAGAAATGGACAGAAGATATGAACAGACATTTCTCCAAAGAAGACATCCAGATGACTAACAACACATGAAAAGATGCTCAACATCACTCATCATCAGTAAAATACAAATCAAAACCATGATGAGATACCACCTCACACCTGTCAGAACAGCTAAAATTAACACAAGAAACAAGAGATATTGGTGAGGATGTGGAGAAAGGGGAACCCTCTTGCACTGTCGGTAGAAATGCAAACTGGTGCAGCCACTCTGGAAAACAGTATGGAAGGTCCTCAAACAGTTAAAAATAGAACTACCCTGGGATCCAGCAATTGCACTACTAGGTATTTACCCAAAGATGTAAACATACTGAATCAAAGGGGCACAGGCACCCTGATTGTATAGCACCATTATCAACAATAGCCAAACTACGGAGAGAGCCCAAATGTTTATTGACTGATAAGTGGAATATTACTCTGCTATCAAAAAGAATGAAATTCGCCATTTGCAACAATGTGGATGGAGCTAGAATGTATTATGTTAATTAAAAAGTCAGAGAAAGACAAATACCACATGATTTCACTCCTATGTGGAGTTTAAGAAACAAAGCAGATGAACATATGGGAGGGGGAAAATAAAAGAGAGGGAAACAAACCATAAGATTCTCTTAAAGATAGAAAACAAACTCAGGGTTGATGGAGGGAAGTGGGTGGGGATGGGCTAGATGGTTGATGGGTATTGAGGAGGACACTTGTTATGATGAGCACTGGGTGTTGTATGTAAGTGATGAATCACTGAATTCTCCTGAAACCAATATTGCACTGTATGTTAACTAACAGGAATTTAAATAAAAATTTGAAAAACAATGAAAAATACATACACATACATACATACATACATACATCCCTGATACTAAATTCACTATAACTGAAGGCTTGCTGAACTCTCTTGTCGGGGAATGTGGTGTGGGTAGGAGTTTCTGCTATTCTTCCAGGGAAGGGTCCTGCTGCTGAGACTGTGACAAACTTGACCAATAAAGGCAGTGATAGCAGAGCACAGGATTGTGGGACCTGATGTAAGCAGGTTAGGCAGCCATTGTAGGTCATGCAGTGTTTACTGCAGGTGGTTCTGTGTTTATGCTAAGGGTCAGTGGAGGTAAATAGTGCCAGCCAGCTCCTTTGTCCCTGCAGAGAGTTCTCTGTGCTTGCTCTTCTCATGGAAGCACTCGGAGAAGAGCAAATAATCTCCTTCCTTTGTGTCTCAGGTGTTTTTCAGATCACTGTTTCCATGCTGCCTCCCTCATGGTTCTTTGCCTGCTTTCTCTCTAGGAGCAGTGCAGTGCTCTCCAGGCTCCTTCCCAGCCATGCCTGCTGACTTTAAAACTCCAGGGTTAAGGACATGGTGTGGGCAGGGGCCTGTGTTGTTTTTCTGTGGGAGGTTCTCACCATGCTGGGACTGAGGGATGTTTGACCAAGAAAGTCAGTTGCACCAGAGTGCAAGGGCCTGTGTCTTGGAGCAAGCAAGCTAGGCAGCTAGGGTTGGGGTGGAACCACCCTCCACAGGTGGCTCGGCTTTTATACTGTGGGGCATGGGAGGGAAATGGTGCCTGCTGGCTCCTTTGTTCCTGGAGAGCATCCCCTGTGAATACTACCTCTCTGGGATGGCTTCAAGAAGAGAGAAAAATCTCCCCTCTGTGTGCCCCAGGGGTTGCTCAGTTCACTATTTCCATGCCATCAGCCCCCAGGTTATTTGCCTGCCTTCTCTCCAGGAATAGGGCAATGCCCTCAGGGCTCTATGCCAGCCAAGCCTGCTAACCTTTAAAATGTCTTCAAGCTCCTTGATTGCAAAAACTCAGGAAAATCAACCTCTCTTTTTCCCAGTCAATGGCTTTGGGGAATCATTTTTCTTGTGTCTTCCTCTCTGTGCTCCTCTCTCTCTTCCCTTTCTCTGCAACCATGTCTCCCTTCCCTCCCCAGCACCTGCAATCCATTTTTCTCTCAAACCCCATTTCTGCACTTCCTACCTTTGTTGATGTAGCCTCTTCTCTCCCTCTGTAGTGGAGTTTGTTCTATCAGTCCTCAGGTTGATTTCTTGGGTATTCAGAATGATTTGATTGTTATATAGTTGTGTTCAAGGGACTAAACAAGCTTATGGTCCTCCTACTATGCTGCCATCTTAGCTTGTCCTTGTCGGGTCTTGCTTTCTTTTCTTTCTTTTTTTTTCATGGGAATATTTATTCCTTTTTTATCCACTCATGTTGTCAACCTTAGAAGTAGTATCTGTAAAGTTTCTTTTTTTTTTTTTTATCTGTAAAGTTTCTAACCTCAGTTGGTAGATGCTGGAATTATAATCTCTAAATTGGCTCAAGCTCTGCACCCCTTTTCTGTAACACAATAAATCCTTGTAATAGTACTAATTTTATTATTTTTAGGAAGTTATTTTATTAAAATAGATAATAATATGACAAGTGCTTCTCTTGCCTTCTAACAAAATTGGTAAAGGACTTATATCTCACTTTCTTACATTATCATAAAGAGATATTTCTGGGTTATTGAATTTTGGGATTGATTTATAAGTCTATGTTATCCTTTCCTTTCTATATCATAAATTTATGTATAACTTCATGTAACAGAGGTATAACATAACTGTCTCCAGCATGATTGCAAATGATATTCTATTAAATTACTTCTGTAGAAATGTCATAAAGTAGCTCTGTAAACATGTGATACAAGTCACATCAAAATGTTAGCAATTATGGAATCAATTCTAGCTTCGATATGTATGGATTTAGGTAATGTAGACACATATTTGGGGGAAGAATCTTCTCTAATTCTCATAGCATCCAGTCCATTAACTGTATTTGTCAGAGAATACTTATTTATGTACATCATTTCATGACTCTTTATTTTTTACTAATCAGCCAGTGTCACAAAAAACCTAATTGCATTGATCAAAAGCACTGATAAGCCATTAAAACGTCCTTTTAAAGATGTTGATTCTTTTTTTTCTTTTCTTTTTCTTTCTTCTTTCTTTCTTTCTTTCTTTCTTTCTTTCTTTCTTTCTTTCTTTCTTTCTTTCTTTCTTTCTTTCTTTTTTATTATGTTCAGTTACCCACTGAATAGCTTTCTTATCCATTTAGTCACCCTATGTATTTTGATTGGAGCATTTTGACCATTTACTTTCTAAGTAATTATTGATAAGTATGTATTTATTGCCATTTTGTTACTTGTGTTATGGTTGTTTTTGTAGTTCTTTGTTCCGTTCTTTTGCTGTCTCCTTTGTGGTTAGATGGAATTTTTTAGTGATATTCATGGATTTCTTTCTCTTTATTTTTTGCATATCTACTATAGGCTTTTGATTTGTGGCTACCGTTAGGCTCACATATAACATCTCATGCATATAGCAGTCTATATTAAGTTGATAGTTGCTTAAGTTTGAACTCATTCTAAAAACACTAAATTTTACTCCCCTGACATGTTTTATGTTTATCATGTCATCATTTACATCTTTTTGTTTTGTGAATCCCTTGACAGATTGTTATACATTTATTTGGTTTTACTGCTTTTGTGCTTTAAGATCTGTCCTGATTTTATAAGTGATTAATCTCCTACTTTTATTATGTGTATTTACCTGTGATTTTTTTTCCTTTTCCTTTCATAATATTCTCACTCCTGATTATGGCCTTTCTTTCTAGTCCAATAATTCCTGTTTACACTTCTTGTACAACTTGTTTAGTGGTGATGACCTCCTTTAACTTTTGTCTGGAAAAAAAATATTTCTCTTTCTATTCTAAATGATAACCTTGCTGAGCAGGGTATTCTTGGTTGCAGGGTTTTTGTTTTTGTTTTTCAGTACTTTGAATGTATTATGCTCCTCCTTTCTGGCCTGCCAAGTTTCTCTTGAAAAATCAACTGATATACTGATCAGGTTTTCCTTTCATATAACTATTTTCTTTCCTCTTGCTGCTTTTAAAATTCTCCCTTATTACTCTTTTTGCCATTTTAATTATTGTGTGTCTCAGTGTGGACCTCTTTGTATTGATTTGGTGGGGGCTTTCTGTGCCTCCTGGATCTAGATCTGTTTCCTTCCCCATATTAGGGATGTTTTCAGCTATTATTTCTTTAAAAAATTTTTCTGCCCCTTTTACTCTCTCTTCTCCTTCTGGGATCCTATAATGCAAATGTTATTACACTTGATAATGTCACTGAGTTCCCTTAACTGCCTCATTTAATCTTCTGTTGATTCCCTTTAGTGTATTTTCAATTTCAGTTATTGAGTTCTCTATTTGCTTGTTTTTTGGTGTTTTCTGTCTCTTTGTTGAAGATCTCCTTGACATCTTCAATTCTTTTCTCAAGTCCGGTAAGTATCTTTATGACCGTTACTTTGAATTCTCTATTAGGCATATTGCTTATCTCCATTTTATTTAGCTCTTATGCTGTGATTTTGTCATTTGTTTTTTAATTGGGACATATTCTTCTGTCTCCTCATTTTGTCTGTCTGTTCATTTCTATGTATTAGGAAAGTCAGTTATGTCTCCTGATCTTGAAAGTAGTTGCCTTATAAAAGGTCCTGTGGTGCCCCATAGGGCAGTATTTCCTGAACCAGGCACTTCAGGGGTGTCCTTCTCTCCTGTCCAAACCTCATCTGTCTTCAGCACAGTCAACTGCAATGGCCTACTTTGCCTTTTGTGGGCTGGGTTTGCTCCTTGTGCTCTTAATGTTCAAATCTGGGGCTGCTGTGGGCTTGTAGTTTGGTTGTGTCAGCATTCAGACCAGATGTTTGCTCTCAGCCCATTTGGTGGGTCATCAGTCACACTGAGCTTAAGGGTGCTCTCCCTAAATTGCCCTCCTAAGAGGCTTTTGGTGGTAGTCAGGGCTGGCCTTCAAACCAGATGCCTGCTCCCAGTCCATCTATTGGAGCTGCAGTAGCACCAACCTGCAAAGTTCTGTCCCTGCTTTGTCCCCTGAGAATCTTTTATTGATGTGCAGGGCTGACAGATCAGATGCCTGACCCCAATCTGTCTGCCAGGGATGCAGTGACCCCAAACTGCAGGGCTCCCTTGCTGACCCCTAAGACACTTTTGCTAGAGGGTGAGGCCAGCAGTCAGATCAGATATCTGCCCCCAGGCCATTTTCTGGGGCCTCAATTGAACTGTTGTGTGTGATTGTTTTCTCCTGTCCCCAGAGCAGGGGTCATTTTGAAGTAGCACCAGTTCTTTTATTTTTTAACATTTTATTTATTTATTTGACAAAGAGAGACACAGCGAGAGAGGGAACACAAGCAGGGGGAGTGGGAGAGGGAGAAGCAGGCTTCCCGCCGAGCAGGGAGCCCAATGCAGGGCTTGATCCCAGGACCCTGGGATCATGACCTGAGCCGAAGGCAGACGCTTAACGACTGGGCCACCCAGGTGCCCAGAAGTGGCACCAGTTCTTGCCAGGGCTGCTTGCAAGATATGAGGTGGCAAGTGCCACTTTGGAGGGACATTTGCTGAGTGGAGCCAATTGGATGGGCAGATCCACAGGAAGATGTGGGAGTGGAGCATGTGGTGTTAGCAACATTGGTGGAGGATGTTCCTGCTGATTAATGCAAGTCTCCAGATATCTATGATGGGGGGAGGAGACACATGGCACCTGCCAGCTCATTTCTTCTTTGAGAAGACCCCTGAAGATCCCTGCCCCTCTGGCACATGTTCTGAGATTAGTAAATAAATCTTCACATATAACCCAGGCACTTTTTAAACTGCTACTTCAGTGCTTTATCTTGGCAGGGATATTATGTTGTCTTCTTATGGGCAGGGGCTGAGATTCCTGTTACACTCCAGCTATCCAAGAGCAAAGCCCATTGATTTTTAACATACCTGGAATTAAGTACCACTGATTACAAAAACTTGCAAAGCTAAGCCCCACTGGTATTCAAAGTCAAATGTTATGGGGACATGTCTTCTCAGGGCAGGTCTCCTGTATCTGGAGTACTTGGTGTGGGGTCTCTTCTCTCCCTTCTCCATTCTTGTGGTGTCCCTCCTGTTTGTGCTTATTCTCACTGGGAGCTTGGTTCTGACCACATCTTCACCCCACCTACCCTTTTCAATGTGGCCTCCTCTCTATGATTAACTAAAATGTCTGTTCTAAAGGTCTTTCTCACAGCCTTTAACCTGGAATTTGCCAGTTTCCCCAGATTAACAATGGACTGGCCAACATCATAAATGTCTTGTACCATGACTGAACTCAGCATAGTTATCATTGTCCCATACCAGATACTGGAGGCAGAATGGAGTATCTTGGCTTATGTTACTGTAGTAAATGTGGCTTAATAAAGGCTTTCAAAAGCAGGGGCATAGATGGCCTATCTCATTTCCAACTCCCTAAGAATTTGTTATATATCCTCTGTATATTTCCAGGGTCCCTCATGCCCAGGAGATCCCACTTATTGGGATAAGCCTCCCTGCTGACTTAGAATAATTAAATCTATAGGCGTAACTTGGACATATTGGGATGGCCAGTTCCAGACCATACCAATAAAGTAAACACACAGTAAAGTAAGTCAAGTGAGTTATTTGTTTTCCCAGGGCATAGAAAAGTTATGTTTACACTATACTATAGTCTATTGAGTGTGCAATAGCAGTATGTCTTTTAAAAATGCTAACAATCATCTGAGTTTGTAATCTTTTTGCTGGCAGAGGGTCTTTCTTCAATGTTGATGGCTGCTGACTGATCAGGGTAGTGATAGCTGAAGGTTGGGTTGGAAGTGGCAATTTCTAAAAATAAGACAATAAAGTTTGCAGTACTGATCAACTCTTCCTTTCACTAACAATTTATCTGCACTTTACTTACAGTAGAACTTCCTTCAAAATTGGAGTCAGTCCTCTCAAACCCTGCTGCTGCTTTATCAACTAAGTCTGTGCAACATTCTAAATCCTTTTTCATCATTTCAACAGTCTTCATAGCCTCTTCACCAGGAGTAGAATCCATCTCAAGAAACCACTTTGTTGGCTCATACATATAACGTAACTCCTCATCCATTTAAATTTTATCATGTGTTTGCAGGAATTCAGTCACATCTGCAGGTTCCACTTCCAATTCTAGTTCTCTTTTTACCAAATCAACAGTTACTTCCTCCACTGGTCTAAAACTCCTCAAAGTTATCCATGAGGGTTGTAATCAACTTCTTCCAAATTCTTTTAAATGCTGATATATTGACCTCTTTCTATGAATCACGAAGTTTTTAATGACATACAGAAAGATGAATCTTTTCCAAAAAGTTTTCAAGTTCCTTTGCCCAGATCCATCAGAGGAATCACTATTTATGGCACCTATGGCCTTACAAAATATATATCTTTTCTTTTAAAAATATATTTTTTAAATAATAAGGCTTAAAATTGAAATTACTCTCTCATTGATGGGCTGCAGAATGGATATTATGTTTGTAGACATAAAAACAATATTACTCTCATGGTACATCTCCATCAGAGCTCTGGGGTGACCAGGTGTATTGTCAGTGACTGGTAATATTTTGGAAGGATTTTTCATTTTTTAAAGATTTTATTTATTTGAGAGAGAAAGAGAGAGCGAGAGCACAAGCAGGGGCAGCAGCAAAGGGAGAGGGAGAAGCAGGCTCTCGGCTGAGCAAGGAGCCTGATGTGGGGTTTGATCCCAGGGCCCTAGGATCATGACCTGAGCCAAAGGCAGATGCTTAACTGACTGAGCCACCCAGACACCCCTGAAAGGACTTTTTTTTAAAGACTTATTTATTTATTTATTTATTTATTTATTTATTTATTTAGGAGAGAGAGAGAGAACAAATGCGGGGGGAGGGAGAGGGACAAGCAGACTACGCTCTGAGTGTGGGGCCTGATGTGGGCCTTGATCCCACAACCCTGAGATCATGACCTGAGCTGAAATCAAGAGTTGGACACTTAGCCAACTGAGCCACCCAGGTGACCCTTGAAAGAAATTTTTTATTCTGAGCAGGAAATCTCAACAGTGGGCTTAAACTATTTAATAAGCCATGTTGGGGGCACCTGGGTGGCTCAGTCAGTTAGGTGTCTGCCTTTGGCTTGGGTCATGATCCCAGGGTCCTGGGATCTAGCCCTGCATGTGTTCCCAGCCCAGTGGAGAGTCTGCTTCCCCTCTCCTTCTGCCCCTCCCCCTGCTCATGCTCTCTCTCTCTCTCTCTCTTTTGCTCTCTCTCAAATAAATAAAAGTCTTTAAAAATGAGCCATGTTGTTAATAGATGTGCTGTCATCTGGATTTTGTTGTTCCATTTATAGAGCACAGGAAGAGAAGATTTAGCATAATTCTTAAGGGGCCTAGGATTTTCAGAATGGTAAGTTAACATTGGCCTCAAAGTCACCACCAGCTGCATTAGTCCCTAAATAGAGAGCCTCTTCTTTGAAGCTTTAAAGTCAAGCATTGAATTCTCTCTAACTATGAAAAACCTAGATGACATCTTTTCCAATATAGTACTATTGTATCTAAGATGAGATTCTGTTCATGTCTTCTGCCTATTTTTGACTGGAATATTTGTTTTTTGAGTGTTGAGTTTGAGAAGATCATTTTTTTTTTTAATTTTATTATGTTATGTTAGTCACCATACAATACATCACTAGTTTTTGATGTGGTGATCCACGATCCATTGTTTTCGTATAACACCCAGTGCTCCATGCAGTACGTGCCCTCTTAATACCCATAACCGGGCTAACCAATCCCCCCTACCCCCTCCCCTATAAAACCCTGTTTGTTTCTCAGAGTTCATAGTCTCTCATGGTAAATCTCTCCCTCCAATTCCCACCCCATTTTTCCCTACCTTCTCCTTATGTCCTCCATGCTATTCCTTATGTTCCACAAATAAGTGAAACCATATCATAATTGACTTTCTCTGCTTGACTTATTTCACTTAGCATAATCTCCTCCAGTCCCATCCATGTTGACGTAAAAGTTGGGGATTCATCCTTTCTGATGGCTGAGTAATATTCCATTGTATATATGGAACACATCTTCTTTATCCATTCATCTGTTGAAGGGCACCTCAGCTCTTTCCACAGTTCGCTTATTGCGAACACTGCTGCTATGAACAAGGAGGTGCATATGGCCCTTCTTTTCCTAAATTTGTGTCTTTACGGTAAATACCCAGGAGTGCAATTCCTGGGTCATAGGGAAGCTCTATTTTCAAATTTTTGAGGAACCTCCACACTGTTTTCTGAAGTGCTTCTAACAACTTGCATTCCCACCAACAGTGTAAGAGGGTTCCCCTTTCCCCACAACCACTCCAACATTTGTTGTTTCTTGCCCTGTCCATTTTTGCCATTCTAACTGGTGTAAGGTGATATCTCAATGTGGTTTTGATTTGAATTTCCCTGATGGCTAATGATGATGAACATTTTTTCATGTGTCTGTTAGCCATTTCTATGTCCTCTTCAGAGAAGTGTGTTTTCATCTCTTCTGCCACTTTTTGACTTGATTATTTGCTTTTTGGGTGTTGAGTTTGAGAACTTCTTTATACACCTTGGATACCAGCCCTTTATTTGTAGTGTCATTTGCAAATATCTTCTCCCATTCTGTGGGTTGCCTCTTTGTTTTGTTGACTGTTTCCTTTGCTGTGCAGAAGCTTTTGATCTTGATGAAGTCCCAAAAGTTCATTTTTGCTTTTGTTTCACTAGCTTTTGGAGAGGTATTTTGAAGAAGTTGCTGTGGCCGATGTCAAAGAGGTTACTGCCTATGTTCTCCTCTAGGATTTTGATGGATTCCTATCTCACATTGAGGTCTTTCATCCACTTTGACTTTATCTTTGTGAATGGTGTTAGAGAATGGTCGACTTTCATTCATCTGCATGTGGCTGTCCAATTTTCCCAGCACCATTAATTGAAGAGACTGTCTTTTTTCCATTGCATGTTTTTTCCTGCTTTGTCAAAGATTATTTGACCATAGAGTTGAAGGTCCATATCTGGGTTTTCTTTTCTGTTCCATTGGTCTATATGTCTGTTTTTGTGCCAGTACAATGTTGTCTTGGTGATCACAGCTTTGTAATATAGCTTGAAATCGGGAAACATGATGCCCCCAGCTTTGTTTTTTCTTTTTCCACATTTCCTTGGTGATTCAGGGTCTTTTCTGATTCCATACAAATTTAAGGATTGTTTGTTCCAGCACTTTGAAAAATGTCATTGGAATTTTGATCGGGATGGCATTGAAGGTATAGATTACTCTGGGTAGCATAGACATTTTAACAATGTTTATTCTTCCGAACCATGAGCATGGAATATTTTTCCATCTTTTTGTGTCTTCTTCCATTTCTTTCATGAGTGTTTTGTAGTTCCTAGAGTATAGATCCTTTACCTCTTTGGTTGGGTTTATTCCGAGGTATCTTATGGTTTTTGGTCCTATTGTAAATGGAATCGTTTCTTTAATTTCTCTTTCTACAGTTGCGTTGTTAGTGTATAAGAAAGCAACTGATTTCTGTGCATTGATTTTGTATCCTGCCACATTACTGAATTGCTGGATGAGTTCTAGTAATTTGGGGGTGGAGTCTTTTGGGTTTTCCACATAAAGAATCATGTCGTCTGCGAAAAGAGAGAGTTTGACTTCTTCTTTGCCAATTTGAATACCTTTTATTACTTTTTGTTGTCTGATTGCTGTTGCTAGGACTTCTAGTACTATGTTGAACAACAGGGGTGAGAGTGGGCACCCTTGACGTGTTCCTGATCTTAAGGGAAAGGCTCTCAGCTTTTCCCCATTGAGGATGATATTCGCTGTGAGTTTTTCATAGATGGAGTTTATGAGCTTGAGGAATGTTCCCTCCATCCCTATACTCTGGAGAGTTTTAATCAGGAAAGGATGTTGTATTTTGTCAAATGCTTTTTCTGCATCAATTGAGAGGATCGTATGGTTCTTCTCCCTCCTCTTATTAATGTGTTCTATCACACTGATTGATTTGCGAATGTTGAACCACGCTTGCATCCCGGGGATAAATCCCATTTGGTCGTGGTGGATGATCCTTTGAATGTATTGTTGGATCCTATTAGCTAGGATTGTGTTGAGGATTTTGGAATCCATATTCATCAGGGATATCGGTCTGAAATTCTCCTTTTGGATGGGGTCTTTGCCTGGTTTAGGGATTAAGGTAATGCTGGCCTCATAGAATGACTTTGGAAGTTTTCCTTCTGTTTCTATTTTTTGAAACAGCTTCAGTAGAATAGGTATTATTTCTTCTTTGAATGTTTGGTAGAATTCCCCAGGGAATCCATCAGGCCCTGGACTCTTGTTTTTTGGGATGTTTTGGATCACTGCTTCAATCTCGTTACTGGTTATTGGCCTATTCAGGTTGTCAATTTCTTCCTGTTTCGGTCTTGGCAGCTTATAGGTTTCCAGGAAGGCCTCCATTTCCTCCAGATTGCTCAGTTTATTGGCATAGAGTTGTTGATAATAATTTCTAATAATTGTTTCTATTGCCTTGGTGTTAGTTGTGATCTCTCCCCTTTCATTCATAATTTTATTAATTTGGGTCCTTTCTCTTTTCTTTTGGATAAGTCTGGCCAGTGGTTTATCAATCTTATTAATTCTTTCAAAGAACCAACTTCTAGTTTCATTGATCTGATCTATTGTGCTTCTGGTTTCTAATTCATTGATCTCTGCTCTAATTTAATTATTTCTCTTCTAATGCATGGCTTAGGCATCGTTTGTTGCTTTTTCTCTAGTTCTTTAAGGTGTAGAGTTAGTTGGTGAATTTGGGATTTTTCTTTTTTTTGAGTGAGGCTTGGATGGCTATGGATTTCCCCCTTAGCACCGCCTTTGCAGTATCCCATAGGTTTTGGACCGATGTGTTTTCGTTCTCAATGATTTCCATGAATTGTTTCAGTTCTTCTTTGATTTCCTGGTTGACTCAAACATTCTTGAGCAGAGTGGTCTTTAGCTTTTGAATTTCTGCCAAATTTTTTCTTGTGATTGAGTTCCAGTTTTAGAGCACTGGGGTCTGAGAATATGCAGGGAAAAATCTCAATCTTTTGGTATTGGTTGAGACCTGATTTGTGACCCGGTATGTGGTCTGCTCTGGAGAAAGTTCCATGTGCGCTCGAGAAGAATGAGTATTCTGTTGTTTTAGGGTGGAATGTTCTGTAAATATCTATGAGGTCTATCTGGTCCAATGTATCATTCAAAGCTTTAGTTTCCTTGTTGATTTTCTGCTTAGATGATCTGTCCATTGCTGAGAGTGGAGTATTGAGGTCTCCTACAATTAGCGTATTGTTACCAATATGACTCTTTATTTTGGTGAACAGTTGGCTTATGTAGATGGCTTCTCCCTTGTTGGGGGCATAGATATTTACAATTTTTAGATCTTCTTGTTGGATAGACCCTTTAAGAACGATATAGTGTCCTTCAGTTTCTCTTATTACAGACTTTAGTTTAAAATCTAATTTGTCTGATATAAGAATGGCTACCCCAGCTTTCTTTTGAGGTCCGCTGGCATGGAAGATGGATCTCCATCCCTGCCCTTTCAGTCTGGATGTATCTTTAGGTTCAAAATGAGTCTCTTGTAGACAGCATATGGATGGGTCCTGTCTTTTTATCCAATCTGCAACCCTGTGCCGTTTTATGGGAGCGTTTAGGCCATTCACGTTGACAGTGATTATTGAAAGATATGAATTAATTGTCATCATGTTGCCTGTGAAGACGTTGTTTTTATAGATTGCCCCTGTAAATTTCTGTTGTAGATCACTCTTGGGGTCTTTCTCCTTTTATAGAACCCCCCTTAATATTTCTTGCAGGGCCGGCTTAGTGGTCACATATTCTTTCATCTTCTGCCAGTCGTGGAAGCTCTGCATCTCTCCATCCATTCTAAATGACAGCCTTGCTGGATAAAGTATTCTTGGCTGCATGTTCTTCTCATTTAGTACCCTGAATATGTCTTGCCAGGCCTTTCTGGCTTGCCAGGTCTCTGTGGAGAGGTCTGACATTATTCTGATATTCCTCCCTCTGTACGTAAGGAATCTCTTCCCCTTAACTGCCCTTAAGATGGTTTCCTTGGTTCTAAGATTTGCAAGTTTTACTATTACATGCTGGGGTGTTGACCTGTTTTCCTTGATCTTAGGAGGGGTCCTCTCTGCCTCTAGGACTCAAATGTTTGTTTCATTCCCCAGATTAGGGAAGTTCTCAGCTACGATTTGCTCAAATACAGCTTCTAGTCCTCTCTCTCTCTCCACCCCCTCCAGGATTCCTATTATTCTGACATTGGAATGCTTCATAGTGTCACGTATTTCTCTGATTCTATTTTCATGGATTCTGAGTTGTTTTTCGCTGGCCTCCTCTTTTCCCTTTATCTCTATTATTTGGACTTCTAGATCACTAATTCGTTCTTCTGCCTCGTTTACCCTATATGTTAGATTATCTAGGTTAGATTGGATCTCATTGATAGCATTTTTAAGTTCTGCCAATTCAGCTTTCATTTCTGCCCTTAGAGACTCTTTGTTGCCATCAATTGATTTCTCCATTCTAGCTATTGTCTTCACAATTGCTGGCCTGAATTCCATCTCTGACATCTTGGTTATATCTGAATCCATTCGTAAATCTGTGGCATAAGTCATAGTCTCTGAGTCTTTCCTATTTGGGGGGTCCTCCTCCTAGTCATTCTATTGAGGGGTGGTTGAGGGAATGTATAGAGTCCAATTTACTGACCACAACCCAATCAAGATGCACCTGTATTCTAGGGACCTTAGGGTTGCTGGCCTCTTGTTTTCCCAGCCTGTCTTCTGGGGGAGGGGCCTGCTGTGCTGTTACTCAGGCAACCCTGTTTGGGCAGAGTTGCCCTGCCCCCCTGTGGTGGGGGATGGACTCAGTGGGAATCAGGTTTTTGGACTGTTGTTATCTGGCGGCCTTCCCTGGCGGCTTTATGCGTCTCTTCCGAGAGTCAGAGCAGAAGAGACTGTTTCCAACCCTCTGCCTTAGAGCAGAGAGACTGCAGTCTGTTCTATAGTGAGCTCTCCAGGCCACACTGTCTCCGTTTCTGTCCGTGCTGCTATATACTGCAGCGTCCTGGGTTGTGCTCTCCTCCGCAGTGCTTCCAGTCCTGCCTCCAGGTCGGGGCACGTCTCTGCCCTTTGTGCTTCTAAAACTGCCAGCCACACCCAGTTCGTGTGTGCGATCCTGCCGCTCCCGGTTTCCGCCCCGGGGACTGCCCTACAGTCCTTTCCCACCGCCACAGGTCTGCGAGTCTGTGCCCATCCCCAGCAAGCCAGGCTGTCGCTCACCAGGGGTGTAGGATCCCCACGGCCAGGCACCCTCCTGCTGCCGTTTATCTTCCAATATCTGCCCCAGGAATCACGGCTCCACGCTTCCTACCTCAAAACCAACTGTCTGCGATATTCTGTTTGTAGAGATCCAGATCTTCTTACATCTCAGCCTGGTTTCGTGGTTGCTCAGAGTGGTCTGGTAGATATCCAGCTCAATTCTGGGGACCAGTTGAAATTAGGTCCCCTACTCCTCCGCCATGTTCCCCCCCTCCAAGAAGTTCTTTATAGATCTTGGATACCAGCCCTTTATCTGTAATGTTATCTGCAAATACCTTCTCCCATTCCATGGGTTGCCTTTTAGTTTTATAGACTGTTTCCTTGGCTGTGTGGAAGCTTTTTTCTTGATGAAGTCCCAAAAGTTCATTTTTGCTTTTATTTCCCTTGCCTTTGGAGACGTGTCTTGAAAGAAGTTGCTGTGGCCAATGTTGAAGAGGTTATTGCCCATGTTCTCCTGTAGGACTTCGATGGATTCCTGCCTCACATTGAGGTCTTTCATCCATTTTGAGTTTATCTTTGTGTATGGTGTAAGAGAATGGTCCAGTTTCATTCTTCTGGATGTAGCTGTACAATTTTCCCAGCACCACTTATTGAAGAGACTATCTTTTTTCCATTGGATATTTTTCCCTGATTTGTCAAAGACTAGTTGACCATAGAGTTGAGGGGCCCTTTATGGAGTCTCTATTCTCTTCCACTGGTCTATGTGTCTGTTTTTGTGCCAATACCATGCTGCCTTGATGACTACAGCTTTGTAATATAGCTTGAAGTCAGGCAACGTGATGCCCCCAGCTTTGTTTTTCTTTTTCAACATTCCCTTGACAATCAGGGTCTTTTCTGGTTCCATACAAATTTTACGATTGTTTGTTCCAGGTCCTTGAATAATGCCAATGGTATTTTAATAGGGCTGGCATTGAAAGTGTAGATTGCTCTGGGCAGCATAGACATTTTAACAATGTTTATTCTTCCTATTCATGTGCATGGAATGTTTTTCCATCTTTTTGTGTCTTCCTCAATTTCCTTCATAAGTGTTCTTTAGTTTCTAGAGTATAGATCCTTTACCTCATTGGTTAGGTTTATTCCAATGTATCTTATGGTTTTTGGTGCTATTGTAAATGGAATCAATTCCCTAAGTTCTCTTTCTACAGTTACATTGTTAGTGTATAGACAAGCAACTGATTTCTGTGCATTGATTTTGTATCCTGCCACTTTATTGAATTCCTGTATGAATTCTAGTAATTTGGGGGGTGGAATCTTTTGGGTTTTCCACATGAAGTATCATGTCCTCTGTGAAGAGGGAGAATTTGACTTCTTCTTTGTCAATTTGAATGCCTTTCATTTCTTTTTGTTTTCTGATTGCTAAGGCTAGGACTTTTAGTACTATGTTGAACAATAATGGTGAGAGTGGGCATCCCTGTCATGTTCATAACCTTAAGGGAAAGGCTCATAGTTTTTCTCCATTGAGAATGATATTCACTGTGGGCTTTTCATAGATGGCTTTTATGATATTGAGGTATGTTCCCTCTATCCCTGTACCTTGAATAGTTTTAATTAGGAAAGGATGCTGTATTCTGTCAAATGCCTTTTCTGCACCAACTGAGAGGATCATATGGTTCTTGTCTTTTCTTTTATTAATGTGGTCTATCATGTTGATTGATTTGCAAATGTTGAACCACTTTTGCAATCCCAGGAATGAATCCCACCTGGTCGTGGTGAATAATCCTTTTAATGTACTGTTGGATCCTATTGGGTAAGATATTGTTGAGTATTTTGGCATCCATATTCATCAGGATTATTGGTCTGTAATTCTCCTTTTTGATGGGGTCTTTGCCTGGTTTTGGGATCAGGGTAATGCTGGCCTCATAGAATGAGTTTGGAAATTTTCCTTCTTTTTTTTTTTTTTTTTTTTTTTTTTTAAACAGCTTCAGTAGAATAAGTATGATTTATTCTTTAAATGTTTGGTAGAATTCCTCTGGGAAGCCATCTGGCCCTGGACTCTAGTTATTTAGGAGGCTTTTGATTACTGCTTCAATTTCGTTATTGGTTATTGGTCTATTCAGATTGTCTATTTCTTCCTGTTTCAATGTTGGTAGTTTATAAGTTTCCAGGAAGACATCCATTTCTTCCAGGTTGCCATCAGAAAAAAATGAATACCCACCATCTGCATCAACATGGATGGAACTGGAGGGGATTATGCTACTGCAAATAAGTCAGGCAGAGAAAGACAATTATCATATGGTTTCATTTCGTTGTGGAACATAAGGAGTAGCATGGAGGACCATAGGGGAAGGGAGGGAAAACTGAAGGGGGAGAAATCAGAGAGGGAGACAAAGTGTAAGAGATTATGAACACTGTGAAACAAACTGAGGGTTTCAGAGGGGAGGGGGCTGGGAGAATGGGGTAGCCAGGTGATGGGTATTAAGGAGGGCATGTGTTGTGATGAGCACTGGGTGTTATACGCAACTAATGAATCATTGAACACTACATCAAAAACATTATATATAATTCTGTGGCTAACTGAACGTAATAAAAAAATAAATGTATAAATTGAGATTCTGTTGTTTAGTGTAGCAGCCTTTATTAATCATCTTAGCTACATCTTCTGGGTAATGTACTGCAGCTTCTACATCAGCCCTATCTGCTTCACCTTGCACTTTTACATTATGGAGATGGCTTCTTTCCTTAATCCTCATGAATCAACGTTTGCTAGGTTCATCCTTTGCTTCGGCAGCTTCCTCACCTCTCTCAGCTTTTACAGAATTGAAGAGAGTTAAGTTCTTGCTCTTATTGAGGAATGTCACTGAAAAGATGCGAGCTGGACCTGGTCAATTGGAGGCTCTTCATCCCCTCTCCTGTCCTTGAAATGTGGGTTCTACTTTCCTTTCCTGCTTCCAGAGGCTATCCTAAGAACATAGTTTTGAGAGATAGTGATGTAATGTTGAGAACTCCTGCACAGTATAATGACTGAACCCAGTTAAGGCCTGTTTATAAACTTTTAAGATTTGTTGGTTGGGGGGGGGGAATCCATTTATCTTGCTGCTGCCCAAGACAAGCCTCATATTTAAGTTCCCTTTGCTTATTAAAACTGCTGTCTACCAACTTGGAGTGGCCTGCCTTTTCTTCAGTATCTCCCTGCCCTTTGAGTACAGGGGCCAGTTCCAGATTATACCAGGGAGGCTCCCAGAAGGGTTTTGAACCAACAGCTCTAGATTAGACTTTGTGGATGTTGTGGCTGGTTAGATCTTCTGTCCAGACCACTAAAACTTTCACCACAAGAGTAAGGCTATTTCTCTTTCTTATCATTTTTGTGTTCACTAAAGTAGCACTAGTAATTTTTTTCAGTAACTTTCTTTACATTCACAACTTGACTGTTTGGCACATGATGCCTAGCTTTCAGCCTATTTTGGCTTATGACATATCTTCCTCACTAAGCTTAATTATTTCTTGTTTTTGTTTTAAAATCAGAGACATACAACTCTTCTTTTCATTTGAACACTTAGAGGTCATTGGGGTAATTATGTTGGCCTAATTTCAATACTGTTTTGTATCAGGAAATAAAGAAGCCTGAGGGGGGTGGGAGAGAGAGGGACAGGGGAAGGCCAGTTAGTGGAGCAGTCAGAACACATACAACATTTATTGATTAAATTCGATGTCTTATATGGGCATGGTTTGTGACACCTCAAAATAATTACAATAGTAACATATAATATCACTGATCACATATTATAATAACAAATGTAATTATAATTAAAGCTTTAAATATTGCAAGAATAAACAAAATGTAATGCAGAGACATCAAATGATCAAATAGTGTGGACAAAAAGTACCAATAGACTTGCTCAATGGAGGTTTGCTACTAACCGTCAGTTTGTAGGAAATGCAATATCTGTGAAGCACAATGAAGCAAAACAAATAAAATGAAGTATGCCTGTATAAAGGAGTGAGCCCCTTGATCCTGCTGAATTCCATGCAGGTACTTCCAGAGGGCAGGATGTGGTGATGTCGCTCACTTTCTCTGACTCTTGCCTAAAGAAATGCCATGCCCCCCCCATCCCATTGCTGCACTAACCATGGCTCTATATTATCCCTGGCCTTTAGTTGTAACTTGGAAGCTATATAAATAAGCTCAGTGGGTATATATTTTTCATCATGAATGTTTTCTAAAATGGGAGCTGCCCTGCTGACTGATGGTGTTCTTGCTGTGCTCTTGCTTTTCTTTGTGTTAGGGGTCAGTTGGCATGGAGTGCTTTGCTATTTCACTGTCAATCACAACATCATCCTTTATGCTATCCTCACCTTTTCAGGGATTCCACTCCCAGCATTGTCACAAGTGCTCAGAATTTAATCTGTGGCACTTTGTACCCTCCCAGCTTTAAAAATGGACATGCTAAAGTCTCCAACTTACTATCCTGTTCTCCCACCTTATTTACTACCCCTACAGCTAGCAGAGAGATGGATGACCACATGTCCTTCTCCAATCTCAGCTCTACTTTTAACTTTGTAACTATAGTTTTAGCTTCTAGTTGAGCATTGGTGGCCAGATGAACTGTCTACAGAAAAGCCCAGCCCACTGCAGCAGCAACTTGTTTCCCTTCTTTGTTGAAATACACTATGTACAGTTCCTCAAACGAAGGCATTAAATGAGCTGGCATTTTTTGGGTATACCTCTGCTCACGTGGTGGTCTACAAACCTCTACATTTGGGTCAACCTTCCCCACCTAGGTGTTGATGTATTTCCCTCATAGATGTCTCTTTTGCAAGACTCATTTCTTCAGTCTCCTCGATGGCTCACAAAATATCGGTTCACCTACTTAGGAGTTCCCCAAGTACAATTCAAAATTTATCCCCCAGGAAATCCTGGTCCAAACTGATGTAGGAAGATGAAATTACCTCCTCCATGGAACACAACAAATTACAAGTATTAATAGAACAATTCCTCCTGAAGAACTGAGGCCTGACTGGATAGCTTCTGAACAACCAAAGATAGACTAATAAGAGAACAGCGAGAGATGGAGACATGTTTACAAAGGGAATCCTCCCCATGCTATGAATGGCAGTCAGGAGGGATAGTACTGAGGGACCCAGAACAGATCCCTTTGTCCTTGGGCACAGAAAAAAAAGTGGTCTAAAAGAGCAACTAGCATATAAAAGAGACAACACCACAACTCTTTCAAGTGGTAGAAGAGCTGCAGGAATGCTCTCCAGGTCAGAAGTACTGGAGAACCCACCCCCTCTTAAAAGCCTAAAGTAAGCAGTAGCCAGACAATATAACAGGTGGGTCTGGTTATCACAATGAGCTTGTGACCTCAGCGATCCCACTGTGTGTGTGTGTGTGTGTGTGTGTGTGTGTGTGTGTGTGTATACCTCCTCTTTACGCATTCATCAATCAATGGACATTGGACATTTGGGTTGCTGCTATAAAGATCAGGATGCATGTAACCCTTTGAATCACTATTTTTGTATCCTTTTAGTAAATACTTAGTACTGCACTTGCTGAATCATAAGGTAGTTATATTTCTAACTTTTTGAGAAACCTCCATACTGTTTTACATAGTGCTGGACCAGATTGCATTCCAACCAACAGTGTAAGAGGGTTCTCCTTTCCTTACATCCTTACCAACACCTGTTCTTTCCTGTGTTGTTAATTTTAGCCATTCTGAAATGTGTGAGGTGGTATCTTATCATGGTTTTGATTTGTATTTTCCTAATGATGAGTGACGTTGAGCATCTTTTCATGTGTCTGTTGGCCATCTGGATGTCTTCTTTGGAAAATTGTCTATTCATGTCATTTACCTGTTTCCTAATGAGATTTTTGTTTTTTGAGTGTTGAGTTTGATAAGTTCTCTATAGATTGTGAATACTAATCCTTTATCAGATATGTCATTTGCAAATATCTTCTCCCATTCTGTTCATTGCCTTATTAGTTTTATTGATTGCTTTCTTCGCTATGCAGAAACTTTTTATCTTAATGAAGCCCCAGTAGTTCATTTTTGCTTTTGTTTCCCTTGCCACTGGTGATGTTGTCTAGTAAGGAGTTGCTATGGCCAAGGTCAAAGAGGTTTCTGCCTTTGTTCTTTCTCCTCTGGGATTTTGATGGTTTCCTGTCTCACATTTATTTAATATTTTCTTTCTTTCTTTCTTTCTTTCTTTCTTTCTTTCTTTCTTTCTTTCTTTCTTTCAGAGAGAGAGTGAACCTGAGCCGGGGGAGAGTCAGAGGGAGAGGGAGAAACAGACTCCTCGCTGAGCAGGGAGCCTGATGCAGGGCTGGATCACAGGACCCCGAGATCATGACCTGAGCTGAAGGCAGATGCTTAACTGACTGAGCCACCCAGGTGCCCCTCCTGTCTCATATTTAGGTCTTTGATCCATTTATATTTATTTTTGTGTATGGTATAAGAAAGTGGTCCAGTTTCATTCTTCTGCATGTGGTTGTCCAGTTTTCTGAATACAATTTCTTGAAGCACTGTCTTTTTCTATTGAATATTCTTTCCTGCTTGTTGCAGATTATTCGACCATATAGTTGAGGGTCCATTTCTGAGTTGTCTGTTCTGTTACATTGATCTATGTGTCTGTTTTTGTACCAATAGCATACTGTCTTGATGACTACAGCTTTGTAATGCAGCTTGAAGTCAGACATTGTGATGCCACCAGGTTTGGTTTTCTTTTTCAACATTCACCTGGTGATTTGGGGTATTTTCTGGTTCCATAAAAATTTTAGGATTATTTGTTCCAGCTATGTGAAAAATGTCAATGGTATTTTCATAAGGATGTCATTGAAAGTGTAAATTCCTCTGGGAAGCATAGATAATTTAAAAATGTTTATTTTTCCAATCCATGAGCATGGAATGCTTTTCCATGTCTTTGTGTCCTCTTCAATTTCTTTCATAAGTGTTCTATAGTTTTCAGAGTATAGATCTTTTACCTCTTTGCTTAGATTTCTTCCTAGGTACCTTATGGATTTTGGTGCAATTGCAAATGGGATTCCATGATTTCTCTTTCTACTGCCTCATTATTGGTGTATAGAAATGCGACGTATTTCCACAGATTTATTTTATATCTGGAAACTTGCTGAATTCATGTATTAGTTCTGGCAATTTTCTGGTTCAGTCTTTTAGGTTTTCTACATAGAGAATCATGTCATCTGCAAATAGTGAAAGGTTGAATTTTTCCTTGTCGATTTGGATGCTTTTTATTCTTTTTGTTGGCTGATTGCTGAGGCTAGGACTTCCAATACTATGTTAAATAGTACTGGTGAGCTGAGCCATCAGAGGGAGCTGGAGCACTTCTCTTGAGTTGATGATTGGTCACTGGTGGTCCAACATGCAGGAGCGAGTGAGTGGTGAAAAGCAGCAGAGCTGATGGGTCATGAGGATGTAAATGCGTTTGAAGGCTCTCACACGCTTTACTCCAGGGCTCAGAGAATAAAAACTACTGCCTTCAGCTAACAGGCATTCTTTTGGGCCAGAAGGATAGGAGCCCCTGATCTAAGAAATCAGGAAATCCTAAAAAAAAAGGAGGAGAAGAAAGATGGTGGAGGAGTAGGGGACCCTATTTCAACTGGTCCCTGGGACTGAGCTGGATATCTACCAGACCACTCTGAGTACCCACGAAACCAGCCTGAGATGTAAGAAGATCTGGATCTCTACAAACAGAATATCGCAGGTGGTTGGTTTCGAGGTATGAAGCAAGGAGGCATGATTCTGTGGGCAGATATCGGAGGATAAACGGCAGCAGGAGGGTGCCTGGCCATGGGGATCCTACACCGCTGGTGAGCGACAGCCTCGCGTGCTGGGAATGCGGCACAGACTCGCAGACCTGTAGCAATGGGGAAAGGATTTCAGGGCAGCCCCTGGGGTGGAAACCCAGAGCGGCGGGGTCCCGCATGCGAACTGGGAGCAGTTGGCGGTTTTAGAAGCACAAAGGGCAGAGACATGCCTCAACCCGGAGGCAGGACTGCGAGAGCTGCAGAGGGGCGCACAACCCAGGACGATGCAGTTTACAGCAGCACAGACAGAAACGGAGATGGTGTGGCCTGGAGAGCTCACTGAAGAACAGGCTGCGATCTCTCAGCTCTGAGGCAGAGGGTTGGAAATGGTCTCTACTGCTCTGACTCATGGAAGAGACACGGAAAGCCCACAGGGAAAGCCGCCAGAGAATAATAGCCCCCAAAACTGATTCCCACTGAGCCCATCCCCTGCCAGAGAGGGGCAGGGCAACTCTGCCGAAACAGGGTGGCCTGAGTAACAGCGCAGCAAACCCCTCCCCCAGAAGACAGGCTGGGAAAACAAGAGGCCGGCAACCCTAAGGTCCCAAGAAAACAGGTGCATCTTGCTTGGGTTCTGGTCAATAATTTAGACTCTATACATTCCCTCAAACACCCATCCACAGAAAGACTAGGAGGAAGAGCCCCCAAAATAGAAAAGACTCAAAAATTATGACTTATGCTGCAAATTTACAAATGGATGCAGATATAACCAAGATGTCGGAGATGGAATTCAGGCTAGCAATTGTGAACACAGTAGCTAGAATGGAGAAATCAATTAATGGCAACATAGAGTCTCTAAGGGCAGAAATGAAAGCTTAATTGGCAGAACCTAAAAATGTTATCAAGAGATCCAATCTAATCTAGATAATCTAACAGCTAGGTTACCTGAGGCAGAAGAAGGAATAAGCGACCTGGAAGACAATATAATAGATAAAAAGGGAAAAGAGGAGACCAGGGAAAAAAAACTCAGAATCCATGAAAATAGAATCAGAGAAATAAGTGACACCATGAAGCGTTCCAATGTCAGGATAATTGGAATCCCGGAGGGGGTGGAGAGAGAGAGAGAACTAGAAGATGTATTTGAGCAAATCGTAGCTGAGAACTTCCCTAATCTGGGGAATGAAACAAACATTCGCGTCCTAGAGGCAGAGAGGACCCCTCCCAAGATCAAGGAAAACAGGCCAACACTCCGGCATGTAATAGTAAAACTTGCAAATCTTAGAACCAAGGAAACCATCTTAAGGGCAGTTAGAGGGAAGAGATTCCTTACATACAGAGGGAGGAACATCAAAATCACGCCAGACTTATCCACAGAGACCTGGCAAGACAGAAAGGCCTGGCAAGATATATCCAGGGTACTAAATGAGAAGAACATGCAGCCAAGAATACTTTATCTGGCAAGGCTGTCATTTAGAATGGATGGAGAGATGCAGAGCTTCCACGACCGGCAGAAACTGAAAGAATATGTGACCACCAAGCCGGACCTGCAAGAAATATTAAGGGGGTTCTATAAAAGGAGAAAGACCCCAAGAGTGATCTACAACAGAAATTTACAGGGACAATCTATAAAAACAACGTCTTCACAGGCAACATGATGACAATTAATTCATATCTTTCAATAATCACTCTAAACGTGAATGGCCTAAACGCTCCCATAAAACGGCACAGGGTTGCAGATTGGATAAAAAGACAGGACCCATCCATATGCTGTCTACAAGAGACTCATTTTGAACCTAAAAATACATCCAGACTGAAAGGCAGGGATGGAGATCCATCTTCCATGCCAGCGGACCTCAAAAGAAAGCTGGGGTAGCCATTCTTATATCAGACAAATTAGATTTTAAACTAAAGTCTGTAATAAGAGACACAGAAGGACACTATATCGTTCTTAAAGGGTCTATCCAACAAGAATATCTAACAATTGTAAATATCTATGCCCCCAACATGGGAGCAGCCATCTACATAAGCCAACTGTTCACCAAAGTAAAGAGTCATATTGATAACAATATGTTAATTGTAGGAGACCTCAATACTCCACTCTCAGCAATGGACAGATCATCTAAGCAGAAAATCAACAAGGAAACAAGAACTTTGAATGACACACTGGACCAGATGCACCTCATAGATATTTACAGAACATTCCACCCTAAAACAACAGAATACTCATTCTTCTCGAGCGCACATGGAACTTTCTCCAGAATAGACCACATACTGGGTCACAAATCAGGTCTCCACCAATACCAAAAGATCGAGATTAATCCCTGCATATTCTCAGACCATAATGCTCTAACACTGGAACTCAATCACAAGAAAAAATTGGGCAGAAATTCAAACACTTGGAAGCTAAAGACCACTCTGCTCAAGAATGTTTGGGTCAACCAAGAAATCAAAGAAGAACTTAAACAACTCATGGAAATCAGTGAGAACTTAACACATCAGTCTGAAACCTATGGGTTACTGCAAAGGCAGGCCTAAGGGGGAAATCCATAGCCATTCAAGCCTCACTCAAAAAAATAGAAAAATCCCAAATTCACCAACTAACTCTACACCTTAAAGAACTAGAGAAAAAGCAACAAACGATGCCTAAGCCATGCATTAGAAGAGAAATAATTAAAATTAGAGCAGAGATCAATGAATTAGAAACCAGAAACACAATAGATCGGATCAACGAAACTAGAAATTGGTTCTTTGAAAGAATTCATAAGATCGATAAACCACTGGCCAGACTTATCCAAAAGAAAAGACAAAGGACGCAAATTAATAAAATTATGAATGAAAAGGGAGAGATCACAACTAACACCAAGGAAATAGAAACAATTATTAGAAATTATTATCAACGACTACATGCCAATAAACTGAGCAATCTGGATGAAATGGAAGCCTTCCTGGAAACCTATAAGCTGCCAAGACTGAAACAGGAGGAAATTGACAACCTGAATAAGCCAATAACCAGTAACGAGATTGAAGCAGTGATCAAAAACCTCCCAAAAAACAAGAGTCCATGGCCTGATGGAATCCCTGGGAAATTCTACCAAACATTCAAAGAAGAAATAATACCTGTTCTCCTGAAGCTGTTTCAAAAAATAGAAACAGAAGGAAAACTTCCAAACTCATTCTATGAGGCCAGCATTACCTTCATCCCCAAACCAGGCAAAGACCCCATCAAAAAGGAGAATTTCAGACCGATATCCCTGATGAATATGGATTCCAAAACCCTCATCGAAATCCTAGCTAATAGGATCCAACAATACATTCAAAGGATCATCCACCAGGTCCAAGTGGGATTTATCCCCGGGATGCAAGGGTGGTTCAACATTTGCAAATCCATCAATGTGATAGAACACATTAATAAGAGGAGGGAGAAGAACCATATGGTCCTCTCACTTGATGCAGAAAAAGCATTTGACAAAATACAACATCCTTTCCTGATTAAAACTCTTCAGAGTATAGGGATAAGGGGAACATTCCTCAAGTTCATAAAAGCCATCTATGAAAAACCACAGCCAATATCATCCTCAATGGAGAAAAGCTAAAACCCTTTCCGTTAAGATCAGGAACACGTCAAGGATGCCCACTCTTGCCACTATTGTTCAACATAGTTTGAGAAGTCCTAGCAACAACAATCAGACAACAAAAAGAAATAAAACGTATTCAAATTCACAAAGAAGTCAAACTCTCTCTTTTCACAGACGACATGATACTTTATGTGAAAAACCCAAAAGACTCCATCCCCAAATTACTAGAACTCATCCAGCAATTCAGTAATGTGGCAGGATACAAAATCAATGCACAGAAATCAATTGCTTTCTTAGACAATAACAATGCAACTGTAGAAAGAGAAACGATTCCATTTACAATAGCACCAAACGCCATAAGATACCTCAGAATAAACCTAACCAAAGAGGTAAAGGATCTATACTCTAGGAACTACAGAACACTCATGAAAGAAATTGATGGAAACACAAAAAGATGGAAAAATATTCCATGCTCGTGGATTGGAAGAATAAACATTGTTAAAATGTCTATGCTACCGAGAGCAATCTATACCTTCAATGCCATCCCAATCAAATTTCCAATGACATTTTTCAGAGTGCTGGAACAAACAATCCTAAAATGTGTATGGAATCAGAAAAGACCCAGAATCGCCAAGAAAATGTTGAAAAAGAAAAACAAAGCTGGGGGCAACACGTTGCCTGATTTCAAGCTATATTACAAAGCCGTGATCACCAAGACAGCATGGTACTGGCACAAAACAGACATACAGACCAATGGAACAGAATAGAGAACCCAGATATGGACCCTCAACTCTATGGTGTAATAATCTTTATCAAAGCAGGAACAAAGATGCAATGGAAAAAAGAGAGTCTCTTCAATAAATGGTGCTGGGAAAATTGGACAGCCACATGCAGAAGAATGAAACTCGACCATTCTCTAACACCATACACAAAGATAAACTCAAAATGGATGAAAGACCTCAATGTGAGACAGGAATCCATCAAAATCCTAGAGAACATAGGCAGTAACCTCTTGGACATGGCCCACAGCAACTTTTTCAAAATACCTCTCCAAAAGCTAGTGAAACAAAAGCAAAAATGAACTTTTGGGACTTCATCAAGATCAAAAGCTTCTGCACAGCAAGGAAACAGACAACAAAACAAAGAGGCAACCCACAGAAGGGAGAAGAGATTTGCAAATGACACTACAAATAAAGGGCTGGTATCCAAGATCTATAAAGAACTTCTCAAAGTCAACACCCAAAAAACAAATAATGCAGTCAAAAAGGTGGCAGAAGATATGAAAAGACACTTCTCTGAAGAAGACATACAAATGGCTAGCAGACACATGAAAAAATGTTCATCATCATTAGCCATCAGGGAAATTCAAATCAAAACCACATTGAGATTACCACTTTACACCAGTTAGAATGGCAAAAATGGACAGGGAAAGAAACAACAAATGTTAGAGAGTTTGTGGAGAAAGGGGAACCCTCTTACACTCTTGGTGGGAATGCAAGTTGGTACAGCCACTTTGGAAAACAGTGTGGAGATTCCTCAAAAATTTAAAAATAGAGCTACCCTATGACCCAGCAATTGTACTCCTGGGTATTGACCCCAAAGACACAGATGTAGTGAAAAGAAGGGCCATATGCACCCCAATGTTCATAGCAGCAATGTCTGCAATAGCCAAACTGTTGCAAGAGCCGAGATGCCCTTCAACAGATGAATGGATAAAGAAGATGTGGTCCATATATACAATGGAATATTACTCAGCCATCAGAAAGGATGAATACCCAACTTTTACAGCAACATGGATGGGACTGGAGGAGATTATGCTAAGTGAAATACGTCAAGCAGAGAAAGTCAATTATCATATGGTTTCACTTATTTGTGGAACATAATGAATAGCATGGAGGACATTCTGTGAAGGAAGGGAAAAATGAGGGTGGGGGATTTGGAGGGAGTGATGAACCATGAGAGACTATGGACTCTGAGAAACAAACATGGTTTTAGAAGGGATGGGGGAGGGGGGATTGGTTAGCCCGGTGATGGGTACTAAGGAGGGCACGTACTGCATGGAGCACTGGGTGTTATATGAAGACAATGGATCGTGGATCACCACATCAAAAACTAATGATGTATTGTATGGTGACTAACATAACATAATATAATTTTAAAAAAATAAAATAAAGAGAGGGAAATCAAAAACAATACAAAACAAAAAAAAAAAATAGTAATGGTGAGAGTGGTCATCCCTGTCTTGTTCCTGACTGTAGGGGAAAGGCTCTCAGGTTTCACCACTGAGGATATTACCATGGGTCTTTTGTACATGGCCTTTATGATGTGGAGGTATGTTCCATCTACCAGAGTGCTGGACTTTCACTCTGTTGAGATTTTTTATCAAGAAAGGATGCTGTATTTTTGTCAAGTGCTTTTTCTGCATCTACTGACAGGATCATATGGTTCTTAACCCTTCTTTTATTAATGTGGTGTATCACATTGTTTGGTGTGCAATTACTGAGCCCCCCTCCAGCCCAAGAATAAATCCCACTTGAACATGGTAAATCGTTATTTTAATGTTCTGTTGAATTTGATTTGCTAACATTTTATTGAGAATTTTTGCATCCATGATCATCAGGGATATTGACCTACAGGTCAATTCTCCTTTTTAGTGCGGTCTTTGTTTGGTTTTGGAATCAAGGTAATGCTGGCTTTCTAGCATGGGTTTGGAAGTTTTCCTTCCATTTCTGTTTTGGAACAGTTTGGGGAGCATATGTATTAACTTTTCTTTAAATGTTTGTTGGAATTCCCCTGGGAAGCCATCTGGCCCAGGACTTTTGTTGTTGGGAGATTTTTGATTACTGATTCAATTTCTTTGCTGGTTATGGGTCTGTTCAGGTTTTCTATTTCTTCCTGTTTCAGCTTTGGTTTTGTATGTTTCTAGGAATTTGTCCATTTCTTCCAGGTTGCCCAGTTTGTTAGCATATAATTTTTCATAGTATTCTCTTATAATTTTTTGTATTTCTGTAGTATTGGTTGTAATCTCTCCTCTTTCATTTGCGATTTTATCTATTTGGGTCCTTTCTCTTCTCTTTTTGATAAGTCTTGCTGGGGGTTTGTCAATTTTATTAATTCTTTCAAAGAACCAGCTCTTAGTATCTTTAATCTGTTCTACTGTTTCTTTTTTCTATATCATTTATTTCTGCTCTACGTTTTATTATTTCTCTTCTTCTCCTGGCTTTAGGGTTTATTTGCTGTTCTTTTTCTGGCTTTTTTAGGTGTAAGTTAGTTGTGTATTTGAGGCTTTTTTTGCTTCTTGAGATAGGCCTGTGTCACAATGTACTTCCTTCTTAGGACTACCTTTGCTGCATCCACTGTCACCATTACTATTTAACATTGTACTGAAAGTCTTAGCCTCAGCAATCAGACAAGGTTTTGTACTGTCATGTTTTCATTTTCATTTGCTTTCATATATTTTTTTTTATTTCTTCAATTTCCTGGTGAACCTTTTTATTCTTCAGTAGGGTGTTCTTTAGCCTCCATGTATTTGAGGTCTTTCCAAATTTTTTGTTATTATTGACTTCAAGTTTCATAGTGTTGTGGTCTGAAAACATGCATGGTGATCTCAATCTTTCTGTTTTTGTTGAAGGCTGATTTGTGACCCAGTATGTGATCTATTCTGAAGAATCTTCCATGTTCACTGGAGAAGAATGTGTGTTTTACTGCTTTAGGATGAAATGTTCTGAATATATCTGTTAGGTCTATCTGGTCTAGTGTGTCAGTCAAAGGCATTGTTTCCTTGTTGATTTTCTGCTTGGATGATATGTCCATTGCTCTAAGTGGGCTATTAAAGTCCCCAAATATTATTCTATTATTATCAATGAGTTTCTTTATGTTTTTTATTAATTGATGTATATATTTGGGTGGTCCCAAGTTGGGGGCATAAATATTTACAATTGTTACATCTTCTTGATGGATAGACCCCTTAATTATGATATAATGCCTTTCTTTATCTCTTATTATGGTCTTTGTTTTAATACCTAGTTTGTCTAATATAAGTATGGCTACTCTGGCTTTCTTTCAACATCCAGTAGCATGATAGATGGTTCTTTATCCCCTCACTTTCAATCTGCAGGTGCATTTAGGACTAAATTGAGTCTCTTGTAGACAGCATATAGATGGATCTTTGTTTTTTTATACATTCTGATACCCTATGTTTTTTGATTGGAGCATTCAGTCCATTTACAGTCATAGTGATTATTGAAAGATATGAATTTATTACTGTTGTGTTACCTGTAGATTTTGTTTCTGGTGATGTTCTCTGATCCTTTCTAGTCTTTGTTGGTTTTGGTCTTTTTTTCCTCCATTCAAAGAGTCCCCCTCAAAATTTATTGTAGGTTTGGTTTAGTGGTCATGAATTCCTTTAGTTTTTGTTTGTCTGGAAAACTCTTTCTCTCTCCTTCTATTCTGAATGACAGCCTTTCTGGAGATAGTATTCTTGGCTGCATATTTTTTCCATTCAGTACGTTGAATATTTCCTACCACTCTCTTCTGCCCTGCCATGTTTCTGTGGTCAGATCTGCTGTGTATCTAATCTTTCTTCTCTTGTAGGTTAAGGATATTTTTTTCCCTTTGTGCTTTTAGGATTCGTTCCTTGTCTGTGTGTTTTGTGAATTTGACTATGATATGTCTTGGTGATGGCCAGCTTTTGTTGAGTTTAATGGGAGTTCTCTGTATCCCTTGGATTTTTATGTCTGTGTCCTTCCCCAGATGAGGGAAGTTTTCAGCTATACTTTGTTTGAATAAACCTTCTGCTCCTTTTTCTCTCTCTCTTTATATTCTGGGACTCCTATGATATGAATGTTATTCTGTTTTAATAAGTCACTGAGTTCCCTAAGTCTACCATCATGGCCCATTATCTTTCTTTCCCTCTTCTTTTCAGCTTCATTATTTTCCATAATTTTATCTTCTATATCACTGATTCACTCCTTTGATTCATCCATCCTTATTTTTATGGGCTCTATTTGGGTTTGCATCACAGTTATAGCATTTTTAATTTCAGCCTGACTAGATTTTAGTTCTTTTATCTCTGCAGGAAGGGATTATCTAGTGCTTTTATGCTTTTTTTCAAGTCCAGCTAGTATCTTTATAGTCATTGTTTTAAATTCTAGTTCAGCTATCCTACTTATATGTGTATTGATTAAATCCTTAGCCATGAGTTCTACTTCCTGTTCTTTCTTTTGGTGTGAATGTCTCCATACCATCATTTTGTCCAGAAAAGAAAAGAAGAAGGAAAAGGAAAAAACAAAACAAAACAAAACAAAAACAAGCTAGATCCTGGGTGTGTTTTGGTCTGCTTATTAAAAGAATCTAGACCCAAAAAACAAAAATAAAATAACATAAAATAAATAAAAATAAACAACAATAACAAATATATAAATAAAATGTTTAAAAATTAACAAAAATAAAAAAGGAATTGAGAAAAACAAGAAAATAAATGAATAAATAATAATAATATAAAGAATAAAAGTAAAAAGGAGGCTAGAGTCTATTTTCCCTAGAGATGACAAATTGTAGCATTCAATGATCAGCAGATTTGGTGAGAGGGTTTCGTGTGCTGGTCTTTTCAGGGGGGGCCTGCTGACCAGATTCTCAGGCTGACTTGTTTCAGTGGAAAAGTGCCTCCAGGGTGCATGGGGGCAAAGGTTGGTGCAAACAGATCCGGCCTCCAGGTGGCACTGTTTTGCTCTCTGAAGGCTTTCAGAACTGATGGGCAGGATAAATATGGCAGTACCATGCTCTCTAGCTCAGGAGCTGAAAGTTCACACCCCCCACTCTTCAGTGAGCCCACACAGAAGGGCAATCAATCACCCTTTTTGTGTCCTGGGTTTCCATCTGAACCCTGCCTTCACCCTGCCTGTGTCCAAGCTTTTTTATCTCAGGAGTGTGACTAAGTTTTGAAAATCCAAATTTTAGAGACTCCCATGGCATAGACCGGCAATGTTCCTCCCAAGGAGGGTCTCACCACACTTTTTGCTTTTTGCCAGCTGGTCCCAAGAAAGCAGTCGCACAACTGTGTGGCAGTTCGCAGTTTATGGCAAAACAGCAAAAAGCCACCACTGGTCTCAGCCAGCTTCCCTGGTCCTATGCCTGGGAACAGTGCATCATGTTGGTGCCAATGGTTCTTCTTGCAATCCAGGGGATCCTCAGACCATTCTGTCACTCCTGGGGTTCCACCCTGCTTTGTCACCTGAGCACCTTTAAGCCAGGCACGTTCCCCATGGTAGTGGACTTCTAAAAGTTCGGATTCTATGCTTATAGTTCAGATTCTACTGCTTATAATACAATGCAGTAGCCTCCATAAGCAGGCTCCGTCCCCTCTGCCATATCCATGGCTATATCTCCTCCGAGTCTACTCTCTGTACCTCCTACCTTTTAAAAGGTGGTTTCTTTTCTACTTGTAGAATTGCAATTTTCATTCTCTCAGACCACCAACTGATTTCTTGGTGTTCAGAGTGATTTGATAACTATTTAGCTGTGTTCGAGAGATGAGAGGAGCTTAGGGTCCCCCTACTCCTCCACCATCTTAACTCCTCCTTTATCTCTTCTTTATGCATTCATCAGTCAATGGACACTTGTGTTGCCTCCATAATTTGGCTGTTGTAGATATTACTGATATAAACATTAGGATGCATGTATCCCTCTGAATTAGTATTTTTTTGGGGGGTAAATACCTAGTGCTATAATTGCTGGATCATAGAGTAGTTATATTTTTTAAAATTTTGAGGAACCTCCATACTGTTTTCAAAGTGCTACAACAGTTTGCATTCCCACAAATAGTGCAAGAGGCTTCCCCGTTCTCTGCATCCTCACCAACACCTGTTGTTTCTTGTGTTGTTGATTTTAGCCATTCTGACAGGTGTGAGGTGTTATCTCATTGTAATTTTGATTTGAATTTCCTTGATGATGCATGGTGTTGAGCATATTTTCATGTATTTGTTGGCAATCTGTATGACTTCTTTGGAAAAAATGTCTATTCATGTATTCTGCCATTTTTAAATTGGATTTTTAAATTGCCATTTTAAACACCCTTTTTGGGGTGTTGAGATTTATAAGTTTTTAATGTATTTTGGATACTAACAACTTATCAGATATGTCATTTGCAAATGTCCTCCCTTATTCCATAGTTGCCTTAGTTTTGTTGATTGTTTCCTTTACTATGGAAAAGTGTACAGAGGCACAATTTAAAAGAGTAACTAGCATAGGGGTGCCTGGGTGGTGCAGTTGGTTAAACATCTGACTCTTGGTTTTGGCTCAGGTCATCATCTCAGGGGTTTTTTTCCAGAATGTCTTTGAACTTAAATGACCATCAAATTCATATAGACTGC
Organism: Halichoerus grypus; assembly: GCF_964656455.1. NCBI lineage: Eukaryota > Metazoa > Chordata > Mammalia > Carnivora > Phocidae > Halichoerus > Halichoerus grypus. The sequence goes on from NC_135727.1 coordinate 83,407,845, forward strand.
AATTTACATAAGATGTTATATATGAACCTCATGGTAACCACAAACTGAAAACCTATGATAGATACACAAAAAATAAAGAGAAAACCAAAGAAAACATTATAATGAGGGAGGGACAAGATGGTGGCAGAGTAGGGGACCTCATTTCATCTGGTCCCTTGAACATAGCTGGATATCTATCAAACCATTCTGAATACGCATGAATTCAGCCTGAGATGTAAGTGCTCATCACAACACATGCCCTTCTTAATACCCATCATCCAATTAGCCCATCCCCCAACCCCCCTCTTTTCTGTAACCATCAATTTGTTTCCCAGAGTCCAGAGATTCTCATGGTCCATCTCCCTCTCTAATTCCCCCCCCTTCAGTATTTCCTCCCTTCCCTATGGGCTTCTATGCTATTCCTTTTGTTCCACATATGAGTGAAACCATATGATAATTGTCATTCTCTGCTTGACTTATTTCACTTAGCATAATTCCCTCCACTTCCATTCATGTCGATTCAAATGACAGGTATTCATCCTTTCTGATGGTTGAGGAATATTCCATTGTATGCATGTACCACATCTTCTTTCTCCATTCATCTGTTGAAGCGTATCTTGGCTCCTTCCACAGTTTGGTTATTGTGGACAATACATGTGCCCCTCCATTTCACTACATCTGTATCTTTGGAGATAAATACCTAGTAGTGCAAAAGCTGTGTAATACGGTAGCTCTGTTTTTAACATCTTGAGGAAACTCCATACTGTTTTCCAGAGTAGCTGTACCAGCTTGCTTTCCCACCAATAGTGTAAAAGGGTTCCTCTTTCTCCACATTCTTGCCAACATTTGTTGTTTCCTGTTTTGTTAATGTTAGCCATTTTAACTGGCGAAAGGTGGTATCTCATTGTGGTTTTGATTTGTATTTCCCTGATGGCTAGTGATGTTGAATATTTTTTCTATTTCTTTTGTTTAAGTTTTTATTTATTCACTTGTCAGAAAGAGAGCGAGCACAAGTAGGAGGAACGGCAGGCAGAGGAAAAAGCATGCTCCCCGCTGAGCAAGGAGCTGAATGCGGGACTAGAACCCAAGACCGCAGGATCATGAACTGACCAAAGGCAGACACTTAACCGACTGAGCCACCCAGGTGTCCCTTGAACATTTTTTCATGTGTCTGTTAACCATTTATATATCTTCTTTGGAGAAATGTCTGTTCATATATTCTGCCCATTTCTTGATTGCATTATTTGTTTTTTGGGTGTTGAGTTTGATAAGTTATTTATAGATCTTCAATACCAGTTTTATCCAAAATGTCATTTGCAAATATTATCTCCCATTCCATGGATTGCCTCTTAGTTTTGTTGACTGTTTCCTTTGCTGTGCAAAAAGTTTTTATATTGATGAAGTCTCAAAAGTTCATTTTTGCTTTTCTTTCCTTTGCCTTTAGAGGCGTTGTTGTGGTCAATGTCAAAGACGTTTCTGTTTAAGTTCTCTTCTAGGATACTGATGGATTCCTGACTCACATTAAGGTCTTTCATCCATTTTGACTTTGTCTTTGTGTATGGTGTAAGAAAATGATCCAGTTTCATTCTTCTTCATGTGGTTAACCAGTTTTATGAGCACTATTTATTGAAGAGACTGTCTTTTATCAATTAGATGTTCTTTCCTGCTTTGTCGAAGATTAGTTGACCATAGATTTGAGGGTTCATTTCTGGGTTTTCTGTTCTGTTCCATTGATCTATGTGTCTGTTTTGTACCAATACCATACTGTCTTGATGACTACAGCTTTGTAATATAGCTTGAAATCAGGCATTGTGATGCCACCAGGTTTGGTTTTCTTCTTCAACATTCACCTGGTGATTCGGGGTATTTTCTGGTCCCATACAAATTTTAGGATTGTTTGTTCCAGCACTTTGAAAAATGTCATTGGAATTTTGATCGGGATGGCATTGAAGGTATAGATTGCTCTGGGTAGCATAGATGTTTTAAAAATGTTTATTTTTCCAAACCATGAGCATAAAATGTTTTTCCATCTCTTTGTGTCTTCCTCCATTTGTTTCATAAGTTTTCTGTAATTTCTAGAGTATAGATCCTTTACCTCTTTGGTTAGATTTGGGGGGGGAGGGTGGTAAATACCTAGTGATGTAATTGCTGGATCATAGAGTAGTTATAGATCTTACGTATCTTATGGTTTTTGGAGGTATTGTAAAAAAAAAAAAATTGATTCCTTATTTTCTCTTTCTTCAGTTGCATTGTTAGTGTACAGAAATGCAACTGATTTCTGTGCATTGATTTTGTATCCTGCCACGTTGCTGAATTAATGCATGAGTTCTATTAACTTGGGATGGCATCTTTTGAGTTTTCCTCATAAAGTATCATGTCATCTGCAAAGAGAGAGAGTTTGACTTCATGGCCAATTTGAATGTGTTTTATTTCTTTTTGTTTTCTGATTGCTAAGGCTAGGACTTTTAGTAATATGTTGAACAATAGTGGTGAGAGTGCGCATCCCTGTCTTGTTCCTGACCTTAAGGAAAAAGCTTTCAGTTTTTCCTTATTGAGAATGATAGTCGCTGTGGGCTTTTCATAGATGGCTTGTATAATATTGAGGTATGTTCCCTCTATCCCTGTACTTTGAATAGTTTTAATCAGGAAAGGATGCTGTATTCAGTAAAATGCTTTCTCTGCATGAGTTGAGAGGATCATGTGGTTCTTGTCCTGTATTTTATGAATGTGCTCTATCACATTGATTGATTTTCAAATGTTGAACCACCCTTGCATTCGAGGAATAAATTCCACCTGGTCATGGTGAATAATCCTTTTAATGTAGTGTTAGATCCTATTGGCTAGCATCTTATTGAATATTTTGGCATCCGTGATCATCAGAGATATTGGTCTGTAATTCACCTTTTTGATTGTGTCTTTGTTTGGTTTGGTGATGAAGGTATTGCTGGTTTCATAGAACCAGTTTGGAAGTTTTCCTTCCATTTCTATTTATGAAACAGCTTCAGTAGAATAGATATTATTTCTTTCTTAAATATTTGGTATAATTCCCCTGGGAATCCATCTGGCCCTGGTCTTTTTTTGGGGAGAGGCTTTTGTTACTGGTTCAATTTCTTTGGTGGTTATTGTTCTGTTCAGATTATCTCTTTCTTCCGCTTTCAGTCTTAGTAGTTTACAGTATTCCAAGAATGTGTCCATTTCTTCTAGATTGCTTAATTTGTTGGCATATAGTTGTTGGTAATAATTTTTAATAATTGTTTCTCTTTCCTTAGTGTTAGTCATGATCTCTCCCCTTTCATTCATGATTTTATTGATTTGGGTCCTTTCCTGTTTCTTTTGGATAAGTCTGGCCAGCAGTTTATCAATCTTATTAATTCTTTCAAAGAACCAGCTTTTAGTTTCATTGATCTGTTCTATTATTTTTCTGGTTTCTATTTCATTGATCTCTACTCTAATCTTTTTTTTTTTTTTTAAAGATTTTTTAATTTATTTGTCAGAGAGAGAGCACAAGCAGGGGAAGCGACCATCAGAAGGAGAGGGAGAAGCAGACTCCCCGTTGAGCAGGGAGTCGACGCGGGGCTAGATCCCAGGACCCTGGGATCGTGACCCGAGCTGAAGGCAAACACTTAACCGACTGAGCCACCCAGGCGCCCCCCTCTGCTCTAATCTTTATTATTTCTCTTCTCCTGCTTCGTTTAAGTTTTGTGTGCTGCTCTTTAGAGCTCCTTTAGGTGTAAGATTAGCTTGTGCATTTTGGATTTTCCTAATTTTTTGAGAGAGGCTTGGATGGCTTCTGTACTTCCCTCTTAGGAACGCCTTTGAAGTATCCCATAAGTTTTGGACCAATGTGTTTTCATTCTCATTAGCTTACAAGAATTTTTTAAGTTCTACTTTAATTTCCTGGTTGATGTAATCATTTTTTAGCAAGATGCTTTTAATGTCCAATTGTTTGAGTTTCCACATTTCTTCTGGTTGAGTTCCAGTTTCAAAGCATTGTGGTATGAAAATATGCAGGGGATCATCTCAGTCTTTTGGTATCAGTTGAGATCTGATTTGTGACCCAGTATGCAATCTATTCTGGGGAAAGTTCCACGTGCACTCAAAAGAATGGGTATCCTGTTGTTTTAGGATGGAATGTTCTATATATGTCTATGAAGTCCATCTGGTCCAGTGTGTCATTCAAAACTCTTGTTTATTTGTTGATCTTCTCCTTTGATGATATGTCCATTGCTCTGATTGGTGTGTTGAGGTCTCCTACTATTAATGTATTATTATCCATATGTTTCTTTATTTTGCTTATTAATTGGATTATACAATTGGCTGCTCCCATGTTCAGGGCATAGATATTTACAATTGTTATATCTTTTTGTCGGATAGACTCTTTAAGTATGACGTAGTGTCCCTCTACATCTCTTACTACAGTCTTTGGTTAAAATCTAATTTGTCTGATATTAGAAATGCTACCCCAGCTTTCTTTTGGGGTCTGTTGGCATGGTAAATAGTTCTCCATCCCCTTACCTTCAATCTGGAGGTGTCTTTAGATTCAAAATGAGTATCTTGTAGACAGCATATGGATGGGTCCTTCATTTTTATCCAGTCTGAATCCCTGTGTCTCTTGATGGGAACATTTAGCCCATTCACGCTGAAAGTAAGTACTGACAGATATGAATGTAGTGCCATTGTATAGCCTGTAAGATCCCTATATCCGTAAGTTTTCTGTTTCTTTGTCATCTATGTGACCCTTGGGGTTTCTCTTCGTTTACAGAATCCCCCTTAATAATTCTTGCAGGGCTGGTTTGTTGTTCACATATTCTTTCAGTTTCTCTCTGTCCTGAAATCTCTTTATCTCTCCATCTGTTCTGAATGACATTTTTGCTGGGTAAAGTATTCTTGGCTGCATTTTCTTTTCATTTATTACCCTGAATATGTCCTGCCAGCCCTTTCAGGCTTGCCAGGTCTCTGTGGACAAGTCTGACGTTTTTCTAATGATCCTCCCTCTTCACATAAGAAATCCCTTCCCCCTAGCTGCTCTGAAGATAGTTTCCTTGGCTCTAAGATTTGTAATCTTCACTATTCCCTGTCAGGGTGTTGATATATTTTTATTGATTTTGGAAGGGGTCTTCTCTGTTTCTTGGACTCAAATGCTTGTTTCCTTCTCCAGATTAGGGAAGTTCTCAGCTATGATTTGCTCAAATATACCTTCTAGCTCCCTCTCTCCACCCCCTTGAGGATCCCAATAATTCTGATATTGGAATGTTTCATGGCATCATTAATCTAGCCAAGCCTTTTCTCATGGGCTAATTGCTGCCTATCTGTTTTCCTCAACTTCCTTCCTTTCCATCAGCTTATCTAGTAGATCACTGATACTCTCTTCTGCCTCATTTACCCTGGCTCTTAGAGTATCCAGTTTAGATATCTCTCATTCATAGCATTTTTTATGTTTGGCCTGAATTGATCTCATTTGTGACCTTAGAGATTCTGTAGTGTCACTAATGCTTTTTTTAAGCGTAGCTATTGACTTCATGATTGCTATCCTGAAGTCTGTCTCCAACATCTTGTTATATCCATATCCATTAGGTCTGTGACAGAAGACATTGTCTCTGGTTCTTATCTTTGTTGAGAGTTCCTCCTCCTATTCATTCTGTCGATGGATGGTTGAAGGAATGGACATAGTCCAAAATTTTAACCATGACCCAAGCTAGATGCAGCCTAGCAAAAGTTGGAGTGGTCAGAAGCCACCACCAAAGAAGCAAACCCAAAATGAAACACAATAATTAAATTAAAAAAAATAAAAAATATATATATACAAAAATATATAGAGATCTATCTATATAAAAATATACATAGATATAAATATAAATGTATTATAATTATTATATATAAATACATTATTATAAATTTTATAGATAAATATAAATATATAAATATATACATATAAATATATTTTTATATATATGAAAGAAAATTAAAAAGGGGGGGAAGAAAATGGGGGCTATAATCTCTCAGTGAGGACAAAGCAGGGTGTTTCAATTGTTCCTGGGTGTATTTTGTTCTCTGTATTAGAAACACTACATCCCAATATTACTATGAAAGTAAAACTTGTATATATGAAAAAATAAAACTGAGCAGAGTGATAAAAGGGTTAAAATAAAGCATATACGTAAAAAAAGATTTAGGTGTGTAAAAATAGAAGTTAAAAAGCACCTATGAAAAAATGAGTTGGTATAATAGACATCTAGTTGAATTTAGAAGGTATAAAGAAGAATACAGCAGGGGAAAATGGTAGGAAATAAAGGGAAAAAATAAAAAGAAAGAAATAAGAATGAAAGAAACAAAGAATAAAGAAACAAAGAAACAAAGAAAAAAAGAAAGAGAATAGTGAATTATATCTGAAAAATAAACAGGTCATGAGGCCACACCTGGAGCTCCATGTACAATTTTCCACTTGCGTTGGGATTTTACAGTCTTATGGGATCCAAAGGATTATCACCCACCTGTTCTTCCAGGCGGTCTTTTGGGGAAGGGGCCTGCAGCTCTATTTCTCAGGTAATCCTACCTGTGAGGAGTTGCCCCACCCCTTGTCGGGGAGATGGGCTCAGTGGAAACTAGACTTCTGATTGTCTTTTTTGCCCTGGGGCCTTTCCAAAACTTCAGGGAATCAGAGCAAAAATGGCCGCAGCTACACCTCTGGCACAGAGCAGAAATTTCACACTCTGTGCTTCTTAATAAACTCTGCAGAACAAACAGTCTCCACTTCTGCTTGTGAAGCTGAATACCGCAGCTTCCCTCAGTGCACCCCCAAAGCTACTCTCTCAGAAGTGTTTTCAGGGACCTGGGAGTAACTCTGCCCTTTGTGTTTTTAAAACCACGAGGGACTGTGGGCTCGCAAGCAACTGAAGCTCCCAAATCAGGTCCAGTTCCATTTCCTGGCCACTAATGCTCTGAATTTTTGCCCTGTCACAAGTGGTGTGTCCAGATTTTTTCAGGCTGGTCAAGGAAAGAGCGGCTATCGACCCACCCAGATCAAAGTTTCTGGCGATCCTAGTTGATAATCCCTTCCTGCGCTCCCTGACTATAACCTACTTCCTGGCTCCAATGCTTGGGCCTTCAACCATTTAAGGAATCCCTTTTGCTCTTTGGTCCCTTGATTCCTGATACCACAAATGCCCTACCTAGAATTCAGCCTTTTGATTTCCAAAGCCCTCTTCAGGGAGGGGTGTCTCTCCCTACAGCAGATTTCTAGGGGTTCTGATTCTGCACTTGGTGTTATATCACTTTCCAGGAGCCAGCTTATGGCAGCACCCTCCCCCTTCTGTTTATCTTCCGATATCTCCCCACAGATTCATGACTCTGCATGTCTTACCTTCCATAAAGCAGTCTCTTTTCTGCTTGTAGACATCCAGATATAAATTCTTAAATCTGTTTAATTTCCTGGGTGTTCAAAATGGTTTGAAAGATATCGAGCTAAATTCAGGTGACCAGTTTAAATGGGGTCCCCTACTCCTCCACCATCTTGCATTCCTCTCAAACAAATTAGATTTTAAACAAAAGACTGTAGTAAAAAATGTAGAGGGACACTATATCATACTTTAAATGTCTATACAAAAAAGTTTAACACTTTTAAATATATATGCCCCCAACCTGGGAGCAGCCACTTATATAAATCAATTAATAACCAAAGTAAAGAAACATATTGTTACAAATACATTAAAAGTAGGAGACCTCAACACACCACTCCCAGAAATGGACAGATCATCTAAGCAGAAGATCAATAATGAAACAAGAACTTTGAAGGATGCATTGGACCACGTGGACTTCTTAGATATATACAGAACATTCCATCCTAAAACAACAGAATACTCATTCTTTTTGAGTGCATTGGAATATTTTCTAGAATAGACCACATACTGGGCCACAAGTCAGGTCTTAACCAATAACAAAAGATTGAGATTATACCCTGCATATTTTCAGACCATGCTTTGGAACTGGAACTTAACCAGAAGAAGAAATTTGGAAGGAACGCAAACACTTAGAAGTTAAAGAGCAGCCGGCTAAAGAATGATTGCATCAACAAGGAACTTAAAGATAAAAGTTAAACAATTCATGGAAAATAATGAGAATGAAAAGACACATCAGTCCCAAAACTATGGGATACTGCAAAGGCATTCCTAAGAGGCAAGTACATAGCCATCGAAGCCTCTCTCAAAAAATTAGAAAAATCCCAAATGCAGAAGCTAACCTTACACCTAAAGGACCAGGAGAAAGAACAGCAAAAAATGCCTAAACCAAGAAGGAGAAGAAAAATAATAAAAATTAGAGCAAAGATTAATGAAATAGAAACCAGAAAAATGGTGGGGGAGGAGCAAGAGGGCAGAGGAATAGGAGACCTAAATTTCATCTGGTCCCAGGAATCCAGCTAGATAGTTATCAAACCATTCAGAACACCAACAAACTCAACAGGAGATCAAAGAAAAGAATAGCAGCAATTCTATGAAGAGAAAAGCGACCACTTTCTGGAAGGTAGGACATGCGGAGAAGTGAATCCGAGGCGATATTTGGGAAGATAGACCGCGGGGGGAGGGAGACTCCATCAGTTGGCTACAGACAAGTGATAGAGCAGCAGAGCACAAAATTGGAACTTTTAGAACTTGGGTCTGCTGAGGGACATCGTTCCAGTGGCAAAACGGGGGATGGAACCCTCGCTGGTACAGTGTGGTCTCAGGACCCTTGGTGTCACAGAAAGACCGGGGTTGCCTGAGGGTGTCAGATCTCCCAGGTATCAGAGCGTGGAAGACAGCTGCAAAGAGGGAGCCCAGGAGTGGGCTCTCAGCTCTGGGTTGCCATAAACTGTGATCTGTGGCACAGTCGGGCCACTGCTCTTTGAGCAGGGACCCAAAAAGCAGCAGATCCAGGGAGACTCCCCTTCTTCCCCTGGGAGGAATGGCATAGGAGCCCGCCGCAGGAATCTGCTGAGTTTGGAGACTCCAAACAGGGTAGTGTGCCAGAGATAGAAACACTTGGTCACAGGCTGGTGGAGCACAGAGTGCGGCCAGAGACCAGGGAGACAGAGGGATTGACTGCTTTTCTCTGAAGGCTCACCGAGGAGTGTGGCCCTGAGACCTCAGCTCTTCCAGGACCAGAGATTGGAAGGCCAGCATTTTCATTCTTGTCCTCCAAAGCTGTATGGAAAGCTTTCAGGGAACAAAAGCTATGGAGAGCAACCCCAAGCAGATTATTTAGCCTGGACCCTGGCAAGGGTGGTGCGATTCTGCCTCAGGCAAAGATATTTGAGAATCACTGCCACAGGACCCTCTACCAGGAAATCAGCAAAAACATCAAGCCAAGACAAAGTTTACCCATCAATGAGAACCATAAAAACCCAGCGCTAGAGGTACACAACACATAGAATTCATGGCTGTTTTCCCATGATTCTTTAGTCTTTCAAAGTTACTTTTTAGATTGTCTTTATTGTTTTCTTTTTAAATTTCTTTAGTTAAATTTTTCTTCCCCTTTTTTTTATATTTTATTATGTTATGTTAGTCACCATACAATACATCATTAGTTTTTGATGTGGTGATCCACGATCCATTGTCTTGATATAACACCCAGTGCTCCATGCAGTACGTGCCCTCCTTAATACCAATCACCGCGCTAAACAATCCCCCCTCCCCCATCCCCTCTAAAACCATGTTTGTTTCTCAGAGTCCATAGTCTCTCATGGTTCATCTCTCCCTCCAAATCCGCCACCCTCATTTTTCCCTTCCTTCACAGAATGTCCTCCATGCTATTCATTATGTTCCACAAATAAGTGAAACCATATGATAATTGACTTTCTCTGCTTGACTTATTTCACTTAGCATAATCTCCTCCAGTCCCATCCATGCTGCTGTAAAAGTTGGGTATTCATCCTTTCTGATGGCTGAGTAATATTCCATTGTATATATGGACCACATCTTCTTTATCCATTCATCTGTTGAAGGGCATCTCGGCTCTTGCAACAGTTTGGCTATTGCAGGCATTGCTGCTATGAACATTGGGGTGCATATGGCCCTTCTTTTCACTACATCTGTGTCTTTGGGGTAAATACCCAGGAGTGCAATTGCTGGGTCATAACTCTATTTTTCATTTTTGAGGAGCCACCACACTGTTTTCCAAAGTGGCTCTACCAACTTGCATTCCCACCAACATTTTAAGAGGATTCCCCTTTCTCCACAACCTCTCCACATTTGTTGTTTCTTGCTCTGTCCATTTTTGCCATGCTAACTGGTGTAAGGTGGTATCTTGATGTGGTTTTGATTTGAAATTCCCTGATGGCTAATGATTATGAATATTTTTTCAGGTGTCTGTTAGCCATTTGTTTGTCTTCTTTGGAGAAGTGTTTGTTCATGTCTTCTGCCCATTTTTTGACTTGATTATTTGTTTTTGGGGTGTTGAGTTTGAGAAGTTCTTTATAGATATTGGATACCAGGCCTTGATTTGTAGTGTCATTTGCAAATATTTTCTCCCATTCTGTGGGTTGTCTTTTGTTTTTGTTGACTGTTTCCTTTGCTGTGCAGAAGCTTTTTATTTGATGAAGTTCAAAACGTTCATTTTTGCTTTTATTTCACTAGCTTTTGGAGATGTGTCTTGAAAGAACTTGCTGTGGGCGATGTCCAAGAGGTTACTGCCTATGTTCTCCTCTAGGATTTTGATGGATTCCTGTCTCACATTGAGGTCTTTCATCCACTTTGAGTTTATCTTTGTGAATGGTGTTAGAGAATGGTCGAGTTTCATTCTTTTGCATGTGGCTGTCCAATTTTCCCAGCACCATTTATTGAAGAGACTGTCTTTTTTCCATTGCATGTTTTTTCCTGTTTTGTCAAAGATTATTTGACCATAGAGTTGAGAGTCCATATCTGGGTTCTCTATTCTGTTCCATTGGTCTATATGTCTGTTTTTGTGCGAGAACCATGCTGTCTTGGTGATCACGGCTTTGTAATATAGCTTGAAATCGGGCAACGTGATGCCCCCAGCTTTGTTTTTCTTTTTCAACATCTCCTTGGCGATTCGGGGTCTTTTCTGATTCCATACAAATTTTAGGATTGTTTGTTCCAGCACTTTGAAAAATGCCATTGGAGTTTTGATCGGGATGGCATTGAAGGTATAGATTGCTCTGGGTAGCATAGACATTTTAACAATGTTTCTTCTTCCGATCCATGAGCATGGAATGTTTTTCCATCTTTTTGTGTCTTCTCAATTTCTTTCATGAGTGTTCTGTAGTTCCTAGAGTATAGATCCTTTACTTCTTTGGTTAGCATTATTCCGAGGTATCTTATTGTTTTTGGTGCTATTATAAATGGAATTCTTTCTCTAATTTCTCTTTCTACACTTGCGTTGTTAGTGTATAAGAAAGCAACTGATTTCTGTGCATTGATTTTGTATCCCGCCACATTACTGAATGGCTGTATGAGTTCTAGTAATTTGGAGGTGCACTCTTTTGGGTTTTCCACATAAAGTATCATGTCATCTGCGAAAAGAGAGAGTTTGACTTCTTTGCCAAGTTGAATACGTTTTATTTCTTTTTGTTGTCTAATTGCTGTTGCTAGGACTTCTAGGACTATGTTGAACAATAGTGGCGAGAGTGGGCATCCTTCACATGTTCCTGATCATAAGAAAACGGCTCGCAGCTTTTCCCCATTGAGGATGATATTTGCTCTAGGTTTTTCATACATGGATTTTATGAGCTTGAGGAATATTCCCTCTATCCTTATATTCTGAGGAGTTTTACTCAGGAAAGAATGTTGTATTTTTTCAAATGCTTTTTCTGCATCAGTTGAGAGGACCATATGGTTCTTCTCCCTCCTCTTATTAATGTGTCCTATCACATTGATTGATTGGCGAATGTTAAACCACCCTTGCATCCCGGGGATAAATCCCACTTGGACCTGGTGGATGATCCTTTTAATGTATTGTTGGATCCTATTAGCTCAGATTTTGTCGAGGATTTTGGAATCCATATTCATCAGGGATATCGGTCTGAAATTCTCCTTTTTGGTGGGGTCTTTGCCTGGTTTGGGGATTAAGGGAATGCTGGCCTCATAGAATGAGTTTGGAAGTTTTCCTAATTTTCTATTTTTTGACCCAGCTTCAGTAGAATAGGTATTATTTCTTCTTTGAATGTTTGGTAGAATTCCCCAGGGAATCCATCATGCCCTGGACTCTTGTTTTTGGGGAGGTTTTTGAACACTGCTTCAATCTCGTTACTGGTTATTGGCCTATTCAGGTTGTCAATTTCCTCCTGCTTCAGTCTTTGCAGCTTATAGGTTTCCAGAAAGGCCTCCATTTCCTCCAGATTGCTCAGTTTATTGGCATAGAGTTGTTGATAATAATTTCAAATAATTGTTTCTATTTCTTTGGTGTTAGATGTGATCTCTCCCCTTTCATTCATAATTTTATTAATTTGGGTCCTTTCTCTTTTCTTTTGGATAAGTCTGGCCAGCGGTATATCGATCTTATTAATTCTCTCAAAGAACCAACTTCTAGTTTCGTTGATCTGATCTACTGTGTTTCTGGTTTCTAATTCATTGATATCTGCTCTAATCTTAATTATTTCTCTTCTAATGCATGCCTTAGGCATCGTTTGTTGCTTTTTTTCTAGTTCTTTAAGGTGTAGAATTACTTGGTGAATTCAGGATTTTTCTATTTTTTTGAGTGAGGCTTGCTTGGATGGCTATGTATTTCCTCCTTAGGACCGCCTTTGCAGTGTCCCATAGGTTTTGGACAGATGTGTTTTCGTTTTCATTGATTTCCATGAATTGTTTAAGTTCTTCTTTGATTTCTTGGTTGACCCAAACATTCTTGAGCAGAGTGGTCCTTAGCTTCCAAATGTTTGAATTTCTGCCAAATTTTTTCTTGTGATTGAGTTCCAGTTTTAAAGCACTATGGTCTGAGAATATGCAGGGAATAATCTCAATCTTTTGGTATCGGTTGAGGCCTGATTTGTGACCCAGTATGTGGTCTATTCTGGAGAAAGTTCCATGTGCGCTACAGAAGAATGAGTATTCTGTTGTTTAAGGGTGGAATGTTCTGTAAATATCCATGAGGTCCTCCTGGTCCAGTGTGTCATTCAAAGCTCTTGTTTCCATGTTGATTTTCTGCTTAGATGATCTGTCCATTGCTGAGAGTGGAGTATTGACGTCTCCTACAATTAACGTATTGTTATCAATATGACTCTTTATTTTGGTTAACAGTTGGCTTATGTAGATGGCTGCACTCATGTTGGGGGCATAGATATGTACAATTGTTAGACCTCTTTGTTGGATAGACCCTTTAAGAATGATATAGTGTCCTTCAGTGTCTCTTATTACAGACTTTAGTTTAAAATCTAATTTGTCTGATATAAGAATGGCTACCCCAGCTTTCTTTTGAGGTCCGCTGGCATGGAAGATAGATCTCCATCCCTGCCTTTTCAGTCTGGATGTATCTTTAGATTCAAAATGAGTCTCTTGTAGGCAGCATATGGATGGGTCCTGTCTTTTTATCCAATCTGCAACCCTGTGCCGTTTTATGGGAGTGTTTAGGCCATTCACGTTGAGAGTGATTATTGAAAGATATGAATTAATTGTCATCATGTTGCCTGTGAAGACGTTGCTTTTATAGATTGTCCCTGTAAATTTCTGTTGTAGATCACTCTTGGGGTCCTTCTCCGTTTATAGAACCCCCTTAATATTTGTCCAGGGTCAGCTTAGTGGTCACATATTCTTTAGCTTCTGCTGGTCTTGGAAGCTCTGCATCTCTCCATCCATTCTAAATGACAGCCTTGCCGGATAAAGTATTCTTGGCTGCATGTTTTTCTCATTTAGTACCCCGAATATGTCTTGCCAGGCCTTTCTGGCTTGCCAGGTCTCTGTTGATAGGTCTGACGTTATTCTGATGTTCCTCCCTCGGTACATAAGGAATCTCTTCTCCGTAACTCTCCTTAAGATGGTTTCCTTGGTTCTAAGATTTGGGAGTTTTACTATTACATGCCGGAGTGTTGGCCTGTTTTCCTTGATCTTGGGAGGGGTCCTCTCTGCCTCTAGAACGCAAATGTTTGTTTCATTCCCCAGATTAGGGAAGTTCTCCGCTGTGATTTGCTCAAATACATCTTCTAGTTCTCTCTCTCTCTCCACCCCCTCCGGGATTCCAATGATTCTGACATTGGAATGCTTCATGGTGTCACTTATTTCTCTGATTTTATTTTCATGGATCCTGAGTTGTTTTTCCCTGGCCTCCTTTTTTCCCTTTTTATCTATTATTTTGTCTTCCAGGTCGCTTATTCATTCTTCTGCCTCACTTACCTTAGCTGTTATATTATCTAGATTGGATTGGATCTCATTGATAGCATTTTTAAGTTCTGCCAATACAGCTTTCATTTCTGCCCTTAGAGACTCTATGTTGCCATTAATTGATTTCTCCATTCTAGCCATTGTCTTCACATTCCTAGCCTGAATTCCAACTCCGACATCTTGGTTATATCTGCATCCATTTGTAAATCTGTGGCATAAGTCATAATCTCTGAGTCTTTTCTATTTTGGGGGTTCCTCCTCTTAGTCATTCTGTGGATGGGTGTTTGAGGGAATGTAGAGTCCAAATTATTGACCAGAACCCAAGCACAATGCACCTGTTTTCTTGGGACTTAGGGCTGTTGGCCTCTTGTTTTCCCAGCCTATCTCCTGGGGGAAGGGCCTGCCGTTCTGTTACTCAGGCAACCCTGTTTGGGCGGAGTTGCCCTGCCCCCCTGTGGTGGGGGATGGGCTCAGTGGGAATCCGGTTTTTGGACTTTTGTTATCTGGCAGCCTTCCCTGGCGGCTTTCTGCTTCTCTTCCGAGAGTCAGAGCAGAAGAGACTGTTTCCAACCCTCTGCCTTAAAGCAGAGAGACCACAGTCTGTTCTTTAGTGAGCTCTCCAGGCCACACTGTCTCCGTATCTGTCCGTGCTGCTATAAACTGCAGTGTCCTGGGTTCTGTCGCCCTGCACAGTGCCCCCAGTCCTTCCTCCACGTCAGAGCATGTCTCTGCCCTTTGTGTTTCTAAAACAGCCAGCCACTTCTAGTTCGCACGCGCGATCCCGCCATTCCGGTTTTCTGCCCTGGGTGTTGCCCTAAAGTCCTTTCCCTGTGGCTACCGGTCTGTGAGTCTGTGCGCCGTCCCCAGCTGGCGAGGTTGTCGCTCACCGGAGGTGTAAGATCACCAGGGACAGGCTCCCTCCTGCTGTGCTTTATCCTTCAATATCTACCTGTGGAATCACGGCTCCCAGCTTCATACCTCAAAACCAACCGCTTCCAATATTCTGTTTGAAGAGATCCAGATCTTCTTTTTTTTTTTTTTAAAGATTGTATTTTCTTATGTGAGAGAGAGACTGGGAGACAGAGTGCATGAGAGGGGGAGGACCAGAGGGAGAAACAGACTCCCCGCTGAGCAGGGAGCCCAATGCGGGACTCGATCCCGGGATCCAGGATCATGACCTGAGCTGAAGGCAGTTGCTTAACCAACTGAGCCAGCCAGGCGCCCTGAGATCCAGATCTTCTTACATCTCAAGCTGATTTTGTGGGTGCTCAGAGTGGTCTGGTAGATATCCAGTTCAATTCCGGGGACCTGTTGAAATAGGTTCCCCTACTCCTCCGCCATCTTTCCTTCTCCCTTTTCTTCCCTTTTTCAACCAACATCTTATCAATTCTTTTTTTTAAATCTTTTTTAATTTTCATTTTTACACTCATATTTTATCCCTTCATTGTATTTACCCTTATTTTTTGAAAATATATATTTTTCTTTCTTCAAAATTTTGGGATACAGTTTCTTCTAACCTACAAAATATACCCTAAATCTAGTGTATGACCATGTCCTTCTTTCCTGCCTGATCACAGTCTCTCTCTCTTTTTCTTTTTAAAATTTTTTTCATTATTTCTCCAACCAACTTCTTATCTATCAATTCTTTTTTAAAAATCTTTTTATATTTTCATCTTTACAATCATATTCCATTCCTTCATCGTATTTACCCTTATTTTTTACACATATAGCTAATTCATTCTTTAAAATTTTGGGAGGCATTTTCTTCTAACAGACCAAAAACACTCAAAATCTAGTGTGTGGCTCTGTTCTACTTACAAGTCTAGTCATAATCCTTTTTTTAATTTCCCTTTCTTTCATTCCCGGTTTCAGGTCTCCCCTGATTTGTTTAGTGTTTATTTCTCTGGGGTCATTGTTACTCTGTTAGCATTTTGTTTTCTCATTTATTCTCCACTGGACAACATGACATGTTGGAAAAAAATCACCTCAAAAAAAAGAACAAGAGGCAGTACCGACTGCCAGGCACCTACTCAATATGGACATTAGGTAGACGTCGGGACTAACTTTCAGAATGACGATTATAAAAATACTAGCTGGGCTTCATAAAAACCTAGAAGATACAGGAGAATCATTTCTGGAGAAATAAAAGAATTAAAATCTAATCAAGTCAAAATAAATAAGGCTATTAATGAGGTGCAGTTAAAAATGGAGGCTCTAGGGGCGCCTGGGTAGCTCAGTCGTTAAGTGTCTGCCTTCGGCTCAGGTCGTGATCCCAGGGTCCTGGGATCGAGCCCCGCATCGGGCTCCCTCTCCGCGGGAAGCCTGCTTCTCTCTCTCCCACTCCCCCTGCTTGTATTCCCTCTCTCGTTGTGTCTCTCTGTCAAGTAAATAAATAAAATCTTTAATAAAAAAAAAAATGGAGGCTCTAACTGCTAGGATAAATGAGGCAGAAGAGTGAATTAGTGATATAGAAGACCAAATAATGGAGAATAAAGAAGCTATGAAAAAGTGAGATAAATTACTCTATCACGAGGTGGCAATTCAAGAGATAAGTGATACCCATAGTGAAACATTAGAATAATTAGGATCCCAAAAGAAGAAGAAAGAGAGAGAGTTCCAGGAGGTATATTGGAGCAAATTATAGCAGAGAACATCCATAATTTGGGGAGGGAAACAGGCATCAAAATCCAGGAGACAAAGAAAACCCCTCCCTCAAAATCAATAAATATACGTCAGCCCCATGATATCCAATAGTAAAATTCACAAGTCTCAGAGACAAAGAGAATATCTTGAAATCAACTCGGAAAAAGAGAAGAAACATTAGACTGGCAGCAGACCAATCCACAGAGACCTCGCAAGTGAGAAAGGACTGGCATAATACATTCAGAGCACTAAATGAGAAAAAATATGCAGCCAAAACACTATATATGGCTAGGCTGTCACTGAAAATAGAAGGAGAGATAAAAAGCTTCCAGCACAAACAAAAACTAAAGGAATTTGCAAACACAAAACCACCCATACAAGAAATATTGAATGGGGCCTCTAAGCAAAGAGAGAGCCTAAAACTAACACAGACCAGAAAGGAACACAGACAATATACAGTAACAGTCACCTTACAGGCAATACAATGGCACTAAATTCCTCTTTCAATGGTAACCCTGAATGTAAATGGGCAAAATGCCCCAATTAAAAAAAAACAGAGTATCAGATTTGATAATAAAAAAAAAAGACCCATTGATGTGCTGCCTGCAAGAGATTCATTTTAGACCCAAAGACACCTCCAGATTGAAAGTGAGGGGGCGGAAAACTATTTACCATGCTAATGAACACCAAAAGAAAGCTGGGATGGCAATCATTATATCAGACGAATTAGATTTTAAACCAAAGACTATGATAAGAGATGAGGAAAGACACTATATCATACCTAAAGGGTCTATCCAACAAGAAGATCTAACAATTGTAAATATGACCCTAACATGGGAGCTGCCAATTATATAAGCCAATTAATAACAAAAGCAAAGAAACACATCGACAATAATACAATAATAGTGGGGGACTTTAACACCCACCTCAAAAAAATGGACAAATCATCTAAGCAAAAGATCAACAAGGAAACAAAGACTTTAAATGACACATTGAACCAAAAGGACTTCAAAGATCTATTCAGAACATTCCATCCCAAAGCAATAGAATACACATTCTTCTCTAGTGCCCATGGAACATTCTCCAAAATAGATCACATCCTAGGCCACAAATCAGGTCTGAACAGGTACCAAAAGATTGGGACCATTCCTTGCATATTTTCACCACAGTGCTTTGAAACTAGAACTAAATCACAAGAGGAAAGTCAGAAAGAACTCAAATACATGGAAGTTAAAAAACATCCTACTAAAGAATGAATGGGTCCACCAGGAAATTAAAGAAAAATTAAAAATTCATGGAAACAAATGAAAATGAAAACAGAACTGTTCAAAATCTTTGGGATGCAGCAAAGGCGGTCCTAAGAGGAAAGTATATAGCAATACAGGCTTTTCTCAAGAAACAAGAAAGGTCTCAAATACACAACATAACCCTACACCTAAAGGAGCTGGAGAAAGAACAGCAAATAAAGCCTAAACCCAGCAGGAGAAGAGAAATAATAAAGATCGGAGCAGAAATCAATGAAATAGAAACCAAAAGAACAGTGGAACAGATCAACAAAACTAGGAGCTGGCTCCTTGAAAGAATTAGTAAAATTGATGAACACCTGGCCAGACTTATCAAAAAGAAAAGAGAAATGACCCAAATAAATAAAATCATGAATTAAAGAAGAGAGATTACAACCAACACCAAAGAAATACAAACAATTTTAAGAACATATTGTGAGAAACAGTATGCCAGCAAATTAGATAATCTGGAAGAAATGGATGCATTCCTAGAGATATATAAACTACCAAAACTGAACCAGGAAGAAATAGAAAACCTGAACAAACCTATAAACACTAAGTAAATTGAAGCAGTAATCAAAAACCTCACAACAAACAAGAGCCCAGGACCAGATGAGTTCCCTGGGGAATTCTACCAAACATTTAAAGAAGACTTAATACCTATTCTTCTGAAACTGTTCCAAAAAATAAAAATGGAAGGAAAACTTCCAAATTCGTTTTATGAGGCCACCATTACCTTGATCCCTAAACCAGACAAAGACCCCATCAAAAAGGAAATTACAGACCAAAATCCCTGATGAACATGGATACAAAAATTCTCACCAAAATATTAGCCAATAGGATTCAACAGTACATTAAAAGGATTAATCAACACGGCCAAGTGGGATTTATTCCTGGGCTTCAAGTTTGGTTCAACATCTGCAAATCAATCAATGTGATAAAATACATTAATAAAAGAAAGAACAAGAACCATATGATCCTCTCAGTACATGCAGAAAATGCATTTGACAAAGTACAGCATCCTTTCATAAACAAAACTCTTCATAGCATAGGGATAGAGGGTACATACCTCAATATCATAAAAGCCATCTATGAAAAAACCACAGTGAATGTCATTCTCAATGGGAAAAAATGAGAGCTTTCCCCCTAAGGTCAGGAACATGGCAGGGATGTCCACTATCACCACTGCTATTCAACATTGTACTAGAAGTCCTACCCACAGCAATCAGAAAACAAAAAGAAATAAAAGGCATCTGAATAGGCAAAGAAGAAATCCAACTCCCACTCGTTGCAAATGATATGATACTTTATGTGGATAACCCAATAGACTCCACCCCAAAACTGTTAAAACTCATACAGGAATTTAGTAAAGTGGCAGGATATAAAATCAATGCACAGAAATCAGTGGCATTCATATACACCAACAACAAGACAGAAGGAAAATTAAGGAGTTGATCCCATTTACAATTGCACCCAAATCCATAAGATACCTAGGAATAAATCTAACCAAAGAGGCTAAGATTCTGTACTCAGAAAACTACAAAATACTCATGAAAGATATTGAGGAAGACACAAAGAAATGGAAAAATGTTCCACGCTCATGGATTGGAAGAAAAAATATTGTGAGGATGTCAATGCTACCTAGAGCAATCTACACATTTAATGAAATCCTTATCAAAATACCGTCAACTTTTTCAAAGAAATGGATCAAATAATTCTAAAATTTGTATGGAACAAGAAAAGACCCCGAATAGCCACAGGAATGTTGAAAAAGAAAAGCAGGGCACCTGGGTGGCTCAGTCGTTAAGCGTCTGCCTTCAGCTCATGTCATGATCCCAGGGTCCTGGGATCGAGTCCCACATTGGGCTCCCTGCTCGGCAGGAAGCCTGCTTCTCCCTCTCCCACTCCGCCTGCTTGTGTTCCTGCTCTCGCTATCTCTCACTCTGTCAAATAAATAAATAAAATCTTTTTTAAAAAATAAAATAAAAAGAAAAAGAAAAAAAAGAAAAAGAAAAGCAAAGCTGGTGGCATCACAATTCCGGACTTCAAGCACTATTACAAAGCTCTAACTATCAAGACAGTATGGCACTGGCACAAAAGCAGACACATAGATCAATGTAACAGAATAGAGAGCCCAGAAGTGGACCCTCAACTCTATGGTCAACTCATCTTCGACAAAACAGGAAAGAATGTCCAATGGAAAAAAGACAGTCACTTCAACAAATGGTGTTGTGATAATTGGACCGCTGCATGCAGAAGAATGAAACTGGACTATTTCCTTACACCACACACAAAACAGACGCAAAATGGTTGAAAGACCTAAATGTGAGACAAGAATCCATCAAACTCCTAAAGGAGGACACAGGCAGCAACCTCTTCTACCTCAGCCGTAGCAGGATCTTCCTAGATACATCAACAAAAGCAAGGGAAGCAAGGGCAAAAATGAACTATTGGGACTTCATCAAGATAAAAGGCTTTTGCACAGCAAAGGAAACGGTCAACAAAACCAAAGACAACTGACAGAATGGGAGAAGATATTTGCAAATGGCATATCAGATAAATGGTTAGTATCCAAAATCTATAAAGAACTTATCAAACTCAACACCCAAAAACAAATAATCCAATCAAGAAATGGGCAGAAAACATGAACAGATATTTTCCAAAGAAGACATCCAAATGGCCAACAGACATATGAAAAAGTGCTCAACATCGCTAGGCATCAGGGAAATCCAAATCAAAACCTCAATGAGATACCACTTCACACCAGTCAGAATGGCTAAATTTAACAAGTCAGGAAATGACAGATGTTGGCAGGGATGAGGAGAAAGGGGAACCCTCCTACTCTGTTGGTGGGAATGCAAGATGGTCAGCCACTCTGGAAAACAGTATGGAGGTTCCTCAAAAAGTTGAAAATAGAGCTATTGTATGACCCAGCAATTGCACCACTGGGTATTTACCCCAAATATACAAATGTAGGGATCCAAAGGGGTACCTGCACCCTGGTGTTCATAGAAACAATGTCCACAATAGCCAAATATGGAAAGAGCCAAGATGTCCATCGACAGATGAATGGATAAAGAAGTTGTGGTATATATATACAATGGAATATTATGGAGCCATCAAAAGGAATGGAACCTTGCCATTTGCAAAGACATGGATGGAACTGGAGGGTATTATGCTGAGCGAAATAAGGCAATCAGAGAAAAACATGTATCATATGACCCCACTGATATGAGGAATCTCAAGAAACAAAAGGAGGGTTGCTGGAGTGGTGGGGGTTGGGAGGGATGGGGTGGCTGGGTGATGTACATTGGGGAGGGTATGTGCTATCGTGAGCACTGTGAATTGTGTAAGACTGTTGAATCACAGATCTGCACTTCTGAAACAAATAATACAATATATGTTAGAAAAGAAAGAAGAAGATACTAGGAAGGGAAAAATGAAGGGGGGAAAATCAGAGGGGGAGATGAACCATGAGAGACTATGGACTCTGAGAAACCAACTGAGGGTTCTAGAGGTGAGGGGGTGGAGGGTTAGGTGAGCCTGGTGATGGGAATTAAAGAGGGCACGTATTGAATGGAGCACTGGGTGTTACATGCAAACAATGACTCATGGAACACTACATCAAAAACTAATTATGTAATATATGGTGATTAACATAACATAATAAAAAAGTAAAAAAAGAAAATTAACTATGAAGAGGTTAGTTGGTGGTAAATAAAGTTTGAGATTATAATAAAAAGAAACACTTTCTGCTGGAGGAAAAACATGGCAGAGAAGTAGGGGACCCTATACCAACGGGCCCCCGGAATTGAGCTGGATATCTACCAGACCACACTGAGCACCCATGAAACCAGCCTGAGATGTAGAAAGATCTGAATCTCTACAAATAGAATATCGCAGATGGTTGGTTTCGAGGTACCAAGTGGGGAGCCGTGATTCCGTGGGCAGATATTGGAGGATAAAAGGCAGCAGGAGGGAGCTTGGGCATGGGGATCCTACACCGCCAGTGAGTGACAGCCTCACAGGCTAGGGACAGGATACAGACTCACTGACTGATAGCAGCTGGGAAAGGACTTTAGGGCAGCCCCCAGGATGGAAACCCAGAGTGCTGGGGTCACGCCTGCAAACTGGGAGCAGCTGGTGGTTCTAGAAGCAGAAAGGGAAGACACATGCCCCAAACTGGAGGCAGGACTGGGGGTGCTGCGGAGGGGCGCACTACCCAGGATGCTGCCATTTATAGCACCACAGACAGAAATGGAGATAGTGTGGCCTGGAGAGCTCACTGAAGAACAGACTGCGATCTCTCTGCTCTGAGGCAGAGGGTGGAAAAAGGTTTCTTCTGCTCTGACTTGCAGAAGAGACACAGAAAGCCGCCAGAGAACAAAAGCCCCCAAAACTGGTTCTGACTGAGCCCATCCCCCACCACAGGGGGGCAGGGCAACTCTGCCCAAACAGGGTTGCCTGAGTAACAGCGTGGGAGGCCCCTGCCCCAGAAGACAGGCTGGGAGAACAGGAGGCCAGCAATCCTAAGGTCCCTAGAAAACAGGTCCATCTTGCCTGGGTTCTGGTCAATAATTTGGACTCTGTAAATTCCCTAAACCACCCATCAACAGAATGACTAGGAGGAGGAAACCCGAAAATAAGAAAGACTCAGAGATTATGACTTATGCCACAGATATACATATGGATGCAGATATAACCAAGATGTCGGAGAAGGAATTCAGGCTAGGAATGTGAAGACAATAGCTAGAATGGAGAAATCAATTACAGCATTCAGCAGAAATGAAAGCTGAATTGGCAGAACTTTAAAAATGCCATCAATGAGATCCAAACTAATCTAGATAATCTAACAGCTAGGGTACGCGAGGCAGAAGAACTAATCAGTGACCTGGAAGACAATTTAATAGATAAAAAGGGAAAAGGGGGGGAAGATGACAGAGGAGTAGGGGACCCTATTTCAACTGGTCCCTGGAATTGATCTGGATATCTACCAGACCACTCTGAGCACCCACAAAACCAGCCTGAGATGTAAGAAGATCTGGATCTCTGCAAACAGAATATTGCAGGCAGTTGGTTTTGAGGTACGAAGCAGAGAGCCGTGATTCTGCGGACAGATATCGGAGGATAAACGGCAGCAGAAGAGTGCCTGTCCGTGGGGATCCTATAGCACCGGTGACTGACAGCCTCGCACGCTGCGGACGGGCACAGACTTGCAGACCAGTAGCAGCCGGGAAAGGACTTTAGGGCAGCACCCGGGGTGGAAACCCAGAACAGCAGGGTCGGACCTGCGAACTTAACCCCCTGGGAAGGAAACCAGGAGCAGCGGGGTCTCACAGGCAAAATGCAGCCCCCGGGACGGAAACCCAGAGGGGCGGAGTCACGCGTGTGCGAACTGGGAGCAGCTGGCGGTTTTAGCAGCTGGTGGTTCTAGAAGCAGAAAGGGCAGACACGTGCCCGGACCTGGAGGCAGGACTGGGAGCACTGCGAAGGGGCGCACAACCCAGGCTGCTGCAGTTTACAGCAGGACGGACAGAAATGGAGACAGTGTGGCCTGGAGAGCTCACTGAAGAACAGACTGCGATCTCTCTGCTCAGAGGCAGAGGGTTGGAAACGGGCTCTTCTCCTCTGACTCACGGAAGAGACACGGAAAGCCACCAGGGAAAAGCGCCAGAGAACAAAAGCCCCAAAAACTGATTCCCACTGAGCCCATCCCCCACCACAGGGGAGCAGGGCAACTCCGCCCAAAAAGGGTTACCTGAGTAACAGCGTGGCAGGCCCCTCCCACAGAAGACAAACTGGGAAAACAAGAGGCCAGCAACCCTAAGGTCCCAAGAAAACAGGTGCATTTTGCTTGGGTTCTGGTCAATAATATCGATTCTATACATTCCCTCAAACACCCATCAACAGAATGACTAGGAGGAGGAGCCTCCGAAACAGAAAAAACTCAGAGATTATAACTTATGCTGCAGATTTACAAATGGATGAAGATATAACAAAGATGTCGCAGACGGAATTCAGGCTAGCAATTGTGAAGACAATGGCTAGAATGGAGAAATCAATTAATGGCAACATAGAGTCTCTAAGGGCAGAAATGAAAGCTGATTTGGCAGAACTTAAAAATGCTATCAATGAGATTCAATCCAATCTAGATAATCTGACAGCTAGGGTAACTGAGGCAGAAGAAAGAATAAGCGAACTGGAAGACAATATAATAGATAAAAAGGGAAAAGAGGAGGCAAGGGAAAGACAACTCAGAATCCATGAAAATAGAATCAGAGAAATAAGTGACACCATGAAGCTTTCCAATGTCAGAATAATTGGAATCTTGGAAGGAGTGGAGAGAGAGAGAGGACTAGAAGATGTATTTCAGCAACTCGTAGCTGAGAACTTCCCTAACCTGGGAATGAAACAAACATTCGAGTCCTAGAGGCAGAGAGGTCCCCTCCTAACATCAAGGAAAACAGGCCAACACCCCGGCATGTAATAGTAAAACTTGCAAACCTTAGAACCAAGAAAACCATCTTAAGGGCAGTTAGGGGGAAGAGATTCCTTACGTACAGAGGGAAGAATATCAGAATAACGTCCGACCAATCCACAGAGACCTCGCAAACCAGAAAGGGCTGGCAAGACATATTCAGGATACTAAATGAGAAGAACATGCAGCAAGGAATACTTTATCCAGCAAGGCTTTCAGTTAGAATGGATGGAGAGATGCAGAGCTTCCACGACCGGCAGAAGCTAAAAGAATATGTGACCACTAAGCCAACCCTGAAAGAAATATTAAGGGAGTTTTAAAAAAGGAGAAAGACTCCAAGAGTGATATACAACTGAAATTTACAGGGACACTCTATAAAAACAACATCTTCACAGGCAACATGATGACAATTAATTCATATCGTTAAATAATAACACTCAATGAGAATGGCCTATATGTTCCCATAAAACAGCACAGGGTTGCAGATTGGATAAAAAGACCGGACCCATCCATATGCTGTCTACAAGAGACTCATTTGGAACCTAAAGATACATCCAGACTGAAAGGGAAGGGATGGAGATCCATCTTCCATGCCAGCGGACCTCAAAAGAAAGCTGGGGTAGACATTCTTATATCAGACAAATTAGATTTTAAACTAAACTCTGTAATAAGAGACACAGAAGGACACTATATCATTCTTAAAGGGTCTATCCAACAAGAAGATCTAACAATTGTAAATATCTATGCCCCCAACAGGGGAGCAGCCATCTACATAAGCCAACTCTTAATGAAAATAAAGAGTCATATTGATAACAATACATTAATTGTAGGAGACCTCAATACTCCACTCTCAGCAATGGACAGATCATCTAAGGAGAAAATCAGCAAGGCAACAAGAGCTTTGAATGATACATTGGACCAGATGGACCTCACAGATATTTACAAAACACTCCACCCTAAAAAACAGAATACTCATTCTTCTCGAGCGCACATGGAACTTTCTCCAGAAAAGACCATATACTGGGTCACAAATCAGGTCTCAACTGATACCAGGAGATTGAGATTATTCCCTGCATATTCTCAGATCACAATGCTCTAAAACTGGAACTCAATCACAAGAAAAAATTTGGCAGAAATTCAAACACTTGGAAGCTAAAGACCACTCTGCTCAAGAAAGTTTCGGTCAACCAAGAAATCAAAGAAGAACTTAAACAATTCATGGAAATCAAAGACAACAAAAACACATCGGTCCAAAATTTATGACATACTGCAAAGGCGGTCCTCAGGGGGAAATACATAGCCATCCAAGCCTCACTCAAAAAAATAGAAAAATCCCGATTTCACCAAATAACTCTACACCTTAAAGAACTAGAGGAAAAGCAACAAACGACGCCTAAGCCACAAAATAGAAGAGAAATAATTAAAATTAGAGCAGAAATCAATGAATTACAAACCAGAAACACAGTAGATCAGATCAATGAAACTAGAAGTTGGTTCTTTGAAAGAATTAATAAGATTGATAAATCCTGGCCAGACTTACCCAAAAGAAAAGAGAAAGGAGCCAAATTAATAAAATTATGAATGAAAGGGGAGAGATCACAACTAACAACAAGGAAATAGAAGCAATTATTAGAAATTATTATCAACAACTCTATGCCAATACACTGAGCAATTTGGATGAAATGGAGGCCTCCCTGGAAACCTATAAGCTGCCAAGACTGAAACAGGAGGAAATTGAGAACCTGAATAGGACAATAACCAGTAACGAGATTGAAGCAGTGATCAAAAACCTCCCCAAAACCAAGAGTCCAGGGCCTGATGGATTCCCTGGGGAATTCTACCAAACATTCAAAAAAGAAATAATACCTATTCTACTGAAGCTGTTTCAAAAAATAGAAACAGAAGGAAAAATTCCAAACTTATTCTATGAGGCCAGCATTCCCTTAATCCCCAAACCACGCAAAGACCCCATCAAAAAGGAGAATTTCAGACCAATATCCCTGATGAATATGGATTCCAAAATCCTCAACAAAATCAGAGATAATAGGATCCAACAATACATTAAAAGGATCATCCACCACGACCAAGTGGGATTTATCCCCGGGATGCAAGTGTGGTTCAACATTCGCAAATCAATCAATGTGATAGAACAAATTAAGAAGAGGAGGGAGAAGAAACATATGGTCCTCTCAATTGATGCAGAAATAGCATTTGAAAAAATACCACATCCTTTCCTGATTAAAACTCTCCAAAGTATAGGGATAGAGGGAACATTCCTCAAGTTCATAAAATCCATCCATGAAAAACCCTCAGCAAATATCATCTTCAATAGGGAAAACCTGAGAGTCTTTCCCTTAAGATCAGAACACATTAAGGGTGCCCCTTCTCACCACTGTTGTTCAACATAGTACTAGAAGTCCTAGCAACAGCAATCAGACAACAAAAAGAAATAAAAGGTATTCAAATTGGCAAGGAAGAAGTCAAACTCTCTCTTTTCACAGATGACATGATACTTTATGTGGAAAACCAAAAAGACTGCACCCCAAGTTACTAGAACTCATCCAGCAATTCAGTAATGTGGCACGATACAAAATCAATGCACAGAAATCAGTTGCTTTCTTATACACTAACAATGCAACAGTAGAAAGAGAAATTAAAGAAACAATTCCATTTACAATAGCACCAAAAACCATAAGATACCTCGGAATAAGCCTAACCAAAGACGTAAAGGATCTATACTCCAGGAACAACAAAACACTCATGAAAGAAATGGAAGAAGACACAAAAAGATGGAAAAATATTCCATTCTCATGGATCGGAAGAATAAACATTGTTAAAATGTCTATGCTACCCAGAGCAATCTATACCTTCAATGCCATCCCGATCAAAACTCCAATGACATTTTTCCAAGTGCTGGAACTAACAATCCTAAAATTTGTATGGAATCAGAAAAGACCCCGAACCGCCAAGGAAATGTAAAAAAGAAAAACAAAGCTGGGGGCATGACGTTGCCCGATTTCAAGGTATATTACAAAGCTGTGATCACCATGACAGCATGTTAATGGCACAAAAACAGACATACAGACCAATGGAACAGAATAGAGAACACAGGTATGGACCCTCAACTCTATGGTCAAATAATCTTTGACAAAGCAGGAAAAAACATACAATGGAAAAAAGAGCCTCTTCAATAAATGGTGCTGGGAAAATTGGACAGCCACATGCAGAGGAATGAAACTCGACCACTCTTTAACACCATTCACAAAGATAAACTCAAAGTGGATGAAAGACCTCAATGTGAGACAGGAATCCATCAAAATTCTAGAAGAGAACATAGGCAGTAACCTCTTTAACATCACCTACAGCAACGTCTTTCAAGATACATCTCCAAAAGCTAGTGAAACGAAAGCAAAAAAGAACTTTTGGGACTTCATCAAGATCAAAAGCTTCTGCACAGCAAAGGAAACAGTCAAGAAAACAAAGAGGCAACCCACAGAATGGGAGAAGATATTTGCAAATGACACTACAGATAAAGGGCTGGTATCCAAGGTCTATAAAGAACTTCTCAAACTCAACATCCAAAAAGCAAATAATCAAGTCAAAAAGTTGGCAGAAGGTATGAAAAGACACTTCTCTGAAGAAGACATACAAATGGCTAACAGACACATGAAAAAATATTCATCATCATTAGCCATCAGGGAAATCCAAATCAAAACCACATTGAGATACCACCTTACCCCAGTTAGAATGGCCAAAACGGACAGGGAAAGAAACAGCAAATGTTGGCGAGGTTGTGGAGAATGGGGAACCCTCTTACACTCCTGGTGGGAATGCAAGTTGGAACAGCCAGTTTGGAAAACCGTGTGGAGGTGCCTCAAAATTTAAAAAAGAGCTACCCTATGACCCAGCAATTGCACTCCTGGGTATTTACCCCAAAGACACAGATGCACTGAAAAGAAGGGCCATATGCAACCCAATGTTCTACAAGCAATGCCCACAAAAGCCAAACTGATGCAAGAGTGGAGATGCCCTTCAACAGATGAATGGAGAAAGAAGATGTGGTCCATATATACAATGGAATATTACTCAGCCATCAGAAAAGATGAATACCCAACATTTACATCAACATGAAAGGGACTGGAGGAGATTATTCTAAGTGAAATAAGTCAAGCAGAGAAAGTCAATTATCATATGGTTTCACTTATTTGTGGAACATAAGGAATAACATGGAGGACATTAGGAGAAGGAAGGGAAAAATGGGTGGGGGGAATTGGAGGGAGAGATGAACCATGAGAGACTATGGACGTGAGAAACAAACAGGGTTTTAGAGGGGAGGGGTTAGGGGGGTTTGGTTAGCCCAGTGATGGGTATTAAGGAGGGCACGTACTGCATGGAGCACTGGGTGTGATACGAAAACAATGGATCGTGGATCACTACATCAAAAACTAATGATGTATTGTAAGGTGCCTAACATAACATAATAAAATTAAAAAAAAATAAAAAACACATGTTCTGGAAATTTAAAAAAAGGGGGGAAAGAGGAGGCCAGGGAAAAACAACTCAGAATCCATGAAAATAGATTCAGAGAAATAAGTGACACCGTGTAGTGTTTCAATACAATAATTATTGGGATCTTGGAGGGAGTGGAGAGAGAGAGAGTACTAGAAGATATATTTGAGCAAATCGTAGCTGAGAACTTCCCTAATCTGGGGAATGAAACAAACATTTGTGTGCTAGAAGCTGAGAGGACCCGCCCAAGATCAAGGAAAACAGGCCAACACCCTGGCATGTAATAGTAAAACCTGCAAATCTTAGAACCAAAGAAACCATCTTAAGGGCAGTTAGGGGGAAGAGATTCCTTAGGTACAGAGGGAGGAACATCAGAATAACGTCAGACTTATCCACAGAGACCTGGCAAGCCAGAAAGGGCTCGTGAGACATATTCAGGATACTAAATGAGAAGAACATGCAATCAAGAATACTTTATCCGGCAAGGCTGTCATTTAGAATGGATGGAGAGATGCAGAGCTTCCAAGACCAGCAGAAACTGAAAGAATATGCGACCACTAAGCCGGCCCTGCAAGAAATATTAAGGGCGGTTATATAAAGGGAGAAAGACCCCAAGAGTGATATACAACAGAATTTCACAGGGGCAATCTATAAATAAAACGTCTTCACAGGCAACATGATGACACTTAATTCAGATCTTTAAATAAACACTCCCAACGTGAACGCCCAAAAGTTCCCATAAAATGGCACACAGTTGCAGATTCGATAAAAAGACAAGACCCATCCATATGCTGTCTACAAGAGACTCATTTTTATCCTAGAGATACCTCCAGACTGAAAGTGAAGGGATGGAGATCCATCTTCCATGCTAGCAGACCTCAAAAGAAAGCTGGGGTAACAATTCTCATAATAGACAAATTAGATTTTAAATGAAAGTCAATAGTTAGAGACACATTAGGACACTATATCATTCTTCAAGGGTCTATCCAACAAGAAGATCTAACAATTGTACATATCTATGCCCCCAACTTGGAAGCAGATATCTACATAAGCCAACTGTTCACCAAAATAAAGAGTCACATTGAAAACAATACGTTAATTGTAGTAGACCTCAATACTCTGCTCTCAGCAATGGACAGATCATCTAAGCAGAAAATCAACAAGGAAACAAGAACTTTGAATGATACACTGGACCAGATGGACCTCATAGATATTTACAGAACATTCCACCCTAAAACAACAGAATACTCATTCTTCTCGAGCACACATGGAACTTTCTCCAGAATAGACCATATACTGGTCAGAAATCAGGTCTCAACCAATACCAAAAGATCGAGATTATTCCTGCATATTTTCAGTCGAAAATGCTTTAAAACTGGAACTCAATCACAAGAAAAAAATTGGCAGACATTCAAACATTTGGAAACTAAATACAACTCTCGTCAAGAAAGTTTGGGTCAACCAGGAAATCAAGGAAGAACATAAACATTTCATGGACATCAATGAGAACGAAAACACATCGGTCCAAAACCTATGGGATACTGCAAAGGCGGTCCTAAGGGGGAAATACAGAGCCATCCAAGCCTCACTCAAAACAATAGAATTCCGAATTCACGAACTACCTCTACACCTTAAAGAACTACAGAAAAAGCAACAAACAATGCCTAAGCCACACATTAGAAGAGAAATAATTAAGATTAGAGCAGAGATCAATGAACCTGAAACACAGTTGATCAGATCAACGAAACTAGAAGTTGGTTCTTTGAAAGAATTAATAAGATTGATAAACCATTGGCCACACTTACCCAAAAGAAAAGAGAAAGGACCCAAATTAACAAAATTATGAATGAAAGGGGAGAGTTCATGACTGACACCAAGGAAATAGAAACAATTATTAGAAATTTTTATCAACAACTATATGCCAAGAAACTGAGCAATCTGGATGAAATGGATGCATCCCTGGAAACATATAAGCTGCCAAGACTGAAACAGGAAGAAATTAACAACCTGAATAGGCGAATAAACAGTAATGAGATTGAAGAAGTGATCAAAAACCTCCCAAAAAACAAGAGTCCAGGGCCTGATGGGTTCCCTTGGGAATTCTACCAAACATTCAGAGAAGAAATAATACCTATTCTCCTGAAGCTGTTTCAAAAAATAGAAACAGAAGGAAAACATCCATACTCATTCTATGAGGCCAAAATTATCTTAATACGCAAACCAGGCAAAGAACCTATCGAAAAGGAGAATTTCAGACCGATATCCCTGATGAATATGGGTTCCAAAATCCTCAACAAAATCCTAGCTAATAGGATCAAACAATACATAATAAAAGGATCATAGATCACGACCAAGTGGGATTTATCCCCGGGATGCAAGGGTGGTTGAACATTCGCAACTCAATCAATGTGATAGAACACATTAATCAGAAGAGAGAGAAGAACCACTGGTCCTCTCAATTGATGCAGAAAAAGAATTTGATAAAATACAGCATTCTTTCCTCATTAAAACTCTTCAGAGATTAGAGATAGAGGGAACACGACTCAAGTTTATAAAATCCATCTATGAGAAACCCACAGCCAATATCATCCTCAATAGCGAAAACCTGAGAGCCTTTCCCTTAAGATCAGGAACAAGTCAAGGATGCCCACTCTGGCCACTATTGTTCAACATAGTTCTAGAAGTCCTAGCAACAGCAATCAGACAACAAAAAGAAATATAAGGTATTCAAATTGGCAAAGAAGAAGTCAAACTCTCTCTTTTCGCAGATGACATGATACTTTATGTGGAAAACCCAAAAGACTGCACCCCCAAATTTCTAGAACTCATCCAGCAATTCAGTAATGTGGCAGGATACAAAATCAATGCACAGAAATCAGTTGCTTTCTTATATGCTAACAATGCAGTTGTAGAAAGAAAATTAGAGAAACAATTCCATTTGCAATAGTAGCAAAAACCATAAGATACCTTGGGAATAAACCTAACCAAAGAGGTAAACGATCGATACTCTAGGAACTACAGAACACTCACGAAAGAAATGGAAGAAGACACAAAAAGATGGAAAAACATTCCATGCTCATGGATCGGAAGAATAAACATTGTTTAAATGTCTATGCTACCCCGAGCAATCTATACCTTCAATGCCATCCCAATCAAAATTCCAATGACATTTTTCCAAGTGCTGGAACAGACAATCCTAATATTTGTATGGAATCAGAAAAGACCTCGAATTGCCAAGGAAATGTTGAAAAAGAAAAACAAAGCTGGGGGCATCACATTGCCGGATTTCAAGCTATATTACAAAGCAGGGATCACCAAGACAGCATTGTACTGGCACAAAAACAGACATATAGACAAATGGAACAGAATAGAGAGCCCAGATTGGACTCTCAACCCTATGGTCAAATAATCTTCAACAAAGCAGGAAAAAATATGCAATGGACAAAAGACAGTCTCTTCAACAAATGTTGCTGGGAAAATTGGACAGCCACATGCAGAAGAATAAAACTCAACCATTCTCTAACACCATACACAAAGATAAACTCAAAATGGATAAAAGACCTCAATGTGAGACAGGAATCCATCAAAATCCTCGAGGAGAACATAGGCAGTAACCTCTTTGACATTGGCCACAGCAACTTCTTTCAAGATACATCTCCAAAAGCTAGTGAAACAAAAGCAAAAATGAACTTTTGGGACTTCATCAAGATAAAAGCTTCTGCACAGCAGAGGAAACAGTCAACAAAACAAAGAGGCAACCCACAGAATGGGAGAAGATATTTGCAAATGACACTACAGATAAAGGGCTGGTATTCAAGATCTATAAAGAACTTCTCAAACTCAACACCCAAAAAACAAATAATCAAGTCAAAAAGTGGGCAGAAGAGATGAACAGACACTTCTCTGAAGAAGACATACAAATGGCTAACAGACACATGAAAAATGTTCGTCATCATTAGCCATCAGAGAAATTCATATCAAAACCACATTGAGATACCACCTTACACCAGTTAGAATGGCAAAAATGGACAGAGCAAGAAACAACAAATGTGGAGAGGTTTTGGAGAAAGGGGAACCCTCTTACACTGTTGGTGGGAATGCAAGTTGGTAGAACCACTTTGGAAAACAGTGTGGAGGTGCCTCAAAAATTTAAAAATAGAGCTACCCTATGACCCAGCAATTGCACTCCTGGGTATTGACTCCAAAGATACAGATGTAGGGAAAAGAAGGCCAGTGTGCACCCCAGTGTGCATAGCAACAATGCCTGCAATAGCCAAAGTGTGGAAAGAGCTGAGATGCCCTTCAACAGATGAATGGATAAAGAAGATGTGGTCCATATATACAATGGACTATTACCCAGCCATCAGAAAAGATGAATACCCAACTTTTACATCAACATGGATGGGACTGGAGGAGATTATGCTAAGTGAAATAAGTCAAGCAGAGAAAGTCAATTATCATATGGTTTCACTTATTTGGGGAACATAAGGAATATCATGGAGGACATTAGGAGAAGGAAGGGACAAATGAAGGGGGAGGAAATTGGAGGGAGAAATGAACCATGAGAGACTATGGACTCTGAGAAACAAGCAGGGTTTTAGAGGTGAGAGGGGAGGGGGGAGATGGGTTAGCCCGGTGAAGGGTATTAAGAAGGGTACCTACTGCATGGAGCAATGGTTCTTTTATGAAAACCATGGATCATGGATCACCAAATCAAAAACTAATGATGTATTGTATGGTGACTTACATAACATAATAAAATTTTAAACATTAAAAATAAATAAATAAAATATATTTAAAAAAGAAGCACTTTCTGTGCACACCATTCTATGTGAAGAAATAGTAATAATAAAGACAAGTGAATGCTTCATAAATGAAAAGTATTATTACTCCATTTGATTTGTACATCTGATTTTTAGGTTATTTATTTTTCCTGTGTGTTGAAAGTACATTATCAACTCTGTTTCCATGTAAGAAAAGAAGTACTTTATTATTATAGATAATAACAGTATTTCGATCTTATTACCCTTAAAATTATTTCGATTGTACTTTCTGTTTGTGCAGTTTGTTATTCTCCTCTCACTATTCTCTGTAATACCAAACAGAAAAATATAAAGTTATTTCTATCACCACCTCTCTTTTAAAGACATACAAATTCTCTGATTCACAATACGTTTTAATATTATTTGTTAATTTGAGCAAGGAGATTTCCTCTTATACACCTTAATTTTTCTACTTACTTGGTTATTCTTTTAATGAAAAGAATATATATGCTTTTCTTGTTTAAAGAAAAATAAAATAAAACCTCAATGAGATAACACCTCACACCAGTCAGAATGGTTAAATTAACAAGTCAGGAAACGACAGACGTTGGCGAGGATGTGGAGAAAGGGAACCGTCCTACACTGTTGGTGGGAATGCAAGCTGGTGCAGCCACTCTGGAAAACAGTATGGAGGTTCCTCAAAAAGTTGAAAATAGAGCTACCCTACGACCCAGCAATTGCAGTACTGGGTATTTAACAGAAAGATATAAATGTAGTGATCCGAAGGGGCACAGGAACCCCAATGTTTATAGCAGCAATGTCCACAGTAGCCAAACTATGGAAAGAGCTTAGATGTCCATCAACAGATGAATGGATAAAGAAGAAGTGGTATATATATGCAATGGAATAATATGCAGCCATCAAAAATGAAATCTTTTTTTTTTTTTTCAAAAATGAAATCTTGCTATTTGCCATGACGTGGTTGGAACTTGAGGGTATTATGCTAAGCGAAATAAGTCAATCAGAGAAAGATAGGTATCATATGATCTCACTGATTTGGGGATTTTGAAAAAGAAGACAGTCGATCATAGGGGAAAGGAGGGGTAAATAAAACAAGATGAAACCAGAGAGGGAGACAAACCATAAGAGACTCTTAATCTTAGGAAACAAACTGAGGGTTGCTGGAGTGGAGGGTGCTGGGAGGGATGGGGTGGCTGGGTGAAGGACATAGGGAAGGTATATACTATCGTGGTCACTGTGAATTGTGTAAGAATGATGAATCACAGACCTGTACCCCTGAAACAAATAATACATTATATGTTAATAAAAATTTTTTTTAAAAGGTTAAATAAAGAAAGTTCTAAAAAAAAAAAAAGAAACCAGAAAACAGTAGAACAGATCATTAAAACTAGAAGCTGGTTCCTTGAAAGAATTAATAAGATTGATAAATCTCTGGCCAGACCTATCCAAAACAAAAGGGAAAGGACCCAAAACAATAAAATCGTGAATGAAAGGGGAGAAATTATGAATAAAACCAAGGAAATCGAACTGATTTTTAGAAATTATTACCAGCAACTATATGCCAATAAATTAAGCAAACTGGAAGAAATTGAAGCATTCCTGGAAATTAATAAACTACCAAACGTGAAACATGAAGAAATAGACTGAGTAGACCAATAACCAGTAAGTAAATTTTAGCAGTAATCAAAAACCTGCTAAAAAGAGAGAGTGCAGGGCCAGATGGCTTCCCAGGGGAATTCTACCAAACATTTAAAGAAGAAATCATACCTATTCTACTGAAGCTGTTTCAAAAACTTTAAATAGATGGAAAACTTCCAAAGTCGTTCTATTAGGCCAGCATTACCCTGATTCCAAATCCAGGCAAATAACCCATCAAAAAGTAGAATTACAGACCAATATTCCTAATGAATATGGATGCCAAAATACTCAACAAGATCCTAGCCAGTAGGATCCAACAGTACGTTAGAAGGATTATCTATCACAACCAGGTAGGATTTATTCCTAGGTTGCAAGGGT
Organism: Halichoerus grypus; assembly: GCF_964656455.1. Classification (NCBI taxonomy): domain Eukaryota; kingdom Metazoa; phylum Chordata; class Mammalia; order Carnivora; family Phocidae; genus Halichoerus; species Halichoerus grypus. The sequence continues at coordinate 83,443,840 of NC_135727.1, forward strand.
GGTTCAACATTCGCAAATCAATCAACATGACAGAGCACATTAATAAAAGAAAAGACAAGAAGCACATGATCCTCTCAATTGATGCAGAAAAAGCATTTGACAAAATAAAGCATCTTTTCCTGATTAAAAGTCTTCAGTGTGTAGGGATAAAGGAAACATACCTCAATATCATAAAAGCAATCTATGAAAAGCCCACCGCGAATACAATTATCAATGGGGAAATGCTGAGAGCTTTTCCCTTAAGGTCAGGAACACGACAGGAATGCCCACTCTCACCACTATTGTTCAACATAGTAGTAGAAGTCCTAGCCTCAGCAATCAGACAACAAAAAGAAATAAAAGGCATTCGAATTGGCAATGAAGAAATAAAACTCTCCCTCTTTCAGATGACATGATACTTTATGTGGAAAACCCAAAAGACTACACCCCACAGATTACTAAAAATGATACAGCAATTGAGCAATGTGGCAGGATACAAAATCAATGCACAGAAATCAGTTACATTTGTATGCACTAATAATGTGACAGAAGAAAGTGAAATTAAGTCATTGATTCCATTTACAGTAGCACCAAAAAACATAAGATACCTAGGAACAAACCTAACTAAAGAAGTAAAGATCTGTACTCTAAAAACTAAAGAACACTTATGAGAGAAGTGGAGGAAGACTCAAAGAGGTGGAAAAACATTCCATGCTCATGGATTGGAAGTTAATTTTAGCCATAATGACTGGTGTGAGGTGGTATCTCCTTGTGGTTTTGATTTGTACTTCCCTGATGGCAAGTGATGTGGAGCATTTTTTCATGTGTCTGTTGGCCATTTGTATGTCTTCCCTGGAGAAGTGTTTGTTCATGTCTTCTGCTAATTTCTTGACTGGATTCTTTGGGTTTTGGGTGTTGAGTTTGAGAGGTTCTTTATAGATCTTGGATTCTAGCCCTTTATCTGTAATGCCATTTTCAAATATCTTCTCCCATTCCATGGGTTGCCTTTTAGTTTTGCTGATTGCTTCCTTTCCTGTGCAGAAGTTTTTATCTTGATGAAGTCCCAAAAGTCCCATTTTGCTTTTGTTTCCCTTCCCGTTAGACACATGTCCTGCAAAAAGATACTTCGTTCAAAGTTGAACACATTCCTGCCCGTGTTCTCCTCTAGGATTTTGATGGATTCCTGTCTCACACTGAGGTCTTTCATCTATTTTGAGTTTAGCTTTGTGTATGGTGTAAGAGAATGGTCCAGTTTCATTCTTCTGCATGTGGCTGTCCAATTTTCCCAACATCATTTGTTGAAGAGACTGACATTTTTCCATTTGATATTCTTTCCCGCTTTGTTGAAGATTAGTTAATCACAGAGGTGAGGGTCTATTTCTGGGCTCTCTATTCTGTTCCAGTGATCATTGTGTCTGTTTTTGTACCAGACCTATGCTGTCTTGATGATCACAGATATGTAATATAGCTTGAAATCAGGCATCCTAATGGCCCCCGCTTTGGATTTCTTTTTCAACATTCCCCTGGCGATTCGGAATCTTTTCTGGTTTCAAAGAAATCTTAGGATTGTTCATTCCAGCTCTGTGAAAAATGTCAATGGTATTTTTCTTGGAAGGGACTGAGATGTCCTTCAACAGATGAATGGACAAAGAAGATGTGGTTCATATATACAATGGCATATTACTCAGCCATCAGAAATGATGAATACCTACAATTTGCATCGACATGGATGAAACTGGAAGGTATTATGCTAAGGGAAATAAGTCAATCAGAGAAACACCATTATCATATGGTTTCACTCATATGTAGAACATAAGGAATAATGCAGAGGACAATAAGGGAAGGGAGGGAAAACTGAATGGGAAGAAGTCATTGAGGGAGACAAACCAGACGAGACTCCTGACTCAGGGAAACAAACTGAAGGTTGCGGAAAGGGAGGTGGGCGAGAATGGGCATCCTTGCCGTGTTCCTGATCTTAAGGGAAAGGCTCTCAACTTTTCCCCATTGAGGATAATATTGGCTATGGGTTTTTCAAACATGCATTTTAAGAACTTGAGGAATGTTCCCTCTATCCCTATATTCTGAAGAGTTTTAATCAGGAAAGGATGTTGTATTTTGTCAAATGCTTTTTCTGTATCAATTGAGAGGACCATATGGTTCTTCTCCCTCCTCTTATTAATGTGTTCTATCACACTGATTGATTTGCGAATGTTGAACCACCCTTGCATCCCAGGGATAAACTCCACATGAACGTGTTGGATGATCCTTTGAATGTATTGTTGGATCCTATTAGCTAGGATTTTGTTGAGAATTTTGGAATCCATATTCATCAGGGATATCGGTCTGAAATTCTCCTTTTTGATGGGGTCTTCGCCTGGTTTGGGGATTAAGGTAATGCTGGCCTCATAGAATGAGTTTGGAAGCTGTCCCTCTGTTTCTATTTTTTGAAACAGCTTCAGGAGAGTAGGTATGATTTCTTTTTTGAATGTTTAGTAGAATTACCCAGAGAATCCATCAGGCCCTGGCCTCTTGTTTTTTTGGGAGGTTTTTGATCACTGCTTCAATCTCGTTACTGGTTATTGGCCTATTCAGGTTGTCAATTTCTTCCTGTTTCAGTCTTCGCAGCTTACAAGTTTCCAGGGATGCATCCATTTCATCCAGATTGCTCAGTTTATTGGCATATAGTTGTTGATAATAATTTCTAATAACTGTTTCTATTTCCTTGGTGTTGGTCGTGATCTCTCCCCTTTCATTCATAATTTTATTAATTTGCGTCCTTTCTCTTTTCCTTTGGAGAAGTCTGGCCAGTGGTTTATCAATCTTATTAATTCTTTCAAAGAACCAACTTCTAGTTTTGTTGATCTGATCTACTGTGTTTCTGGTTTCTAATTCATTGATCTCTGCTCTAATCTTAATTATTTCTCTTCCAGTGTGTGCCTTAGGGATCGTTTGTTGTTTTTTCTCTAGTTCTTCAAGGTGTAGAGTTAGTTGGTGAATTCGGGATTTTTCTTTTTTTTTTGAGTGAGGCTTGGATGGATATGTATTTCCCCGTTATGACCACCTTTGCAGTATCCCATAGGTTTTGGACTGACGTCTTTTCGTTCTCACTGGTTTCCATGAATTTTTTAAGTTCTTCTTTGATTTCCTGGTTGACTCAAACATTCTTGAGCAGAATGGTCTTTAGCTTCCATGTGTTTGAATTTCTGCCAAATTTTTTCTTATGATTGAGTTCCAGTTTTAAAGCATTGTGGTCTGAGAATATGCAGGGAATAATCTCAATCTTTTGCTATCGGTTGAGACCTGATTTGTGACCCAGTATGTGGTCTATTCTAGAGAAAGTTCCATGTACTTTCGAGAAGAATGAGTATTCTGTTGTTTTAGGGTGGAATGTTCTGTATATATCTATGAGGTCCATGTGGTCCAGTGTGTCATTCAAAGCTCTTGTTTCCTTCTTGATTTTCTGCTTAGATGATCTGTCTATTGCTGAGATGGAGTCTTGAGGTCTCCTAAAATTAACATATTGTTATCAATATGACTCTTTATTTTGGTGAACAGTTGGCTTATGTAGATGGCTGCTCCCATGTTGGGGGCATAGATATTTACAATTGTTAAACCTTCTTGTTGGGTAGACCCTTTATGAATGATATAGTGTCCTTCTGTGTCTCTAACTACAGTCTTAATTTAAAGTCTAATTTGTCTGATATAAGAATTGCTACCCCAGCTTTCTTTTGAGGTCCACTGGCATGGAAGATGGATCTCCATCTTTTCACTTTCAGTCTGGATGTATCCTTAGGTTCAAAATGGGTCTCTTGTAGACAGCATATGGATGGGTCCCGTCTTTTTATCCAATTTGCAGCCCTGTGACGTTTTCTGGGAGCATTTAGGCCATTCACGTTGAGAGTGATTATTGAAAGATATGAATTAATTGTCATCATGTTGCCTGTGAAAACATTGTTTTTATAGATTGTCCCTGTAAATTTCTGTTGTAGATCACTCTTGGGGTCTTTCTCCTTTTATAGAACCCCCCGTAATATTTCTTGCAGGGCTGGCTTAGTCGTCACACATTCTTTCAGCTTCTGCCAGTCGTGGAAGCTCTGCATCTCTCCATCCATTCTAAATGACAGCCTTGCTGGATAAAGTATTCTTGGCTGCATGTTCTTCTCGTTTAGTATCCTGAATATGTCTTGCCAGGCCTTTCTGGGGTGCCAGGTCTCTGTGGATAGGTATGACGTTATACTGATGTTCCTCCCTCTGTACGTAAGGAATCTCTTCCCCCTAACTGCCCTTTAGATGATTTCCTTCGTTCTAAGATTTGCGGGTTTTACTATTACATGTCGGGGTGTTGGCCTGTTTTCCTTGATCTTGGGAGGGGTCCTCTCTGCCTCCAGGACATGAATGTTTGTTTCGTTCCCCAGATTAGGGAAGTTCTCAGCTACGATTTCTTCAAATACATCTTCTAGTCCTCTCTCTCTCCACCCCCTCCGGGATTCCAATAATTCTGAAATTGGAATGCTTCATGGCGTCACTTATTTCTCTGATTTAATTTTCATGGATTCTGAGTTGTTTTTCCCTGGCCTCCTCTTTTCCCTTTTTATCTATTAAATTGTCTTCCACGTCACTAATTTGTTCTTCTGCCTCACTTAACCTAGCTGTTAGATTATCTAGATTAGATTGGATCTCATTGATAGCATTTTGAGGTACTGCCAATTCAGCCTTCATTTCTGCCCTTAGAGACTCTGTGTTGCCATTAATTCATTTCTCCATTCTAGCTATTGTCTACACAATTGCTAGCCTGAATTCCATCCCCAACATCTTTTTTTTTGAGGGTTATTTTTATTTTTTTATTTTTTTTACATTTTCTCCATTATATTTTATTTTTTTTTAATTTTATTATGTTACGTTAGTCACCATACAATACATCATTAGTTCTTGATGTAGTGATCCATGATCCGTTGTTTTCGTATAACACCCAGTGCTCCATGCAGTACATGCCCTCCTTAATACCCATCACCGGGCTAGCCAATCCCTCCTCCCCCCTCCCCTCTAAAACCCTGTTTGTTTCTCAGGTCCATAGTCCCTCATGGTTCATCTCTCCCTCCAATTCCCCCCGCCCATTTTTCCCTTCCTTCTCTTAATGTCCTCCATGTTATTTCTTATGTTCCACAAATAAGTGAAACCATATGATAATTGACTTTCTCTGCTTGACTTATTTCACTTAGCATAATCTCCTCCAGTCCCACCCATGTTGATGTAAAAGTTGGGTATTCATCTTTTCTGATGGCTGAGTAATATTCCATTGTATATATGGACCACATCTTCTTTATCCATTCATCTGTAGAAAGGCATCTTGGCTTTTTCCACAGTTTGGCTATTGCGGACATTGCTGCTATGAACATTGGGGTGCATATGGCCCTTCTTTTCACTACATCTGTGTCTTTGGGGTCAATATCCAGGAGTGCAATTGCTGGGTCATAGGGTAGCTCTATTTTTAAATTTTTGAGGAATCTCCACAGTGTTTCCCAAAGTGGCTGTACCAACTTGCATTCCCCCCAACAGTGTAAGAGGGTTCCCCTTTCTCCACAACCTCTCCAACATTTGTTGTTTCTTTCCCTGTCCGTTTTTGCCATTCTAACTGGGGTAAGGTGGTATCTCAGTGTGGTTTTGATTTGGATTTCCCTGATGGCTAACGATGATGAACATTTTTTCATGTGTCTGTTAGCCATTTGTATATCTTCTTCAGGAAGTGTCTTTTCATCTCTTCTGCCCACTTTTTGACTTGATATTTTTTTGGGGGGTGTTGAGTTTGAGAAGCTCTTTATAAATCTTGGATACCAGCCCTTTATCTGTAGTGTCATTTGCAAATATCTTCTCCCATTCTGTGGGCTGCCTCTTTGTTTTGTTGACTGTTTCCTTTGCTGTGCAGAAGCTTTTGATCTTGATGAAGTCCCAAAAGTTCATTTTTGCTTTTGTTTCACTAGCTTTTGGAGATGTATCTTGAAAGAAGTTGCTGTGGCAGATGTCAAAGAGGTTACTGCCTATGTTCTCCTCTAGGATTTGGATGGATTCCTGTCTCACATTGAGGTCTTTCATCCACTTTGAGTTTATCTTTGTGAATGGTGTTAGACAATGGTCGAGTTTCATTCTTCTGCATGTGGCTGTCCAATTTTCCCAGCACCATTTATTGAAGAGACTCTCCTTTTTCCATTGCATGTTTTTTCCTGCTTTGTCAAAGATTATTTGACCATAGAGTTGAGGGTCCATATCTGGGTTCTCTATTCTGTTCCATTGGTCTGTACGTCTGTTCTTGTGCCAGTACCATGCTGTCTTGGTGATCACTGCTTTGTAATATAATTTGAAATCAGGCAACGTGATGCCCCCAGCTTTGTTTTTCTTTTTCAACATCTCCTTGGCGATTCGGGGTCTTTTCTGATTCCATACAAATGTTAGGATTGTTTGTTCCAGCACTTGGAAAAATGTCATTGGAATTTTGATCGGGATGGCATTGAAGGTATAGATTGCTCTGGGTAGCATAGACATTTTAACAATGTTTATTCTTCCGAACCATGAGCATGGAATATTTTTCCATCTTTTTGTGTCTTCTTCCATTTCTTTCATGAGTGTTTTGTAGTTCCTAGAGTACAGATCCTTTACCTCTTTGGTTAGGTTCATTCCAAGGTATCTTATGGTTTTTGGTGCTATTGTAAATGGAATCATTTCTTTAATTTCTATTTCTACAGTTGCGTTGTTAGTGTATAAGAAAGCAACTGATTTCTGTGCATTGATTTTGTATCCTGCCACATTACTGAATTGCTGGATGGGTTCTAGTAATTTGGGGGTGGAGTCTTCCAAAAGACTCCACATAAAGTATTTTTCCACATAAAGTATCATGTCGTCTGCGAAAAGAGAGAGTTTGACTTCTTCTTTGCTAATTTGAATACCTTTTATTTCTTTTTGTTGTCTGATTGCTGTTGCTAGGACTTCTAGTACTATGTTGAACAACAGTGGTGAGAGTGGGCACCCTTGATGTGTTCCTGATTTTAAGGGAAATGCTCTCAGCTTTTCCCCATTGAGGATGATATTCGCTGTGGGTTTTTCATAGATGGAGTTTATGAGCTTGAGGAATGTTCCCTCTATCCCTATACTCTGGAGAGTTTTAATCAGGAAAGGATGTGGTATTTTGTCAAATGCATTTTCTGCAACAATTGAGAGGACCATATGGTTCTTCTCCCCGCTCTTATTAATGTATTCTATCACATTGATTGATTTGCAAATGTTGAACCACACTTGCATCCCGGGGATAAATCTCACTTGGTTGTGGTGGATGATCCTATTAATGTATTGTTGGATCCTATTAGCTAGGATTTGTTGAGGATTTTGGAATCCATATTCATCAGGGATATTGGTCTGAAATTCTCCTTTTTGGTGGGGTCTTTGCCTGGTTTGGGGATTAAGGTAATGCTGGTCTCATAGAATGACTTTGGAAGTTTTCCTTTTGTTTCTATTTTTTGAAACAGCTTCAGGAGAATAGGTATTATTTCTTCTTTGAATGTTTGGTAGAATTCCCCAGGGAATCCATCAGGCCCTGGACTCTTGTTTTCTGGGAGGTTTTTGATCACTGCTTCAATCTCGTTACTGTTTATTGGCCTATTCAGGTTGTCAATTTCTTCCTGTTTCAGTCTTGGCAGTTTATAGGTTTCCAGGAAGGCCTCCATTTCATCCAGATTGCTCAGTTTATTGGCATACAGTTGTTGATAATAATTTCTAATAATTGTTTCTATTTCCTTGGTGTTGGTCGTGATCTCTCCGTTTCATTCATAATTTTATTAATTTGGGTCCTTTCTCTCTTCTTTTGGATAAGTCTGGCCAGTGGTTTATCAATCTTATTAATTCTTTCAAAAACCAACTTCTAGTTTCATTGATCTGATCTACTGTGTTTCTGGTTTCTAATTCATTGATTTTTGTTCTAATTTTAATTATTTCTCTTCTAATGCATGGCTTAGGTGTCGTTTTTTGCTTTTTCTCTAGTTCTTTAAGGTGTAGAGTTAGTTGGTGAAATCGGGATTTTTCTATTTTTTTGAGTGAGGCTTGGATGGCTATGTATTTCCCCCTCAGGACCGCCTTTGCAGTATCCCATAGGTTTTGGACCAATGTGTTTTCGTTCTCATTGATTTTCATGAATCGTTTAAGTTCTTCTTTGATTTCTTGGTTGACCCAAAAATTCTTGAGCACAGTGGTCTTTAGCTTCCAAGTGTTTGAATTTCTGCCCAATTTTTTCTTGTGATTGAGTTCCAGTTTTAGAGCATGTGGTCTGAGAATATGCAGGGAATAATCTCAATCTTTTGGTATCGGTTGAGACCTGATTTCTGACCAGTATATGGTCTATTCTGGAGAAAGTTCCATGTGCGCTTGAGAAGAATGAGTATTCTGTTGTTTTAGGGTAGAATGTTCTGTAAATATCTATGAGGTCCATCTGGTCCAATGTATCATTCAAAGCTCTTGTTTCCTTGTTGATTTTCTGCTTAGATGATCTGTCCATTGCTGAGAGTGGAGTATTAAGGTCTCCTACAATTAACGTATTGTTATCAATATGACTCTTTATTTTGGTTAACAGTGGGCTTATGTAGATTGCTGCTCCCATGTTGGGGGCATAGATATTTACAATTGTTAGATATTCTTGTTGGATAGACCCTTTAAGAATGATATAGTGTCCTTGTGTGTCTCTTATTACAGACTTTAGTTTAAAATCTAATTTGTCTGATATAAGAATGGCTACCCCATCTTTCTTTTGAGGTCCGCTGGCATGGAAGATAGATCTCCATTCCTTCACTTTCAGTCTGGATGTATCTTTAGATTCAAAATGAGTCTCTTGTAGGCAGCATATGGATGGGTCCTGTCTTTTTATCCAATCTGCAACCCTATGCCGTTTTATGGGAGCGTTTAGGCCATTCACGTTGACAGTGATTATTGAAAGCTATGAATTAATTGTCATCATGTTGCCTGCAAAGACGTTGTTTTTATAGATTGTCCCTGTAAATTTCTGTTGTAGATCACTCTTGTGGTCTTTCTCCTTTTATAGAATCCCCTTAATATTTCTTGCAGGGCCGGCTTAGTGGTCACATATTCTTTCACCTTCTGCCGGTCGTGGAAGCTCTGCATCTCTCCATGCATTCTAAATGAAAGCCTTGCCAGATAAAGTATTCTTGACTGCATGTTCTTCTCATTTAGTACCCTGAATATGTCTTGCCAGGCCTTTCTGGCTTGCGAGGTCTCTGTGGATAGGTCTGACGTTATTCTGATATTCCTCCCTCTGTACATAAGGAATCTCTTCCCCCTAACTGCCTTTAAGATAGTTTCCTTGGTTCTCAGATTTGCAAGTTTTACTATTACATGCCGGGGTGTTGGCCTGTTTTCCTTCATCTTAGGAGGGGTCGTCTCTGCCTCTAGGACTCGAATGTTTGTTTCATTCCCCAGATTCGGGAAGTTCTCAGCTACGATTTGCTCAAATACATATTCTAGCCCTCTCTCTCTCTCTGTCTCCACTCCCTCTGGGATTCCAATTATTCTGACATTGGAACGCCTCATGGTGTCACTTATTTCTCTGATTCTATTTTCATGGATTCTGAGTCATTTTTCCCTGGCCTCCTCTTTTCCCTTTTTATCTATTATACTGTCTTCCAGATTGCTTATTCTGTCTTCTGTCTCAGTTACCCTAGCTGTTAGATTATCTAGATTGGATTGGATCTCATTGATAGCATTTTTAAGTTCTGCCATTCCCCTTTTATTTCTGCCCTTAGAGACTCTATGTTGCCATTAATTGATTTCTTCATTCTAGGCATTGTCTTCACAATTGCTAGCCTGAATTCCATCTCCGACATCTTGGTTATATCTGCATCCATTTGTAAATCTGCAGCATAAGTCATAATCTCTGAGTCTTTCCTCTTTTGCGGGTTCCTCCTCCTAGTCATTCTGTAGATGGGTGTTTGAGGGAATGTATAGAGTCCAAATTATTGACCAGAACCCAAGCATGATGCACCTGTTTTCTAGGGACCTTAAGGTTGCTGGCCTCTTGTTCTCCCAACCTGTCTTCTGGGGCAGGGACCTGCCGTGCTGTTACTCAGATAACCCTGTTTGGGCAGAGTTGCCCTGCGCCCCTGTGGTGGGGGATGGGCTCAGTGGGAACCAGTTTTTGGGGCTTTTATTCTCTGGCAACTTTCCCTGGTGGCTTTCCACATCTCTTCTGAGAGTCAGAGCAGAAGAGACCTTTTCCAACCCTCTGTCTCAGAGCAGAGAAGTCACAGTCTGTTCTTCAGTGAGCTCTCCAGGCCACACTATCTCCGTTTCTGTCTCTGCTGCTATAAAGTGCATCGTTCTGGGTTGTGTGCCCCTCTGCAGTGCTCCCAGTCCTGCCTCCGGGTCAGGGCGCGTCTTTGCCCTTTGTGCTTCTAAAATCGCAGCCTCTCCCAGTTCACACGCACGACACCGCTGCTCCAATTTCCATCCAGGAAGCTGCACTAAAGTCTTTTCCCCACCGTTACTGGTCTTTGAGTTGTGCCCCATCCCCAATGCGTGAGGCTGTCGTTGACTAGCAGTGTAGGATCCCCATGGCCAGGCTCCCTCCTGCTGCCGTTTATCCTCCATTATCTGTGCGTGGAATCACAGCTCCCCGCTTCGTACCTCAAAATCAACCACCTGCAATAATCTGTAGAGATCCGGATCTATCTTCTTACATCTCAGGCTGATTTCAAGAGTGCTCAGAGTGGTCTGGTAGATATCCATCTCAATTCTGGGGACCAGTTGGAATAGGGTTCCCTACTCCTCCGCCAACTTTTCCCCCTCCCAAAATAGACTTTAAAACAAAGATTGTAAGAAGAGGCAAATTAATGACAAAGAATCAATCCAAGAAGAGTATATAACAATTATAAATATCTATACACCCAACCCTGGAACACCTAAATACATACAGGAAATATTAACAGTCATAAGGAGAGAATCTGAAGGTAATACAGTAATAGTAGGGGACTTTAACACTTCAGTTACATCCATGAATAAATCATATAGATAGAAAATCAATAAGGAAGCAGTATTTTTGAATGACACATTGGACCATCTAGCCATAAGACCTATATACAAAACATTCCATCACAAAACAAGAGAATACACATTCTTTTCAAGTGCACATAAAAATTCTCTAAAATAGATCACATGCATGCCTATAAAACAAGCCTCAGTAAATATAAGAAAATTAAAATCATACTATGCATCTTTTCTGGTCACAATGTTATAAAACAAACACATGGAGCTAAACATCATGATATTAATCAACCAATTGGTTAATGAGGTAATCAAATATGATATAAAAATAAATAGAGAAAAATGAAGTTGACAACACAAATGGTGCAAAATCTTTGGGACACAGTAAAGGAAGTCCTAAAATGGAAGTATATAGCAATACAGGCCTACCTCAAGAAACAAGACAAGGCTTAAATAAACAATCTAAACCTTCCACCTAAAAGAGCCAGAAAAAAAAAAAAACAACAAAGCCCAAAATGACTACAGAAAAAGAAATAGTAAAGATCAGAGCAGAAATAAATGACAGAGAGTTAAAAAAAAAAAAAATAGAGAAAATCAATGAAATCAAGAACAATGAAAACATAAATAAAATTGGCAAATCCTTAGACAGACTCACTGAAAAAAAGAAGAAAAAGGACCAAAATAAATAAAATCAGAAATGAGATTGGAGAAATAACAATGACAGCACAGAAATATAAACCATTATAAGACAATACAATAAAAAATAAAATGCTAACAAACTGGACAACCTGGAAGAAATGAATAAATACCTAGAAATACATAATTTTCCATACCTGAACAAAAATGAAATAGAAAATCTGAACAGAGAAATTACAAGTAAAGTAATTGAATCAGTAATGCAGAAATTACAAAAAAAAAAAAAAAAAGTTTGGGACCAGAAGGATTCACAGGTGAATTCTACCAGCCAAAGAATACTTAATACCTATTCTCCTTAAACCATTCTAAAAACTAAAAAAAAACTGAAGAAAAAAAAAAGGAAAGACAGCTTCCAAATACATTCTATGAGGCCAACATTACCCTGATACCAAAACCAGACAAAGATACCACACAAAAAGAATACTACAGGGCAATATACCTGACAAAAATAGATGCAAATATCTTTAACAAAATATTAGCAAACCACATACAATACATTAGAAAGTTCATTTGCAAGGATGAAGTGGGATTCCTTCCCGGGATGCAAAGGTGGTTTAATACTTGCAAATTAGTCAATGCCATACACCACATAAACAAAATGAAGGATAAAAATCATATGATTATCTCAATAGATTCAGAAATGACATTTGACAAAATTCAACATCCATCCATGATAAAAACTCACAACGAAGTGTGTTTAGAGTGAATTTACCTCAATAGAATAAGAGCTATATATGCAAAACCCACAGTTAACATCATACCGAATGGTGAAAAACTGAGAGCTTTCCTTCTAAGGTCAGGGTGTCCACTCTCATCACTTTTATTGAATATACTACTAGAAGTCTTAAGCACAGCAATCAGAAAAGAAAAAAAGATATAAGGAGCATTCATATTGGTAAAGCAGTAGTTAAACTGTCAGTTTTTGCAGACAATATGATATTATACATAGAAAATCCTAAAGCTCCATCAAAAAACTACTAGAAACAATAAAAAAAAGTTCAATGAAGAGGAAGGATACAAAGTTAATATACAGAAATTGGTAGCATTTCTTTACACTAATAACAAAGTAGCAGCAAGCAAAATTAAACAAACAAACAAACAAACACACTATTTGCAATTGCAACAAAAAGATTAAAATACCTAGAAATATACAAAACCAAAGAGGTGAAAGAGCTATACTCCATAAACAGTAAAACATTGAGGAAAAAATTCAGGATGACACAAACAAATGGAAGGCTATTCCGTGCTCATGGTTTAGAAGAATTGATATTGTCAATATGTCCATATTGCCCAAATATTCTAAAGATTCAGTGCAATCCCTATCAAAATACCAATAGAACAAATAATACCAAAATTTGTATGGAAGCACAAAAGACCCCAAATAGACAAAGAAATCCTGAGAAAGAAGAATATAGCTGGAGACATCATAATTACAAAATTCAAGATATACTACAAATCTGTAGTAATCAAAACGGTATGCTATTGGCACAAAAAACAGACACATAGATCAATGGAACAGAAGAGATATACAACAAATAAACCCATGATTATATGGTCAATTAACCTATGACAAAGGTGGAAAGGTGTAAAATGGGAATAAGAAAGTTTTTTTCAATAAATAGTGCTGGTCAAACTGGAAAGCTACATGTTAAAGAATAAAACTGGACAATGTTCTAACACAATATACAAAAATAAGCACAAAATGGATTAGAGACCTAAATGTAAGACATGAACCCATAAAAATAGAAGAGAACACATCAGTAATTTCTCAGACATAAATCATAGCAATATTTTTTCTAGATATGTCTCTTAAAGCAAAAATAAACTATTGAGACTACATCAAAATAAAAAGATTTGCACAGAAAATGAAACCATCCACCAAACAAAAAGACAACTTACTGATTGAGAGAAGATATTTGCAAATAATACGTTAAATAAGGGGTTAATATCCAAAATATATAAAGAACTTATTGAACTCAACACCAAACAATCTGATTTAAAAATGTGCAGAGGATCTGAATAGATATTTTTCCAAAAAGACATATAGAATATCAACAGCCACAAGAAAATGTGCTCAGCATCACTAATGATCATGGAAATGTAAATCAACCACAATAAGATATCACTTCACACTAGATAGAATGGTTAAAATCAAAATAATCAAAAATCAAAATAAGGAATAGCAAATATTTGTTTGGATGTGGAGAAAACAGAATACTCATGCATGGTGGGAATTTAAATTTGTACATCTACTGTGAAAAATTCTATGGAAGTTAGAAAACTAGAAAGGGGAATGCCATATGATCCAATAACTCCACTACTGGATATTTACTCAAAGAAAACAAAAACACTAATTCAAAAAGCCATATGCACTCCTACTACTAATAAATATGCCAAGAATAGAGAAAGAAATCCAAATATATTACTAAAGAATATCAGAAAATCATGAAAGGGAGAAAGACAGGAAAGGATCAGAGAAAATGTTCAGAGACAACCATATAACAAATAATGAAATGGCAATAAATACATATCTATCAATAATTACTTTGAATGTAAATGGACAAAATGTTCCAATCAAAAGACATCGGGTAGGAAAATGGATTAAAAAAAAAAAAAAGGACTCATCTGCATGCCGCCTAAAAGAGACCTATTTTAGACCTAAAGACACCTGCAGATTGAATGTGAGGGGATGGAGAATTATCTATCATGCAAATGGAAGTCAAAATAAAGCTGGAGTAGCAACACTTGTGTGGGACAAAATAGACTTTAAAACTGTAACAAGAGACAAAAAAGGACACTATATAATAATATAGCTGACAATCCAACAAGAAGATTTAACAATAGTAAATATTTATTCACTCAACATAGGAGGACCTAAATACATGAAACAGTTAATAACAAACATAAAGGAACTAATTGATAACAATTAATAATAGTAGGGGACTTTAACACCATACTTACCTCAATGGACATACATCTACACAGAACATCAACAAGGAAAAATGACTTTGAATGACACACTGAACCAGATGTATTTAACAGATGTTCGGAGCATTCCATCCTAAAAAAAAAAAAAAAAAAAAAACCAGAATACATATTCTATTCAAATGGCCATGGAACATTCTCCAGAATAGATCACATCTTAGTCCACAAAACAAACCTCAACAAATTGAATATGATCCAAATCATACCATGTATGTTTTCTGACCACGTACTATGAAACTAGAAGTCAACCACAAGAAAAAAATCAGGAAAGAATCACAAATACATAAAGTTCAAACAACATGCTACTAAACAATAAATGGCTCAATGAGGAAATTTTAGAAGAAATAAAAGTCTACATAAAAACAATGAAAAGGAAAACACAATTGTCCAAAACCTTTGGGATACAGCAAAACTGGATCTAACAGGGCAGTTGATAACAATACTGGCCTATCTCAAGAAGCAAGAAAAATCTCAAAAGAACAACCTAAACTTGCACCTAAAGTATCTAGAAAAAGAACAAAAAACAAAACCTAAAACAGAAGGAAAGAACTAATAAAGATTAGAGCAGAAATAAATTATATAGAAACCTAAAAAATAATAGGACAGATCAATGAAACCAGGAGGTGGTTCTTTGAAAAATCAATAAAATTGATTAACCTCTAGGCATGCTTGTGAAGAAGAAAAGAGAAAGGACTAAAATAAATAAAAACACAAATGAAAGAGGAGAAATAACAATGAACACCATAGAGATACAAACTATCATAAGAGAATATTATGAAAAACTATGACAACAAATTGGACAAATGTCAAAAATTGGATAAATACCAAGAAGCATATAAACTTCCAAACCTGCAACAGGAGGAAATAGAACATTTGAACAGACCAATATCCAGAAAAGAAAATGAGTCAGTAATCAAAAAACTCACAGCAAGCAAAACCCCAGGGCTAGATGGTTTCACAGGTGAACTGTACCAAACATTTAAAGAAGAATTAATATCTATTCTTCTCAAACTATTCCAAAAACTAGAAAAGGAGGACAACTTCCAAATTCATTCTATGAGGCTAGAATTACCCTGATTCCAAAACCAGAAAAAAGACTCCACTAAAAAAGAGAACTACAGGCCAATATCCCTGAGGAAAAAAGATGCAAAAATTCTCAATGAAACATTAGAAAACCACATTCAACAGTACATTAAAAAATCATCCACCATGATCAAGTGGGATTTTTTCCTGGGCTGTAAAGGTGGTTCAATATTTGCAAATCAATCAAGATGATACATCACATCAATAGGAGAAAAAATAAAAACCATATGATTATTTCAATAGATACAGAAAAAGCATTTGACAAAGTACAACATCCACTCACAATAAAAACCCTCAACAAACACAAAGATAAACTCAAAGTGGATGAAAGACCTCAATGTGAGACAGGAATCCATCAAAATCCTAGAGGAGAACATAGGCAGTAACCTCTTTGACATCGGCCACAGCAACTTCTTTCAAGATACATCTCCAAAACCTAGTGAAACAAAAGCAAAAATGAACTTTTGGGACTTCATCAAGGTCAAAAGCATCTGCACAGCAAAGGAAACAGTCAACAAAACAAAGAGGCAACCCACAGAATGGGAGAAGATATTTGCAAATGACACTACAGACAAAGGGTTGGTATCCAAAATCTATAAAGAACTTCTCAAACTCAACACCCAAAAAACAAATAATCAAGTCAAAAAGTGGGCAGAAGAGATGAACAGACACTTCTCTGAAGAAAATATACAAATGGCTAACAGACACATGATAAAATGTTCATCATCTTTAGCCATCAGGGAAATCCAAATCAAAACCACACTGAGATACCATCTTACACCAGTTAGAATGGCAAAAATGGACAGGGAAAGAAACAACAAATGTTGGAGAGGTTGTGGAGAAAAGGGAACCCTCTTACACTGTTGGTGGGAATGCAAGTTGGTATAGCCACTTTGGAAAACAGTGTGGAGGTGCCTCAAAAATTTAAAAATAGAGCTACCCTATGACCCAGCAATTGCACTCCTGGGTATTGACCCCAAAGACACAGATGTAGTGAAAAGAAGGGCCATATGCACCCCAATGTTCATAGCAGCCATGTCCGCAATAGCCAAACTGTGGAAAGAGCCAAGATGCCCTTCAACAGATGAATGGATAAAGAAGATGTGGTCCATACCACCTCACACCAGTCAGAATGGCTAAAATTAACAAGTCAGGAAATGACAGATGTTGGCGAGGATGCGGAGAAAGGGGAACCCTCCTACACTGTTGGTGGGAATGCAAGCTGGTGCAGCCACTCTGGAAAACAGTATGGAGGTTCCTCAAAAAGTTGAAAATAGAGCTACCATATGATCCAGCAATTGCACTACTGGGTATTTACCCCAAAGATACAAAAGTAGGGACCCGAAAGGCTACGTGCACCCCGATGTTTATAGCAGCAATGTCCACAATAGCCAAACTGTGGAAAGAGCCAAGATGTCCATCAACAGATGAATGGATAAAGAAGATGTGGTATATATATACAATGGAATATTATGCAGCCATCAAAAGGAATAAGATCTTGCCATTTGCAACGACATGGATGGAACTGGAGGGTATTATGCTGAGCGAAATAAGTCAAACAGAGAAAGACATGTATCATATGACCTCACTGATATGAGGAATTCTTAATCTCAGGAAACAAACTGAGGGTTGCTGGAGTGGGGGGTGGGGTGGGAGGGATGGGGTGACTGGGTGATGGACACTGGGGAGGGTATGTGTTCTGGTAAGCGCTGTGAATTGTGCAAGACTGTTGAATCTCAGATCTGTACCTCTGAAACAAATAATGCAATATATGTTAAGAAAGAAAAAAAGAAGAAGAAGAATGTAGCAGCAGGGGAAGAATGAAGGGGGGGAAATCGGAGGGGGAGAAGAACCATGAGAGACAATGGACTCTGAAAAACAAACTGAGGGTTCTAGAGGGGAGGGGGTTGGGAGGATGGGTTAGCCTGGTGATGGGTATTGAGGAGGGCACGTTCTGCATGGAGCACTGGGTGTTATGCACAAACAATGAATCATGGAACACTATATCTAAAACTAATGATGTAATGTATGGGGATTAACATAACAATAAAAAAAATTAAAAAAAAAAAACAAACAAACAAAAAAAAAGAAGATGTGGTCCATATATACAATGGAATATTACTCAGCCATCAGAAAAGATGAATACCCAACTTTTACATCAACATGGATGGGACTGGAGGAGATTATGCTAAGTGAAATAAGTCAAGCAGAGAAAGTCAATTATCATATGGTTTCACTTATTTGTGGAACATAAGGAATAACATGGAGGACATTGGGAGAAGGAAGGGAAAAATGGGCGGGGGGAATTGGAGGGAGAGATGAACTCTGAGAGACTATGGACCTGAGAAACAGGGTTTTAGAGGGGAGGGGGGAGGGGGTATTGGTTAGCCCGGTGATGGGTATTAAGGAGGGCACGTACTGCATGGAGCACTGGGTGTTATACGAAAACAATGGATTGTGGATCACTACATCAAAAACTAATGATGTATTGTATGGTGACTAACATAACATAATAAAATTTAAAAAAATAAAAACTAAATTAAAAAAAAAACCTCAACAAAGTACATTTAGAAGGAACATACCTCAACGTAATAAAGCCCATCTATGAAAAATCCACAACTAACATCATCCTTAATGCAGAAAAATTGAGTTATTCCCCTAAAGTCAGGAATAAGACAAGGATGTCCACTCTCACCACTACTATTCAACATAGTACTGGAAGTCCTAGACATAGCAATCAGGCAACAAAGAAATAAAAGGCATCCAAATCAGTGAGGAAGAAGTACAATTTTCACTATTTCCAGATGACATGATATTATATATGGAAAAAAGAATCCACCAAAACACTGCTAGAAGTGATGAACGAATTCAGTAATGTCGCTGAATACAAAATCAACATACATAAATCTGTTGCATATCTATACGCCAAAAATGAGGCAGCAGAAAGAGAAATTAAAGAATCAATCCCATTTACAATTACACCAAAAACCATAAGACAGAAGATGGCGGTATCATAGGAGGTGCTATGCTCATCGGGGCTCTCAAACACAACTAGAAGCTATCAGATCATTCTCAGTATCCAAGAAAATGACCTGAAGACTGACAGAACAACTCCACAACTAGAGAGAAAGAAGAGGCCACATGAAAGAAGGAAGCAAGTGTGGAGACATGGTTTGGGGGAGAAAAGGATCATGGATGCTGTGGAGAGGAGGCAGCCCTGGTGACAGAGAAGAGTGAGAGAGAGAGGTAAACACAGGGGAATGCACAAGGAGAACACTTCCCAAAAACCATTGGCTGGAAAATGAGAGGGGCTGATTTTCATGATTTTTTGCAATGAATGGGGCCTGAAGTCTGGAGTTTTAGAGGTCAGTGGGCTTGGCTGGGATAGAAACCTGTGGGAGCTGCCTTACTCCTGGCGAAAAGGCAGGCAAACAACCCAGGAACAGACTGTGCAATCTGAGGAACACCTAAGACACATAGGGGGAAATTGTTTGCTCTTCTTGGGGCATATCTGTGAGAGGTGGCATTCACAGAAAGGCCTCTCTGAGGACAAAGGGTCAATGAGTGCCATTTCCCTCCTTCACCCCTCAATATAGCCATAAAGCCACCTGCCAAGACCAGCTCAGCCTGAGACTGGCTGCCTAGCCTGCTTGCTCCAAGCCCCATGCCCCTTGCACTCTGGTGTGACTACCCTTTTGGTCAAACCTGCATCCATCCCAGCACAGTGAGACCCTCCCCCAGAAGATCAGCACAGGCCCTTGCCCACACCATGTTCCTAAACTTTGGAGTTTTAAAAGTCAGCAGGGTTGGCTGCAATAGAGCCTGGAGGGCACTTAGCTGCTCCTGGAGAGAAGGCAGGTAAACAACCAGAGACAGACAGCATGTACAACACCTGGAATGCACAGAGGGGAGATTATTCACTCTTCTGAGATTGCTTCCTGAGAGCAGCAAGAAAAGAGACCCCTACTGGGGACAAAGAAGCTGATTGGCACCATTTTCCTCCCCTGACCCTCAGCATAGGCCCAGAACTGCCAGCTCTAAACAGCACAGCACTGACACTGGCTACCTAACCTGTTTACACCAACTCCCATCCCCTTGCACTCTACTGTTACAGCCCTTCTAGGGCAAGTGTGTCTCAGTCCCAGCTGAGGGAGCTCCTGCCCCAGAAGACCAGCAGAAAGCTCCCCCCACACATGTCTCTTGACTAGAGTACTGCAAGGCTTCAGTTCTAGTGGAAGAAGCATCAGGTCTCATTTAACCAGCAGACCAGAGCATGCCTAGTTAAACTCACCACACTATGGCTGAGGTTCAAACACTGCCCACTGCAGGCAAGGAGAGCCTCTGCAGATGAGTGGCATGAAGGATAGAGTAACCAAAGCACGACAGCCAAGTACACACAGCACACAGGAAAGACATTCCCTGAAGCACCAGGCCCTGGTCACTATATGACCTCCTCTTTGTAAAGCCATTGCTCTCAGGAGCAGGAAACATAACAGGCTTTTGTAACACACAAAAGAAGATAGAGCCCTAGACAAAATGCCAAGATGGAGGAATTCATCCAAAATGAAACAAGAAAAGGTCACAGCCAGAGATCTAAGCAAAACAGACTGACTGATGGAGAATTTAAAGCAATAATCACAAGAATATTTGCTGGGCTTGAGGAAAAAATGGAAGAGTTCAAGGAGGCCCTTACTGAAGAGATAAAATAGTGGTTTTTTTTAAACAGAAATGAACAATACAATAATTAAGATTTGAAAAAGAGGATGTAATGAACACAAAGATGGAAGAAGCACAGAAACAAATAAGTGGTATAGAAGATAAAATAATTAGCTGAACAAAAGAAAGAGGGAATTATGGATTATGAGAACAGACATGAGGAACTCAGTGACTCCATCAAACATAATAACATTCATATCATAAGACTTCCAGAAGAATAAGAAAGAAAAAAGGGGGGCAGAAAATTTATTTCCAGGAAATAATAGCTGAAAAATTCCCTAATCTGGGTAAGGAAACAGACTACCAAATCCAGAAACACAGAGAACTATGAACAAAATCAAGAAAAGCAGATCAACACCAAGACATATTGTAATTGAATTTGCAAATATTATGATAAAGAAAAAAATCCTAAAATCAGCAAGAAAAAAGAAGTCCCTACTTACAAGGGGAGAACTATAAGGCTAACTGCAGATGCCTCAATAGAAACATGTAAAACCAGGGGGCAGGGACGCATGGGTGGCTCAGTTGGTTAAGCATCTGCTTTCGGCTCAGGTCGTGATCCCAGGGTCCTGGGATCAAGTCCCACATCGCTTCTCCCTCTACCACTCCCCCTGCTGGTTCTCTCTCTCTTTCTCTCTCTCAAATAAATAAATAAATAAAATCTTTAAAATAAATTAATAAAAAATAAAGCCAGGGAACAGTGGCATGAAGTATTCAACATGCTAAATGGGAAAAATCTGTTTTTGGGAGTTAAGATGGCAGAGAAGTAGGGGAACCCTACGTTCCTCTCCTCCCTTGAATACAACTAATTAGTTATCAAATCTTTCTGAACACCTGAGAAATTAATCAGAGATGTGAGAAAACAAATGCTGCAAGTCTACAAGCAGAAACCCAACCGCCCTTTGAAAATAGGTGTGGAAACTTGAATCTGGTGTGATACAGCTGAGGATATCCTCAGGGGACGTGTCTGGCTTAAAGGTGCTCAGGCGGTGAAGCGGGTGGAATCCCAGGTGTGACAGCATGGTCTAAGGATCCCCAGGGTGGAAAGGAGAATGGGTAGTGCCTCAGTACAGCAGATTTCCCAGGCATGGGAGCGAGGAAGCCGGCTGAAAACAGCGAGTCTAGGTGCCAACTTTCTGTTCTGTGTTGCCATAAACTGAACCTCTGAAGGTCATGTGACTGCTTTCCTGGTAGGGGTCTAGCAAAAGGCAGAAGCATGGCAAGAACCCCCTACACACCAGGAGGAAAAGTGCTGGGGAGAGCTGTGGCCCTAAAGTTTGGAATTTGAAACTCAGTCTCATCACTGAGATAAAAATGCTCAGTCACAGGCTGGGTAAACACAGAATTCTGACAGAAACCAGGGAGACAAGAGTGACTGATTGCTTTTCTAACAGGGTTCACTGAAGAGTGGGGGGCACGAATTTTCCCCTCCAGGGCTAGAGAGAAGCCACAGTCATATTCATCCCACCCATCAGTGCTGAAAGCCTTCAGGAAGAAAAAACAGCACCACCTAGTGGAGTTCAGATATACTTACACCAAGACCTGCCTCCCAGTGCCCTGGAACACCATATCCATTAGGGCAAGTCCACCTGAAAATCAGTGCAACAGGGGCACCTGGGTGGCTCAGTTCATTAAGCGTCTGCCTTCAGCTCAGGTCATGATCCCAGGGTTCTGGGATTGAGCCCCCCATCGGGCTCCCAGCACAGCGGAGAGACTGCTTCTCCCTCTCCTTCTGCTGCTCCCCCGCTTGTTCTCCCTCCCTCTCTCTCTCTGTCAAATAAATAAATAAAATATTTTTAAAAAAAGAATCAGCGCAACAGACCCCTCCCCCAGAAGACCAACACAAATAACTCGCTCTCACCAGGTTTACTGATCATACTGCAAAGCTTCAGCTCCTGGAGAAAACTGTATATAGCATTATTTGTATCTTTATTCTTTAGTCTTTCAGTATTTTTTTCAGTTATTTTCTTTTCTCAATTCTTTTTATTTTTAAATTTTTATTTTATATATACTTTATATATTTTATCTCTTGTTTCCTTTCATTGTATTTTATTTTATTTTACATATATGTTTTTCTTTCTTTCTGATTTTATGATCTAGTTTCTTTTAACAAGCAGACCAAAACACACTCAGGATCTAGTTTTGTTTTTGTTGTTCTTATTGTTTTTGTTGTGTTTTTCCTTTTTTTCTTTCCTTTTCTGGACAAAATGACAGGACTGAGAAGTTTACTCCAAAAGAAAGAACAGAAGGTACTATTCACAGCCAGGGATATAATCAATATGAATGTAAGTAAGGTGTCTAAACTAGAATTTAAAATGACAATTATAAAGATAATAGCTGGGCTTGAAAAGAAAGTATAGAAAACACTAGAGAATCCTTTACTATAGAGATAAAAGAACTAAAATGTAGTCAGGCTGAAATTAAAAAATACTAAACCTGAGATGCAGTCCCAAGTGGAGACCATAAAAATGAAGGTGACCGAAGAAGAGCAAATCAGTGATATAGAAGATAAAATGATGGAAAACAAGGAAGCTGAAAAGAAGAAGGAAAGAAAACTATTAGATTAAGGAATGCAGTAATTCCATAAAGCAAAATAATATCCATATTATAGGATATTCCCTTCCTTCCCAGAGGAAGACCAGGGAAAAGGGGCAGAAGTTTTATTTGAACAAATTATACCTGAGAACTTCCTTAATCTGGGGAAGGAAATGGGCATTCAATTCAAAGAGGCACAGAGAACTCCCCTCAAAATCAACAGAAATAGGTCAACACCTCAAAATATTATAGTGAAACTTGCAAATTACAAAGATAAAAAGAAAATCGTGATTGCAGCTCAGGACAAGAAGTCCTTAACCAACAGGGGTAGACACAAAAGGCTGGCAGCAGACTTGTCCACAGAGACCTGAAAGGCCAGAAAGAAATGGCATGACATATTCAATGTGCTAAATTGGAAAAATATGCAGCCAAGAATACTTGATCCAGCAAGGCTGTCACTCAGAATAAGAGAGATAGTTTCCAAAACAAACAAACAAACAAACAAGCACTAAAGGAATTCATGAAAACTAAACCAGCCCTACAAAATATTAAAGGGGACACTGTGAGGGTAAAGAGAGACCAAAAATTAACAAAAGCAGGAAAGGAATGGAGACAATCTACAGGAAGAGCAACTTTACAGGTAATACAATGACACTAAATTCATACCTTTCAATAATTACTCTGAATGTAACTGGACTCAGTGCTCCAATCAAAAGACATAGGGTATCAGAATAGGTTAAAAAAACAAAACAAAACAAAACAACAACAAGATCAACTCATATGCTGCTTACAAGAGACTCATTTTAGACACAAAGACAACTCCAGATTGAAAGTGAAGGGTTAGAGAAATATTTATCATGCTACGGGACATGAAAAGAAAGCTGGAGTAGCCATCTTTATATCCGACAAATGAGATTTTAAACAAAAGACTATAATAAGAGGTGAAGGACACTATACCGTAATAAAGCTGTCTAGACAACAAGAAGATCCAACAACTGTAAATACTTATGCCCCTAACTTGGGAGCAGCCAAATATATAAAGCAGTTAATAACAAATCTACAGAAATTTATGATAATAATACAATAACAGTAGTGGACTTTAACACCCCACTCACAGTAATGGACAGATCATCTAAGCAGAAGATGAACAAGAAAACAAGGGCTTTGAATGACACACTGGACCAGATGGACTTTATAGATATATTCAGAACACTGCATTCTAATGCAAGAGAATACACATTCTTTTTATTTTTTTATTTTTTTATTTTTATTTTTTTAAAGATTTTATTTATTTATTTGACAGAGAGAGACAGAGAGGGAACACAAGCAGGCAGAGCGGGAGAGGGAGAAGCAGGCTCCCCGCTGAACAGAGAGCCCAATGTGGGGCTCGATCCCAGGACCCCGGGATCATGACCTGAGCCGAAGGCAGATGCTTAATGACTGAGCCACCCAGGCGCCCCAGAATACACATTCTTTTTAAATGCACATGGAACATTCTCCAGAATAGATCACCTACTGGGTCACAAATCAGGTCTCAACTGGTACAAAAAGACTGAGATCATGCAATGCATATTTTCAGACCACAGTGTTTTGAAACATGAAGTCAACCACAAGAAGAAATTTGGAAGGGCAACAAATATATGGAGATTAAAAAACATCTTACTAAAGTATGAAGGAGTCAACCGGGAAATTAAAGAAGAATTTTAAAAAATACATGGAAGGAAATGAAAATGAAAACATGATAGTCCAAAACATTTGGATGCAGTAAAGACTGTCATAAGAAGGAAGTATATAGTAATACAGGCCTTCCTCAAGAAGCAAGAAAAATCTCAAATACAAAACCTTAGCTTACACCTAAAGGAGCTGGAAAAAGAACACCAAATAAAGCCTAAATCCAGTCAGAGGAGAGAAATAATGAAGATTAGAGCAGAAATTAATGATATAGAAATTTTTTAAAAAAGCAGTAGAACAGATCAATGAAACTATGGGCTGGTTATTTGAAAGAATTAAGAAGATTAATAAACTCTTAGCCAGGCATATCAAAAAGAAAAGAGAAAGGAACAACAACAACAAAAAATCATGAATGAAAGAAGAGATATCACAAACAATACCACAGAAATAGAAACAGATATAAGAGAATATTATGAGCCATTAAATGCCAACAAATTAGGCAATCTGAAAGAAATGAATGCATTCCTGGAAATATATAAACTACCAAATGTGAAACAGGGAGAAATAGAAAACCTGAACAGACATTACCAGCAAAGGATTTGAATCAGAAATCAAAAATCTCCCGACAAAGAGTCCCAGGCCAGATGGCTTCCCAGGGGAATTCTACCAAGCATTTAAAGAAGAATTAGAAGATGGTGGAAGAGTAGGGGACATCATTTCATCAAGTCCCTGGAATTTAGCTCAATATCTATCAAACCATTCTGAAGACCCATGAATTCAGCCTGAGAAGTAAGAAAATTTATCTGGAACTCTACAAGCAGAAAAACGACTGCTTTTTGCAAGGTAGGAGGTGCAAAGTTGTGAATCTGTGGGGAGCTATCAGAAGATAAATGGAGTGGGGAGGGAGCCTCCATAAGCTGGCTACCGGAAAGTGATATAACACTGGAGCGCAAAATTGGAACCCTTAGAAATCTGCTCCAGTGAGAGACATCCCTTTCTGACAGGGACTCAGGGGATGAAAATGGCAAAATTCTAGGTGGGTCATTGTGGTCTCAGGATCCCAGGCGACACAGAAAGAATGGGGGTGCCTGAACCGATAGAATGCCCAAGCAGTGGTTATACTGGTATAACCAGTGGGGAAACTGGTTATAGTCAGCGAGCCCAGGAAGGAGTCTCAGCTCCGGTCACTATAACCTCTAGCTGGGCCAGTGGGGAGATGACTTTTTGCCTGAGCACCCTGAAAAGGACTGGAACTTGTGGGCCATTTACCATCCCCTGGGAGGGGTGAAATGGCCATGGAACAGGATGCACGTGCGAACCCACAACCACTCACAGTCACAAACACAAAGCACAGTGACGCTCTCCAGTCCCTGGGACTTGCCCGGGGTGGACTGCAGTGGGAACAAACCTCGGGAGTCTGCGGAGTTTGTGGCACACAAAAGTGGAGACTCTTTGACCTGGAGAGTTTATTGAAGAGGGAGGACCACAATCCTGCGGCTCTAGGCCAGAGATCTGGGCACAGCCATTTTTGCTCTGACCCTCTAAAGAGGCGCAGAAAGCCTCCAGGGAAAAAAAGCCACACAGACTAACCAGCATGCATTGAGCCCATCCCCCTGACAAGGGGTAGGATAACTCCACCCAGGCAAAGACATCTGAGAAGCAGCACAGCAGTCCCCTCCCAGAGAAGACAGACTGGAAGAACAGGTCAATGACAACCTTATGGATCCCATAAGACTGTAAAACTCCAGTGCCAGGGAAAATAGTATATTAAGCTCCAGGTGTTTCCTTATCCTTAACTCTGAAGTTTTCATTTATTTTTTTTACCTTTTCCCCATTTCAGCTACGTTCTTATTTTATCAACATATGTTTTTAAGTTACATTTCAACTTTCGTATTTTCATATCTACATGTTATAGGTACATGTTTCATTCTAGTCCTTTTATCAATCTATTCAACTATATTTATATTTATATATTATTAGATATAAGTTAAATTATATATTCATAATATATAAATTTATTTTATAATTTTATATAATTTAAATTTTATTTATTTTATTTTATAATTTTATAAAATTTATAATTTTATAATATGTAATTTAGTGTTAATTTAAATAAATTAAATATATAATAATACATACATATTATATATCATTTATATATGTGTATATATATATCCATATATATATAAGTTTTCCTTTCTTTGCCTTTTTGGGATGTAGTGTCTTCTAACACACAGACCAAAATTAAATCAGGAACAAGTGGATCACCCTGCTTTGTCCACCCTGTGAGATTATAGTCTCTTCCCCTCCTTTATTACTGTTTTGTTTCATTTTGTCTTCGTTTGCTTTTCTGTGGTGCCTTCCCAAACAATTTGGATTTTTTACTTGGGTGCATTTTGCTTGGGTCTTGGTGGATATTTTTGACTCTGTTCATTTGCTCACCCATCCTACCTGGGAAGAATGACTAGAAGGAGGATTTCACAACAAAGGAAAGAAAGAGAGGCAACGTTTTCTGTCACAGAGCTAATCAATATGGATATAAGTAAGAGGTCAGAGATGGAATATAGAATAGCAATTATAAAGTAAATAGGCTTAAAAAACCCATAAATGAAAATACAGAATAGCTAAGGGCGGGAATGAAATCTAATCAGGCCAAACTTAAAAATGCTATGAATAAGATGCAGTCTAAATTGGATGCTCTAAAGCTAGGGTGAATGAGGCAGAAGAGAGAAAAGTGATCTAGAGGACAGGCTGATGGAAAGGAAGGAAGTTGAGGAAAAGGGAGAGAGACAACTACTAGCCCATGAAGAAAGGCTTCAAGAATTTAATGATGCCTTGAAATGAACCAATGTCAGAATTACTGGGATCACAGAGGGGGTGGAGAAGGACAGAAGGATAGAAGGTATATTTGAGCAAATCGTTGCTATAAAATTTCCTAATCTGGGGAAGGAAGCAAGCAGCCATGTCCAAGAGGCAGGGAGGACCCCTCCCAAAGTCAGTAAAAATGGATCAACACCGTAACATATAATAGTGAAGACTGCAAATCTTAGAGCCAAAGAAGATATCCTGAGAGCAGCTAGGGAGAGGAGATTCCTTAGGTATGGAGGGAGGAACATCAGAATAACATCAGACCTATCCACAGAAACCTGGCAAGCCAGAAAGGGCTGGCAAACATATTCAGGAAAATAAATGAGAAGACCATGCAGCCAAGATTACTTTATCCAGCAAGGCTGTCATTCAAAACGGAAGGAGAGACAAAGAGTTTCCAGAACAGACAGAAACTGAAAGAATACCTGACCACTAAGCCAGCACTGCAAGAAATATTAAGGGGGATCATATAAGCTAAGAGAGAGCCCAAAGGTAACATAAACCAGAAAGTAATAGAGACAATCTACAGAAACAGGGACTTTACAGGCAACACAGTGGTACTAAATTCATATCTTTCAGTAGTTACTCTGAATGTAAATGGGCTAAATGCTCCAACCAAAGGACACAGGGTATCAGACTGGAAAAAAAAAAAAAAAGCAAGACCCATCCATATACTGTCTATAAGAGACGAATTTTGACCTAAACACACCTCCAGGCAGAGTGAAAAGTTGGAGAATTTACCACACTAATCGACTTCAAAAGAAAGTTGGGGTAGCAATCTTCAAATCAGACAAATTAGATTTTAAACCAAAGAATGTTGTAAAAGATGTAGAGGGACACTATATCATACTTAAAGTGTCTGTCCAACAAGAAGATATAACAATTGTAAATATTTATGCTCCCAACTTGGGAGAAGGCAAATATATAAACCAAATAATAGCCAAAGTAAAGAAACACATTGATAATAATATATTAATACTAGGGGATTTCAACACCCCACTAAGAACAATAGACAAATCATCTAAGCAGATCAATAAAGAAACAAGAGCTTTGAATGACACATTGGACCAGACGGACTTCTTAGATATATACAGAACATGTCATCCTAAATCAACAGAATACTGATTCTTCTGGAGTGCACATGGAACTTTCTCTGAATAGATCATGTACTGGGTCAAAACTCACGTATCAACTGATACCAAAAGATTGAGGTTATTCCCTGCATATTTTCAGACCACAATGCTTTCAAACTGAAACTCAACCACAAGAAGAAATCTGGAAGGGACTCAAACATTTGGAGGTTAAAGAGCATCCTGCTAAAGAATGAATGGGTCAACCAGGAAATTAAAGAATAACCCAAACAATTCATACAAACTAATGAGAATGAAAACAGATCAGTGCAAAACCTATGGGACACAGCAAGGGCTGTCCTAAGAGGGAAGTACATAGCAATCCAATCCACTCTCAAAAAGTTAGAAAACTTCCAGATTGGGAAAAGATGGCAGAGGAATAGGGGACTTTATTCCAACTGGTCCCCAAAATTGAGCTGGATATCTACCAGACCACTCTGAGCACCCAAGAAATCAGCCTGAGATGTAAGAAGCTCTGGATCTCTACAAACAGAAGATCACAGGCAGTTGGTTTCGAGGTACAAAGCAGGGAGCCATGACTCCAGGCAGTTATCAGAGGATAAACTACAGAGGGAGTGAGCCTGGCCATGGGGATCCTACACCGCTGGTGAGTGACAACCTCTGGTGCTGGTGACGGGGCACAGACTCACAGACCTGTAGCAGCAGGGAAAGGACTTTAGGGCAGCCCCCGTGATGGAAACCGGAGGGGCCACTACTCCAAACTGGGAGCCGTTGGGGGTTTTAGAAGTACAAAGGGCAGAGACCTGCACCAAAGCAGGATTGGGAGCACTATGGAGGGGCGCAAAACCCAGGACGCTGCAGTTTATAGCAGCAGATTTAAAACGGAGACAGTGTGGCCTGGAGAGCTCAATGAAGAACAGACTGCAATCGCTTTGCTCTGAGGCAGAGGGTTAGAAATGGTCTCTTCTGTTTGGCCTCTCAGAAGAGACACTTAAAGCCACAAGGGAAACCGCCAGAGAACAAAAGCCTCCAAACACCGGTTTCCACTGAGCTCATCCCCCGCCACAGGGGGGCAGGGCAACTCTGCTTAAACAGGGTTGCCTGAGTAAAAGCGTGGCAGGACACTCCCCCAAAAGACAGGCTGGGAGAACAAGAGGCCAGCAACCCTAAGGTCCCTAGAAAACAGATCATTCTTCCTTGGGTTCTGGTCAATAATTTGGACTCTATACATTCACTCAACCACCCATCAACAGAATGACTAAGAGGAGGAACCCCCAAAATAGGAAAGACTCAGAGATTATGTCTTATGCCACAGATTTACATATAGATGCAGATATAACCAAGATGTCGGGGATGGAATTCAGGCTAGCAATTGTGAAGACACTAGCTAGAATGGAGAAATCAATTAATGGCAACATAGAGTCTCTAAGGGCAGAAATGAAAGCTAAATTGGCAGAACTAAAAAATGCTATCAATGAAATCCAATCCAATACAGACAATCTAACAGCTAGGGTAAGTGAGGCAGAAGAAAGAATTAGTGACCTGGAAGACAATTTAATAGATAAAAAGGGAAAAGAGGAGGCCAGGGAAAAACAACTCAGAATCCATGAAAATAGAATCAGAGAAATAAATGACACCATGAAGCATTCCAATGTTAGAATTATTGGAATACCAGAGGGGATGGAGAGAGAGAGAGGACTAGAAGATATATTTGAGCAAATCGAACTTCCCTAATCTGAGGAATGAAACAAACATCCGTGTCCTAGAGGCAGAGAGGACCCATCCCAAGATCAAGAAAAACAGGCCAACACCCCGGCATGTAATAGTAAAACTCGCAAACCTTAGAACCAAGAAAACCATCTTAAGGGCAGTTAGGGGGAAGAGATTCCTTACGTACAGAGGGAGGAACATCAGAATAACGTCAGACATATCCACAAAAACCTGGCAAGCCAGAAAGGCCTGGCAAGACATATTCAGGATACTAAATGAGAAGAACATGCAGCCAAGAATACTTTATCCGGCAAGGCTGTCATTTAGAACGGATGGAGAGATGCAGAGCTTCCAAGACCAGCAGAAACTGAAAGAATATGTGACCACTAAGCTGGCCCTGCAAGAAATATTAAGGGGGGTTCTATAAAAGGAGAAAGACCCCAAGAGTGATCTACAACAGAAATTTACAGGGACAAACTATAAAAACAACGTCTTCACAGGCAACATAATGACAATTAATTCATATCTTTCAATAATCACTCTCAACGTGAATGGCATAAATGCTCCCATAAAACGGCACAGGGTTGCAGATTGGATAAAAAGACAGGACCCATCCATATGCTGTCTACAAGAGACTCATTTTGAACCTAAAGATACATCCAGACTGAAAGTGAAGGGATGGAGATCTATCTTCCATGCCAGCGGACCTCAAAAGAAAGCTGGGGTGGCAATTCTTATATCAGACAAATTAGATTTTAAACTAAAGTCTGTAATAAGAGACACAGAAGGACACTATACCATTCTTAAAGGGTCTATCCAACAAGAAGATCTAACAATTGTAAATATCTATGCCCCCAACACGGGAGCATCCATCTACATAAGCCAACTGTTAACCAAAATAAAGAGTCATACTGATAACAATACGTTAATTGTAGGAGACCTCAATACTCCACTCTCAGCAATGGACAGATCATCTAAGCAGAAAATCAACAAAGAAAGAGAGCTTTGAATGACACACTGGACCAGATGGACCTCATAAATATATACAGAACATTCCACCCAGAACAACAGAATACTCATTCATCTTGAGCGCACATGGAACTTTCTCCAGAATAGACCACATACTGGGTCATAAGTCAGGACTCAACTGATACCAAAAGATTGAGATTATTCCCTGCATATTTTCAGACCACAATGCTTTAAAACTGAAACTTAATCACAAGAAAATATTTGGCAGGAATTCAAACACGTGGAAGCTAAAGACCACTTTGCTCAAGAATGTTTGGGTCAACCAGGAAATCAAAGAAGAACTTAAACAATTCATGGAAACCAATGAGAATGAAAACACATCAGTCCAAAACCTATGGCATACTGCAAAGGCGGTCCTAAGGGGGAAATACAGAGCCATCCAAGCCTCACTCAAAAAAATAGAAAAATCCCGAATTCACCAACTAACTCTACACCTTAAAGAACTAGAGAAAAAGCAACAAACGATGCCTAAGCCATGCATTAGAAGAGAAATAATTAAGATTAGAGCAGAGATCAATGAATTAGAAACCAGAAACACAGTAGATCAGATCAAGGAAACTAGAAGTTGGTTCTTTGAAAGAATTAATAAGATCAATAAACAACTGGCCAGACTTATCCAAAAGAAAAGAGAAAGGATCCAAATTAATAAAATTATGAATGAAAGGAGAGAGATCATGACTAACACCAAGGAAATAGAAACAATTATTAGAAATTATTATCAACAACTGTATGCCAGTAAACTGAGCAATCTGGATGAAATGGAGGTCTTCCTGGAAACCTATAAGCTGTCAAGACTGAAACAGGAAGAAATTGACAACCTGAATAGGCCAATAACCAGTAACGAGATTGAAGCAGTGATCAAAAACCTCCCAAAAAACAAGAGTCCAGGGCCTGATGGATTCCCTGGGGAATTCTACCAAACATTCAAAGAAGAATTAATACCTACTGAAGCTGTTTCAAAAAATAGAAACAGAAGGAAAACTTCCAAACTCATTCTTTAGGCCAGCATTACCTTAATCCCCAAACCAGGCAAAGACCCCATCAAAAAGGAGAATTTCAGACCGATATCCCTGATGAATATGGATGCCAAAATCCTCAACAAAATCCTAGCTAATAGGATCCAACAATACATTAAAAGGATCATCCACCATGACCAAGTGGGATTTATCCCCGTGATGCAAAGGTGGTTCAACATTCGCAAATCAATCAGTGTGATAGAACACATTAATAAGAGGAGGGAGAAGAACCATATGGTCCTCTCAATTGATGCAGAAAAAGCATTTGACAAAATACAACATCCTTTCCTGATTAAAACTCTTCAGAGTATAGGGATAGAGGGAATATTCCTCAAGTTCATAAAAGCCATCTATGAAAAACCCACAGCAAATATCATCCTCAATGGGGAAAAGCTGAGAGCCTTTCCCTTCAGATCAGGAACACGTCAAGGATGCCCACTCTCGCCAATATTGTTCAGCATAGTTTGAGAAGTCCTAGCAACAGCAATCAGACAATGAAAAGAAATAAAAGGTATTCAAATTGGTAAAGAAGAAGTCAAACTCTCTCTTTTCGCAGATGACATGATATTTATGTGGATGACCCAAAAGACTCCACCCCCAAACTACCAGAACTCATCCAGCAATTCAGTAATGTGGCAGGATACAAAATCAATGCACAGAAATCAGTTCCTTTCTTACACACTAATAATGCAACTGTAGAAAGAGAAATTAGAGAAACGATTCCATTTACAATAGCACCAAAAACCATAAGATACCTCGGAATAAACCTAACCAAAGAGGTAAACGATTTATACCTAGGAACTACAGAACACTCATGAAAGAAATGGAAGAAGACACAAAAAGATGGAAAAATATTCCATGCTCATGGTTCGGAAGAATAAACATTGTTAAAATGTCTATGCTACCCAGAGCAATCTATACCTTCAATGCCACCCCGATCAAAATTCCAATGACATTTTTCCAAGTGCTGGAATAAACAATCCTAAAATTTGTATGGAATCAGAAAAGACCCCGAATCGCCAAGGAAATGTTGAAAAAGAAAAACAAAGCTGGGGGCATCACGTTGCCCGGTTTCAAGCTATATTACAAAGTTGTGATCTCCAAGACAGCATGGTACTGGCACAAAAACAGACATATAGACCAATGGAACAGAATAGAGGGCCCAGATATGGACCCTCAACCCTATGGTCAAATAAACTTCAACAAAGCAGGAAAAAATATACAATGGAAAAAAGACAGTCTCTTCAATAATTGGTGCTGGGAAAATTGGACAGCCTCATGCAGAAGAATGAAACTCGACCATTCTCTAACACCATTCACAAAGATAAACTCAAAATGGATGAAAGACCTCAATGTGAGACAGGAATCAATCAAAATCCTAGAAGAGAACATAGGCAGTATCCTCTTGGACATCGCCCGCAGCAACTTCTTTCAAAATACATCTCCAAAAACTAGTGAAACAAAAGCAAAAATGAACTTTTGGGACTTCATCAAGATCAAAAGCTTCTGCACAGCAAAGGAAACAGTCAACAAAACAAAGAGGCAACCCACAGAATGGGAGAAGATATTTGCAAATGACACTACAGATAAAGGGCTGGTATCCAAGATCTATAAAGAACTTCTCAAACTCAACACCCAAAAAACAATAATCAAGTCAAAAAATGGGCAGAAGACATGAAAAGACACTTCTCTGAAGAAGACATACAAATGGCAACAGACACATGAAGAAATGTTCATCATCATTAGCCATCAGGGAAATTCAAATCAAAACCACATTGAGATACCACCTTACACCAGTTAGAATGGCAAAAATGGACAGGGAAAGAAACAACAAATGTTGGAGAGGTTGTGGAGAAAGGGGAATCCTCTTACACTGTTGTAAGTTGGTAGAGCCACTTTGGAAAACAGTGTGGAGGTTCCTCAAAAATTTAAAAATAGAGCTACCCTATGACCCAGCAATTGCACTCCTGGGTATTGACCCCAAAGACACAAATGTAGGGAAGAGAAGGGCCATATGCACCCCAAAGTTCATAGCAGCAATGTCCACAATAGCCAAACTGTGGAAAGAGCCGAGATGCCCTTCCACAGATGAATGGATAAAGAAGATGTGGTCCATATATACAATGGAATATTACTCAGCCATCAGAAAGGGGGAATAACCAAGTTTTACATCAAGAGGGTTGGGACTGGAAGAGATTATGCTAAGTGAAATAAGTCAAGCAGAGAAAGTCAATTATCATATGGTTTCACTTATTTGTGGAACATAAGGAATAGCATGGATAACAGTAGGAGAGGGAAGGGAAAAATGAAGGGGCGAGGGAATCGGAGGGAGAGATGAACCATGAGAGCTTATGGACTCTGAGAAACAAACAGGGTTTTAGAGGGGAGGGTGGTGGGGGAATGGGTTAGCCCAGTGATGTGTATTAAGGAGGGCACGTACTGCATGGAGCACTGGGTGTTATATGAAAACAATGGATCATGGATCACCACATCAAAAACTAATGATGTATTGTATGGTGACTAACATAACATAATAAAATAAAATTATATTTAAAAAAAAAGTTAGAAAAATTCCAAATACACAAGCTAACCTTATAACTGAAGCACCCAGAGAAAGAACAGCAAGTAAAGCCTAAACCAAACAGGAGAAGAAAAATAATAAAGATTAGAGCAGAAATCAATGAAATAGAAACCAGAAGAACAGTAGAACAGATCAACAAAACTAGAAGTTTGGTCTTTGAAAGAATTAATAAGATCGATAAGCCTCTGGCCACAATTGTCAAAACTAAAAGCGGAAGGACCTAAATTAATAATCATGAATGAAAGAGGAGAGATCATGACCAATACTAAGGAAATACAATTGTTAGAACATATTATGAGCAAGTATATGTCAACAAATTAGGCAATCTGGAAGAAATAGATGCATTCCTGGAAACTTATAAACTACCAAGACGGAAACAGGAAAAGGTAGACAATCTGATCCAACCAATGTCCAGGAAGAAAATTGAAGCAGTAATCAAAAAAATTCCAAAAAACAAGAGTCCAGGGACAGATGGCTTCCCAAGGGAATGCTACCAAACATTTAAAGAAGAAATATTACTTATTCTACTAAAGCTGTTTCAACAAATATAAATGGAAGGAAAACTTCCAAACTCGTTCTATGAGGCCAACATTGCATCCATCACAAAACCAAAGACCCAATCAAAAAGGAGAATTACAGACCAATATCCCTCATGAACATCGATGCCAAAATATTCAACAAGATATCTGCCAATAGGATACAACAGTACATTAAAAGGATTGTTCACCACGACCAGGTGGGATTTACTCCTGGGATGCAAGGGTGGTTCAACATTCACAAATCAATCAATGTGACAGAGCACATTAATTAAAAAAAAAAAAAAAAGACAAGAACCACATGATCATCTCAGTGGATGCAGAAAAAGCATTTTACAAATAGCGTCCTATCTTGATTAAAAGTCTTCAAAGTACAGGGATAGAGGGATCATAACTCAATACCATAAAAGCCACCTATGAAAGCCCACAACAAATATCATTCTCAATGGGAAAAAACTAAGAGCTTTTCCTTTAAGGTCAGGAACAAGACAGGGATGCCCACTCTCACCACTGTTGTTCAGTATAGTACTAGAAGTCCTAGGATCAGCAATCAGACAAAAAATAAAGTAAATAAAAGGACTTCAGATTGGTAAAAAAGAAGTCATACTCTCTCTCTTTGCAGAAGACATGATATGTTATGTGGAAAACCCAAAAGACTCCACCCCCAAATTGCTAGAACTCATACAGAGATTCAGCAACGTGGCAGGGTACAAAACCAATGCACAGAAATCAGTTGCATTTCTATACACTAAGAATGTGACTGAAGAGACATAAATTGAGGAATATATACCATTTACAATTGCATCTAAAACCATAAGATACCTAGGGATAAACCAAACCAAAGAGGCAAAAGGTCTGTACTCTAGAAACTACAGAACACTTATGAAAGAAATTAAGGAAGATACAAAGAATTGGATAAATATCCCATGCCCATGGATTGGAAGAATGAACATAGTTAAAATGTCTATCCCGCCCAGAGCAATCTATACTTTCAATGCAATCCCTATCAAAATACCAATGACATTTATGGGGCACCTGGGTGGCTCAGTCGTTAAGTGTCTGCCTTTGGCTCAGGTCATGATCCCAGGGTCCTGGGATCGAGCCCCACATCGGCCTCTCTGCTTGGCGGGAAGCCTGCTTCTCCCTCTCCCACTTCCCCTGCTTGTGTTCCCTTTCTCGCTGTCTCTCTCTCTGTCAAATAAATAAATAAAATCTTTAAAAAAAAATACCAATGACATTTTTCACAGAGCTGCAACATAGTATCCTAAAATTGTATGGAACCAGAAAAGACCCAGAATCGCCAGGGGAATGTTGAAAAAGAAAACCAAAGCTGGAGGTATCACGTTGCCTGACTTCAAGGTATATTACAAAGCTGTGATCATCAAGACAGCGTGGTACTGGCACAAAAACAGACACATGGATCAATGGAACAGAATAGAGAACCCAGAAATAGACCCTCACCTCTGTGGTTAACTAATCTTCGACAAAGGAAGAAAGAATATCAAATGGACAAAAGACAATCTCTTCAACAAATGATGCTGGGAAAATTGGACAGCCACATGCCGAAGAATGGAACTGGACCATTGTCTTGCACTATACACAAAGATAAAGTCAAATGGATGAAACACCTAAATGTAAGAAAGGATTCCATCAAAATCCTAGAGGAGAACACAGGCAGCAACCTCTGTGACCTCAGCCACAGCAACTTCTTACAAGACATATCTCTAAAGGCAAGGGAAACTAAAGCAAAAATGAACAATTGAGACATCATCAAGATAAAAAGCTTCTGCATGGCAAAGTATACAGTCAACAAAACTAATAGGTAATCTATGGAATGGGAGAAGATATTTGCATATGACATTACAGATAAAGAGCTGGTATCCAAGATCTATAAAGAATTTCTCAAACTGAACACTCCAAAAACAAATAAAGCAGTCAAGAAATGGGCAGAAGACATTAACAGGCACTTCTCCATAAAAGATATACAAATGGCCAGCAGAAGCATGAAAAAATGCTCCACATCACTTGACATCTTGGAAATACACATCACAATCACAATAAGATACCACCGCACACCAATTATTATGGCTAAAATTAACAAGACAGGAAACAAGAAGTTTTGGTGAGATTGCAGACAAGGGGAAACCTCTTACACTGTTGGTGGGAATGCAAGCTGGTGCAGCCACTCTGGAACACAGTATGGAGGTTCCTCAAGACGTTAAAAATAGAACTATCCTATGACCCATTAATTGCCCAGCTGGGTATTTACCACAAAGATACAGACCTAGTGAAATGGAGGGGCACATGCACCCAGATGTTCATAGCAGGAATATCCACAATAGCCAAACTGGAGGAGCCAAGATTTTCTTGAATAGATGAATGGATAAAGAAGATGTGGTTCATATATACAATGGAATATTACTCAGCCATCAGAAAGGATGAATACCTACCATTTGCATCAACCTGGATGGAACTGGAGGGTAACTGGGAAATAAACTGAGGGTTGCAGAAGGGGAGGTGGGTGGGAGGATGGGATGACTGGGTGATGGGCATTAAGGAGGGCACATGATGTGGTGAGCACTGTGTGTTATTCACAACTGACGAATCGTTGAACCCTGAGTCTGAAACTAATGATGTTGGCTAATTGAATTTAAATTAAAAAAAGAGTGGAAATATCCTTCAACAGATGAATGGATAAAGAAGATGTGGTTCATATATACAGTGGACTATTACTCAGCCATCAGAAAAGATGAATATCTACCACTTACATCAACATCGATGGAACTGTAGTGTATTATGCTATGTGAAATAATTGAATCAGAGAAACACAATTATCATATGGTTTCACTCATATGTGGAAAAGAAGGAATAGTGCAGAGGAAAATAGGAGGAGGGAGGGAAAAATGAATGGGAAGAAATCAGAGAGAGAGACAAACCATGAGAGACTCTGGACTCTGAGAAACAAACTGAGGGTTGCAGAAATGGAGGTGTTTGGGGGGATGGGGTAACAGGGTGATGGGCATTAAGGAGGGCATATGATATGATGAGTACTAAGTGTAATACGCAACTGGTGAATCATTGAATGTTACATAAAAACTAATGATGTACTACGTGTTGACTAATTGAATTTAAATAAAAAAAGAAGTATTTATACCTATTCTTCTGAAAATGTTCAAAAAAAATAGAAATGGAAGGAAAACTTCAAGACTCATTCTATGTGTTCAGCATTTGATCCAAAAACCAGAGAGAACCCACTAAAGAGAAGAATCACAAACCAATATCCATGATGAAATTGATGTAAAAATTCTCACCAAGGTACGAGCTAATAGGATCAACAGTACATTGAAAGGATTATTTGCCACCACCAAGTTGGATTTATTCCTAGCCTGCAGGGTGGCTCAATATCCGCAAATTAATCAATCTGATAGAACACATGAATAAAAGAAAAGACAAGAACCATATGATCCTCTTAACAGATACAGAAAACTCATTTGACAAAATACAACATCCTTTCTTGTTAAAAAACCTCCACAATGTAGGGATAGAGGGAACATACTTCAAAACCATAAAAACTATATATGAAGGACACACAGCGAATATCATCCTCAATAGGAAGAAACTGAGCAATTTTCCCCTAAGGTCAGGAACACGACAAGGATGTCACTCTCACCACTGTTTTTCAACATAGTACTGGAAGTCCTAGCATCAGCAATCAGACAACAGAAAGAGATAAAAGTCATCCAAATCAGTAAAGAAGAAGTCAGTCACTCTTTGCAGGCGACATGATAGTCTATGTAGAGTACCCAAAAGACTCCACCAAATAATTGCTAGGATTGACACAGGAATTCTGCAAAGCCACAGTATATAAAATCAATGCACAGAAGACTGTGCCTTTCTCTATACTAACAATGAAGCAACAGAAAGAGATGTGAACTAATCAATCCCATTTACAATTGCACAAAAACCCATAAGATACCAAGAAAGAACCCTAACTAAATGGTAAAAGACCTGTACTCTGAAAACTATAGAACACTTATGAAAGAAATAGAGGAAGACACATAGAAGTGGAAAAAACATTCCATGCTCATGGATTGGAAGATAAAATACTGTTATAATGTCTATGCAACCTAAAGTGATATACACAATCAATGCAATCCCCTCAAAATACCACCAGCATTTTCCCAAAGCCAGAACAAACAATCTTAAAATTTGTGTGGAACCAAAAAAGACCCCAAATAGCCAAAGTGATGTTGAAAATGAAAACCAAACCTGGAGGCATCACAATTCTGGATTTCAAGATTATTAAAAAGCTGTAATCAAAAGACATTATGGTATTGGCACAAAAACAGACACATAGATCAATGGAACAGAATAAAAAACCCAGAAATAGACCTTCAATGGTATGGTCAACTAATCTTCCACAAAGCAGGAAAGAATATGCAATAGAAAAAAGTCTCTTCAATAAATGGTGCTGGGAGAATTGGACAGCCACATGCAGAAGAATGAAACGACCATTTTCTCATACCATAGACAAAAATTAATTCAAAACAGATGAAAGACTTATATGTGAGTCATGAATCCATCAAAATCCTGGAGAACACAGGCAGCAACCTCTTTGACCTTAGCTGCAGCAACTTCTTGCTAGACTTGTCTCCGGAGGCAATGGAAACAAAAGCAAATATGAACTATTGGGACTTCATCAGGATAAAACGCTTTTGCACAGCAAATGGAACAATCAACGAAACTAAAAGGCAACCTTTGGAACGGGAGAAGATATTTGCAAATGACATATCAGATAAAGGGCTAGTTTTCAAATCTATAGAGAACTTATCAAACTCAAACCACCAAAATAAAACAAAAAATCCAGTCAAGAAATAGGCAGAAGACATGAACAGACACCTCTCTAAAGAAGACACACAAATGCCTACAAGGCACATGAAAAAATACTGAACATCACTTGGCATCAGGGAAATCCATATGAAAACCACAATGAGATAGCAACTCCCACCATTCAGAATGGCTAAAATTTAAAACTCAAGAAACAACAGAGGTTTGCAGGGATGAAGAGAAAGGGGAAACCTCTTTCACTGTTGATGGGAATGTAAAGTGGTGCAGCCACTCTGGAGAACAGTATGAAGGTTCCTCAAAAAGTTGAAAATAGGGGCGCCTGAGTGGCTCAGTTGGTTAAGTGTCTGCCTTCGGCTCAGGTCATAATCTTAGGGTCCTGGGATCGAGCTCCTCATCAGGCTCTCTGCTCAGCAGGGAGCCTGCTACTCCCTCTCCCTCTGCCTAAGACTCTGCCTACTTGTGCTTGCTCTCTCTCTCTCTGTCTGTCAAATGAATAAATAAAATCTCTTTTTAAAAAGGTTAAAAATAGAACTCCCCTAGGACCCAGTAATTGCACTAGTAGGTATTCATCCAAAAGCTACAAACATAATGATTTGTAGGGCACATGATCCCCAATGTTTATAGCAGCAATGTCCACATAACCAAAATATGGAAAGAGCCCAGATGTCCATCGACAGATGAATGGATAAAGATGAGGTGGTGTGTATATATACAATAGAATATTACTTAGCCATAAAATATTTTCATTTGCAATCATGTGGATGGAACTAGCGGGTATAATGCTAATCGAAATAAATCAGTCAGAGAAAGACAAATATCATATGATTTCACTCATATATGGAATTTAGGAAACAAGCGAATGAACATAGGGGAAGAGAATGATAAATAAAATAAGATTAAAAAAAAGAGGGAGGCAAACCATAAGAGACTCCTAACTATAGGAAGGAAACAGTGTTGCTGGAGTGGTGGTCGTGGGTGCGGGGATGGGTAACTGGGTGACGGGCATTATGGAGGCCACTTGATGTAATCAGCACTGGGTCTTGTATGCAACTGATGAATCACTAAACTCTACCCTTGAAACTAATAACACTATATGTTAACTAAATTGAATTTAAATAAAAAATAAAGGAGGGAAGCAAGATGGCAGAGCAGTAAGAGACCCTGTTTCAACCAGTCCCCTGAATTTAGCTGGATATCTACCAAACCTTTTTGAACACCCACAAAATCAGCCTGAGATGTAAGAATATATATCTGGATCTTTACAAGCAGGAAAACGCTGCCTGTCATGAGGTAGGAAGGGTGAAGTTGTGAATCTGTGGGGAGATATTGGAAGTAAACAGAAGGGTGAGGGAGCCTCCATAAGCTGGTGCCTGGAAAGTGATATAACAAAAGTGTCCAGTGCTGGCCCCCAGTTAAAAACTTGCAAAGTGGTAGCAGCCTGGAAACAGCTTTAGAGCGGCACTCAGAGAGGATCCAGGAGGTGCAGGTGAATGCGCACAAGCCCAGGGCCACACGCACAAGCCCAGGGCCATTCACTGTTTTAGAAGAACAAAGGGCGGAGACATGCCCAGGCCCTGGGGTAGACCTCTGGGAGAGTCACTGTGGGCCCGCAGCCCGATTTCAGCAGCACATACAAAAGCAGAGACTTTGTGTCCTGGAGGGTTCAGTGAAGAGCATACTGCAATTTCTCTGCTCTGGGATAGAGGTTTAGGTGTGGCCATTGTTGCTCTGACCCTCAGAAGAGGCACGGAAAGCAGCCAGAAAAGAAAAACTCAAAAAACTGGTTTCCACTGAGCCCAGCCTCCCTACAGGGGGCAGGGCAACTCTGCCCAAGCAGGGTTGCCTGAGAAACAGTGTGGCAGGCCCCTCCCCCAGAAGACAGGCTGGAAGAAAAAGAGGACAACAACCCTAGGGTCCCCATAAAATGGGTGCATCTTGCTTGGGTTGTGGTTGATATTTTGGAATCTGTCCGTTCCCTCAATTACCCCTCAACAAAATGACTAGGAGGAGGAACTCCCAACAAAGAAAAAGAAAAACAGAGACAAAGGCCTCTGCCACAGACCTAATGGATATGGATATAAGCATGATATCAGAGATAGACTTCAGGGTAGCAATAATGAAGTTGATATCTAGGCTTAAGAAAACAATTAGCAACAATATAGATTCTCTAAGGGCACAAATGAGATCTAATCAGGCCAAACTTAAAAATGCTATGAATGAGGATGCAGTCTAAACTGGATACTTTAACAGCTAGAGTAAATGAGGCAGAAGAATGAAGTAGTGATCTAGAAGATAAGCTGATAGAATGGTAGGAAGCTGAGGAGTATTGGCATAAACAACTAGAAGTACAGGAGAACAGACTTAGAGAGGTCAGTGATGCCATGAAATGTACCAATGTCAGAATTATTGGGATACCTGAGGGGGTGGAGAGAGAGAGTCTAGAAGATATATTTGAGCAAATCATAGCTGAGAACTTCCCTATCTGGGGAAGGAAACAAGCATTCATGTCCAAGAGGCAGAGAAGACCCCTCCCAAGATAAATAAAAACAGACCAACCCCCTGGAATGTAATAGTAAAACTTGCAAATCTTAGAGCCAAGGAAGCTATCCTGAGAGCAGCTAGGGGGAAGAGATTTCTTATGTACAGAGGGAGCATTATCAGAATAACATCAGACCTGTCCACAGAGACCTGACAAGCCAGAAAGGCCTGGCAAGACATATTCAGGGTACTAAGTGAGGAGAACATGCAGCCAAGAATACTTTATACACCAAGGTTTTCATTCAGAATGGACGGAGAGACAAGAAGCTTCCAGGACCAGCAGAAACTGAAAGAATATGTGTCCACCAACCAACCCTGCAAGAAATACTAAGGCGGAGGTGGAGCTGCGATAAGCTAATGCCAGGAAGGTGATGTAACACTGGAGCACAAATCGTCCCTCTGTGGGGTATGGGCACAGACTCGAAGACTGGTAGCTGCGGGGAAAGGACTTTAGTGCAGCCCACAGACAGGATCCAGGAGCTACAGGTGTGCATGTGAACCGGGGGTGACTCGAAGTTTTAGAAGAGCAAAGGGCAGAGACAGGCAGCCCTGGGTTCCACTGCTGAGAGTGGTGCTGTGGGGCCACAACTGGAGAGGCTGTGGTTTTTAGCAATGCAGACAGAAACGGAGACAGAGTGACCTGGAGAGCTCAGTGAAGAGCAGACTGCGATTTCTCTTTTCTGAGACAGAGGTTTGGATGCAGTCACTTCTACTCTGACTCTAAGAAGAGACGGGGAAAGCCACCAGGGAAAGCCTCCAGAGAACAAAAGCCCCCCCAAAACTGGTTTTCACTGAGCCCACCCCCCTGACACGGGGCAAGGCAACTCTGCCCAAGCAGGGTTGCCTGAGTAACAGCATTGCAAGCGGCTCCCACAGAAGACAGGCTAGAAGAACAAGAGGACAACAACCCTAAGATCCTTATACAACAAGTGCATCTTGCTTGGATCGTGGTTAAAGCTTTGGACTCTGTACATTCCCTCAACCACCCCCCAGCAGAATGGCTAAGAGGAGGATCCCACAACAAAGAAAAGAATCAGAGACTGTGGCCTCTGCCACAGACCTAATGAATACGGATATAAGCAGGATGTCAGAAATAGACTTCAGAGTAACAATTATGAAGTTAATATCTAGGCTTGAAAAAAATGTTAGTGAAAATATAGAATCTCTTTGGGCAGAAATGAGATTTAATCAGGCCAAACTTAAAAATGCCAAGAATGAAATGCAGTCTAAACTGGATACTCTGACTGCCAGGGTAAATGAGACAGAAGAACAAATTAGTGAGCTAGAAGATAAGATGATAGAAAAGAAGGAAACGGAGGAGGCATGGGAAAAGCAGATTAAAGCTGAAAAGATCTGCTGAGAGAGATTAATGATGCCATGAAATGTTCCAATGTCAGAATAATTGGAATCCCTGAGTGCGTGGAGAGAGAGAGAGTCTAGAAGATATATTTGAGCAAATCATACCTGAGGACTTCCCTAATCTGGGGAAAGATACAAGCATTCATGTCCAAGAGGCAGAGAGGACCCCTTCCAAGATCAATGAGATCAGACTGGCACCCTGGCATATAATTGTACAATTCGAAAATCTTAGATCCAAACAAATAATCTTGAATGTGGCTAGGTGGAAGAGATTTCTTATGTACAGTGGGAGGAACATCAGAATAATGTCAGACCTGTCCACAGAGAATTGGCAAGCCAGGGAGGGCTAGCAAGACATATTCAGGGTACTAAATGAGAAAAACATGCAGCCAAGGATATTTTATCTGGCAAGGCTGTCATTCAGAATGGATGGAGAGACAAGGAGCTTCCAAGACTGGCAGAAACTAAAAGAACATGTGACTACCAAGCCAGCCCTGCAAGAAATATTAAGGGGGTTCTATAAAAGAGGAAAGACTCAAAGAGTAATAGACCAGAAATTTACAGAGATAATCTATAGAAACAAGGACTTCAAAGGCAACATGATGGCAATAAAATCATATCTTTCAATAATCACTCTCAATGTGAACAACCTAAATGCTCCCATGAAACAGCAGAGGGTTGCAGATTGCATA
The DNA here is from genome assembly GCF_964656455.1 of Halichoerus grypus. NCBI lineage: Eukaryota > Metazoa > Chordata > Mammalia > Carnivora > Phocidae > Halichoerus > Halichoerus grypus. Next base: position 83,488,804 of record NC_135727.1, read on the forward strand.
AAAACACAGGACCCATTCATATGCTGTCTACAAGAGACTCATTTTGAACCTAAAGATACATCTTTAGGTTCAGAATGAAAGTGAGGGGATGGAGAACCATTTTTCATGCCAATGCACATCAAAAGAAAGATGGGGTAACAATTCTCATATCAGACAAATTAGACTTTAAGATAAAGGCTGTAGTAAAAGATACAGAAAGATACTATATCATTCTTAAAGGGTCTATCGAACAAGAACAAGATATTTGCAAATGACACTACAGATAAAGGGCTGTTATCCAAGATCTATAAAGAACTTCTCGGAGGGAGGAAAGATGGCGGAGGAGTAGGGGACCCTATTTCAACTGGTCCCCGGAATTGAGCTGAATATCTACCAGACCACTCTGAGCACCCACGAAACCAGCCTGAGATGTAAGAAGATCTGGATCTCTACAAACAGAATATCGCAGGCGGTTGGTTTTGAGGTATGAAGCGGAGAGCCGGGAATCTGCCACAGATATTGGAGGATAAACAGCGGCGGGAGGGTGCCTGGACATGGGGATCCTACACCGCCGGTGAGTGACAGCCTCGCGCGCTGCAGATGGGGCACAGACTCGCAGATGGGGCACAGACTCGCAGACCGGTAGCGTAGGGAAAGAACTTTAGGGCAGCCCCTGGGGTGGAAAACCAGACCGGCGGTGTCGCGCGCACGCGAACCGCAGCCGCCCCCCCCAACAGAAACCGGAGCGACGGTCGCGCACACACGAACTGCAGCCTCCGAGATGGAAACCCAGTGCGCCAGGATCGTGCCGGTGAACTGCAACCCCCGGGGGTGGAAACCCCAAGCGGTGGAGTCGCCCGCGCGCGAACTGGGAGTGGCTGGCGGTTTTAGAAGCACAAAGGGCAGAGACATGCCCCGACCTGGAGGCAGGACTGGGAGCTCTGCAGAGGGGCGCACAACCCAGGACGCTGCAGTTTATAGCAGCACAGACAAAAACGGAGACAGTGTGGCCTTGAGAGCTCACTGAAAAATAGACTGAGGTCTCTCTGCTCTGAGGCAGAGGGTTGGAAACGGTCTCTTCTGCTCTGACTCGCGGAAGAGACGCGGAAAGCCGCCAGGGAAAGGCGCCAGGGAAAGGCGCCAGAGAACAAAAGCCCCCAAAACTGATTGATGCAGGCTTGTATTGCTATGTAGTTCCCTCTTCTGACTGCTTTTGCTGCATCCCAAAAGTTTTGGACAGTCATGTTTTCATTTTCATTTCTTTCCATGTATTTTTAAAATTTATTCTTGATTTCCTGCTTGATCCATTCATTGTTTAGTAGCATGTTGTTTAACTTCCATGTATTTGTGGTCTTTCCAAATTTTTCTTGTGGTTGACCTCAAGTTTCACAACATTTTGGCCAGAAAATATACCTGGTATGATCTCAATCTTTTTGTATTTGTTGAGACCTGATTTGCAACCCAGTATGTGATTTCTTCTGGAGAATGTCCAATGTGTACTTTAAAAGAATGTGTACTCTATTGCTTTGGGATGAAATGTTCTGAATATATCTGTGAAGTCCATTTTGTACAGTGTGTCATTCAAAGCCATTGTTTCTTTGTTGATTGCTGTTTAGATGACCAGTGCATCGATATAAAGTGGGTGTTAAAGTCCCCTAATATTATTGTATTATTATCAGTAAGTTTCTTAATGTTTCCTATTAATTGTTTTACATATTTGGGTACTCTCATGTTGGGGACATAAATATTTTCAACTGCTAGATCTTCATGGTGGACAGTCCCCTTTATTATAATATAATGAACTTCTTCACCTCTTGTTACAGTCTTTGGTTTAAAATCTAAGTTGTCTTAATGATGTACCATATACTGGCTAATTGAACATAATAATAAAAAAATAAATAAATAAAAAATCTAAGTTGTCTGATATAAATATTGCTACTCTGGCTTTCTTTTAATGTCCTTTTGCATGATAAATGTTTCTCCATCCCTTCACTTTAAATGTCCAGGTGTCTTTAGGTTTAAAATGAGTCTGCTATGGGCAGCATATAGATGGGTCTTGTTCTTTGTTGTTGTTGCTGTTATTCTTTTTTTAAAAATCTATTCTGGGGGCGCCTGGGTGGCTCAGTTGGTTGAGCGACTGCCTTCGGCTCAGGTCATGATCCTGGAGTCCCTGGATCGAGTCCCGCATCGGGCTCCCTGCTTGGTAGGGAGCCCGCTTCTCCCTCTGACCCTCCCCCCTCTCATGTGCTCTCTCTCTCTCTCTCTCTCATTCTCTCTGTCTCAAATAAATAAATAAAATCTTATATATATATATATATATATATTCTGATAACCTATGTCTTTTGATTGGATCATTTAGTCCATTTACATTCAGAATAATTATTGATACGTATTTAATGTCATTTTATTACATGTTTTGGCACTGTTTATGGTGATTTTCTCTGTTCCTGTCCTTTCTTTGTCACTTTTGAAATTTCATTCCACTCAAAGAGCCCCCTTTAATATTCATTTCAGGGATAGTTTAATGGTCATGAACTACTTTAGTTGTTGTTTCTCTGTGAAACTCTTTATGTCTCCTTCTATTTTGAATGGCAGCCTTGCATGACAAAGTATTCTTTTAAAAATATATTTAAATTCAATTATTAGTTTCTGGGGTAGAATTTAGTGATTCATCAGTTGCATATAACACTTAGTGCTCACTACATCAAGTGCCCTCCTTAATGCCCATCACCAATTTACCTCATCACCCACCCACCTCCCCTCCAGCAAACTTCAGTTTGTTTCCTATAGTTAAGAGTCTCTTATGGTTTGCCTCCCTCTCTGTTTTTACTTTATTTCATTTTTCCTTCCCTTCCTCTATGTTGATCTGTTTTGTTTCTTAAATTCACATGAGTGAAATAATATGGTATTTGTCTTTCTCTGACTGACTTATTCCGTTTAGCATAATACCCTCTAGTTCCATCCACGTCATTGCAAATGGCAAGATTTCATTCTTTTTGATGACTGAGTAATATTCCATTGTATATATATACCACAACTTCTTTATCCATTCATATGTCGATGGACATCTCAGCTCTTTCCATATTTTGGCTATTGTGGACATTGCTGCTATAAACATTGAGGTGCATGTGCCCCTTCAAATCATTATATTTGTATCCTTTGGATAAATACCTATTAGTGTAGTTGCTAGGTTATAGGGTAGCTGTATCTTTACCTTTTTGAGGAGCCTCCATATTTTTTTTCCAGAGTGGCTTCACCAGTTTGCATTCCCACCAACAGTGTAAGAAGGTTCCCCTTAGTCTGCATCCTCACCAACATCTGTTGTTTCCTGAGTTGTTCATTTTAGCCATTCTGACTGGTGTGTGGTGGTATCTCTTTGTGGTTTTGATTTGTATTTCAATGATGCCCAATGATGTTGAGCATTTTTTCATGTGCCCATTAGCCATTTGTATATCTTCTTGCAGAAATTTCTGTTCATGATTTTGCCCATTTCTTGACTGGATTTTGGGAGGTTTTTTGGTTTTCAATTTGCTAATTTCATTATATATTTTGGATACTAACCCTTTATTTGATATGTCATTTGCAAATATCTTCTCCCATTCCATAACTTGCCTTTTCATTTTGTTGATTGTTTCCTTTGCTATGCAAAAGCTTTTTATCCTGATGAAGTTCCAATAGTTCATTTTTGCTTTTGTTTCCATTGCTTCTGTAGACATGTCTAGCAAGAAGTTGCTGTGGCCGTGATCAAAGAGGTTGCACCCTATATTCTTCTCTAAGATTCTGAAGGATTCCTGTCTCACATTTAGGTCTTACATTCATGTTGAGTTTATTTTTGTGTATGCTGTAATAAAGTGGTCCAGTTTCATTCCCCTGCATGTGGCTGTCCAATTTTCCAAAACAATTTGCTAAAGAGACTGTCTTTTTTCCAATGGATATTCTGTCCTGCTTTGTGGAACATTAGTTGACCATACAGTTGAAGGTCTCTTTCTGGGTTCTCTAGATTGTTCCATTGATATATGTATCTGTTTTTTGTGCCAGTACCATACTGTCTTGAAGAATACAGCTTTGTAATATAGTTTGAAGCCTGGAATTGTGATGCCTCCAGCTTTGGTTTTCTTTTTCAACATCCTCTGGGTATTCAGGGTCTTTTCTGATTCCATCCAAATTTTAGGATTGTTTGTTCCAGCTCTGTGAAAAATGTTGATGGTATTTTGAAAGGGCATGCATTGAATGAGTAGATTGCTTTGGGTAGCATAGACATTTTAACAATATTTGTTCTTCCAATCCATGAGAATGGAATGTTTTTCCATTTCTTGTGTCTTCCTCAGTTTCTTTCATAAGTGTTCTATAATTTTCAGAGTACAGGTCCTTTACCTCTTTGGTTAGGTTTATTCCTAGGTGTCTTATGGTTTTTGGTGATATTTTAAATGAAATTGATTCTTTGATTTCTCTTTCTTCTGCTTCATTATTAGTGTATAGTCATGCAACTGACTTCTATGCATTGATTTTATATCCTGCAGCTTTGCTAAATCCCTGTATCAGTTCTTTTTGGTGGAGTCTTGTGGGATTCCTACATAGAGTATTATGTAAACTGTGAAGAGTGAAATTTTGACTTCTTCTTTGTTGATTTGGATGTCTTTTACTTCTTTTTGTTGTCTGATTGCTGATGCCAGGACTTCCAGTACTACATTGAAAAACAGTGGTGAGTGGACATCCCTGTTGTCTTCCTTACCTTAGGGGAAAAGCTGTCAGTTTTTCCTAGTTGAGGATAATATTCACTGTGGGTTTTTCATATATGACTTTTGTGATGTTGACATATGTTCCTTCTATCCCTACATGACGGAAAGTTTTTAACAAGTAATGATGCTGTATTTTGTCAAATGCTTTTTCTGCATCAATTGAGAGGATTATATGGTTCTTGTCCTGTCTTTTATTAATGTGGTGTATCATCTTTATTTGATTTCCAGATGTTGAACCATCCTTGAAGCACAGGAATGAATCTCACTTAGTCATAGTGAATAATCCTTTTAATGTACTGTTGGATCCTATTACCCAGTATCTTGGTGAGAATTTTTACATCCATGTTCATCAGGGGTATTGGTCTGTAACTCTCCTTTTTGGTGGGGTCTTTGGCGGTCCTATGAGGGATGTATATAGCAATACTGACCCTTCTCAAGAAAAAAGAAAAGTCTCAAATACACAACCTAACCTTACACCTAAAGGAGCTGGAAAAAGAACAGCAAATAAAGCCTAAGTCCAGCAGAAGAAGATAAGTAATAAAAATTAGAGCAGAAATCAATGATATAGAATTCAAAAAACAGAACAGATTAACGAAACTAGGAACTGATTCTTTGAAAGAATTAATAAGATTGATAAACCCCTAGCCAGACTTATCAAAAAGAAAAGAGAAAGGACCAAAATAAATAAAATCATGAATGAAAGAGGAGACCTCACAACCAACACCAAAGAAATACAAACAATTGTAAAAGAATATTATGAGCAATTATATACCTACAAATTAGGCAATATGGAAGAAATGGATTAATTCTTAGAAACATATAAACTACCAAAACTGAAACAGGAAGAAATAGAAAACCTGAACAGGCCCATAATCAACAATGAAGTTGAATCACTAATCGAAAATCCCCCCCCCCCCCAAAAAAAAGTCCAGGGCCGGATGGCCTGCCATGGAATTCTACCAAATATTTAAAGAAGAATGTAATACCTATTGTTCTGAAACTGTTTCAAAAAATAGAAATGGAAAGAAAACTTCCAAACTCATTCTATGAGGCTAACATCACTTTGATTCCAAAACCAGATGGAGTCAACTGACTTTTAAAGCTGCAGGCTCTACATCTTGCTGGTGATACAAACTCACAAATTTCAGCCCTTGTGGTTTTCAAGTCCAGGTGTCATGAGGATTCATTTTCCCCTGTGGGCTCATTCTTGCTTTCCTCCCTCTGGGACTGCATCTCCCTCCCTCCTGCAGGAAGCTCCCAAACACCATTTCTGCCCTTCCTAACCTCTCTGAAGCAGCTTATTCTCTACCCTTAGCTGTGGAGTTTGCTCTGCCAGTCTTCAAATCACTCTCCAGTTTATTTGCTTGGATGTGAGTGAATTCTAGTTGTAAATGTGGGATGAGGTGAACTTAGGGTCCTCCTGTTCTGCCATCTTCCCAGTCTTGTCAAATAAAAACAATTAAATGTGATAACCAAGAAGGAATTATCCCAAGTGTACAAGGCTGGCTTTGCATACAGTAATCAAGTAATGCAATTCATCACATCAAGGGACTAAAGAAAAATTACATGATCATATCAATATACACAGAACAAGCATTTGATATAATCCAATACCCATTCATGATAACAATTCTTGATAAACTAGGAATACAGGGAAACTTTCTCAACATCATAATGGCTATATAGTTAAAAAGCAACTACAGCTAGCATCATGCTTAATGGTGAGAAAATTTAAGTTTTCTCACTAAGATCAGTTACAAGGCAAAAGTGTTATTTCTCACTACCCCTTGTCAACACCTTATGAGAACTACTTCCTCATGCAGTAAGGCAAGAAATTGAAATATATTTGTAGATTGGATAGGAAGATACAAAAGTGTTATTGATCACAAATTATATAATTATGTATACAGTTGAAAAGAATCAACTTTTGGAACTAATAAGCAATTAAAGGAAGGTTGCAGCATACAATATTAATATTCAAAAATCTACCACTTAACTATATACTAGCAGAGGCACTAAACCATTTATATTACCACACAAATGAAATACATTAGTGTAAATCTAATGAAATTTGTACAAGTTTTATATGAGGAAATCTAGTAAACTCTAGTGAAAAAAATGAAAGAAAAACTTAAAAAATGGAGATATAGTCTGTTTATGAATTAGAAGACTCAAATTTCTTAAGACGTCTGTTCTTCCCAACTTTATCTATAAATTCAATACAATTCCAATCAAAATATCAATAAATTATTTTGTGAATGTCTACAAAATGATTCTAAAGTTTATATGGAGAGCTTAATAGAGAGACCTCAAATAGCTAACACATTATTGAAAAAAACAAGTTGGAGGATTTATGCTACCTAACTTCCTGGCTTACTATAAAACTATAATAATCAAGACAGGGTGGCATTTGTCAAACAACAGACAAATAGATAAAAGGTACAGATTACAGAGCCCAGAAATAAAAACCCTATAAATATAGTCAACTGATTTTTTAAAAAACAATACAATGGAGCAACAATACTCTTTTCAACAAAAGGTGCTAGAACAACTGAATATCCACCCACAAAAAAATAAACACAGAGAGCTTACAGTATTCACACAAATTAACTCTAATGGGTCAAAGAAATAAAGGTAAACCATAAAACTATAAAAGTACAAGAAGATAACATAGGAAAACACCTAGATGATTTGCAATGTGGTGATAACTTTTTAAATACAATACAAAAGGCATAATCCATGAAAGACATAATTGATTAGATGGACTTCATTAAAAATAAAAATTTCCATGCTGTGAAATGCAGTATCAAAGAAATTAGGAAACAAACCACAGACTGGGAGAAAATATTTGTATGAGATATTTGATAAAGAACTGTTATCAAGATACACAAAAACACTTAAAACTCATCAACAGGAAAATAAAAAACCTGATTTAAGAATGGAGCAAATACCATAACAGATAACCTCACCAGAAATACATAATTTTCACCCATTGCTGATTGGATTGCAAAATAATACAACTACTTTGGAAGACAGTTTGTCAAAGTTTTACATATCTTTTTTTTATACAGAGTGTAAATTCACTGAGTTAAACATACAACTATTCCCATATGCTCTTTTACATAAGTTTACAAACACTTGTCTGTTTTATTATGTTATGATAGTCACCATACAGTACATCATTAGTTTTTGATGTAGTGTTCCATGATTCATTGTTTACATATAACACACAGTGCTCCATGCAATATGTGCCCTACTTAATACACATAATAGGGCTAACACATCCCCCCACCCCACCTTCCTCTAAAACCCTCAGTTTGTTTTCGAAGTCCATGATCTATCATGGTTCATTTCCCCCTCCAATTGCCCCCCCTTCATTTTCCCCTTCCTTCTCCTAATATCCTCATGCTATTCCTTATGTTCCACAAATACGTGAAATGATATGATAATGGACGTTCTCTGCTTGACTTATTTCACTTAGCATAATCTCCTCCAGTCTCATCAATCATGATGCAAAGTTGGGTATTCATCCTTTCTGATGGCTGAATAATATTCCAATGTATATATAAACCACATCAGCTTTATCCATTCGTCCGTTGAAGGGCATCTCGGCTCGTTCCACAGTTTGGTTATTGTGGACATTACTACTATGAACATTGGAGTACATATGGCCCTTCTTTTCACTACATCTGCATCTCTGGGGTAAATACCCAGAAGTGCAATTCCTGGGTCATAGGGTAGCTCTATTTTTAATTTTTTGAGGCACCTCCACACTGTTTTCCAAACTGACTGTACCAACATACATTCCCACCAACAATGTAAGAGGGTTCCCCTTTCTCCACAACCTCTCCAAAATTTGTTGTATCTTGTCTTGTCAATTTTTGCCATTCTAACTGCTGTAAAGTGGTATCTCAATGTGGTTTTGATTTGAATTTCCCTGATGACTAATGACTTGATTAATTGTTTTTTGGGTGTTTAGTTTGAGAAAATCTTCATATAACTTGGATATCAGCCCTTTGTCTGTAGTGTCATTTGCAAATATCTTCTACCATTCTGTGGGTTGCATCTTTGTTTTGTTGGCGTTTCCTTTGCTCTGCAGAAGCTTTTTATCTTCATGAAGTCCCAAAAGTTCATTTTCGCTTTTGTTTCCCTTGACTTTGGAGACATGTCTTGAAAGAAGTTGCTGTGGTCGATGTCCAAGAGGTTACTGCCTATGTTCTCCTCAAGGATTTTGATGGATTCTTGTCTCACTTTGAGGTCTTCCATCCATTTAGAGTTTATGTTTCTGTACGGTGTAAGAGAACGGTTGAGTTTCATTCTTCTGTATATACCTGTGCAGTGTTCTCACGACCATTTATTGAAGAGATTATCTTTTTCCATTGCATATTTTTTCCTGCATTGTCGAAGATTATTGTTCCATAGAGTTGAGGGTCCATATCTGGGCTATCTATTCTGATCCATTGGTCTATGTGTCTGTTTTTGTGCCAGTACCATGCTGTCTTCAAGATCACAACTTTGTAATATAGATTGAAATCAGGCAATGTGATGCCCCCAGCTTTGTTTTTCTTTTTCAGAATTTCCTTGGTGAATCAGGGTCTTTTGTGATTCCATACAAATTTTAGGATTGTTTGATCCAGCACACTGAAAAATAGCGTTGGAATTTTCATCAGGATGGCATTGAAGGTACAGATTGCTCTGGGTAGCATAGACATTTTAACAATGTTTATTCTTCCAATCCATGAGCATGGAATGTTTTTCCATCTTTTTGTGTCTTCTTCAATTTCTTTCATGAGTGTTCCATAGTTCCTAGAGTATAGATCCTTTACCCCTTTGGTTAGGTTTATTCCAAGGTATCTTATGGTTTTTGTGCTATTGTAAATGGAATCAATTCTCTAATTTCTCTTATTAAAGTTATACTGTTAGTGTATAAGAAAGGAAAAGATTTCTGTGCATTGATTTTGTATCCTGTCACATTCCTAAATGGCTATATGAGATCTAGTAATTTGGGGGTGGAGTCTTTTGGATTTTCCACAAAAAGTATCATGTCATCTGTGAAGAGAGAGAGTTTGACTTCTGCTTTGTCAATTTGAATACCTTTTATTTTTTTGTTGTTGTCTGATTGCTGTTACTAGGACTTCTAGAACTATGTTGAACAATAGTGGCGAGAGTAGGCAACCTTGATGTGTTCCTGATTTTAAGGAAAAGGCTCTCAGCATTTCCCCATTGAGGATGATATTTGCTGTGGGGTTTTCATAGATGGATTTTATGAGCTTGAGGAATGTTCTCTCTATCCTTATATTCTGAAGAGTTTTAATCAGGAAAGGATGTTGTATTTTGTCAAAAGCCTTTTCTGCATCCCTTGAGAAGACCATATGGTTCGTCTGTCTCCTCTTAATGTGTTCTATCACATTGATTGATTTGCAAATGTTGAACCACTCTTGCATCCCAGGGATAAATACCCCTTGGTCATAGTGGATAATCCTTTAAATATTCTGTGGGATCCTATTAGTTAGGATCTTGCTGAGAACTCTGGAATCCATATTCATCAGGGATATCGGTCTGAAATTCTCCTTTTTAATGGGAACTTTGCCTGGTTTGGGGATCAAGGTAATGCTGGCCTCATAGAATGAGTCTGGAAGCTTTCCTTCTGTTTCTATTTTTTGAAACAGCTCCAGGAGAATAGGTATTATTTCTTCTTTGAATGTTTGGTGGTATTCCCCAGGGAATCCATCAGGCCCTGGACTCTTGGTTTTTGGGAGGTTTTTGATCACTGCTTCAGTCTCATTACTCGTTATTAGGCTATTCAGGTTGTCAATTTCTTCCTGTTTCAGTCTTCGGAATTTATAGGTTTCCAGGTAGGCATCCATTTCTTCCAGGTTGCTCAATTCATTGGCATATAGTTGTTGATAAAAATTTCTAATGATTGTTTCTATTTCCTTGGTATTAGTTGTGATCTCTCTCCATTCATTCATAATTTTTTTTAATTTGGGTCCTTTCTCTTTTCTTTCGGATTAGCCTGGCCACTGGTTTATCGAACTTATTAATTCTTTCAAAGAACCAACTTCTAGTTTCGCTGATCTGATCTACTCTGTTTCTGGTTTCTAATTCATTGATCTCTGCTCTGATCCTAATTATTTCTCTTCCAATGCCTGCCTTAGGCATCATGTGTTGCTATTTCTCTAGTTCTTTAAGGTGTAAAGTTAGTTGGTGAATTTGGGATTTTTCAATTTTTTTGAGTGAGGCTTGGATGGCTATGTCTTTCCCCCTTAGGACCGGCTTTGCAGTATCCCATACGTTTTGGCCCAATGTGTTTTTGTTCTCATTGGTCTCCATGAGTTGCTTGAGTTCTTCTTTGATATCCTGGGTGACCTAAACATTCTTCAGCAGAAAGGTCTTTAGGTTCAAAGTGTTTGAATTTCTTCCAAAATTTTCAGGAAATTGTGTCCCAGTTTCAAAGCACTGTGGTCTGAGAATATGCAGGGAATAATCTTTTGGTATCGGTTGAGACCTGATTTGTGACCCAGTATGTGGTCTATTCAGGAGAAAGTTCCATGTGCACTCGAGAAGAATGAGTATTCTGTTGTTTTAGGAAGGAATATTCTGTATATATCTATGAGGTCCATCTGGTCCAGTGTGTCATTCAAAGCTCTTGTACCTTTATTGATTTTCTACTTAGATGATCTGTCTATTCCTGAGAGTGGATTGTTGAGGTCTCTTACAATGAACATATTATTATGAATATGACTCTTTATTTTGGTGAACAGTTGGCTTATGTAGTTTGCTGCTCCCATGTTGGCAGCATAGATATTTGCAATTGTTATATCTTCTTGTTGGATAGACCCTTTAATAATGATATAGTGTCCTTCTGTGTCTCTAACCAGTCTTTAACTTAAATTCTAATTTTTCTGATATAAAAATTGCTACCCCAGCTTTCTTTTGAGGTCAGCTGGCATGGAAGATGGATCTCCATCCCTTCACTTTCAGTCTGGATGTATTTTTAGGTTAAAAATGAGTCTCTTTTAGACAGCATATGGATGGGTCTTGTCTTTTTATCCAATCTGCAACCCTGTGCCGTTTTATGGGAACATTTAGGCCGTTAATGTTGAGAGTGATTATTGAATGATATGAATTTATTGTCATCATGTTACCTGTGAAGTCCTCATTTCCATAGATTGTCTCTGTAAATTTCTGTTCTATATCACTCTTTGGGTCTTTCTCCCCTTAATATTTCTAACAGGGCCAGCTTAGTGGTCACATATTCTTTCAATTTCTGCCGGTCCTGGAAGCTCTACATCTCTCCATCCATTCTAAAGGACAGCCTTGCCGAATAAAATATTCTTGGCTGCATGTTCTCATTTAGTACTCTGAATATGTCTTGCCAGCCCTTTCTGGCCTGCCAGGTCCCTGTGGATAAGTCTGGTGTTATTCTGATGTTCTTCCCTCTGTATGTAAGTTATCTCTTCCCCCTAACAGCCCTTAAGATGGTTTCCTTAGTTCTAAGATTTGCGAATTTTACTATTACATGCTGAGGCATTGGTCTGATCTCCTTGATCTTGGGAGGGGTCCTCTCTGCCTCTAGGACATGAATGTTTGTTTCATTCCTCAGGAAGTTCTCCGCTATGACTTGCTCATATATGTCTTCTAGTCCTCTCTCTCTCTCGATCCCCTCAAGGATCCCAATAATTCTGACATTGGAACGTTTCATGGTGTCACTTATTTCGATAATTATGTTTTCATGGATTTTAAGCTGTTTGTTCCAGGCCACCTCGGTTTCCTTCTTTTCTATCAGTTTGTCTTCTAGATCACTAATTCGTTCTTCTGCCTCATTTACCCTAGCTGTTAGAGTATCTATATTAGATTGGATCTCACTGATAGCATTTTTAAGTTCTGCCACTTCAGCTCTCATTTCTGCCCTTAGAGACTCTATGTTGCCATTAATCAATTTCTCCATTTTAGCTCTTGTTTTCATAACTGTTACCCTGAAGTCTATTTCTGACATCTTGGTTATATATGTATCCATTTGTAAATCTGTGGCAGAAGTCACAGTCTCTGAGTCTTTCCTATTGAGTGTTCCTCCTCTTAGTCATTCTGTTGAGGAGTCATTGACAGAAAGTTTAGAGTCAAAATTATTGAGCACAACCCAAGCTGGATGCACCTGTTTTTTGGAACCTTAAGGTTGTCAGCCTCTTGTTCTAGCCTGTCTTCTGGGGGAGGGGCCTACTCCACTGCCCCCTGTGAGAGGTGGGGATGGGATCAGTGAAAGCCAGTTTTGGGGGACATTTGTTCTCTGGTGCCTTTCCCTGACAGCTTTCTGTGTCTCTTCCGAGAGTCAGAGCAGAAGTGACTATTTCTAACCCTCTGCCTCAGAACAGAGAGATCGCAGGAGGGGGGAAAGATGGCGAAGGAGTAGGGGACGCTATTTCAACTGGTCCCCAGAATTAAGCTGGATATCTACCAGACCGCTCTGAGCACCCACGAAACGAGCCTGAGATGTAAGAAGATCTGGATCTCTACAAACAGAATATCGCAGGCAGTTGGTTTTGTGGTACGAAGCAGAGAGCCGTGACTCTGCGGGCAGATATCAGAGGATAAACGGCAGTGGGAGGGTGCCTGACCGTGGGGACCCTGCACCGCCGGTGAGTGACAGCCCCACGCGCTGCGGACGGGGCACAGACTCGCAGACCAGTAGCGTCAGGAAAGAACATTAGGGCAGCCCCTGGGGTGGAAAACCAGACTGGTGAGGTTGCGCGCACGCGAAACGCAGCCCCCCAGACAGAAACCCGGAGCGACGGTCGCGCACATACGAACTGCAGCCTCCGAGACAGATACATGGTGTGCCATGTCCCGCCAGTGAACTGCAACCCCGGGGTGGGAACCCAGAGCGGCAGAGTCGCATGCGTGCGAACTGGGAGCGGCTGGCAGATTTAGGAGCACAAAGGGCAGAGACGTGCCCCGACCTGGAGGCAGGACTGAGGGTGCTGCGGAGGGGCGCACAAACCAGGATGCTGCAGTTTATACCAGCACGAACAGAATCGCAGACAGTGTGGCCTGGAGGGCTCACTGAAGAAGAGACTGAGGTCTCTCTGCTCTGAGGCAGAGGGTTGGAAATGGTCTCTTCTGCTCTGACTCACGGAAGAGACGCGGAAAGCTGCCAGAGAAAGGCGCCAGAGAAAAAAAACCCCAAAGACTGATTCCCACTGAGCCCATCCACCGCCACAGGGGCGCAGGGCAACTCAGCCCAAACAGGGTGGCCTGAGTAAAAGCGCAGCAGGCCCCTCCCCCAGAAGACAGGCTGGGAAAACAGGACGCCAGCAACCCTAAGGTCCAAAGAAAACAGGTGCATCTTGCTTGGGTTCTGGTCAATAACTTGGACTCTATACATTCCCTCAAACAACCATCAAAAGAATGACTAGGAGGAGGAGCCCCCAAAACAGAAAAGACTCAGAGATTATGACTTATGCTGCAGATTTACAAATGAATGCAGATATAACCAAGATGCCGGGGATGGAATTCAGGCTAGCAATTGTGAAGACAATGGCTAGAATGGAGAAATCAATTAATGGCAACATAGAGTCTCTAAGGACAGAAATAAAAGGAGAAATGGCAGAACTAAAAAATGCTATCAATGAGATCCAATCCAATCTAGATAATCTAACAGCTAGGGTAAATGAGGCAGAAGAGAGAATAAGCGATCTGGAAGACAGTATAATAGATAAAAAGGGAAAAGAGGAGGCCAGGGAAAAACAACTCAGAATCCATGAAAATAGAATCAGAGAAATAAGTGACACCATGAGGCGTTCCAGTGTCAGAATCATTGGAATCCTGGAGGGAGTGGAGAGAGAGAGAGCGCTAGAAGATGTATTTGAGCAAATCGTAGCTGAGAACTTCCCTAATCTGGGGAATGAAACAAACATTTGAGTCCTAGAGGCAGAGAGGACCCCTCCTAAGATCAAGGAAAAGAGGCCAACACCCTGGCATGTAATAGTAAAACTTGCAAATCTTAGAACCAAGGAAACCATCTTAAGGGCAGTTAGGGGGAAGAGAGTCCTTACATACAGAGGGAGGAACATCAGAATAACGTCAGACCTATCCACAGAACCTGGCAAGCCAGAAAGGCCTGGCAAGACATATTCAGGGTACAAAATGAGAAGAACATGCAGCCAAGAATACTTTATCTGGCAAGGCTTTCATTTAGAATGCATGGAGAGATGCAGAGCTTCCACGACCAGCAGAAGCTGAAAGAATATGTGACCACTAAGCCGGCCCTGCAGGAAATATTGAGGGGGTTCTATAAAAGGAGAAAGACCCCAAGAGTGATCTACAACAGAAATTTACAGGGACAATCTATAAAAACAACGTCTTCACAGGCAACATGATGACAATTAATTCATATCTTTCAATAATCACTGTCAACGTGAATGGCCTAAATGCTCCCATAAAATGACACAGGGTTGCAGATTGGATAAAAAGACAGGACCCATCCATATGCTGTCTACAAGAGACTCATTTTGAACCTAAAGATACATCCAGACTGAAAGTGAAGGGATGGAGATCTATCTTCCATGCCAGCGGACCTCAAAAAAAAGCTGGGGTAACAATTCTTATATCAGACAAATTAGAATTTAAACTAAACTCTGTAATAAGAGACACAGAAGGACACTATATCATTCTTAAAGGGTCTATCCAACAAGAAGATCTAACAATTATAAATATCTATGCCCCCAACATGGGAGCAGCCATCTACATAAGCCCACTGTTAACCAAAATAAAGAGTCATATTGAGAACAATACGTTAATTGTAGGAGACCTCAATACTCCACTCTCAGCAATGGACAGATCATCTAAGCAGAAAATCAACAAGGAAACAAGAGCTTTGAATGATACATTGGACCAGATGGACCTCATAGATATTTACAGAACATTCCACTCTAAAACAACAGAATACTCATTCTTCTCGAGGGCACATGGAACTTTTTCCAGAATAGACCATGTACTGGGTCACAAATCAGGTCTCAACCAATACCAAAAGATTGAGATTATTCCCTGCATATTCTCAGACCACAATGCTCTAAAACTGGAACTCAATCACAAGAAAAAATTGGGCAGAAATTCAAACACTTGGAAGCTAAAGACCACTCTGCTCAAGAATGTTTGGGTCAACCAAGAAATCAAAGAAGAAATTAAACAATTCATGGAAATCAATGAGAACGAAAACACATCGGTCCAAAACCTATGGGATACTGCAAAGGCGGTCCTAAGGGGGAAATACATAGCCATCCAAGCCTCACTCAAAAAAATAGAAAAATCCCGAATTCACCAACTAACTCTACACCTTAAAGAACTAGAGAAAAAGCAACAAACGACGCCTAAGGCATGCATCAGAAGAGAAATAATTAAATATAGAGCAGAAATCAATGAATTAGAAACCAGAATACAATAGATCAGATCAACGAAACTAGAAGTTGGTTCTTTGAAAGAATTAATAAGATTGATAAACCACTGGCCAGACTTATCCAAAAGAAGAGAGAAAGGACCCAAATTAATAAAATGATGAATGAAAGGGGAGAGATCACGACTAACACGAAGGAAATAGAAACAATTTTAGAAATTATTATCAACAACTGTATGCCAATAAACTCAGCAATCTGGATGAAATGGAGGCCTTCCTGGAAACCGATAAGCTGCCAAGACTGAAACAGGAAGAAATTGACAACCTGAATAGGCCAATAACCAGTAACGAGATTGAAGCAGTGATCAAAAACCTCCCAAAAAACAAGAGTCCAGGGCCTGATGGATTCCCTGGGGAATTCTACCAAACATTCAAAGAAGAAATAATACCTATTCTACTGAAGCTGTTTCAAAAAATAGAAACGGAAGGAAAACTTCCAAACTCATTCTATGAGGCCAGCATTACCTTAATCCCCAAACCAGGCAAAGACCCCATCAAAAAGGAGAATTTCAGACCAATATCCCTGATGAACATGGATTCCAAAATCCTCAACAAAATCCTAGCTAATAGGATCCAACAATACATTCAAAGGATCATCCACCACGACCAAGTTGGATTTATCCCCGGGATGCAAGCGTGGTTCAACATTCGCAAATCAATCAATGTGATAGAACACATTAATAAGAGGAGGGAGAAGAACCATATGGTCCTCTCAATTGATGCAGAAAAAGCATTTGACAAAATACAACATCCTTTCTTGATTGAAACTCTCCAGAGTATAGGGATGGAGGGAACATTCCTTAAGCTCATAAAATCCATCTATGAAAAACTCACAGCGAATATCATCCTCAATGGGGTAAAGCTGAGAGCCTTTCCCTTAAGATCAGGAACACGTCAAGGGTGCCCACTCTCACCACTGTTGTTTAACATAGTACTAGAAGTCCTAGCAACAGCAATCAGACAACAAAAAGAAATAAAAGGTATTCAAATTGGCAAGGAAGAAGTCAAACTCTCTCTTTTCGCAGACGACATGATACTTTATGTGGAAAACCCAAAAGACTCCACCCCCAAATTACTAGAACTCATCCAGCAATTCAGTAATGTGGCAGGATACAAAATCAATGCACAGAAATCAGTGGCTTTCTTATACACTAACAACGAACTGTAGAAAGAGAAATTAAAGAAATGATTCCATTTACAATAGCACCAAATACCATAGGATCACCAAGGGAATGTTGAAAAAGAAAAACAAAGCTGGGGGCATCACGTTGCCCGATTTCAAGCTATTTTACAAAGCAGTGATCACCAAGACAGCATGGTACTGGCACAAAAACAGACATACAGACCAATGGAACAGAATAGAGAACCCAGATATGGACCCTCAACTCTATGGTCAAATAATCTTTGACAAAGCAGGAAAATACATGCAATGAAAAAAAGATAGTCTCTTCAATAAATGATGCTGGGAAAATTGGACAGCCACATGCAGAAGAATGAAACTCGACCATTGTCTAACACCATTCACAAAGATAAACTCAAAGTGGATGAAAGACCTCAATGTGAGATAGGAATCCATCCACTTCCTAGAGGAGAACATAGGCAGTAACCTCTTTGACATCGGCCACAGCAACTTCTTTCAAGATACATCTCCAAAAGCTAGTGAAACAAAAGCAAAAATGAACTTTTGGGACTTCATCAAGGTCAAAAGCTTCTGCACAACAAAGGAAACAGTCAACAAAACAAAGAGGCAACCCACAGAATGGGAGAAGATATTTGCAAATGATTCTACAGATAAAGGGCTGGTATCCAAGATCTATAAAGAACTTCTCAAACTCAACACCCAAAAAACAAATAATCAAGTCAAAAAGTGGGCAGAAGGTATGAAAAGACACTTCTCTGAAGAAGACAGACAAATGGCTAACAGACACATGAAAAAATGTTCATCATCATTAGCCATCAGGGAAATCCAAATCAAAACCACCCTGAGATATCACCTTACACCAGTTAGAATGGCAAAAACCGACAGGGAAAGAAACAACAAATGTTGGAGAGGTTGTGGAGAAAGGGGAACCCTCTTACACTGTTGGTGGGAATGCAAGTTGGTACAGCCACTTTGGAAAACAGTGTGGAGGTTCCTCAAAAATTTAAAAATAGAGCTACCCTGTGACCCAGCAATTGCACTCCTGGGTATTGACCCCAAAGACACAGATGTAGTGAAAAGGGCCATATGCACCCCAATGTTCATAGCAGCAATGTCCGCAATAATCAAACTGTGGAAAGAGCCGAGATGCCCTTCAACAGATGAATGGATAAAGAAGATGTGGTCCATATATACAATGGAATATTACTCAGCCATCAGAAAGGATAAATACCCAAGTTTTACATCAACATGGATGGGTCTGGAGGGATTATGCTAAGTGAAATAAGTCAAGCAGAGAAAGTCAATTATCATATGGTTTCACTTATTTGTGGAACATAAGGAATAACATGGAGGACATTAGGAGAAGGAAGGGAAAAATGGGTGGGGGGAATTGGAGGGAGAGATGAACCATGAGAGACTATGGACCTGAGAAACAAACAGGGTTTTAGGGGGAGTGGGGATTGGTTAGCCCGGTGATGGGTATTAAGGAGGGCACGTACTGCATGGAGCACTGGGTGTTATACGAAACAATGGATCATTGATCACTACATCAAATACTAATGATGTAATGTATGGTGACTAACATAACATAATTAAATTAAAAAAAAAAAGAACAGAGAGATCGCAGTCTGTTCTTCAGTAGCTCTCCAGACCACACTCTCTCCGTTTCTGTCTGTACTGCTAAAACCACAGCATCCTGGGTTGTGCACCCCAGAGCAGCACTCCCAGCCCTCGCTTCCAGATCTGGGCACATCTCTGCCCTTTGTGCTTCTCAAACCACCAGCTGCCCCCAGTTCTCACGCATGGCCCTGCCGCTCCAGGTTTCAATCTGGGGGACTGCCCTAAAGTCTTTTCCCCACTGCTACTGGTCTGTGAGTCTGTGCCTGGTCCCCAGCGTGGGAGGCTTTTGCCTTCCGGTGGTGCAGGATTCCAGAGGCTCCCTTCCCTTCTGTTTATCTTCTGATATCTGCCCTTGGAATCACAGGTCCCCGCTTCATACCTCCAACCTCCTCCAACTGCCAGTAATATTCATGCAGGGGATTGCAGAAGAAAACTTCCCCAAAACCAATGACTAGGAAAAGGAGAGTGGCTGAGAACAGCAAGTCTTTATAAGCAGCGGAGTTCAAAGTTTGATGTTTCAGAAGTCTGCACCATCACTGGGGTTGTGCCTGGCAGACTTTACTGGTGCTCCTGTGGAGAAGGAAGGTAGAGGCCTGGGAGCAGACAGAGTGGTGTGTAGATCCCCTTGGTTTCATGGAGAAGAACAGTTCTCCTTCTTGGAGTGCATTTGGGAAAGTTGGCAGGGCCACTCCAGGGACAAAAGTGATGGCTGCTGCCAATGTACTGCCCTGTTCATTAGCACAGGAACAGAGACAGCCAACATTGGTGCCAACCTTTTGCTGCACTTTACCATAAACTGAACCACTGCATGGATGTATGACTGCATTTCTGGGACAAAACAGAACCGGCCACATGGTGAGACCCTCCCCAAGGATCAGTGAGGATCTGCACCATGCTAGGTCCCTAAAATTTAAAGTTTTGAAACCCAGCTGCATGCCTGAGATGAAATACAGGAGAACTGCGAGGACTGGCTGGCAGACAGCTCAGACACAGAGTGAAGGCAAGGATCGGAGAGAATGCAGGGACACAAGAGGGGATATTGTTTGCACTTCTGTGAGGGCTTCCTGAAGAGTGGTGTGTGTGAACTCCGCACTCCAGGGAAAAGAGAGTAGGGCGATGCCATTTTCCACCAACCCAACAGCACTGACCAACATCAGTGAGCAACATAGGAGCCCCAGTGGAGGCTAGAACTACTTACACCAAGCCCCACCCCCTGCCCCTGCAGGTGCATCTTTACTAGGGCAAGTCCCCTGAGAACTAGCTCAGCAGGACTCTCCCCCAGAAGACCAGCACAACACACCCGACACAGAAAGTCTACCAATCACAGAGTACTGTAAAATTTGAGCTCCAGTGGATATAGGATCTACCTTCTTTTAACAAGCAGACCAAAACACACCTAGTCAAAACTTGCCAAACTGTGAAAAAGGTCCAAACACTCCCCACTGCAGGCGAGGAGAAACTCTGCAAAAAAATGACCTAAGGGAAGGAAAACACAACAGCAAAGTGCACACTCTGAAACACGTCCTGAACCACCAGACCCAAGACCGTTTAGGACCTCTTCTTAATATAGACAATACTCTCAGGAAAAGGAATATAACAGCATTTCCTAACACAAAGACACACAAAGAGAGACTTAGACAATATAACAAGATGGAGGAATTCACCCCCAAAGAAAGAACAGGAAGAAATCATGCTCAGGGATTTAATAAAAATGGATATAAGTAAGATATTGGAACCATAATTTAAAACAACAATCATGGGGCACCTAGGAGGCTTAATTGGTTACATGTCTGCCTTCAGCTCAGATCATGATACCAGGGTCCTGGGATCAAGTCCCATGTTGGGCTCCCTGCTCATCGAGGAGCATACTTCTCCCTCTGCCTCCCACACCTGCTCATGCTCACTCTCTCTCTCTCTCTCTCAAAATAAATAAAATCTTTAAAATATTAAAGTAAAAAAATAAAACAATCATAAGAATATTAGATGGTCTTGAGAAAAGAACAGAAGACACTAGAGAATCCCTTACTGCAGAGACAAAAGAATTAAAAACTAGTCAGTCTGAAATTAAAAAAAAAAAATGCTATAACCAAAATGCAAAACTAACAGGATACAATGAAAATGAGATGGATGAAGCAGAGGAATGAGTTAATGATATAGAAGATAAAATTATGGAAAACAATGAAGCTGAAAAGAAGAGGGAAAGAATAGTATTGGATCATGAATGTAGACTTAAAGAACTCAGCTAATCCTTAAAGTGTAACATCATTCGTTTCATAGGAGTCCCAGAAAAAAAGAGACAAAAGAGAGGAGGAAAAGGGAAAAAAGGTTTATTTCAGCAAATTATAACTGAAAATTTCCCTAATCTGGGAAAGGAAACAGACATCCAGATCCAGGAGGCACAAAGAACTCACATCAAAATCAACAAAAGGGGTACCTGGGTGGCTCAGTCGGTTAAGTGTCTGACCTTGGATCAGGTTATGATCTCAGGATCTGGGTTTGAGCCCAACATCAGGCTCCTTGCTCAGTGGGGAGTCTGCTTCTCCCTTCCCTCCACCCCTTCCCCCACTCATGCTCTCACTCTCTCTCAAATAAATGAATAAAATCTTTTTAAAAAATCAACAAAAGCCGGCCAACACCAAGACATATCATACTTACATTCACAACATACACAGGCAAGGAAATAATCCTGAAAGCAACAAGGGAAAAAAATTCCTTAACCTACATGAGAAGAAAAATCAGTTTTGCAGCAAATCTGTCCATAAAAATGTGGCAGGCCAGAAGAGAGTGGCATAATGTATTCAACATGCTGAATGGGAAATATCTGCAGCCAAGAATACTATATGCAGCAAGGATGCCATTAAGAATACAATGAGAGATAAAGACTTTCCAAGAGCAACAAAAACTAAATGAGTTTGTGACCGCTAAACCAACCCTGCAGGAAATATAAAATGGGACTCGTTAAGTGGGAAAGAAAGACCAAAACAGCAAAGACTAGAAAAGAAGAGAAACATCGCCAGAAACAAAGAATTAGCAAGTAATACAATGGTACTAAATTCATATATATCAATAATCACTCTGAATGTAAATGGACTAAATGCTCCACTCAAAAGACCTACGGTGTCAGAATGGATTAAAACAAACAAACAAACAAACAAGACCCATCTATATGCTGCTTACAAGAGACTCATTATAGACCTAAAGACAAATGCAGATTGAACAAAAGGGGATGGAAAGCATTATAATAGATGTCAAAAGAAAGCGGGAATAGCCATACTTCCATCAGAAAAACTAGATTTTAAACCAAAGAATGTAACGAGAGATGAAGGACATTATATCAACACTAAGGGGCTTGTTGATAAAGAAGATCGAAAAATTGTAAATATTTATGCCTTCAACTAGTGGGCACCCAAATATATGAATCAATTAATAGCAAACATAAAAAACTCATTGATGATCATGCAATAGTAGTAGGATACTTTAACACTCACTTATAGCAATAGACAGATCATCAAAGCAGAAAACAAACAAGGAAAAAAAGGGCAATGAATGGCACACTGGAATAGATGGACTTAACAGATATATTCAGAACATTTCATCCTAAACTGGCAGAATACACATTCTTTTCCAGTGCAAAAAGAACATTCTCCAGAATAGATCACATACTGGGTCAGAAATCAGTCCTTAACACGTACAAAAAATTGAGACCATACCATATATATTTTCATAACACAATCCTAGGAAACTTGAAGTCAACCAAGAGAAAAAATTTGGAAAGACCACAAATACATGGAGTTAAAATATATCCTAGTAAAGAATGAATGGGCTAACCAGGAAATTAGAGGAGACATTAAAATATACATGGAAGGAAATGAAAATGAAAACATGACAGTCCCAAACCTTTAGTGCAAATGCAGTTGTAATAGGGACGTATATTGCAATACCAGGTCTACCTCAAGAAGAAAAAAAATCACGGAGGAGGAGGGAAAGATGGCAGAGGAGTAGAGGAACACTAAGTTTGTCTCCTCCCTAAAATACAACTAGGACTTAAAAAAACAATTCTGAACGACAGAGAAGTCAACTGGAGTCTGAGAAAATAAATGCTACAACTCTTCAAGCACAAAACCAAACACTTTTGGAAGGCAGGAGGTAAAGACACTTGAATCCGGTGTGATACAGCTGAGGATAACCTGGCAAAGAGGGAGTTGGCTTAAGGAGGTTAACACAAAGTATTATAAGCAATTGAGTTCAAAATTGGAACTTTTATTTTATTTATTTTTAATTTTATTATGTTTTGTTAGTCACCATACAATACATCATTGGTTTTTGATGTGGTGATCCATGAACCATTGTTTTCATATAACACCCAGAGCGCCATGCAGTACGTGCCCTTCTTAATACCCACCACGGGACTAACCAATCCCCCCTCCCCCGGCCCCTCTAAAACCCTGTTTCTTTCTCAGAGTCGATAGTCTCTCATGGTTCATCTCTCCCTCCAATTCCCCCCCCCATTATCCCCTTTCTTCTCCTAATGTCCTCCATGCTATTCCTTATTTTCCACAAATAAATGAAACCATATGATAATTGACTTTCCCTGCTTGACTTATTTCACTTAGCATAATCTCCTCCAGTTCCATCCATGTTGATGTAAAAGTTGGGTATTCATCCTTTCTGATGGCTGAGTAATATTCCATTGTATATATGGACCACATCTTCTTTATCCATTCATCTGTTGAAGGGCATCTCGACTCTTTCCACAGTTTGACTATTGCAGACATTGCTGCTATGAACATTGGGATGCATACGGCTCTTCTTTTCACTAAATCTGTGTCTTTGGGGTCAATACCCAGGAGTGCAATTGCTGGGTCACAGGGTAGCTCTATTTTTAAATTTTTGAGGAACCTCCACACTGTTTTCCAAAGTGGCTATACCAACTTGCATTCCCACCAAGAGTGTAAGAGGGTTCCCCTTTCTCCACAACCTCTCCAATATTTGTGGTTTCTTGCCCTGTCCATTTTTGCCATTCTAGCTGGTGTAAGGTGATATCTCAACGTGGTTTTGATTTGGATTTCCCTGATGGCTAATGATGATGAACATTCTATCATGTGTCTGTGAGCCATTTGTATGTCTTCTTCAGAGATGTGTCTGTTCATATCTTCTGCCCACTTTTTGACTTGATTATTTGTTTTTTGGGTGTTGAGTTTGAGAAGTTCTTTATAGATCTTGGATACCAGCCCTTTATCTGTAGTGTCATTTGCAAATATCTTGTCCCATTGTGCGTTGCCTCTTTGTTTTGTTGATTGTTTCCTCTGCTGTGCAGAAGATTTTATCTTGATGAAGTCACAAAAGTTCATTTTTGCTTTTGTTTCACTAGCTTTTGGAGATGTTTCTTGAAAGAAGTTCCTGTGGGTGATGTCAAAGAGGTTACTGCCTATATACTCCTCTAGGATTTTGGTGGATTCCTATCTCATATTGAGGTCTTTCATCCACTTTGAGTTTATCTTTGTGAATGGTGTTAGACAATGGTCGAGTTTCATTCTTCTGCATCTGGCTATCCAATTTTCACAGCACCATTTATTGAAGAGACTGTTTTTCTTCCATTGCGTGTTTTTTCCTGCTTTGTCAAAGATTATTTGACCATAGAGTTGAGGGTCCATATCTGGGTTCTCTATTCTGTTCCATTGGTCGATATGTCCGTTTTTGTGCCAATACCATGTTGTCTTGATGATCACAGCTTTGTAATATACCTTGAAACAGGGCAACGTGATGCTCCCAGCTTTGTTTTTCTTTTTCAACATTTCCTTGGTGATTCGGGGTCTTTTCTGATGCCATACAAATTTTAGGATTGTTTGTTCCAGCACTTTGAAAGACGTCATTGGAATTTTGATCGGGATGTCATTGAAGGTATAGATTGCTCTGGATAGCATAGACATTTTAACAATGTTTATTCATCTGATCCATGAGCATGGAATATTTTTCCATCTTTTTGTGTCTTCTTCCAATTTCTTCATGAGTATTTTGTAGTTCCTAGAGTATAGATCCTTTACCTCTTTGGTTAGGTTTATTCCGAGGTATCTTATGTTTTTTGGTGCTATTGTAAATGGAATCGTTTCTCTAATTTCTCTTTCTACAGTTGCATTGTTAGTGTATAAGAAAGCAACTGATTTCTGTGCATTGATTTTGTATCCTGCCACATTACTGAATTGCTGGATGAGTTCTAGCAATTTGGGGGTGGAGTCTTTTGGGTTTTCCACATAAAGTATCATGTCGTCTGCAAAAAGAGAGAGTTTGACTTCTTCCTTGCCAATTTGAATAACTTTTATTTCTTTTTGTTGTCTGATTGCTGTTGCTAGGACTTCTAGTACTATGTTGAACAATAGTGGCGAAAGTAGGCATCCTTGACGTGTTCCTGATCAGAAGGGAAAGGCTCTCAGCTTTTCCCCATTGAGGATGATATTCGCTGTGGGTTTTTCATAGATGGCTTTTATGAACTTGAGAAATGTTCCCTCTATCCCTATACTCTGGAGAGTTTTAATCAGGAAAGGATGTTGTATTTTGTCAAATGCTTTTTCTGCATCAATTGAGAGGATTGTATGGTTCTTCTCCCTCCTCCTATTAATGTGTTCTATCACACTGATTGATTTGCGAATGTTGAAACACCTTTGCATCCCAGGGATAAATCCCACTTGGTCGTGAGGGATGATCCCTTTAATGTATTGTTGGATCCTATTAGCTAGGATTTTGTTGAGGATTTTGGAATCCATATTCATCAGGGATATCGGTCTGAAATTCTCCTTTTTGATGGGGTCTTTGCCTAGTTTGGGGATTAAGGTAATGCTGGCCTCATAAAATGAGTTTGGAAGTTTTCCTTCTGTTTCTATTTTTTGAAACAGCTTCAGTAGAATAGGTAATATTTCTTCTTTGAATGTTTGGTAGAATTCCCCAGGGAATTCTAATTCAAATAAGGCCCTGGCCTCTTGATTTGGGGGAGGTTTTTGATCACTGCTTCAATCTCCTTACTGCATATTGGCCTATTCAGGTTGCCAATTTCTTCCTATTTCAGTCTTGGCACCTTATACGTTTCCAGGAAGGCCTCCATTTCATCCAGGTTGCTCAGTTTACTGGCATATAGTTGTTGATAATAATTTCTAATAATTGTTTCTATTGCCTTGGTGTTAGTCGTGATCTCTCCCCTTTCATTCATACTTTATTAATTTGGGTCCTTTCTCTTTGTTTTGGATAAGTCTGGCCAGTGGTTTATCAATCTTATTAATTCTTTCAAAGAACCAACTTCTAGTTTCGTTGATCTGATCTACTGTGTTTCTGGCATCTAATTCAATGATTTCTGCTCTAATTTTAATTATTTCTCTTTAAATGCGTGGTTTAGGCATCATTTGTTGCTTTTTCTCTAGTTCTTTAAGGTGTAGAGTTAGTTGGTGAATTTGGGATTTTTCTGTTTTTTTCAGTGAGGCTTGGATGGCTATGTATTTCCCCCTTAGGACTGCCTTTGCAGTATGCCATAGGTTTTGGACCGATGTGTTTTCGTTCTCATTGGTTTCCATGAATTGTTTAAGTTCTTCTTTGATTTCTTGGTTGACCCAAACATTCTTGAGCAGAGTGGTCTTTAGCTTCCAAGTGTTTGAATTTCTGCCCAATTTTTTCTTGTGATTGAGTTCCAGTTTTAGAGCATTGTGGTCTGAGAATATGCAGGGAATAATCTCAATCTTTTGGTATTGGTTGAGACCTGATTTGTGACCCAGTACATGGTCTATTCTGGAGAAAGTTCCATGTGCGCTCGAGAAGAATGAGTATTCTGTTGTTTTAGGGTGGAATGTTCTCTAAATATCTTGAGGTCTATCTGTTCCAATGTATCATTCAAAGCTCTTGTTTCCTTGTTGATTTGCTGCTTAGATGATCTGTCCATTGTTGAGAGTGGAGTATTGAGGTCTCTTATAATTAACGGATTGTTATCAATATGACTCTTTATTTTGGGTAACAGTTGGCTTATGTAGATGGCTGCACCAATGTTGGGGGCGTAGATATTTACAATTGTTAGATCTTCTTGTTGGATAGACCCTTTAAGAATGATATAGTGTCCTTCTGTGTCTCTTATTACAGACTTTAGTTTAAATTCTAATTTGTCTGATATAAGAATTGCTACCCCAGCTTTCTTTTGAGGCCCGCTAGCATGGAAGAGGGATCTCCATCCCTTCACTTTCAGTCTGGATGTATGTTTAGGTTCAAAATGAGTCTCTTGTAGACAGCATATGGATGGGTCCTGTCTTTTTATCCAATCTGCAACCCTGTCCCGTTTTATGGGAGCATTTAGGTCATTCACGTTGAGAGTGATTATTGAATGATATGAATTAATTGTCATCATGTTGCCTGTGAAGATGTTGTTTTTATAGATTGTCCCTGTAAATTTCTGTTGTAGATCACTCTTGGGGTCTTTCTCCTTTTATAGAACCGCCCTTAATATTTCTTGCAGGGCCGGCTTAGTGGTCACATATTCTTTCAGCCTCTGCCAGTCTTGGAAGCTCTGCATCTCTCCATCCATTCTATATGACAGCCTTGCCAGATAAAGTATTCTTGGCTGCATG
Organism: Halichoerus grypus; assembly: GCF_964656455.1. NCBI lineage: Eukaryota > Metazoa > Chordata > Mammalia > Carnivora > Phocidae > Halichoerus > Halichoerus grypus. Next base: position 83,516,329 of record NC_135727.1, read on the forward strand.
TTCTTCTCATTTAGTACCATGAATATGTCTTGCCAGCCCTTTCTGGCTTGCCAGGTCTCTGTGGATAGGTCTGATGTTATTCTGATGTTCCTCCCTCTGTACGTAAGGACTCTCTTCCCCCTAACTGCCCTTCAGATAGTTTCCTTGGTTCTAAGATTTGCAAGTTTTATTATTACATGCCGGGGTGTTGGCCTGTTTTTCTTGATCTTAGGAGGGGCCCTCTCTGCCTCTAGGACTCGAATGTTTGTTTCATTCCCCAGATTAGGGAAGTTCTCAGCTACGATTTGCTCAAATACATCTTTTAGCCCTCTCTCTCTATCTACTCCCTCCAGGATTCCAATAATTCTGACATTGGAATGCTTCATGGTGTCACTTATTTCTCTGATTCTATTTTCATGGATTCTGAGTTGTTTTTCCCTGGCCTCCTCTTTTCCGTTTTTATCTATTAAATTGTCTTCCAGGTCGCTCATTCTTCTGCCTCATTTACCCTAGCTGTTAGATTATCTAGATTGGATTGGATCTCATTGATAGCATTTTTCAGTTCTGCCAAATCACCTTTTATTTCTGCCCTTAGAGACTCTATGTTGCCATTAATTGATTTCTCCATTCTAGCCATTGTCTTCACAATTGCTAGCCTGAATTCCATCTCTAACATCTTGGTTATATCTGCATCCATTTGTAAATCTGCAGCATAAGTCATGATCTCTGAGTCTTTTCTGTTTTGGGGGCTCCTCCTCCTAGTCATTCTGTTGATGGGTGTTTGAGGGAATGTTTAGAGTCCAAATTATTGACCAGAACCCAAGCAAGATGCACCTGTTTTCTTGGGACCTCAGGGTTGCTGGCCTCTTGTTTTCCCAGCCTGTCTTCTAGGGAAGGGGCCTGCTGTGCTGTTACTCAGGCAACCATGTTTGGGCGGAGTTGCCCTGCCCCCCTGTGGCGGGGGATGGGCTCAGCGGGAATCAGTCTTTGGGGCTTTTGTTTTCTGGCAGCTTTCCCTGGCAGCTTTCCACGTCTCTTCTGCGAGTCAGAGGAGTAGAGACCATTTCCAACCCTCTGCCTCAGAGCAGAGAGATCACAGTCTGTTCTTCAGTGAGGTCTCCAGGCCACACCGTCTCTGTTTCTTTCCGTGTTACTATAAACTTCAGTGTCCTGGGTTGTTAGCCCCTCCGCAGTGCTCTCAGTCCTGCCTCCAGGTCGGGGCATGTCTCTGCCCTTTGAACTTCTAAAACTGCCAGCCACTCCCATTTTGCGTGCGCGTGACCCCGACGCTCCAGGTTTACGCCCGGGGGTGCCTAAAGTCCTTTCCCCGCCGCTACGGGTCTGCGAGTCTGTGCCTGTCCACAGCGCGCGAGGGTCTTGCTCACCAGCGGTGTAGGATCCCCACGACCAGGCACCTTCCCGCTGCTGTTTATCCTCCTATATCTTCCTGGGGAATCAAGGCTCCCCGCTTTGTACATCAAAACCAACCACCTGCGATATTCTGTTTGTAGAGATCCAGATCTTCTTACATCTCAGGCTGGTTTCATGGGTGCTCAGATTGGTCTGGTAGATATCCAGCTCAATTCCGGGGACCAGTTGAAATAGGGTCTCCTCCTCCTCTGCCATCTTTCCCCCTCCTCCCAAAATTGGAACTTTTAGAAGTCTGCTAGGGTGCCTGGGTGGCTCAGTTGGTTGAGCAACTGCCTTCAGCTCAGGTCGTGATCCTGGAGTCCCAGGTTTGAGTCCCGCATCAGGCTCCCTGCTCAGCAGGGAGTCTGCTTCTCCCTCTGACCCTCCCCCCTCTCATGTGCTCTCTTTCTCCTCTCATCCTCTCTCTCAAATAAATAAATAAAATCTTTAAAAAAAAAAAAGTCTCTCTTTAAAAAAAAAAAAAAAGAAGAAGTCTGCTATACTGGGGGAAGTTCCTGGCTTAAAGGTGCTCAGGTGGAGAAGTGGAACAGAATCCCAATGTGACATGATCTGAGGATCTCCTGGGTCACAAGAAGGCTGGTTGGTGCCTAAGTGTTGTATTATTCCTAGGCCTTGCAGCGTGGAAGCCGGCTGAGAACAGCGAGAACTGCTGGCTTTCTGCACTATGTTACCATAAACTTTGAACTGTTACATGGTCGTGCGACCATGTTCCAGGGACTGGTCCAGTAAAAGGCAGAAGCAAGAAGGGACCCTCCCTGAGAGGAATAGCATGGGTCTGCACGCAGGATTCCCTAAAATTTGGAGATTTGAAATTCATTCACATGTCAATGATTAAAAAAAAAGCTTGGACATAAGCAAGGTGAGCATAGAGTTCTAATGGAAAGTGGGGAGAAGAGTGATTGACTGCTTTTCTCTGAGGGCTCACTGAAGACTGGGGGGGCTGAATTTTCAGCTCTGGGGCTAGAGAGGAGGGCGCTGCCATATTCATCCTGCCCACCAGTGCTAAAAGCCTTCGGGGAGCAGAATAGCACAAACTAGTGGAGTCCAAAACAGCTTACATGAAGCCCTGCCTCCCTGCACACTGGAGGCGCATTTCCACTAGGGCAAATCCACTTAAGAATCAAGGCAAAAGTCACTTACCCCAGAAGACAAGCACATACAACTCACTTACACCAAGTTTACTGATCATAGAGAGCTGCAAAGCTTCAGCTCTAGGGGAAAATAGTATCTAGCATCTTGTCTACTTTTATTCTTTATTTTTTATTATTATTTTTCAGTTATTTTCTTATTTTTTTTCAATTCCTGCCTTATTCTTTTTAAATTTTTATTTATTATTTATTTTTAAATTTTATTTTATTATGTTATCTTAGTCACCATACAATAGATCACTACGTCAAAAATTAATGACTTATTGTACAGTGACAAATTTTTATTTTTATATATGCTTTATATATTTTTTATTTAGTGTTCCTTTCATTATATTTTATTTTATTATATATAAACATATATAAAAATAAACCAAAAGTGTATATATATATATTTTTTTTCTTCATTCTTATATTTGGATCTACTTTCTTTTAAAGCATACCAAAACAAACCGAGGATCTAGGGTTTTTTGGTTGTTTTGTTGTTGATGATGTTATTGTTGGTTTTTTCTTTTTCTTCCTTCTTTTTGTTTCTGGACAAATGAACAGATGGAGAAATTCACACCAAAAGAAAAAACAGGAGGTACTACTCACACCCCAGGATTTAATCAATACAGATATAAGTGAGCTGTCTGAACTAGAATTTAAAATAACAATTATAAGGATAATAGGTGGGATTGAAAACAGCATAGAAGACAATACACATCCCTTACTATAAAGATAAAAAAACTAAAATCTAGTCATGACAAAATTAAAAATGCTATTAGCAGGATGCAGTCTCAAACGGAGACCATAGAAATGGAGATGAATGAATCAGAAGAGCAAATAAGTAATAAGAAGAAAAATTATGGGAAAAACTAAGCTAAAAAAAAGAGGGAAAGAAAATTATTAGATCAGGAAGGTAGACTTAGGGAACTCAGTGATTCCATAAAGCAAAATAATATCTGTACCATAAGGACCAAGAAGAAAAAGAGCAGGAAAAAGGGACAGAAGGTTTATTTGAACAAATTATAGTTGAGGACTTCCCTAATCTGGGGAAGGAAACAGGCATTCAAATCCAGGAGGCACAGAGAACTTCCCTCAAAATCAATAAAAGTAGATCAACATGATGACATATCAGTGAAATGTGCAAATTACAAAGATGAAGAGAAAATTCTGAAAGCAGCTTGAAAGAAAAGGTACTTAATCTACAAGGACAGAAACATAAGGCTGGCAGCAGACCTGACCACACAGACCTGGAGGCCAGAAAGGACAGCCATGACATATTCAACGTGCTAAGTGGGAAAAATGTGCAGCCAGCAATACTTTATCCAGCAAGGTTGTTATTCAGAATAGAAGAAAAGAGAAAGAGTTTCTAGATGAGCAAAAACTAAAGGAATTCATGAACACTAAAACAGGGTACAAGAAATACTAAAGGGGACCCTTTGAGAAGAAGGAAGACCAAAACTAACAAACACCAGAAAGTAACAGAGACAATCGACAGGAACAGCTACCTTACAGGTAATGCAATGGCACTATAATCATATGTTTCATTAATTACTCTGTCAATGGACTAAATGTTCCAATCAAAAGACAGGATATCAGGATGGATTAAAAAAGAAAACAAGACCCATCAATATGTTGCTTACAAGAGACTGATTTAATTTTAATTTTTAACTTAATTTTATTTTATTATGTTATGTTAGACACCATAGAATACATCACTAGTTGTTGATGTAGTGATCCACAATTCATTCTTTTCGTACAACACCCAGTGCTCCATGCAGTACATGTGCTCCTTAATACCATCACCGGGCTAACAAATCCCCGCAACCCATCCCCTCTAAAACCCTGTTTCTTTCTCAGAGTCCATAGTCTCTCATGGTTCGTCTCCCCATCCGTTTACCACACTTCAATTTTCCTTTCCTTCTCCTAATGTCCTCCATGCTATTCCTTAAGTTCCAAAAATAACTGAAACCATATGATAATTGACTTTCTCTGCTTCACTTATTTAACTTAGCATAATCTCCTCCAGTCCCATCTATGTTGATGTAAAAGTTGGGTATTCATCCTTTCTGATGGCTGAGTAATATTCCATTGTATATATGGACCACATCTTCTTTATCCATTCATCTGTTGAAGGGCATCTCGGCTCTTTCCACAGTTCGGTTATTGTGGACATTGCTGCTATGAACATTGGGGTGCATATGGCCCTTCTTTTCCCTACATCTGTGTTGTTGGGGTAAATACCCAGGAGCGCAATTGCTGGTCATAGGGTAGCTCTTTTTTAATGTTTTGAGGAACATCCACACTGTTTTCCAAAGTGGCTGTACCAACTTGCATTCCCACCAATAGTGTAAGAGGGTTCCCCTTTCTCCACAACCTCTACAACATTTGTTGTTTCTTGCCTTGTCCATTTTTGCCATTCCAACTGGTGTAAGGTGATATCTCAATGTGGTTTTGATTTGCATTTCCCTGATGGCTGATGATGATGAACATTTTTTCATGTGTCTGTTAGCCATTTGTATGTCTTCTTCAGAGAAGTGTCTTTTCATCTCTTCTGCCCATTTTGTGACTTGATTATTTGTTTTTTGAGTGTTGAGTTTGAGAAGTTCTTTATAGATCTTGGATACCAGCCCTTTATCTGTAGTGTCATTTGCAAATATCTTCTCCCATTCTGTGGGTTGCCTCTTTGTTTTGTTGACTGTTTCCTTTGCTGTGCAGAAGCTTTTGATCTGGATGAAGACCCAAAAGTTCATTTTTGCTTTTGTTTCACTAGCCTTTGGAGATGTATCTTGAAAGAAGTTGCTGTGGCCGATGTCCAAGAGGTTACTGCCTATGTTCTCCTCTAGGAGTTGGATGGATTCCTGTCTCACATTGAGGTCTTTCATCAATTTTAACTTTATCTTTGTGTATGGTATTAGAGAATGGTCGAGTTTCATTCTTCTGTATATACCTGTCCAATTTGCCCAACACCATTTATGGAAGAGACTGTCTTTTTTCCATTGCATATTTTTTCCTGCTTCATCGAAGATTATTTGACCATAGAGTTGAGGGTCCATATCTGGGCTCTCTATTCTGTTCCATTGGTCGATATGTCTGTTTTTGTGCCAGGACTGTGCTGTCTTGATGATCACAGCTTTGTAATATAGCTTGAAATCAGGCAACATGATGCCCCCAGCTTTGTTTTTCTTTTTCAACATTTCCTTGGTGATTCGGGGTCTTTTCTGATTCCATACAAATTTTAGGATTGTTTGTTACAGCACTTTGAAAAATGTCATTGGATATGACATGATCTGGTTGGTGTTGAAGGTATAGATTCCTCTGGGTAGCATAGATATTTTAACAATGTTTATTCATCTGATCCCTGACCATGGAATGTTTTTCCATCTTTTTGTGTCTTCTTCAATTTCTTCCATGAGTGTTCTGTACTTTGGTTAGGTTTATTCCAAGGTATCTTGTATTTTGGTGCTATGGTAAATGGAATCAATTGTCAAATTTCTCTTTCTACAGTTGCATTGTTAGTGTATAAGAAAGCAACTGATTTCAGTGCATTGATTTTGTATCCTGCCACATTACTGAATTGCTATATGAGTTCTAGTAATTTGGGGGTAGAGTCTGTTGGATTTTCCACATAAAGTATCACGTCATCTGTGAAGAGAGAGAGTTTGATTTCTTCTTTCCCAATTTGAATACTTGTTATTTCTTTTTGCTGTCTCATTGGTGGTGCCAGGACTTCTAGTACTATATTGAAAAATAGTGGCGAGAGAGGGCATCCTTGAAGTGTTCCTGATCTGAAGGGAAAGGCTCTCAGCTTTTCCCCATTGAGGATGATATTCGCTGTGGGGTTTTCATAGATGGATTTTATGAACTTGAGGAATGTTCCCTCTATCCCTATATACTGAAGAGTTTTAATGAGGAAAGGATGCTGTATTTTGTGAAATGCTTTTTCTGTATCAATTGAGGACCGTATGATTCTTCTCTCTCCTCTTATTAATGTGTTCTATCACATTGATTGATTTACGAACATTGATCCACCTGAGGATAAATCCCACCTGGTCGTGGTGGATGATCCTTTTCATGTACTGTTGGATCCTATTAGCTAGGATTTTGTTGAGGATTTTGGAATCCATATTGATCAGGGATATTGGTCTGAAATTCTCCTTTTTGATGGGGTTATTCCCTGGTTTACAGATTAAGGTAATGTTGGCCTCATAGAATGAGTCTGGAAGCTTTCCCTCTGCTTCTATTTTTTGAAACAGCTTCAGGAGAATAGGTATTATTTCTTCTTTGAATGTTTGGTAGAATTCCCCAAGGAATCCATCAGGCCCTGGAGTCTTGTTTTTTGGGAGGTTTTCGATCACTGCTTCAATCTCCTTACTGGTTATTGGGCTATTCAGGTTGTCAAGTTCCTCCTGTTGCAGTCTTGGGACTTTATATGCTTCCAGGAAGGCATTCATTTCTTCCAAGTTGCTCAGTTTATTGGCATACAGTTGTTGATAATAATTTCTAATAATTGTTTCTACTTCCTTGGTGTTAGTCCTGATATCTCCCCTTTCATTCATAATTTCATTACTTTGGGTCCTATCTCTTTTCTTTTGGATACTTCTGGCCAGTGGTTTGTGGATCTTAAGTCTTTCAGCAAACCAGCTTGTAGTTTCGTTGATTTGTTCTACTCTGTTTCCAGTTTCTAATTCATTGATCTCTGCTCTGATCATAATTATTTCTCTTCTAGTGCATGGCTTAGACATTGTTTGTTGCTTTTTCTCTAGTTCTTTAAGGTGTAGAGTTAGTTGGTGAATTCGGGATTTTTCTATTTTTTTGAGTGAGGCTTGGATGGCTATGCATTTCCCCCTTAGGATGACCATTGCAGTATCCCATAGGTTTTGGACCGATGTGTTTTCGTTCTCATTGGTTTCCATGAATTGTTTAAGTTCTTCTTTGATTTCTTGGTTGACCCAAACATTCTTGAGCAGAGTGGTCTTTAGCTTCCAAGTGCTTGAATTTCTGCCAAATTTTTTCTTGTGATTGAGTTCCAGTTTTAAAACATTATGGTCTGAGAATATGCATGGAAAAATCTCAATCTTTTGGTATCGGTTGAGACCTGATTTGTGACACAGGATGTGGTCTATTCTGGAGAAAGGTCCGTGTGTGCTCGAGAAGAATGAGTATTCTGTTGTCATAGGGTGGAATATTCTGTACATATCTAAAAGAGGTCCATCTGGTCCAGTGTGTCATTCACAGCTCTTCTTTCTTTGTTGATTTTCTGCTTAGGTGATCTGTCCTATAATTAACGTATTATTATCAATATGACTCCTCTTATTTTGGTTAACAGTTAGCTTACATAGTTGGCTGCTCCCATGTTGGGGGTGTAGATATCTACAACTGTTAGATCTTCTTGTTGGATAGACCTTTTAAGAATGATATAGTGTCCTTCTGTGTCTCTAGCTACAGTCTTTAGCTTAAAATCTAATTTGTCTAATAAGAATTGCTACCCCAGCTTTTTTGTGAGGTCCGTTGGCATGGAAGATGGATCTCCATCCCTTCACTTTCAGTCTGGATGTATCTTTAGGTTCAAAAGAAATCTCTTATAGATAACATATGGATGGGTCCTGTCTTTTTATCCAATCTGCAACCCTGTGCATTTTATGGGAGCATTTAGACTGTTTATGTTGCGAATGATTATTGAAAGATATGAATTTATTGTCATCATGTTGCCTGTGAAGACCTTGTTTCTATAGATTGTACCTGTACATTTCTGTTCTATAGCACTCTTGGGGTCTTTCCTCTTTTATCGAACCCCCTTCAATATTTCTTGCAGGACAGGCTTAGTGGTCACATATTCTTTCAGTTTCTGCCAGTCATGGAAGCTCTGCATCTATCCATCCATTCTAAATGACAGCCTTGCCAGATAAAGTATTTTTGGCTGCATGTTCTTCTCGTTAAGTACCCTGAATATGTCTTGCCAGCGCTTTCTGGTTTTCTAGGTTTCCATGGATAGGTCTGACGTTGTTCAGATGTTCCTCCCTCTGTACGTAAGGAATCTTTTCCCCTAACTGCCCTTAAAATGGTTTCCTTGTTTCTAAGATTTGCGAGTTTTACTATTACATTCTGGGACGTTGGCCTGCTCTCCTTGATCTTTGGAGGGTTCCTCTCTGCCTCTAAGACAAATATGTTTGTTTCATTCCCCAGATTAGGAAACTTCTCCACTAAGATTTGCTCAAATATATCTTCTAGTCCTCTCTCTCCACCCCCTCAGGGATCCCAATGATTCTGACATTGGAATGTTTCATGGTATCACTTATTTCTCTGATTCTGTTTTCATGGATTTTGAGTTGTTTTGCCCTGGCCTCCTGTTTTTCCTTCTTTTCTATAAATTGGTCTTCTAGATCACTAATTCATTCTTCTGCCTCACTTACCCTAGCTGTTAGATTATCTAGATTAGATTGGATCTCATTGATACTATTTTTAAATTTTGCCAGTTCAGCTTTCATTTCTGCCCTTAGAGACTCTATGTTGCCATTAATCGATTTCTACATTCTAGCTATTGTCTTCCCAATTTCTACCCTGAAGTCCATTTCCGACATCTTGGTTATATCTGTATCCATTTGTAAATCTGTGGCAGAAGTCACAGTCTCTGAGTCTTTCCTATTTTGGGGGTTCTTCCTCCTAGTCATTCTGTTGAGGGGTTGTTGAGGGAATGTACAAAGTCCAAATTATTGACCACAACCCAAGCAAGATGCACCTGTTTTCTAGGGACCTTAGGGTTCTTGGCCTCTTGTTCTCCCAGCCCGTCTTCCCTGGGAGGGGCCTGCCACGTTGTTTACTCAGGCAACCCTGTTTGGTCAGAGTTGCCCTGTCCCCTGTTGCAGCTGATGGGCTCAGTGAAAACTGGTTTTTTGGGGCTTTTGTTCTCAGGCGGCTTTCCCTTGTGGCTTTCCACATCTCCTCCAGGAGTCAGAGCAAAGAGATCATTTTCAACCCTGTGCCTCAGAGCATAGAGATCACAGTCTGTTCTTCAGTGAACTCTCCAGGCAACACTATGTCTGTCTGTCTGTGCTGCTATAAACTGCAGTGTTTTCTGTTTTGCAACCCTCAGTTGGGCTCCCAGTAGTTGCCTCCAGGTCGGGGCATAGAGACAAGTCTCTGCTCTTTGTGCTTTTACAACTGCCAGCCACACCGAGTTCACACGCATAGCCCCGCCACTCCAGGTTTCAGTCCGGGGGCCTGTCCGAAAATCCTTTCCCACCACTATTGATCTGCCAGTCTGTGCTTGGCCCTAGTGTGGGAGGCTATTGCTCACCGGCAATATAGGATCACTTCAGCTCCCTCCCCTTTCCATTTATCTTTGGATATGTGCCCTCAGAATCATGGTTCCCCGCTTCATACTTTGAAACCAACCGCTTGCGATATTCTGTTTGTAGAGATCCACATCTATCTTCTTACATCTCAGGCTGATTTCGTGGGTGTTCAGGGTTGTCTGGTAGATATCCAGCTCAATTCTGGGGACCAGTTGGAATAGGGTCCACTACTCCTCTGCCATCTTTTCCCAAAATGAAGAGAATGATTTTGGACCAAAAGACACCTCCAAATTGAAAGTGAGGAGGTGGAGAACAATTTATCATGCTAATGGAAATCAACAGAAAGCTAGAATAACCATCCTTATATTAGAAAAACTAGATTTTAAACCAAAGACTGTAATAAGAGATGAAGAAGGACACTACATCATATAAAAGGGGACTATCCAAACAGAAGTTCTAACAATTGCAAATAATTATGCTCATAACATGGGACCAGCCAAATATAAATCGATTAATAACAAAGTGAAAGAAACTCATTGATAATGATACAATAATATTAGGGTACCTTAACTTCCCCTTTCACAGCAATGGGCACATCTAACCAGAACATCAAAAAGGAAAAATGGGCTTTAAATGACATACTTGACCAAGTGGACTTAACAGATATATTCAGGGTATTCCATCCTAAACTAGCACAATACACATATTTCTTCAGTGCACATGGAACATTCTCTAGAATAGATCACATATTGGGTTACAAACCAGGTTTCACCAGCAGAAAAAGATTGATGTAATACAATAAATATTTTCAGAACCTGACACTATGAATCTTAAAAAAAAAAAATGGAAGTTCTAAAAATACATGGAGTTTAAAGAACATCCTACTAAAGCATGAATCGGTCAATGAGAAAATTAAAGAAAAAATTTAAAAATACATGGAAGGAAATGAAAATGAAAACACAACTGTTCAAGCACATGGGGATGTAAAAAGGGTGGTCCTAAGAGGGAATTATATAACAATAAAGGCCTTCCTCAAGAAGCAAGAAATGTCTCAAAAACACAACCTAATATTACATCTAAAGTAGCTGGATAAAGAACAGCAAATAAAGCCTAAATCCAACAGGAGAAGGAAAATAATACAGATTATAGCAGAAATCAATGATATAGATATCAGAAAACCAGTAGAAAGGATCAAGGGAACTACGAATTGGTTCTTTGAAAGAAATAATAAGATTGATAAAATCCTACCAGACTTCTCAAAAAGAAAATGAAAGGACCCAAATAATTAAAATCATGAATGAAAGAGGAGCAATCACAACCAACACCAGTGAAATACAAATAGAATATTATTAACGATTATATGCCAACAAATTAGGCAATCTGGAAGAAATGGATAAGTTCCTAGATACATATAAACTACCAAAACTGAAAAAGGCAGAAATAGAAAATCTGAACAGGCCTATAACCAGCAAAGAAATTGAATCAGTAATCAAAACTATCGTAAAACACTAGTCCAGAACCAGATGGCTTACCAGGAGAATTTTATCAAACATTTAAAGATGAATTAATACCTATTCTTCTGAAATTCTATAAATAGAAATGGAAGGAAAACTTCCAAACTCATTATAAGAGGCCAGCATTACTTGGATAAAAACAGAAAAATACCCCACTAAAAAGGAGAATTACAGACCAATATTGGTAATGAACATGGATGCAAAAATTCTCACCAAGATACTAGATAGTAGGAACAACAGTACATAAAAGGATTATTCACCACGACCAAGTGGGATTTATTCCTGGGCTGCAAGTTTGGCTCAACAGCCACAAATAAATCAATGTGATACAATACATTAATAACCAAGTAAAGATTCATCCCTGGACGGAACGTGTGGTTCACCATTTGCAAATCAATCAGTGTGATACACCACATTGATAAAAGAAAGGATAAGAGCCATATGATCCTCTCAAATGATTCAGAAAAAGCATTTGACAAAATAAGCAATCTTTCCTGATTAAAACTTCAAAATATTTCTTTGGTGTTGGTTGTGATCTCTCCTCTTTCATTCCTGATTTTATTTATTTGGGTCATTTCTCTTTTCTTTTTGATAAGTCTGGCCAGGGGTTTATCAATCTTGTTAATTCTTTCAAAGAAGCAGCTCCTAGTTTCGTTGTTCTGTTCTACTGTTCTTTTGGTTTCTATTTCATTGATTTCTGCTCCGATCTTTATTATTTATCTTCTCCTGCTGGGTTAGGCTTTATTTGCTCTTCTTTCTCCAGCTCCTTTAGGTGTAGGGTTAGGTTGTGTATTTGAGACCTTTCTTGTTTCTTGAGAAAGGCTTGTATTGCTATATACTTTCCTCTTAGGACTGCCTTTGCTGCGTCGCAAAGATTTTGAACAGTTCTGTTTTCATTTTCATTTGTTTCCATGAATTTTTTTAAAACTTCTTTAATTTCCTGGTTGACCCATTCATTTTTTACTAGGATGCTCTTTAGCCTCTATGTATTTGAGTTCTTTCTGACTTTCCTCTTGTGATTGAGTTCTAGTTTCAAAGCACTGTGGTCCAAAAATATGCAGGCAATGATCCCAATCTTTGGGTACTGGTTGAGACCTGATTTGTGACTTAGGATGTGATTTATTCTGAAGAATGTTCCATGGGCACTAGAGAAGAATATGTACTCCGTTGCTTTGGGATGGAATGTTCTGAATATATCTGTGAAGTCCATTTGGTCCAGTGTGTCATTTAAAGCCTTTATTTCCTTGTTGATCTTTTGCTTAGATGATCTGTCCATTACAGCGAGAGGAGTGTTAAAGTCCCCTAATATTATTGTATAATTGTCGATGTGTTTCTTTGCTTTTGTTATTAATTGGCTTATATGATTGGCTGCTCCCATGTTAGGGGCATAGATATTTACAATTGTTAGATCTTCTTGTTGGAGAGACCCTTTAAGTAGGATGTAGGGCCCTTCCTCATCTCTTATTACAGTCTTTGGTTTAAAATCTAATTTGTCTGATATAAGAATTGCCACCCCAGCTTTCTTTTGATGTCATTAGCATGGTAAATAGTTTCCCCCCCCCACTTTCAATCTGGAGGTGTCTTTCAGTCTAAAATGAGTCTGTTGCAGACATCGTGTTGATAGGTCTTCTTCTTTTTTTATCCAATCTGATACCCTATGTCTTCTGATTGGGGCATTCAACCCATTTACATTCATGGTAACTATTGAAAGATATGAATTTAGTGCCATTGTATTGCCTGTAAGGTGGCTGTTACTGTATATTGTCTCTGTTCCGTTCTGGTCTGTGTTACTTTCAGGCTCTCTCTTTGCTTAGAGGACCCCTTTCAATATTTCTTGTACTATTGGATTAGTGTTTGCAAATTCGTTTAGTTTCTGTTTGTCCTGGAAGCTTTTTATCTCTCCTTCTATTTTCAATGACAGTCTAGCTGTATATAGTATTCTTGGCTGCATATTTTTCTCATTTAGTGCTCTGAATATACTATGCCAGTCCTTTCTGCTGGTGGCATCACAATTCCGGACTTCAAGATCTATTACAAATCTGTCATCATCAAGACAGTATGGTACTGGCACAAAAACAGACACATAGATTAATGGAATAGAATAGAGAGCCCAGAAATGGACCCTTAACTCTATGGTCAACTAATGTTTGACAAACCAGGAAAGAATGTCCAATGGAAAAAAGACAGTCACTTCAACAAATGGTGTTGGGAAAATTTGACAACCACACGCAGAAGAATGAAACTGGACCATTTCCTTACACCACACACAAAAATAGACTCAAAATGGATGAAAGACCTAAATGTGAGTAGGAGTCCATCAAAATCTTAGAGGAGAACACAGGCATCAACCTCTTCGACCTCAGCCACAGCAACTTCTTCCTAGAAACATCACCAAAGGCAAGGGAAGCAAGGGCAAAAATGAACTATTAGGACTTTATCAAGATAAAAACTTTTGCACAGCAAAGGAAACAGCCAACAAAACCAAAAGACAACCAACAGAATGGGAGAAGATATTTGCAAATGACAAATCAGATAAAGGGCTAGTATCCAAAATCTATATAGAACTTACCAAACTCAACACCCAAATAACAAATAATCCAATCAAGAAATGGGCAGAAGACATGAACAGATATTTTTCCAAAGAAGACATCCAAATGGCCAACAGACACATGAAAAAGTGCTCAACATCATTCAGCATCAGGGAAATCCAAATCAAAACCTCAATAAGATACCACCTCACACCAGTCAAATGGCTAAAATTAACAAGTCAGGAAACGACAGATGTTGGCGAGAATGCAGAGAAAGGGGAACCCTCCTACACTGTTGGTGGGAATGTAAGCTGTGCAGCCACTCTGGAAAACAGTATGGAGGTTCCTCAAAAAGTTGAAAATAGAGCTTCCATATGACCCAGCAATTGCACTACTGGGTATTTACCCCAAAGATACAAATGTAGGGATCCGAAAGGGTACATGCACCCCAATGTTTATAGCAGCAATGTCCAAATAGCTAAACTATGGAAAGAGCCAAGATGTCCATCAACAGATGAATGGATAAAGAAGATGTGGTATATATACACAATGGAATATTATGCAGCCATCGAAAAAAAATGAAATCTTACCATTTGCAACAATGTGGATGGAACTAGAGGGTATTATGCTAAGTGAAATAAGTCAATCAGAGAAAGACATGTATCATATGATATCACTGATATGAGGAATTCTTAATCTCTGGAAACAAACTGAGGGTTGCTGGTGTGGTGGGGAGTGGGAGGGGTGGGGTGACTGGGTGATAGACATTGGGGAGGGTATGTGCTATGGTGAGCGCTGTGAATTGTGTAAGACTGATGAATCACAGACCTGTACCTCTGACACAAATAATACATTATATGTTAAAAAGTAAAAGAAGATTGTAGGAAGGGAAAAATGAAGGGGGGGAATCGGAGGGGGAGACGAACCATGAGAGACTATGGACTCTGAGAAACAAACTGAGGGTTCTAGAGAGGAAGGGGGTGGGGAGGATGGATTAGCCTGGTGATGGGTATTAAAGAGGACATGTATTGAATGGAGCACTGGGTGTTATACACAAACAATGAATCACAGAACACTACATCAAAAACTAATGATGTGGGCGCCTGGGTGGCTCAGTTGTTAAGTGTCTGCCTTCAGCTCAGGTCATGATCCTGGGGTCCCGGTATCGAATCCCACATTGGGCTCCCTGCTCGGCGGGAGGCCTGCTTCTCCCTCTCCCACTCCCCCTGCTTGTGTTCCTGCTCTCGCTGTCTCTCTCTGTCAAATAAATAAAATCTTTAAAAAAAAAAAAAAAACTAATGATGTAATGTATGGTGATTAACGTAACATAATAAAATAAAATTTTAAAAAAATCTTCAAAATATAAGGATGGGGGAATGTACCTCACCATCATAAAGGACATATATGAAAGAATCACAGATAATATGATCCTCAGTGTGGAAATACTGAGAATTTTCCCCTTAAAGTCAGGAATACGACAAGGATGCCCACCTTCACCACTGTTTTTCAATGTAATACTGGAAGTCCTAGCCTCAACAATCAGACAACAAGAAGGAATAAAAGGCATTCAAATCGACAGAGAAGAAATCAAACTTTCACTCTTCGCAGAGGACATAATACTCTATGGAGAAAACCTGAAAGACTCCACTAAAAAATTGCTAGGACTGATACTGGAATTCACCAATGTCACAGGATATAAAATCAGTGCACAGAAGTCTGTTGCATTTCTATACACAAACAATGAAGCACCAGAAAGAAAAATGAAGGAATCAATCCCATTTACAATTACACCAAAAACCATAAGATACCTAGGAATAAACCTAACCAAAAAGGCTAAAGATCTGTACTCTGAAAACCGTAGAACACATATGAAAGAAAATGAGGAAGATACAAGAAATGGAAAAACATCCCATGCTCATGGAATGGAAGAACAAATGTTGTTAAAATATCTATACTCTGCAAAGCAATAGACACTTTCAGTGCAAGCCCTATCAAACTAACACCAGTACTTTTCAAAGAGCTAGAATAAAGAAATCTAAAATTTATATGGAACAAGAAAAGATCACGAATAGCCAAAGTGATATTGAAAAAGAAAACCAAAGCTGGAGGCTTCACGATTCCAGAGATTAAGCTGTATTACACAGCTGTAATCATCAGGTCAGTATGCTACTGGCACAAAAACAGACACAGAGATCGATGGAATAGAATAGAGAACCCAGAAATGGACTCTCAACTCTTTGGTCAACTAATCTTGGAAGGTATGAAAGAATATATCCAATGGAAAAAGACAGTCTTACCATTTAACAAATGGTGCGGTGAAAACTGGACAGCCATATACAGAAAAACAAAACTGGATCACTTGCTTTAGCCATTTACTTAAATAAATTCAAAATGGATGAAAGACCTAACTATGAGACAGAAATCCATCAAAATGCTAGAGGAGAAAACAGTCAACAACCTCTTTTACCTTGGCCATTGCAAACATCTTGCTAGACACGTATGAAGAGGCAAGAGAGACAAAGGCAAAAATGAAATATTGGGACTTCATCAGGATAAAAACTCTTGCAAAGCAAAGGAAACAATCAACAAAATTAAAAGGCAACCTACAGAAAAGGAGAAGATAGTCATTAGTGATGTATCAGAAAAAGGGCTAGTATTCAAAATCTATAAAGAGCGTATTGAACTCAACAAGAAAAATAAACCCAAAAACTTCAGTCAAGAAATGGGCAGAAGATATGAACAGACATTTCTCCAAAGAAGGCATACAAATGACTACCAGACAGATGAAAAAATGCTCAACATCACTCATTTCAGAAAAATACAAATCAAAACCAACATGAGATATCACATCACACTGGTTGGAATGGCTAAAATTAACAACTCAGGAAACTATAGATGTTGGAGAAGATACAGACAAAGGGGAACCCTCTTACACTGTTCGTGGTAAAGAAAATTGGTTCAGCCACTGTGCAAAATATTATGGAGATTCCTCAAAAATGTGAGAAGAGAACTACCCTAAGATCCAGCATTTGCACTACTAGGTTTTTACCCAAAGGATATAAAAATAGTGATTTGAAGAGGCATATGCACCACAATGTTTATAGTAACAGTGTTCAAAATAGTCAAAATATGGAAAGAGCCCAGATGTCCATGGACACATGAATGGATAAAGAAGATGTGGTGAGGAGGGATGCAAGATGGTGGAGGAGTAGGGGACACAGTTTCAACTAGTTCCCTGAATTTAGCTGGATATTTTTCAAACCATTTTGAACACCCACGAAATCACCCTGAGATGTAAGAATATATATCTGGATCTCTACAAGAAGGAAAACACTGCTTTTTGCAATGTAGTATGTGCAGTTGTGAATCTGTGAGGAGATATCAGAAGATAAACAGAAGGGGGAGGAAACCTCCATAAGCTGGCTCTTGGAAAGAAATATATCACTGGAATGCAAAATCAGAACCCTTAGAAATCTGCTCTAGTGAGACACATCCCACTCTGAATGGGGCTCTGGAAATGAAAAGGAAGAATTCTACGTAGGGCATTGTGGTCTTGGGATACAAGGAGCCACAGAGTGAAAGGGGGTGCCTGAATTGTTAGAGTACCTGAGCAGTGGAGCCGGGAAGCAGGTTATGCTCAGTGAGCCCAAGAAGGAATGCTCAGCTTGGATGGCCATAAACTGCAAACCAGGCCAGTTGATCGTTGCTCTTTTCCTGAGCAGCCTGAAAAAGTCCAGAACCTGTGCCTGACCCAACAAAAACTCGCAGGGCCCTAGTGCCCTGGAAAGGACATTAGAGCGGCACACAGACTTGATTCAGGAGCTTCAGGTGCATGCGAGAGCCTGTGGCTGCTTGCGGTTTGAGAATCACAAAGGGCAGTGGCACTCCTGGGCCCCTGGGACTACCTCAAAGAGTTGCTTTGGGCCTGCACACCAGGAGGCTGCAGATTTTAGAGGGGCATACAGAAGTGGAGACTGTTTGTCTGGGAGGGCTTATTAAAGAGGGCAGAGTGTGATCTTTCCGCTCTGGGCTAGAGGTTTGGGTGTGCCCATTTTTGCTCTGATCCTCTGAGGAGGCGTCGAAAGCATCGAGGGAACAAAATCCACAAAGAATGCCAGTTTCCACTGAGCCCATCCTTTTGCCGGGGGGTGGGGCAACATCTCCCAAGCAGGTTTACCTGAGAAACAGTGTGGCAGGCCCCTCCCTCATAAGACAGTCTGGACAAACAGGTGGACAACAAGCGTATGGATTCCACAAGACTATAAAACTCCAACATCAGGGCAAAATAATGTATTGAGCTCCAGGTTTTGCCTCATGACGTATTTATTCTTCAGATAAAATTCTCCTTTACTTTTTTTTTCTTATGCTTTTTCTCTTTTTTACTTTTTACCATTTTCTCATTTCTACTAGGTGTTTATTATATCAACGTATATTTCATAGACGCTTTTTAACTTGTATATTTTCAAAATTATATTTTTTATCCTTTTATGCTTCATTTTAGTTCTTTTCTTACTCTCTTCAATTTTACTGTCTTCAATTTTTCTACATATATATAGATACAGATAGTTTTAAATTCATGGCAATTTTGAGATGCAGTGTCTTCTAACACAGAGACCAAAATACAGCCCAGAAGAATTGGAACAGCCTGCTTTGTCCACACTGAGAGATTATACTCCCTTTTCTCCTCACTCTTTTTTTTTCTCTTTTTTAAAATTTTAAAATTTTATTCTTGTGGTTCATTTTGGCTGTTTTTTGGTGGTGGCTTCCAAACACTCTGGATTTTGCTAGGGTGTATCCTGCTTGGGTCATGGCTGATATTGTGAACTCTGTTCATTAGCTCAACCATGCCTAGACAGAATGACTAAGAGAAGGAACCCTCAAAAATAAAAAGAACCAGGGACGCCTGGGTGGCTCAGTCAGTTAGGTGTCTGTCTTTAGATCGGGTCATGGTCCCAGGGTCCTGGGATCTAGCCCCAAATCAGGCTCCCCACTCAACGGGGAGCCTGCTTCCCCCTTTCCCACTCCCACAAAATACAGCATCCTTTCCTGATTAAAACTCTTCATAAGGATAGAGGGAACATGCCTCAACATCATAAAAACCATCTATGAAAAGCCCACAGAGAATATCATTCTCATTGGGGAAAAACTAAGAGCTTCTCCCTTAAGGTCAGGAACACAGCAAGGATGCCCACTCTCACCACTATTGTTCAACATAGGGATAGAAGTCCTAGTCTCAGCAATCAGATGACAACAAGAAATAAAAGGCATCCAAATTGGCAATGAAGAAGTCAAACTCTCTCTCTTTGCAGATGACATGATACCTTATGTGGAAAACCCAAAAGGCTCCACCCCCAAATGGCTAGAACTCATACAGGAATTCAACAACATGGTAGGATACAAAATCAGTGCACAGAAATTAGTTGCTTTTCCATACAGTAAAAATGTGACTGAATAAAGGGAAATTAAAGAATATATCCCATTTACAATAGCTCCAAAAACGATAAGATACCTAGGAATAAACCTAACCAAAGAGGTACAGTATCTATCCTCCAAAAACTACAGAACACTTATGAAAGAATTGGAGGAAGACACAAAGAGATGGAAAAACATTCCATGCTCATGGATTGGAAGAATAAATATTGTGAAAATGTCTATGCTGCCCAGAGCAATCTATACATTCAGTGCAATTGATTCCTATCAAAACACCATTGACATTTTTCACAGAGCTGGAAAAAATAATCCTAAAATTTGTATCGAATCAGAAAAGATCTCGAATTTCCATGGGACTGTTGAAAAAGAAAATCAGAGCTGGAGACATCACAATGTCTGACTTCAAGGTATATTACAAAGTTTTGATCATGAAGACAGCAGGGTTTTGGCACAAAAACAGACACATAGACCAATGGAACAGAATGTACACACCAGAAATGGACTTTCAACACTATGGTCAACTAAACATTGACAAATCAGGAAATAATATCCAATGGAAAAAAGACAGTCCCTTCAATAAATGGTGTTGGAAAAATTGGACAGCCACATACAGAAGAATGAAACTAGACCACTCCCTTAACACAATACACAAAGATAAACTCAAAATGGATGAAAGACCTCAATGTGAGATAGGAATCCATCAAAATCCTAGATGGAACATAGACAGTAAACTCTTTGACATTGGAAAGAGCGATCTCTTTCAAGATATGTCTATATAGGCAAGCGAAACAAAAGCAAAAATGAACTTTGGGACTTCATCAAGATAAAAACCTTTTGCACAGCAAAGGAAACAGTCAATAATACTAAGAGGCAGCCCAAGGAATGAGAGAAGATATGTCCAAATGACATTACAGGTAAAGGACTGATATCCAAGATTTATAAAGAACTTCTCAAATTTAACACCCAAAAAACAATTAATACAGTCAAAAAATGGGCAGAAAACATGAACAGACACTTCTCCAAAGAAGACATACAAATGGCTTACAAACACATGAAAAATATTCAACATCACTAGCCATCAAGGAAATACACATGAAAACCACAATGAGGTACCACTTTTCACCAGTTAGAATGGCCAAAATTAACAAGACAGGAAACAAGTGTTGGCGAGGATGTGGAAAAACGGGAACTCTCCTACACTGTTGGTGGGAAGGCAAGCTGGTACAGCCACTCTGGAAACAGTATGGAAGTCCCTTAAAAAGTTAAAAATAGAGCTACGCTATGACCCAGTGCTTGTACTACTAGATATTTACCCCCAAAGATACAGACCTAGTGAAAAGAAGGGATGCATGTGCCAATATGTGCATAATAGCCACTGTGATAGAAGCTGTGTTGCCCTTCAAAAGATGAATGGATAAGGACAATGTTCTTTATATATACAATGGAATATTACTCAGCCATCAGAAAGGATGAATACCCATTATTTGCATTTTCATGGATGGAACTGGAGGGGATTATGCTAACTGAAATAAGTCAAGCAGAGAAAGACAATTCTCATATGGTGTCATTCACATGTGGAACATAAGGAATAGCATGGAGGACCACAGGGGAAGGGAAGGAAAACTGAAGGGGAGATGTCAGAGAGGGAGACAAACTGAGAGAGACTCTGGACTCCAGGAAACAATCTGAGGGTTTCAGAGGGGAGAGGGTGGGGGATGCATTAGCTGGGTGATGGGTATTAAGGAGGGGACTGTTGTGATGAGCACGGGGTGTTATATGCAACCAATGAATCACTGAATACTACATAAAAACGAATGATGTACTATACAGTGGATAACTGACCACAATACTTAGGTAACTGTTTTTGTTTGTTTGTTTCATTGTTTGTTTGTTTCTTTCTTTTTAATTTTATTATGTTATGTTAGTCACCATATAATATATCATTAGTTTTTGATGTGGTGATCCACGATCCATTGTTTTCCGATAACACCCAGTACTCCATGAAGTACGTGCCCTCCTTAATACCCATCTCCAGGTTAACCCCCCCACACACACATCCGCTCTAAAATCCTGTTTGTTTCTCAGGGTCCATAATCTCTAATGGTTCATTTCTCCCTCCGATTTCCCCTCCATTGATTTTTCCCTTCCTTTTCCTAATGTCCTCCATGCTATTCCTTATGTTCCACAAATAAGTGAAACCATTTGATAATTGACTTTCATTGTATATATGGACCACATCTTCTTTATCCATTCATCTGTTGAAGGGCATCTCTGCTCTTTCCTTTTATTTATTTTTTTATTTTTTCTTTAATTTTATTTTTTTTATTTTATTATGTTATGTTAGTCACCATACAATACATCATTAGTTTTGATGTAGTGATCCACGATCCATTGTTTTCATGTAACGTCCAGTACTCATGCAATACATGCCCACATTAACACCCATCACCGGGCTAACCAATCCCCCCACCCCACCCCTCAAAAACCCTGTTTGTTTCTCAGAATCCATAGTTTCTCATGGTTCATCTCTCCCTCGGATTTCCCTCCCTTCATTTTTCCCTTCCTTCTCCTAATGTCCTCCATGCTATTCCTTATGTTCGACAAATAAGTGAAACCGTATGATAATTGACTTTCTCTGCTTGACTTATTTCACTAAGCATAATCTCTTTCAGTCCCATCCATGTTGATGTAAAAGTTGGGTATTCATCTTTTCTGATGGCTGAGTAATAGTCCATTGTATATATGGACCACATCTTCTTTATCCATTCATCTGTTGAAGGGCATCTCGGCTCTTCCCACAGTTTGGCTGTTGCAGACATTGCTGCTATGAACATTGGGGTGCATATGGCTCTTGTTTTCACTACATCTGTGTCTTTGGGGTAAATACCCAGGAGTGCAATTGCTGGGTCCTAGGGTATCTCTATTTTTAATTTTTTGAGAAACCTCCACACTGTTTCCCAAAGTGGCTGTATCAACTTGGATTCCCACCAACAGTGTAAGAGGGTTCCCCATTCTCCAGAACCTCTCCAACATTTGTTGTTTCTTGCCTTGTCCATTTTCACCATTCTAACGGGTGTAAGGTGGTATCTGAATGTGGTTTGAATTTGAATGTCCCTGATGGCTAATGATGATGAACATTTTTTCATGTGTCTGTTAGCCATTTGTATGTCTTCTTCAGAGAAGTGTCTGTTCATCTCTTCTGCCCACTTTTTGACTTGATTATTTGCTTTTTGGGTGTTGAGTTTGAGAAGTTCTTTATAGATTTTGGATACCAGCCCTTTATCTGTAGTGTCATTTGCAAATATCTTCTACCATTCTGTGGCTTGCCTCTTTGTTTTGTTGACTGTTTCCTTTGCTGTGCAGAAGCTTTTGATCTTGATGAAGTCCCAGAAGTTCATTTTTGCTTTTGTTTCACTAGCTTTTGGAGACGTTTCTTGAAAGAAGTTGCTGTGGGCGATGTCCAAGAGGTTACTGCCTATGTTCTTCTCTAGCATGTTGATGGATTCCTGCTTTATATTGAGGTCTTCCATCCATTTTTAGTTTATCTTTCTATATGGTGTTAGAAAATGGTCGAGTTTCATTCTTCTGCATGTGGCTTTCCAATTTTCCCAGCACCATTTATTGAAGAGACTGTCTTTTTTTCCATTGCATGGTTTTTCCTGCTGTGTTGAAGATTATTTGGCCATAGAGTTGACGGTCCATATCTGGGTTCTCTATTCTGTTCCATTGGACTATATGTCTGTTTTTGTGCCAGTACCATGCTGTCTTGGTGATCACTGCTTTGTGATATAGAAATGGGGCAACGTGATGCCCCCAGCTTTGTTTCTCTTTTTCAACATTTCCTTGGCGATTCGGGGTCTTTTCTGATTCCATACAAACGTTAGGATTGTTTGTTCCAGCACTTTGAAAAATGTCATTGAAACTTTGATCGACATGGCGTTGAAGGTATAGATTGCTTTGGGCAGCATAGACATTTTAACAAAGTTTATTCTTCCAATCCATGAGCATGGAAAGTTTTCCATCTTTTTGTGTCTTCTTCCATTTCTTTCATGAGTGTTCTGTAGTTCCTAGAGAATAGATCCTTTACCTCTTTGGTTAGGTTTATTCCGAGGTATTTTATGGTTTTTGGTGCTATTATAAATGGAATCAATTCTCAAATTTTTCTTTCCACAGTTGCGTTGTTAGTGCATAAGAAAGCAACTGATTTCTGTGCATGGATTTTGTATCCTGCCACAACACTGAATTGCTGTATGAGTACTAGTAATTTGGGGGTGCAGTCTTTTGGGTTTTCCACATAAAGTATCCAGTCATCTGCAAAAAGAGAGATTTTGACTTCTTTGCCAGTTTGAATAAGTTTTATTTCTTTTTCTTGTCTGACTGCTGTTGCTAGGACTTCTAGTACTATGTGGCATAATAATGGTGAGAGTGGACATCTTTGACGTATTCCTGATCTTAAGGGAAATGCTCTCAGCTTTTCCCCATTGAAGATGATATTCACTGTGGGTTTTTCATAGATGGATTTTATGAACTTGAGGAATATCCCTCTATCCCTATACTCTGAAGAGTTTTAATGAGAAAAGGATGATGTATTTTGTCAAATGCTTTTTCTGCATCAATTGAGAGGACCATATGGTTCTTCTCTCTCCTCCTATTTATGTGTTCTATCACATTGATGGATTTACGAATGTTGAACCACCCTTGCCTCCCGGGGATAAATCCCACTTGGTCATGAGGGATGATCCTTTGAATGTATTGTTGGATCCTATTAGCTCGGATTTTGTTGAGGATTTTGGAATCCATATTCATCAGGGATATTGGTCTGAAATTCTCCTTTTTGATGGGGTCTTTACCTGGTTTGGGGATTAAGGTAATGCTGGACTCATAGAATGAGGCTGGAAGCTTTCCTTCTGTTTCTATATTTTGAAACAGCTTCAGGAAAATAGGTATTATTTCTTCTTTGAATGTTTGGTAGAATTCCCCAGGGAATCCATCACGCTCTGTACTCTTGTTTTTTGGGAGGTTGTGGATCACTGCTTCAATCTTGTTACTGGTTATTGGCCTATTCAGGTTGTCAATTTCTTCCTGTTTCAGTCTTGGCAGCTTATAGGTTTCCAGGAAGGCCTCCATTTCATCCAGCTTACTCAGTTTATTGGCATACAGTTGTTGATAATAATTTCAAATAATTGTTTCTATTTCCTTGGTGTTAGTCATGATCTCCCCCTTTTCATTCATAATTTCATTAATTTGGGTCCTTTCTCTTTTCTTTTGGATAAGTCTGGCCAGTGGTTTATCCATTTTATTAATTCTTTCGGTGAACCACCTTCGAGTTTAGTTGATCTGATCTATTGTGTTTCTGGTTTCTAATTCATTGATCTCTGCTCTAATTTTAATTATTTATCTTTTAATGTGTGGCTTAGGCATTGTTTGTTGCTTTTTCTCTAGTGCTTTAAGTTGTGAAGTTAGTTGGTGAATTCGGGATCTTTCTATTTTTTTGAGTGAGGCTTTGATGGCTATGTATTTCCCCTTAGGACTGCCTTTGCAGTATCCCATAGGTCTGGAACAATGAGTTTTCATTCTCATTGATTTCCATGAATTGTTTTAGTTCTTCTCTGATTTCCTGTTTGACCCAAACATTCTTGAGCAGAGTGGTCCTTAGCTTTCAAGTGTTTAAAATTCTTCCAAATTTTTTCTTGTGATGAGTTCCACTTTTAAAACATTATGGTTTGAGAATATTCAGGGAATAATCTCAATATTTTGGTATCTGTTGAGACCTGATTTGTGGCCCAGTACGTGGTCTATTCTGGAGAAAGTTCCATGTGCCCTGGAGAAGAATGAGTATTCTGTTGTTTTGAGGTGTAATGCTCCACACACATCTAAAAGAGGTCCTACTGGTCCAGTGTGTCATTCAAAGCTCTTGTTTCTTTATTGATTTTCTGCTTAGATGATCTGTCTACCACTGAGAGTGGAGTATTGAGGTCTCCTACACTTAACGTATTACTATCAATATGACTCTTTATTTTGGTGAACAGTTGGCTTATGTAGTTGGCTGCTCCCATGTTGGGGGTGTAGATATTTACCATTGTTAGAACTTCTTGTTGGATAGACCCTTTAAGAATGATATCATGTCCTTCTCTGTCTCTAACTACAGTCCTTAGCTTAAAATCTAATTTGTCTGATATAAGAATTGCTACCACAGCTTACTTTTGAGGTCCGTTGGCATGGAAGATGGATCTCCATCCCTTCACTTTCAGTCTGGATGTATCTTTAGGTTCAAAATGGGTCTCTTGTAGACAGCACATGGATGGGTCCTGTCTTTTTATCCAATCTGCAACCTTCTGCTGTTTTATGGGAGCATTTAGGCCATTCACATTGAGATTGATTTTTGAGAGATATGAATTTATTGTCATCATGTTGCCTGTGAAGACCTTGTTTTTATACATTGTCCCTGTAAATTTCTGTTGTATATCACTCTTGGGGTCTTTCTCCTTTTATAAAACCCCCCTTAATATTTCTTCCCAGGTAGACTTAGTGGTCACATATTCTTTTAGTTTCTGCCAGTCTTGGAAGCTCTGCATTTCTCCATCCATTCTAAATGACAGCCTTGCCAGATAAAGTATAATTGGCTTCATGGTCTTCTCGTTTAGTTCGCTGAATATGTCTTGCCAGGCCTTTCTGGTTTGCCAGGTCTCTGTGGATAAGTCTGACGTTATTCTTTTGTTCCTCCCTCTGCACATAAAGAATCTCTTCCCCCTAACTACCCTTAAGATCGTTTCCTTGGTTCCAAGATTTGCAAGTTTTACTATTACATGCTGGGGCATTGGCCTGTTCTCCTTGATCTTGGGAGGGGTCCTCTCTGCCTCTAGGACACAAATATTTGTATCATTCCCCAGATTAGGGAAGTTCTCAGCTATGATTTCCTCAAATATACCTTCTAGACATGTCTCTCTCTCCACCCCTTCAGGGATCCCAATAATTCTGACATTGGAACGTTTCATGGTGTTACTTATTTCTCTGATTCCATTTTCATGGATTTTGAGTTGATTTTCCTTGGCCTCCTCTTTTTCCTTCGTTTCTATCATTTGGTCTTCTAGATTACTAATTCGTTATTCTCCCTCGCTTGCCCTATCTGTTAGATTATCTGGATTAGATTGGATCTCATTGATAACATTTCTAAGTTTTGCCAGTTCAGCTTTCATTTCTGCCCCTAGAGACTCTATGTTTCCATTAATCGATTTCTCCATTCTAGCTATTGTCTCCCCAACTGCTACCCTGAATTCTATTTTCAATATCTTGGTTATATCTGTATCCATTTGTAAATCTGTGGCAGAAGTCACAGTCTCTGTGTCTGTCCTGTTTTGGGGGTTCCTCCTCCTAGTCATTCTGTTGAAGGGGAGTTGAGGGAATGTATAGAGTCAAAATTATTGACCACAACCCAAACATCATGCCCTGTTTTATAGGGACCTTAGGGTTGCTGGCCTCTTGCTTTCCTAACCTGTTTTCTAAGGGAGGGTCCTGCCGCCTGTTACTCAGGCAATCCTCTTTGGGTAGAGTTGCCCTGCCCCTGTGGCGGTGGATGGGCTCAGTAAAAACCATTTTTATGGGGCTTTTGTTCTCTGGCGGCTTTCCCTGGTGGCTTTCTGTGTCTCTTCTGAGACTCAGAGCAGAAGAGACCATTTCCAACCCTCTGCCTCAGAGCAGAAAAATCGCAGCCTGTTCCTCAGTGAGCTCTCCAAACCACACTATCTCAGTTTGTGTCTATGCTGCTATAAACTGCAGTCTCCTGGGTTGCGTGCCCCTCAGCAGCAGTTCCAGTCCTTCCCTCCATGTCGGGGCATGTCTCTGCCTTTTGTGCTTCTAAAACCACCGGCTGCCCACAGTTGGCATGCACGGCCCCACCGCTCTGGGTTTCCATCCAGGGACCTGACCTAAAGTCCTTTCCCCATCACTACTGGTCTGCGAGTCTGTGCTCCGTCCCCAGTGAAGGAGGCTATCACTCACTGGCAGTTGAGATTCCCCACGGCTCAGCTCCCTCCTCTGCCATTTATCTTCCAATATCTGCCCACAGAATCAAGGCTTCCTGCTTCATACCTCGAAACCAACCACCTGCAATATTCTGTTTGTAGAAATCCAGATATCTTTTTATATCTCAGGCTGATTTCATGGGTGTTCAGAGTGGTCTGGTAGATATCCAGCTCAATTGCCAGGACTGGTTGAAACAGGGTCCCTACTCCTCTGCCATTTTTTCCCCTCCTACAAAGGCTGTCCTAATGGGGAAATACATAGCCATCTAAGCCTCACTCAAAAAAAAAAAAATAGAAAAATCCCAAATACACTAATTAACTTTACACCATAAGGAACTGGAGAGAGAAGAACAAATAAAGCCTAAGCCACGCACGAGAGGGGAAATAATTAAGATTAGAGCAGAGCTAATGATTTAAAAACCAGAAATACAGTAAAGCAGATCAAGGAAACTAGAGGCAAGTTCTTTGAAAAAATTAGTAAGATCGATAAACCACTGGCCAGACTTATCCAAAAGAAAAGGGAAAGGACCCCTATTAATAATATTTTGAATGAAAGGGGAGAGATCACAACTAACACCACAGAAATAGAAAGAATTATTAGAAATTATTATCAACAACTATATGACAATGAATTAAGAACCTGGAAGAAATGGGTGCCTTCCTGGAAACCTATAACCTCAAAGACTGAAACAGGAACAAATTGACAACCTGAATAGACTAATAACCAGTAACGAGATTGAAGCACTGATCCAAAACCTCCCAAAAAACAAGAGTCTGGAGCCTGATGGATTCCCTGGGAATTCTACCAAACATTCAAAGAAGAAATAATACCTATTCTCTGGAAGCTATTTCAAAAAATAGAAACAGAGGGAAAGCTTCCAGACTCATTGTATGAAGCTAGCATTACCTTGATCCCCAAACCAGGCAAAGACCCCATCAAAAAGTAGAATTTCAGATCCATATCACTGATGAATATGGATTCTAAAATTCTCAACAAAATCATAGCTAATAGGATCCAACAATACATTCAAAGGATCATCCCTCACAACCAAGTGGGATTTATCCCCAAGATGCAAGGTTGGTTGAACATTCGCAAATCAATCAATGTGATAGATAGCCCAGTGATGGGTATTAAGGAGGGTATGTACTGCATGGACATTGGTTGTTATTCGAAAACAATGAATCTTGGATCACTACATCAATAAGGAAGGATGTATTGTATGGTGACTAACATAACATAATAAAAAATTAAAATTAAATGTATTATTCCCACAATCATGTTGGATTTATTCCTGAACTGAAGCGGTCATACAGTGTTTGTAAATCATTCAACAGGATACACCACATTAATAAAAAAAAAAATGATAAGAACCATGTGATCCTATCAATAGATGCAAATTAAAAAAAAGCATTTGACAAAATACAACCTCCATTCTTCATTAAAAAAAAAAACCCTAAACAAAATAGGTATAGATATAAAATACCTCATCATCATAAATGCCATATATGAAAGACTCACAGCTAATATCATCCTCAATGGGGAAAAACTTTTCCTCTAAGATCAGGGTTAAGATAGTGATATCCACCCTCTTCATTATTATTAACATAGTACTGCAAGACCTAGCCTCAATAATCAGAAAACATAAAGGAATAAAAGACATCCAAATTGGCAAGAAAAGAAGTCAAACTTTTTCAGTATTTGCAGATGACATGATACTGTATGTAGAAAACCCAAACGGGGACACCTGGGTGGCTCAGTCGGTTAAGCGTCTGCCTGCGGCTCAGGTCGTGATCCCAGGGTCCTGGGATCAAGTCCCACATTGGGCTCCCTGCTCAGTGGGGAGCCTGCTTCTCCCGCCCCCACTCCCCCTGCTTGTGTTTCCTTTCTCGCTGTGTCTCTCTCTGTCAAATAAATAAATAAAATATTTAAAAAATAAAAATAAAAAATAAAATAAAATAAAATTTGTATGGAGCCACAAATATCCTAAATAGCCAAGACAATTCTGAAAAAGAAAAGCAAAGCTGGAGGCATCACAATTCCAGACTTCAAGCTATACTACAAAGCTTTAGACATCAAAACAGTATGGTACAGGCACAAAAACAGACACATAGATCAATGGAATAGAATAAAAAACCCAGAAATGAACCCAGAACTATATGGTCAACTAATCTCCAATAAAGTAGGAAAGAATAATTAATAATTAATTGAAAAAAGACAGTTTCTTCAACAAATGCTGTTCTGTTAATAGGACAGCAACATGTAGTAGAATGAAAGTGGACCACTTTCTTACACCACACAGAAAATAATGGATGAAACACCTAAAGTGAAACAGGAAACCATCAAAATCGTAGAGGAGAACACAGGCAGCAACCACTTTGATCTCAGCCATAAAAACTTACTAGACACATCTTTGGAGGCAAGGGAAACAAAAGCAAAAATGAAGTATTTAGACTTCATCAAGATAAAAATCTTGTGCTCAGTGAAGGAAATAATCAACAAAACTAAAAGGCAGCCTGTGAAATGAGAGAAGATAGTTACAAATGATGTATCAGATAAAGGGCTAGTATCCAAAATTTTTAAAGAACTTATCAAACTCAATACACAAATAAACAAATAATCCAGTTAAGAAATGTGCAGAAGACATTTTTCCAAAGAAGGCAATCAGATGGCTAACAGACAATTGAAAAGATGCTCAACATCACTCATCATCAGGAAAATATAAATCTAACCACAATGATATACACCTCACACCTTTCAGAATAGCTAAAATTAACAACAGAAGAAACAACAGATGTTGGCAAGGGTGTGGAGAAAATGGAACCCACTTACATTGTTGGTAAGAAAGCAAACTGGTGCAGCCATTCTGAAAAACAATATGGATGTTCCTCAAAAAGTAAAAAATAGAACTCCCCTATGACTCAGCAATTACATTAGTAGGTATTTACCCAAAGGATAAATAATACTGATTTGAATAATACTGATTTGAAGGGGCACATGCAAATCAATATTTATAGCAGTATTATCAATAATAGCCTAATTATGGAGAGAGTCCAGTGTGCATTAGATGAATGGATAAAGAGCATGTGGTACATATATGCAATGAAATATTATTCAGCCATCAAAAGGAATGAAATCTTCCATTTGTTATAACATGGATGGACCTAGAGCATATTATGCTAAACAAAGTAAGTCAGTCAGAGAAAGACAAATACCATATGGTTTCACTCATATGTGGAATTTAAGAAGGAAAACAGATGGATATATGGGAAGGGGAAAAAAGAGATAGGGATGGGAACCATAAGAGACTCTAGTTTGTATTTCACTTGGGTTGTGGTTGATATTTTGGTTTACCTTTCTCATTCATCCATTCTTCTCTGGGCATAATGACTATAAGGAAGACTTCACAACAAAAGAAAGAAAGAGAGGTAATACTCTTTGACACAGATCTACTCAATATGGATATAAGTAAAATATCACAGCGGGAATTCAGGATAATGATTATAAATTTACTAGCTTGGTTTGAAAAAAAGCATAAAAGACACTAGAGAATCTCTTAGTGCAGAAAAAAAATCTAATCAGTCCAAAATTAAAAATGCTTTAACTGAGCTGCAGTCTAAATTGGATGCTCTAAGAGCTAGGGTAAATGAGGCAGAAGAGAAAGTGACATAGAAGACAAGATGATGGAAAGGAAGGAAGCTGAGGAAAAGAGAGAAAAACAACTAATGGACCATGAAGGGAGGCTTTCAGAAATCTGTGATACCATAAAGATAAACAATATTAGAATTATTGGGGTGCCAGAGGGAGAAGAAAGAGAGATGACAGAAGATATATTTGGTTTTTTTTTTTTAATTTTTTTTTTTTTTTAAGATTGTATTTATTTGCGAGAGAGAGAATGAGAGGGAGGAGCGGACTCCCTGCTGAGCAGGGAGCCCGATGCAGGACTCGATCCCAGGACCCCAGGATCATGACCTGAGCCGAAGGCAGTCGCCCAACCAACTGAGCCACCCAGGCGCCCATATATTTGGTTTTTTTTTTATATTATGTTATGTTAGTCACCATACAGTACATCATTAGTTTTTGATGTAGTGTTCCATGATTCACTGTTTGTGTATAACATCCAGTGCTCCATGCAATATGTGCCTTCCTTAATATTTGACCAAATCATAACTGAGAGCTTCCTTAATCTGGGGAAGAAAACAGGCATACAAGTCTAAAGATAGAGAGGACACCTCTCAAAATCAATAAAAATAGATTGACCCTCCAACGTATAATAATGAAGCTTGGAAATTTCAGAGATTAAGAGAAAATCCTGAAGGCAGCTCGAGACAAGAGGTTCTTACAGATGTAGGAATATAAGATTGGCAACAGACCTATCCACAAAGATCTGGAAGGTCAGAAATGGCTTCCATGATATATTCAGGGTACTAAATGAGAAAAACATACAGCCAAGAATACTTTATCCAGCAAGACTGTCAATCAGAATGGAAGGAGAGATTATGAGCTTCCAAGAAAAACAGAAACTACAAGAATCTGTGACACTAAATTAGCCCTGCAAGAAATATTAAAGGGGATCCTCTAAGAGGAGAGACCAAAAGTAACATAGACCAGAAAGAAACAGACCATCTACAAAAACATGAACTTTACAGGTAATAGAATGGAATTAAGTTAATATCTTCCGTTTTTTTTTTTAAAGATTTTATTTATTTGACAGAGAGAGACCCACAGCGAGAGAGGGAACACAAGCGGGGTAGTGGGAGAGGGAGAAGCAGGCTTCCCGCGGAGCAGAGAGCCCGATGTGGGGCTCGATCCCAGGACCCTGAGATCATGATCTGAGCCGAAGGCAGACGCTTAACGACTGAGCCACCCAGGCGCCCAAATTCATATCTTTCAATAGTTATTCTGAATGAAAATTGGCTAAATGCTCCAATCAAAAGAACACAGGGTATCAGAGTAGATAAAAAAGCAAGACCCATCATATGCTGTCTACAAGAGATGCATTTTAGACCTAAAGACACATCCAGATTGAAAGTGAGGAGGTGGAGAACCATTTATCATGCCAACAGACCTCAAAAGAAAGCTGGGGTAGCAATCCTCATATCAGACAAATTAGATTTTAACCAAAAACTGTAGTAAGGGATGAAGAGGGACACTATATCATACTTAAAGAGTCTATCCAAAAAGAAGATATAAAACTTATAAGTATTTATGCTCCTAACATATGAGCAGCCAATTATATAAACCAATTAACAACCAAATTAAAGAAACACAATTATAATAATACAATATTAATAGGGGACATAAACACCCCACTCATATCTAAGACCATCTAGACCATCTAAGCAGAAGATCAACAAGGAAACAAAGGCCTTGAATGACACACTGGACCAGATGGACTTCACAGATACATACAAAGCATTCCATCCTTTTTTTTTTTTTTTTTAATTCATTATGCTATGTTAGTCACCATACAATACATTATTGGTTTTTGATGTGGTGATCCATGATCTATTGTTTTCGTATAACACCCAGTGTTCCATGCAGTACGTGCCCACCTTAATACCCATCACCGGGCTAACCAATACCCCCTCCTCCCTCCCCTCTAAAACCCTGTTTGTTTCTCAGAGTCCAGAGTTTTTCTCATGGTTCATCTCTCCCTCCAATTCCCGCTCCCCATTTTTCCCTTCCATCTCCTAATGTCCTCCATGTTATTCCTTACGTTCCACAAATAAGTGAAACCATATGATAATTGACTTTCTCTGCTTGACTTATTTCACTTAGCATAATCTCCTCCAGTCCCAACCATGTTGATGTAAAAGTTGGGTATTCATCTTTTTTGATGGCTGAGTAATATTCCATTGTATATACAGACCACCTCTTCTTTATCCATTCATCTGTTGAAGGGCATCTCGGCTCTTTCCACAGTTTGGCTATTGCGGACATTGCTGCTATGAACATTGGGGTGCATATGGCCCTTCTTTTCACTACATCTGTATCTTTGGAGTAAATACCCAGGAGTGCAATTGCTGGGTCATAGGGTAGCTCTATTTTTAAATTTTTGAGGAACCTCCACACTGTTTTCCAAAGTGGCTCTACCAACTTGCATTCCCACCAACAGTGTAAGAGGGTTCCCCTTTCTCCACAACCTCTCCAACATTTGTTGTTTCTTTCCCTGTCCATTTTTGCCATTCTAACTGGTGTAAGATGGTATATCAATGTGGTTGTAATTTGGATTTCCCTGATGGCTAATGATGATGAACCTTTTTTCATGTGTCTATTAGCCATTTGTATGTCTTCTTCAGAGAAGTGTCTGTTCATCTCTTCTGCCCACTTTTTGACTTGATTATTTGTTTTTTGGGTGTTGAGTTTGAGAAGTTCTTTATAGATCTTGGATACCAGCCCTTTATCTGTAGTATCATTGCAAATATCTTCTCCCATTCTGTGGGTTGCCTCTTTGTTTTCTTGACTGTTTCCTTTGCTGTGCAGAAGATTTGGATCTTGATGAAGTCCCAGAAGTTCATTTTTGCTTTTGTTTCACAAGCTTTTGGAGATGTATCTTGAAAGAAGTTGCTGTGGCCAATGTCAAAGAGGTTACTGCCTATGTTCTCCTCTAGGATTTGGATGGATTCCTGTCTCACACTGAGGTCTTTCACCCACTTTGAGTTTATCTTTGTGAATGGTGTTAGAGAATGGTCGAGTTTCATTCTTCTGTATGTGTCTGTCCAGTTTTCCCAGCACCATTTATTGAAGAGACTCTTTTTCCCGTTGCATGTTTTTTCCTGCTTTGTCAAAGATTATTTGACCATAGAGTTGAGGGTCCATACCTGGGTTCTTTATTCTGTTCCATTGGTCTGTATGTCTGTTTTTGTGCCAGTACCATGCTGTCTTGGTGATCACAGCTTTGTAATATAGCTTGAAATCGGGCAACGTCATGCCCCCAGCTTTCTTTTTCTTTTTCAACATTTCCTTGGTGATTTGGGGTCCTTACTGATTCCATACAAATTTTACGATTGTTTGGTCCAGCACTTTGAAAA
This sequence comes from Halichoerus grypus, assembly GCF_964656455.1. Classification (NCBI taxonomy): domain Eukaryota; kingdom Metazoa; phylum Chordata; class Mammalia; order Carnivora; family Phocidae; genus Halichoerus; species Halichoerus grypus. Next base: position 83,550,689 of record NC_135727.1, read on the forward strand.
ATGTCATTGGAATTTTGATCAGGATGGCATTGAAGTTATAGATTGCTCTGGGTAGCATAGACATTTTAACAATGTTTCTTCTTCCAATCCATGAGCATGGAATATTTTTCCATCTTTTTGTGTCTTCTTCCATTTCTTTCATGAGTGTTCTGTAGTTCCTAGAGTATAGATCCTTTACATCTTTGGTTAGGTTTATTCTGAGGTATCTTATGGTTTTTGGTGCCATTTTAAATGGAATCATTTCTCTAATTTCGCTTTCTACAGTTGCATTGTTAGTGAATAAGAAAGCAACTGATTTCTGTGCATTGATTTTGTATCCTGCCACATTACTGTATTGCTGGATGAGTTCTAGTAATTTGGGGGTGGAGTCTTTTGGGTTTTCCACATAAAGCATCTTGTCGTCTGCGAAAAGAGAGAGTTTGACATCTTCTTTCCCAAATTGAATACACTTTATTTCTTTTTGTTGCTGATTGCTGTTGTTAGGAATTCTCAAACTATGTTGAACAATAGTGGTAAGAGTGAGCATCCTTGACGTGATCCTGTTCTTAAGGGAAAGGCTCTCAGCTTTTCCCCATTGAGGATGATATTCACTGTGGGTTTTTCATAGATGGATTTTATGAACTTGACGAATGTTCCCTCTATCCCTATACTCTGGAGAGTTTTAATCAGGAAAGGACATTGTATTTTGTCAAATGCTTTTTCTGCATCAGTTGAGAGGACCATATGGATCTTCTCCCTCCTCTTATTAATGTGTTCTGTCACTTTGATTGATTTTCAAATGTTGAACCACCCTTGCATCCGGGGATAAATCCCACTTGGTCATGGTGGATGATCCTTTGAATGTATTGTTGGATCCTATTAGCTAGGATTTTGTTGAGGATTTTGGAATCCATATTCATCAGGGATATCGGTCTGAAATTCTCCTTTTGGATGGGGTCTTTGCCTGGTATGAGGATTAAGGTAATGTTGGCCTCATAAAATGATTTTAGAAGTTTTCCTTCTTTTTCTATTTTTTGAAACAGCTTCAGTAGAATAGGTATTATTTCTTCTTTGAATGTTTGGTAGAATTCTCCAGGGAATCCATCAGGACCTGGACTCTTGTTTTTTGGGAGGTTTTTGATCACTGCTTCAACCTCGTTACTGGTTATTGGCCTATTCAGGTTGTCAATTTCTTCCTGTTTCAGTCTTGGCAGCTTATAAGTTTCCAGGAAGGCCTCCATTTCATCCAGATTGCTCAGTTTATTGGCATACAGTTGTTGATAATAATTTCTAATAATTGTTTCTATTTCCTTGGTGTTAGTCATGATCTCTCCCCTTTCATTCATAATTTTATTAATTTGGGTCCTTTTCTTTTCTTTCGGATAAGTCTGGCCAGTGGTTTATCGATCTTATTAATTCTTTCAAAGAACCAACTTCTAGTTTCGTTGATCTGATCTACTGTGTTTCTGGTTTCTAATTCATTGATTTCTGCTCTAATTTTAATTATATCTCTTCTAGTGCGTGGCTTAGGCGTTGTTTGTTCCTTTTTCTCCAGTTCTTTAAGGTGTAGAGTTAGTTGGTGAATTTGGGATTTTTTATTTTTTTGAGTGAGGCTTGGATGGCTATGGATTTCCCCCTTAGGACCGCCTTTGCAGTATCCCATAGGTTTTGGACCAATGTGTTTTCATTCTCATTGATTTCCATGAATTCTTTAAGTTCTTCTTTGGTTTCCTGGTTGACCCAAAAATTCCTGAGCAGAGTGGTCTTTAGCTTCCAAGTGTTTGAATTTCTGCCCAATTTTTTCTTGTGATTGAGTTCCAGTTTTAGAGCATTGTGGTCTGAGAATATGCAGGGAATAATCTCAATCTTTTGGTATCGGTTGAGACCTGATTTGTGACCCAGTATGTGGTCTGCTCTGGAGAAAGTTCCATGTGCACTCGAGAAGAATGAGTATTCTGTTGTTTTAGGGTGGAATGTTCTGTAAATATCTATGAGGTCCATGTGGTCCAATGTATCATTCAAAGCTCTTGTTGCCTTGCTGATTTTCTCCTTAGATGATCTGTCCATTGCTGAGAGTGGAGTATTGAGGTCTCCTACAATTAACGTATTGTTCTCAATATGACTCTTTGTTTTGGTTAACAGTTGGCTTATATAGATGGCTGCTCCCATGTTGGGGGCATAGATATTTACAATTATTAGATCCTCTTGTTGGATAGACCCTTTAAGAATGATATAGTGTCCGTCTGTGTCTCTTATTACAGAGTTTAGTTTAAAATCTAATTTGTCTGATATAAGAATTGCTACCCCAGCTTTCTTTTGAGGTCTGCTGGCATGGAAGATGGATCTCCATCCCTTCCCTTTCAGTCTGGATGTATCTTTAGGTTCAAAATGAGTCTCTTGTAGACAGCATATGGATGGGTCCTGTCTTTTTATCCAATCTGTAACCCTGTGCCGTTTTATGGGAGTGTTTAGGCCATTCACGTTGAGAGTGATTTTGGAAGATATGAATTAATTGTCATCATGTTGCCTGTGAAGACGTTGTTTTTATAGATTGTCCCTGTAAATTTCTGTTGTAGATCACTCTTGGGGTCTTTCTCCTTTTATAGAACCCTCCTTAATATTTCTTGCAGGGCCAGCTTAGTGGTCACATATTCTTTCATCTTCTGCTGGTTGTGGAAGTACTGCATCTCTCCATCCATTCTCAATGAAAGCCTTGCCAGATAAAGTATTCTTGGCTGCATGTTCTTCTCATCTAGTACCCTGAATATGTCTTGCCAGGCCTTTCTGGCTTGCCAGGTCTCTGTGGATAGGTCTGACGTTATTCTGATGTTCCTCCCTCTGTACGTAAGGACTCTCTTCCCCCTAACTGCCCTTAAGATGGTTTCCTTCGTTCTAAGATTTGCAAGTTTTACTATTACATGCCAGGGTGTTGGCCTGTTTTCCTTGATCTTGGGAGGGGTCCTCTTTGCCTCTAGGACTCGAATGTTTGTTTCATTCCCCAGATTAGGGAAGTTCTCAGCTACGATTTGCTCAAATACATCTTCTAATCCTCTCTCTCTCTCCACTCCCTCCGGAATTCCAAATATTCTGACATTGGAATGCTTCATGGTGTCACTTATTTCTCTGATTCTATTTTCATGGATTCTGAGTTGTTTTTCCCTGGCCTCCTCTTTGCCCTTTTTATCTATTATATTGCCTTCCAGGTCGCTTATTTGTTCTTCTGCCTCAGTTACCCTAGCTGTTAGATTATCTAGATTGGATTGGATCTCATTGAGAGCATTTTTAAGTTCTGCCAGTTCAGCTTTCATTTCTCCCCTTAGAGACTCTATGTTGCCATTAATTGATTTCTCCATTCTAGCCATTGTCTTCACAATTGTTAGCTTGAATTCCGTCTCCGACATCTTGTTTATATCTGCATCCATTTGTAAATCTGCAGCATAAGTCATAATCTCTGAGTCTTTTCTATTTTGGGGGCTCCTCCTAGTCATTCTGTGGATGGGTGTTTGAGGGAATGTATAGAGTCCAAATTATTGACCAGAACCCAAGCAAGATGCACCTGTTTTCTTGGGACCTTAGGGTTGCTGACCTCTTGTTTTCCCAGCCTGTCTTCTGGGGGAGGGACCTGCCATGCTGTTACTCAGGTAACCCTGTTTGGGTGGAATTGCCCTGCGGGGGCATGGGGTGGCGGATGGACTCAATCAGTATCAGTTTTGGGGGCTTTTGTTGTCTGGTGGCTTTCCCTGGTGGCTTTCCGCGTCTCTTCCACGAGTCAGAGCAGAAGAGACCATTTCCAACCCTCTGCCTCAGAGCAGAGAGATCGCAGTCTGTTCTTTAGTTAGCTCTCCAGGCCACACCATCTCCGTTTCTGTCCACGCTGCTATAAACTGCAGCGTCCTGGGTTGTGGGCCCCTCCCCAGCGCTCCCAGTCCTGCCTCCAGGTCAGGGCATCTCTCTGCCCTTTGTGCTTCTAAAACCGCCAGCCGCTCCCAGTTCACGCGTGAGTGACACCGCCACTCCAGGATTCTGACCCGGGGGTTGCAGTTCACAGGTGCCACCCCGCCGCTCCGGGTTTCCCTCTGTGGGCTGCCGTTCGCCTGCTCTACCCCGCCGCTCCGGGTTTCCGCCCCCGGGGCTGCAGTTCGCAGGCGCGATCCCGCTGCTCCGGGTTTGTGTCCCGGGGGCTGCAATTCGCCAGTGCGACCCCGCCGCTCCAGGTTTCTGCCCCAGGGGTGCCCTAGATTCCTTTCCCACCACTACCGGTCTGTGAGTCTGTGTCTGTCCACAGTACGCGAGGCTGTCGCTCATCAGCAGTGTTGGATCCCCATGGCCAGGCACCCTCCTGCTGCTGTTTATCCTCCGATATCTGCCCGCAGAATCATGGCTCCCCACTTCGTACCTGAAACCTAACCACCTGCAATATTCTATTTGTAGAGATCCAGATCTTCTTACATCTCAGGCTGGTTTCATGGGTGCTCAGAGTGGTCTGGTGGCTATCCAGCTCAATTCCAGGGACCAGTTGAAATAGGGTCCCCTACTCCTCCACCACCTTTCCCCCTTCCCAGAGCATTCCATCCTAAAGCAACAGAATACACATTCTCCTCAAGGGCACATGGAACATTCTCCAAAATAGATCACATACTGGGTCACAAATGAGGTCTTGACCAATAGCAAAAGACTGAGATTATTCCCTGCATATTTTTGGACGACAATGCTTTGAAATCTGAACCCATTCACAGGAGGACTTTTGGAAGGAAGTCAAACACTTGGAGGCTAAAGAGCATCCTACTAAAGAAAGAATGGGTGAACCAGGAAATTAAAGAATTAAAACAATTCATAGAAAAGAATGAAAATGAAAACACAGCTGTTCAAAGCCTTTGGGATACAGCAAAGGCATCTTAAGAGGGAAGTACATAGCAATACAACCCTTTCTCAAAAAATTAGAGAAGTCTCAAATACACAGGTAAACATATACCTAAAGGAGCTGGAGAAAGAAGAGCAAATAAAGCCTAATCTGAATAGAAAAGAAATTACAAATACTAGAGCAGTAATCAATGAAATAAAAACCAGTAGAACAGTAGAACAGATCAACGAAACTAGAAGTTGGTTCTTTGAAAAAATTTAATAAGACCAATAAATCTGTAGTCAGAATTATCAAAAAGAAAAGAGAAAGGACCCAAATTAATAAAATCATCAATAAAAGTGGAGACATCACGACCAACACCAAGGAAATAAAAACAATCTTAAAAAGATATTATGAGCAACTACATGCCAACAAATTATTCAATCTGGAAGAAATTGATGCATTCCTGGAAATTTATAAACTACCAAAACTGAAACAGGAAGAAATAAAAAACCTGAGTTGACCCATAACCTGCAAGGAAATTGAAGTATTAATCAAAAATCCCCCAACACACAAGAGTCCAGGGTCCGATAGCTTCCCAGGGGAATTGTACCAAACATTTAAATAAGAACTAATATCTATTCTTCTGAAGCTGTTTCAGAAAATAGAAATGGAAGGAAAACTTCCAAGCTTGTTCTATGAGGCCAGAATTACCTTGATACCAAAAACAGACAAAGACCCCAATCAAAAACAATAACAGACCTATATCCCTGATGAATATGGATGCCAAAATTCTAACAAAGATACTAGCCAAGAGGATCCAAGAGTACATTAAAGGGATTGTTCTCCATGACCAACTGGGATTTATTCCTGGCAGGCAAGGGTGGTTCAACATTCACAAATCAATCAATGTGATACAATACATGAATAAAAGAAAGGATAAGAACCATAGGATCTTCTCAACTGATGCAGAAAAAGCATTTGACAAAATACACCATCCTTTCTTGATTAAAACTCTCCACAATGTAGGGACAAAAGGAACATACTTCAGTATCATAAAAGCCATCTAAAAAATGCCCACAGTGAATATCATTCTCAATGGGGAAAAGCAGATTTTTTCCCCTAAGGCCAAGACCATGACAGGGATACCCACTCTCACCACTGTTGTTCAGCAGAGTACTAGAAGTCCTAGCCTCAGTAATCAGAAAACCAAAAGTAAAAAGCATTCAAATTGGCAAAGAAGAAGTCAAACTCTCACTCTTCGCAGCTGACATGATACTTTATGTGAAAACCCAATAGACCCCACCTCCAAAATTCAGCAACAGTAATTCAGCAACGTGGCAGAATATAAAATCAATGAAGAGAAATGAGTTGCATTTCTATACACTAGCAATGAAACAGAAGAAAGAGAAATTAAGGAATTGATCCTATTTACAATTGCACCAAAAACCATAAGATACCTAGGAATAAACTTAACCAAAGAGATAAAGGATCTGTACTCTGAACACTACAGAACACTTATGAAAGAAGTGGAGAAAGACACAAAGAAATTGAGTAACATTCCATGCTCATTGATGGGAAGAATAAATATTGTTAAAATGTCTATGCTACCCAGAGCAATCTCCACATTCAACGCAATACCTAGCAAAATACCATCAACATTTTTCACAGAACTGGAACAAATAATCTTAAAATTTGTATAGAACCAGAAAAGACCCCGAATACCCAGTAGAATGTTGAAAGAGAAAACCAGAGCTGTTGAAATCACAATTCCAGATTTCAAGCTATATTACAAAGTTGTAATCATCAAGAAAGTATGGTATTGGCACAAAAACAGACACATAGATCAATGGAACAGAATGGAAAACCCAGAAATGGACCTTAAACTCTATGGTCAACTATTCTTTGACAAAGCAGGAAAGAATATCCAATGGAAAAAGGACAGTCTCTTCAATAAATAGTGCTGGAAAATTGGACAGCATGTAGAAGAATGAATCTGGACCATTTCCTTACACCATACACAAAGATAAACTCAAAATGGATGAAAGACCTAAATGTGAGAGAGGAATCCATCAAAATCCTAGAGGAGAAAACAGGCAGCAATCTGTTCGACCTCGGCCACTGCAACTTCTTGCAAGACACGTCTCTAAAGGCAAGGGAAACAAAAGCAAAAATGAACTATTGGGACTGCATTAAGATAAAAAAGCTTCTGTACAGCAAAGGAAAACAGTAAAGAAAACTAAAAGGCAACCTACAGAATGGGAGATATTTTCAAATGACATAGCAGATAAAGGGCTAGTATCCACAATCTATAAAAAACTTATTAAACTCAACACCCCAAAAACATCCAGTCAACAAATGGGCAGAAGACATGAACAGACATTTCTCCAAAGAAGGCATACAAAAGGCAAACAGACACATGATAAAATGCTCCATATCACTTGGCATCAGGGAAATACAAATGAAAACCACATAGAGACACCACATTACACCAGTCAGAATGGCTAAAATTAACAAGACAGGAAACAAGAAATGTTGGCGAGAATGCAGAGAAAGGGGAACAGTCTTACACTGTTTTAGGAATGCAGGCTGGTACAGCCACTCTGGAAAATGGTATGTAGGTTCCTCAAGAAGTTAAAAATAGAGCTACCCTATGACCCAGCAATTGTACTACTAGGTATTTACCCCAACGATACAAATGTTACAAATGTTGAGATCTGAAGAGCACCTGCACCCCAATGTTCATAGCAGCAATGTCCACAATAGCCAAACTGTGGAAAGAGCCAAGGTGTCCATCAATAGATGAATGGATAAGGAAGATGTGGTATATATATATACAATGGGATATTACTCAGCCCCCAGAAAGGATGAATACACTGCATTTACATTGATGTGGATGGAACTGGAGGTTATTATGCTGAGCAAAATAAGCCAAGCAGAGAAAGACAATTATCATATGGTTTCACTCATATGTGGAACATAAGAAACAGGGCAGAGGATCATAGGGGAATGAATGGAAAACAGAATGGGAAGTCATCAAAGTTGGCAAAAAACCATGGGAGATTCTTAACTATAGGAAACAAAATGAGGGTTGCTAGAGGGGAGGTGGTTGGGAGGAGGGGGTATTTGGGTGATGGGCATTAAGGAGGGCATGTCATGTGATGAGCACTGGATGTTATAAGAAACTGAGAAATTTCTGAATACTACATCTAATGTAGAAACTAATGATGTACTGTAAATTGGCTAATTGAATTTAAATAAAATTTAAAAAAAGAAAGTGAAGATGATACAAATAAATGTAAAGATTTAATGTGTTCATGCATCAGAAGATTTAATATTGTTAGAAAGTCCATACTACACAAGGCTATCTACAGACTTGATGCAATGTTTACCAAAATTCTGATGTTGATTTTTCACAGAAATTTTTTAAAAATCCTAAAATTTATTTGGAACAACAAAATACCCTGTATAGCTATAGCTATGTGATGGAAGAAGAACAGAGCTGGAGGCATCAAACTTATTGATTTCAAAATATATTACAAAGCTACAGTAAACATATCAGTATGCCCCTGACATAACAACAGACATATAAACCAATTGAACTGAATATAAAGCCCAGAATTTTAAAAAAAAGTTATTTATGAAAAGTGATATTTAACAACAGTTCTAAGAGCACACAATGAGGAAATGGTAGTCTCTTGAATAAATGCTGTTAGGAAAAGCAGATATCCACCTACAGAATAATAAAACTTGACACTAATCTCAAATTATATTAAAAAATCAACCAATTTCAAGCCTAAAGCATAATTATTCAACCCATAAAACTTCAGCAAAAAAATAAATAAATAAGGAAAAGCTTATTGACATTGGTTTAAGCAATGATTTTTTGGATATGCCATCAAAAGCACAGACAACAGAAGCAAAAGTAGGTAACTGTGATTTTATAAAACTAAAATGCTTCTACAAAATAAAGAAAACAATCAGCAGAGTTAAGAGACAACCTAAAGAATGAGAGAAAACATTCGCAAACAATACATCTGGTAAGTGGCTTATATTAAAAGTATTTAAGGAACTCAACTCCTTAGCATAAAATGTAAATATCTGGATTAAAAAAAAAAATAGGCAAATTATCCGGACAGACATTTCCCTAAAGAAGATATATGAATGGCCAACAGATATATGAAAGGGTGCTCAACATTTCTAATCATCTGGGAAATGCAAATCAAGACCACAATGAGATCTCTCACAGATCTTTGAATGGCTATTACCAAAAGACAAGACACTACAGCAGAGAACTACAAGAAGGCTTTAGGATCTAGGGTTACTTCCAGCTGACACCCAGTAAAAACAAAAACTCTTAGTCATAGAGCCTAAAGAATATTAGTTCTGCCAAATCCTGAATGAATTTGCAAGAACATTCTTCCTCAGCCAAGCACTAAGGTGACAAAAGAGAAAAGAGCCTAACACCGTGGATTTTATGAGATATTACATGTGTCTTATTGTAAGCCGTTAATTTGTGATAATGTGTTATGCAGCAATACAAAACTAATACAACTACCAAAACTGACTCAAGAATAAATAGAAAACAAATAGATCTGTTCCTACTGAAGTAATTTAATTTATAATCAACAACTTTCCCACAAAGAAAATAGCAACAAATGGTTTCCCTGGCAAGCTTACCACATTTTTAATTTTTTTTTTACTTTAAGATTTAAAAATTTTTTATTTTATTTATTTAAGAGAGTGTGAGCCAGTGAGAGAGACAGAGAGCACAGGCAAGGGGAAGGAGCAGAGGGATAAGCAGACTCCCCATCGAGCAGGGACCCCAAGGTGTGACTCTATCCCAGAACCCTGGGATCATAACCCAAGTGGAAGGCAGACACCTAACCAACTGAGCCACCCAGGAGCCCCATGTTTACCACATTTATAAGGTACCAGTCCTATACAATGGTCTAAAAAATTGATTGAAAAACCCACTTGAGGCCAGCGTTACCATGATACCATAAGCAAACAAAAACATTAAAAGAAAACTACAAAAATTTTTCATTAACATAGATTCAGCTATTTAAAAATATTAACAAATTGAACTCACCAACACTTAAAATGAAGATAGTTTATCCCCAAAATACCAAGAGTGAGTTAACATTCAAAAGTCAAATAATTTAATTTACCATAGTAGAATACAGTTTTAATCTCAATAAATATAAATACTACAAATTGTTGACAAACTAAAAATAGAAGATAACATTCTCAACTTGATAAAGTAAATCTAAAAAACCCTACTAAAATAAATATGTCCATAATGGGGAAGGAGTGAAAAATTTCCCCCCAGATCAGAAATAGAGTAAGCATGTCCCCATCACTATTTCCATTCAGCATTGTACTGGATTTCTTATATAATGCAATTAGGCAAGAAAAATAAATAAAAGACATAAACATTTGAAGGAAATAAGTAAAATTAAATTTATTCAGAGATAACATGGCTGTTTACATGGAAAATCCCAAAGAATCTATACAAAAGTGAGAGGGGGGAAAGATGGCGGAGGAGTAGGGGACCCTATTTCACTGGTCCCCGGAATTGAGCTGGATATCTACCAGACCACTCTGAGCACCCACGAAACTAGCCTGAGATGTAAGAAGATCTGGATCTCTACAAACAGAATATCGCAGGTGGTTGGTTTTGAGGTACGAATTGGAGAGCCGTGATTCTGTGGGCAGATATTGGAAGATAAACGGCAGCGGGAGGGTGCCTGACCGTGGGGATCCTACACCGCCGGTGAGTAACAGCCTCACGTGCTGTGGACGGGCACAGACTGGAAGACCAGCAGCGTCAGAGAAAGGACTTTAGGGCAGCCCCCAGAACTGAAACCCAGAGCGGTGGGGTTGCGCGCACACGAACTGCAGCCCCCAGACGGAAACCCGGACAGGTGGAGTCGCGCACACGCGTACTGCACCCGCCGGGGCGGAAACCCAGAGCGCCAGGGTCTCGCCGGTGAACTGCAGGTCCCGGGGTGGAAACTCGGAGAGCCGGGGTCGCGCGCACGCGAACTGCGGCTCCCGAGTCGGAAACCGAAGCGGTGGAGTCCCGCGCGAACTGGGAGCGGCTCCGGTTTTAGAAGCACAAAGGGCAGAGATGCGCCCCGACCTGGAGGCAGGACTGTGAGCACTGTGGAGGGGCGCACAACCCAGGACGCTGCAGTTTAAAACAGCACCGACAGAAACGGATATGGTGTGGCCTGGAGGGCTCACTGAAGAACAGACTGTAGTCTCTCTGCTCTGAGGCAGAGGGTTGGAAACGGTCTCTTCTGCTCTGACTCGCGGAAGAGATGTGGAAAGCCACCAGGGAAAGCCACCAGAGAACAAAAGCCCCAAAGACTGATTCCCACTGAGCCCATTCCCCACCACAGGGGAGCAGCGCAACTCTGCCCAAACAGGGTTACCTGAGTAACAGTGCGGCAGGCCCCTCCCGCAGAAGACAGGCTGGGAAAACAAGAGGCCAGCAACCCTAAGGTCCCAAGAAAACAGGTGCATCTTGCTTGGGCTCTGGTCATTAATTTGGACTCTATACATTCCCTCAAACACCCATCAACAGAATGACTAGAAGGAGGAACCCCCAAAACAGAAAAGACTCAGAGATTATGACTTCTGCTGCAGATTTACAAATGGATGCAGATATAACCAAGATGTCAGAGATGGAATTCAGGCTAGCAATTGTGAAGACAATGGCTAGAATGGAGAAATCAATTAATAGCAACATAGAGTCTCTAAGGGCAGAAATAAAAGGGGAATTGGCAGAACTTAAAAATGCTATCAATGAGATCCAATCCAATCTACATAATCTAACAGCTAGGGTAAATGAGACAGAAGAGGGAATAATGGACCTGGAAGACAATATAATAGATAAAAAGGGAAAAGAAGAGGCCAAGGAAAAACAACTCAGAATCCATGAAAATAGAATCAGAGAAATGAGTGACACCATGAAGCATTCCAATGTCAGAATCATTGGAATCCCGGAGGGAGTGGAGAGAGAGAGGACTAGAAGATGTATTTGAGCAAATCGTAGCTGAGAACTTCCCTAATCTGGGGAATGAAACAAACATTCGAGTCCTAGAGGCAGAGAGGACCCCTCCTAAGATCAAGGAAAACAGGCCAACACCCCGGCATGTAATAGTAAAACTTGCAAATCTTAGAACGAAGGAAACCATCTTAAGGGCAGTTAGGGGGAAGAGAGTCCTTACGTACAGAGGGAGGAACATCAGAATAACGTCAGACCTATCCACAGAGACCTGGCAAGCAAGAAAGGCCTGGCAAGACATATTCAGGGTACTAGATGAGAAGAACATGCAGCCAAGAATACTTTTTCCGGCAAGGCTTTCATTTAGAATGCATGGAGAGATGCAGTACTTCCACGACCGGCAGAAGATGAAAGAATATGTGACCACTAAGCCGGCCCTGCAAGAAATATTAAGGAGGGTTCTATAAAAGGAGAAAGACCCCAAGAGTGATCTACAACAGAAATTTACAGGGACAATCTATAAAAACAACGTCTTCACAGGCAACATGATGACAATTAATTCATATCTTTCAATAATCACTCTCAACGTGAATGGCCTAAACGCTCCCATAAAACGGCACAGGGTTGCAGATTGGATAAAAAGACAGGACCCATCCATATGCTGTCTACAAGAGACTCATTTTGAACCTAAACATACATCCAGACTGAAAGGGAAGGGATGGAGATCCATGTTCCATGCCAGCAGACCTCAAAAGAAAGCTGGGGTAGCAATTCTTATATCAGACAAATTAGATTTTAAACTAAACTCTGTAATAAGAGACACAGAAGGACACTATATCATTCTTAAAGGGTCTATCCAACAAGAGGATCTAATAATTGTAAATATCTATGCCCCCAACATGGGAGCAGCCATCTATATAAGCCAACTGTTAACCAAAACAAAGAGTCATATTGAGAACAATACGTTAATTGTAGGAGACCTCAATACTCCACTCTCAGCAATGGACAGATCATCTAAGGAGAAAATCAGCAAGGCAACAAGAGCTTTGAATGATACATTGGACCACATGGACCTCATAGATATTTACAGAACATTCCACCCTAAAACAACAGAATACTCATTCTTCTCGAGCGCACATGGAACTTTCTCCAGAATAGACCACATACTGGCTCACAAATCAGGTCTCAACCGATACGAAAAGATTGAGATTATTCCCTGCATATTCTCAGACCACAATGCTCTAAAACTGGAACTCAATCACAAGAAAAAATTGGGCAGAAATTCAAACACTTGGAAGCTAAAGACCACTCTGCTCAAGAATGTTTGGGTCAACCAAGAAATCAAAGAAGAACTTAAACAATTCATGGAAATCAATGAGAACGAAAACACATTGGTCCAAAACCTATGGGATACTGCAAAGGCGGTCCTAAGGGGGAAATACATAGCCATCCAAGCCTCACTCAAAAAAATAGAAAAATCCCGAATTCACCAACTAACTCTACACCTTAAAGAACTAGAGAAAAAGCAACAAACGACGCCTAAGCCACGCATTAGAAGAGAAATAATTAAAATTAGAACAAAAATCAATGAATTAGAAACCAGAAACACAGTAGATCAGATCAATGAAACTAGAAGTTGGTTCTTTGAAAGAATTAATAAGATTGATAAACCACTGGCCAGACTTATCTAAAAGAAAAGAGAAAGGACCCAAATTAATAAAATGATGAATGAAAGGGGAGAGATCACGACTAACACGAAGGAAATAGAAACAATTATTAGAAATTATTATCAACAACTGTATGCCAATAAACTGAGCAATCTGGATGAAATGGAGGCCTTCCTGGAAACCTATAAGCTGCCAAGACTGAAACAGGAAGAAATTGACAACCTGAATAGGCCAATAACCAGTAACGAGATTGAAGCAGTGATCAAAAACCTCCCAAAAAACAAGAGTCCAGGGCCTGATGGATTCCCTGGGGAATTCTACCAAACATTCAAAGAAGAAATAATACCTATTCTCCTGAAGCTGTTTCAAAAAATAAAAACAGAAGGAAAACTTCCAAACTCATTCTATGAGGCCAGTATTACCTTAATCCCCAAACCAGGCAAAGACCCCATCCAAAGGGAGAATTTCAGACTGATATCCCTGATGAATATGGATGCCAAAATCCTCAACAAAATCCTAGCTAATAGGATCCAACAATACATTCAAAGGATCATCCACCACGACCAAGTGGGATTTATCCCCGGGATGCAAGGGTGGTTCAACATTCGCAAATCAATCAGTGTGATAGAACACATTAATAAGAGGAGGGAGAAGAACCATACGATCCTCTCAACTGATGCAGAAAAAGCATTTGACAAAATACAACATCCTTTCCTGATTAAAACTCTCCAGAGTATAGGGATGGAGGGAACATTCCTCAAGCTCATAAAATCCATCTATGAAAAACTCACAGCGACTATCGTCCTCAATGGGGAAAAGCTGAGAGCCTTTCCCTTAAGATCAGGAACACGTCAAGGGTGCCCACTCTCACCACTGTTGTTCAACATAGTACTAGAAGTCCTAGTAACAGCAATCAGACAACAAAAAGTAATAAAAGGTATTCAAATTGGCAAAGAAGAAGTCAAACTCTCTCTTTTCGCAGACGACATGATACTTTATGTGGAAAACCCAAAAGACTGCACCCCCAAATTACTAGAACTCATCCAGCAATTCAGTAATGTGGCAGGATACAAAATCAGTGCACAGAAATCAGTTGCTTTCTTATACACTAACAACGCAACTGTAGAAAGGGAAATTAGAGAAACGATTCCATTTACAATAGCACCAAAAACCATAAGATAACTGGGAATAAACCCACCAAAGAGGTAAAGGATCGATACTCTAGGAACTACAAAACACTCATGAAAGAAATGGAAGAAGACACAAAAAGATGGAAAAATATTCCATTCTCATGGATTGGAAGAATAAACATTGTTAAAATGTCTATGCTAGTCAGAGCAATCTATACCTTCAATGCCATCCCCATCAAAATTCCAATGACATTTTTCAAAGTGCTGGAACAAACAATCCTAAAATTTGTATGGCATCAGAAAAGACCCCGAATCACCAAGGGAATTTTGAAAAAGAAAAACAAAGCCTGGGGCATCATGTTGCCCGATTTCAAGCTATATTACAAATCTGTGATCACCAAGACAGCATGGTACTGGCACAAAAACAGACGTACAGACCAATGGAACAGAATAGAGAACCCAGATATGGACCCTCAACTCTATGGTCAAATAATCTTTGACAAAGCAGGAAAAAACATGCAATGGAAAAAAGACAGTCTCTTCCATAAATGGTGCTGGGAAAATTGGAAAGCCACATGCAGAAGAATGAAACTCGACCATTCTCTAACACCATTCACAAAGATAAACTCAAAGTGGGTGAAAGACCTCAGTGTGAGACAGGAATCCATCCAAATCCTAGAGGAGAACATAGGCAGTAACCTCTTTGACATCGACCACAGCAACTTCTTTCAAGATACATCTCCAAAAGCTAGTGAAACAAAAGCAAAAATGAACTTCTGGGACTTCATCAAGATCCAAATCTTCTGCACAGCAAAGGAAACAGTCAACAAAACAAAGAGGCAACCTACAGAATGGGAGAAGATATTTGCAAATGACACTACAGATAAAGGGCTGGTATCCAAAATCTATAAAGAACTTCTCAAACTCAACACCCAAAAAACAAATAATCAAGTCAAAAAGTGGGCAGAAGAGATGAACAGACACTTCTCTGAAGAAGACATACAAATGGCTAATAGACACATGAAAAAAGGTTCATCATCATTAGCCATCAGGGAAATCCAAATCAAAACCCCACTGAGATACCACCTTACACCAGTTAGAAAGGCAAAAATGGACAGGGAAAGAAACAACAAATGTTGGAGAGGTTGTGGAGAAAGGGGAACCCTCTTACACTGTTGGTGGGAATGCAAGTTGGTAGAGCCACTTTGGAAAACAGTGTGGAGGTTCCTCAAAAATTTAAAAATAGAGCTACCCTATGACCCAGCAATTGCACTCCTGGGTATTGACCCCAAAGACACAGATGTAGTGACAAGAAGGGCCTTATGCACCCCAATGTTCATAGCAGCAATGTCCGCAATAGCCAAACTGTGGAAAGAGCTGCGATGCCCTTCAACAGATGAATGGATATAGAAGATGTGGTCCATATATACAATGGAATATTACTCAGCCATCAGAAAAGATGAATACCCAACTTTTACATCAACATGGATGGGACTGGAGGAGATTATGCTTAGTGAAATAAGTCAAGCAGAGAAAGTCAATTATCATATGGTTTCACTTATTTGTGGAACATAAGGAATAACATGGAGGACATTAGGAGAAGGAAGGGAAAAATGGGTGGGGGGAATTGGAGGGAGAGATGAACCATGAGAGACTATGGACCTGAGAAACAAACAGGGTTTTAGAGGGGATGGGGGAGGGGGGATTGGTTAGCCCGGTGATGGGTATTAAGGAGGGCACATACTGCATGGAGCACTGGGTGTTATACGAAAACAATGGATCGTGGATCACTACATCAAAAACTAATGATGTATTGTATGGTGACTAACATAACATAATAAAATTTTTAAAAAAAAGAATCTATACAAAAGTTACTATAACTAAAAAAGCCTGTTATATTTCCTGCTCCTGAGAGTAATAGGTTTATGAAGAAGAGGTCCTATAGTATCCAGGGCCTGGCACTTCAGGGTGTGTCTCTTCTGTGTGCTGCCTGCCCTCTGCTGTTTTGTTTTGGCTGTTCTATCATTCAGTCCAGTCGACTGCAGAGGATCTCCTTGCCTGCCTTGGACAGTGTTTGGTCCTTACGCAGACTGTGGCTAGTTTTAATGAGGTGTGCTCTGGTCTGCTTCTTAAATGCTATCTGTCTGATACTACTTCCACTAGAACTAAAGTCCTGCCTGATCAGGAGACATGGTGTGGGCAGGGGTTTCTGCTGATCTTTTGGGGAAGGGGCCCACATGCTATGACTAAGGTAAGCTTGACCAAGAGGGGTAGTCTCATCAGAGTGCAGGGGTGTGGAACTAGGTCTAAGCAGGTTACACAGACTGTGTAGGCTCTACACAACTTACCATAGGTGGCTCTGTGTTTAGACTGAGGGGCAGAGGAGGGAAATGGCACCATCTGGCCCATTTGTCCATGGAGAGGCATGACCCTGGATGCTGCCTCTCAGGGAAGCACTCTAAAAGTGAATAATCTCCTCCTGCGTGACCCAGGAGTTTTTCAGATCCTTGTTTCCACACTGTGTGCCTCTGGGTTGTTAACCTGCCTTCTCCCCAGAAGTCCAGTGCCCTCAAGGCTCTATCCTAGCTACGTCTACTAAAATTCCAGGCTTTAGGGATGTGGTGTGGGCAGGGGTCTGTGCTGGTCTTCTGAGGGAGAGGCCCACCATGCTGGAACTGAGGCAAGCTTGGCAGACAAGGGCAGTCATGCGAAACATGGGGCGGGGGGGACTTGGTATAAGTAAGTTAGACAGCCAGTGTCCATGCTGCACTGCTTACCACAGGTAGCTCTGTTCATGCTAAAGGGCTGGGGAGGGAAATGGCACCAACTGGTCCCTTTGCCCCCCTCGAAACATCTCCATGAACACTCAGGGACTCACTCCAAGAAGACAGAATAATCTCTCTCCTGTGTGCCCCAGGTGTTCTTCAGATCACTGTATCATGCCATCTATCCCCCAGTTGTTTGCTGCCTTCTCTCCAGGAGTAGGGCAGTACTCTCAGGGCCCTATCCCAGCCAAGCCCGCTGACCTTTAAAACTCCAGTCTTTAAGCCCCGCTGGTTGCAAGAACTCATAAAAGTTATCCCCTCTCATTTTTCCAGCCAATGGCTTCTCCTTGTACATTCCCCTGTATGCTTCTCTCTCACACACATTTCTCTATGACCACAGCTCCATCCCTTCTGCAATACCCATGGTTCATTTCTCCTCTAAACCATGTCTGCATACTTCCTACCTTCTTCAATGTGGCTTCTTCTCTCCCTTTAGCTGTTGAGTTTGATCTGCCAGTCTTCAGGTTGATTTCTGAGGTATATAGAATGCTTTGATAGTTATCTAGTTGTGTTCCAGGGAAGAGATGAACCTAGGGCCTCCTATTCCACTGCCATAGTAGCACTCAAAACTTATTATAATTAATTAGTGATATAAATCATCAAGGTTGCAGGACAAAAGTCAACATATAAAAGCACCCCAATGTTTATAGCAGTATTATTAAAATAGCCAATATATAGAACAGCCTAAGTGTCCATCAAGTGTCCATCAATTGATGAATGAATAAAGAATATATATATATTCTTTATATACACACATATATACATATGTATGATCCTCAGTGATAAGTACAACTTCTATCATGGTGGGTATATTTTACTATCTCATTCCAGGAGCTATGGCTACTAACTGCTGGGCAAACATGCTGAACCCTCCCCTCTGGAAGCCCCTAACATGGGCTGACTTGCTCTTGTCGGTGTTGAAAAATAACTCTAACTGGGTAGGAGGAACCTCCTTCCCTTTTTCCCAACCCCAGCTTAATGGCTCCTTCTGGGCTCCTGTGCCATATAATGAAAACTTGTATGCCACAATTCTTCCCATATGCGCCTCCCTGTATGATCCTCTTTGCATAACTGTCTCACCACAACTTTGGTTGCATTTTGTGCCCAAAGACACAATAAATAAGTTCAACTAACATTTATCTCTGTCGGTAGTATCTGTCGTGGTAGTCAGACCCATAATAAAAGCGACTCCTCCTTCCCTTCTGAGAGAAAAGTATTATATGGACTGCATCATCAATATGGGTAACATGGGCAACATGTAGAGAGCTCCTAATCCCCATATTCTTTTTTTTTTTCATTATGTTCAATTAGCCACCTTTAGGATGTCATTAGTTTTTGATGTAGCGTTCAAAGATTCATTAGTTGCATATAACTGTGCTGATAACCACACGTGCCCTCATTAATACCTATCACCGGTTACCCCATCCCCCCCACCACCTTCCTTTCTGTAACTCTGTTTGGTTCCCAGAGTCCAGAGTCTCTCATGGTTTGTCTCCCACTTTGATTTCTTCCCATTCAGGTTTCCCTCCCTTCCTCTGTGGTCCTGTGCTATTCCTTATCTTCCACATATGAGTGAAACCATATGATAATTGTCTTTCTCTGATTGACTTACTTCACGTAGCATAATCCCCTCCAGTTCCATACATGTTGATGAAAATGACAAGTATCCATGCTTTGTGATGGCTGAGTAATATTCCATTATATATATGTACCACCTCTTCTTTATTCACTCACCTGTTGAAGGACATCCTGTGTCCTTCCACAGTTTGGCTATTGTGGATATTACTACTATGAACATTGGGGTGCATGTGCCCCTTCTTTTCACTAGATCTGTATCTTCGGGGTAAATACCTAGCAGTGCAATTGCTGGGTCATAGGGTAGCTCTATTTTTAACAGCTTGAGGAACCTCCATACTGTTTTCCAGAGTGGCTGTACCAGCTTGCATTCCCACCAACAGTATAAGAGAGTTCCCCTTTCTCCACATCTTCACCAACATATGTTGTTTCCTGTCTTGTTAATTTTTGCCATTCTAACTGATGTAAGGTGGTATCTCATTGTGGTTTTGATTTGTATTTCCCTGATGACTAGTGATATTGAACATTTTTTCGTGTATCTGTAAGCCATTTGTATGTCTTCTTCAGAGAAGTGTCTGTTCATGTCTTCTGCCAACTTCTTGACTGGATTGTTTTTTGGGTGTTGAGTTTGATAAGTTCTTTATAAATCTTAGATACCAGTCCTTTATCCGTAATGTCATTTGTAAATATCTACACTTAGGTTTGTTGACTGTTTCCTTTGTTGTGCAGAAGCTTTTTATCTTAATGAGGTCTCAAAAGTTCATTTTGCTTTTGTTTCTCTTGCCTTTAGAGACGTGTCTTGAAAGAAGTTGCTGTGGCCAATGTGGAAAAGGTTACTGCCTATGTTCCCCTCTAGGATTTTGATGGATTCCGGTCTCACATTGAGATTTTTCAACCATTTTGACATTATCTTTGTGTATGGTGTGAGAGAATGGTCCAGTTTCATTTTTCTGCATGTGGCTATCCAATTTTCCCACACCATTTATTAAAGAGACTGTCCTTTTTCCATTCGATATTCTTTCTGGCTTTGTCAAAGATTAGTTGATCATAGAGTAAAGGGTCCATTTCTGGTGTCTCTATTCTGTTCCGTTGATCTATGTGTCTGTTTTTGCACCAATACCATGCTGTCTTGACGATGACAGCTTTGTAATATAGCTTGAAGTCAGGCAGCATGATGCTCTCAGCTGTGGTTTTCATTTTCAACAATCCCCTGGGTGATTCGGGGTCTTTTCTAGTTCCATACAAATTTTAGGATTGTTTGTTCCAGCTCTGTGAAAAAAAATGTCAATGGTATTTTGATAGGGATCGCATTGAAAGTGTAGATTGTGCAGCATAGACATTTTCACAATATTTATTCTTTCAATCCATGAGCATGGAACATTTTTCCAACAGTTTGTGTCTTCCTCCATTTCTTTCATAAGTGTTCTGTAGTTTCTAGAGTATAGATCCTTGACCTCTTTGATTAGGTTTATTCCTAGGTATCTTATAGTTTTGGTGTTATTGTAAATGGAATCAATTCCTTATTACCACATGCTTCAGTCACATTGTTAGCGTATAGAAATTCAACTGATTTCTGTGCATTGATTTTGTTTCCTGCCACATTGCTTAATTTCTGTATGAGTTCTAGAAATTTGGGGGTGGAGTCTTTTGTGTTTTCATCTACAAAGAGAGAGAGTTTGACTTCTTCTTTGACAATTTGAATGCCTTTTATTTCTTTTTGTTGTCTGATTGCTGAGGCTAGGACTTATAGTACTATGTTGAACAATAATGGTGAGAGTGGGCATCCCTGTCATGTTCATAATCTTAAGGGAAAATCTCACAGTTTTTCGCCATTGAGAATGATATTCGCTGTGGGCTTTTCATAGATGGCTTTTATGATATTGAGGTATGTTTCCTCTATCCCTATATTTTGAAGAGTTTCAATCAGGAAATGATGCTTTATTTTGTGAAATGCCTTTTCTCCATCCATTGAGAGGATAATATGGTTCTTGTCTCTTCTTTTGTCAATGTGCTCTATCACGTTGATTGATTTGTGAATGTTGAACCACCCTTGCATCCCAGGAATAAACCCCACCTGGTTGTGGTGAATAATCCTTTTAATGTACTGTTGGATCCTATTGGCTAGGTTCTTGTTGAGTATTTTGGCATCCACGTTCATCAGGGATATTGGTCCATAATTCTCCTTCTTGATGGGGTCTTTATCTGGTTTTGAGATCAGGGTAATGCTGGCCTCATAGAACGAGTTTGGAAGTTTTCCTTCCATTTCTATTTTTTTGAAACAGCTTCAGTAGAATAGATATGATTTCTTCTTGAAATGTTTGGTAGAATATCCTGGGAAGACATCTGGCCCTGGACTCTTGTTTTTTGGGAGGTTTTTGATTACTGTTTCAATTTCCTTCTTGGCTATTGGTCTGTTCAGATTGTCTATTTCTTCCTGTTTCAGGCTTGGTAGTTGATAAGTGTCCAGGAATGCATCCATATCTTCCAGATTGCCTAGTTTGTTGGCATATAGCTGCTCATAATAATTTCTAATAATTGTCTCTATTTCCTTGGTATTGGCCATGATCTCTCCCCTTACATTCATGATTTTATTGATTTGTATCCTTTCTCTTTTCTTTTGGATAACTCTGGCCAGAGGTATATTGATCTTGTTAATTCGTTCAAAGAACCAGATTCTGCTTTCATTGATTTGTTTTACTGTTCTTCTAGTTTCTATTTCTTTGATTTCTGCTCTAATCTTTATTATTTCTCTTCTCCTGCTTGGCTTAAGCTTTATTTGCTGTTCTTTCTCCAGCTCCTTTAGATGTGAAGTTAGTTTGTGCTTTGGGGATTTTTCTAATTTTTTCAGAGAGGCTGGATGGCTATGTACTTCCATCTAAGGACTGTCTTTGCAGTATCCCATAAGTTCTGAACCGATGTGTTTTCGTTCTCACTGGTTTCCATGATTTGGTTAAGTTCTTCTTTAATTTCCTGGTTGACCCATTCATTTTTTTAGCAGGTTGCTTTTTAACCTCCAAGTATTTGAGTTCCTTCCAAATTTTTCCTTGTGGTTGAGTTCCAGTTTCAAAGCACTGTAGTCTGAAAATATGCAGGGAATATTCTCAATCTTTTGATATCAGCTGAGACATGATTTGTGACACAGTATGTGATCTATTCTGGAGAAAGTTCCGTGTGCACTTGAGAAGAATGAGTACTCTATTGTTTTAGGATGGAATATTCTGTATATATCTACAAAGTCCCTCTGGTCCAATATCTCATTCAAAGCTCTTGTTTCTTTGTTGATCTTCTGCTGAGATGATCTATGTATTGCTGTGAGTGGAGTGTTGAAGTCTCCTACTATTAATGTATATTATCAGTATGATTCTTTATTTTCATTATTATTTGGTTTGTGTAGATTTCTGCTCCCATGTTGGGGGCATAGATATTTACAGTTGTTAGATTTTCTTGTTGGATAGACTCTTTAAGTATGATATAGTGTCCCTCTACGTCTCTTACTACAGTCTTTGGTTTAAAATCTAATTTGTCTGATATGAGAATTGCTACCTCAGCTTTCTTTTGAGGTCCGTTGGCATGGTAAATGATTCTCCATCCCCTCACTTTCAATCTGGAGATGTCTTTAGGTTCAAAATGAGTCTCTTATAGACAGAATATGGATGGGTTCTGATTTTTTATCCAATCTGAAACCCTGTGTCTTTTAATGGGAGCATTCAGCCCATTTACACTGAATTATTGGAAGATATTAATTTAGTGCCATCATATTACCTATAAAGTTCCTGTTTCTACAGATTGCCTCTGTTAAATTCTGGTCTATATTACTCCTGGGATCTTTCTTTGTTTATAGAATCCCCCTTAATATTTGTTGCAGGTCCCATATCCTTTCAGTTTCTGCCTGTCCTGGAAGCTCTTTATCTCTCTGTCTGTGCTGAATGACAGCTTAGATGGATAAAGTATTCTTGGCTGCATGTTCTTCTCATTTAGTACCTTGAATATGTCTTGCCAGCCCATTCTGGCTTGCCAGGTCTCATTGGATAGGTCTGATATTATTCTGATGTTCCTCCCTCCATACGTAAGAAATCTCTTCCCGGGGTGCCTGGGTGGCTCAGTCGTTGGGCGTCTGCCTTCGGCTCGGGTCATGATCCCAGGATCCTGGGATCGAGCCCCGCATCGGGCTCCCTGCTCTGCAGGAAGCCTGCTTCTCCCTCTCCCCTCCCTCTGCTTGTGTTCCCTCTCTCGCTGTATCTCTCTCTGTCAAATAAATAAAATCTTAAAAAAAAAAAAATAAATCTCTTCCCCCTAGCTGCTCTCAGGATAGCTTCCTTGGCTCTAAGATTTGCAAGCTTCACTATTATATGTCGGGGTGTTGATCTATTTTTATTGATTTTGGGAGGGGCCCTATCTGCCTCTTGGACATGAATTTGGGAAGTTCTCAGCTATGATTTGTTCAAATATACCTTCTAGTACTCTCTCTCTCTCTCTCCACCCCTCCAGGATCCCAATAATTCTGACATTGGAGCGTTTCATGGCATCATTGATCTCTCTAAGTCTATTTTCATGGGCTACTAACTACCTATCCCTATCTTCCTCAGCTTCCTTCCTTTCTATCGTCTTATCTTCTAGATCACTAATAAATTAGTGATCTAACAGCCATTTACCCTGGCTGTTAGAGTATCCAGTTTAGACTGCCTCTCATAGCATTTTTAATTTCGGCCTGATTAGATCTCATTTCTGCCCTTAGAGATTGTATATTGTCACTAATGCTTTTTTCAAGCCTAGCTATTGACTTCATGATTGCTATCCTGAAGTCTGTCTCTGACATCTTGCTTATATCCATATCCATTATTTCTGTGGCAGAGGATATTGTCTCTGGTTCTTTTCTTTGTTGGGAGTTCCTCCTCCTAGTCATTCTGTTGAGGGATAGTTTAGGGAATGGACAGAGTCCAAAATATCAATGACTACCCAAGCAAAATGCACCTTAGAAAAAATCCAAAGTGGTCAAAAGCTACCACAGATATGCCACAAAAGCCAAGATGATCCAAAACATTAAATAGAATGAAAAAAGAAAAGAAAGAAAAAAAAACAAGAAGGGGGCGGGGAGAGAGATTATAATCTCTCAGGGTGGACAAAGCCGGGTGATCTGCATGTTCCTGCTTGATTTTTGGTCTGTGTGTTAGAAGAAACTATATCCCAAATTTGCAAGGAAATCAGAACTTGATAGATTAGATAGATAGATAGATAGATAGATAGATAGATAGATAGATAGATAGGTAGATGATAGATAGATGATAGAGATATAGAGATAGAGATAGATATCAAGATAAAATTGAATAGAGTGAAAAACGGGCTAGTACGGAGCATAAATCTATAAAACGTATATGTGAAAAACATGAAAGTTAAGAAAGGACTTAAAAACATAGTTTGGGAAATAAGAATCTATTTGAAATGGGAACAGGTTTAAAAAAAAAGAAAGAATAAGAAAAGAAACTAAAAAAGAAATGTAAAATTTTAGCCTGAAGTATAAACAGGTCATGAGGGAACACCTGGTGCTCATTATATTATTTTCCCCCCCGGCACTGGAGTTTTACAGTCCTGCGGGAAATAAGCTTATCATTCACCAGTTCTTCCAGTCTGTCTTCTGGGGGAGGGGCCTTCTGCTAGGCTTCTAAGGCATCTTTGCCTGGGTGGAGTTGCCCCACCCCTTGTCAGGGGGATGGGCTTAATGTGAGCTGGTTGGCTGCTTGGCTTTTGTTCCCTGGCATCTTTCTGCTTCTCTTTAGAGGGTCAGAGCAAATATGGCCATTCAAGAATCTCCGGCCCAGAGCCGCAATGTTGTGGTCTCCCCCTCCCCCACAACAAATCCTCCAGATCAATCTGTCTCTACCTCTGTGTGTAACAGACTCCACAGACTCGCACAATTCATTCCCACCACACCTCTACTGGGAGAGTCACTGGGACCTGCAAGCGTCTCTGTGCTTTGTGACTTTGCAATTGCTAGTGGCCATATGCTCTCACGTGCACCCTCTTCTGCTGCTCCCTGGTCACACTGGGTGCTGTTCCAATGTCCCCTCAAGGGCCACAACACCCTCAAAGTTTTTGACCACCCGTGGGTGCAGGCTCTTTGTGTGCCAAACTGCCAAATCCCACAGCTCCCACCAGCTGCACTTCTCCTGGGGGAGTTACAGGGACCCAAGAGCAACTGCCAGTGGCCCTGGGCTCTCGCGTGCACCCTCTTCCACAGCTCCCAGGTCATGTTGGGTGCTGCCCCAGCATCCCTACGTGGGCCACTGAGAGCTGTCCCTGTCATGAGTGCAAGCCATTTTATATTTCCCCTGTTAGACAGCCCCCACCTCCTAGTCCTTTTCAGGCAGAGGGCGGTCTCCCTACCAGGTTGGCTCATGGTTTATGGTGACTAGAGCTGAAAGTCCCCTCTGGGCTCACTGACCATCACCAGTCTCCCCACTCCACTGCTTGGGCACTCTATTGGTTTGGGATCCCCCATTCTTTCTGAGTCTCCTGGAATCTGAGACCACAATGATCGACCTAGAATTCTGCTCTATTCACCCCCTCTGCCCTTTTCAGAAGGGAGTGCCTCTCACTAGAGCAGATTTCCAAGGATCCCAATTTTGTTTTGCTCCAGTGTTATATCACTTTCTGGTGGCCAGCTTATGGAGGCTCCCTCCCCACTCCGCTTATCCCTGAAGATTCAAGGTTTCACACCTCTTACCTTGCAAAAGTAGTCATTTTTTCTGCTTGTGGAGATCCAGATAAATCTTCTTACATCTCAGGTTGAATTCATGTGTGTTCAAAAGGGTTTGATAGATATCCAGCTAAATTTGAGGGACCAGATGAAACGAGGTCCCCTACTCTGCCACCATCTTTCCCCTTAATCCCCATATTCTAAATCTAGATAATCATACTATTACAGACTGGAGTCCAAGAGGACATTTAACAGCTAATAAGACAGAAAATAAAGTCCATCCAGCTGGCAAAGGAAGGTGGATCAGCAGAGCAGCTTCCCCTATGATCTGGTGTGAAGGAGGCCTTAGCTCTCCACTTCCTCAGCTAGAGTCCCTTCCAATTCAATTGTCCCTCTGGAGGCTAGGACATATAATTCCCCCCCTCTTTGTGTGGCATGGAGAGTACTACAATTCCTCAGGTAATTACTCCATGATTTTTCATAAGAACTTTACTGATCATATTCAATTCTGTATACCACATCCTTATGTTTCCTTATTGGGAGCCAATATATCTCTATCTAAGGAGGATGGACTCTACATTATCAAGACCTCCAACAGGTGAAAAACATATTGTGCAGCCTGCCTAAGTAATTACATTACTTACCACAAAGCTACTCACATCATTCTTTCAAAAAGACAGCCTTTTACCTTTATCCCTGTCAACCTTACCAGGCCTTGGGAGGAATTTAAATTATTTAATATTCTTAATCAGGCACTTAGTGAATTAAAAAGGCCACACAGGTTTCTAGGCCTACTCATAACAGGTATTGTAGCAGCTGTCTCCATTTTGATGGCCATTAGCATTGCCAGAGCTGCCTTCACCCATACCATCCAAACTGCTCAATATGTTGATCAAGTTTTATATAATGTAACTCAAGAATTTCAACTACAACAGACAATTGATCAAAAATTGTTGGGGAGACTCCAACTGGTGGAAGGAGCAATAGAATACCTGGGAGAAAAACAAGAGGCCTTGGCTTTTGGCCAGCATCTTAATTGTGATTGAGCTCATAAAGTCATTTGTATAACCCCTTTACACTGGAATAGCACTCAATATGATTGGGAAATAATTACAAAGCATCTTCAAGGCTCCTTTTATGGCAACATAATCTTAGATATTCACAACTTAAAGGAAGAAATTTTAGCTTCTCTCACCACCATTAATGAGCATGAGTACAAACAAAAAACCTTGGGTATTCTGACAATCTACAATGGTTTAATCCAAAAAACTGGTTTTCCTATACTAAATGAGGACTCATCAGACTGTCTATTGTTTTACTTATTTGTTTGTTACTTCTGTTCATAGTCTGCAAAATTGGAGTGACAACACTTTCCCAAGCAGGAGACACCTGAGACCTGTACCTGGCACAAGTACAGTGAGACCTCCTATTTACAAAGAATAAAAAGGGGGGAAATGTGAGAATTTGTAATGCCAGCTAGGTAAGATTTAATAAATATATGCCTCCGTGGGTGAGATAAATTGAAAAGCAAAGAAGGAGTGTGCAGAAAACTGGGCCTTTTTTGCAGTTTCTGGCTTGAAAACAGCTGGATCCTTGTTGCAGCTCCGTGCACTCATGTGGGGAGTAGGTGCTTAGGAGAAACATTTATCTTTGGTGGTCACGTACTCCCTGCCTGCATGCATGTCACAAGCATAGCTTGTTATAATCAGAGGATACTCCCTATGTCACTGTCCTGATTATTAAAACTTCACACTCCTTTTTGTTTTTCTTATTCCCTTGATGTATTGATAACGTTCACAATAAAAGTGGAGGCAGAGCTTGGCTCTGGACCTTCTGCCACTAGAGGGTGTGGTCCCCACACCTTCTCCTTTCTCCTACTAAAGTCTGGAGTAATCTTTTTATTCACCACCTTGGGGTTTGCTGGCCAAACACAACAACTAAAGGTAGAGAAGAGGCCACATCAAGGAAAGTAAGAAGTATGGAGAGATGGTTTAGGGAAGAAACATTGCAAGTATTGCAGAGTGGAGGGAGCCATTGTCAGGGAGAAGGGCAAGAAAGAGAGAGGAGTATACAGGGGAACACACAAAGAAAACATTTCCTCAAAGTCATTGGCTTGGAAAACAAGGGGGGCTGAATTTCATGGGTTCTTGCAAACAGCAGGGCTTAAAGCCTAGACTTTTAAGAGTCAGCAGACTTAGATGTGTTAGAGCCTGGAGGCACTGCACTGCTCCTGAGGAGAAGGCAGGTAAACAACCTGGAAGCAGAGAGCATGGAAACGGAGATCTGAAGAATGCCTGGGCATATAGTAGGGAGATAAGTCACTCTTCTTGGAGTATGACCTTGAGAACAGTTTTAATGGAGATGCCTCACTAGCAACAAAGGAGCTGGCTGAGAGTGGCGGGCATGAGAATAAACTGCAGAGGGTCGCCAGCTGGTTCCAGTCGTCATTGTCGGAGTTGTTCTGTTGTGCCCAAGGGCTCTACAAGATTGGCGACCATTGCTGCCTTGTAGGCTGGTGCAGTGGCGCTTTTCCGCAGCCTGTGGAGCTTGCTGAGTGCCCTGGGAAAGTCTGGAGTGGACCTCTGAGCGGGCTGTGGAAGTCAACTGCTCTCTCCTTTCCGTTTTGCGTATGTACTGAGATGTTTTTCATCCACTGTGAATAGTAACCCAAAGAAGCCTCTGACTTCATACAATTGATTTTCTAAAGAACAGCTACCCATATTTAAAGCTCAAAACCCAAATGCGAAAAATTCAGAATTAGAAAAATCACCCAACTATGGAGGGAATTTCCTGATCCAGAGAAAAAAAATATATGAAGATGCTTACAGGGCACACTGGCAGGCATACAAAGAAGAGATAAACAGGATTCAAGAACAGTTAACTCCAAGTCAGATCGTATCTTTGGAAAAAGAAATCCTGCAAAAACGTTAAAAAAAAAAAAAGCATTAATTAAAAAAAAAGAGAGAGAGAGAGTTAACAATGCTTGGAAAACTGAAAAGACCTCACTCAGCTTATAACATTTTTATACCATAAAGTTTCCTGGAAACTAAGGATGGTACATCACAGGTAAAGCTGAAGACTATAAATGAAAACTGGAAAAATCTCTCTAGTTCTCAAAAGCAACTATATATTCAACTTGCTAATGATGATAAAATTCGTTATTATAATGAAATGAAATCATGGGAAGAACAAATGGTGAAAGTTGGATGAAATGATTTTCTATGTCGCACAGTAAAGCACCAAGGAAAAGATGCACACTGAGGAGTATTAAAATAGAAGACTGAGTTATGTTCATAATGGATAGGCACAAGAAACCAATTAGGTTTCAATATCTGAAGCCATTGAAAATTAGAAAGGATAAAGTTGGTGAACATTTTATTTTTAAGTCCTTTTTCTTTAGTCCATGGACTTCTGCCATTTCAATACATTTTGTATTAGTATCTTGCTTTGCAAAACCCAAACAGATAAAAAGTTCATGCGAAATTTATTTTGTATTGAGGAACTACTGAGGATCAAAATAATCCATGAAATGCAGTGGTGAATCATTTTAACTTTGATAAAGATAAATCAGACTGTGAAGTTTTTTTTAAACTTGATGACTGGAAAGAGTATTCTTGTTTCCTTATATATATATATGGAGGCAGGAGTTTAATTCAAAACTGTCCCAAACTGGAGAAGTCATAGTCTTCTATGATATAATTGTACATTTTAGAAGAGCACCCATAACTAATCTAGGTAAATTCCAATTCCTAGGTATAATTCATATGTTCAGAGTTGATGATTGTACATGCAAGGAATTGCTGATTTCAGTAGCAGTTTTTTATAAAAGGGATGGAGATATTTATAAAACATTTCTTCATTGCTTTTTTCCCAAAGTAAAAACAAAGAAATTATGTACCAAATCTATGCACATTGTTTTATACTACATAGAATAAAAATTTTAAATGTTTCCTAATTATATATCTTAAGGTGAAACATTCATTTTGCAGACTTTGTTTTCTTTCTTTATCATGTTATGTTAATCACCATACATTACATCATTAGTTTTTGATGTAGTGTTCCATGATTCACTGTTTGCATATAACAGCCAGTGCTCCATTCAGTACATGCCCTCTTTAATACCCATCACCAGGCTAACCCATCCCCCTACCCCGCTCCCCTCTAGAACCCTCCGCTTGTTTCTCAGAGTCCATAGTCTGTCATGGTTCATCTCCCCCTCCCATTTCCCCTGCTTCATTTTTCACTTCCTGCTATCTGATTCTTTTTTTTTTAACATATAATGTCGTACTAGTTTCAGAGTTACAGGTTTATGATTCAATAGTCTTACACAATTCACAGCACTCACCATAGCACATACCCTCCCCAATGTCTATCACCCAGCCACCCCATCCCTCCCAACCCCCACGACTCCAGCAACACTCAGTTTGTTTCCTGAAAATAAGAATTCCTCATATCAGTGAGATCATATGATACATGTCTTTCTTTGATTGACTTATTTCGCTCAGCATAATACCCTCCAGTTCCATCCGCATCTTTGCAAATGGCAAGGTTTCATTCCTTTTGATGGCAGCATAATATTCCATTGTATATATATACCACTTCTTCTTTATCCATTCATCTGTTGATGGACATCTTGGTTCTTTCCATAGTTTGGCTATTGTGGATATTGCTGCTATAAACATCGGGATACACGTACTGCTTCAGATCCCTACACTTGTAAATTTGGGGTAAATATCCAGTAGTGTAACTGCTGGATCATATGGTACCTCTAGTTTCAACTTTTTGAGGAACCTCCATACTCTTTTCCGGAGTGGCTGCACCAGCTTGCATTCCTACCAACAGTGTAGGAAGGCTCCCCTTTCTCTGCATCCCTACCAACATCTGTCATTTCCTGACTTGTTAATTTTAGCCATTCTGACTGGTGTGAGGTGGTATCTCATTGAAGTTTTGATTTGGATTACCCTGATGCCGAGCAATGTTGAGCACTTTTTCATGTGTCTGTTGGCCGTTTGGATGTCTTCTTCGGAAAAATGTCTGTTCATGTCTTCTGCCCATTTCCTGATTGGATCATATGTTCTTTGGGTGTTGAGTTTAATAAGCTCTTTATAAATTTTGGATACTAGCCCTTTATCTGATACGTCATTTGCAAATGTTTTCCCCCATTCTGTTGGTTGTCTTTTGGTTTTGTTGACTGTCTCTTCTGCTGTGCAAAAGCTTTTTATCTTGATGAAGTCCCAATAGTTCATTTTTGCCCTTGCTTCCCTTGCCTTTGGCGATGTTTCTAGGAAGAAGTTGCTGCAGCTGAGGTCGAAGAGGTTGCTGGCTGTGTTCTCCTTTAGGATGTTGATGGACTCCTGTCTCACATTCAGGTCTTTCAACCATTTGGAGTCTATTTTTGTGTGTGGTGTAAGGAAATGGTTCAGTTTCATTCTTCTGCATGTGGCAGTCCAATTTCCCCAACACCATTTGTTGAAGAGAATGTCTTTTTTCCATTGGACATTCTTTCCTGCTTTGTCGAAGATGAGTTGACCATAGAGTTGAGGGTCCATTTCTGGGCTCTCTATTCTATTCCATTGATCTATGTGTCTGTTTTTGTGCCACTACCATACTGTCTTCATGATGACAGCTTTGTAATAGAGCTTGCAGTCCAGAATTGTGATGCCACCAGCTTTGCTTTTCTTTTTCAACATTCCTCTGGCTATTTGGGATCTTTTCTGGTTCCATACAAATTTTAGGATTATTTGTTCCATTTCTTTGAAAAAAGTTGATGGTATTTTTATAGGGATTGCGTTAAATGTGTAGATTGCTCTAGGTAGCATTGACATCTTCACAGTATTTGTTCTTCCAATCCATGAGCATGGAACGTTTTTCCATTTCTTTGTCTCTTCCTCAATTTCTTTCATGAGTATTTTATAGTTTTCTGAGTACAGATTCTTTGCCTCCTTGGTTAGATTTATTCCCAGGTATCTTCTGGTTCTGGGTGCAATTGTAAATGGGATCGACTCCTTAATTTTTTCTTTCTTCTGTCTTGTTGTTGGTATATAGGAATGCGACTAATTTCTGTGCATTGATTTTATATCCTGCCATTTTACTGAATTCCTGTATGAGTTCTAGCAGTTTTGGGGTGGAGTCTTTTGGGTATCCACATAAAGTATCATATCATCTGCAAAGAATGAGAGTTTGACTTCTTTGCCAATTCGGATGCCTTTTATTTCTTTTTGTTGTCTGATTATTGTGGCTAGGACTTCTAATACTATGTTGAATAGCAGTGGTGATATTGGACATCCCTGCCATGTTCCTGACCTTAGGGGGAAAGCTCTCAGTTTTTCCCCATTGAGAATAATATTCGCTGTGGGTTTTTCATAGATGGCTGTTATAATATTGAGGTATGTACACTCTATCCCTACACTCTGAAGAGTTTTGATCATGAAAGGATGCTGTACTTTGTCAAATGCTTTTTTCTGCATCTATTGAGAGGATCATATGGTTCTTGTTCTTTCTTTTATTGATGTATTGTATTGCATTGATTGATTTGCAGATGTTGAACCAACCTTGCAGCCCAGGAATAAATCCCACTGATCTTGGTGAATAATCCTTTTAATGTACTGTTGGATCCTATTGGCAAGTATTTTGGTGAGAATTTTTGCATCCATGTGCATCAAGGATATTAGTCTGTAAATCTCCTTTTTGATGGGGTCTTTGTCTGGTTTGGGGATCAAGGTAATGGTGGCCTCATAGTCCATTTCTATTTTTTGGAACAGTTTCAGAAGAATAGGTATTAATTCTTCCTTAAATGTTTGGTAGAATTTCCCCTGGGAAGCCATTTGGCCCTGAGCTTTTGTTTGTTGGGAGATTTTGGATGACTGCTTCAATTTCCTTAGTGGTTATAGGTCTGTTCAGGTTTTCTATTTCTTCCTGGTTCACTTTTGGTAGTTGATACATCTCTAGGAATGCATCCATTTCTTCCAGATTATCTAATTTGATGGCATAGAGTTGCTCATAATATGTTCTTATAATTGTTTGTATTTCTTTGGTGTTGGTTGTGATCTCTCCTCTTTCATTCATGGTTTTATTTATTTGGCTCCTTTCTCTTTTCTTTTTGATAAGTCTGGCCAGGGGTTTATCAATCTTGTTAATTCTTTCAAAGAAGCAGCTCCTAGTTTTGTTGATCTGTTCTACTGTTCTTTTGGTTACTATTTCATTGATTTCTGCTCCGATCTTTATTATTTCTCTTCTCCTGCTGGGTTTAGGCTTTATTTGCTGTTCTTTCTCCAGCTCCTTTAGGTGTAGGGTTAGGTTTCTTGTTTCTTCAGAAAGGCTTGTATTGCTATATACTTTCATTTTAGGACTGCCTTTGCTGCACCTGAAAGATTTTGAACAGTTGTGTTTTCATTTTCGTTTATTTCCATGAATTTTTGAAATTCTTCTTTAATTTCCTGGTGGACCCATTCATTCTTTAGTAGGATGCTCTTTGGCCTCCATGTGTTTGAGTTCTTTGTGACTTTCCCCTTGTGATTGAGTTCGAGGTTCAAAGCGTTGTCATCTGAAAAAATGCAGGGAATGATCCCATCTTTTGGTACCGTTTGAGACCTGATTTGTGACCTAGGATGTGATCTATTCTGGAGAATGTTCCATGGGCACTAGAGAAGAATGTGTATTCTGTTGCTTTGGGATGGAATGTTCTGAATATATCTGTGAAGTCCATTTGATCCAGTGTGTCATTTAAAGTCTTTATTTCCTTGTTGATCTTTTGCTTAGATGATCTGTCCATTTCAGTGAGGGGGGGGTGTTAAAGTCCCCCACTATTATTGTATTGTTGTTGATGTGTTTCTTTGCTTTTGTTAATTGGCTTATATGATTGGCTGCTCCCAAATTAGGGGCATAGATATTTACAACTGTTAGATCTTCTTGTTGGATAAACCCTTTAAGGAGGATGTGGTGTCCTTCCTCATCTCTTATTATAGTCTGTGGTTTAAAATCTAATTTGTCTGATATAAGGATTGCCACCCCAGCTTTCTTTTGGTGTCCAATAGCATGGCAAATAGTTTTCTACCTCCTCACTTTCAATCTGGGGGTGTCTTTGGTTCTAAAATGAGTCTCTTGCAGAGAGCATATCGATGGGTCTTGTTTTTTTATCCAATCTGATACCCTGTGTGTTTTTATTGGGGCAGTTAGCCCATTTACATTCAGGGTAACTATTGAAAGATATGAATTTAGTGCCATTATATTGCCTGTAAGGTGACTGTTACTGTATGTCAGTTTCCTTTCTGGTGTATGTTACTTTTAGGCTCTCTCTTTGCTTAGGGGACCTCTTTCAATATTGTTGTTTGTCCTGGAATCTTTTTATCTCTCCTTCTATTTTCAATGACAGGTAGCTGGATATAGTATTCTTGCCTGCATATTTTTCTTGTTTAGTGCTCTGAATATATCATGCCAGTCCTTTCTGGCCTGCTATGTCTCTGTGGATATGTCTGTTGCCAATCTAATATTTCTACCATTGTAGGTTACAGATCTCTTGTCCCGAGCTGCTTTCAGGATTTTCTTTTTGTCTCTGAGACGCGTAAGTTTTACTAATAGATGTTGGAGTGTTGACCTATTTTTATTGATTTTGAGGGGGGTTCTCTGTGCCTCCTGGATTTTGATGCCTGTTTCCTTCCCCAAATTAGGGGCGTTCTCTGCCATAATTTGCTCCAATATACCTTCTGACCCTCTCTCTCTTTCTTCTTCTGGGATCCCAATTATTCTAATATTGTTTCATCTTATGGTATCGCTTATCGCTCGAATTCTGCCCTCGTGATCCAGTAGTTGTTTATCTCTCTTTTTCTCAACTTCTTTATTTTTCATCATTTGGTCTTCTATAGCACTAATTCTCTTTTCTGCCTCATTTATCCTAGTAGTTAGAGCGTCCATTTTTGATTGCACCTCATTAATAGCCTTTTTGATTTCGACATGGTTAGATTATAGTTCTTTTATTTCTCCAGAAAGGGTTTCTCTAATATCTTCCATGGTTTTTTCAAGCCCAGCTAGTATCTTTAAAATCATCATTCTGAACCCTAGTTCCGACATCTTACTAATGTCCGTATTCATTAGGTCCCTGGCAGTCGGTACTGCCTCTTGTTCTTTTTTTTGAGGTGATTTTTTCCATCTTGTCATTTTGTCCAGAGGAAAATAGATGAATGACAGAACAAAATGCTAACAGGGTAAAAATGACGCCAGAAAAATATACACTAAACAAATCAGAAGAGAACTGAAACCGGGGGGAAAGAAAGGGAAAGAAAGAAAAAAGAAAAAAGAAAGAAAAAGAAAACAATAAAAAACAAACAAAAAACCAGAATATGACCAAATATGATCAGGCTGGTGCATAGATCCATGCCACACACTAGATTTTGGGTATTTTGGTCTGTTAGAAGAAAGTGTCCTTCAAAATTTTAAAGAAAGAAAAGCTTATACATGTACAAAAATAAGGGTAAATATGGTGAAGGGATGGAATATGACTGTAAAGTAGAAAATTAAAAAAGATTTTATAAAAGGAATTGGTAAGATAAGAAGCTGGTTGAAAAAAGAGAAAATGATTTAAAAGAGAGAGAGAGAATGTGATCAGCAGGAGACTAAGAACAAAGCCATATACTAGAGATTTAGGGTATATTTTGGTCTGTTAGAAGAAACTGTATCCCAAAATTTTAAAGAGAGAACAACTTATATATATATGCCAAAAATAAGGTTAACTACTATGAAGGGATAGAATATGACTCTAAAAATGAAAAAGAAGATTTTTTTAAAAAGGGATTGATAAGATGTTGGTTGAAAAAGGGAAAAAGAAAAATTCAAAAAAAAGAAAAAGAAAAAAGGAAATTAAAAAAATTAACTTTGAAAGACTAAAGGATCATGGGAAAAAAGCCGTGAATTCTATGTGCAGTATTCCCCTAGTGCTGGCATTCTGCCATTCTCATTGATGGGTAAACTTGGTCTTGGCTGGCTGTTCTTGCTGATCTTCTGGGGGACGGGCCTGTTGCAGTGGTTCTCAAATGTCTTTTCTGGAGGCAGAATTGTCCCACCCTTGCTGGGGCCGGGCTAAGTAATCTGCGCGGGTTTGCTCTCGGGAGCTTTTGTTCCCTGCATGCTTTCCGTACAGCTTTGGAGGACGAGAGTGAAAATGGCAGTCTCCCAATCTCTGCCCCAGAGGAGCCGAGAACTCAGGGCCCTACTCCTCAGTGAGTCCCCAGAGAAAAGCAGTCAATCACTCCCGTCTCCCCGGCCTCTGGCCTCACTCCGTGCTCACCCGGCCTGTGACCAAGCATTTCTATCTCTGGCACACGACCCCGTTTGGAGTCTCCAAACCCAGCAGATTCCTGTGGTGCACTCCCGCACCACTCCTCCTGGGGGAGGAAGGGGAGTCTGCCCCGATCTGCTGCTTGTTAGGTCCCTGCTGGAGGAGCAATGGCCCAACTAAGCTGCGGATCATGGTTTATCGCAACCCCGAGCTGAGAGCCCATTCCACGGCTCCGTCTTTGTAGCCAGACTCCCTGCTCCTGTACCTGGGAGCTCTGACACACTCAGGCACCCTTGGTCTTTCTGTGACCCTGAGGGTCCTGAGACTACACTGTCCCAGCAAGGGTTCCACCCCTTGCTTAGCCACTGGAGCGATGTCCCTCAGCAGAATCGACTTCTAAAATTTCCGATTTTGTGCTCTGTTGCTCTATCACTTGTCAGTAGCAGCTGACGGAGACCCCCTCCCCCACCATCTATCTTCCCGAATATCACCTCGGATTCACTTCTCTGCACGTCCTACCTTCCAGAAAGTGGTCGTTTTCAGTTCAGAGAGTTGTTGCTATTCTTTTCTTTGATCTCCTGTTGAGTATGTTGGTGTTCAGAATGGTTTGATCCCTCTCTAGCTGAATTCCTGGGACCAAATGAAATTTAGGTCTCCTACTCTTCCGCCATCTTGCTTCTCCCCTGTTTACTTTTTTTCATAGAGATATATATTCTGAATTATTTTTTCTTTCTTAACTGAGTATATTTAACCAGGGAGGAGGTAACTTGTCTGGTATAAGTTTTAAAATGAGAGATCTAAAAAACAAGTCATCAAAGTCTTTAGCCTTGGATTTTAAACATTTTGCATAAGATATATAACTCCATATATAATGCATAGCCAGCTCGGGCCTGTGAGCCAAATCCAGCCCAATGCTTGCTTTTTTTTAAAATTTTATTTTATTTTATTATATGATATTAGTCACCATACAGTACATCATTAGATTTTGATGTAGTGTGCCATGATTAATTTTTTTCATATATACCAGTGCTCCATGCAGTACATGCTCTCCTTAATACCTATCACCAGGAAAACTCATGCCCCTAACCCCCTACCCTCTAAAACCGTCAGTTTGTTTCTCAAAGTCGATAGTCCCTCATAGTTCTGTCCCTCCCCAATTACCCCCTTCCTTTTTCCTTTCCTTCTCCTAATGTCCTCCATGCTATTCCCTATGTTCCACAAAAAAGTGAAACCATATGATAATTGACTTTCTCTGCTTGACTTATTTCACTTAGCATAATCTCCTCCAGTCCCATTCATGTTCATGTAAAAGTTGGGTATTCATCCTTTCTGATGGATGAGTAATATTCTATTGTATATATGGACCACATCTTCTTTATCCATTCATCTGTTGAAGGGCATCTCGGCTCTGTCCACAGTTTGGTTATTACGGACACTGCTGCTATGAACACTGGGTACATATGGCCCTTCTTTTCACTACATCTGTGCCGTTGGGGTAAATACCCAGTAGTGCAATTGCTGGGTCATAGGGTAGCTCTATTTTTAATATTTTGAGGAAACGCCACACTGTTTTCCAAAGTGGCTGTACCAACTTGCATTCCCACCAACCGTGTAAGAGGGTTCCCCTTTCCCCGCAACCTCTCCAACATTTGTTGTTTCTTCCCTTGTCAGTTTTTCCCATTCTAACTGGTGTAAGGTGGTATCTCAATGTGGTTTTGATTTCAATTTCCCTGATGGCTAATGATGATGAACATTTTTTCATGTGTCTCTTAACCATTTCTATGTCTTACTTTGAGAAGTGTCTGTTCATATCTTCTGCCCATTTTTTGACTTGATTATTTCTTCTTTGGATGTTGAGATTAAGAAGCTCTTTCTAGATCTTGGATTTCAGACCTTTGTCTGTAGAATCATTTGCAAATATCTTCTCCCATTCTGTGGGTTACCTCTTTGTTTTGTTGACTGTTTCCTTTGCTGTGAAGAAGCTTTTGATCTTGATGAAGTCCCAAAAGTTCATTTTCACTTTTGTTTCCCTTGCCTTTGGTGACGTGTCTTGAAAGAAGTTGCTGTGGCCGATGTCCAAGAGGATACTGCCTATGTTCTCCTCTAAGATTTTGATGGATTCCTGTCTCACATTGAGGTCTTTCATCCACTTTGAGTTTATCTTTCTGTATGGTGTTAGAGATTGGCCAAGTTTCATTGTTCTCCATATGGCTGTCCAATTTTCCCAGCACCATTTATTGAAGAGACTGTCTTTTTTTCCATTGCATGTTTTTTCCTGCTTTGTCAAAGATTATTTGACCATAGAGTTGAGGGTCCATATCTGGGTTCTCTATTCTGTTCCATTGGTCTATATGTCTGTTTTTGTGCCAGTACCATGCTGTCTTGGTGATCATGGCTTTGTAATATAGCTTTAAATATGGCAACGTGTTGCCCCCAGCTTTGTTTTTCTTTTTCAAAATTTCCTTGGCAATTCGGAGTCTTTTCTGATTCCATACAAATTTTACCATTGTTTGTTCCAGCACTTTGAAAAATGTCATTGGAACTTTGATCGAGATGATGTTGAAAGTGTAGATTGCTCTGGGTAGCATAGACATTTTAACAATGTTTATTCTTCCAATCCATGAGCATGGAATACTTTTTCAGCTTATTGTGTCTTCTTCCATTTCTTTCATGAGTGTTCTGTAGTTCCTAGAGTATAGATCTTTTACCACTTTAGTTAGGGTTATTACAGGGTGTCTTACAGTTTTTGGTGCTATTGTAAATGGAATCGTTTCTCTAATTTCCCTTTCTACAGTTGCATTGTTAGTGTATAAGAAAGCAACTGATTTCTGTGCATTGATTTTGTATCCTGCCACATTACTGAATTGCTGTACAGGTTCTAATAATTTGGGGGTGTAGTCTTTTGAATTTTCCACATAAAGGATCATGTCATCTGTGAAGAGAGTGAGTTTGACTTCTTCTTTGCCAGTTTGAATGCATTGTATTTCTTTTTGTTGTATCATTGCTGTTGCTAGGACATCTAGTATTATGTTGAACAATAGTTGCGAGAGTGGGCATCCTTGACATGTTCCTGATTTTAAGGGAAATGCTCTCATCATTCCCCCATTGAGGATGATATTCGCTGTGGGTTTTTCATAGATGGATTTTATGAACTTGAGGAATGTTCCCTCTATCCCTATATTCTGAGGAGTTTTAATGAGGAAAAATGCTGTATTTTGTCAAACGCTTTTTCTGCATCAATTGAGAGGTCTTTTTATCCAATCTGCAACCTTGTGCTCTTTTATGGGAACATTTAGGCCATTCACTTTGTGAGTGAGTATTGTAAGAAATGAATTTATTGTCATCATGTTGCCTGTGAATTCCTTGTTTCTATAGATAGTTTCTGTAAATTTCTGTTCTATATCACTCTTGGGTTTTTTCCTCTTTTATAGATCCCACCTTAATATTTCTTGCAGGGCCAGCTTAGTCGTCACATATTCTTTCAGTTTCTGCCAGTCGTGGAAGCTCTGCATCTTCCCATCCATTCTAAATGAAAGCCTTGCCAGAGACAGTATTCTTGGCTGCATGTTCTTCTCATTTAGTACCCTGAATATGTCTTGCCAGGCCTTTCTGGCTTGCCAGGTCTCTGTGGATAGCTCTGACGTTATTCTGATGTTCCTCCCTCTGTACGTAAGGACTCTCTTCCTCC
Source organism: Halichoerus grypus (assembly GCF_964656455.1). Taxonomy (NCBI): domain Eukaryota; kingdom Metazoa; phylum Chordata; class Mammalia; order Carnivora; family Phocidae; genus Halichoerus; species Halichoerus grypus. The sequence continues at coordinate 83,590,372 of NC_135727.1, forward strand.
TAACTGCCCTTAAGATGGTTTCCTTGGTTCTAAGATTTGGGAGTTTTAATATTACATGCCGGGGCATTGGCCTGTTCTCCTTGATCTTGGGAGGGGTCCTCTCTGCCTCTAGGACTCGAATGTGTGTTTCATTCCCCAGATTAGGGAAGTTCTCAGCTATGATTTGCTCAAATATATCTTCTAGTCCTCTCTCTCTCCACCCCCTCAGGGATCCCAATAATTCTGACATTGGAACGTTTCATGGTGTCACTTATTCCTCTAGTTCTATTTTCACGGATTTTGACTTTTTCCTCCCTGGCTTCCTCTTTTTCCTTTTTCCTATCAGTTTGTCTTTTAGATCACTAATTTGTTCTTCTGCCTCACTTACCCTAGCTGTTAGATTATCTAGATCAGATTGGATCTCACTGATAGCATTTTTAAGTTCCGCCTGTTCAGATTTCCTTTCTGCCCTTAGAGACTCTATGTTGCCATTAATTGATTTCTCCATTCTATCTATCGTCTTCATAACTCCTACCTTGAAATCCATTTCCAACATCTTGATTATATCTGTATCCATTTGTAAATCTGTGGCAGACGTCATATTCTCTGAGTCTTTCCTATTTTGGGGGTTCCTCCTCCTAGTCATTCTGTTGAGTGGTGGTTGAGGGAATGTACAGAGTCCAAATTATTGACCACAGCTCAAGCAAGATGCACCTGTTTTCTTGGGACCTTAGGGTTGTTGGCCTCTTGTTCTCCCAGCCTGTCTTCTGGGGGAGGGACCTGCCATGTTGTTACTGAGGCAACCCTGCTTTGAGCAGAGTTGCCCTACCCCCTGTGTGTGGGGGATAGGCTCAGTGAAAACTGGTTTTGGGGGGCTTTTAGTCTCTGGCGGCTTTCCCTGGCAAATTTCCCTGGCAGCTTTCTGTGTTTCTTCCGAGAGTTGGAGCAGAAGAGACCGTTCCAACCCTCTGCCTCAGAGCAGAGAGATCGCAGCCTGTTCTTCAGTGAGCTCTCCAGGCCACAATGTCTCCATTTCTGTCTGTGTTGCTAAAACCGCGGTTTCTTGGGTTGTGTGCCCCACAGCAGCACTCCCAGCCCTCACTTCCACATCTAGGCATGTCTCTGCCCTTTGTGCTTATAAAACCACCAGACACCCCCAGGTCGCAAGAGTCCCTACTGCTCCATGTTTCAGTCTGGGTGGCTGCCCTAAAGTTCTTTCCCCACTGTTACTGGTCTGCACATCTGTGCCCGGTCCCCAACGTGGGAAGCTATTGAGCTTGGGAGGTGCAGGATCCTGAAGGCTCTCTTCCCCTTCTGTTTATCTTCAGATATCTGCCTGTGGAATCATGGCTCCCTGCTTCATACCTCAAAATCAACCACCTGGGATATTCTGGTTGTAGAGATCCAGATATATCTTCTTACTGATTCTTACTTGGCTGATTTTGTGGGTGTTCCGAGTGGTCTGGTAGATATCCAGCTCAATTCAGGGGACCGGTTGGAATAGGGTCCCCTACTCCCCCACCATCTTTTCCTCCCCTTTTTTCCCAATGCCTGCTTTTCATGGCCTATGTGCTAAGAATTGTGTTTACAATTTTAGGTCATTAAAAAGAAAATTTCAAGACACATGAAAATTAATATGAGATTCTGTGTCCATAAATAAATGAAGTTTTATTGGAACACAGTTATACTTACTTTTTTATTCATGGTTTATGGTTGCTTTTGTGCAACAGTGACAGTTGAGTAGTTGTTTCAGAGACTGTACCCTGCAATGCCTAAAATATTTACCATCCAACCCCTTACAAAGTAAGTTTGTCAGCCTATGGTCTATAGTACAGATTAGTGTGACTAGTGTTCTAATGTATAAATGTGTTGGGGTATTTATTTAAAACTCTTTCAGAGGCTCTTGTTTTAGAATCTTAAGAGAAAAGAACTCAGATCTCTGTAAAAGCTAAACAAACTTGCTCCAGTGTTAGCAAGGAAAATTATCTTTAGTTTCAAATTATGTTGCAGTATAATAAAAAAGGTCCATATAGTGTGAAAAAAGAAAAGGAGCTGGCTGACACCAATGTCTTCCCTCACCCCCCAGGATAAACACAGAGCCACTCGTGGGAAGCACGAAGCCCAACAGTACCTACAATGACTGCCTAAATTGCATACACTAAGTCACAGCCCCTTGCACTCTGGTGGGCCTACCCTTTTCAGTCTAGCTTACCTCAGTCCCAAAGCAAAGGGCTCCTGCTCCAGAAGACCAGGACAAAACCCTGCCCACACCACGTCAACCAACCAGAGTTCTCCAGACCTCAGTTCCAGTGGAGCTGGTGTCAAGTTTCATTACACAGGAAAACCAGAACCCACCTGGATAAAAGTTTCCACATTCAGGCCAGGGACCAAATACTACCCACAGTAAGCAAGAATATGTATACAAACTATTGGCCTGATGGATACAAGCCAAAACACAACAGCAGAGTTCACAGCACACACCACAGACACTCCCTGAAGTGCCAGAACCTAGGCACTACATGACCTCTTGTTCATAAGGCCTTTACTTTCAGGGTCAAGAGACATAACTGAGTTTCACCAGAGGGAGGGGGATTTTGTTTTAGGGCTTCCATTTTGCTCTAGTGAATTAAGTTAGAGAAAACTCATTTCAAAAAAGCACAAGCACCAAAAGAAAAAAGATTAGAATTCCTCAGAATTTGGGTGCCTGCGTGTCTCAGTTGGTTAAAGTGTCTGCCTTCTGCTCAGGTCATGATACCAGGGTCCTGGGATTTAGTCCCATGGTGGGCTCCATGCTCAGTAGGGAGTCTGCTTCTCCTTCTCTCTCTGCCCACCCCCCACCCTGCTCATGCTCTCTCCCTCTCAAATAAATAAAATCTTTAAAAAAAATTCCTCAGAATTTAAAAATTTTGTGCTTCAAAATATCCTATCAAGAAAGAAAAAAAAAAAGAGGGAACATTTGTAAATCATGTATCTGATAAGGGATTTATAGAGAATTTATAGAATACTTGCAACCCAATAAGAAAAAGAAAAATATAGGTGCAAGAAATGACAGCGCATCAGGGTGGGGCACAGTTTTGGCTCCCCTTTCCCCCTTGCTGGGCATGAGGTGTTTATGGGGCACCCGCTGCTGCTGCTGCTACTGCCACCACCACCACAACTGGTTGCTATCTCTATAGCAAGGAGGAGGAGTACTAGTTCAGCGACACAACTACAAAAATAAAGGACAAAGTATTTTATGAAACAAATCTTCAATCGAGTATAACATTTTGATGCTTGGCATCTAGATTCCTTGTGCCCTCACTGTGCCAGCAGCACCTGTAGATCATAGCCAAAGAATTTGTGTAGTTTGGGCTTGCCAACTGGATGAAGAGATGAAGAAAATTCATCCAATTATTTGAAAATATAATTACGTTGCTATGGACACAGAGTTTCCAGGTGTGGTTGCAAGACCTATTGGAGAATTCAGGAGCAATACCAGCTATCAATACCAAATATTGTGATGCAATGTAGACTTGTTAAAGATAATTCAACTGGGACTGACATTTATGAATGAGCAAAAAGAATATCCTCCAAGAACTTCAACTTGGCAGTTTCATTTTAAATTTAATTTGACAGAGGACATGTATGCCCAGAACTCTATAGAGCTACTAACAATATCTGGCATCCAGTTTAAAAAAACATGAGGAGGAAGGAATTGAGACCCAGTACTTTGCAGAACTTCTTATGACATTGGGAGTGGTCCTGTGCAAAGGAGTCAAATGGTTATCATTTCACAGTGATTATGACTTTGGCTATTTAATCAAAATCCTGACAAATTCTAACTTGCCTGAAGAAGAACATGACTTCTTTGAGATCCTTTGATTATTTTTTCCTGTCATTTAAAAGTGAATTACTTCAGGAAGAGCTGCAAAAATCTCAAAGGTGGTTTACAAGAAGTTGGTGAACAGTTAGAGCTAAAACCAGTAAAACCACAACATCAAGCAGGATCTAATTCATTGCTCACAAGAATGACCTTTTTCAACATGAGAGAAGTATGACAACATCAGTGCCTTTTTCTCAATTGGTTCTCAGGTTGAGAACATTAAAAATCTTATGGCAAAAAAAGAAAGGAAAACATAACTAAAAATGACCATATTATCTGAATAGACATTTCTCCAAAGATGATATACAAATAGTCATTAAGTGCAGGAAAAGATACTCAACATCATTAGTCATTAAGGAAATGCAAATCAAAACCACAATAAGATGCTACTTTATATCTATGAGGATGGCTATAATAAAAAGGCTAAATAATGACAAGTTTTAGTGAAGATGTAGAGAAATTGGAACCCTCACACACTCCTGATGGGAACGAAAAATAGTTCAGCCTCTTTAGAAAACAGTCTGGCAGTTCCTTAAAATGTAAAACACTAGGGGAGGGGGGAAAGATGGCAGAGGAGTAGGGGACCCTATTTCAACTGGTCCCTGGAATTGAGCTGGATAACTACCAGACCACTCTGAGCACAGACGAAACCAGCCTGAGATGTAAGAAGATCTGGATCTCTACAAACAGAATATCGCAGGCGGTTGGTTTTGAGGTACAAAGTGGAGAGCCGTGATCCTGTGGGCAGATATCGGAGGATAAACGGCAGCGGTAGGGTGCCTGGCTGGGGGGATCCTACACCGCCGGTGAGTGACAGCCTCGCGCGCTGCGGACGGGCACAGACTCGCAGACTGGAAGCATCGGGAAAGGACTTTAGGGCAGCCCCCGGGGTGGAAAACCAGACCGACAGGGTCACGCGCACGGGAACCGCAGGCCCCCTGGACAGAAACCAGAGCGACGGTCGCGTGCACGCGAACTGCAGCCTCCCAGATGGAAACCCGGTGCGCCAGGGTCCCGCCAGTGAACTGCAACCTCCGGGGTGGAAACCCCGAGGGGCGGAGTCGCGCCCACGTGAGCTGCAGTCCCCGGGACAGGACCCCAAGTGGCGGAGTCTCGCGCCTGCGTGCGAACTGGGAGCGGCTGGTGGTTTTAGAAGCACAAAGGGCAGAGAGGTGCCCTGACCTGGAGGCAGGACTGGGGGGCACTGCGGAGGGGCGCACAAACGAGGACACTGCAGTTTATAGCAGCACAGACAGAAATGGAGACAGTGTGGCCTGGAGAGCTCACTGAAGAACAGACTGCAGTCTCTCTGCTCTAAGGCAGAGGGTTGGAAACGGTATCTTCTTCTCTGCCTCGCAGAAGAGACACGGACAGCCACCAGGGAAAGGCGCCAGAGAACAAAAGCCGCAAAGACTGATTCCCACTGAGCCCAACCCCCGCCACAGGGGCGCAGGACAACTCCGCCCAAACAGGGTTGCCTGAGTAACAGCGCGGCAGGACCCTCCCGCAGAAGACAGGCTGGGAAAACAAGAGGCCAGCAACCCTAAGGTCCCAAGAAAACAGGTGCATCTTGCTTGGGTTCTGGTCAATAATTTGGACTCTAAACATTCCCTCAAACACCCATCAACAGAATGACTAGAGGGAGGAGCCCCCAAAACAGAAAAGACTCAGAGATTACGACTTATGCTACAGATTTACAAATGGATGCAGATATAACCAAGATGTCAGAGATGGAATTCAGGCTAGCAATTGTGAAGACAATGGCTAGAATGGAGAAATCAATTAATGGCAACATAGAGTCCCTAAGGGCAGAAATAAAAGGGGAATTGGCAGAACTGAAAAATGCTATCGATGAGATCCAATCCAATCTAGATAATCTAACAGCTAGGGTAACTGAGACAGAACAGAGAATAAGCGATCTGGAAGACAGTATAATAGATAAAAAGGGAAAAGAGGAGGCCAGGGAAAAACAACTCAGAATCCATGAAAATAGAATCAGAGAAATAAGTGACACCATGAGGCGTTCCAATGTCAGAATCATTGGAATCCCAGAGGGAATGAAGAGAGAGAGAGGGCTAGAGATGTATTTGAACAAATCGTAGCTGAGAAATTCCCTAATCTGGAGAATGAAACACACATTCAAGTCCTAGAGGCAGAGAGGACCCCCCTAAGATCAAGAAAAACAGGCCAACACCCCGGCATGTAATAGTAAAACTTGCAAATCTTAGAACGAAGGAAACCATCTTAAGGGCAGTTAGGAGGAAGAGAGTCCTTACGTACAGAGGGAGGAACATCAGAATAACGTCAGAGCTATCCACAGAGACCTGGCAAGCCAGAAAGGCCTGGCAAGACATATTCAGGGTACTAAATGAGAAGAACATGCAGCCAAGAATACTTTATCCGGCAAGGCTTTCATTTAGAATGGATGGAGAGATGCAGAGCTTCCACGACCAGCAGACTGTAAAAGAATATGTGACCACTAAGCCGGCCCTGCAAGAAATATTAAGGAGGGTTCTATAAAAGGAGAAAGACCCCATGAGTGATCTACAACAGAAATTTACAGGGGCAATCTATAAAAACAAAGTCTTCACAGGCAACATGATGACAATTAATTCATATCTTCCAATAATCACTCTCAACATGAATGGCCTAAACGCTCCCATAAAATGGCACAGGGTTGCAGATTGGATAAAAAGATAGGACCCATCCATATGCTGTCTACAAGAGACTCATTTTGAACATAAAGATCCATCCAGACTGAAAGTGAAGGGATTGAGATCTATCTTCCATGCTAGCGGACCTCAAAAGAAAGCTGGGGTGGCAATTCTTATATCAGACAAATTAGAATTTAAACTAAAGTCTGTAATAAGAGACACAGAAGGACACTATATCATTCTTAAAGGGTCTATCCAACAAGAAGATCTAACAATTGTAAATATCTATGCCCCCAACATGGGAACAGCCATCTACATAAGCCAACTGTTAACCAAAACAAAGAGTCATATTGAGAACAATATGTTAATTGTAGGAGACCTCAATACTCCACTCTCAGCAATGGACAGATCATCTAAGCAGAAAATCAACAAGGAAACAAGAGCTTTGAATGATACACTGGACCAGATGGACCTCAAAGATATTTACAGAACATTCCACCCTAAAACAACAGAATACTCATTCTTCTCGAGCACACATGGAACTTTCTCCAGAATAGACCATATACTGGGTCACAAATCAGGTCTCAACCGATACCAAAAGATTGAGATTATTCCCTGCATATTCTCAGACCATAATGCTCTAAAACTGGAACTCAATCACAAGAAAAAATTGGGCAGAAATTCAAACACTTGGAAGCTAAAGACCACTCTGCTCAAGAATGTTTGGGCCAACCAAGAAATCAAAGAAGAACTTAAACAACTCATGGAAATCAATGAGAATGAAAACACATCGGTCCAAAACCTATGGGATACTGCAAAGGCGGTCCTAAGGGGGAAATACATAGCCATCCAAGCCTCACTCAAAAAAATAGAAAAATCCCGAATTCACCAACTAACTCTACACCTTAAAGAACTAGAGAAAAAGCAACAAACGACGCCTAAGCCACGCATTAGAAGAGAAATAATTAAAATTAGAGCAGAAATCAATGAATTAGAAACCAGAAACACAGTAGATCAGATCAACGAAACTAGAAGTTGGTTCTTTGAAAGAATTAATAAGATTGATAAACCACTGGCCAGACTTCTCCAAAAAAAGAAAGGACGCAAATTAATAAAATTATGAATGAAAAGGGAGAGATCACGACCAACACCAAGGAAATAGAAACAATTATTAGAAATTATTATCAACAACTGTATGCCAATAAACTGAGCAATCTGAATGAAATGGAGGCCTTCCTGGAAACCTATAAGCTGCCAAGACTGAAACAGGAAGAAATTGACAACCTGAATAGGCCAATAACCAGTAACGAGATTGAAGCAGTGATCAAAAACCTCCCAAAAAACAAGAGTCCAGGGCCTGATGGATTCCCTGGGGAATTCTACCAAACATTCAAAGAAGAAATAATACCTATTCTCCTGAAGCTGTTTCAAAAAATAGAAACAGAAGGAAAACTTCCAAACTCATTCTATGAGGCCAGCATTACCTTAATCCCCAAACCAGGCAAGACCCCATCAAAAAGGAGAATTTCAGACCGATATCCCTGATGAATATGAATTCCAAAATCCTCAACAAAATCCTAGCTAATAGGATCCAACAGTTCTTTAAAAGGATCATCCACCACGACCAAGTGGGATTTATCCCCGGGATGCAAGGGTGGTTCAACATTGGCAAATCAATCAACGTGATAGAACACATTAATAAGAGGAGGGAGAAGAACCGTATGGTCCTCTCAGTTGATGCAGAAAAAGCATTTGACAAAATACAACATCCTTTCCTGATTAAAACTCTCCAGAGTTTAGGGATAGAGGGAACATTCCTCAAGCTCATAAAATCCATCTATGAAAAACCCACAGCAAATATCATCCTCAATGGGGAAAAGCTGAGAGCCTTTCCCTTAAGATCAGGAACACGTCAAGGGTGCCCACTCTCACCACTGTTGTTCAACATAGTACTAGAAGTCCTAGCAACAACAATCAGACAACAAAAAGAAATAAAAGGTATTCACATTGGCAAAGAAGTTAAACTCTGTCTTGTCACAGACGACATGATACTTTATGTGGAAAACCCAAAAGACTCCACCCCCAAATTACTAGAACTCATCCAGCAATTCAGTAATGTGGCAGGATACAAAATCAATACACAAAAATCAGTTGCTTTTTTATACACTAACAACGCAACTGTAGAAAGAGAAATTAAAGAAACGATTCCATTTACAATAGCACCAAAAACCATAAGATACCTCGGAATAAACCCAACCGAAGAGGTAAAGGATCTATACTCTAGGAACTACAAAACACTCATGAAAGAAATGGAAGAAGACACAAAAAGATGGAAAAATATTCCATGCTCATGGATCGGAAGAATAAACATTGTTAAAATGTCTATGCTACCCAGAGCAATCTCTACCTTCAATGCCATCCCGATCAAAATTCCAATGACATTTTTCAAAGTGCTGGAACAAACAATCCTAAAATTTTTATGGAATCAGAAAAAGTGGATGAAAGACCTCAATGTGAGACAGGAATCCATCAAAATCCTAGAGGAGAACATAGGCAGTAACCTCTTTGACATCGGCCACAGCAACTTCTTTCAAGATACATCTCCAAAAGCTAGTGAGACAAAAGCAAAAATGAACTTTTGGGACTTCATCAAGATCAAAAGCTTCTGCACAGCAAAGGAAACAGTCCACAAAACAAAGAGGCAACCCACAGAATGGGAGAAGATATTTGCAAATGACACTACAGATAAAGGGCTGGTATCCAAGATCTATGAAGAACTTCTCAAACTCAACACCCAAAAAACAAATAATCAAGTCAAAAAGTGGGCAGAAGAGATGAACAGACACTTCTCTGAAGAAGACATACAAATGGCTAACAGACACATGAAAAAATGTTCATCATCATTAGCCATCAGGGAAATCCAAATCAAAACCACACTGAGATACCACCTTACACCAGTTAGAATGGCAAAAATAGACAGGGAAAGAAACAACAAATGTTGGAGAGGTTGTGGAGAAAGGGGAACCCTCTTACACTGTTGGTGGGAATGCAAGTTGGTAGAGCCACTTTGGAAAACAGTGTGGAGGTTCCTCAAAAATTTAAAAATAGAGCTACCCTATGACCCAGCAATTGCACTCCTGGGTATTGACCCCAAAGACACAGATGTAGTGAAAAGAAGGGCCATATGCACCCCAATGTTCATAGCAGCAATATCCGCAATAGCCAAACTGTGGAAATAGCTGAGATGCCCTTCAACAGATGAATGGATAAAGAAGATGTGGTCCATAAAAAAATGGAATATTACTCAGCCATCAGAAAAGATGAATACCCAACTTTTACATCAACATGGTTGGGACTGGAGGAGATTATGCTAAGTGAAATAAGTTAAGCAGAGAAAGTCAATTATCATATGGTTACACTTATTTGTGGAACATAAGGGATAACATGGAGGACATTAGGAGAAGGAAGGGAAAAATGGGGGTGGGAATTGGAGGGAGAGATGAACCATGAGAGACTATGGACCTGAGAAACAAACAGGGTTTTAGAGGGGAGGGGGGAGGGGGGATTGGTTAACCCAGTGATGGGTATTAAGGAGGGCACGTACTACATGGAGCACTGGGTGTTATACGAATACAATGGATCGTGGATCACTACATCAAAAACTAATGATGTATTGTATGGTGACTAACATAACATAATAAAATTAAAAACTACAAAAATAAAAATTAAAAAAAATAAAATGTTAAACACTAGGTTACTATATGACTTTCCTAGATGTATACTCAAGAGAAATGAAAACATTGTGTCTACATAAATACTTGTATGTGAATGTTCATAACAATGCTATTCACAATAGCCAAAAAGTAGAGACAACCCAAGAGTCCATCAACTGATGAATAAGTAAATAATATGGTATATCTGTAGAATGGATGTTTCTTTGGAAATAAAATTAGTGATACATGCTACAAAATGGATGAGCCTTGAAAAACATTTTGCTAAGTGAAGGAAGCCAGACACAAAATATCACATATTTTATGATTCATCTATATAAAATGACTATAATAGACAAATCTATAGAGAGAGAAAGTAAATTTGTGGTTGCCTATTCCTTTGGGTTCTGCTGAGAAATGGTCAGTGACTGCAAATGGGTGCAAAGTTTCTTTCTGGGGTAATGGAAATTTTCTTAAACTAAGTGTGGTTATGGTTGCCCAATCCTTTAAATACTAAAGCCACTGAATTACATAATTTTAAAAGGTGAATTTTATAGTGTATGTATTATAGCTCAATAAAGCTGTTATAAGAATCAATGAAATCAATTCTCCTTACAACCAAGGAAATAAAAAGTGTATTAGTATCTCAATTAATGGAGGAAAAGCATTTGACAAAATTCAACATATATTTGCAATAAAACCTTTCAGCAAACAACAAATAGAATGGCACTTCCTTAACATGATAAAAGACATCCATAAATAATCTATAACATCATATTTAATCATGAAAGACTGAATATTTAAAAATAGTAAGAATGACCTCTCTCACCACCACATTTCAGCATCATACTGGAAATACAAGCCAGGTTAATGGGAGGGAGGAAAAAAGGAAAGAAAAATCTAAAGTGCAAAGAGAGAGAGAAGTTGGGATAAGAAATAAAGACACTAATGATGGCAGAGATGAGGAAAATGATGATGATGTGAAGAAAAGCAGAGAGAAATCTGGGGCAAGAGGTGCTGCATGACAGCTCTTGTATTCCCCACTTTATTGCCTTGCTTCTTGCAGCAGGTCCTGGAATGACAGCTGGATCCTATAACTTTGTCTCATGGCAGTTCTGCTAAGTGACAGTGGTAAGAGGAAATAGCCCAAGAGAGGTCAAATTCTTATGGTAAACAGGGGTAGGTTGGGCCTCAATGGGGACCTTGTACCTCCTAAGTCAGGTGGTTTTGCCCTGAAGGAAGGAAAAGTTCCAACTTATCCATTGTCATCAGCTCCAACTGTAACTGAACATAGCTAGAAAGTGGCTAAAAATGGAGGTAACAACACAGGCAGAAGTGCGGCTTGACAATTTGACCTCTGAAATTCTGTCCAATCCCATGATTCTCATGTATATAATGTACGTTTCATAAAATGCTATCTTAAAACTCATAATTTTATTAAGTCTCCGTTTAAGGTGTTTTATACTCACATAAATAATAGCAATAAAATCAAAAGAGAAAAAAGGGAAATTGATTATAGAAGACTCCTCAAAAAGGCCTACATATTTGTAAGTAAAAAATAAAACTCTCAAAAAAAAAATCCCTCTCTGTTTACAGACCATATGATTGTCTATGTAGAAAATCCCACAGTATCTGCAAAAAAAACCTCCTAAAGCTAATAAATGAGTTCAACAATTTTGCAGGGTATAGAGCCAATATACAACAGCTGGTGACATTTCTATATACTAATACTAAACAATTGAATATAAGATTATTAAAAATTACATTCATATTAGCACCAAAAATGTGGTACTTAAGAATAAATCTAATAAAATATGTGCAGGATCTGTGTGCAGAAAAATATAAAACACTGATGAAAGAAATCAAAAGCCTAAGTAAATGGAGAGATATAACTTGATGATTAGTTAGAATACTAATAGTGTTGGGACATCAGTTCTTCCCAGTCTGATCTAGAGACTGAACAAAATCCATCAAGAGTTTTGTAGATATCAACAAGCTCATTCTAAAATATGTACATAAAGTCAGGGTAAAATAGAAGAGCCAAACAAGTATATTAAAGGAGCAGAGAAGAGAATAACATTGGAAAAGTCACACTATCAATTTCTAGACTTATTCTAAAGCTCTGTAATTGAGAGAGTCGGTTATTACAAAAAAAGGGGGGGGGAATTTATGTGAGATGATGAATGTGTTAATTGACTTGATTGCAGTAATTCTTTCACAAAATATACATATATTAAAATACCACATTGCATGCCTTTTAAAAATCATGTTATACAACCCAAATATGTATCATGTTTTTGTCAACCATGTATCAATAAAGCTGGGGAAAAAAAGAGGGTTTTGGTGAAAAGATAGACCACTTGTTCAGTGGAACAACATAGAAAGGGCCAAAATAGATGTACACAAATGTAGTCAACTGATTTTGGACAAAAGGGCAAAGGCAATTCAAAGAAGAAAGGATAGACTTTTTAGCAAATAGTATCAGAAAACTAGACAACTATTTGCAGAGAAACGAATTTCAATACAACCTCATACCTTAAACAAAAGTTAATTCAAAATGGGCCATAGACCTAAATGTAAAGTGTAAAATTCTAAAATTTACAGAAGAAAGCACTAGAGAAAATCTACATTGGTTTGGCAAAGAGCTTTAGACATAGAACCCACAGCAGAATCCATAAAATAAAAAAAATAATGGCACTTCATCACAATTAAAAACTTCTGCTTTGTGAAGAATACAGTTAAAGGTCTAAAAGTACAAGCCACAGAAAGGGAGAAAAATATTTACAAATCACATAGATGAAACCCTCAAAACTCTAGAATAAGAAAACATGGACCCAGGTTTTTTTTAAAGGCAAATATTCAGAAAAGACACTTTAACAAAGAAAATATACAGATGACAAATATGTTTATGAAAAGATGTTCAGCATCATTAATCATTAAGGAGATACAAATTAAGACCACAATGCAACTGGTTAGTGTACACCAATGAGTGTGGCTAATAAAAAATAAAATCGTGACAATACCAAATGCTGAGGAGGATCCAGAGCAAATCAATCTCTTGTACATGCTGGTACACTTTGCAAACTGATCCCAGATTTCTTTCTTTTTTAAAAAAGTTTTTTTTTTTTTAAAGATTTAATTTATTTATTTGACAGAGAAAAACACAGCAAGAGAGGGAACACAAGCGGGGGGGTGGGAGAGGGAGAAGCAGGCTTCCTGCTGAGCAGAGAGCCCTACACGGGGCTGGATCCCAGGACCCGGGGACCATGACCTGAGCAGAAGGCAGACGCTTAACGACTGAGCCACCCAGGCGCCCCCCAGATTTCTAAGAGATTAGAAAAAAGATGAAGGAAATAAAGAGTGCTAATATTTTGCTGCAAAACTTGGAGAATGAGAAGTGGATTTAAGGTGGATTGTTTTATTCAAATGAATTCTCTGAATTTTACACGATTTCCACACTGTGCATGCAATTCTTTTGTAATCAGTGGAAGAATTTAAAAAGAGAGGAAAAAAGAAAAATATCCTCAAGATGTAAAGTCTGGTAATGACCAGATACTAAAAATTATATAAATATTGGGTCAGGATGACAGATAGAGGCGCGTTTCTCTCGTCCTACTTCAAATCCTTTTTAATGACAGGAAAGGCAGGTTTCGGTATATAAAGAATAACTCCAGAAGGGCACGGGGAAAAGAAAGGGCAGATTCTTGGAGGATGGAAAGCAGATGGGGCAAGGGCACTGAGGTGGGGGCTGTGGTGAGAAGACTGGGGGCCCTGAACTGAAGAGGGGGCGCCGGGGGCGGGGGATTGTGGGCCCAGAGGCTCCCTACTTTGGAAAGGGGCGGAGCTGGGAGCCAAGGAGAGCCTCCCAGGTCCAAGGCAGTGGTGGGTGTGAGTCTTGGGGATGGGGTGGGGGAGTGCGGTGTTTGGCAGGAAGGGGAGGCCTCTCTCCTGGCAGGAAGCTGCGCTACGGGAAGAGGGAGGAGACTGCGGCGGCGGCAGAGGCTGGTGGGAGCCAGATGTGGCAGAGCAGCTGCCGCCAACAGTGAGGCTGAGGGCCCGTGAGCCGAGTGCTGGGGACACCGCATCAATCCGCTTCACCTTCCTCACTGCCTTCCAATACACGCTTCCCGTCTACGGATCCTCCCGTCTCAGCTCGTGCAAGCACTCAGCTCATCGCCTGCTGATCCTCTTTCACCACTGGCTCACAGCGGAGGCAGCGCTGCAAGGTGTCCCATTTGGGCACGTGAGGGCCGCGATCCCCGGACTTGGGGAGGTGGGCCCTGGACTAGAAAACTGGAGGATGGGGGTTGGTGGGTGCCCGGCGGGAAAATTGGGGTCGGTGCTCCGATGAGTGATGAGGGAGACTAAGAAGGGTAATTTGGGAACTGTGGTATGTGTGTTGGGGGGAGCTGAAGAGCACCTGAATGATGTACAAAGGTAGCCAGGCATGAAAATACATTTGTTGTAGGCGCTCAACAGGAATATGGGGATGACCAGGAAGAAACATGAAGGAGAGATGAACACCAGGCATGGGGATGGGAGGCAAAAGGGATGAAGAATAGATGGCAATAGGAAGGAGACAAGGGGAGTGACAACATTAGTAGAAATGGAGTAATGGAGTGGGGGCTAAGAAATGGTAAATATTTGTGTTTGGGATGGGGGCTCTAGGATGGCAACAGAGGATCAGGCATTATGCAAAAGAGTCTACTCCCTCTATCTGGGGCCTCAAACCACTATAACCACCACAACCACCTCCTCTCTAATCCTGCAGCACAGCCAAAGAAGCCTGGAGGGAGGGCACTGAAGGCAAATATGCAATAGCATCTTGATATCCAGTATTCCTGCTGGACACATCTGAATAACTTGGGCAGAATGTACGTGGTGCCCGGGGAATTTGCAATACAGAGGGAAAAAAGCTCACACTATAATACACCAAATATTTCTCCCTAGCCTCTTTCCACCTCCTGCAGGTATGAAGACCCTTCACAAAAAGGCAGCTGCAGGGCAGCAAAGCAGGGAAACTGTTGATCATCACATCAGATCTGCAAATATGAGGAAGAAAAAGACCTGTCAAAAGAAACAGAGGGGCAGACCTTCATCCCAGCCTCGAAGGAACATAGTGGGCTGCAGAATTTCACATGGATGGAAGGAAGGTGATGAGCCCATCACCCAGTGGAAAGGAACCGTTCTGGATCAGGTGCCTATCAATCCCTCTCTTTATCTGGTCAAATATGATGGAATTGACTGTGTCTATGGACTGGAACTTCACAGAGATGAAAGGATTTTAAAGCTTAAAATCCTTCCTGATAAGGTGCCATTTTCTCGAGTCAGAGATGTGCACCTTGCAAATACCATAATTGGTAAAGCTGTGGAACATATGTTTGAGGGTGAGCATGGTTCTAAGGATGAATGGAGGGGAATGGTCTTAGCCCAAGCACCTATCATGAAAGCCTGGTTTTATATTACCTATGAGAAGGATCCTGTTTTATACATGTACCAGCTTCTAGATGATTACAGAGAAGGAGACCTCCGTATCATGCCAGAGTCCAGTGAGTCTCCTCCAGCAGAGAGGGAGCCAGAAGGAGTTATAGATGGCCTCATAGGTAAACATGTGGAATATACCAAAGAAGATGGCTCCAAAAGGACAGGCAAGGTCATTCACCAAGTCAAAGCCAAACCCTCTGTGTATTTCATCAAGTTTGATGATGATTTCCATATCTATGTCTATGATTTGGTGAAAAAGTCCTAACTGTTAGGGTAAACTTTGCCACATTTGTGGAGGCAAAAATATGTTTTGGATACACACAAAAATGTTACTTTTCAGTGCATTTAAACTTAAGGATCCCTTTTAACCCAAAATCTTAACCAGCATAACTGTTATTTGTTCTGAAAAATACAATTGTATATGGACATGACATACTGTGTAAGGAATTTGTCTTGTTGAAAAGATTGGGTGTGTTTGGTGGATGGAGCATGAAAGGAAGGGACAGCTGTAAATGCAGGCTATGGATAAACTTAGGCTACTATCATAATTAGTCATCTAAAAAAGGAATAAGAATTAGCTGGTCTGGTCTAGAGAGGGAGGAGGAGAAGGAACTAGAGATGGCCTCTGGGGGGAGGGAGAAGGGGAGGTGACTGCTTAGGAAGAGGTGGGGCAGAGCCAGAAATGGAGAGGCTCTCTGGAGGAGAGATGACCTAAGAGAGAGGCACCCAACTGGGAGGGGGTGGAGAATTAACAGAGAGAGAGTGAGATCTTGGGGCTTAGAGGAAAACAATACCTTGAGAAGAAAGGGAGACAAAGAAGCTTTGAAGAGGTCCAGAGCAAGGGGGAGAAAGAATTTGGTAGGAATCTGGAGAGGGGCTAAAGGATACTCAAAAGGAGGGTCTATGCATGAGTAAGGAGCCAGAAGGGGAGGAACACTGAGGAAGAAAGAATTCCACAGAGAAAGACTGATAGAGGAAGTGAGAACATAGAAAAGGAGGTATGGGGAGTGGGGCTCGTGAGAGATGGGGAGGCCCAGGAAAAAGTTGGACTTCTGGCAGTATCCACATTGTTCTCCCTGGCTCTGTGCAGAAAGGATGTGACAGCTGTCAAAGAACCAAATGGATTGGACTTCCAATACTATGTTGAATAGCAGTGGTGATAGTGGACATCCCTGCCGCGTTACTGACCTTAGGGGAAAAGCTCTCAGTTTTTCCTCATTGAGAATGATATTCGCTGTAGGTTTTTCATAGATGGCTTTTATGATATTGAGGTATGTACCCTCTATGCCTATACTCTGAAGAGTTTTGATCAAGAAAGGATGCTGTACTTTGTCAAATGCTTTTTCTGCATCTATTGAGAGGATCATATGATTCTTGTTCTTTCTTTTGTTAATGTATTGTATCACGTTGAGTTCCCTAAATGGCATTTTGACAAGGATGACTCAAAAGTTAAGCAGGAGCCAACTTTATACCTAAAAGGCTTTTCTTACTTCAGGGAGCTCATGCCACACCTGCCGAGTAGAACCCCAAGCCTTAGCCTAAACACACTGACCTGATACTCCATGAGCAGGGGGCTGTGAACAACCTCCTCACTTTTCCCAGAGGACCCAGGTGCAGTAAATCTTGGACCTGAAGTTCTTGGTTCATTCCCCTTATGCTGGATAAACTGTTCTTGTGGGGAATGGTTCAGCGGGGTGCTCAGGACTTAAGAGATGTGCCACCTTGGGATTGGAAAGTATTTTATCAAAAAAAAAAAAGGAACCTTGCTGAACACAGGTACAGGAGTCCCCTCACTGTTCTTTCTCCTACTGGACTGTGCCTTGCCTCCCTATAGAGGAGGGGCATCAGAGGATTGAGCCTAATGTTTCTCTCCAGCACATGGGGAGTACTTGACAGTCCATGCTTCTCTCAGCAGCTGCCTGAAACCACAGGTGGCTCCACCCAATGCTTCATTGAATAGAGGTCTGCTGCCTCCAGAAGCCCCATTCAGGCTATACCCCGACAAAGCTGGTGGCTACCGACCCTTCACAGGTACATCCTGGCAAGTCTTGCCCACGGAAGTTTGCGCAGTTCTGTTTCCAGGTGAGATGAATGGCATGGAGCAGTTGGGCTGGGAGTTGTGACTTTGTATAACTAACTCCTTCAACTGTATAATGCCACATAGAGGGGTGGTGGATTGTGGGGAGAGGGTGAAATAATCCCAATAAAGTCCCTCAGAAATACTGTGTCCTGACACATTGGGTCTGTGTTCTCTTTTTCTCCTCCCTCCTTGCCTTTCCCCAGTCCTGCTGTGGAAGTTTCCTTCAAAAGCCTCTCTCTGGTTTCCCTACCTCACACTTCACTAAAATATACCCCTGCCCTCGAAGAAGATTTAAGGTGACCCCACTGCCCAACCTTCCCTAACTCCATGCATAGGAGGGGGAGGGAGAGGCAGAGAGCTTCCAGAAGTCAAAAGGTGGTAATTCCATTTCATTCTTTCCACCCAACATAACCTGAAGCTGTTTGCTTCAAGAAATACAAAAAGCAAGCCCACCTCAGCATAGCAGGCATTAGTTTTCTTTCATACATCACAAAATTCAGTCTAGCAAAATACCTGCTGGCCACCCATTGGCCAATTTCAGCCAGCTATCATGTTTTGTTTGATCCTGATGTTTTCATTTGTTATTTTTAAATTAGCTACTGAGACATGTGGGAGATTTCACATTAAAAAATCCATAATTCTGGCCTGCCTGAAAAAAAAAAAGCAATAAACTGAGGATTAGAGCCCATATTCCAACAAGGATACAAGCAGGTGGGTGTGAGGAAGGGCTCAGCCCATTTTAGATTCTGAATGCTCTCTCAGCTTGGCCATATGTCTAGTTGGCCTGCTTCACTCCAATAAAAATCCCAGTTGTCCCCTGGAGGCATTTGCCTTTACAGTTTTGGAGCTAGATCCATGGGAAACTGCCTAGCCCCTTTTGCCTTACTTTCTCCCCATTTGCCTTTGAATTCATTTGTTTTATCTTTGTCCTCCAATACTTATTTTAGGTGGGCTCTCTGCCAGGCAGTCTTCTAGGGACAGGTACTGATGATACAGTAATGAACAAAAGAAATAAATAAAATAATCTTAACCTCATGAGACTTACATTTTAGTGTGGGAGACAGATAGTAGCCAAGATACAATAAGTAAAATACAAAGTATTTTCAAAGTGGTAAGTGTTAAGAAGAAAAAATAAATAAGGCAAGGAATGGAAAATAGGAACTTCAGGTTAAAAGCTGAAATTATACCAATAGGGAGTCCGGAGAAGGTCTCACTGAGAACATGACTTTGTAGTAAAGACCTGAAAGCAATTAGAGAACTGGCCCTGTGGCTATCTGGGTAAGGAACATTCCACATAAAACAACAGCAAGTGTTGAGGCTCCAGCCAGGAGTAATCTTGGCATGTTCAAGGAATACTGAGGATACCAGCATTGCTGAAACTGATTGAGCAAGGTAGAGAATATCAGAAAGTGAGTTCAGAGAAGTGATGTGGATCTGGGAGAAGCAGATAGCTTAGAGACTTTAAGGTCCTAGAATGAAATTTGGCTTATACACTGAATGTGATGGGGAGCCATTTGAGTATTTTTAGCATAAGCACGACTTAATTTGTCTCATATTTGAATAGGATCACTCTGGCAACTCTGGAAAGTAATGTGTATGGGGTTCAAAGATGGAAAAAGGGAGTTCAAATATACTAACAAAACAGTGGAAAGCCCTAGAAATAAGTTTGCATATAGGAAACTTGAATCATAATAAATATGACATTTCACATGAATGATGAAAAGACATTTTATTCAATAAATGATGCTGCAACAATTTTTTTGTCATATGCCAAAAAATAAACCCCTAACACAGATAATACATTCCAAGTGGGAAAAAAAGGTAATACTTCAATTTGGAAAGTAACACTTATAAAACTTTAAAAATATAAAATAGAAGGGGCGCCTGGGTGGCTCAGTCATTAAGCTTCTCCCCTCAGCTCAGGTCATGATCCCAGGGTCCTGGGATCAAGCCCCACATCGGGCTCCCAGCTCAGCAGAAAGCCTGCTTCTCCCTCTCCCACTCCCCCTGCTTGTGTTCCTGCTCTCCCTATCTCTCTCTCTCTGTCAAATAAATAAATAAAATATTCTTAAGAAATTTAAAAAATTGGGGCGCCTGGGTGGCTCAGTTGGTTAAGCGACTGCCTTCGGCTCAGGTCATGATCCTGGAGTCCCGGGATCGAGTCCCACATCGGGCTCCCTGCTCAGCGGGGAGTCTGCTTCTCCCTCTGACCCTCCTCCCTCTCATGCTCTGTCTCTCATTCTCTCTCTCGCAAATAAATTAAAAAAATCTTAAAAAAAAAAAAAAAAAAAAAAAAAGAAATTTAAAAAATTAAAAAAATAAAATACAAAATAGAAGTTGATATTTATATTTTTTCCTATGAAAATGCATAAGATTTCATTTCAAGACAAAAAACACCACAGGTATTAAAGGAAAAATCTAATAAATTTGATTATTTTAAAATAGACATGTTTTCATATTCCTACACATTTTATTCATTTTCATATTGCATATTTTAAAATATGCAAAATTTCAAAAACCATCATATGCAAAGTGGAATAAAATGAGATTAAGTTACAAACTTTGATAGTTAAAATGAATGAAATAACAAAAATACATTCAGTGATAAAAAAACAAACAGTCCATAGGAAATTTGGCAAAAAATATGAACAGGCAATTCACAAAGAGATCACTTGAAGCTGTTTGCTTCAAGAAATACAAAAACATATATTATCTTAATCTGCTCCCCATTACCTTATTGTATCTTTTCTATAACATATGTCATCTTCTAACATACTATATAATTTACTTAGTTAATATATATATTGTTTTCCTACCAGAATGTAATCCTTGAAAGTGCATGATTTTCCTTGCTTTGTACTCACCAATGTATTTCAAGTTCCTATAAGAGTACCTGGAATATAGTAGGTGCTTAATATATATCTGTTGACTATATGAATCTCATCATCAAATACAAAAATGGTAATTAAAATAACATGTTTTCACACACATCAGATCAACAGCATATGTGAAGTTGGAAAATATGTATTGACCAGTTAAACAAGTGGCATATTCCATCCGCTGTAGGTGAGTGTTTAATCAGAGAGAAATTTGCTATTATCTAGTGATTTTCAAGATGGCATATTTCCAGCAATTTCACTCTTGTATATTGATGGAAGGCAATTTTGTATGTATCTCATATGTTTTTGCACATTTTGCAAGCAAGACACTGACTGTTCTTTTTTTTAAAGCTATCTTTTGGAAGATGTTTGAATGGGAAACTGCTTTGGAAGATAAAGACAGGATCTCTCTCTGAAGTAAAGAGCAAGTTTGCTTAGAATGTTTGGAAGTTAGAGAGTGATTCCCTCTGGAGCAAAGTACAGGAATGCTTTTTCCAATAAAATATTGTCTCCTTCAAGAACAAACAGAAAGGATGCTTCCTGCTCATTATAAAAGTCTGAAGTTTCCACACTGAGGTTTCCTCCATTGTAATGCAACCTACCTTATATGTAGTGTCATGTGACAAATTTGCATCACCCTATGGAAAGTGGGACTCAGTTTTCTAGGATAAAAATGCTGATATTCAGACAATTGCTATTACTGCAAATAATGAACTACCCTTTGTCTCTGACTCAGAAGTCTCATGTTTTCTTCGGGCACCCAAGAAACAGTGGCAGACTACATCATTAGCTCACAAATAATTTTATAATCTTCGCAGTTCTTGATACTTGTAGCAATGAGGATAGGATGCTGATAGAAGCATGGCTTTCTGCAAGAGGAAGAATGAAGACCTCACCAGATAATTAATGGAATTTGAAGGTAATTTATGTGAATTGGTGGTGAATTACAGACAAGCTATGAATAAATACTCTTCCCTCTTTAAATGAGGAGGAATTGGAGAAGTTGCAAGATGAGAGCTGGTGGTTCCCTGTCCACAATGAAGATCAAACTTTATATGCACCCATCTAAATATGCCGGAAAATTTTGGCAAACAGAGAAAATCAAACTTCTATGGCTCTGTTAGATAAGGATGCTCAAAACATGATTCTATAATCAAACAAAAAAAGCAGAATCAGTGAAATTTTGGGGGCAAATTCTGTGTACTCTGGGTGTTACCTCTAAATCTGAGTATATAGCAGGAACAGATGCTTGTATTTCCCTGCCCCATAAGGCCCAAATGAGATTCAGCCACATGCAGAGAAGTGTTAGTGGAACACATAAATCACTCTCCCACCAGTCTCCATGTCTCCTCCTGAGTGAATACAATCCCAGGAGGAAAAATGAAAATTATAGGTCAAAGACTTAAAAGAAGCACAGGTAATAAGTAAGAGGTTGAAAGATGTGTAAAAGTCCAAGATCTTTTTGCATGCAAGTAAAAATGTCTCCAATTATGTTCCTTATACTCCTTTGGGGTTGCCTAAACTCACTGACATTTGCCAAAATTGGATAGGTCAGAATTTAGTGCAAGTGCTTCTACACTTTGATTTCCAAAATTTTCACTACATACATGATGCCCTGATTATTGGCAATCAGAAGCCTCTATCTCAACAATTCAGGCTATGGTATCACACATTCCCTAGAAAGGGTAGCCAAGAAACCCCAACAAAATTCCAGAGCCTACTTACCAAGTAATGATTCTTAGTACTATGTAGGCAATATTTATAATACTCATATAACCAAACTCGAGTCTGTCTACCTGATGTACAGCAAAGTCAATCACTGAAACATCAGGTAGGCAGCAAGTAAAGAGTTTAATTGAGACAAACCAAATGAATAAGGCCTTAAATCTGCCTCCTGGAATGGGGAAAGAACAAGTTTTTGTTTGTTTGTTTGTTTGTTTGTTTGTTTTTTCATGATCATAGGCATTGAGATTGCACACATATTGATGAAAAGTGTGGGGAAATTTATGACTATTCATGAGGAAAGATGTAGCATGTGCATTGAGCAGACATATATGTAACATATATAACATGTTCAATTTGGGGTGGAGACTTACTATCAGAAGGAGGCAAAATTCACCCTTGAAGTCAGGAGGTTATCTTAAGACAAGAAGGTGGGGCTATGGGTATGCTCAGAGAGCTGTATAAACTGGACTGGGTCTTAGGATCCTTATCTAAGGAAAGAAATTCAGGGCCTTGCTTATTCATAGGCTGGAATCATATCATTTGATCTTGAGTCCAGGCTTCTGCAGAGACGGGGGTGGATTTGTTAGTAGGGTCTGAAAAGACATGATGGCTGATTAGAGAGAAATAGTTCTCTGAAAAACAAGCTGTAAGCTTTCTGCTAGTTTCAAACTTATTAACCATATGGGGCACAGTTTCAATTCCCTCCTGAGTTATGATCAATTCCCAGTCTTCAGAAATTGGAACGATGACTGCTGTGGCTACTTTCTTATCTCTGGTAAGGTAGGTTTTGGGTAAAGAGCAATTTTTGCAAATTTAGCTGTAACGTGCCTATGTGTAAGACTAAGTAGAAGTTTCTAATTTATATGTCACATCAGCAAGGAAATAGAAGCAACAAGGAGTGAGACATGCTAAGCATTTCCTTGTTACAATTTGTCTTTCAGGCAATCAAAGAAAACTTGTTTCTTCAACCCCTCTATAATGAAAAATGATGCCGAACACCTAAGTGAACATTTTGGACATTGAAAATGTTAATGATTGCTGGGGTATTCTGCTTTGTGCTTTATATCTAATATCTACAAATCACCATCTTTTGAATGGGGCCCCCAAAAACATCTGTTATAAAAACTGCCACACACGCTGTGCCATGCTCTCTAATTTTGGAGCCACACAGCAGTAATGAACCCTTTGAGCTATAAGTATCTGAGAGTGACTATCCATTGGACCCTCCAAAAAAGGTAAGCAATCTCTGTCTGGATGCGTAGTTACATTACTAAATTTTTTTTTTAAAGATTTTTTTTATTTATTTATTCATTTGCGAGAGAGACAGAGAGAGAACAAGCAGAGGGAGAGGGAGAAGCAGGCTCCCTGCTGAGCAAGGAGCCCGATGCAGGACTCGATCCCAGGACCCTGGGATCATGACCTGAGCCGAAGGCAGACGCTTAACCATCTGAGCCACCCAGGCGCCCCTACATTACTAAAATTTTTAAGCATTCAAGACAATGCTGCTTTTTTGTAGATATGAGGGTATTCTAAAATCATAATAACATACATAGGGGGATGCCTGGGTGGCTCTGTCAGTTAAGCAGCTGCCTTCAGCTCAGGTCATGATCCCAGGGTCCTGGGGATCGGGTCCCACATTGGGCTCCTTGCTGAATGGGGAGCCTCCTTCTCCCTCTGCCTGCTCCTTCCTCTGCCTGCTGCTCCCCATGTTTGTGCTCACTTGCTCTCTCTCTCTCTCTGACAAATAAATAAAATCTTTTAAAAAATAATAACGTACATAGGAACAAAAAATAATAAACTTGGTAGTAGAGGAAGATGGAAGTGGAGTAGGGGGACACCAGGCTTGTCTAACCCCACGAACACAAGATAACTATCAAACCATCCAAAACACACACACACAGAAATAGACGTGAAGACTGACAGAACAAACTCAACAACTAAATATAGAAAAGAGGCCACATTGAAGAAGGTAGGAAGTGAAGAGACGTGACTTAGGGGAGAAATTTATTGCAGGTGCAGCAGAAAAGAAAGAGCCCTGGTCATGGTAAGGGCAAGAGAGAAAGAGGAGCACACAGAGGAACACACAAGGAGAACATTTCCCCAAAGCCATTGGCTGAAAGGAGCTGAATTTCTTGAGTTCCTGCAACCAAGAGGGCTTAAAGCCTGGAGTTTCAAAGGTCAGCTTGCTTGGCTGGGATAGAGCCCCCAAGGCACAGCTCTGCTCCTGGAGGAAAAGCAGGCAAAGAACCGAGGGGCAGACTGCAGGAAAACAGTGGTCTGAAAAATGTTTGGGGAACACATGGTGGTGATTATTCGCTTTTCTCTGAGCTTGACCCTGAGAGGCAGCATTTGTTCCCCTGGAACAAAGGAGCTGAATGGTGCCATTTCCCTCACCCAAACCTAAGCATAAACACAAAGCCACCTGCAGAAACTCACCAAAGAAATAATGGCTTTGAATGACACACTAGACCAGATGGACTTAACAGATATATTCAGAGCATTTCATCCTAAAGCAGCAGAATACACATAATTCAAGTACACATGGAACATTCTCAAGAATAGATCACATAGCCCGGTGATATGTATTAAGGAGGGCATGTATTGCATGGAGCACTGGGTGTTATACGAAAACAATGGATCGTGGATCAGTACATCAAAAACTAATGAAGTATTGTATGGTGACTAACATAACATAATAAAATTTAAAAAAAAATAGATCACATACTAGGTCACAAATTAACCCTCAACAAGTACAAGAAAATCGATCAAACCATGCATATCATCAGACCACAATGGTATGAAACATAACTACAAGAAAAAATTTGGAAAGGTCACATATAAATGGAGGTTAAAGAACATCCTACAAAAAAAAAAAAAAATGAATAGGTTAACCAGGAAATTAAAGAAGATATTTTTAAAAATACATGGAAGCAAATGAAAATGAAAACACAACAGTCCAAAACCTTTGGGATACAGCAAAAGCAGTTCTAAGAGGGAGGTGTACTTCAATACAAGCCTATTTCAAGAAGCAAGAAAAGTCTCAAATACACAACCATACACCTAAAGGAGCTATAAAAGGAACAGCAAACGAAGCATAAAACCTGCAGAAGAAGGGAAAAAAAGATTAGAACAAAAATAAACGATATAAAAACAATCAAACAAAAAAAACAGGAGAAGAGATCAATGAAATTAAGAGTTGACTCTTTGAAAGAATTAATAAAATCAATAAACACCTAGCCACACTTGTCAAAAAGAGAAAGGACTCAAATAAATAAAATCACGAGTGAAAGAGGAGAGATAACAACCCACACTAAAGAAATACAAACAACTATAAAAGAATATTATGAAAAACTATATGCCCACAAACTGCGCACTCTGGAAGAAATGAACAAATTCTGGGGTGCCTGCTGGCTCTGTTGGTTGGGCATCTGCCTTCCACTCAGGTGATGATCTTGGGGTCCTGGGATCGAGCCCCATATCAGGCTCCCCACTCAGCGGAGAGTTTGCTTCTCCCTCTCCCTCTGCCTGCTCTTCTGCCTGTTTGTGTTCTCCCTCTCTCTCTGTCAAATAAATAAATAAAATCTTTAAAAAAAAAAGGAAATGAACAAATTCCTAGAAACCTAAAAACTACTAAAGCTGAAACAGGAAGTAACAGAAAACCTGAAAAGCCCATAACCAGCAAGGAAATTGTAGCAGTAATCAAAAATTTCCCAACAAACAGAAGTCCTAGACCAGATGGCTTCCCAGGGGAATTCTACCATACTTTTAAAGAAGAGTTAATACCTATTATTCTCAAACTGCTCCAAAAAAAAAAAAAAAGAAAGAAAGAAATGGAAGGAAAACTTCCAAACTCATTGTATGAGGCCAGCATTACCTTGATTCCAAAACCAAAGACCCCCCCACCAAAGGAGAATTACAGGCCAATACCCCTGATGAAAATGGATGCAAAATTTCTAATGAAGATACAAGCAAATTGAATCCAATAGTACATTAAAAGAATTATTCACCACGGTCAAGTGGGAATTATTCCTGGGCTACAGAGGTGGTTCTATATTTGCAAAGCAATCAACATGATACACCACTACAATAAAAGGAAGGATAAGAAACATATGATCCTCTCAACAGATGCAGGAAAAGCATTTGGCAAAATACAGCATCCATTCTTGATAAAAACCCTCAACAAAGTAGGTATAGATGGAGGATACCTCAACATGGTAAAGGCCATATATGAAAGACACACAGCTAATATCATCTTCAATGTGGAAAAATTGAGAGCTTTTCCTCTACAATCAGGAATAAGACAGGGAAGTCCACTCTCACCATTACTATTTCACAGACTACTGGAAGTTTTAGTCTCAGCAATCAGTCAACAAAAAGAAATAAAAGGCATCCAAATAAGGAAGGAAAAAGTCAAACTTTCACTATTTGCAGACAACATGATGATCTATTTAGGAAACCCGAAATACTCCACCAAAAAATTGCTACAACTAATACATGAATTTGGCAAAGTTGCAGGATATACAATGAATGTACAGAAATCTTTTGCATTTTTATACACTAATAATGAAGCAACAGAAAGAGAAATCAAGGACTCCACCCCATTTACAGTTGCACTAAAAACAATTAGATACTTAGGAATAAACCTAACCAAAGATATAAAAAATCTGCACTCCAGAAACTATAGAACACTTATGAAAGAAATTGAACAGGACATAAAGAAATGGAAAAACTTTCCATGCCCATGGATTAGAAGAACAAACATTGTTAAAATGCCTATATTACCCAAAGCAATCTACACTTTTAATGCAATCCCTATAAAAAGAGCAACAGCATTATTCACAGAGCTAGCACAAACAATCCCAAAATTTTTATGGAACCACAAAAGACACCGAATAGCCAAAGCAATCCTGAAAAAGAAAAGCAAAGCTAGAGGCATCACAATTCTGGACTGTAAGATATACTACAAGGCTACAGTCATCAAGACAGTATGGCACTGGCACAAAAACAGAAACATAGATCAATGGAACAGAATAGAAAGCCCAGAAATGGACCCATAATTATATGGTCAACTAATCTTTAACAAAGCAGGAAAGAATATCCAATGGATAAAAGATAGTCTCTTCAACAAATGGTGTTGGGAAAACTAGGCAGAAACATGCAGAAGAATGAAACTGGACCACTTTCTTACACAATATACAAAAATAAATTCAAAATAGATGAAAGACCTAAATGTGAGATAGGAAACCATCAAAATCTGAGAGGAGAACACAGGCAGCAACCTCTTAGACCTTGGCTGTCACAACTTCCTAGTAGACATGTCTCTGGAGGCAAAGGAAACAAAAGCAAAAATGAGCTATTGGGACTTCATAATATAAAAAGCTTCTGCACAGCAAAGGAAACAATCAACAAAACTAAAAGGCAGTCGATGGAATGGAGAAAATATTTGCAAATGGCATATCTGATAAAGGGTTAGTATCCAAAATCTATAAAGGACTTATCAAACGCAACATCCAAAACACAAGGCAGTTATGAAATGGGCAGAAGATATGAATAGACATTTTTCCAAAGAAGACATAGAGTTGACTATGAGGCAAATGAAAAGATGCTCAGCTTCATTTATTATTTAGGGAAATACAAATCAAAACTACAGTGAGATACCACCTCACACCTGTCAGAATGGCTAAAATGAAAAACACAGGAAACAGTAGATGTTGGCAAGGATATTGAGAAAGGTGAATCCTCTTACACTCTTGGTGGGAATGCAAACTTGTGAAGCCACCCTGGAAGATAGTATGGAGGCTCCTCAAAAAGTTAAAAATAGAACTATTCTCTGATCCAGCAATTGCACTACTAGGTATTTATCCAAAGGATACAAAAATACTGATTTGAAGGGGTACATATACCCTGATGTTCAGAGCAGCATTAACAATAGCTTAACTGTGGAAAGAGCCCAAATGTCCCTCGACTGGTGAATGGATAAAGACATGGTGTATATATACACAATGGATATTACTCAGCCATCAGACAATGAAATCTTGACATTTGTAATGACATGGATAGAGCTATAGTGTATTATGCTAAGCGAAATAATTCAGTCAGAGAAAGACAAACCATCCGATTTCACTCACATATGGAATTTAAGAAACAAAACAGATGAACATATGAGATTGGAAAAAATGAGAGAGGGAAACAAACCATAAGAGAACTTTAAAGATAGAAAACAAACTGAGGGCTGATGGAGGGAAGTGGGTGGGGCATGGGCTAATGGGTGATGGATGATGGGTATTAAGGAAGGCACTTGTTATGATGAGCACTGCATGTTATATGTAAGCGATGACTCCTTAAATTCCCCTGAAACTGGTATTATGCTATATGTTAACTAAAAAGAATTTAAATAAAAATTTGAAAAAAAATAAAATAATGGGCAGAAAACATGAACAGACACCTCTCTGAAGAAGACATATGAATGGTTAACAGACACATGAAAAAAATGTTCAACATCATTAGCCATCAGGGAAATTAAAGTCAAAACCACATTGAAATACCACCTTACGCCAGTTAGAATAGCAAGAATTAACAAAACAGGAAACAACAAATGTTGGCGAAGATGTGGAGAAAGGGGAACCTTCTTACACTCTTGGTGGGAATGCAAGTTGGTACAGCCACTTTGGAAAACAATATGGAGATTCTTCAAAAATTTAAAAATAGAGCTACACTATGACCCAGCAATTGCACTACTGGGTATTTACCCCAAAGATACAGATGTGGTGAAAAGAAGGGGCACATGCACCCCAATGTTCAAAGCAGCAATTTCCATAATAGCCAAACAGTGGAAGGAGCCGAGATGCCCTTCAACAGAAGAATGGATAAAGAAGATGTGGTCCATATATACAATGGAATATTACTCAGCCATCAGAAAGGATGAATACTCACCATTTGCATGGACATGGATGGAACTGGTGGGGATTATCCTAAGTGAAATAAGTCAAGAAGAGAAAGACAATTATCATATGGTTTCACATATTTGTGGATCATAAGGAATAGCATGAAGGACATTAGGAGAAGGAAGGGGAAAATGAAGGGAAGGAAATCGGAGGGGGAGACAAACCTTGAGAGACTATGTACCCCAGGAATCAAACTGAGGGTTTCAGAGGGGAGAGGGGTGGGGGGGTGGGTTAGCCCCATGATGGGTATTAAGGAAGGCATGTATTGCAATGAGCCCTGAGTGTAATACACAAACAATGAATCATGGAACACTACATCAAAAACTAATGAAGTACTGTATGGTGACTAACATAACAAAATAAATAAATTAATTAATTAATTAATTAATTAATTAAATAAAATTTGAAAAAAATAAAATAAAATATTTTTTTTTTAAAAAAAGGCAGCTGTGGAAAGCAGCACAGCAACAACGCTGATTCCCTAACATGCTTACACTGGCCATGTACCCCACACACACACACCGCTTTGATCTGGCAGGATCTCCCTTCTAAGTGAAGTTTGCCTCACTCCAAGCACAGTGGGGTCCTCTCCCAATCCAGCACAGACCCCTGACCACACCACATCTTCCAACCAGAGAGTTCTACAGGATCTCAGTTCTGGTGAAAGTGGTGTCAGGACTCACAAGCAGGTTTCACAAGCAGAGCAGAGGACAGCTAGTTAGAACTGACCACATTCAGTCAGAGACCAAACAATGCCCAAAGCAGGCAAAAAGAGCCTATGGAGATGACTGGCCTGAAGGATAGAGTAGCCAAAAAAGAACAGCAGAGTGTGAGCAGCACACACTGGAGACACTCCTGGAAGCACCACAATCTGGGCACTACATTACCTCTTCTTCATAAGGCCATTACTTTCAGAACAGGAGACATAACTGCATTTTTTAACACAGAGAAGAAGGCAGAGACTTAGACAAAATGAAAAGATAAAAAAAAATTGGTCCAGATGAAAGAACAAGGTAAGTCAATGGCAAGAGATGAAAGTGAAACAAATATAAGTAACATTCCTGACAGGGAATGTAAAGCAACAATCATGAAGATATGCCCTGGACTTGAGAAAAGAATAGATAAAATCAGTGAGAACCTTACCAGAGATATACAAGATTTAAAAAAGAATAAATCATAGATGAAGAGGACAATAAACAAGATCCGAAACAAACTTGATGCAAAGAATAGTTAATCTGCAAATGGGCATAAAAATAAAGCTAAAGTAGCAATAAATATATCAGAAAAATTAACCTATAAAACAATGCCTGTAATAAGAGATAAAGAAGTGCACTATATAATCATAAAGGGGACAATCCAACAAAAAGATCTAAGAATTGTAAATATTTATGGACTAAACATGGGAGCACCCAAATATATGAAACAATTAATAACATACATAAAGGAACTCATTGTTAATAAAACAACAATAGTAGGGGAAGTTAACACCACACTTACATCAATGGACAGATCATCTAAACAGAAATGAACAAGGAAACAATGGCTTTGAATGACACACTGGACCAGATGGACGTCACATATGTATACATAATATTCCATCCTAAAGCAGAAGAATAAACATTATTTTTAAGTGCACATGGGACATTCTCCAGAATAGATCACATACTAGGTCAAAAATCAGGCCTCAACAAGTACAGAATGATTGAGATCATATCATACATATTTTATGACCACAATGTTATGAAACTTGAAGTGAACCACAATAAAAAAAATCTTGGAAAAACCGAAAATACATGGAGGTTAAACAACATGTTACTAAACAGTGAATGTGTCAACCAGGAAATCAAAGAAGAAATAATTTAAAAAACCACATGGAAACAAATGATAATAAAAACACAATTGTCCAAAACTTTGGGATGCAGCAAAGAGATCTTAAAAAAGAAGTATATAGCAAAAAAGGTTAACCTCAAGAAGGAAGAAAAATCTAGGGCGCCTGGGTGGCTCAGTTGGTTAAGCGACTGCCTTCGGCTCAGGTCATGATCCTGGAGTCCCTGGATCGAGTCCCACATCGGGCTCCCTGCTCGGCAGGGAGTCTGCTTCTCCCTCTGACCCTCCCCCCTCTCATGTGCTCTCTCTCATTCTCTCTCTCTCAAATAAATAAATAAAAATCTTTAAAAAAAAAAAAAAGAAGGAAGAAAAATCTCAAAGAAAAAACCTAATCTTACACCTAAAGGAGCTAGAAAAGAAAAACAAATGAAGCCTAAAGGTGGCAGAAAGAAGGAAATAATAAAGATTAGAGCATAAATAAATGATGCAGAAACTAAGAAAACCATACAACAGATCAACAAAACCAGGAACTACTTCTTTGAAAAAAATAAATAAAATTGAAAACCTCCTAGTGAAATATACCAAAAAGATAAATAACCCAAATTAATAAAATCACAAATAAGAGAGAGGACATATCAACCAACACCACAGAAATAAAAACGAATGTAATAGAGTATGCTGAAAAACTATATGCATACAAATTGGACAACCTGGAAGAAATGTATGAATTCCAAGAAACATAAAAATTACCTAAAATGAAACAGGAAAAAATAAAAAACTTGAAGAGACCAATAACCACCAAAGACATTCAATCAGTAATCAAAAATCTCCCAAAAACAGAAGATCAGGGCCAGATGGCTTCACAGGTGAATTCTACAAAAAAACTTAAACTACAGTTAACTTCTATAATTGTCAAACTATTCCAAAAAAATACAAAAGGAAGGAAAAGTACAAATGCATTCTATGAGGACAGCATTACCCTGATACTAAAACCAGATAAAGAATTCAGTAAGAAAGAAAACTACATGCCAATACCCTTGATGAACATGGATTCAAAAATTCTCGACTAAATACTGGCAAACCAAATCGAACATTATATTAGTCATTCAACACAATTAAGTGGGTTTATTCCTGGGATGCCAGAGTGGTTCAATATTGGCAAACTGAAAATCATGATATACCACATCTATGAAAGATAGGATAGGAACCATATGATCATTTCAATAGATGCAAAAAAAAGCAATTGACAAAAACAAACATCCATTTATGATAAAAAATCCTCAAAAAAATTAGAGATAAAGAGAACATACATAAACATAATAAAGGACATATCTGAAAAACCCACAGTTAAGACATCCTCAAAGGGGAAAAACTGAGAGCTTTTCCTCTATGTTCAAGAAGACAGGGATGTCCACTGCCACAACTCTTATTAAACATAGTGTTGGAAGTACTATCCATAGCAATCACACAACACAAAGAAATAAATGGCATCCAAATCAACAAGAAAGAATTCTACCTTTCATGTTTGCAGATGACAGGATACTCTATATAGAAAACCCTAAAAACTCCACCAAAAAAAAATCTAAATGAATTCAGTAATGTTGCATGATAAGAATATCAATGTACAGATGGGAGAGCAAGATGGCAGAGGAGTAGGAGAACTAAATTTCGTCTGGTCCCAGGAATTCAGCTAGATAAGGATCAAAACATTCTGAATACCTACGATCTCAACAGGACATCAAAGAAAAGAATAGCAGCAACTCTCTGAACAGAAAAGCGACCACTTTCTGGAAGGTAGGACGTGCGGAGAAGTGAATCCAAGGTGATATTCGGGAAGATAGACGGTGGGGGAGGGGGCCTCCGTCAGCAGCTACCGGCAAGTGATAGAGCAGTGGAGCACAAAATCGGAACATTTAGAAGTCTGCTCCATTGAGGGACGTTGCTCCAGTGACTAAGCCAGGGGTGGAACCCTCACTGGGACAGTGTGGTCTCAGGACTCTCAGGGTCACAGAAAGACGGGGTGTGCCTGAGTGCGGCAGAGCTCCCAGGTATCAGAGCACGGAACCGGCTGCAGAGACAGAGACGAGGAGTGGGCTCTCAGCTCGGGGTTGCCTTAAACTGTGATCCACGGCACAGTCGGGCCACTGCTCTTCCAACAGGGACCCAACAAGCGGCAGATCCAGGGAGACTGCCCTTCCTCCCCCGGGAGGAGCAGTGTGCTCTGACTCTGCTGGGTTTGGAAACTCCAAAGGGGGTTGTGTGCCAGAGATAGAAACACTCGGTAACAGGCCAGGTGAGCACGGAGTGCGGCCAGAGACCAGGGAGACAGGAGTGATTGACTGCTTTTCTCTGGGGGCTCACTGAGGAGTAGGGCCCCGAGTTCTTGGCTCCTTCCAGGCGGAGATTGGGAGGCTGCCATTTTCACTCTCCTCCTCCAAAGCTGTAGGGAAAGCTTACAGGGAACAAAAGCTCCCTAGAGCAAACCCGAGCAAATTAATCAGCCCAGCCCAGGCAAGTGTGGGGCAATTTCGCCTCCAGCAAAGACATTTGAGAATCACTGCAACAGGCCCCTCCCCCAGAAGTTCAGCAAGAACAGCCAGCCAAGACCAAGTTTACCAATCAATGAGAACAACAGAACTCCAGCACTAAGGGAATACTGCACGTAGAATTCGTGGCTTTTTTCCCATGATCCTTTAGTCTTTCACTATTAATTTTTTTAACTTTCTTTTTCTTTTTTCCTTTTTCAGCCAACCTTTTTTAAAAAAATCTTTTTTATTTTTCATTTTTAGAGTCATATTCTATCCCTTCATAGTAGTTAACCGTATTTTTGAGAGATACATATACATTGCTCTCTCTTTAAAATTTTGGAACACAGTTTCTTCTAATAGACCAAAATATACCCTAAATCTCTAGTTTATGGCTTTGTTCTAGTCTCCTGCCAGATCACATTCTCGCCCCGCTTTTTTTTAAATCCTCTTTTTCTTTTTTCAACCAACTAGTTATCTTATCAATTTCTTTTATAAAATCTTTTATAATTTTCATCTTTACAATCATATTCCATCCCTTCATCATATTTACTCTTAATTTGTACATATATAAGTTTTACTTTCTTTAAAATTTTGGGAGGCACTTTGTTCTAACAAACCAAAATACGCCCAAAATCTAGTGTGTGGCACTGATCTATGCACCAGCCTGATCATATTTGATCATATTCTGGTTTGTTTGTTTGTTTTATCTTTTTCTTTTTCTTTTCTTTTTTCTTTCTTTCCTTTTCTTTTCCCCCGGTTTCAGGACTCTTCTGATTTGTTTAGTGTATAATTTTCTGGGGTCATTGTTACTCTGTTAGCATTTTGTGCTGTCATTCATCTATTTTCCTCTGGACAAAATGACAAGACGGAAAAAATCACCTCAAAAAAAAAAAAAAAAGAACAAGAGGCAGTACCGACTGCCAGGGATCTAATCAATACGGACATTAGTAAGATGTCGGAACTAGGGTTCAGAATGATGATTTTAAAGATACTAGCTGGGCTTGAAAAAAGCATGGAAGATATTAGAGAAACATTTTCTGGAGATATAAAAGAACTAAAATCGTCAAATCAAAAAGGCTATTAATGAGGTGCAATAAAAACTGGAAGCTCTAACTGCTAGGATAAATGAGGCAGAAGAGGGAATTAGCGATATAGAAGACCAAATGATGGAAAATAAAGAAGCTGAGAAAAAGAGAGATAAACAACTACTGGATCACGAGGGCAGAATTCAAGAGATAAGTTATATCATAAGACGAAACAATATTAGAATAATGGGGATCCCAGAAGAAGAAGAAAGAGAGAGAGGGGCAGAAGATATATTGGAGCAAATTATAGCGAGAACTTCCCTAATTTGGGGAAGGAAACAGGCATCAAAATCCAGGAGGCACAGAGAACCCCCTCAACATCAATAAAAATAGGTCAACACCCTATATCTACTAGTAAAACTTACGAGTCTCAGAGACAAAGAGAAAATCCTGAAAGCAGCTCGGGATAAGAGATCTGTAACCTACAATGGTAGAAACATTAGATTGGCAACAGACCTATCCACAGAGACCTGGCGGTCCAGAAAGGACTGGCATGATATATTCTGAGCACTAAATGAGAAAAATATGCAACCAAGAATACTATATCCAGCTAGGCTGTCATTGAAAATAGAAGGAGAGATAAAAAAACTTCCAGGACAAACAAAAACTAAAGGAATTTGCAAACACAAAACCAGCCCTACAAGAAATACTGAAAGGGGCCCCCTAAGCAAAGAGAGAGCCTAAAAGTAACGTAGACCAGAAAGGAACACAGACAATATACAGTAACAGTCACCTTACAGGCAATACAATGGCACTAAATTCATATCTTTCAATAGTTACCCTGAATGTAAATGGGCTAAATGCCCCAAACAAAACAAACGGGGTATCAGATTGGATAAAAAAACAAGACCCATCGAAATGCTGTCTGCAAGAGACTATTTTAGAACCAAAGACACCCCCAGTTTGAAAGTGAGGAGGTAGAAAACAATTTACCATGCTATTGGACACCAAAAGAAAGCTGGAGTGGCAATCCTTATATCAGACAAATTAGATTTTAAACCACAGACTATAATAAGAGATGAGGAAGGACACCCATCCTCCTTAAAGGGTCGATCTAACAGTTGTAAATATCTATGCCCCTAACATGGGAGCAGCCAATCATATAAGCCAAATAATAACAAAAGCAAAGAAACACATCAACAAGAATACAATAATAGTGGGGGACTTTAACAGCCCCCTCACTGAAATGGGCAGATCATCTAAGCAAAAGATCAACAAGGAAATAAAGACTTTAAATGACACACTGGATCAAATGGACTTCACAGATCTATTCAGAACATTCCATCCCAAAGCAACAGAATGCACATTTTTCTCTAGTGCCCATAGAACATTCTCCAGAATCTATCACATCCTAGGTCACAAATCAGGTCTCAAACGGTACCAAAAGATTGGGATCATTCCCGGCATATTTTCAGACCACAATGCTTTGAAACTAGAGTCAATGACAAGAGGAAAGTTATTAAGAACTCAAATACATGGAGACTAAAGATCATCCTACTAAACAATGAATGGGTCGACCAGGAAATTAAAGAAGAATTTAAAAAATTCATGGAAAGAAATGAAAATGAAAACACAACTGTTCAAAATCTTTGGGATGCAGCAAAGGCAGTCCTAAGAGGAAAGGATATAGCAATACAAGCCTTTCGTAAGAAACAAGAAAGGTCTCAAATACACAACCTAACCCTACACCTAAAGGAGCTGGAGAAAGAACAGCAAATAAAGCCTAAACCCAGCAGGAGAAGACAAATAATAAAGATCGGAGCAGAAATCAATGAAATAGAAACCAAAAGAACAGTAGAACAGATCAACGAAACTAGGAGCTGGTTCTTTGAAAGAATTAACAAGATAGATAACCCCCTGGTCAGACTTATCAAAAGGAAAAGAGAAAGGACTCAAATAAATAAAACCAGGAATGAAAGAAGAGAGATTACAACCAACACCAAAGAAATACAAACAATTATAAGAACGTATTATGAGCAACTCTATGCCAGCAAATTAGATAATCTGGAAGAAATGGATGCGTTCCTAGAGATGTATCAACCACCAAAACTGAACCAGGAAGAAATAGAAAACCTGAACAGACCTATAACCACTAAGGAAATTGAAGCAGTCATCAAAAATCTCCCAACAAACAAAAGCCCAGGGCCAGACGGCTTCCCAGGGGAATTCTACCAAACATTTCAAGAAGAATTAATACCTATTCTTCTGAAACTGTTCCAAAAAATAGAAATAAACTATGAGGCCACCATTACCTTGATCCCCAAACCAGACAAAGACCCCATCAAAAAGGAGAATGACAGACCAATATCCTTGATGAACATGGATGCAAAAATTCTCACCAAAATACTAGCCAATAGGATCCAACAGTACATTAAAAGGATTATTCACCACGACCAAGTGGGATTTATTCCTGGGCTGCAAGGTTGGTTCAACATCCGCAAATCAATCAATGTGATACAATACATTGATAGAAGAAAGAACAAGAACCATATGATCCTCTCAATAGATGCAGAAAAAGCATTTAACAAAGTACACCATCCCTTCCTGATAAAAACTCTTCAGAGTATAGGCATAGAGGGTACATACCTCAATATCATAAAAGCCATCTATGAAATACCCATAGCGAACATCATTCTCAAAGGGGAAAAACTGAGAGCTTTCCCCCTAAGGTCAGGAACACGGCAGGTATGTCCACTATCACCACTGCTATTCAACATAGTACTAGAAGTCCTAGCCCCAGCAATCAGACAACAAAAAGAAATAAAAGGCATCCGAATTGGCAAAGAAGAAGCCAAACTCTCACTGTTTGCAGATGATATGATACTTTATGTGGAAAACCCAAAAGACTCCACAACAAAACTGCTAGAGCTCATACAGAAATTCAGTAAAGTGGCAGGATAGAAAATCAATGCACAGAAATCAGTGGCATTCCTATACAGCAACAACATGACAGAAGAAAGAGAAATTAAGGAGTCGATCCCATTAAAATTGCACCCAAAACCATAGGATACCTAGGAATAAATCTAACCAAAGAGGCAAAGAATCTGTACTCAGAAAACTATAAAACACTCATGAAAAAAATTGAGGAAGACACAGAGAAATGGAAAAATGTTCCATGCTCATGGATTGGAAGAACAAATATTGTGAAGATGTCAATGCTACCTAGAGCAATCTACACATTTAATGCAATCCCTATCAAAATACCATCCACTTTTTCAAAGAAATGGAACAAATAATCCTAAAATTTTATGGAACCAGAAAAGACCCCAAATACCCAGAGGAATGTTGAAAACCAAAAGCAAAGCTGGTGTCATCACAATTCTGGATTCAAGCTCTATTACAAAGCTGTCATCATCAAGACAGTATGGTACTGGCACAAAAACAGACACATAGATCAATGTGTCTAGAGAGCCCAGAAATGGACCCTCAACTCTATGGTCAACTCAACTTCGACAAAGCAGGAAAGAATGTCCAATGGAAAAAAGACAGTCTCTTCAACAAATGGTGTTGGGAAAATTGGACAGCTATTTTCAGAAGAATGATACTGGACCATTTCCTTACACCACACACAAAAATAGGCTCAAAATGGTTGAAAGCCCTAAATGTGAGACAGGAGTCCATCAACATCCAGAGGAGAACACAAGCAATAACCTCTTCGACCTCAGCTGCAGCAACTTCTTCCTAGAAACATCACCAAAGGCAAGGGAAGCAAGGGCAAAAATGATCTATTGGGACCTCATCAAGATAAAAAGCTTTTGCACAGCAAAAGAAACAGCCAACAAAACCAAAAGACAACCGACAGAATGGGAGAAGACATTTCCAAATGACATATCAGATAAAGCGCTACTATCCAAAATCTATAAAGAGCTTATTAAACTCAACACCCAAAGAACATATGATCCAATCAAGAAATGGGCAGAAGACATGAACAGACATTTTTCCAAAGAAGACATCCAAACGGCCAACAGACACATGAAAAAGTGCTCAACATCGCTCGTCATCAGGGAAATCCAAATCAAAACCTCAATGAGATACCACCTCACACCAGTCAGAATGGCTAAAATTAACAAGTCAGGAGATGACAGATGTTGGTGGGGATGCGGAGAAAGGGGAGCCTTCCTACACTGTTGGTGGGAATGCAAGCTGGTGCAGCCACTCTGGAAATGAGTATGGAGGTTCCTCAAAAAGTTGAAACTAGAGCTACTATACGACCCAGCAATTACAGTACTGGGTATTTACCCCAAAGATACAAATGTAGGGATCCAAAGCAGTACGTGTACCCTGATGTTTATAGCAGCAATGTCCACAATAGCCAAACTATGGAAAGAGCCAAGATGTCCATCGACAGATGAATGGATAAAGAAGATGTGGTGTATATATACAATGGAATATTATGCAGCCATCAAAAGGAATGAAACCTTGCCATTTGCAAAGACGTGGATGGAACTGGAGGGTATTATGCTGAGCGAAATAAGTCAATCAGAGAAAGACATGTATCATATGATCTCACTGATATGAGGAATTCTTAATGTCAGGAAACAAACTGAGTGTTGCTGGAGTGGTGGGGGTTGGGAGGGATGGGTTGGCTGGGTGATAGACATTGGGAAGGGTATGTGCTAGGTGAGTGCTGTGAATTGTGTAAGACTGTTGAATCATATACCTGTACCTCTGAAACTAGTACATTATATGTTAAAAAAAGAAGAAGAAGAAGATAGCAGGAAGGGAAAATTGAAGGGGCGGAAATGGGTGGGGGAGATGAACCATAAGAGACTATGTACTCTGAGAAACAAACAGGGTTTTAGAGGGGAGGGGGAGGGGAGATTGGTTAGCCTGGTGATGGGTATTAAGGAGGGCACGTACTGCATGGAGCACTGGGTGTTATACGAAAACAATGGGTCATGGATCACCACATCAAAAACTAATGATGTATTGTATGGTGAGTAACATAACATAATAAAATAAAAAAAAGTAGAAAACTCAGAAATGAACCAACAACTAATCTGAAAGAAAACATTAAAAATATCCAAGGGGAAAATGACAGTCTCCTCAACAAATGGTTTAGGGAAAAGTGGAGAGACTTATGCAAAACAATAAAACCATACCACTTTCTTACACCCCAAAAGAATAAATTCAAAATGGATTAAAGACCTATATGTGAGACCTGAAAGCATAATCCTGAGAAGAGAACACAGACAGTAACATCTTTAACATCAGCCATAGCAACTTATTTCTAAATATGTCTCCTGAGGCAAGGGGAAAAAAAGCAAAAATAAACTATTAGGACATCATCAAAATATAAATCTTCTGCACAGTGAAGGAAAAAATCAACAAAACTACAATGCAACCTATGGAATAGAAGAAGATATTTGCAAATGACATATCCTGATAAAGGGTTAGTACCCAAAATATATAAAGAACTTATAAAACTCAACACCCAAAAAAATAAACCAGTTAAAAAATGGGCAGAGGACATGAATATACATTTTTCCAAAGACATTCAGATGGCTAACAGACACATGAAAAGATGCTCAACAGCACTCATCATCTGGAAAATACAAATCAAAACTGCGATGAGATATCATCTCATACCAGTCAGAATGGCTAAAATCAGCAAAACAAGAAAAAACAGGTTAAAAAAAATAAAAAGGAACAACAAGTGTTGGCAAACAAGTAGAGAAGGGGGAAACCTCCTGCAGTGTTGGTGGGAATGCAAACAGATGCAGTCATTCTGGAAAGAGTGTGGAGATTCCTCAGAAAGTTAAAAATATAACTACCATGCAAGCTAGCAATTCCACTCCTAGGTAATTACACAAAGAATACAACAATATTAATTTGCAGGGATACATGCACCCCAATGTTAATATCATAATTATCTACAATACCCAAATTATGGAAAGAGCCCAAATGTCTATTGACTGATGAATGGATAAAGAAGATGCGGTATATATACACAATGAAATATTACTCAGCCATAAAAAAGAATAAAATCTTGCCATTTGCAATGACATGGATAGACTTAGTACTATGTTAAGTGAAGTAAGTCAGTCAGAGAAAGACAAATACCATATTATTTCACTCATGTGGAATTTAAGAAATAAAACATAAGATCATAGGGCTAAAAAAGAGATAGGCAAAAAAAGAAACAGCCTCCTAAGTATAGAGAACAAACACATGGTTCCCAGAGGGGAGATGGATGAACAGATGGGTTAAATAATTGATGGGCATTACAGAGTGCACTAGTTTTGATGAGCATCAGGTCTTTTATGTAAGTGTTGAATCACTAAATTGTACAACTGAAACTAATATTACATTCTATGTTAACTAAGTGAAATTTAAATAAAATTAAAAACAAACACGGGAAACAAAAGCAAAAATGAACTATTGGGACTTGAACAAGATTAAAATCTTCTTTGTAAGGCTCTCATAGCAAACCTTGTCCAAAGCATCAGAAGCGTTACTGATCAACTCCTAAAGGAAAATCTTGTTGGAATAGAAAGTATTTATAACAAGGGACATGAGTTCGAAATTTTTGCCTGGAAGCCAAGTCTCCACCTCCTCCAGTTCATGGTGCACTTCCTTGGACATCTTAAAAGAGAAGAGATGAAGCATTACAGACCACAGTGGGCATGGACGGTTTCCAGTTCAGACTCCCCAACAAGGCTGCATGGGGGTGACTCAAGCTGTATGTCTTCTTTGAAAAAATATCTATTCCTGTCTCTGACTACTTTTTAATTGGACTGTTTTTAGGGTATTGACTTTTATGTTCTTTATATTTTTTGATGCTAACACTTTATTGAATATGTCACTTGCAAATATATTCTCCAGTAGGTTGCCTTCTAGTTTTGTTGATTTTTTTCCTTCACTGTGCAGAAGTTTTTTTATTTTGATATAGTGACAAAAGTTTATTTTTGCTTTTGTTTCCCTTGCCTCAGGAGACATATCTAGTAAGAAGTTACTATGGCTCATGTCAAAGATGTTACTGCCTGTGTTCTTTTCTAGGATTTTTATGCTTTCAGGTCTCACATTTAAGTGTTTGATCCATTTTGAATTTATTTTAGTGTTTGGTGTAAGAAAGTGGTCCAGTTTCATTCTTTTGCATAAGTGCTGTCCAGTTTCCCCAACATTTATTAAAGAGACTGTCTTATTTTTCCACTGGATATTCTTTCCTGCTTTGTCAAAGATTAGTTGACCATAGAGTTGTGGGTTCATTTCTGGGGATTCGATTCTGTTGCATTGATCTATGTGCTATTATTGTGCCAGTACCATACTGTTTTGATTACAATAGCTTTCTAATATAACTTGATGATCAGAAGTGTAATGCCTCTAGCTTTTCTTTCCTTTGTCATGATTGCTTTGGCTTTTCAGGGTCTCTTGTGGTTTCATACAAATTTTAGAATTGTTTGTTCTAGCTCTGTGAAAAGTGCTGTTGGTATTTTCTTAGGGATTGCATTAAATGTGTAGGTTGCTCTGGGTAGTATTGACATTATAACAATATTTGTTCTCCCAATCCATGAGCATGGAATGTCTTCTCATTTATTTGTTTCAGCTTCAACTCCTTTCATCAGTGTTTTATAGTTTTCAGAGTACAGGTCCTTCACCCCTTTGGTTATGTTTATTCCTAGATATCTTATGCGTTTTGGTGCAATTACAAATGACTGACTTCTTTTTCTGCTGCTTGTGTATATAAATGCAACATAGTGGGGCGCCTGGGTGTCTCAGTCGTTAAGTGTCTGCCTTTGGCTCAGATCATGATCACAGGGTCTTGGGATCGAGCCTTGCATCAGGCTCCCTGTTCGGCGGGGAGCCTGCTTCTCCCTCTCCCACTCTCCCAGCTTGTGTTCCTTCTCTCGCTGTGTCGCTCTCTGTCAAATAAATAAAATATTTTAAAAAATAAATAAAATAAATGCAACAGATTTTTGTATGTCGATTTTGAAACTTGTGACTTAACAATTTGTTTATCAGTTCTATTTTTTTTTAAAGATTTTATTTATTTATTTGAGAGAGAGAATGAGAGAGAGAGAGCATGAGAGGGGGAGGGCCAGAGGGAGAAGTAGACTCCCCGCTGAGCAGGGAACCCGATGTGGGACTCGATCCCGGGACTCCAGGATCATGACCTGAGCCGAAGGCAGTCGCTTAACCAACTGAGCCACCCAGGCGCCCCTGTTTATCAGTTCTAGCAGATGTTTTGTATTCTTTCAGGTCTTGCATATATAGTATCATATCATCTGCAAATAGTGAAAGTTTTACTTCTTTATCAATTCAGGTGCCTTTTATTGCTTTGTGCTGGCTGATTGCTGTGGCTAGCACTTCCAGTACTATGATAAATAACACTGGTGAGAGTGCCCCTCCCTGTCTTGTTCCTGACTGTAGGGACATTAAAGATTATGTAAGCTGTGGGTTTTTCATAGATGGCCTTTATGATGTCGAGGTATATTCCCTCTAAACCTACTCTGTCAAGGGTTTTACCATGGATGGAAGTTGTATTTTGTCAAATGCTTTTTCTACATCTATTGAAATGATCAAATAGTTCTTATGCTTTATTTTATTAATGTGATGTATCACATTGACAGAATTGTGAATATTTAACCACATTTTCAACCCAGGAATAAATCCCACTTGCTCATGATGAATGATTTATTTAAGTGTACTTTTGGGTTCATTTTGCTAGTATTTTGTTGAGGATCTTTACATCTATATTTATCAGAGATATTGTCTTGTAATTCTCTTATTTTGTGGTCTCTTTATCTGGTTTTGGTATCAGGATAATGCTGTACTCATGGAATGAAATTGTAAATTTTCTTTCCTATTGTATTTTTTGGAATAATTTGAGAAGAATAGGTAATAAATCACCTTAAATGTTAGGTAGAATTAGCCTGTGCAGCCACCAGGTCCTGGACTTTCATTTGTTTGGAGATTTTTTTTTTTTTATTACAAATTCAAGTTCCTTGCTGGTTATTGGCCTACTCAAGTTTTCTATTTCGTCCTGTTTCAGTTCTGGTAGTTTATATGTTTCTAGGAATGTATCCATTTCTTCCAGGTTTTCCAATTTGTTGGCATATAATTTTCATAATATTCTCATACAGGTTGTATTTCTGTGGTGTTGTTATTTCTCCTCTTTCATTTGTGATTTTATTTATTTGGGTCCTTTCTCTTTTCTTTCTGATAAGTCTGCATAGAAGGCTATCAAATTTATCAATTTTTTCAAAGAACCAGCTCCTGGTTTAATTCATCTGTTCTACTGTTTTTTGTTTGTTTGTTTCTGCTCTAACCTTTTTTGTTTCCTTCCTTCTTCAGCCTTTAGACATGGTTTGTTTTTCTTTTATTGTTCATTTGGGTGTAAGGTTAGGTTCTTTATTTGAGGTTTTTCATGCTTCTTATGATAGGTCTGTATGCTACATACTTCCCTCGTAA
The DNA here is from genome assembly GCF_964656455.1 of Halichoerus grypus. Lineage (NCBI taxonomy): Eukaryota > Metazoa > Chordata > Mammalia > Carnivora > Phocidae > Halichoerus > Halichoerus grypus. Next base: position 83,634,540 of record NC_135727.1, read on the forward strand.
AAATGATGTTGCTAGCGGGGCAGGGTGGTTCAGTCAGTTAAGTGTCCTACTCTTCATTTCAGCTCCGGTCATGATGTCTGAGTCGTGAGATCAAGCTCTGAGTCGTGCTCCCCACTCAGCAGGGAGTCTGCTTGAGATTCTGTCCCTGTTCCCTTCCCCCCAATCACACTCTCTCCCACTTGCACTCTCTCTCTCTAAAATATATAAGTAAATATTTTAAAGATTTTCTGCATCCCATAGATTGTGGACCATTGGTATTCATTTCAACTTGTTTCCATGTGTTCTTAAACTTCTTTTGTTATTATTTTTTAAATTTTAAAATATTATTTTATTACACAGCTTTACTCCTTAGGTACTTTCTGAGTACTTAACATTTCAAAAAGGCAAACCACTGTTAGGGCCATTTCTCCAAGAAAAACTGCAAATACGGGAAAAAAAATTTTAAAGAGGTGTGGTGGATTTAACCTATCATTATATAAACATCACCTGGGGATCAAGAGAATAAGAGTTTATCAACAACCAAATCCCACCTGGGTTCACCAACAAATCAATACTCCAGGTTCTGGAAGGAAACTTAGTTTTTTTTAATGTTCAATTAGCCAACACATAGTTCATCATTACTTTTAATGTAGTGTCCAATGTTTCGTTAGTTGTGTATAACACCCAGTGCTATTCACAACACATGCACTCCTTAATAGCCATCACCCAGTTACCCCATCCCCACACCCCCTTCCCTCTATAACCCTCAGTTTGGTTCACGGACTTCAGAGTCCCTCATGGTTTGTCTCCCTCTCTGACTTCTTCCCATTCTGTTTTCCCTTCCTTCCCTTATTGTCCTCTGTGCTATTCATTATATTCCACATGTGAGTGAAACCATATGATAATTGTTTTTATCAGATTGACTTACTTCACTTAGCATCATCCCCTCCAGTTCCATCCATGTCGATGCAAATAGTAGGTATTAGTCCGTTCTGATGGCTGAGTAATATTGTATATATGAACTACATCTTTTTTATCCATTCATCTGTTGAAGAGCATCTCAGCTCCTTCCACAGTTTGACTATTGTGGACATTGCTGTATGAACATTGGGGTGCATACGGCCCTTCTTTTCACTACATCTGTATCATTGGGGTAAATACTTAGTACTGCCATTGCTGGGTCATAGGGTAGCTCTATTTTTAACATCAAGGAACCTCCATAATGTTTTCCAGAGTGGCTGTATCAACTTGAATTCCCACCAAAAGTGGAAGAGGGTTCCCCTTGTCTGACATCTGTGCCAACATTCATGGTTTCCTGTCTTGTTAATTTGTGCCATTCTAACTGGTGTAAGGTGGTATCTCATTGTGGTTTTGATTTGTATTTCCCTGACGGCTAGTGATGTTGAACATTTTTTCAAGCATCTGTTGGCCATTTGTAGGCATCTTTGGAGAAGTGACTCTTCATGTCTTCTGACCATTTCTTGACTGGATTATTTGTTTTTTGGGTGTTGAATTTGAGTTCTTTATACATCTTGGATATGAGCCCTTCACCTGTAATTTCATTTGAAAATATCTTCTCCCATTCCGTGAGTTGCCTCTTAGTTTAGTTGTCTGTTTCCTTTGCTGGAAATAAGATTTTTATCTTGATGAAGCCCAAAAGTTCATTTTGCTTTTGTTTACCTTGCCTTTGGAGATGGGTCTTGAAAGAAATTGCTCTGGCCAAGGTAGAAAAGACTACTGCTTATGTTCTTCTCTAGGATTTTGATGGATTCCTGTCTCATATTGAGGCCTTTCATCCATTTTGAGTTTATCTTTGTGTATGGTGTGAGAGAATGGTTGAGTTTCATTCTTCTGCATATAGCTGTCAAAATTTCCCAGCACCATTTATTGAAAAGACTGTATTTTTCCATTGGATATTCTTTCTGGCTTTGTCAAAGATTAGTTGGCCATAGAGTAAAGGGTCCATTTCTGGGCCCTCTATTCTATTTGACTGATCTATGTGACTGTTTTTGTACCAGTACCATGTTGTTTGCCCAACACAGCTTTGTAATGTAGCTTGAAGTCAGCCATCATGATGCTCACAGCTTTGGTTTTCATTTTCAACATTCCTCTTGTGATTAGGGGTCTTTTCTGGTTCCATACAAATTTTAGAATTGTTTGTTCCAGTTCTGTAAAAAATGTCTATGGTATTTTGAAAGGGATGGCATTGAATGTATAGATCGCTCTGGGCAACATAGACATTTTAACAATGTTTATTCTTCCAGTCCTTGAGCATGGAATATTTTTCCATCTCTTTGTTTCTTTCTCAGTTTCTTTCATAAGTGTTCTGTAGTTTTTTGAGTTTAGATCCCTTACTTCTTTGCTTAGGTTTTTTCCTAAGTATCTTAATGGTTGTTGATGCTATTGTAAATGGAATCAATTGCTTAATATCACATTCTCCAGTCAAATTGTTAATGTATAGAAATGCAACTGATTTCTGTGAATTGATTTAATATCCTGCCAGGTTGCTGAATTGCCATATGAGTTCTAGTAATTTGGGGGTGTAGTCTTTTGTGTTTTCCACATAAAGCATCATGTCATCTGTGAAGAGAGAGAGTTTGCTTAATTTTTTGGCATACAGTTCCTGGTAATAATTTCAAATAATTGTTTCTTTTTCCACAGTGTTAATCATGATCTCTCACCTTCCATTCATGATTTTATTACTTTGAGTCCTTTTCCCGGCCCCCTCTTTTTTTTTTTTTAATAAGCCTGGCCAGTGGTTTTCCACATAAAGTATCATGTCATCAATGAAGACAGAGTGTCAATCTAAATGTCTTTTAATTCTTTTTGTTTTTGATTACTGAGCCTAGGACTTCTAGTACTATGTTAAACAATAACACTGAAGATCCAGAAAAAGATGGTGCAGAAGTAGGGGACCCTATTCCAACCGGTTCCCTGAATTGAGCTGGATATCCACCAGACCACTCTGAACACCCATGAAATCAGCCTGAGATGTAAGAAGATAAATCTGGACCTCTACAAACAGAATATCGCCAGTGGTTGGCTTCAAGGTACGAAGCAGGGAGCCCTGATTCCACAGGCAAATATCTGAAGATAAACAGAAGGGGAAGGGAGCCTTCAGGATCCTGCACTGTCCGAGCACAATGGCCTCCCATGCTGGGGAACAGGCACAGATGCACAGACCAGTAGCAGTGGGGAAAGGAATTTAGGGCAGCCACCCAGACTGAAACATGGAGTAGCAGGGCCTCTTGGGACCTGGGGGTCTCTGGTGGTTTTATAAGTGCAAAGGGCAGAGACATGCCTAGACCTGGAAGTGAGGGCTGGGAGTGCAGCTGAGGGGCAACACAACCCAGGACGATGCAGTTTTAGCAACACAGACAGAAAAGGGGACATATGGCCTGGAGAGCTCACTAAAGAACAGACTGCAATCTTTCTTTTCTGAGGCAGAAGGTTCGAAAAGGTCTCCTGTTCTGACTCTCGGAAGAGACATGGAAAGCCGCCAGGGAAAGCTGCCAGAGAAAAAAGCTCCCAAAAACCGGTTCTCATGGAGCCCATTGCCCCCACAGGGGGCAGGGCAAATCTACCCAAACAGGGTTCCCTGAGTAACAGCAGGGGAAGCCACTCGCCCTGAAGACAGGCTGGGTGAACAAGAGGCCAGTAACCACAAGGTCCCTATAAAACAGGTGCATCTTGCTTGGGTTGTGGTCAAAAATTTGGACTCTGTACATTGCCTCAACCACCCCTTGACAGAATGACTAAGATGAGGAACCCCCAAAATAGGAAAGAATCAGAGACTGTGACTTCTACCACAGATTTACAAATGGATACAGATATAACCAAGATGTTGGAAATGGAATTCAAGGTAACAGTTATGAAGATGATAGATAGAATGGAGAAATCGATTAATGGAAACATAGAGTTTCTAAAGACAGAAATGAAAGCTGAACTGGCAGAACTTAAAAATGCTATCAATGAGAACCAACCTAATCTAGATACTCTAGCAGCTAGGGTAAAGGAGACAGAAGAAAGAATTAGCGATCTAGAAGGCAAATTGATAGAAAAAAAGGAAAAAGAGGAGGCCTGGAACAAACAGCTTAAAAGGCATAAAAACAGAATGAGAGAAATAAGAGATGCAATGAAAAGTTCCAGTGTCACAATTATTCGGATCCCTGAGTAGGTGGAGAGGGAAAGAGAGGAATAGAAGATATGTTTGAGCAAATCATAGCTGAGAACTTCTGTAATCTGGGGAATGAAACAAACTTTCGTGTCCTAGAGGCAGAGAGGACCCTTCCCAAGATCAAGGAGAACAGACAAATGTCCAGGCATGTAATAGTAAAACTCGAAAATCTTAGAAACAATGAAACCATCTTAAGGGCAGTTAGGGGGAAGAGATTCCTTATGTTCTCCCAGCCTGTCTTCTGGGCGAGTGGCCTGCCCTGCTGTTACTCAGGGAACATCAGAGGAATATCAGAATAACGTCAGACCTATCCACAACACCTAGCAAGCCAGAAAGGTGTGGCAAGACATATTCAGGATACTAAATGAGAAAAATATGCAGCCAAGAATACTTTATCTGGAAAGGGGGTCATTTAGAATGGATGGAGAGATACAGAGCTTCCAGGACCAGCAGAAACTGAAAGAATATGTGACCACTAAGCCAGCCCTGCAAGAAACATTAAGGTGGGTTCTATGAAAGGAGAAAGACCCCAAGAGTGATATAGAACAGAAATTTACATAGACAATCTACAAAAACAAGGAATTCGCAGGCAATATGATGACAATAAATTCATATTTTTCAATAATCACTCTCAACATAAATGGCCTAAATGCTCCCACAAAACAGCAAAGGGTTGCAGATTCGATAAAAAGACAGAAACCATCCATATGCTGTCTACAAGAGACGCATTTTGAAACTAAAGATAGATCCGGACTGAAAATGAAGGGATGGAGAACCATCTTTCATGTCAAAGGACTTCAAATAAAGCTGAGGTAGCATTTCTCATATCAGACAAATTAGAATTTAAGCCAAAGACTGTATGTAGAGACAGAAGGACACTATATCATTCTTAAATTGTCAATCCAAACAGAAGATCTAACAATTGTAAATATCTACGCCCCCAACATGAAAGCAGCCAACTACAAAAGCAAACTGTTCACCAAAATAGTCATATTGATAATAATACGTTAATTGTAGGAGACCTCAGTACTCCACTCTGAGCAATAGACACATCATCTAAGCAGAAAATCAACAAAGAAACAAGAGCGTTGAATGACACATTGGACCAGATGGACCTCATAGATATGTATAGAACTTTCCACCCTAAAACAACAGAACACTCATTCTTCTCGAGCGCACATGTAACTTTCTCCAGAATAGACCACATACTGGTCACAAATCAGGTCTCAAACGATACCAAAAGATTGAGATTATTCCCTGCATATTCTCAGACCATAATTCTTTGAATCTGGAACTCAATTAAAAGAAAAAACTTGGAAGAAACTGAAAACCTTCGAAGCTAAAGAACAGTCTACATAAGAATTGTGGGTCAAAAAGGAAATTGAAAAAAAAAATGAAACAATTCATGGATATCAATGAGAAGAAAAATATATCGGTCCCAAACGTATGGGATACGTCAAAGGTGGTCCTAAGGGGGAAATACAAGCCATTCAAACCTCAGGAAAAAAATAGAAAAATCATGAATACACCAACTAACTCTACACCTTAAAGAACTGCAGAAAAAGCAACAAAAGATGCCTAAGCCACGCATTAGAAGAGAAATAATTAAGATTAGAGCAGAGATCAAAGAATTAGAAACCAGAAATACAGTAGATCACATCAACGAAACTAGAAGCTGCTTCTTTGAAAGAATTAATAAGATCGATAAACCACTGGCCAGGTTTATCTAAAACAAAAGAGCAAGGACCCAAATTAATAAAATGATGAATGAAAGGGGAGAGATCACGACTAACACCAAGGAAAAGGAAACAATTATTAGAAATTATTATCAACAACTCCATGCCAATAAATTAAGCAACCTAGAAAAAATGGATGCCTTCGTGGAAACCTATAAACTCCTAAGACTGAAACAGGAAGAAATTGACAACCTAAATAGGCCAATAACCAGTAAAGAGATTGAAGCAGTGATCTAAAAGCTCCCAAAAAACAAGATTCTCTGGAAGCTGTTTCAAAAAATAGAAGCAGAAGGAAACCTTACATACTGATTCTATGAGGTCTGCATTACCTTAGTCTGCAAACCAGGCAAAGAAGCCATCGAAAAGGAGAATTTCAGACCAATATCCTTGATGAATATGGATTCCAAAACTCTAACCAAAATCCTAGCTAATAGGATCCCACATTAAAAGGATCATCCACAAAGACCAAGTGGGATTTATCCCTCGGATGCAAGGGTGGCTCAACATTCACAAATCAATCAATGTGATAGAACACATTATTAAGAGGAGAGAGAAGAACCATATGATCCTTTCAATATATGCAGAAAAAGCATTTGACAAAATACAGCATCCTTTCCTCATTAAAACTCTTCAGAGTATACGGAAAGAAGGAACATTCCTCAAGTTCATAAAATCCATCTATGAACAGCCCGCAGTGAATTATCATTCTGAATGGGGAAAAGCTGAGAGCCGTTACCTTAAGATCAGGAACATGACAAGGATGACCATTCTCACCACTATTGTTCAACATAGTACTGAAAGTCCTAGCAACAGCAAACAGACAAAAAAAGAAATAAATGGTATTCATACTGGCAAAGAAAAGGTCAAACTCTCTCTCTTCGCAGATGACATGATCCTTTAAGTGGAAAACCCAAAAGACTGCACCCCCAAATTACTAGAACTCATCCAGCAATTCAGTAATGTGGCCAGATACAAAATCAATCCACAGAAATCAGTTGCTTTCTTATACACTAACAACGCAACTGTAGAAAGAGAAATTAAAGAAACGATTCCGTATACAATAGCACCAAAAACCATAAGATACCTCGGAATAAACCTAACCAAAGAGGAAAAGGATCTATACTCTAGGAACGACAAAACACTCATGAAAGAAATGGAAGAAGACACAAAAAGATGGAAAAATATTCCATGCTCATGGATCGGAAGAATAAACATTGTTAAATGTCTATGCTACTCAGAGCAATCTATACCTTCAATGGCATGCCGAACAAAATTCCAATGACATTTCCTCAAAGTACTGGGAAAAACAATCCTAAAATTTGTATGGAATCAGAAAAGACCCCGAATCGCCAAGGAAATGTTGAAAAAGAAAAACAAAGCTAGAGGCATCGCGTTGCCCGGTTTCAAGCTATATTACAAAGCTATGATCACCAAGACAGCATGGTACTGGCACAAAAACAGACATACAGACCAATGGAACAGAATAGAGAACCCAGATATGGACCCTCAACTCTATAGTCAAATAATCTTTGACAAAGCAGGAAAAAATATGCATTGGAAAAAAAGTCAGTCTCTTCAATAAATGGTGCCGGGAAAATTGGACAGCCACATGCAGAAGAATGAAACTCGACCATACTCTAACACCATTAACAAAGATAAACTCAAAGTGGATGAAAGACCTCAATGTGAGACAGGAATCCATCCACTTCCTAGAGGAGAACATAGGCAGTAACCTCTTTGACATCGGCCACAGCAACTTCTTTCAAGATACATCTCCAAAAGCTAGTGAAACAAAAGCAAAAATGAACTTTTGGGACTTCATCAAGATCAAAAGCTTCTGCACAGCAAAGAAAACAGTCAACAAAACAAAGAGGCAACCCACAGAATGGGAGAAGATATTTGCAAATGACACTACAGATAAAGGGCTGGTATCCAAGATCTATAAAGAACTTCTCAAACTCAACACCCAAAAAACAAATAATCAAGTCAAAAAGTGGGCAGAAGAGATGAAAAGACACTTCTCTGAAGAAGACATACAAATGGCTAACAGACACATGAAAAAAGGTTCATCATCTTTAGCTATCAGGGAAGTTCAAATTAAAACCACACTGAGATACCACCTTACACCAGTTAGAAAGGCAAAAATTGACAGGGAAAGAAACAACAAATGTTGGAGAGGTTGTGAAGGAAGGGGAACCCTCTTACAGTGTTGGTGGGAATGCAAGTTGGTACAGCCAATTTGGAAAACAGTGTGGATGTTCCTCAGAAATTTAAAAATAGAGCTATCCTATGACCCAGCAATTGCACTCCTGGGTATTTACTCAAAAGACACAGATGTAGTGAAAAGAAGGGCCATATGCACCCCAATGTTCATAGCAGCAATGTCCGCAATAGCCAAACTGTGGAAAGAGCCGAGATGCCCTTCAACAGATGAATGGATAAAGAAGATGTGGTCCATATATACAATGGAATATTACTCAGCCATCAGAAAGGATGAATACCCAACTTTTGCATCAACATGGATGGGACTGGAGGAGATTATGCTAAGTGAAATAAGTCAAGCAGAGAAAGTCAATTATCATATGGTTTCACTTATTTGTGGAACATAAGGAATAGCATGGAGGACATTAGGAGAAGGAAGGGAAAAATGGGGGGGCGGGAATTGGAGGGAGAGATGAACCATGAGAGACTATGGACCTGAGAAACAAACAGGGTTTTAGAGGGGAGGGGGAATTGGTTAGCCCAGTGATGGGTATTAAGGAGGGCACATACTGCAAGAGACTCATTTTAGACCCAAAGACACCCCCAGATTGAAAGTGAAGAGGTGGAAAACGATTTACCATGCTAATGCACACCAAAAGATAGCTGGCGTGGCAATCCTTGTATCAGACAAATTAGATTTTAAACCGAAGACTGGAATAAGACATGAGGAAGGACACTATATCTTACTTAAAGGGTCTATCCAACAAGAAGATCTAACAATTGTAAATATCTATGCCCCTAACATGGGAGCAGCCAATCATATAAGCCAATTAATAGCAAAAGCAAAGAAACACATCAACAACAATACAATAATAGTGAGGGACTTTAACACTCCCCTCTGAAATGGACAGATCATCTAAGCAAAAGATCAACAAGGAAATAAAGACTTTAAATGACACACTGGACCAAATGGACTTCACAGATCTATTCAGAACGTTCCATCCCAAAGCAACAGAATACACATTCTTCTCTAGCGCCCATGGAACATTCTCCAAAATAGATCACATCCTAGGTCACAAATCAGGTCTCAACCAGTACCAAAAGATTGGGATCATTCCCAGCATATTTTCACACCACAGTGCTTTGAAACTAGAACCCAATCACAAGAGGAAAGTTGGAAAGAACTCAAATACAAGGAGGCTAAAGAGCATCCTACTAAAGAATGAATGGGTCAACCAAGAAATTAAAGAAGAATTTAAAAAATTCATGGAAAGAAATGAAAACAAAAACAGGACTGTTCAAAATCTTTGGGATGCAGCAAAGGCAGTCCTAAGAGGAAAAGACATAGCAATACAAGCCTTACTCAAGAAACAAGAAAGGTATCAAATACACAACCTAACCCTACACCTAAAGGAGCTGGAGAAAGAACAGCAAATAAAGCCTAAACCCAGCAGGAGAAGACAAATAATAAAGATCGGAGCAGAAATCAATGAAATAGAAACCAAAAGAACAGTAGAACAGATCAACGAAACTAGGAGCTGGTTCTTTGAAAGAATTAACAAGATTGATAAACCCCTGGCCAGACTTATCAAAGAGAAAAGAGAAAGGACCCAAATAAATAAAATCATGAATGAAAGAGGAGAGATCACAACCAACACCAAAGAAATACAAACAATTATAAGAACATATTATGAGCAACTCTATGCCATCAAATTAGATAATCTGGAAGAAATGGATGCATTCCTAGAGATGTATCAACTAGCAAAAGTGAACCAGGAAGAAATAGAAAACCTGAACAGACCTATAACCACTAAGGAAATTGAAGCAGTCATCAAAAATCTCCCAACAAACAAAAGCCCAGGGCCAGATGGCTTCCAGGGGAATTCTACCAAACATTTAAAGAAGAATTAATACCTATTCTTCTGAAACTGTTCCAAAAAGAGAAATGGAAGGAAAACTTCCAAACTCATTTTATGAGGCCACCATTACCTTGATCCCCAAACCAGACAAAGACCCCATCAAAAAGGAGAATGACAGACCAATATCCTTGATGAACATGGATGCAAAAATTCTCACCAAAACACTAGCCAATAGGATCCAACAGTACATTAAAAGGATTATTCACCACGACCAAGTGGGATTTATCCCTGGGCTGCAAGGTTGGTTCAACATCTGCAAATCAATCAATGTGATAAAATTCATTTTAAAAGAAAGAACAAGAATCATATGATCCTCTTAATAGATGCAGAAAAAGCATTTAACAAAGTACACCATCCCTTCCTGACCAAAACTCTTCAGAGTATAGGCATAGAAGGTACATACCTCAATATCATAAAAGCCATCTATGAAAAACCCACAGCGAATATCATTCTCAATGGGGAAAAACTGAGAGCTTTCCCCCGAAGGTCAGGAACACAGCAGGGATGTCCACTATCACCACTGCTATTCAACATAGTATTAGAAGTCCTAGCCACAGCAATCAGAAAACAAAAAGAAATAAAAGGCATCCGAATTGGCAAAGAAGAAGCCAAACTCTCACTCTTTGCAGATGATATGATACTTTATGTGGAAAACCCAAAAGACTCCACAGCAAAACTACTAGAACTCATACAGGAATTCAGTAAAGTGGCAGGATATAAAATCAATGCACAGAAATCAATGGCATTCCTATACACCAACAACAAGACAGAAGAAAGAGAAATTAAGGAGTCGATCCCATTTACAATTGCACCCAAAACCATAAGATACCCAGGAATAAATCTAACCAAAGAGGCAAAGAATCTGTACTCAGAAAAACTAAAACACTCATGAAAGAAATTGAGGAAGACACAAAGAAATGGAAAAAAGTTCCATGCTTATGTATTGGAAGAACAAATATTGTGAAGATGTCAATGCTACCTAGAGCAATCTACACATTCAAAGCAATCCCCATCAAAATACCATCCACTTTTTTCAAAGAAATGGAACAAATAATCCTAAAATTTTATGGAACCAGAAAAGACCCCAAATACCCAGAGGAATGTTGAAAAAGAAAAGCAAAGCTGGTGGCATCACAATTCCGTATGGTACTGGCACAAAAACAGACACATAGATCAATGGAACAAAATAGAGAGCCCAGAAATGGACCCTCAACTCTATGGTCAACTCAACTTCGACAAAGCAGGAAAGAATGTCCAATGGAAAAAAGACAGTCTCTTCAACAAATGGTGTTGGGAAAATTGGACAGCTACCTTCAGAAGAATGATAGTGGACCATTTCCTTACACCACACACAAAAATAGACTCCAAATGGTTGAAAGACCTAAATGTGGGACAGGAGTCCATCAACATCCTAAAGGAGAACACAGCCAGCAACCTCTTCGACCTCAGCTGCAGCTACTTCTTCCTAGAAACATCACCAAAGGCAAGGGAAGCAAGGGCAAAAATGATCTATTGGGACCTCATCAAGATAAAAAGCTTTTGCACAGCAAAAGAAACAGTCAACAAAACCAAAAGACAACCGACAGAATGGGAGAAGACATTTCCAAATGACATATCAGATAAAGCGCTACTATCCAAAATCTATAAAGAGCTTATTAAACTCAACACCCAAAGAACATATGATCCAATCAAGAAATGGGCAGAAGACATGAACAGACATTTTTCCAAAGAAGACATCCAAACGGCCAACAGACACATGAAAAAGTGCTCAACATTGCTCGGCATCAGGGAAATCCAAATCAAAACCTCAATGAGATACCACCTCACACTAGTCAGAATGGCTAAAATTAACAAGTCAGGAAATGACAGATGTTGGCGGGGATGTGGAGAAAGGGGAACCCTCCTACACTGTTGGTGGGGATGCAAGCTGGTGCAACCACTCTGGAAAACAATATGGAGGTTCTTCAAAAAGTTGAAAATAGAGCTACCATACGATCCAGCAATTGCACTACTGGGTATTTACACCAAAGATACAAATGTAGGGATCCGAAGGAGTACGTGCACCCCAATGTTTATAGCAGAAATGTCCACTATAGCCAAACTGTGGAAAGAGCCAAGATGTCCATCGACAGATGAATGGATAAAGAAGATGTGGTATATATACACAATGGAATATTATGCAGCCATCAAAATGAATGAAATCTTGCCATTTGCAATGACGTGGATGGTAACTGGAGGGTATTATGCTGAGCGAAATAAGTCAATCAGAGAAAGACATGTATCAAATGACCTCACTGATATGAGGAATTCTTAATGTCAGGAAACAAACTGAGGGTTGCTGGAGTGGTGGGGGGTGGGAGGGATGGGGTGGCTGAGTGATAGACATTGGGTAGGGTATGTGCTATGGTGAGCGCTGTGAAGTGTGCAAGACTGTTGAATCACATATCTGTACCTCTGAAGCAAATAATACATTATATGTTTTAAAAAAAAGAAGAAGATAACAGGAGGGGAAGAATGAAGGGGGGAAAATCGGACGGGGAGACGAACCAGGAGAGACTATGGACTCTGAAAAACAAACTGAGGGTTCTAGAGGGGAGGGGTGTGGGGCGATGGGTTAGCCTGATGATGGGTATTAAAGAGGGCATGTTCTGCATGGAGCACTGGGTGTTATATGCAAATAATAAATCACGGAACACTACATCAAAAACTAATGATGTAATGTATGGTGATTAACATAACATAAAAAAAAAGCTACGGGCATCATGTTGCCCGATTTCATGCTATATTACAAAGCCGTGATCACCAAGATAACATGGTACGAGCACAGAAGCAGACATAGACCAATGGAACAGAATAGAGAACCCAGATATGGACCCTCAACTCTATGGTCAAATAACCTTTGACAAAGCAGGAAAAAATATGCCATGGAAAAAAGACAGTCTCTCAATAAATGGTGCTGGGGAAATTGGACAGCCACATGGAGAAGAATGAAACTCGACCATTCTCTAACACCATACACAAAGATGAAATCAAAATGGATGAACGACCTCAATGTGAGACAGGAATCCATCAAAATCCTAGAGGAGATCATAGGCAGTAACCTCTTGGACATCAGCCACAGCAACTTCTTTCAAGAAACGCCTCCAAAAGCTAGTGAAACAAAAGCAAAAATGAACTTTTGGGACTTCATCATGACCAAAAGCTTCTGCACAGCAAAGGAAGCAGTCACCAAAACTAAGAGGCAACCCACGGAATGGGAGAAGATATTTGCAAATGACACTACAGATAAAGGGCTGATATCCAAGATCTATAAAGAACTTCTCAAACTCAACACCCAAAAAACATATCATCAAGTCAAAAAATGGGTAGAAAACATGAACAGACACTTCTATGAAGAAGACATACAAATGGCTAACAGACACATGAAAAATGTTCATTATCATTAGCCATCAGGGAAATTCAAATCAAAACCACATTGAGATACCACCTTACATCAGTTAGAATGGCAAAAATGGACAAGGAAAGAAACAGCAAATGTTAGAGAGGTTTTGAAGAAAGGGGAACCCTCTTACACTGTTGGTGAGAATGCAAGTTGGTACAGCCACTTTGGAAAACAGTGTGTAGGTGCTTCAAAAAAATTAAAAATAGAGCTACCCTATGACCCAGCAATCACACGCCTGGGTGTTTACCCCAAAGACACAGATGTAGTGAAAAGAAGGGCCATATGCACCCCAATATTCATACCAGCAATGTCCGCAATAGCCAAACTGCCGAGCTGCCCTTCAACAGACGAATGGATAAAGATGTGGTCCATATATACAATGGAATATTACTCAGCCATCAGAAAGGATGAATACCCAACTTTTACATCAACATGGATGGGACTAAGAGATTATGCTAAATTAAATAAGTCAAGCAGAGAAAATCAATTATCATATGGTTTCACCTATTTGTGGAACATAAGGAATAGCATGAAGGACATTAGGAGAAGGAAGGGAAAAATGAAAGGGGGGGGGAATCGGAGGGGGAGATGAACCATGAGAGACTATGGACTCTGAGAAATTGAGGGTTTTAGAGGGGAGGGAGGTGGGTGGATGGGTTAGCCTGGTGATGGGTATTAAGGAGGGCATGTATTGTATGGAGCACTGGTTGTTATACACAATGAATCATGGATCACTACATCAAAAACTAATGATGTAGTGTATGGTGACTAACATAACATAATAAAAAAAATAAAAAGAAATAAAAAAGAAAAAGAAAAAGAAAACAATCCAACAAACACAGAAATACCCTAAATTCTAATTCAAAAAAAGGAAAAAAAAATAAGGAAAAAACAATACAGCCTGGTCCTATTTCTAACTGATTTGAAGGGACACTTTGAAGTACTGTATGATCATTCGATTTGATGTATGGGGAGTGCTGCCTGTACTGCTCTTCTAGGGGAGAGGTCTGCTGCACTGGCTGAGAGTCAATCCCTTCCCAGTAAAAATGTACTTGCCAAGCACAGGGGTGCGGGGTTTGATGTAACTGGCTCCCACCTCTACTGGGGCCTGCTGTGTTGCTCACTGAAATTGACTGTTTGTGGTGAGGGTAAAATGGCAACACCCCACTCTCTCATCCCTGGAGAGTGTATCTCGCACTACCCGCTGTTCAGGAAGCCCTCACAGAGAACAAGGGCCATGAGCATGCCCAGTGCCACAACTTTCCTGCATTTTGTCTTTGGTGTGCGTGGCTTGGATTCAAACCTCCAAATCTTAAAGGCAGGGGCACTGTGCAGATCTGCTCCCTTCTTTGTATTTGAGCCTTGCTGTGCTCTTACTAGTGCCTTTGTCCCAAAAAAACAGTCCCATGCCTGCACAGTGCATGGAATCTATGGTGTGCCACCTGGAAAAGCAACGACCAGGTTATCCACCTTCTGCTGATGCCTCTGCCCCCTGCTGATGAAAGGTCATTTTCTAGTACCTGCAGGGTCTTTTGTCTTTGGAGAGTCAATATACCCTCTAACATGTACTCCATGGAAACAATCTCTCCCTTTGCGACCCAGGAGATCCCTACACCACTTTGTGTGCTCTCCTTCTCCCCAGGAGTGCACGCCATAGTTCCACTCTGGCAAAAGTGTGCACTTCCAAAACTTCAGAGATTGAGCTCCACATGCTTTTTGCAAAAAAACTGCTACACTCAGTTCCTCTGGCTCCCCAGTCTGTGGTCTGGAGAGGTTTTCTTCTAGTGCAAACCTGACGCTTCATTTTCTTAACCCCGCTCTCTTTCTCTCCCTTTTCTACTCCACTGGAAAGAGTTCCCTCCCCTCCATGGCATGCCAGTTTCTCTTTTCTCCAATTCACTTCCATACACCTTGCAGCTGCCACGCTTTCTCCCTCCAACTATTGAGATCCTTCTTTCAATCCTCAGGTAGATTTCTTGTGTGTTCAAAGTGGTCTGATCTCAATACAACTGTGTTCAAGGTTTGAAGAAAACCAAGAGAACCCCTACTTCTCCATCTTAACTCATCCCCCCAAAACTGTTGTTTATTAACTTTCATACTAGTTTTAAGTGAATACAATCCACCATATTAAATTACTAGAGTACTCTGAAACTGACTACATACTTGCTTTTACCAGTTTGTTGTATATTTTCAAATGTTTTCATGTTACATGTTGAGTAGAGACTCAGGTGGCTGCTGTCCACAAACATGAATACCTGTGGGGCAAAAACTGGTGTTATCTGCAGGAGATCTATAGAAGTTGTGCTGGCCTTTAGTTTCTTTAGCGGCAAAGGAGTTGAAGGGGTCTTCTGAAGAACAGGCCACTAGAAACTGTGATTATTCTTGCTGCAAATCTGATACTTGTAGTCTGTACTACCTAACCATCTCTGAATGTCTCAGCTTTGCCAGTCACTGGGTGGGAAGAAACTAAAACTGGTTCTTGCAATGGCCAGAAAAACTGGGGAAGCTGTTATTCATTCCATTCTCCCTTTTCCCATTAGAAGAATTCCTTTTACCTGGTATGTTCTTTCTTGGTGATGAGCAATGCTGACTTGTGAAATAGGATGTCCAGGAAAACTGAAGGTGTTCCTCCTTTTTTTATGGTCATTCTCAAGTTTTTTAATCCCACTCTGTTGCTGAATTTTCTTAAGTGGAATCTAGTGCTCTCTGGAGGTAGTTTTCTTCATAAATAGCTGTCTAATTACTGATCTTCACAAGCAGATAAAGGCAAAGGTCTCCTAAATGGCCATCACAGTGACATCCTGGGCGTAGTACAATTATGAATGTTTATGCACAGACACAAATATGTTTAGCTTCTCTATATTATATAAAACATGATGAAATAAGTATAAAAACTTACCTTTAGTTCAGTAATTAGTGTTTCAGTAGTTTATCTGACGTAGAAATAATCCAACACTGAATGAATATGATTTCCTTAACGTAGCATAACTGAGGTTGGAAATGAGCAAAAAGATTTTGGAAAGAATATGTATTTATTTATTTGTTTGTTTGTTTGTTTGATTGTTTTTTAAAGATTTTATTTATTTTTTTAATTTTATTATGTTATGTGAGTCACCATACAATACATCATTAGTTATTGATGTGGTGATCCACGATCCATTGTTTTCGTATCACACACAGTGCTCCATGCAGTACATACCCTCCTTAATACCAATCACTGGGCTAACCAATCCCCCCTCCCCCCTCCCCTCTAAAACCCTGTTTGTTTCTCAGAGTCCATAGTCTATCATGCTTCATCTCTCCCTCCGATTTCCGTCCCTTCATTTTTCCCTTCCTTCTCCTAATGTCCTCCATGCTATTCCTTATGTTCCACAAATAAGTGAAACCATATGATAATTGACTTTCTCTGCTGGACTTATATCACTTAGCATAATCTCCTATAGGCTCATCCATGTTGATGTAAAAGTTGGGTATTCATCCTTTCTGATAGCTGAGTAATAGTCCATTGTATATATGGACCACATCTTCTTTATCCATTCGTCTGTTGAAGGGTAGCTCGGCTCTTTCCAAAGTTTGGCTATTCCAGACATTTCTGCTATGAACATTGGGGTGCATAAGGCCCTTCTTTTCAATACATCTGTGTCTTTGGGGTAAATAGCCAGGAGTGCAATTACTGGGTCATAGGGTAACTCTATTTTCAAATTTTTGAGGAAACTCCACACTGTTTTCCAAAGTGGCTCTACCAACTTGCATTCTCACCAACAGTGTAAGAGGGTTCCCCTTTCTCCAAAACCTCTCCAACATTTGTTGTTTCTTTCCCTGTCCATTTTTGCCATTCTAACTGATATAAGGTGGTATCTCAATGTGGTTTTAATTTGAACTTCCCTGATAGCTAAAGATGATGAACATTTTTTCATGTGTCTGTTAGCCATTTGTATGTCTTCTTCAGAGAAGTGTCTTTTCATATCTTCTGCCCACTTTTTGACTTGATTATTTGTTTTTTGGGTGTTGAGTTTGAGAAGGTCTTTATAGATATTAGATACCAGCCCTTTATCTGTAGTGTCATTTGCAAATACCTTCTCCCATTCTGTCGGTTGCCTCTATGTTTTGTTTTATCAAAAACCTCCCCAAAAACAAGAGTCCTGGGTCTGATGGATTCCCTGGGGAATTCTGGGGAGGCTTTGATCACAAAGGAAAGGAAAGGAAGCAGTCAACAAAACATAGAGGCAACCCACAGGAAAAAGCAGAAGCTTTTTATATTGATGAAGTCCCAAAAGTTCATTTTTGCTTTTGTTTCACTAGCTTTTGGAGACCTTTCTTGAAAGAAGTTGCTGTGGGCTATGTCAAAGAGGTTACTGCCTATGTTCTCCTCTGGGACTTTGATGGATTCCTGTGTCACATTGAGGTCTTTCATCCACTGTGAGTTTATCTTTGTGAATGGTGTTAGAGAATGGTCGAGTTTCCTTCTTCTGCATGTGGCTGTCCAGTTTGCCCAGCACCATTTATTGAAGAGACTTTTTTCCATTGCATATTTTTTCCTGCTTTGTCGAAGATTATTTGACCATGGAGTTAAGGGTCCATATATGGGTTCTCTATTCTGTTCATTGGTCTATATGTCTGTTTTTGTGCCAGTACCGTGCTGTCTTGCTGATCACAGCTTTGTAATATAGCTTGAAATCAGGCAACGTGATGCCTCCAGCTTTGTTTTTCATCTTCAACATTTCCATGGCGATTCAGGGTCTTGTCTGATTCTATACAAATTTTAGGATTGTTTGTTCCAGCACTTTGAAAAATGTCATTGGAATTTTGATTGAGATGGCATTGAAGGTAGAGATTGCTCTGGGTAGCATAGACATTTTAACAAAGTTTATTCTTCTGATCCATGAGCATGGAATATTTTTCCATCTTTTTGTGTCTTCTTCCATTTCTTTCATGACTGTTCTGTAGTTCCTAGAGTATAGATCCTTTACCTCTTTGGTTAGGTTTATTCTGAGGTATCTTATGGTTTTTGGTGCTATTGTAAATGGAATCGTTTCTCTAATTTCTCTTTCTATAGTTGTGTTGTTAGTGTATAAGAAACAACTGATATCTGTTCATTGATTTTGTATCCTGCCACATTACTCAATTGTTGTATGAGTTCTAGTAATTTGGGGGTAGAGTTTTTTGGGTTTTCCACATAAAGTATCATGTCTTTTTGCAGACAAAGAGAGTTTCACTTCTTCTTTTCCAATTTGAATACCTTTTATTTCTTTTTGTTGTCTGATTGCTGTTGCTAGGACTTCTAGTACTATGTTGAACAATAGTGGAGAGAGTGGGCGTCCTTGACGTGTTCCTGAACTTAAGGGAAAGGCTCTCATCTTTTCCCCATTGAAGATGATATTTGCTGTGGGTTTTTCATAGATGGCTTTTATGAACTTGAGGAATGTTCCCTCTATCCCTATACTCTGAAGAGTTTTAATCAGGAAAGGATGTTGTATTTTGTCAAATGCTTTTTCTGCATCAATTGAGAGGACCATATCTTCTCTCTCCTCTTATTAATGTGTTCTAT
Source organism: Halichoerus grypus (assembly GCF_964656455.1). Lineage (NCBI taxonomy): Eukaryota > Metazoa > Chordata > Mammalia > Carnivora > Phocidae > Halichoerus > Halichoerus grypus. The sequence goes on from NC_135727.1 coordinate 83,653,543, forward strand.
GACATTGATTGATTTTCAAATGTTGAACCACGCTTGCATCCTGGGGATAAATCCCACTTGATCGTGGTGGATGATCCTCTGAATGTATAGTTGGATCCTATTAGCTATGATTTTGTTGAGAATTTTGGAATCCATATTCATCAGGGATATTGGTCTGAAATTCTCCTTTTTGATGGGGTCTTTGCCTGGTTTGGGAATCAAGGTAATGCTGGCCTCATAGAATGAGTTTGGAAGTTTTCCTTCTGTTTCTAATTTTGAAACAGCTTCAGGAAAATAAGTATTATTTCTTCCATGAATATTTGGTAGAATTCCCCAGGGAATCCGTTAGACCCAGGACTCTTCTTTTGGGGGAGGTTTTTGATCACTACTTCAATCTTGTTACTGGTTATTGGCCTATTCAGGTTGTCAATTTCTTCCTGTTTCAGTCTTGGCAGCTTATAGGTTTCCAGGAAGGCCTCCATTTCATCCAGATTACTCAGTTTCTTGCCCTATCGTTGTTGATAATAATTTCTAATATTTGTTTCTATTCCTTGGTGTTAGTCGTGATCTCTCCCATTTCATTCATAATTTTATTAATTTGGGTCCTTTCTCTTTCCTTTTGGATAAGTCTGGCCAATGGTTTATCGATATTATTAATTCTATCAAAGAACCAACTTCTAGTTTCGTTGATTTGATCTACTGTTTCTGGTTTCTAATTCATTGATCTCTGCTCTAATCTTAATTATTTCTCTTCTGATGCGTGGCTTAGGCATCGTTTGTTGCTTTTAATCTAGTTCTTTAAGGCGTAGAGTTAGTCGGTGAATTCAGGATTTTTCTATTTTTTTGAGTGAGGCTTGGATGGCTATGTATTTCCCCCTTAGGACCGCCTTTGCAGTATCCCATAGGTTTTGGACCGATGTGTTTTCGTTCTCATTGGTTTCCATGAATTGTTTAAGTTCTATTTGATGTCCTGGTTGACCCAAACATTCTTGAGCATAGTGGTCTTTAGCTTCCAAGTGTTTGAATTTCTGCCATTTTTTTCTTGTGATTGAGTTCCAGGTTTAAAGCATTGTGTTCTGAGAATATGCAGGAAATAATCTCAATCTTTTGGTATCGGTTGAGACCTAATTTGTGACCCAGTATGTAGTTTATTCTGGAAAAAGTTCCATGTGCACTCAAGAAGAATGAGTATTCTGTTGTTTTAGGGTGGAATGTTCTGTATATATCTGTGAGGTTCATCTGGTCTAGTGTATCATTCAAAGGTCTTGTTTCCTTGTTGATTTTCTGCTTAGATGATCGGTCCATTGCTGAGAGCGGAGTATTGAGGTCTCCTACAATTAACGTATTGTTATCAATATGACTCTTTATTTTGGTTAACAGTGGGCTTATGTAGATGGCTGCTCCCATGTTGGGGGCATAGATATTTACAATTGTTAGATCTCCTTGTTGGATAGACCTTTAAGAATGATACAGTTTTCTTCTGTGTCTCTAATTACAGACTTCAGTTTAAAATCTAATTTGTCTGATATAAGAACTGCTAACCCAGCTTTCTTTTGAGGTCCGCTGGCATGGAGGATGGATCTCCATCCCTTCACTTTCAGTCTGGATATATCTTTAGATTCAAAGTGAGTCTCTTGTAGGAAGCATATGGATGGGTCCTGTCTTTTTATCCAATCTGCAACCCTGTGCCGTTTTATGGGAGTGTTTAGGCCATTCACGTTGAGAGTGATTATTGAAAGATATGAATTGTTATCATGTTGCCTGTGAAGACGTTGTTTTTATAGATTGTCCCTATAAATTTCTGTTGTATATCACTCTTGGGGTCTTTCTCCTTTTATAGAACCCCCCTCAATATTTCTTGCAGGGCCGGCTTAGTGCTCACATATTCTTTCAGTATCTGCCAGTTGTAGAAGCTCTGCATCTCTCCATGCATTCTAAATGAAAGCCTTGCCAGATAAAGTATTCTTGGCCGCATGTTCTTCTCATTTAGTACCCTGAATATGTCTTACAAGCCCTTTCTGGCTTGCCAGGTCTCTGTGGATAGGTCTGACGTTATTCTGATGTTCCTCCCTCTGTACATAAGGAGTCTCTTCCCCCTAACTGCCCTTAAGATGGTTTCCTTGGTTCTAAGATTTGCGAGTTTTACTATTACATGCCGGGGTGTTGGTCTATTTTCCTTGATCTTGGGAGGGTCCTCTCTGCCTTTAGGATGCGAATGTTTGTTTAATTCCCCAGATTAGGGAATTTCTGAGCTACGATTTGCTCAAGTACATCTTCTAGTCCTCTCTCTCTCTCCATTCCCTCTGGGATTCCAATTATTCTATCATTGGAAAGCTTCATGGGGTCACTTATTTCTCTGATTCTGTTTTCATGGATTCTGAGTTGTTTTTCCCTGGCCTCCTCTTTTCCCTTTTTGTCTATTATATTGTCTTCCAGGTCACTTATTCGTTCTTCTGCCTCAGTTACCCTAGCTGTTTGATTATCAAGATTGGATTGGATCTCATTGAAAGCATTTTTAAGTTCTGCCAATTCAGCTTTCATTTCTGTCCTTAGAGACTCTATGTTGCTATTAATTGATTTCTCCATTCTAGCCATTGTCTTCACAATTGCTAGTCTGAATTCCATCTCTGACATCTTGGTTATATCTGCATCCATTTGTAAGTCTGCAGCATAAGTCATAATCTCTGAGTCTTTTCTATTTTGGGGGTTCCTCCTCCCAGTCATTCTGTTGATGGATGGTTAAGGGAATGTACAGAGTCCAAATTATTGACCAGAACCCAAGCAAGATTCACCTGTTTTCTAGGGACCTTAGGGTTGCTGGCCTCTTGTTTTCCCAGCCTGTCTTGTTGGGGAGGGGCTTGCCACGCTGTTACTCAGGCAACCCTGTTTGGGCAGAGTTGCCCTGTACCCTTGTGGCGGGGGATGGGCTCAGTGGGAATCAGTTTTGGGAGCTTTTGTTCTCTGGCGGCTTTCCCTAGTGACTTTCCGTGTCTCTTCTGTGAGTCAGAGCAGAAGAGATCGTTTCCAGCCCTCTGCCTCAGAGAGATCGCAGTCTGTCCTTCAGTGAGCTCTCCAGGCCACACTGTCTCCGTTTCTGTCTGTGCTGCTATAAACTGCAGCGTCCTGGGTTGTGTGCCCCTCTGCAGCACTCCCAGTCCTGCCTCCAGGTTGGGGCACATCTCTGCCCTTTTTGCTTCTAAAACCACCAGCTGCTTCCAAGTTCACACGCGACCCGGCCGCTCTGGGTTTCTGCCCCGGGAGCTGCCCTAAAGTCCTTTCCCCGCCACTACTGGTCTGTGAGTCTGTGCCTCATCGCCAGCGTGCGAGGCTGTCGCTCATCGGTGGTGTAGGATCCCCATGGACAGGCTCCCTCCCGCTGCCATTTATCCTCTGATATCTGCAGGCGGAATCACAGCTCCGTGCTTGGTACCTCGAAACCAACCGCCTGTGATATTCTGTTTGTAGAGATCCCGATCTTCTTAAGTCTCAGGCTGATTTCGTGGGTGCTCAGAGTGGTCTGGTAGATATCCAGCTCAATTACAGAGACCAGTTGAAATAGGGTCCCCTACTCCTCCGCCATCTTTCCTTCCCCCAGAAACAATATTTAGACAGACGTATTATAACACCAATCAGCTAGCCCATCATCTCATTATGTTTTCTATTTTATTTTATTTTATTTATTTATTTTTATTTTTTTAAGATTTTTTTTTTTTTTTTTTTTTTTATTTATTTGACAGAGAGAGAGAGAGAGACAGCGAGAGAGGGAACACAAGCCGGGGTGGGGGGGAGAGGGAGAAGCAGGCTCCCCGCGGAGCAGGGAGCCCGATGTGGGGCTCGATCCCAGGACCCTGGGACCATGACCTGAGCCGAAGGCAGACGCTTAACCGACTGAGCCACCCAGGGGCCCCTATTTATTTATTTTTAAAGATTTTATTTATTTATTTTCTCAGAGAGAGAAAGCACAAGCAGAGGGAGTGTTAAGTAGAGGAAGAAGATGCATCCCTGCTGAGGACGGATCCCGATGTGGGACTTGATCCCAGGACACTGGGATCATGACCTGAGCCGAAGGCAGATGCTTAACTGACTGAAACACCCAGGCATGCCTCTGTTTTCTATTTTAAACCTGATGTTGCTGGGAAACTGAGGTAGAACAAAAATGTATGCTGACATTATAGGTAATGCTCATAATTCAGAGGACAGGTTGTTTTTATTAAAGCAACAATATCAAACGAATATTATTTACCAAAGATTTCACAACTCATGTTCACTTGGAAAGCATTTGTGTATCTTCCTATATTTTTTAGTGTTTTAAGAATATTTAATTTATTTGAGTTTACATTTACTTCTAAATCAATTTATATGTTTATGGATTGATTTCATTGAATTTATTTTTTTAATTTATTTTAAATTTTATTTTATTTTATTGTTATGATAGTCACCATACAATACATCATTAGTTTTTTATGTAGTGATCCATGATTCATTGTTTTTGTATAACACCCAATGCTCCATGCAGTATGTACCCTCCTCAGTACCCATCACCGGGCTAACCCCTCCCCCCACATCCTCCCCTCTAAAACCCTCAGTTTGTTTCTCAGAGTCCATAGTCTCTCATGGTTCATCGCTCCCTCTGATTTCCCCCCTTCATTTTTCCCTTCCTTCTCCTAATGTCCTCCATGCTATTCCTTATGTTTCACAAATAAGTGAAACCATATAATAATTGACTAACCCTGCTTGACTTATTTCACTTAGCATAATATCCTCCAGTCCCATCCATGTTGATGTAAAACTTGGGTATTCATCCTTTCTGATGGCTGAGTAATATTCCATTGTATATATGGACCACATCTTCATTAACCATTCATCTGTTGAAGGGCATCTCGGCTCTTTCCACAATTAGGCTATTGTGGACATTGCTGCTATGAACATTGGGGTGCATATGGCCGTTCTTTTCACTACATCTGTGTATTTGGGGTAAATGCCCGGTGGTACAATTCCTGGGTCATAGGGTAGCTCTATTTTTAATTTTTTGGATTAACAGTGTGGATAACAGGAACCTCCGCACTGTTTTCCAAAGTGGCTGTACCAACTTGCATTCCAACCAACAGTGTAAGAGGGTTCCCCTTTCCCCACAACCTCTCTAACATTTGCTCTTTCTTGCCTTGTCAATTTTTGCCATTCTAACTGGTGTAAGATGGTATCTCAGTGTGGTTTGGATTTGAATTTCCCTGATGGTTAATGATGATGAACATTTTTTCATGTGTCTGTTGGCCATTTGTATATCTTCTTTGGTGAAGTGTCTGTTCATGACTTCTGCCCATTTTTTGATGAATTATTTGTTTTTTGGGTGTAGAGTTTGAGAAGTTCTTTATAGATCTTGTATATCAGCCCTTTATCTGTAGTGTCATTTCCAAATATCTTCTCCCATTCCATGGGTTGCCTCCTTCATTTGCTGACTTTTCCCTTTACTCTGCAAAAGCTTTTTATCTTGATGAAATTCCAAAAGTTCACTTTTGTTTTTGTTTCACTAGCTTTGGGAGACATATCTTGAAAGAAGTTGCTGTGGCCGATGTCAAAGAAGGTATTGCCTACGTTCTCCTCTAGGATTTTGATGGACTCCTGTCTCACATTGAGATCTTTGCTCCATTTTGAGTTTCTCTTTGTGTATGGCGTTAGAGAATGGTCGAGTTTCATTCTTCTGCATTTAGCAGTCCAATTTTCACAGCACCATTTATTGAACAGACTGACTTTTTTTTCCATGGTATATTTTTTCCTGCTTTGTCGAAGATTATTTGACCATAGAGTTGAGGGTCCATATCTGGGCTCTCTATTCTGTTCCATTGGTCTATATGTCTGTTTTTGTGCCAGTACCATGCTGTCTTGGTGATCACGGCTTTGTAATGTAGCTTGAAATCAGGAAACGTGATGCCCCCAGCTTTGTTTTTCATTTCAACATTTCCTCGGTGATTCGGAGTCTTTCTGATTCCATACAAATTTTAGGATTGTTTCTTCTAGCACTTTAAAAATGTCATTGGAATTTTGATCAGGATGGCATTGAAGGTAGAGATTGCTCTGGGTAGCATAGATATTTTAACAATGTTTATTCTTCCGATCCATGAGCATGGAATATTTTTCCATCTTTTTGTGTCTTCTTCCATTTCTTTCATGAGTGTTTTGTAGTTCCTAGAGTATAGATCCTTTACCTCTTTGGTTAGGTTTATTCCGAGGTATCTTATCGTTTTTGGTGCTATTGTAAATGGAATTGATTGTTTAATTTCTCTTTCTACAGTTGGATTGTGAGTGTATAAGAAAGCAACTGATTTCTGTGCATTGATTTTGTATCGTGTCACATTACTGAATTGCTGTATGAGTTCTAGTAATTCGGGGGTGGAGTCTTTTGGGTTTTCCACATAAAGTATCATGTCGTCTGAGAAAAGACAGTGTTTGACTTCTTCTTTGCCAATTTGATTACTTTTTTTCTTTTTGTTGGCTGCTTGCCTTTGGTAGGACTTCTAGGATTATGCTGAACAATAGTGGCAAGAGTGGGCATCCTTGACCTGTTCCTGACCCCGTAAGGGAAACGCTCTCAGCTTTTCCCCATTGAGAATGATATTTACTGTGGGTTTTCCATAGATATATTTTATGAACTTGATGAATGTTCTCTCTATCCCTATACTCTGAAGAGTTTTAATCAGGAAAGGATGCTGTATTTTGTCAAATGCTTTTCTGCATCAATTGAGAGGATCATATGGTTCTTCTGTCTCCTCTTACTAATGTGTTCTATGACATTGATTGATTTGCAAATGTTGAACCACCCTTGCATCCCAGGGATAAATCCCACTTGGTTGTGATGGATGACCCTTTTAATGTATGGTTGGATCCTATTAGCTATGATTTTGTTGAGAATTTTGGAATCCATATTCATCAGGGATATCGGTCTGAAATTCTCCTTTTTGCTTGGTTTGGGGATTAAGGTAATGCTGGCCTCATAGAATGAGTTTGGAAGTTTTCCTTCTGTTTCTATTTTTTGAAACAGCTTCAGCAGAACAGGTATTATTTCTTCTTTGAATGTTTGGTAGAATTCCCCAGGGAATCCATCAGGCCCTGGACTCTGGTTTTTGGGGAGGTTTTTGAGCACTGCTTCAATTTCGTTACTGGCTATTAGCCTATTCAGGTTGTCAATTTCTTCCTGTTTCAGTTTTGGGACTTTATAGGTTTCCAGGAAGGACTCCATTTCATCCAGATTGCTCAGTTTCTTGGCATATCGTTGCTGATAATAATTTCTAATAATTGTTTCTATTTCCTTGGTGTTAGTCGTGATCTCTCCCCTTTCATTCATAATTTTATTAATTTGGGTCCTTTCTCTTTTCTTTTGGATAAGTCTGGCCAGTGGTTTATCGATCTTATTAATTCTTTCAGAGGACCAACTTCTAGTTTCATTGATCTGATCTACTGTGTTTCTGGTTTCTAATTCATTGATCTCTGCTTTAATCTTAATTATTTCTCTTCTAATGCATACCTTAGGCACCATTTATTGCTTTTTCTCTAGTTCTTTAAAGTGTGGAGTTAGTTGGTGAATTCGGGAATTTTCTGTTTTTTTGAGTGAGGCTTGGATGGTGATATATTTCCCCCTTAGGACTGCCTTTGCAGTATCCCATAGGTTTTGGACCAATGTGTTTTCATTCTCATTGGTTTCCATGAATTGTTTAAGTTCTATTTGATTTCCTGGTTGACCCAAACTTTCTTGAGCAGAGTGGTCTTTATTTTCCAAGTGTTTGAATTTCTTCCAAATTTTTTCTTGTGATTGAGTTCCAGTTTTAAAGCATTGTGGTCTGAGAATATGCAGGGAATAATCTCAATATTTTGGTATCAGTTGAGACCTGATTTGTGACCCAGTATGTGGTCTATTCTGGAGAAAGTTCGAGGAGAATGGGTATTCTGTTGTTTTAGGGTGGAATGTTCTGTATATATCTATGAGGTTCATCTGGCCCAGTGTGTCATTCAAAAGCTCTTGTTTTCTTGTTGATTTTCTGCTTAGGTGATCTGTCTATTGCTGAGAGTGGAATATAGAGGTCTCCTACAATTAATGTATTGTTATCAATATGACTCTTATTTTGGTGAACAGTTGGCTCATGTAGATGGCTGCTCCCATGAGGGGGCATAGATATTTACAATTTTTAGATCTTCTTCTTGGATAGACCCTTTAAGAAAGAAATAGTGTCCTTCTGTGTCTCTACAGTCTTTAGTTTAAAATTTAATTTGTCTGATATAAGAATTCCTACCCTAGCTTTCTTTTGAGGTCTGCTGACATGGAAGATGGACCTCCATCCTTTCACTTTCAGTCTGGATGTATCTTTAGGTTCAAAATGAGTCTCTTGTAGACAGCATATGGATGGGTCCTGTCTTTTTATCCAATCTACAACCCTGTGCCTTTTTATGGGAGTGTTTAGGCCATTCACGTTGAGAGTGATTATTGAAAGATATGAATTAATTGTCATCATGTTGTCTGTGAAGACCTTGCTTTTATAGTTTGTCCATGTACATTTCTTTTCTATTTCACTCTTGGTGTCTTTCTCCTTTTATAGAATCCCCCTTAATATTTCTTGCAAGGCCAGCTTAGTTGTCACATATTCTTTCAGTTTCTGCTGGTCTTGAAAGCTTTGCATCTCTCCATCCATTCTAAATGACAGCCTTGCCAGATAAAGTATTCTTGGCGGCATGTTCTTCTCATTTAGTACCCTCAATATGTATCTCCAGACACTTCTGGCTTGCCAGGTGTCTGTGGATAGGTCTGACTTTACTCTGATGTTCCTCCCTCTGTACATAAGGAATCTCTTCCCGTTGACTGCCCTTCAGATTGTTTCCTTCGTTCTAAGATTTGCGAGTTTTACTATTATATGCTGGGGCATTGGCATGTTTTTCTTGATCTTGGGAAGGGTCCTCTCTGCCTCTAGGATATGAATGTTTGTTTCATTCCCCAGATTATGGACGTTCTCAACTATGATTTGCTCAAATATATCTTCTAGTCCTCTCTCTCCAACCCCTCAGGGATCCCAATAATTCTGACGTTGGAACATTTAATTACATCACTCATGTCTCTGATTCTGTTTTCATTGATTTTGAGTTGTTTCTCCCTGGCCTCGTCTTTTTCTTTCTTTTCTATCAATTCGTCTTCTAGATCACTAATCTGTTCTTCCGCCTCTCTTACCCTAGCTGTTAGGTTATCTAGATTAGATTGGATCTCATTGATCGCATTTTTAAATTCTTACACTTCAGCTCTCATTTCTACCCTTAGAGACTCTATGTTGCCATTAATCGATTTCTCCATTTTAGCTATTGTCTTCACAATTGCTAGCTTGAATTCCATTTCCAACATCTTGGTTATATCTGTATCCATTTGTAAATCTGTGGCAGAAGTCAGTCTCTGAGTCTTTCTTATTTTGGGGGTTCCTCATAGTCATTCTGTTCAGGGGTGATTGAGGGAATGTACAGAGTCCAAATTATTGACCACAACCCAAGCAGGATGCACCTGCTTTATAGGGACCTTAGGTTGCTGGCTTCTTGTTCTCCCAGCCTGTCTTCTGGAGTAGGGGCTTACCGTGCTGTTACTCAGGCAACCCTCTTTGGGCAGATTTGCCCTGCCCACTGTTCAGGGGAGGGGATGTGTTCAGTGAATCTTGGTTTTGGGGGGCCTTTGTTCTCTGGCGGCTTTCCCTGGCGGCTTTCTGTCTCTTCTGAGAGTCAGAGCAGAAGAGATCATTTCTAACCCTCTGCCTCAGAGCAGAGAGATCACAGTCTGTTCTTCAGTGAGTTCTCCAGTCCACACTATCTACATTTCTGTCTGTGCTGCTATAAACTGCAGTGTCCTGGGTTGTGCACCCCTTTGCTGTGTTCCCAGCCCTCGCCTCCAGGTCAGGGCACATCTCTGCCCTTTGTGCTTCTAAAACCACCAGCCACCCCCAGTTCGCTCACATGGCCCCACTGCTCCAGTTTCCATCAGGGGGCTGCCCTAAAGTCCTTTCCCCATCTCTATCTGTCTGTGAGTCTGTTCCCAGTCACCAGCACAGGATGCTTTTGTGGTCCTGTCTTATTTCACCTTCTCAGCACCAGCCCTTATGGAAGCCCCCTCCCCCTTCTCTTTATCTTCAGATACATGCCCGAGGAATCATAGCTCCCTGCTTCATACCTCAAAACCAACCGCCTGCTCTATTCTGTTTGTAGAGATCCAGATCTATCTTCTTACATCTCAGCCTGATTTCATAGGTGTTCATAGTTGTATGGTCGATATCCAGCTCAATTCCAGGGACAAGTTGGAGTAGGGTCCCCTACTCCTCTGCCATCTTTTTCTGAAAAACTATTTTTTTTACTTTAACTTCAATTAGCCAGGAGTACCTGGGTGGCTCAGTCAGTTAGGTGTCTGCCTTCGGCTCAAGTCATGATCCTGGCGTCCTGTGATCAAGCCCTGAACTAGGCTCCCTGCACCGTGGGGAGTCTGCTTCTCCCTCTTCCTCTGCCCTTCCCCCTCTGCTCATGCTCTGTCTCTCACTCTCTCTCTTGAATAAATAAAATCTTTCAAAAATAAAATCAATTAGCCAACATATCATTAGTTTCAAATGTAGAGTTCAAAAATCCTTCAGTTGCATATAGCACCCAGTGCTCAAGCCTCTACACAGCAAAGGAAACAGTCAACAAAGCTAAAAGGCAACCTACGGAATGGGAGAAAATATTTGCAAATGACACATCAAATAAAAAGCTAGTACCCAAGATCTATAAAGAACTTATCAAACTCAACACCCAATAAAACAAAGAATCCAGTCAATAAATGTGCAGAAGACATGAACAGACATTTCTCCAAAGAAGACATATACATGGCCAACAGACACATGAAAAAATGCTCATCACTTGCCATCAGGGAAATACAAATCAAAACCATAATGAGATACCAGTCAGAATGGCTAAACATAAGAAGACAGGAAACAACAAATGTTGGTGAGTATGTAGAGAAAGGGAAATCCTCTTCCACTGTTGGTGGGAATACAAGCTAGTACACCCACTCTGGAAAATGGTATGGAGGTTCCTCAAGAAGTTAAAAATAGAGCGACCTTATGACCCAGCAATTGTACTACTAGGTATTTACCCTAAAGATACAAATTTAGTGATCCAAAGGGGCAGCTTTACCCCAATATTTATAGAAGCAATGTCCACAATATCCAAAGTGTGGAAAGAGCTGAGATGTCCATCCACAGATGAATGGATTAAGATGATGTGGTATATATATATATATATATATATATATATATATATATACAGTGGAATATTACTCAGCCATCAGAAAGGATGAAGAAGGGCACATATTACATGGAGCACTGGGTGTTATACGCAAACAATGAATCATGGAACACTGCATCAAAAACTAATGATGTAACATAACATAAAAATTTATTTTAAAAAATTCAGTCTGTTTCTAATTAGCCCTTGCCTTTTCTTTTTTATTCACAAGTAGTCGCTTTTGATGAACACTTGGTTCCTTGAGGGGTACCCATAGGGTATGCAGCCTAAAGTTTAAGTGACTGTAGGGACCAGAGGCGCTGGAGTGGGAAGGGAAAAGTCTGGCAGAGACATCCAGAGAGGGTAGGAATTTGAAGAGGGAACATAGCAAAGGATTAAAGGGGTTGATAGGAAGATTAAAGATGGTAAACAGAGGAGTGGAAGCAATGCAAAAGTAGAGATTTTTAGAGGATTCAGTTTGGGGAGATTGCACGGTTTCCAAAGAGGCCACAAAGTTGAAAATTATCATCAGCAAATTTATACAAACAAGAAGTGGGTAGGCAGAATTGGTAAAACATATAATGAGCAAGGGTTCGTGAAAGGGGCTTCAATCAACTTAGAAGTTCCCAATGGAAAATCAGGATCAGATAAAGAGTAAAAATGCTTTCACAGAGAGCCAGAAAACATTCCACACCAGGAGTGAGGTGGTGAACTCCGCTAAAAACAAGGACCTAGGAGAAAAACCTTCCAGCTCAGGAATAAGGTAATAAACACCAATCAAAATGAAGAGCCGAAAGAAAAACTTCAGCCTCCAGAGTCAAGGACTAATCCCCAGTCAAGACCAAGAGCCAGGAAGAATGACTTCCACCCCCAGATTTCTATAAGTAATGACAAAGGAACTCATAAAAAGGGGACATAAAATACATTATATACCTAAAATGAGGAGATGAGAGGAGAAAAAATGGGTTCAAAGTTGAACAACCATTAACTTCATATAGAGTGCTATATGCAGAAGAGGTTATACACAAACCTAATGATAACCATATATCAAAACCCACAATAAACATGCAAAGAATAAAGAGAAAGTAATCCAAATATATCACTAAAGAAAATCAGCAAAACATGAGAGAAAGAAAAGAAAGGATCAGACAAAATCTCCAGAAATGACCACAAAACAAGTAGTAAAATGGCAATAAATACATATCTATCAATAAGTACTTTGAAAAAAATTACTTTGAATGTAAATGAACTGCATGCTCCAATCAAAACACATATGGTGATGAAATGGATTTAAAAAAAAGGCCCATTTATTTGCTGCCTCAGTGTAGACCTAAAGTCACCTGTAGATTGATAGTGATGAGATGGACAAACATAACATGTAAATGGAATTCAAAAGAAAGTCAGAAAAGAAATATTTATATTGGGCAAAACTTAAAGACTGTAAGAGACAAATGAGGACACTATATAACGATAAAGGGGACAATCCAACAAAAAGATATAAAACTGCAAATAGTTATGCAACCGACACAGGAGTACCCAAATACATAAAACAGTTAATTATAAACATAAAGGAACTAATCAATAATACTACAATAATAGGAGGGGATTTTAACACCCTACTTAACATCAATGGACACTTCATCTAAGCAAAACATCAACAAGGAAACAATGGCTTTGAATGACACACTGGACCAGATGGATTTAACAGATACATTCAGACCAATCTATCCTAAAACAGCAGAATACACATTCTTTTCAAGTGCACACAGAACATTCTCCAGAATAGAGGTTACACATTAACCCAAAAAACAAACATCAACAAGTTCAAGATTGAAATCATATCATGCTTATTTTCTGAACACAATGCTATGAAACTATATGTCAACCACAAGAAACAATTTGGAAAGACCACAAATACATGGAGGTTAAATAACATGCTACTAAACAATGAATGGGTCAGACAGGAAATCAAAGAAGAAATTTTAAAAGTATAAGGAATACCTTTCAGAATGGCTAAAATCGACATCACAGAAACAGCAGGTGTTGGCGAGAATGTGGAGAAAAAGAAACACATGTAACCTCCTGGTGGGAATGCAAACTGGTGCAACCACTGTGGAAACCAGTATGGAGGTCCCTCAAAAAGTTAAAAATAGAACTACCTTACAATCAAGCAATTGCACTACTGGGTATTTACCCAAAGACTACAAGAACACTAATTCAAAAGGATAAATGTACCCTTATGTTTATAGCAGCATTATTTACAATAGTCAAGATATGGAAGCAGCCCAAGTGTCCATCAATTGATGAATGGATAAAGAAGATGTGAGATTTTATATATAATTCAGAAATAAAAATAAACAATGAAATCTTGTTGTCTGCAAGAACATGGATGGAGTTAGAGTATAATGCTAAGTGAAAGAAGAGAACAAGAGAAAGACAAATACCATATGATTTCACTCATATGTGGAATTTAAGAAACAAAACAAGCAAAGTGAAAATAATAAGAGAGAGACAAAGGAAGAAACAGACTATGCATTATAGAGAACAAACTGATGGTTACCAGAGAGGAGGTGGGTGGGGGATTCAGTCAAATAGGTGATGGGGATAAAAGAGTGCACTTGTATTAACGAGGACAAGGTGATGTACAAAGTGCTGAATTACCATATTTTACAACTGAAACCAATATTACACTGTATGTTAACTAACTGAAATTAAAATTAAAAACAACAATAACAACAAAGTAAATGGAACCAAATGAAAATGAAAACACAATTATCAAAACCTCTATGATGCAGCAAAAACAGATCTAAGAGGGAAGTTTATAGCAATACAGGCCTAAATCAAAAAGCAAGAAAAATCTCAAAAAAAAACAAAAAACAAACAAACAAAAAAAAACCTACCGTTAAACCTAAAGGATCTAAAAACGGGACAACAAACAAAACCTAAAACCTGCAGAAGGAAAGAAATAATAAAGATTAGAGTAGAAATAAATGATATAGAAACTAAAAAAACAAACAAAAAAAAAAAACAAAAAAAACAAAAACAGATTAGAAGAGCTCAGTGGAACCAGGAGCTGGTTCTTTAAAACACACACACACACACACACACACACACACACACACACACCAAAATTGATAAACCTTTAGGCACACATACCAAGAAAAAAGAGAAAGGGCTCAAATAAATAAAATCACAAATGAGAGAGGAGAAATAACAACCAACACCACAGAAATACAAATAACTATAAGAATATTATGAAAAACTGTATGCCAACAAATTGGACAACTTGGAAGAAATGGATAAATTCCTAGAAACATATAACCTACCAAAACTGAAACAGGAAGAAATAGAAAATTTGAACAGACTGATAACTAGCAAGAAAATTGAGTCGGTAATCAAAAAACTCCCAACAAATAAAAGTCCAGGACCAGATGTCTTCACAGGTGAATTTTACCAAGCATTCAAAGAAGAGTTACTACTTATTCTTCTCAAAATATTCCAAAGAATGGAAAAGGAAAGAAATCTTCCAAATTCACTCTATGAGGCCAGCATTATCCTGATACCAAAATGGAATAACGACAGTACTAAAAAAGAAAACTACAGGCCAGTATCACTGATGAATATAGATGCAAAAGTTCTTAATAAAATTGTAGCCAACCAAACTCAACAATACATTAAAAAATCATTCAACACAATCAAATGGGTTTTATTCCTGGGTTGCCAGTGTTGTTCAATATTCACAAATCAATCAACATCATACATCATATCAATAAAAGAAAGGATAAGAACCATATGATCATTTGAATACATGCCGAAAAAAGCATTTGACAAAGTACAACATCCATTCGTGATAAAAAGCCTTCCACAAAGTAGGTTTAGAAGGAACATACCTCAAAACAATAAAGACCATATATGAAAAACCCAAAACTCACAACATCCTCAGTGGGGAAAAACTGAGGTTTCCTCTAAGGTCAGGAAGAAGACAAGGAAGTCTACTTTCACCACTTTTATTCAACATAGTACTGGAAGTCCCAGTCATAGCAATCAGCAACAAAAAAGAAATAAAAGGCACCCAAATCAGTAAAGAAGAAGTAAAACATTACTAATTGCAAATGGCATGACTCAATATATAGAAAACCCAAAAGACTCCAACAAAAAACTGCTAGATATTATAAACAAATTCAGCATAGTTGCAGGATACAAAATCAATGTACAGAAATCTGTTGCATAGACACATGAAAAAGTGCTCAACATCGCTCGGCATCAGGGAAAACCAAATCAAAACCTCAATGAGATACCACCTCACAGCAGTCAGAATGGCTAAAATTAACAAGTCAGGAAACAACAGATGTTGCCGAGGATGTGGAGAAGGGGAACCCTCCTACACTGTTGGTGGGATTGCAAGCTGGTACAGCCACTCTGGAGAACAGTGTGGAGGTTCCTCAAAAAGTTGAAAATAGAGCTACCCTACAACCCTGCGATTGCACTACTGGGTATTTACTGTAAAGATACAAAGGTACGTGCACCCCGATGTTTATAGCAGCAATGTCCACAATGGCCAGACCATGGAAAGAGCCAAGATGTCCATCAACAGATGAATGGATAAGGTAGATGTGGTATATATATACAATGGAACATTATGCAGCCATCAAAAAAACCCAAAATCTTGCCATTTGCAACGACGTGGATGGAGCTGGAGGGTATTATGCTAAGCAAAATAAGCCAATCAGAGAAAGACATGTATCATATGATCTCACTGATATGAGGAATTCTTAATGTCAGGAAACAAACTGAGGGTTGCTGGAGTGGTGGGGGGTGGGAGGGATGGGGTGGCTGGGTGGTAGACATTGGGAAGGGTATGTGCTATGGTGAGCGCTGTGAATTGTGTAAGACTGATGAATCACAGACCTGTACCTCTGAAACAAATAATACATTATATGTTAAAAAAAGAAGAAGAAGAAGAAGATAGCAGGAGGTGAAGAATGAAGGGGAGAAAATCAGAAGGGGAGACAAACCATGAGAGACTATGGACTCTGAGAAAGAAACTGAGGATTCTAGAGGGGAGGGGCGTGAGGGGATGGGTTAGCCTGGTGATGGGTATTAAAGAGGGCACATATTGAATGGAGCACTGGGTGTTTTACACAATGAATCATGGAACACTACATCAAAAACTAACGATGTAATGTATGGTGATTAACATAACATAATAAAATTAATTTAAAAATAAAGAAATCTGTTGCATTTCTATTTATCACTAATGAAGCCACAGAGAGATTAAGGAAACAATATGGGAAATTTAAGAAACAAACTAGCAAAGGAAAATAAGAGAAAAACTAAGAAACAGACTCGTAACTATAGGGAGCAAACTGATGGACACCAGAAGGGAGGTGAGTGGGATAATGGGTGACAAAGGTGATGAGGATTAAAGAATACAATTATCATAATGAACCCTGAGTAATGTATAGAATTGTCCAATCACATATCGTACACCTGAAACTAATAAAACACTATGTTAACCATACTGGTATTAAAATTAAAAACTTAATAAAATACTCTTCTTTGGAGATCTAATTTAAAAATTTAAAATTTTTTTGGATGGAGTAGGACCCATCTGGTAGAATGTGCCATTCAAAGCTACTGTATCTTTGCTATTTTTCTATCTGGATGATTTTTTTTTAATTATGTTATGTTAGTCACCATACAGTACATCATTAGTTTTTGATGCAGTGTTCCATGATTCATTGTTTGTGTATGACACTCAGTGCTCCATGCAATATGTGCACTCGTTAATACCCATCACAGAGCTAACGCATCCCCCCACCCCCCTCCCCTCTAAAATCTTGAGTTTGTTTCCTGGAGTCCATTGTCTCTCATGGTTCACCTCCCCCTCCAATTTCCCCCCCTTCATTTTTCCCTTCCTTCTCCTAATGTCCTCCATGTTATTCCTTATGTTCCACAAATAAGTGAAACCATATGATAATTGACTTTCTCTGCTTGACTTATTTCACTTCGCATAATCTCCACCAATTCCATCCATGTTGATGCAAAAGTTGGGTATTCATCCTTTCAGATGGCTGAGTAATATTCCATTGGATATATGGACCACATCTGCTTTATCCATTCATCTGTTGAAGGGCATCTCGGCTCTTCCCACAGTTTGGCTATTGCGGACATTGTTGCTATGAACATTGGGGTGCGTATGGCCCTTCTTTTCCCTACATCTGTATCTTTGGACTAATGCCCAGTAGTGGAATTGCTGGGTCATAGGGTAGCTCTACTTTTAACTTTTTGAGACACCTCCAAACTGTTTCCCAAAGTGGCTGTATCAACTTGCATTCCCACCAACAGTGTAAGAGGGTTCCCCTTTCTCCACAACCTCTCCAATGTTTGTGTTTCTTGCCTTGTCAATTTTTGCCATTCTAACTAGTATAAGGTGGTATCTCAATGTGAAGGGATGGAGAACCATTTTTCATGCCAATGGATTTCAAAAGAAAGCTGGCGTAGCAATTCTCATACAAGACAAATTAGATTTTAAGCTAAAGACTGTAGTTATAGGTACAGAAGGACACTATATCATGCTTAAAGTGTCTATCCAACAAGAGGATCTAACAATTGTAAATACCTATGCCCCCAACATGGGAGCAGCCAACTACATAAGCCAACTGTTAACCAAAATAAAGAGACATATTGATAATAATATGTTAATAGTAGGAGACTATTAACAGGAAAATCATCTAAGCAGAAAATCAACAAAGAAACAAGAGCTTTGAATGACACACTGGACCAGATGGACCTCATAGATATATACAGAAGATTCCACCCTAAAACAACAGAATACTCATTCTTCTCAAGCACACATGGAACTTTCTCCAGAATAAACCACATACTGGGTCACAAATCAGGTCTCAACCGATACCAAAAGATTGAGATTATTCCCTGCATATTCTCAGACCACAGTGCTTTGAAACTGGAACACAAACACAAGAAAAAAATTGGAAGAAATTCAAACACTTGGAAGCTAAAGACCATTCTGCTTAAGAACGTTTGGGTCAACCAGGAAATCAAAGAACTTAAACAATTCAGGGAAACCAATGAGAAGGAAAACACATCAGTCCAAAACCTATGGGATACAGCAAAGGCTGTATGGGATCATCCCTAATCTGGGGAATGAAACAAACATTCAAGTCCTAGAGGCAGAGAGGACCCCTCCTAAGATCAAGGAAAACAGGCCATAGGTCCAAAACCTATGGGATACAGCAAAGGTCCTAAGGGGGAAATACATAGCCATCCAAGCCTCACTCAAAAAAATAGAAAAATCCCCAATTCACCAACTAATTTTACACCTTAAAGAACTGGAGGAAAACAACAAATGATGCCTAAGCCATGCATTAAAAGAGAATTAAGATTAGAGCAGAGATCAATGAACTAGAAACCAGAAATTCAGTAGAGCAGATCAATGAAGCTAGAAGCTTGTTCTTTGAATTAGTAAGATTGATAAACCACTAGCCAGACTTATCCAAAAGAAAAGAGAAAGGATGCAAATTAATAAAATTATGAATGAAAGGGGAGAGATCACAACTAATACCAAGGAAATAGAAACAATTATTGGAAATTATTATCAACAACTCTATGCCAATAAATTAAGCAACCTGGAAGAAATGGATGCCTTCCTGGATACTTATAAACTACCAAGACTGAAACAGGAAGAATTTGACAACCTGAATAGACCAATAACTAGTAACAACATTGAAGCAGTGATCAAAAACCTCCAAAAAGGGCGCCTGGGTGGCTCAGTCGTTAAGCGTCTGCCTTCGGCTCAGGTCATGATCCCAGGGTCCTGGGATCGAGTCCCATATCGGGCTCCCTGCTACGCGGGAAGCCTGCTTCTCCCTCTCCTACTCCGCCTGCTTGTGTTCCTGCTCTCACTGTGTCTCTCTCTGTCAAATAAATAAATAAAATCTTTAAAAAAAAAAAAAAAAAAAAAAACCTCCAAAAAACAAGGGTCCAGGACCTGTTGGATTCCCTGGGGAATTCTACCAAACATTCAAAGAAGAAATAATACCTATTCTCCTGAAGCTGTTTCAAAAAATAGAAACAGAAAGAAAACTTCCAGACTCATTCTATGAGGCAAGCATTATCTTGATCCCCAAACCAGGTAAAAACCCCATCAAAAAGGAGAATTTCAGACGATTATCCTTGATGAAAATGGATTCCAAAATTCTCAACAAAATCCTAGCTAATAGGATCCAACAGTACATTAAACGGGTCATCCACCACAACCAAGTGGGATTTATTGCCAGGATGCAAGGGTGTTTCAACATTCACATATCAATCAAGGGTGTTTCAACATTCACATACACATTAATAAGAGGAGAGAGAAGAACCATATGGTCCTCTCAATTGATGCAGAAAAAGCATTTGACAAAATACAGCATCCTTTCCTCATTAAAACTCTTCAGAGTGTAGGGATAGAGGGAACATTCCTCAAGTTCATAAAAACCATCTATGAAAAGCCCACAGCGAATATCATCCTCAATGAGGAAAAGCTGAGAGCCTTTCCCTTAAGATCAGGAACACGACAAGGATGCCCACTCTCGCCACTATTGTTCAACGTAGTACTAGAAATCCTAGCAACAGCAATCAGACAACAAAAAGAAATAAAATGTATTCAAATTGGCAAAGAAGAAGTCAAACTCTCTCTTTTCGCAGACGACATGATACTTTATGTGGAAAACCCAAATGACTCTATCTCTAAATTACTAGAACTCATCCAGCAATTCAGTAATGTGGCAGGATACAAAATCGATGCACAGAAACCAGTTGCTTTCCTATACACTAATAATGTAATTGTAGAAAGAGAAATTAAGGAATCGATTCCATTTAGAATAGCACCAAAAACCATAAGACACCTTGGAATAAACCTAACCAAAGAGGTGAAGTATATATTTTCGTATCTCGATGATCTATCCATTGATATGTTTGGTGTCTTCATCTGTTTCTATTGGTGTCAAAGTTCCATACTCTTCCTGTATTACTATAGATGTTTTTTTTCCTTTTTATGTTAATAGTTGCTTTATGAATTTGGGTGCTCCCATGTTGGGTACATAAATATCTTCTTGTTTGACTATTGTGATTATCATTATGTAGTGTCTTTCTTTGTTTCTTGTTACAGTATTTGTTTTAAAGTCTATTTTTTCCAGTATTGCTATCCTTTCACTTCCATTTGCATGTTAAATGCTTTTCTTATTATCATTTTGATTTCAGCCATCATGTGTCCTTAGGTCTTAAGTGAATCGGTTGAAGCCAGGATATAGATGGGTCTTGGTTTTTTATCCATTCAATCACCTTATGTGTTTTAATTGAAGCATTTCATCCATATACACAAAGTAATTATTGATAGGGATGCACTTACTGCCATTTTGTTTCTTGTTTTATGGCTTTTTTTTTTTTTAGTTCTCTGTTCTTTCCTTCCCTTTTCATGTGGTTTTATGGTTTTTATAGTGATATGCTTGACTTCCATCTCCTTTATTTTTTGACAAGTTTTTGATTTGTAGTTACCATTAGGCTTATATATAACATTCTATGCATATAGTAATTTATATTAAATTGATGGCCACTTAAGTTTGAACTATTTTAAATGTACTAATTTTTTAACACTGCCCCCTACATTTTATGCATGTTTTCATTTTAACATCTTTATACTGTGAATGCCTTAACAGATTTTTATAGATATAATTTTACCAATGTTGTGCCTTTTTTTTTTTTTAACTTCTACTTAACAATTTTCCTTTCCACTCAGAATCTTCTTTAACATTTGGTAAGGCTGGTTTAGTGGTGATGAGTTCCTTTTACTTTGTCTAGGAATTTTTTTTTTCTCTCTCTCCTTCTGTTCTGAATGATAGCCTTACTGGATAGAGTACTCTGGTTGCCATTTTTGTTTTTGTTTTTTCTTTCAGCACTTTTACTATATCATGCCACTTTCTTCTGGCCTGCAAAGTTTCTGCTGAACAATCCACTGATACCCCTATGGGGTTTCCCTTGTACTTAACTGTTTTCTTTTGCTCCTTTTAAAATTCTCTCTTTATCACTACTTTTTGCCATTTTAAATATTATCTGTCTTGGCGTGGACATCCTTGGGCAATTTTGGGGGGGGGGGTCTCAGTTCTTCTTGGATCTGGATGTTTGTTTTCTTCAAATAAATTTTATGCCCCCTTTTCTCTCTTCTGGGATTGCTATAATGTGAATGTTACACTTTATTATGTCACCAAGTCCCTTTAATCTATTTTCTTTTTTATTTTTTTCTTTCTCTTGTTCAGCTTGTTTTTCATTACTCTGTCCTCCAAGTCACTCACCTGTTCTTCTGCTTCCTCTTGTCTAATATTTATCCCTTCTGGTGTAAATTTCGGTTACTGAGATCTTAATTTCTGGTTGGTTCTTTTTTATGTTTTCTACCTCTTTGTTGAGTGTCTCACTGAGGTCCTCTATTCTTTTCTCAAGTCCAGTGAATATCTTTGTGACCATTACTTTAAATTCTCTGTCAGGCATATTACTTATTTCAGGTTTTTTGGGGTTCTTTTTGTTGTTGTTGTTTGTTTGTTTTAGCTCTCCTGCTTTGATTTTATCTTGTTCTTCCATTTGGGACATATTCCTCTATCTCCTCATTTTGTCTCTCTTCATCTGTTTCTCTATGGCAGAATTTCAGCTATGTCTCCTGCTCTTGATAGTAATGGCCTTATCAAGAAGAGGTCCTATAGTGTTCTGCAGTGCAATGTCCCCTGTTCATGAGAACCTGGTACTTCAGGGGTGTCTCCCTTGTGCATTGTGTGTGCCCTACTATTGTGGCTAAGCCTCATTTGCCTTCAGTCCAGCCATCTGCAATGCCTTTCTTGGCCTGTCATAGGCAGGGTTTTTTTCTGTGTTGTTAGTGGGCCAG
The DNA here is from genome assembly GCF_964656455.1 of Halichoerus grypus. Lineage (NCBI taxonomy): Eukaryota > Metazoa > Chordata > Mammalia > Carnivora > Phocidae > Halichoerus > Halichoerus grypus. The sequence continues at coordinate 83,675,723 of NC_135727.1, forward strand.
TCTAAGGCAGCTTTGGGCTTGTTAGGTTAGACGTGGTGTTTGCCAGAGCTGTAGTGGCACCCAACTACAGATGCTCTCCTTGTGTTGTCTTTTGAGAAGGTTTCATTGGTGGGTGGGGCCTGGAGTCAGAACATATGTTTGCCCTATCCTAACTGTTGGGGATGCAGTCAAACCATTGTGTGGGGTTTCCTTCCCCTCTCCTTGGGTCAGGAGTCACTTTGGGGTGGTTCTTGCCCTGTTGGGGCTCCTTGCACATGCCATGTTTGTGGTGCCACTTTGATGGTCTCTTGTCAAGAGTATGTTGGATAGGTTGGGTCTTCAAGAGAATATAGGGCAGGGCGCATGGTGCCATTAAGGTCCATGCAGGTCCACTGTAGGTGGAAACTTGCAGCCACCCTGGAAAATACCTTCTGGGGCTGGGCTGGAGGGGACAGATCTGCAGAAGAGCATGGGGGCATGGTACACTCTTAGCAAGCTAGGTGAAGAGTGTCTGCTCTGCCCTGGTCTGTGTATCTAGGCTGGAGGGTGAGGAAGAGAAATGGTGCTCGCCAGCTCTTTTGTTCTTAGATGTCTCCTGAAGATCCCTACTCTTCCAGCATACACTCTGAGATTAGTAAACAAATCTCCCTCTCATATACCCCAAGTATTTTTCAAACTGCTGCTTCTATGCTGTATCTCAGCAGAACTGTTGTGCTGTCCCATTAAGGGCAGCAACTCAGTTTCCTATCACTTCCTGGCTCTACAAGAGCCAAGCTGGCTGATTTTTAAAGTTCCAGGTATTCCGTCCCACTGATAGTAAGAACTTGTGAGGTTATGTCACTCTGGTTTTCAAAGCCAAATGTTATAGGGATTCGTCTTCCTAGTGATGGTTCTTCATGCCTTGTGTGGGGTCTGCTCCTCTCCCCTCTCCACGCTTGAAGCCTCCCTCCCTCCTTCAGACAGTCCCATGGGCCAATTTGTCTCCCAACTACATCTCCATCCTTACTCCATTTTTCGATGTGACCTCATTACATTAAGCTGTGGAGAGTCTGTTCTTCCAGTGTTTGGGTCATTTTCTGCATTATTTATACTGATGTGGATGTTTTCTAGCTGTATCCATGGGATGGGGTAAGCCTATGATCCTCCTACTCCACCATCTTCCCTGGAAGTTCTAACTTTCATAAATGCTTTCAACTGAGACACGCTATTTTTTTAATATAGAGCATTTTAGAAGTAAAGTGGAATATTACAAAAAGCAAGCACATCAACCATTTTGACCAGGAAAATAGTTAATATGTAGAAGAATAAGAAGTACCATAGAATAGATAGATAGAATAGAAATAGTAAAGTGAGGAGAATGTACTGGGAATTTAATTCTTTTTCAGATTTTACCCTTTATATCCCCCACACACTTCCCTGATATTTTCACACTACAAAAAATGAGTAGATGGTCATCTGTAGGGGAAAAAAAGTCATATTTTGACAACAATTTTAGTAATATTTTGTATTTGGTGTTATTATAAAACATTTACTAAAAACTCACAATTTACTAGATGGTAGTCATATAGAACTAACAGAGCAATGAGAGACAAAATTTATTGGGACCTTAATGGATTTATAGGAATTCAAAGTTACACAGCAAGGACTGAGTGTCACAAAAGATAGCATTGATTGGCTGCTGCAGCACCATCTCACAGGGGTCATTTGCCTTGGTGAGTTCACTAGAATCCAGGCCATGGCCTTCAATCTTAGACGTCTACAGCCTGATCTTGGTTATGTCCCAGAATTCATCCAAATTCAGGAGGTGAAATTATGCTGATTATATCATAAGACTGAAAGATATAAACACAGAAGGAGAATTTATTAATTTATATTGAGAAATGCAAGTATCATACAGGTCAGATATGACTGTTGAGAAGATAACACACTTTCCCTTCTAGGTGGATTACAAGAAAAACAGAATTATTAGAGCATTTCTTCACAAACATAAAATGTAAGGCATAGGATGCTGGTAACTGGCATCTTGCTTTATATCTGATGAGTCTGACTGCACAGTGAAGATTCATCTGTCACATAGACCAGATCTTTCCATCACCCTAGGAGTTTTTCCTTAAGAAAAGTGCTGGAATGTCTTTCTCTGTGTTTCTCATTTTTATAGGCTTCCTTAACTGATCAGCTGGCCCCATGTTGACCCTCTTAGCCTTCAACATATTCTTATGTTCCTTAGAAGATCTGTATTTATTTTTTTAAGATTTTATTCATTTATTTGTCAGAGAGAGAGGGCACAAGCAGGAGGAGTGGCAGAGGGAGAAGCAGGCTCCCCGCCGGGCAAGGAGCCCAATGCAGGACCCAATTCCAGGATCCTGGGATCATGACCTGAGCCAAAGGTAGACCCTTAACCGACTGAGACACCCAGGCATCCCATATTTATTTACACAAGTGATACATGAATATAATGGAACTGTATGTAATCCAAACACCATACACAAAACTTTTGCCAACAAACTTCTGCCTTTCTTCAGTCTATCTCCAGAAGACAACACAAGTATAAGTTCTTCCTAGACTTTTCTTTATGCGTTTAAATGTACACAGCAATAGTATTTACAGTAATATAAAGCTTTAGATAAGAGGTTTTGAATATAAGTTAAATCATACCATACTTACTATTCCGCTAATTGTTTTGATCCACTTAATGTCACAATGATTTTCTGTATCAAAATATAACTTTCCCAATATTTCAACTGCCTCACGATATTACATTGCATAACAGAATAATTTATTTAGCATTCCTCTCTTAAAAAGCACTTAGTATACATACAACTTTTCTTTATTGCAAACAACAAAGTGTATTTATTCATATGTAGGAATGTTTTCATAGTTTTCATAAATAAAATATGTATTAAAGAGCATACACATTAAAGTTTTGATATTGTATTGTATTAAAAATTACACTCTCATAGACAGTGTATATTTCACCACATTCTTCTTAAAACTGAAGATTATGAAGACTTTGATTATTGGAAGTATGACTGGCTAAAAGTGGTATCTCATATTGAATGATATTTCCATGATAGTCACGAAATCAATTTATTATTGGACATTCATATTTTGAACTTCTAAGAACTCTCTTTTTCTATTGAGTTATTTGTGTTTTTGTATTACTATATTAGTGTTTTGTACATTTTGGAAACTAATGTATCCATAATATGTCTTTGAAGTGTTATCACATTGTATACAAATTGTTTTCTAAGTTTGTTTATGATGTCTCTGATCATAAAAGTTGAGTGTTGTATATAAAAATATTTTATTTTCAAGGTAATAGATATTCAAACAAGGGAAACAATGTGAAATGTATAAAGATATTAATAATATCTCCCAACAAACTCCCTTCCCAATTTCCAAGGTTAACAAATGTTGAAAGTCTGAGGTGGTAGTGACATCAGCAAGTTGACAGTATAGAAGTTTCCAATGCTCCTCCCCTCACAGAAACATCAATTTGAGTGGCAATCCATACAAAAACACACCTTTCCAGGAGCTGAAGGTTCCAGGTGAGGGATTAAAGCACCAGGGTGGAGTACAGACATAGAAAAAGATGCACTAAAAAGGGTAGCAAAGACTCTCAAATTACCCCGAAATGATGGCAGCCTAGCACAGAGACACTGTTCCCATGGAGGAAAGAGAGTTACATGAATACCTGAATTCACTACGGACCCAATCATAAGGCCTAAATCAGTGCCAGGCCAGCCCCCATGGCCCCAGGCACCAGGTAGGTTCCCAAGGACCCAGGTACCTAGCCCACTCTAGTGCCAAGGTGGCCCACAAAGACACAGGACCCAGACAAGCTCCTAGAGACCCAGTCTCCTGGCCCACCACAGCACCTTGTCAACCCCTGTGGACACACCCTCCAGACCACTTCCCAGAGACACAGCCTCTAGACCATCTCCTGCTGCACAAGGCACCAAGCTTCTCTTAGCATCAGATAGGGTTTCATGGACCTAGAACCTGACCCTCCACTGTGCCAGGCTGGTCCCCAGAAACCTAATGTCAAAACCCACCCCATGATATGGTAGCCCCCATGGACCCAGACTTTTGACTGGCTCCTCTTGCTCCCGACCCACAAACTGCCCTAGCACTGGGCAAGCCCCATCAGAATCAGCTACCAAACAACCTCTTGTGGAATCTGGGTCCCAACCACACCCAGCACCAGGCCATCCCCTGCAGATCAAATCACTAAGCCATCACCTGCAGTCCTAGACTCCTGGCTAATGCCATGGCTCTGGGTTAACCACAGCACCAGGCTTGCCCCCAGAAGATCTAGGCTCTAGGCCAGCTCCCAGGCTGATGGTCAGCCCCAGTGCTAGGCCAAATATCAAAGACACAGACTCTAGTGTGGTTCCTATTAACCTAGAATCCTGACGCCCTTTACAGTGGACCCCGACACCAGGCCCACCCATCATACACAAACACCAGTCCATTCCCAGGGACACAGGTTCCAGGTCAATCCCTCTAGACCCAAGCACTAGGCCTGGAGAATCAGACCTGTCTGCTGGAGGACTCCACCTGCAAGACTACCCAAGACTCCACTAAAAGGGCCAACCAGAATCTCTGAACAGGTTGACTGGTAAAGAGATTTTCTTGCAAAAGGAAGTATGTAAAAAATAGAAGAGATGCTTACTTCTTCAAATGCACAGGCACCAATACAAGGCCACAAGAATCACAAATCATTAAAGAAACATAATAGCAACAAAGGAAACTAATATAGTGCCTCTAAAGAAATGGAAATCTCTGAATTGTCAGATCAAGAATTCAGAAGAATCCTCTTAAAGAAATTTACAGAACTATAAGACAACACAATAGACAACTAAATAAAATTAGGAAAACAATTCATGAAAAAAAGTGAAAAGTTCAACAAAGACATAGAAAACTTAAAAAAAAAAAAAAAAAAAAAAACAGGAACCAGAGCTAAGATGTCAGCATAGTAAGGAGGACCCTAGGGTAGCCTCATCCTTCAAACACAGCTAGATAACTATAAAATCATTCTGAATACCCAAGAAATTGACCTGTGGACTGGCAGAGCAAACTGCACAACCAAGAGGTGGAGAGAGGCCACATAGAGGAAGGTGGAGACAAGGATTTGGGGAGAAACAGATCACTGGAGCTGTGTTGGGGAGAAAGGCCTAGTCTAAGAGAAAAGCAAAAGAGAGTGGAGCACACAGGGATATGCACAAGAAGAACACTTCCCCAAAGCCATTGGCTGGGAAAACGAGGGAGGCTGACTTTCATAAGTTTTTGTAACCAGTAGGGCTCAAAGACTGGAGTTTTAAAGGTCTGTGGGCTTGGCTGGGATTGAGACTTGAGGGCACTGCTCTATTCCCAGGAAAGAGGGCAGGCAAGCAACCCTGGAGCACAGGGTACAATCTGAGGATTGACTAAGGTGCACAGGGAGAGACTGTTCACTCTTCTTGGAGCACATCTGTGAGAGGAGGCATTGCCTCTCTGGAACAAAGGAGCTGGCAGGTACCATTTCATACCACTGCCTCTAAGCATAGGCACAGAGATACCTGCTGAGGGCAACTAACCTGGACACTGGCAATTTAGCCTGCATTGCTCCAAATCCCACACCCCTGCCCTTGGGTGTGACTGCCCTTCTGGGTCAAAACTGCATCAGTCCCAGTATGGTGAGACACTCCTCCAGAAGACCAGCATAGGTCCCCACGATATCAGATCCCTAAAGTCTGGAGTTTTAAGTCAGCAGGCTTGGCTGTTATAGAATCCAAAGGGCACTATGCTGCTGAAGGCAGGCAAGCAACCAGGAGACAGTGTGAAAACAGTGATCTGAAAAATACCAAGGATACATGAGGTGAAATAATTCATTCTTCTGGGAGAGATTACCTGAGATCAGCGAGAATGGATTCCCATCTCTGAGGACAAAGGAGTGGAATGGTGCCATTTCCCTCCCCCACCCATCAACATAAATAAACTTCAGTAAACACCACAGCATCGACACTGGCTGCCTAACCTATTTATACCAACTCTCACCACCCTGAACTCTGCTGGTACTGTTTTTTCAGGCAAGTGTGCCTAATGAACAAAGCAGTGGGAACCTTCAACAGAAGACCAGCACACACCACCACATGCACCATGTCTACTGACCATAGAGTTCTGCAAATCTTCAGTTCTAGCGGAAATAGAATCAGGTCTTCTTTAAAAAGCAGAACAGAGTACACTCTACTTAAAACTCCCAACACTCTGGCCAAGGTCTAAACAATGCCCACTGCAGGGAAGGAGAACCTCTGCTGAGGACTGACCTGAATGATAGGACAGCCAAAACAGCAGCAGAGGACACACAGCACACACCAGAGACACTTCATGAAGAGCCAGGCCCTGGATATTATATGACTGCTTTTTCATAAAACCATTACCTTCAGGAGCAGGAAACACACATGATATTCTAACAAAGAGAAGACGGAAACATAGACAAAATGCCAAGAAGGAGAAATTCATCCCAAGAGAAAGAACAAGAAAAGGTCACAGACAGAGATCTAATCAAAACATAAGTAAAGAGAAAGAGGGTTGGGAAGATGGCAGAGGAGTAGGGGACCCTAATTTTGCCTGGTCCCTGGAAATCAGCTACATAGTTATCAAATCATTTTGAACACCTGCAAAACCAACTGGAGATCTGAGAAAAGAATTGTTATAATTCTACAAATAGAAAAGCAAACACTTTTTGCAAGGGAGTAGGTGCAGAGACGTGAATCTGAGGCAATATATCAGAAAATAAACCATGGGGAGAGGGAGCCTCCTAAGCCAGGTACCCAAAATTGTTAAAAGAAGCAGAGTGCAAAATTGGAACTTTTAGAAGTTTGCCTGAAAGGCGCTCAGGAGGTGGAGCAGGGCAGAATCCCAGGTGGGACAGCGTGGTCTCAGGATCCCTGGGGTCACAAAAATAACAGGGGTGCCTGAGTGTGGCAGAGTTCCCAGGTATGGGAGCTGGGAAGCTGGTTGCAAACAGCGAGCCCAGGTGCCAGCTTTCTGCTCCATGTTGCCATAAACTGTGAACTACTGTGCAGTTCTGTGACCACACTTGGAGCAGGGGCCCAGCAAGAGGCAGAACCACGGGGAGACCCCCCCTCCCACCCCCAGGAGGAACTGCATGGGTGCTTGCCACAGGGGTCCATAAAGTTTGGATACTCGCAATGGGGTCATGTGCCTGAGATAAAAACGCTCCATCACAGGCTGGGTGAACAGAGTTCAGACAGAAACCAAGGAGACAGGAGCAATTGACTGCTTTTCTGTTAGAGCTCACTGAAGAGTAAAGGGTGTGAACTATCAGCTCCAAGGCTAGAGATCAGGGTGCCGAAATTTTCATCTCCAACACCAACTCTGGAGTGGCTTACACTAAGTCCGGCCCCCTGGCAAGGGGGGGGGGGATGAATTCCACCTGAACAAATACTCCTGAGAATCAGTTCAACAGGGCCTTCCCCCAGAAAACCAGCAGGAACTTCCAGCTAATACCAAGTTTACCAATCAAACAGAACTGTAGAACTCCAGCTCTTGGGGTAAGAAGTATATATCCTTCGCGTTTTTTTCTTCTTATTTTTAATCCTTCAGTTTTATATTTTATATTCCTTTTCAGCTATTTTCTTATTTTATCACCTACTTTTAAAGTCTTTTCAGGGCGCCTGGGTGGCTCAGTTGGTTAAGCGACTGCCTTCGGCTCAGGTCATGACCCTGGAGTCCCGGGATCGAGTCCCGCATCGGGATCCCTGCTGAACAGGGAGCCTGCTTCTCCCTCTAACCCTCCCCCCTCTCATGCTCTCTCTATCTCATTCTCTCTCTCAAATAAATAAATAAAATCTTTAAAAAAAAAGTCCTTTTTAATTTTCATTTTTACACTTATGGTAAATAAATAAACGAAGTAAATATTTCATTTTTGGCTTCCTTTCATTGTATTCAACTTCATTTATATATGAGTTTTTCATTCTTTCATATTTTGGGATCTAGATTCTTATAACAAACAGACCAAAATATACCCAGGATCTATTTTATTGTTCTGTTCTGTTCAACTTCCTGTATGATTTTATTCTCATTATTTCCTTTTATTTCTTTATGGTTTCTGTTCTCTTCTGATTTGTGTAGTGTATATTTCTCTGGTGTCATTATCATTCTTTAGTCATTCAATTTCTTTTTTTTTATGATGTTATTAATAAAAATATATCTTTTTTTAAAATTTTATTATGTTATGTTAGTCACCATACAATACATCATTAGTTTTCGATGTAGTGATCCACGATCCATTGTTTTCGTATAACACCCAGTGCTCCATGCAGTACATGCCCTCCTTAATACCATCACCGGGCTAACCAACACCCCCTCCCCCCTCCCCTCTAAAACCATGTTTCCTTCTCAGGTCCATAGTCTCTCATGGTTCATCTCTCCCTCCAATTCCCCCTGCCCATTTTTCCCTTCCTTCTCCTAATGTCCTCCATGTTATTCCTTATGTTCCACAAATAAGTGAAACCATATGATAATTGACTTTCTCTGCTTGACTTATTTCACTTAGCATAATCTCCTCCAGTCCCATCCATGTTGATGTAAAAGTTGGGTATTCATCTTTTCTGATGGCTGAGTAATATTCCATTGTATATATGGACCACATCTTCTTTATCCATTCATCTGTTGAAGGGCATCTCGGCTCTTTCCACAGTTTGGCTATTGCGGACATTGCTGCTATGAACATTGGGGTGCATATGACCCTTCTTTTCACTACATCTGTGTCTTTGGGGTAAATACCCAGGAGTGCAATTGCTGGGTCATAGGGTAGCTCTATTTTTAAATTTTTGAGGAACCTCCACACTGTTTTCCAAAGTGGCTCTACCAACTTGCATTCCCACCAACAGTGTAAGAGGGTTCCCCTTTCTCCACAACCTCTCCAACATTTGTTGTTTCTTTCCCTGTCCATTTTTGCCATTCTAACTGGTGTAAGGTGGTATCTCAATGTGGTTTTGATTTGGATTTCCCTGATGGCTAATGATGATGAACATTTTTTCATGTGTCTGTTAGCCATTTGTATGTCTTCTTTGGAGAAGTGTCTGTTCATCTCTTCTGCCCACTTTTTGACTTGATTATTTGTTTTTTGGGTGTTGAGTTTGAGAAGTTCTTTATAGATCTTGGATACCAGCCCTTTATCCGTAGTGTCATTTGCAAATATCTTCTCCCATTCTGTGGGTTGCCTCTTTGTTTTCTTGACTGTTTCCTTTGCTGTGCAGAAGCTTTTGATCTTGATGAAGTCCCAAAAGTTCATTTTTGCTTTTGTTTCACTAGCTTTTGGAGATGTATCTTGAAAGAAGTTGCTGTGGCCAATGTCAAAGAGATTACTGCCTATGTTCTCCTCGAGGATTTTGAAGGAATCCTGTCTCACATTGAGGTCTTTCATCCACTTTGAGTTTATCTTTGTGAATGGTGTTAGGGAATGGTCGAGTTTCATTCTTCTGCATGTGGCTGTCCAATTTTCCCAGCACCATTTATTGAATGGTGTCTTTCACCATTTCACCAAAAGACAGAAAAGACTGTCTTTTTTCCATTGCATGTTTTTTCCTGCTTTGTCAAAGATTATTTGACCATAAAGTTGAGGGTCCATACCTGGGTTCTCTATTCTGTTCCATTGGTCTGTATGTCTGTTTTTGTGCCAGTACCATGCTGTCTTGGTGATCACAGCTTTGTAATATAGCTTGAAATCGGGCAACGTGATGCCCCCAGCTTTGTTTTTCTTTTTCAAAATTTCCTTCGTGATTCGGGGTCTTTTCTGATTCCATACAAATTTTAGGATTGTTTGTTCCAGCACTTTGAAAAATGTCATTGGAATTTTGATCGGCATGGCGTTGAAGGTATAGATTGCTTTGGGTAGCGTAGACATTTTAACAAAGTTTATTCTTCCGATCCATGAGCATGGAATATTTTTCCATCTTTTTGTGTCTTCTTCCATTTCTTTCATGAGTGTTTTGTAGTTCCTAGAGTATAGATCCTTTACCTCTTTGGTTAGGTTTATTCCGAGGTATCTTATGTTTTTTGGTGCTATTGTAAATGGAATCGTTTCTCTAATTTCCCTTTCTACAGTTGCGTTGTTAGTGTATAAGAAAGCAACTGATTTCTGTGCATTGATTTTGTATCCTGCCACATTACTGAATTGCTGGATGAGTTCTAGTAATTTGGGGGTGCAGTCTTTTGGATTTTCCACATAAAGTATCATGTCGTCTGCGAAAAGAGAGAGTTTGACTTCTTCTTTGCCAATTTGAATACCTTTTATTTCTTTTTGTTGTCTGATTGCTGTTGCTAGGACTTCTAGTACTATGTTGAACAATAGTGGAGGGAGTGTGCATCCTTGATGTGTTCCTGATCGTAAGGGAAAGGCTCTCAGCCTTTCCCCATTGAGGATGGTATTCGCTGTGGGTTTTTCATAGATGGATTTTATGAGTTTGAGGAATGTTCCCTCTATCCCTATACTATGAAGAGTTTAAATCAGGAAAGTATGCTGTATTTTGTCAAATGCTTTTTCTGCATCAACTGAGAGGACCATATGGTTCTTCTCCCTCCTCTTATTAATGTGCTCCATCACATTGATTGATTTGCGAATGTTGAACCACCCTTGCATCCCGGGGATAAATCCCACTTGGTCGTGGTGGATGATCCTTTGAATGTATTGTTGGATCCTATTAGCTAAGATTTTGTTGAGGATTTTGGAATCCATATTCATCAGGGATATCGGTCTGAAATTCTCCTTTTTGATGGGGTCTTTGCCTGGTTTGGGGATTAAGGTAATGCTGGCCTAAAGAATGAGTTTGGAAGTTTTCCTTCTGTTTCTATTTTTTGAAACAGCTTCAGTAGGTATTAATTCTTCTTTGAAAGTTTGGTAGAATTCCCCAGGGAATCCATCAGGCCCTGGATTCTTGTTTTTTGGGAGGTTTTTGATCACTGCTTCAATCTCGTTACTGGTTATTGGCCTATTCAGGTTGTCTATTTCTTCCTGTTTCAGTCTTGGCAGCTTATAGGTTTCCAGGAAGGCCTCCATTTCATCCAGATTGCTCAGTTTATTGGCATATAGTTGTTGATAATAATTTCTAATAATTGTTTCTATTGCCTTGGTCTTAGTCGTGATCTCTCCCCTTTCATTCATAATTTTATTAATTTGGGTCCTTTCTCTTTTGTTTTGGATAAGTCTGGCCAGTGGATTATCAATCTTATTAATTCTTTCAAAGAACCAACTTCTAGTTTCATTGATCTGATCTACTGTGTTTCTGGTTTCTAATTCATTGATTTTTGGCTCTATTATTATTTCTTTTCTATTGCATGGTTTAGGCATCGCTTGTTGCTTTTTCTCTACTTCTTTAAGGTGTAGAGTTAGTTGGTGAATTCGGGGTTTTTCTATTTTTTGAGTGAGGCTTGGATGGCTATGTATTTCCCCCATAGGACTGCCTTTGCTGTATCCCATAAGTTTTGGACCGATGTGTTTTCGTTCTCATTGATTTCCATGAACTGTTTAAGTTCTATTTGATGTCCTGGTTGACCCAAACATTCTTGAGCAGAGTGGTCTTTAGCCTCCAAGTGTTTGAATTTCTGCCAATTTTTTTCTTGTGATTGAGTTCCAGTTTTAAAGCATTGTGGTCTGAGAATATGCAGGGAATAATCTCAATCTTTTGGTATTGGTTGAGACCTGATTTGTGACCCAGTATATGGTCTACTCTGGAGAAAGTTCCATGTGCGCTCGAGAAGAATGAGTATTCTGTTGTTTTAGAGTGGAATGTTCTGTAAATATCTATGAGGTCCATGTGGTCCAATGTATCATTCAAAGCTCTTGTTTCCTTGTTGATTTTCTGCTTAGATGATCTGTCCATTGCTGAGAGTGGAGTATTGAGGTCTCCTACAATTAACGTATTGTTCTCAATATGACTCTTTATTTTGGTTAACAGTGGGCTTATGTAGATGGCTGCTCCCACGTTGGGGGCATAGATATTTACAACTGTTAGATCTTCTTGTTGGATAGACCCTTTAAGAATGATATAGTGTCCTTCTGTGTCTCTTAATTCAGACTTTAGTTTAAAATCTAATTGGTCTGATATAAGAATTGCTACCCCAGCTTTTTTTTGAGGCCCGCTGGCATGGAAGATAGATCTCCATCCCTTCACTTTCAGTCTGGATGTATCTTTTTTTCAAAATGAGTCTCTTGTAGACAGCATATGGATGGGTCCTGTCTTTTTATCCAATCTGCAACCCTGTGCCGTTTTATGGGAGCGTTTAGGCCATTCACGTTGAGAGTGATTATTGAAAGATATGAATTAATTGTCATCATGTTGCCTGTGAAGACGTTGTTTTTATAGATTGTCCCTGTAAATTTCTGTTGTAGATCACTCTTGGGGTCTTTCTCCTTTTATAGAACCCTCCTTAATATTTCTTGCAGGGCCGGCTTAGTGGTCACATATTCTTTCATCTTCTGCCGGTCGTGGAAGCTCTGCATCTCTCCATCCATTCTAAATGAAAGCCTTGCCAGATAAAGTATTCTTGGCTGCATGTTCTTCTCATTTAGTACCCTGAATATGTCTTGCCAGGCCTTTCTGGCTTGCCAGGTCTGTGTGGATAGGTCTGACGTTATTCTGATGTTCCTCCCTCTGTACGTAAGGAATCTCTTCCCCTAACTGCCCTTAAGATGGTTTCCTTGGTTCTAAGATTTGCAAGTTTTACTATTACATGCCGGGTTGTTGGCCTGTTTTCCTTGATCTTGGAAGGGGTCCTCTCTGCCTCTAGGACGCGAATGTTTGTTTCATTCCCCAGATTAGGGAAGTTCTCAGCTATGATTTGCTCAAATACATCTTCTGGTCCTCTCTCTCTCTCCACTCCCTCTGGGATTCCAATTATTCTGACATTGGAATGCCTCATGGTGTCACTTATTTCTCTGATTCTATTTTCATGGATTCTGAGTTGTTTTTCCCTGGCTTCCTCTTTTCCCTTTTTATCTATTATACTGTCTTCCAGGTCGCTTATTCTCTCTTCTCTCTCAGTTACCCTAGCTCTTAGATTATCTAGATTGGATTGGATCTCATTGATAGCATTTTAAGTTCTTCCAATTCCCCTTTTATTTCTGCCCTTAGAGACTCTATGTTGCCATTAATTGATTTCTCCATTCTAGCCATTGTCTTCACAATTGCTAGCCTGAATTCCATCTCCGACATCTTGGTTATATCTGAATCCATTTGTAAATCTGCAGCATAAGTCATAATCTCTGAGTCTTTTCTGTTTTGGGGGCTCCTCCTCCTAGTCATTCTGTGGATGGGTGTTTGAGGGAATGTATAGAGTCCAAATTATTGACCAGAACCCAAGCAAGATGCACCTGTTTTCTTGGGACCTTAGGGTTGCTGGCCTCTTGTTTTCCCAGCCTGTCTTCTGGGGAGGGGCCTGCCGCACTGTTACTCAGGCAACCCTGTTTGGGCGGAGTTGCCCTGCGCCCCTGTGGTGGGGGATGGGCTCAGTGGGAATCAGTCTTTGGGGCTTTTGTTCTCTGGCGCCTTTCCCTGGCGGCTTTCTGCGTCTCTTCCGTGAGTCAGAGCAGAAGAGACCGTTTCCAACCCTCTGCCTCAGAGCACAGAGACCTCAGTCTGTTCTTCAGTGAGCTCTCCAGGCCACAGTGTCTCCGTTTCTGTCCATGCTGCTATAAACTGCAGCGTCCTGGGTTGTGTGCGCCTCCGCAGCGCTCCCAGTCCTGCCTCCAGGTTGGGGCGCGTCACTGCCCTTTGTGCTTCTAAAGCTGCCAGCCGCTCCCAGTTCACGTGCGCGCGCAACTCCGCCGCTTGGGGTTCTGTCCCGGGGACGGCAGTTCGCGTGCACGGGACTCCGCCGCTCGGGGTTTCCACCCCAGGGGTTGCAGTTCACCGGCGGGACCCCGGCGCACCGGGTTTCCGTCTCGGAGGCTGCACTTCGCGTGCACACGACCGTGGCTCTGGGTTTCTGTCCAGAGGGGCTGCGGTTCACGAGCGTGCGACCCCATCAGTCTGATTTTCCACCCCAGGGACTGCCCTAAAGTCCTTTCCCGACGCTACCGGTCTGCGAGTCTGTGCCCCGCCCGCAGCGCGCGAGGCTGTCAGTCACCGGCGGTGTAGGATCCCCACGTCCAGGCACCTTCCGGCTGCCGTTTATCCTCCAATATCTGCCCGCAGAATCACGGCTCTCCGCTTCGCACCTCAAAACCAACCACCTGCGATATTCTGTTTGTAGAGATCCAGATCTTCTTACATCTCAGGCTGGTTTCGTGGGTGCTCAGAGTGGTCTGGTAGATATCCAACTCAATTCCAGGGACCAGTTGAAATAGGGTCCCCTACTCCTCTACCATCTTTCCCCCTAGTCCTTCAATTTCTTATTTTATTTTCCCTTTCATCTATTTTTTTATTTTGTTAATTATTTTTAAGCCTTCTTTAATTTTCATATTTAAACCTATGTTTTATATTTTTTTTCATTTTTGGCCTACTTTCATTGTATCCAATTTCATTTTTGCATTTGTGTATATATATATATATTTTTTTTTTCCTCCCTTTCCTATTTTGGGATCTAGTTTCTTCTAACAAACACACCAAAATACACCCAGGATCTAGTTTATTGTTCTCATGTGTTAAACTTCTTTGTTTAATTTTATTCTCATTTTCTTTCTTTTTGGTTTCTGTTCTCTTCTGATTTGCGTAGTTATATTTTACTGGTGTTGTTGATATTTTTCTATTTTCCCTCTCTTTCATTTATTCTTTTCTGCACATAATGACAAGATCAAAGAACTAACCCCAAAAAAGAGAACAAGAGGCAGTACTCATTGCCAGGTGTTTAATAACTATGGATACAAGATGTTGGAACTAGAATTCAAATAACAATTATAAAGATATTAGCTAGGCTTGAAAATAGCATAGCAGACACTAGAGAATCCCTTACTGGAGAAATAAAAGACTAAAATATAAGCAGGTCAAAATAAAAAAGGCTATTACTGAGATTCAATAAAAAATGGAGGCTCTAACTGTTAGGATAAACAAGGCAGAAGAGAGAGTCAGTGATATAGAAGACAGTGATGGAAAATAAGGAAGCTGAGACAAAGAGAGATAAACAACTACTGGATCATGAGGGTAGGATTTGAGAGATCAGCAATACCATAAACCAAAATAATATTAGAATAATTAGGGCCCCAGAGGAAGAGGACAGAGATAGGGAATTTGAACAAATTATACTGAAAACTTCCCTAATCTGGGGAAGGAAACGAGCATTCAACTCCATAAGGCACAGAGAACCACCCTCAAAATCAATAAAAACAGGTCAACACCTCAACATATAATAGTGAAGCTTGCAAATTTCAGAGGTAAAGAGAAAATCCTGAAAGTAGCTCAGGAAAAAAGGTCCTTAATATACAAGGATAGAAACATAAGGCTGGAGGCAGACCTGTCCACAGAGACCTGGCAGGCCAGAAAGGACTAACACGATATATTCAAGGTGCTAAATCAGAAAAATATGCAGCCAAGAATACCTTATCCAGCAAGGTTCTCATTCAGAATAGAAGGAGAAATAAAGA
Source organism: Halichoerus grypus (assembly GCF_964656455.1). Taxonomy (NCBI): domain Eukaryota; kingdom Metazoa; phylum Chordata; class Mammalia; order Carnivora; family Phocidae; genus Halichoerus; species Halichoerus grypus. The sequence continues at coordinate 83,691,291 of NC_135727.1, forward strand.
GCTTCAAGGGCAAACAGAAACTAAAAGAATTTGTGATCCCTAAACCAGGCCTACAGGAAATACTGAAGGAAATACTTTAAGTGAAGAGAGAACCCAAAAGTAACAAAGATCAGAAAGGAACAGAGACAATATACAGAAAGAGTGACTTTATAGGTAATACAATGGCACTAAATTCATATCTTTCAATAATTACTATGAGTAAATGAGCTAAATGCACCAATGAAAAGACACAGGGTATCTGATTGGATAAAAAAGCAATACCCATCAACCTACTGTCTACAAGAGACTCATTTGAGACCCAAAGACACTGGCAGATTGAAAATGAGGGGAGAAACATTTATCATACATTATCATACTAATGGATATCAAAAGAAAGTTGGAGTAGCAATCCTTATATCACAGAAATTAGATTTTAAACCAAAGACTACAATAAGAGATGAAAAGGGACACTATATCATAATTAAAGGGTCTCTCCAACAAGAACATTTAACAATTTAAAATATTTATGCCCCCAGTGTGGGAGCAGCCAATTATATAAACCAATAAATAACAAAATTAAAGAAACACATTGATAAAAATATATCAGTAGTATGGGACTTCCAACACCCCACTCACAGCAATGGACAGATCATCTAAGCAGAAAATCAAAAAGAAAACAAAGGCTTTGAATGACACACTGGACCAGATGGACTTCACATATATACTCAGAGCATTTCATCCTAAAGCAAAAAAAATACACATTCTTTTTGAGTGCACATGGAACATTCTCCAGAATAGATCACATACTGGCTCACAAATCAGGTCTGAACTAGTACAAAAAAACTGAGATTATACCATGCATATTTTCAGACCACAATGCTTGCTATAAAACACGAACTCAATCACAAGAGAAAATTTGGAAGGAAGACAAATACATGGAGGTTAAAAAGCATCCTACTAAAGAATGAATGGGTCAACCAGGAAATTAAAGAAGAACTTTAAAAACTCATGGGAACAAATGAAAATGAAAACACAACTATTCAAAAACTTTGGGATGCAGCAAAAGAGGCCCTAAGAGGGAAGTATATAGCAATGCAAGCCTTTCTCAAGCAACAAGAAAAGTCTGAAATACATACCCTAACCTTACACCTCAAGGAGTTGGATAAAGAGCAGCAAATAAAGCCTAAATCCAGCAGGAAAAGAAAAATAATAAATATTAGAGCTAAAAATAATGAAATAAAAATCAAAAGAAGAGTAGAACAGAACAATGAAACTAGGAGCTGTTTCTTTGAAAAAATTAATAAGATTGATAAACCCCTAGCCAGACTTACCAAAAAGAAAAGACAAAGGACACAAATAAATAAGATCATGAATAAAAGAGGAGAGATCACAACAAACACTGAAGAAATACAAACAATTATAAGAATATATTAGGAGCAAATATGCTGACAAATTAGGCAATCTGAAAGAAATGGATGCATTCCTAGAAACATAAAAACTACCAAAACTTAAACAGGAAGTAATAGAAAACCTAAACAGACCAAAACCAGCAAATAATTTGAATACAAACAAGAGTCCAGGACTGAATGGCTTCCCAGGGTAATTCTACAAACAAAATTAAAGAAGGTTTAACACCTTTTCTTCTTCTTCCTCCTTCCTCCTTCCTCCTTCTTCCTCCTTCCTCCTCCTCCTCCTTCTTCTTCCTTTTCTTTTCTTTTCTTTTTCTTTCTTTCTTTCTTTCTTTCTTTCTTTCTTTCTTTCTTTTTCTTTCTTCTTTCTTTCTTTCTTCTTCTTTCTTTTTCTTTCTTCTTTTTCTTTCTTTCTTCTTCTCCTTCTCCTCTTTTCCCTCTTCTTCTTCTTCTTCTTCTTGTTTTTTAGTTTATTTATCTGAGAGAGACAGACAGAGAGACAGAGAGAAAACGAGAGAGAGCACAAGCAGGGAGGAGAGGGAGAAGCAGGTTCCCTGTGAACAGGGAGTCTGATGTGGGGCTCGATCCCAGGACCCTGAGATCATGACCTGAGCCCAAGGCAGACGCTTAATCAACTGAGCTACCCAGGCACCCTAACACTTATTCTTCTGAAACTGTTTCAAAAAATAGAAATGGAAGGAAAACTTCCAAACTCTCTCTATGAGGTCAGCATTACCTTGATCCTAAAACCAGACAAAGACCCCACCAAAAAGGAGAATTACAGACCAATATCCCTGATGAACATGGATGCCAAAATTCTCGCCAAGATACTAGCCAATAGGATCCAACTGCATAGTAAAAGGATTATTCACCATGACCAAGTGGGATTTATTCCTGGGCTGCAAGGATAGTTCAACATCCGCAAATCAATCAATATGGATACACCACATTAATAAAAGAAAAGACAAGAACCATATGATCCCCTCAATGGATACAGGAAAAAAAATTGACAAAATACAGCATCCTTTCTTGATTAAAACTCTCCACAGTGTAGGGATAGAGGGAACATACCTCAGCATCATAAAAGCCATATACCAAAAGCCCAAAGAGAATATCATTCTCAATGGGGAAAAACTGAGAGCTTTTGCCCTAAGGTCAGGAACACAACAGGGATGTCTACTCTCACCACTGCTGTTCAACATAATACTGGAAGTCCTAGCCTCAGCAATCAGACAACAAAAAGAAGCAGAGGAATGAACCAATGATAGAGAAGACAAAATAAGGGAAAATAATGAAGCTGAAGCAATGTCCACAGTAGCCAAACTGTGGAAGGAGCTGAGATGCCCTTCAACAGATGAATGGATAAAGATATGGTTCATATATACAATGGAATATTACCTCAGCCATCAGAAAGGATGAATACCCACCATTTGCATTGACATGGATGGAACTGGAGGGGATTATGCTAAGTGAAGTAAGTCAAGCAGAGAAAGACAATTATGGTTTCACTCATATGGGAACATAAGGAATAGCACAGAGGATCACAAGGGAAGGGAGGGAAAACTGAATGGGAAGAAATCAGAGAAGGATACAAACCATAAGAGACTCTGGACTCCGAGAAACAAACTGAGGGTTACAGAGGGGGAGGGGGTGGGGGGATGGAGTAACCAGGTGATGGGTATTAAGGAGGGCATGTGTTGTGATGAGCACTGGGTGTTATATGCAACTAATGATCGTTGAACACTACATCAAAACTGATGATATACTATATGATGGCTAACAATATAATAAAAAAAGAGAAAAGAATGAAGCTGAGAAAAGACAGAAAGAAGAACAATGGAACATGAGAATAGACCCAGGGAACTGATGACTTCATAAAGTGTAATAACATTCATATCATAGAAGTCCCCAAAGAATAAGAGAGAGAAAAGGGGGAGGATGGTTTATTGGAGGAAATTACAGCTGAAAACGTCCCTAAACTGGGGAAGTAAACAGACACATATATCCGGGAGGCACAGAGAACTTCCATCAAAACCAACAAAAGCAAATCAACACCATGACACATCATAGTTAAATTTTCAATATATAGAAATAAAGAGGAGGGAAGGAGTTAAGACGGCAGAGCAGTAGGGGGATCCTAGACTTGCCTTGTCCCTCGAACACAGCTAGATACATGTCAAATCATTCCAAACACCCAAGAAACCAATCTGAATGTAGAGAAAAAAACTACAGAACTAGAGGGAGAAAAGAAGCTGCATTATAAAAGATAGGAGGTGCAGAGTCACGATTCTGTGGAGAAAAGAATCATGGGTGCTATGGAGAGGAAGGGGGCCTTAATCGTGGAGAGAGGACAGAGAGGGATAGAGAGAAAACAGAGAGAAAGTGGCCTGCAGGGGTTTGAACAAGAGAAACACTTCCCCAAAACCACTGAGTGGGAAAACTAGAGCAGCTGATTATCACAAGTTTTACAAGCAGCAGAGCCCAATGTTTGAAGCTTTAGAAGTCTTCCCCACCACTAGGTAGAGACTGGCAGGCATAGTTGTGCTTCTGTGGGGAAGGAGGGCAAAGGCCCGGGAGTACACATTCTGGATTGAGGATCCCTGGGGTTGCACTAGGAGAGACAGTTCATCTTAAAGTGCATTTGGGAGAGGTGGATTGGCCTCTCAGGGGACAAAAGAGCTGGTGGGCACCAATGTGCTGCCCTGTACATTAGCATAAAGACAGACACCTGGTAAGGGCAGCAAAACTGGGTGCTGGCTATTTGCTGAGCTTTATCATAAACTCCCAGCCCCTGCATGAATGTATGACTGGTTTTGTGGGACAAACCAGAACCAGCCACAGCACGGGAAGACCCTCCTCCAGAAGATCAATGTGGATCTGGACTGCACCAGGACCATAAAATTTGGAGGTGTGAAAAACAGCCATGCAACTGAGATAAAACAGGAGTACTGTGCTGTCTGGCAGGTAGACAACTCGGACACAGACAGAGTGAAGGCAGGGATCTGAGGGAAGATGGGGACACAAGAAGGGAGACAGGTATAAGTTCCCCACTCTGGAGACCACAGATTAGGGCAACTACATACCCCCACCCCACTAATCAGCACTGACAGAATTCAGTGAGAAACACAGCGCACCCAGGGGAGACTGGAGCCACTTACATCAAGCCCCGCCCCCATGAGACCTGCAGGTGCGTGTTCACTAGGGCAGGTCAGCCTGAGAAACAGTACAGCAGGCCCCTTCACGGAAAGACGAGCACAAAACCCTCACACATAGAAAGTCTGCTGATACAGATTTTTGCAAAGCTTTACCTTTAAGGGAAATAGGATCTAGCTTCCTTTAACAAGCAGACCAAAGCACACCCATTTAAAACTTGACACAATTTGGATAAGGTCCCAAACAATCCCCACAGCAGGCAAGGAGAAACTCTGCGAGGACTGCCATGAGGTAAAGAGCAGCCAAAAGATAACAACAGAGTGCATACTATGAAACACTTCCTGAAGTGCCAGACCCTGGACACTACAGGACCTCTTCTTAATATAGCCATTACACTCAGGAACAGGAAAAATAACAAACTTTCCTAACACACAAAAAACAGTGGCCTACACAAAATGACAAGATGGAGGAATTTACCACAAAAGAAAGAACAGAAGGAGGTCATGGCCAGGGATCTAATCAAAACAGATATAAGTAATATGCCTGAACCAAAATTTAAAACAACAATCATGAATCACCAGGGGATTGTTGAAAAAGAAAACCAAAGCTGGGGGCATCACAATGCCTGACTTCAAGCTATGTTACAAAGCTGTCATCACCAAGACAGCATGGTACTGGCACAAAAACAGACACATAGATCAATGGAACAGAAGAGAGAACCTAGAAATGGACCCTCAACTCTATGGTCAACTAATCTTTGACAAATCAGCAAAAAAATATCCAATGGAAAAAAGACAATCTCTTTAAAAAATGGTGCTGAGAAAATTGGACAGCCACATGCAGAAGAATGAAGCTGGACCATTCTCTTACACTAGACAGAAAGATAAAGTCAAAATGGATGGAACACCTAAATGTGAGACAGGAATCCATCAAAATCCTAGAGGGGAACATAGTCAGTAACCTCTTTGAGATTGGCAACAGTGACTTTTTTCAAGACTTGTCTCTAAAGGCAAGGGAAACAAAAGCGAAAATGAACTCTTGGGACTTCATCAAGATCAAAAGCTTCTGCACAGCAAAGGAAACAATCAACAAAACTAAGAGGCAACCCACGGAATGGGAGAAGATATTTGCAGATGACATTATGGATAAAGGACTAGTATCCAAGATCTATAAAGAACATCTCAAACTCAACACCCAAAAAACAAATAATCCAGTCAAGAAATGGTCAGAAGACATGAACAGACACTTCTCCAAAGAAGACATACAAATGGTCAACAGACACATGAAAAAATGCTCCACATCACTAGCCATCAGGGAAATAGAAATGAAAACCACAATGCGATACCATTTTTCACCAGCTAGAGTGGCTAAAATTAACAAGACAGGAAGCAACAAGTGTTGGCGAGGATGTGGAGAAAAGGGAACCCTCTTACACTGTTGGTGGGAATGCAAGCTGGTACAGCCACTCTGGAAAACAATATGGAGGTTCCTCAAGATGTTAAAAATAGAGCTACCCTATGACCCAGCAATTGCACTACTAGGTATTTACCACAAAGATACAGATGAACCACATCTTCTTTATCCATTCATCTATACAATGGAATATTACTCAGCCTTCAGAAAGGATGAATACCCAACTTTTACATCAACATGGATGGGACTGGAGGGGATTATGCTAAGTGAAACAAGTCAAGCAGAGAAAGACAATTACCATACGGTTTCACTCATATGGGAACATAAGGAATAGTGCAGAGGACCACAGGGGAAGGGAGGGAAAACTGAATGGGAAGAAATCAGAGAGGGAGACAAACCATGAGAGACTCTGGACTCTGGTAAACAAACTGAGGGTTACAGAAGGGAGGGGGGTGGGGGGAGGGAGTGACCGGGTGATGGGTATTAAGGAGATCACGTGTTGGGATGAGCACTGGGTGTTATACACAACTAATAAATCATTGAACACTACAACAAAAACTTATGAAACTATATGTTGGCTACCTAAACATAATGAAAAATAAAAATAAATAAATATAAGAAAAAAATAATTACAACTTTTTGTTTGTTTTCACGAAGACTTTTAAGATCTACTCATATAGCAACTTTCAAATATGTAGTAAAGTATTATTAACTCTCATTGCCATGCTGTACATTACATCTCCATGACATCTGAAATATGGAAGTTTGTACCTTTGGAATCCCTTCACCCATTTTGCCCACCAGCTGGCCACACCTCTAGTAACCACCAATCTGTTCTCTGTATTTACAAGCTTCCCCCCACCTCAGAGGTTAGATTCTACATATAAGTGAAATCATATGGTATTTGTCTTTCTCTGCCTAACGTATTTCATTTAGCATAATGCCCACAAGGTCCATCCATGGTGTTGCAAATGGCATGATTTCATTTTTTTTTAATGACTGAGTAGTGTGGGTGTGTGGGTGGGTGTGGGTGTGATATCTTCTTTATCCATTCATCTATCAATGGCCACTTAGGTCGTTTCCATATCTGAACTATTGTAAATAATGCTGTAATGAACATAGTCGTGCAGATATCATTTTGAATTATTCTTTTTGTTTTCAGCTAAAACCTAGAAATGAAGTACTGGATCTTATGCTAGTTATATTTTAAGTAAGCTCTACACCCAACATGGGGCTTGAACTCATGACCCTGAGATCAAGAATTGCATGTTCTACCAACTGAGCCAACCAGGCACCCCTCTATTTTTAATTTTTAAGGAACCTCCATACCGTTTTCCATGGTGGCAGCACTAATTTACATTCCCACCTATAGTGCATAATTACCTTTTTTGGACATCTTAGTCCCAGTTGTTTATTGTTTTCTTTTGTTGCCTTTGCTATTGGGAGTCGGTTCCAAAAAATCATCACCAAGACCTAGGACCCTACCTGCTAGGTTTTCTTCTAGGGAGTTTTATGGGTTTAGGTCTATATCCAAGTCTTTAATCTACTTTGAGATAATTTTCTTGTAAGGTATGAGATAGTGATCCAGTTTCATTCCTTTCCATGTGGCTGCCCTATTTGCCTAGCACCATTTATTGAAGAGACAGACTTTTCCCCACTGTTTATTTGTGGCTCCTTTGTAGTAAATTAATTGGCCATACATGCATGGGCTTATTTCCAGGCTCTCGATTATGTTCCATTGATCTATGTGTCTATTTTTATAGCAATGCCATATTGTTTTGATAACTATACCTTTGTATATACTTTGAAATCAGGAAGTGTGTTGTATCCAACTTTGTTCTTCTTAAGATTGCTTTAACAATTTAGGGTCTTTAATGATTCCATACAGATTTTAGGATTCTTTCTACTATTTCTGTAAAAAATGTCATTGGAGATGTTTATAGCAGCATTATCAATAATAGCCAAACTATGGAAAGATCCCAGATGTCCATCGACTGATGAATGGATAAAAAAGATGTGAGATATATATATACTGATATGTATATTTATATACTGTTATATATATCACATAATGTACTATTACTCAGCTATTAAAATGAATGAAATCTTGCCATTGCGGCAACATGGATGGAGCTAGAGTGTATTATGCTAAGCGAAATAATTCAGTCAGAGAAAGACAAATACCATATGATTTTACTCATATGTGGATTTTTTAAACAAAACAGATGAACATATGGGATGGAAAAAAAGAGAGACTCTTAATGATAGAGAACAAACTGAAGGTTGATGGAGGGAGGTGGGTGAGGGATGGGCTAAATGGGTGATGGGTATTAAGGAGGGCACTTGTTATGATGAGCACTGGGTGTTACATGTAAGTGATGAACCACTAAATTCTACTCCTGATACCAGTATTACACTATATGTTATTATTTTTTTTAAAGATTTTTTATTTATTTATTTGTCAGAGAGAGAGAACAAGCAGGGGGAGCAGCAGGCAGAGGGAGAAGCAGACTCCCCGCTGAACAAGGAGCCCGATGCGGGACTCGATCCCAGGAGCCTGGGATCATGACCTGAGCCGAAGGCAGCCGCTTAACCGACTGAACCACCCAGGCGTCCCTACACTATATGTTAACTAACTAGAATTTAGATAAAATTTTGAAACAAACAAAAAATGAAATAAATGTCATTGGAATTGTGAAAGAGATTGGATAGAATCTGTAGATAACTTTGGGTAATATGTACATTTTAACAATATTAGTTCCTCCAATTCATGAGTATGGAATACATTCCATTTATTTGTTGTTGTTTTGTTTTTTTCCAATGTCTTACATCAATGTCTTTAAGTTTTCAGTGTACAGGTCTTTCAAATCCTTGGTTAAACTAATTTCTAGGTATTTTACTAGTTTTGATGCAATTATAAAATGGATTGATTTCTTAATTTCTTTTTCTGGTTGTTCACAATTAGCATATGAAAACAAAACAGATTTTTTTGCCATATTAATTAGGTATCCTGAAAATTTACCGAGTTTGTTTTTAAGTTGTAACAGTTATTTTGGTGGAATATTTAGGATTTTCTATATAAAATACCATTTGATCTGAAGATAGTGACAGTTTTACTTCTTACTTTCCAATTGGGGTGTCCTTTTTTCTCTTCTCTTCTCATCTCTTCTCTTTTCTTTTCTCGTCTTTTTATTTTCTTTTTTCTTTCTTTTTTTTGTTTTGTTTTGTTTTGTTTTGTTTTAACTGCTGTAGCTAGTACTGGCACTTTTATTTTATGTTGAATCAAAGTGGAGAGCATAAATCCTTATCTTGTTCCTGATCTTAGAGAAAAAGCTTTTAATGTTTCACCATTGAGGGTTTGACATAAATGGCCTTTATTATGTTGAGGTACATTTCATCTATGCCAACTTTGTTGAGAGTGTTTATCATATAAGGATGATGAAATTTGTCAAATGATTTTTCTGCATATATTGAGATAATCATTTAATTTATATCCTTTTTTGTTTATATGGTGCATCATAGGATTGATTTGTGAATGTTGACCTATCCTTGCATCCCAAGAATAAATCCTACTTGATAATGGTGTATGATCCTTTTAATGTATCTTTTAATTTTGTTTGCTTATATTTTGTTAAAGGCTTTTACATCTATATTCATCAGGTATATTGGCATGCGATTTTCTTTTCTTGTGCTTGCCTTGTCTGCTTTTGGTATCATGGTAATGTTTGCCTTGAAAAATGAGTTTAGAAGTGTTCTTTTTTCAATTTTTTGAAAGTGTTTGAGAAGGATTTCTATTAATTCTTTTTTTTTCAGTGTTTGGTAGAATTCAACAATCAAGGCATCTGAAACTGGACTTTTGTCAGGAGCTTTTTGATTACAGTTTCTGTCTTTTAACTAGTAATCACTCTATACAGATCTTTTATTTCTTCATTATTCAGTCTTGGTAGGCTATATATGTATTTAGGAATTCATTTATTCATACCTTTGTCATAATTTTTTGTTTTTGTAGTATCCCTTTTAATGTATCTTCTTATTTCAGATTTTATTTATTTATGTCTTCTCTATTTTTTTCTTGGAGAGGCTAGCTGAAGGTACTTTTCTTCTATTTTCTTTATTTCCAAAGAATCAGCTCCCAGAGAGAGGAAAGATGGTGAAGGAGTAGGGGACCCCATTTCAAACGGTCCCCTGAACTTAGCTGGATATCTACCAAACCATTCTGAACACCCATGAAATCAGCCTGAGATGTAAAAATATGTATCTGGATCTCTACAAGCAGAAAAGCGACTACTTTTTGCAAGGTAGGATGTGCAGAGTGGTGAATCTGCGGGGAGATATCAGAAGATAAACAGAAGGGGGAGGGAGCCTCCATAGGCTGGCTCCTGGAAAGTGATATAACACCAGAGCACAAAATCAGACCCCTTAGAAATCTGCTCTAGGGAGTGACATCCCTCTCTGAAAGGGGCTCTGGAAATGAAAAGGCAGAATTCTAGGTAAAGCATTGTGGTCTCAGGATACAAGAAGCCTCAGAGCCAAAGGGACTTCCAGGACTGGCAGAGGGCCCAAGCATTGGAGCCAGGAAGCAGGTTATGATCAGTGAGCCCAGGAAGGGACTCTCAGCTCGGATTGTCATAACCAGCAAGCTGGGTAGTTGAGAATCGCTCTTCTCCTAGGCAGCCTGAAAAAAAACAGGAACCTGATCCAGGAGCTTCTGGCGCACGTGCGCAGGCTTACAGCCAGTCTCGACTTTAGAAGTATAAAGGGCAGTAACACGCCCGGGCCCCTGGGACTAACTCTGAGAGAGTTACTGTGGGCAAGCACCATGGGAGGCTGCCGTTTTTGGTGGAGCATACAGAAACGGAGACTATTTGTCCTGGAGGATTTAGTGAAGAGAGCAGACTGCAATTTCTCTGCTCTGGTTCAGAGGTTTGGGTGTGGCCATTTTTGCTCTGACCCTCGGAAGAGGCACAGAAATTCGCCAGGGAACAAAAGCACAGAGGACTGGTTTCCACCGAGCCCATCCCCCTCACAGGGGGCAAGGCAACTCTGCCCAAGCAGGGTTACCTGAGAAACAGCATGGCAGGCCCTTGCCCCAGAAGACAGGCTGGCAGAACAAGTGGAGAACTCTATGGATCCCATAAGATTGTAAAATCCCAATGCCAGAGGAAAACTGTATATTGAGCTCCAGCCATTGCCTCATGTCTTGTTCATTTTCCAGATAAAACTCTCCTTTTCTTTTTTGTTCGTTTTCTTATGCTTTTTCTCTGTTTTTTTCTTTTTGTGTTTTTCTCATTTCAACTAGATGTTTATTATATCAACTTATATGTCATAGTACCATTTAACTTGTATTTTTTCACACCTATATTTGTTATAGATATATGCTTATTTAAGTCCTTTTTTCACTATTCAATTTTACCTTTATTTATATACACAAGTTTTACTTTCCTTGTAATTTTGGGAAATAGTTTCCTCTAACACACAGACCAAAATACACCCAGGAACAACTGAAACAACCTGCTTTGTCCACACTAAGAGATTAGAGCTCCCCTTTCCCTCACCACCTTTTTAAAAATTTTTTGATTTTATAAATTTTATTCTTGTGTTTCATTTTGGCTTTGTTTTTTCAGTGTTGGCTTCTGAACACTCCAAATTTAGCTAGGGTGCATCTTGCTTAAGTTGTGGTTGGTATTTTGGACTCTGCTCATTCACCCAACCACCCCTCCACAAAATGACTAGGAGGAGGAACTCCCAACAAAGACAACAGAGACAATATCCTCTACCACAGAACTAATGGATATGGATATAAGCAAGATGTCAGATAGAATTCAGAATAGCAATCATGAAATCAACAGGAAGGCTTGGAAAAAGCATAAGTAACAATATAGAAACTCTAAGAGCAGAAATGACATCTAATCAGGCCGAACTAAAAATTGCAATGAATGAGATGCAGTTTAAATTGGATACACTAACAGCCAGGGTAAATGAGGCAGAAGAGGGAATTAGTGATCTACAAGATAAGCTAATGGAAAAGAAGGCAGTGGAGGAAAACAGAGATAGGCTGCTAGTACCACATGAAAAAAGGATTGCAGAGATTAATGATGCCATGAAACGTTCCAATTTCAGAAATATTAGGATCCCCAAGGGGTGGAGAGAGAGGGATAGAAGGTATATTTGAGCAAATCATAGCTGAGAACCTCCCTAATCTGGGGAAGGAAACAAGCATTCGTGTCCAAGAGGCAGAGAGGACCCCTCCCAAAATCAACAAAAATAGACAAACACCCTGGCATATAATAGTGAAGATTGCATATCTTAGAGCCAAGGAGGCTATCCTAAGAGCACCTAGGGGTAAGAGATTTCTTACGCAAAGAGGTAGGAATATCAGAATAACATCAGACCTAGCCACAGAGACCTGGCAAGCCAGAAAGGGCTGGCAAGACATATCTTCAGGATACTGAATGAGAAGAATATACAGCCAAGAATACTTTATCCATTGAGGGAAAGATGGTGGAGGAGTAGGGGAACCTATTTCAACTGATCCCTGGAATTGAGCTGGATATCTACCAGACCACTCCGAGCACCCACGAAACCAGCCTGAGATGTAAGAAGATCTGGATCTCTACAAACAGAATATCGCAGGTGGTTGGTTTTGAGGCCTGAAGTGGGGAGCCGTGATTCCGCGGGCAGATATCGGAAGATAAATGGCAGCGGGAGGGTGCCTGAACGTGAGGATCCTACACCGCCGGTGAGCGACAGCCTCGCGTGCTGGGGACGGGGCACAGACTTGCAGACCCATAGTGGGGGGAAAAGCACTCTAGGGCAGCCCCCGGGGTGGAAATCCTGAGCTGCCGGGTGGCCCGTGTGAACTGGGAGCGGCTGGCAGTTTTAGAAGCACAAAGGGCAGAGACATGCTCCGACGTGGAGGCAGGACTGGGAGCGCTGCGGAGGGGCACACAACCCAGGACGCTGCAGTTTATAGCAGTGCGGACAGAAACGGAGATGGTGTGGCCAGGAAAGCTCAATGAAGAACAGACTGTGGTCTCTCTGCTCTGAGGCAGAGGGTTGGAAACGGTCTCTTCTGCTCTGACTCACGGAAGAGACGTGGAAAGCCACCAGGGAAAGCTGCCAGAGAACAAAAGCCACAAAGACTGATTCCCGCTGAGCCCATCCCCCACCACAGGGGCGCAGGGCAACTCTGCCCAAACAGGGTTGCCTGAGTAACAGCGCGGCAGGCCCCTCCCCAACAAGACAGGCTGGGAAAACAAGAGGCCAGCAACCCTAAGGTCCAAAGAAAACAGGTGCATCTTGCTTGGGTTCTGGTCAATAATTTGGACTCTATACATTCCCTCAAACACCCATCCACAGAATGACTAGGAGGAGGAGCCCCCAAAACAGAAAAGACTCAGAGATTATAACTTATGCTGCAGATTTACAAATGGATGCAGATATAACCAAGATGTCGGAGATGGAAATCAGGCTAGCAATTGTGAAGACAATGGCTAGAATGGAGAAATCAAATAATGGCAACATACAGTCTCTAAGGGCAGAAATAAAAAGTGAATTATCAGAACTTAAAAATGCTATCAATGAGATCCAATCCAATCTAGATAATCTAACAGCTAGGGTAAGTGAGGCAGAAGAGCGAATAAGCGACCTGGAAGACAATATAATAGATAAAAAGGGAAAAGAGGAGGCCAGGGAAAAACAACTCAGAATCCATGAAAATAGATTCAGAGAAATAAGTGACACCACGAAGCATTCCAATGTCAGAATAATTGGAATCCTGGAGGGAGTGGAGAGAGAGAGAGGACTAGAAGATGTATTTGAGCCAATCATAGCTGAGAACATCCCTAATCTGGGGAATGAAACAAACATTCAAGTCCTAGAGGCAGAGAGGACCCCTCCTAAGATCAAGGAAAACAGGCCAACACCCCAGCATGTAATAGTAAAACTTGCAAACCTTAGAACCAAGGAAACCATCTTAAGGGCAGTTAGGGGGAAGAGAGTCCTTATGTACAGAGGGAGGAACATCAGAATAACGTCAGACCTATCCACACAGACCTGGCAAGCCAGAAAGGCCTGGCAAGACATATTCAGGGTACTAAATGAGAAGAACATGCGGCCAAGAATACTTTATCTGGCAAGGCTGTCATTTAGAATGGATGGAGAGATGCAGAGCTTCCACGACCGGCAGAAACTGAAAGAATATGTGACCACAAAGCGGGCCCTGCAAGAAATATTAAGGGGGTTCCATAAAAGGAGAAAGACCCCAAGAGTGATCTACAACAGAAATTTACAGGGACAATCTATAAAAACAACGTCTTCACAGGCAACATGATGATAATTAATTCATATATTTCAATAATCACTCTCAACGTGAATGGCCTAAACGCTCCCATAAAACGGCACAGGGTTGCAGATTGGATGAAAAGACAGGACCCATCCATATGCTGTCTACAAGAGACTCATTTTGAACCTAAAGATACATCCAGCCTGAAAGGAAAGGGATGGGGATCCGTCTTCCATGCCAGCGGACGTCAAAAGAAAGCTGGGGTAGCAATTCTTATATCAGACAAATTAGATTTTAAACTAAAGTCTGTAATAAGAGACACAGAAGGACACTATATCATTCTTAAAGGGTTTACCTAACAAGAAAATTTAACAATTTTAAATATCTATGCCCCCAACATGGGAGCAGCCATCTATATAAGCCCACTGTTAACCAAAATAAAGAGTCATAGTGATAACAATACGTTAATTGTAGGAGACCTCAATACTCCACTCTCAGCAATGGACAGATCATCTAAGCAGAAAATCAACAAGGAAACAAGAGCTTCGAATGATACATTGGACCAGATGGACCTCATAGATATTTATAGAACATTCTACCCTAAAACAACAGAATACTCATTCTTCTCGAGCGCACATGGAACTTTCTCCAGAATGGACCACATATTGGGTCACAAATCAGGTCTCAATGGATACCAAAAGATTGAGATTATTCCTTGCATATTCTCAGACCACAATGCTCTAAAACTGGAACTCAATGAAAAAAATTGGCAGAAATTCAAACACTTGGAAGCTAAAGACCACTCTGCTCAAGAATGTTTGGGTCAACCAGGAAATCAAAGAACTTAAAGAATTCATGGAAATCAATGAGAATGAAAACACATTGGTCCAAAACCTATGGGATACAGCAAAGGCTGTATGGGATCATCCCTAATCTGGGGAATGAAACAAACATTCAAGTCCTAGAGGCAGAGAGGACCCCTCCTAAGATCAAGGAAAACAGGCCATAGGTCCAAAACCTATGGGATACAGCAAAGGTCCTAAGGGGGAAATACATAGCCATCCAAGCCTCACTCAAAAAAATAGAAAAATCCCGAATCCACCAACTAACTCTACACCTTAAAGAACTAGAGAAAAAGCAAAAAACGATGCCTAAGCCACGCATTAGAAGAGAAATAATTAAAATTAGAGCAGAAATCAATGAATTAGAAACCAGAAACACAGTAGATCAGATCAATGAAACTAGAAGTTGGTTCTTTGAAAGAATTAATAAGATTGATAATCCACTGGCCAGACTTATCCAAAACAAAAGAGAAAGGACCCAAATTAATAAAATTATGAATGAAAGGGGAGAGATCATGACTAACACCAAGGAAATAGAAACAATTGTTAGAAATTATTATCAACAACTGTATGCCAATAAACTGAGCAATCTGGATGAAATGGAGGCCTTCCTGGAAACCTATAAGTTGCCAAGACTGAAACAGGAAGAAATTGACAACCTGAATAGGCCAATAACCAGTAAGGAGATTGAAGCTGTGATCAAAAACCTCCCAAAAAACAAGAGTCCAGGGCCTGAGGGATCCCTGGGGAATTCTACCAAACATTCAAAGAAGAAATAATATCTATTCTCCTGAAGCTGTTTCAAAAAATAGAAACAGAAGGAAAACTTCCAAACTCATTCTATGAGGCCAGCATTACCTTAATCCCCAAACCAGGCAAAGACCCCATCAAAAAGGAGAATTTCAGACCTATATCCCTGATGAATATGGATTCCAAAATCCTCAACAAAATCCTAGCTAATAGGATCCAACTATACATCCAAAGGATCATCCACCACGACCAAGTGGGATTTATCCCCGGGATGCAAGGGTGGTTCAACATTCGCAAATCAATCAATGTGTTGGAGCACATTAATAAGAGGAGGGAGAAGAACCATATGGTCCTCTCAGTTGATGCAGAAAAAGCATTTGACAAAATACAGCAACCTTTCCTGATTTAAACTCTTCATAGTATAGGGATAGAGGGAACATTCCTCAAGCTCATAAAATCCATCTATGAAAAACCCACAGCGAATACCATCCTCAATGGGGAAAGGCTGAGAGCCTTTCCCTTACGATCAGGAACACATCAAGGATGCACACTCCCTCCACTATTGTTCAACATAGTACTAGAAGTCCTAGCAACAGCAATCAGACAACAAAAAGAAATAAAAGGTATTCAAATTGGCAAAGAAGAAGTCAAACTCTCTCTTTTCGCAGACGACATGATACTTTATGTGGAAAATCCAAAAGACTGCACCCCCAAATTACTAGAACTCATCCAGCAATTCAGTAATGTGGCAGGATACAAAATCAATGCACAGAAATCAGTTGCTTTCTTATACACTAACAACGCAACTGTAGAAAGGGAAATTAGAGAAACGATTCCATTTACAATAGCACCAAAAAACATAAGATACCTCGGAATAAACCTAACCAAAGAGGTAAAGGATCTATACGCTAGGAACTACAAAACACTCATGAAAGAAATGGAAGAAGACACAAAAAGATGGAAAAATATTCCATGCTCATGGATCGGAAGAATAAACTTTGTTAAAATGTCTACGCTACCCAAAGCAATCTATACCTTCAACGCCATCCCGATCAAAATTCCAATGACATTTTTCAAAGTGCTGGAACAAACAATCCTAAAATTTGTATGGAATCAGAAAAGACCCCGAATCACGAAGGAAATTTTGAAAAAGAAAAACAAAGCTGGGGGCATCACGTTGCCCGATTTCAAGCTATATTACAAATTGTGATCACCAAGACAGCATGGTACTGGCACAAAAACAGACATACAGACCAATGGAACAGAATAGAGAGCCCAGATATGGACCCTTAACTCTATGGTCAAATAATCTTCGAGAAAGCAGGAAAAAACATGCAATGGAGAAAAGACAGTCTATTCGGTAAATGGTGCTGGGAAAATTGGACAGCCACATGCAGAAGAATGAAACTCGACCATTCCCTAACACCATTCACAAAGATAAACTCAAAGTGGATGAAAGACCTCAATATGAGACAGGATTCCATCAAAATCCTCGAGGAGAACATAGGCAGTAACCTTTTTGGCATCACCCACAGCAACTTCTTTCAAGATACATCTCCAAAAGCTAGTGAAACAAAAGCAAAAATGAACTTTTGGGACTTCATCAAGATCAAAAGCTTCTGCACAGCAAAGGAAACAGTCAACAAAACAAAGAGGCAACCCACAGAATGGGAGAAGATATTTGCAAATGACACTACGGATAAAGGGCTGGTATCCAAGATCTATAAAGAACTTCTCAAACTCAACACCCAAAAAACAAATAATCAAGTCAAAAAGTGGGCAGAAGAGATGAACAGACACTTCTCTGAAGAAGACATACAAATGGCTAACAGACACATGAAAAAATGTTCATCATCATTAGCCATCAGGGAAATCCAAATCAAAACCACATTGAGATACCACCTTACACCAGTTAGAATGGCAGAAATGGACAGGGAAAGAAACAACAAATGTTGGAGAGGTTGTAGAGAAAGGGGAACCCTCTTACACTGTTGGTGGGAATGCAAGTTGGTACAGCCACTTTGGAAAACAGTGTGGAGGTTCCTCAAAAATTTAAAAATAGAGCTACCCTATGACCCAGCAATTGCACTCCTGGGTATTTACCCCAAAGACACAGATGTAGTGAAAAGAAGGGCCATATGCACCCCAATGTTCATAGCAACAATGTCTGCAATAGCCAAACTGTGGGAAGAGCCCAGATGCCCTTCAACAGATGAATGGATAAAGAAGATGTGGTCCATATATACAATGGAATATTACTCAGCCATCAGAAAAGATGAATACCCAACTTTTACATCAACATGGATGGGACTGGAGGAGATTATGCTAAGTGAAATAAGTCAAGCAGAGAAAGTCAATTATCATATGGTTTCACTTTTTGTGGAACATAAGGAATAACATGGAGGACATTAGGAGAAGGAAGGGAAAAATGGGCAGGGGGAATTGGAGGGAGAGATGAACCATGAGAGACTATGGACCTGAGAAACAGTGTTTTAGAGGGGAGGGGGGTGGGGGGATTGGTTAGCCCGGTGATGGGTATTAAGGAGGGAACGTACTGCATGGAGCACTGGGTGTTATATGAAAACAATGGATCGTGGATCACTACATCAAAAACTAATGATGTATTGTATGGTGACTAACATAACATAATAAAATTTTTTTAAAAAAGACACAGGGTTTCAGATTGAATAAAAAGCAGGACCCATTCATATGCTGTCTACAAGAGACTCATTTTGAACCTAAAGACACCTCCAGATTGAAAGTGAGGGGATGGAGGACCATTTATCATGCCAACGGACCTCAAAAGAAAGCTGGAGTAGCAATTCTCTTATCAGACTAATTAGATTTTACACCAAGGGCTGTAGTAAGAGATATAGAGGGACACTATATCATACTTAAAGGGTTTATCCAACAAGAATATCTAACAATTGTAAATATCTATGCCCCCAACATGGGAGCAGCCAACTACATAAACCAACTAATAACCAAAATAATCATATAGATAATAATACATTAAGAGTAGGAGACTTCAACACTCCACTCACAGCAATGGAGAGATCATCTAAGCAGAATACCATCAAAGTTGCAAGAGCTTTGAAGGACACATTGGACCAAATGGACTTTGTAGATATATACACAACACTGCATCCTAAAACAACAGAATACTCATTCGTCTCAAGTTCACATGGAAGTTTCTCCAGAATAGTTTACATACTGGGTCACAAATCAAGTCTCAACTGATACCAAAAGATTGAGATTCCCTGATATTTTCAGACCACAATTCATTGAAACTGGAAGTCAACCACAAGGAAAAATTTGGAAGGAACACAAACACTTGGAGGTTAAAGATCATCCTGCTAAAGAATGAATGGGGCAACCAGGAAATTAAAGAGGACCTTAAACAGTTCATGCAAACCAATGAAAATGAAAACACATTGGTTCAGAACCTGTGGGGTACTGCAAACGCAGTCCTTAGAGTGAAGTACATAGCCACCCAAGCCTCTCTCAAAAAATTAGAAAAATTCCCAATGCACAATCTAACCTTACACCTAAAGGATCTGGAGAAAGAACAGCCAATAAAGCCTAAACCAAGCAGGAGAAGAGAAATAATAAAGATTAGAGTAGAAATTAATGAAATACAAACCAGAAGAACAGTAGAACAGATCAACAAAACTAGAAGCTGGTTCTTTGAAAGAATTAATAAAATCGATAACCCTCTAGCCAGACTTATCCAACAGAAAAAAGAAAGGACCCAAATTAATAAAATCATGAATGAAAGGGGAGAGATAATGACTAACACCAATAAAATAGAAACAATTATCAGAAATTATTATCAACAACTATATGCCAATAAATTACACAACCTGGAAGAAATGGATGCCTTCCTGGAAACCTATAAATGACCAAGACTGAAACAGGAAGAAATAGACAATCTGAGTAGACCAATAACTAGTAATGGAATTGAAGCAGTGATCAAAAACCTCCCAAAAAACAAGAGTCCAGGGCCAGATGTCTTCCCAGGGGAATTCTACCAA
Organism: Halichoerus grypus; assembly: GCF_964656455.1. Taxonomy (NCBI): domain Eukaryota; kingdom Metazoa; phylum Chordata; class Mammalia; order Carnivora; family Phocidae; genus Halichoerus; species Halichoerus grypus. Next base: position 83,711,155 of record NC_135727.1, read on the forward strand.
ACATTTAAAGAAGAAATCATATCTATTCTACTGAAGCTGTTCCAAAAAATAGAAATGGAAGGAAAACTTCCAAACTTGTTCTATGAGGCCAGCATTACCCTGATCCCAAAACCAGACAAAGACCCCATCAAAAAGGAGAATTACAGACCAATATCCCTGATGAACATTGATGCCAAAATACTCAACAGGATCCTGACCAATAGGATGGAACAGTGCTTTTTTTTTTTTAATTGATTTTCTGTATGGATGATCTATCTACTGATGTAGGTTTGGGATTAAATTATCCTACTATTACTGTATTGTCATCTATTTCTCCCTTTAGGTCTATTAATATTTGCTTTATAAATTTAGATGCTATGTTGAGTGCCTCAATATTTACAAATGTTATATCTTGTTGGATTGACCCCTTTATCATTCTGTAATGCCCTTTTTGTCTCTTATTACAGTCTTTGTTTAAAGTCTATTTTGAGGTGCCTGCGTGGCTCAGTTGGTTAGGCATCTGACTCCTGCTTTCTGCTGAGGTCGTGATTTCAGGGTTGTGAGATCCAGCCCCATATTGGGCTCCGTGCTCAGTGGTATGGAGTCTGCCAGGGATTCTCTCCCTCTCTCCCTCCCCCTCTGTCCCTTCCCTCCCCCACTCACGTGCACTCTCTCTCTCTCTCCCCCTCTCTCTCAAATAAACAAATAAAATCTTTAAAAAATAAAGTCTATTTTGTCTTATATATGGAGTTATTCTAGCTTTCTTTTGGATTCTGTTTTCATGGAATATCTTTTTCCATCCCTTCACTATCATTCTTTGTGTGCTCACATCTGAAGTGAAATGGCACCCATAAAATTCACCAAGGCAGGAGAATATGGAAATGGTGCTCACCAACCTTCATCCCAGAGTGTCCCAGTATGCCCCTACCCGTCCAGCTGATGCTTTAAGATTAGCAAATACATCAGTTTTACATAAAATCTGGGTGCTGTTCAAATGGTTGCTTATCCATAGGGCCCTGGGGTGAGTCCACACATGAGCCCTTTAACAACCATTTCTTAATTTGCTATAGCCCTTTATGTCCTGTGAACATGAGTCCTGATGGTTTTCAAAGCCAGATGTTTTGGGGGCTCACCTCTCAGGTGCAGGTCTTAAAAGTTGGGAGGGGACTAATGTGGGGTATGAAGCCTTTGATCCTCAGAGAGAAACCACAGGTTTGTGGGTTCCCTTCTGTTTGTGGGTTGCTGTGTTGGGGTGCGGTTTATGACAAGATTATGTCTCTGCCTCTCCTACACACTTCAATATGACTTTCTTCTTCTTTGCCCAATATGAAGGAGTCAATCAGCTAGTTTTCAGGGTTTTTCAGAAGAAACTGTCCTATATGTAGCTGTTGACTGCTGTGTCGATGAGAAATGAGTTCAGAATCTTCCTATGTTGACCTTTTGAACCACTTCATCTGGTGTCACAATTTACAACTTTTATACTGTGTATTATAAGAAAATATTGTAGCTTTATAAGTTGAAGAACTCCCTCTATCATTTCCTGTAAGGCAGGGGGAGTGGTAATGAAGTCTCTCAGCTTTGCTTATCTGTTAAAGTGTTTATACATTTTTGATGGGTGATTTTGATGAATATAATATTCTTGGTTGGTAATTTTTTCAGCACTTTGGATATATCTTCCCACACCCTCCTGGCCTACAGAGTTTCTGCTGAGAAATCAGCTCACAGCTTTATCAGGGTCACATTGTACTTAATGAGTCATTTCTGTTGTTGTTTTCAAGATTCTGTCTTTAATCTTTGAGAGTTGGATTATAATGTATCTCAGAAAATATCTCTATGGGATGAATCTGTTTGAAGAACTTTGTATTTCATATACTTGGATGTCCATAACACTCCCTAAATTTGGGAAGTTTTCAGTCACTATTAAATAAGCTTCCTGCACCTTCCATTCTCTCCTTACTTTCTGGGATTCCCATTCTTCTCTTTCTCCCCTCTTACTGAATAATTTCAAGAGATCTGTCTTCAAACTCACGGATGCTATCTTTTGCTTTACCAAGGCTACTATTAAAACTCATTATCAATTTCTCATTTCATTCATTGTATTATTCAGATCCAATATTTATGTTTAGGTTTTTTTTTTACAATTTCTATATCTATTTTGAACTTCGCATTCTCTTTATGCAGTGTTTTCCTGAGTTCATTAGGTTTAGTATATGTACTCTTTTAAATCATGCTAAATTTACTTATAATAATCATTTTTTAAATCATGCTGAATTTACTCATAATAATCATTTTTTATTTCTTTTTCAGGTAATTTTCACATCTCTTTTTCTTTGGGTTCAGTTACTGAAAGATTATAGTGATTTTTGGTGGTGTCATATTTTCTTTTTTGTTTGTGTGTTGCAGGTACCTACACATTGATGTCTCCACATTTCAGAGAGCAGTCACCTCTTCTATCCTCTTCAAACTACCTTCACTGGGGAAACTTTTCACCTGAAGGTGGCTGCAGGGTGCAAGTCGAGTAGGATGCAGCATCTCTGATTCTGAAAAGGGTGCAGGAATGTATTCTACAAGCAGTTCTCTCAGCTGAGGTCAACATAGAAAATACTATATGGATCTTATTGGCCAAGTTTGCAGGTCTCCTGCACATGTTTGTGGTGGCAGTGGTGGTTAGGGCTGTTGGGTTCTCTGGCAGCAAAAGCTATTAAGGTTATTTGGTTGTTCTGCACGCATGGAGGAAGTTCTACCCAAGTGGGTCTAACTTGGAGCCAGGTCTTGCATGCTGACACTCAGCATGACAACAGAGCTGGGTTTTAGGCTCAGAAGCATGTGGATCTACTATGACATCTGAACCCTGGAGCATGGGAGCACTTGCATTACCATAGTGCTGGTATCAGATTTGAGGGCATGTGCACAACATTTACTGAACTAGGTCTCAGTCACTGAGACTCATTATGTGACTAAGGCCTTAGCAGAAAGGTAGGCAGGATGTAGCAGAATCAAGAGCTTAGGGATGACATAGTGTACCAGTGGAATGGGCCTAGGGAAAGTGTTGCAGTGGCAGCATGCCCTAATGGTCAAAGTGTGTTCTCAGAAACCAGAGGAGAGTGTGCAGAAAGCAAGATACAAGTCTTGGCGATGGAAGTCAAAGTCCTAACTTAGGACCCGGGGGGAGGTGCATAAGAGCAGCAGCATGGTCCTAGTGCTGGTGAATCATATTTGCTACTTAGGGCATGAGAAATGAGAAGTAGCACAGCAGCAGCTGCTGATGGCAGATCAAACAAGCAACTCAGGACCTAGGGTGAGGGGCAAAAACCAGCAGTAGTATGAGTGGTGAGAGAGGCTCAAAACCACAACTTAGGAACTGTGGAAATAGCTCAAAGTACTAGCTGATCAGTCCCTGCGAAGATGGATCTAAGATGTGTCTTAGGACCCAAGGTGTGAGACAAAAAGCAGCCGAAGATGACAAGTCAAAGGCAAGACTTAAAACATAGGAGATAAAGGAAAACACGGCAAAATTTAAACTTAAACATAATGAAGTATGCAGTACGCTGATTTTGAAGAGCACCAAACAGCAGTGACACAGGCTCCTGGGGACAAGACATGCAACAGAGAAAAAAACAGCACCAGGGAGGTAAAGAACAGATGAGAACCCAGGAAGGCACCTCAGGTAAGATCAGCATTGGTAAAGGTTGCTGGGTCCAAGGTAGCAAATACTAAAGAATGGAAGAGTGATGCCTAGCATTCCAAGGTCATATTATTTTCAATTTTCCTAAAAAGTGAAAATTTTCAAAGGAATCTCTCTAGGGGAAAAAACAGCTTTGAATGAAAGATAAAGTGGCACACGGAAAATTATGCCAATGTTTTACAATAAGACCATAATAGTGTTAAGCTCTATGGATTGCATATACCCTGCTCTTTGGAGACCAAAAATAATTTCGCTGGATTGTATATAACAAATATTATTTATGTTGTTTCCTGGAAAAAGTACAACCGAAAATACAAAATAACCCATTTTCTTAAAGTCCTTTTCCAGACCACCAGATTGGAAACAAAATATTTTAACTCTACAAACACAACTTATAAAACAAACGAAAATAATAGCCAATAAAAACAATGAAATTTTTACAAACTCACAAATGAACAAAAGAGGAAAATTGGCCAAAAAAATAAATAAAATATAAGAAGAGATTACTGATATAAAATTTTGATTGCGAATGAGGAATAAAAAGCCTGATTCTCACATAAGATATGAAAAAAAATGAAACAAAAATTTCAAAATGACACTATAATTTTTACATTCATGGAAATAGATAAAAAACTCACAGAACAAAAAATTCAACTTACAAAACTAGCCAAATACAAAATGAGGTCACTATCAAAAAACTGTCTTTAAAAAGCCCAGGCAACAGCAACCTGCCTTCTGCCAGGCACAGGGGTCAGCAAGGATGCGCTGGGTTGTCTGGGCTCTGCCCAAGCCAGGGTTTCCCCCATCGGGGCTCGGAGGCCTAGGGGGAAGTGTGCCTGACGGTGGGACCCAGCAGGAACTCTAGGGGCCCTGGGGACACAACAGGCAGCCCCAAGCCCAAACAGCCCAGGGGGGCGGTGCTTCCCTGTCAGCCATTTTGGGCTGGGCCCAGGGGAAGCAACTCACCACTGTCTGCAGGGACCCAGGGGGACATTTCCTGGAGTGTCCTTTCTGGGGAATAGCGGGGTGCCCTGCCTGGGGCCACGCCGGGGGTCAGGAGGCCCCTTTCCTCACTGGGAGCGGAGGCGTTTAGAGGTTCTGGGGCCCGGGCCATTGGCGCTTGGCGGTCCCAGGAAACTCCAGGGGTCAGCCATCTCAGGCTGCCCCTCGGGTTTCTGAGTGACTTCCTCAGCTCCAATGTGGGACCCAGCACACAGGTGACGAGAGGGCCGGGAGCCAGGTGTCCAGGTGCACGCGCAGGACCCACAGCTTCCCTCTTCCCCCCCGCCCCCCCACTCCCACAAGCCTTCTCCTTCCTGCTCCTGGGCACTCCTCAGCCGGCAAGCCCAGGCAGCTCCCTCGGACAGAAACAATTTCCGCTTGATGGCAGTATGGCTCCACGAATGCCAACTGAATCCATATCCTGCCCCCTCAGCCTTCACCCCCACCGCCTCAGATCTTGGGTCTCAGCACCTTCTAAGGTAAAAACAAACAGACAAAATCAACCACAACCGCAACCAGCCCGCACACACCCCCCACAACCCCACCCCCACACACAAAAGCCAAAAGTGGAAAGCAAAAAGAAAAAGTAAAACCAAAACAAACACCCAGCACCACCCACCTGCCCACCCCCACTACCATCCCCCCCCAAACGAAACACACACACACACACACACACACACACACCACCCTCTGTCAGGTGTCAAGAAACACCAGCACCACCACCAGCAGACACCATAAACCTGGAATGAAGAACAAGAGAAAGAGAAACAAACCAGCCAAGGGGACCCAAGTTGAGCACCAAACTAAATACGCAGGGCCAAATGACCACCTCTACCAGGAGGCCAGACACCCTGCGGGCCTTTCCCCTTCCTTTTGTCCTACCCCATTTTTCTGGGCTCCTGCTCTTGGGAGAAATAAGGGGCAAAGGACACACGAAGCCGCCTCTGCGACTCTGCCTGAGGGTTTGCATGAATAGGACCGCTCCTGGACAAGCTGGCGGCCACCATGCTGGCTTGCAAGTCACTTGTGTGCTTCCTCCCAAGGCCTGGAGCTGCAGGCTGAGGTCACCACCACCTTGGGCTGACCCGACCAAGCAGCCAGAAATGGCTGGCCCGACCTGCAGCCACAGGGCTACAACCAGGAGGCTCCCCGGAAAGGGGAACCAAGCACTCACACAAGCACCGGCTCTGGGCGGGCAGGCAGCCCTTGCTCTCACACAGGGGCCTTGGCAAGGCCACCACACATCTCCGAGTCACGAGTCACGGGGCCCCACTCAGGGCCACCTCCTGTGGAGGACGGACGGCCCACTGACCCTCCTCCAGTGTGGGAGTCCCCATCTATCTGGGTCAACAGGCCAGGCTCCAGGTTCACAGCCCTTGCTGGAGCAGGTCTGTTCACACAGGACCAACTCACGCAACCCAGCATGGCGGGCTGCGTGTCCCTCTTTGAGAGCCCACCTGGGAGCGTGTGTGTCCGCGTCCCCGTGTGAGTGAGTGTGTGGCGTGTGTGAGTAGGCTCAGTGTGGGCACGGTGCGTGCCTGTGTGGGTGTGCGCGCGTGGCCGTGTGTAGCCGGGCGAGAGGCGGGTGCGGGTGCGGGTGCTCGCGCACGGGCTGTTGCTCGACCCGCCCTGGCACGTGGAAAAGGAGGACACAGCTCGCAGGCACACCCTGAAACCTGTATCGGTCCGGGTCACACGACTGGGCTGAGAACAAGGGGAAGGAGGGCACAACTGCAAGAGGTTCCAACAGGTTCAAGGGCTGACTTTAAGAGCTTCGACACGGAGAAGAACCGCAAGGGATGGAAAGCCACGAGGTACTTGGCCGAGTCCTGAGTTCCTGATGCGGTCTCATTGCAAAGTCACTTCTGGATGGCCGTTTTCAAGGATGAGCGTGACTACCACCGCCGGTCCACAAAGGGAAACGGCTGCACCTCACTCCTGCCTTCTGCTACAACCTGTGTCTCCCCCATAACCCAAGATCGGGGGTGGGAGGGGGGGATCCATGGACCACTGTCCCCCCCACCCCCGTCCCCGCCCCGCGCCCGCCCCCACCTTCCCGCACACCTCCCCTCTGCCCCTAGCTCACCCATCCCCACCCAAGCCCCCCACCAAGCCCCCCCATCCCCACCCCTCAACCCCCACCCACCCCCGCCACTAGGCTCAGTATACAGAGTGAAAGCAAAAGAGGCAGGCAGAATGTCACCACCGTCCACCCTGCCCTGGCCAGTGCCGTCGTGGATGCGGTCCAGGCGCGCCTCACTGTGGGGGTAGCAGACACAAGCTACAACAAGGAGACACAAGCTACAGGTGGCCTCGCCAGGAAAGGGCCCAACCGCCTGGCCAGGCAGCCTCTTGTCAAAGGAATCCTCCTGACTGCCATCAAGGGTCCTGACCCAGAGGTCGGCCTGTAGGGCATAAGGAGGGCAAAAGGAGAGGCTGAGCCACACCTTAAATATGTCATGGGCCCACTCCATAGGGCCGAGAGAGCCAAAGAGTCCGGGGTATGCACGCAGGGCAAAGAGAGGGTAGGAGGACACCCCGGGAACCACCGTAGGCTTAAAAAGCGGGAGGTAGGGGACACGAGAAGAGAGGGATGAGTTACGCTCCCAGGGTAATAAAGGGATGGTGGTTAAGGGGATGCCCCTTGCTCCCCCAACCCACGCGGACCATTTTCACTTCCATAGGACACGTAAAGGTTAATCTGGGCACATCCACAGAGGAAGAACTGCCAATAAAGAAGTCAAGGTAAGGAGCCGAAAGTGGGGAGAGCCAAGTGCAAGCAGAGAAGGCACCCGGGTGGAGGAGGAGAATGAATGCGACCGCAAAAGGCACCGCGGCCCAGGTGGACCCCTGGAACCAGCAGTGGCCTCCTAGGGGAAGAGCCATCAGCCAAGGCCAAGTCTCAGCCACTTAGGTGAGGGGTTGCACCCTGTCCAGAGACAGGCCTGTTTTGCCATGCTCTAGGACCCAAACGAGGAGTGGGAGGCCAAACACAAAGGGGCGAGGAGGAAGAAAAGGGAACAAGGAAGGGCGTCAGTCGGGCCCACTGAGCCTCCTTGCGCAGACATTCGCCGTGTGCGAGTGTGGGTGCCTGCCCAGACGGGTCTACCTGAATGAAGCCGTGTATGCACGTATGCCCGTGTGCGTGCGTGCGTGTGTGTGTGTTCGCACGCGCGCACGCGCCCGAGCAAGCACCTGCGTGCCTGCCTCTGTATGTGTTGGGTGGTGGTGGTGTGTGTGGGGAGGGCGGGGGGGTTGTGTGTGTGGATGATGGGGTCTAGGTATGTGCCCGGGGTCGTGAAGGTAAGCCTAGGCAGGACTACAGGGAAACGTGTGGAGGGTTGCGTCCAGATGGGAGAAAACAGTGATGACCCCAGACGCTGCAGAGTGGGGATTCCAGCACTTGTTGGTCCTGATCCCGGCCCTTCTTTCTCCCTGCATTTCTCCCAATAAGTTGTGCTGTGGTTGCGCCCCGCCCTTTAATATCTGGGAAAGATCCACCTTAGGACCTCCTTGGCAGGACGGTGGGGCCTTTTAAACGTGTTTGTGGGTTGTTTTCGGTGTGTTTCTTTTTTCTCACCAGTTTCAAATGTTCGCCTATATTCCTGGAGTGCTTGGCGTGGAAGAGCGTCCCAAACCGTGACTCCTCCATTCTCAGAGTCCTTAAGATACTACCCAGTGTTGGAGTGTTGGAATTCCCTGCCGGGCGGGTGTGGATTTTCCCTCCTCTGGAGCTCCCATGAGCCTGGGCGCCTAGGAAGGCTTTTCCAAAAGGCCAGGAAGGGAGCCACTTGGGAAACTGTAAAAAGCCTCACGATCACGTTGCCCCGGCACTGGGTGGCATGGCTATGAGGGTAGGACCTTAAACAATCACACCCAGGTGACCACTGCTTTGCTTTGCATCCCAACCTGCTCTGTATTAAAGGCCCTTATCCGTGGTTTGGGGGCATCTGCCTGGAAACGCGGCACTGCATCAAGGCGTTCAGTGGTTCCTCGGAAGCGCGGGGCGTCGGTAGGTAGAGGGATCCGCAAACCCCCCACAGCTCCTTCCTTCTGCCCCCGCCCCCCGCCCCCCACCCCCGGGCTCCCGGCCCCCCGCGCCCCCCCCCCCCCCCCGGCCCCGAAGCTCATTCCTTTTCCAGGGGGATTCGTTGGCCTGGCAAGCATCAGTCACGGGTTACGTTGGAAAATCAGAGACAGCTACATACCAAACCAAGTCCCCAACCCCCAACCCTCCTTCTGCCACAGGCCCCTCCAAACCCCAACGCCCCCCCACCCCCGGCACCCCCACCGCCACCTTCACCGGCCTCCTAGCCTCCAGGCCCTGCCCAAGGGTAAACATTCCCAGGGGCCCTGGACGAAAACTGAGCAAGTCTTATGGAAGAGCTCCCTGGGCAGAACTGACGCCAGGGAAGCCTGGCCACCAACGCCGGGGGGGGGCAGAAAGACCACGACGCGACCTTGTGAACAGAGGCATGGTAGGAAGGATACACCGAGCCCCACAGGAGATGCCAAGTGGCCTTCCGGGAGCCCCACCTCTGTAACCCATCCCACTTCTGAAAAGGCCCACCCCTGGGCACAAACCGGTGCCCGGGGCTCCGTGGAGGGCGGTAGCCGGTGGCCTTCGGAGCCTGGTGACACTTGGCAGGACCCCGTGCTGCAGGACGGGTCAACGGGCTCTGGACCCCTGTGGGACCTGGCTGCCCTCTGGTCCAATCCTTGGCCCACTGAACCATGAGGCTTCGGGAGAAGGGAGTTGGCTGCCAAGGGACAGGCGCGGTGCAGACAAACAAGAGGCCAGAGGGAGTCTGAAGAGTCAAAGTCAAAGAAAAATCTGCAAGCCCACCTGTGGGATCTCTTGAGGGTCGTCTGTGTTCACAGGGAACCTAAGAGGATGGACAGAGTCAAGAAAAGCCCAGCTAAAAATCAGTAGCACAAGAAACAGCAGGTGTTGGCGAGGATGTGGAGGAAAAGGAACACTCCCGCACTGTTGGTGGGAACGCAGCCACAGTGGGAAACAGTATGGAGCTTCCTCGGAAAGGTCAAAATAGAAGTACCCCTTGCTCCAGCAAGCGCACTGCTGGATATTTGCCCGAAGAATACAAGAACACTAATTCAAAGGGATACTTGCACCCCCACGTTTACAGCAGTATTATAAGAATAGCCAAGGTAGGGGAGCAGCCCAAGTGTCCATCGGGTTGACACGTGGACAAAGAAGATGTGGTACATACATATGCGCGCACACAGAGGAATATTATTCGGCCATGAAAAGGGAATGAAATCTTGCCATTCGCAAGGACACGGATAGAGCCAGGGAGTATATCGCTAGGCCAAATGAGTCAGTCCGAGAAAGACAAATAGCATATGACTTCACTCATATGTGGAATTCAAGAAAACAAAACAGAGGAACAGAGAGAGAGAGAGAGAGCTCAAGAAATAGAGGCTTAATCAGAGAGAACTGAGGGTCACCAGAGGGGTGGAGGTGGGGGGGGGCGTTGGATGAAACAGGTGATGGGGATGGGGGAGTCCACTTGTCCTGATGAGCACCAGGTGACCAAGCGAGTGTTGAATCACTATATTGGACACCTGAAAGTAATATAACACCGCATGTTAACTAACCGGAATTAAACTGAAACCTTGGAGCAAAAGCAAAAGCAAAAGCAAAAGCAAAAGCAAAAGCAAAAGCAAAAGCAAAAGCAAAGCCTAGTTACTCTTGCAGCTTTGCCCCGAAGTGGTCGAGTTGGCCAGGAGCCCAGCCAGAGTTGAGATGGCTGCTCTGTGGCTTGGAGGAGCAGGGGGAGGACGGCGAGGGGGAGGAGAGGAGGAGGCAGAGGCTGGAGGAGGAGGAGGATGGCTGATTTTTGCTGTTGTTGTTGCTGTTCCCCAGTCTGGGCCTGGCAGCAAATGCAGGGAGAGGAAGGCTCAGCGGGGGCAGGGAGAGGGGTGACTGCCATTTCTGGAGCCACAGTGCCATCCAGCGGAAACTGTCTCTGAAAAGCCCAGGCAACAGCAACCTGCCTTCTGCCAGGCACAGGGGTCAGCAAGGATGCGCTGGGTTGTCTGGGCTCTGCCCAAGCCAGGGTTTCCCCCATCGGGGCTCGGAGGCCTAGGGGGAAGTGTGCCTGACGGTGGGACCCAGCAGGAACTCTAGGGGCCCTGGGGACACAACAGGCAGCCCCAAGCCCAAACAGCCCAGGGGGGCGGTGCTTCCCTGTCAGCCATTTTGGGCTGGGCCCAGGGGAAGCAACTCACCACTGTCTGCAGGGACCCAGGGGGACATTTCCTGGAGTGTCCTTTCTGGGGAATAGCGGGGTGCCCTGCCTGGGGCCACGCCGGGGGTCAGGAGGCCCCTTTCCTCACTGGGAGCGGAGGCGTTTAGAGGTTCTGGGGCCCGGGCCATTGGCGCTTGGCGGTCCCAGGAAACTCCAGGGGTCAGCCATCTCAGGCTGCCCCTCGGGTTTCTGAGTGACTTCCTCAGCTCCAATGTGGGACCCAGCACACAGGTGACGAGAGGGCCGGGAGCCAGGTGTCCAGGTGCACGCGCAGGACCCACAGCTTCCCTCTTCCCCCCCGCCCCCCCACTCCCACAAGCCTTCTCCTTCCTGCTCCTGGGCACTCCTCAGCCGGCAAGCCCAGGCAGCTCCCTCGGACAGAAACAATTTCCGCTTGATGGCAGTATGGCTCCACGAATGCCAACTGAATCCATATCCTGCCCCCTCAGCCTTCACCCCCACCGCCTCAGATCTTGGGTCTCAGCACCTTCTAAGGTAAAAACAAACAGACAAAATCAACCACAACCGCAACCAGCCCGCACACACCCCCCACAACCCCACCCCCACACACAAAAGCCAAAAGTGGAAAGCAAAAAGAAAAAGTAAAACCAAAACAAACACCCAGCACCACCCACCTGCCCACCCCCACTACCATCCCCCCCCAAACGAAACACACACACACACACACACACACACACACCACCCTCTGTCAGGTGTCAAGAAACACCAGCACCACCACCAGCAGACACCATAAACCTGGAATGAAGAACAAGAGAAAGAGAAACAAACCAGCCAAGGGGACCCAAGTTGAGCACCAAACTAAATACGCAGGGCCAAATGACCACCTCTACCAGGAGGCCAGACACCCTGCGGGCCTTTCCCCTTCCTTTTGTCCTACCCCATTTTTCTGGGCTCCTGCTCTTGGGAGAAATAAGGGGCAAAGGACACACGAAGCCGCCTCTGCGACTCTGCCTGAGGGTTTGCATGAATAGGACCGCTCCTGGACAAGCTGGCGGCCACCATGCTGGCTTGCAAGTCACTTGTGTGCTTCCTCCCAAGGCCTGGAGCTGCAGGCTGAGGTCACCACCACCTTGGGCTGACCCGACCAAGCAGCCAGAAATGGCTGGCCCGACCTGCAGCCACAGGGCTACAACCAGGAGGCTCCCCGGAAAGGGGAACCAAGCACTCACACAAGCACCGGCTCTGGGCGGGCAGGCAGCCCTTGCTCTCACACAGGGGCCTTGGCAAGGCCACCACACATCTCCGAGTCACGAGTCACGGGGCCCCACTCAGGGCCACCTCCTGTGGAGGACGGACGGCCCACTGACCCTCCTCCAGTGTGGGAGTCCCCATCTATCTGGGTCAACAGGCCAGGCTCCAGGTTCACAGCCCTTGCTGGAGCAGGTCTGTTCACACAGGACCAACTCACGCAACCCAGCATGGCGGGCTGCGTGTCCCTCTTTGAGAGCCCACCTGGGAGCGTGTGTGTCCGCGTCCCCGTGTGAGTGAGTGTGTGGCGTGTGTGAGTAGGCTCAGTGTGGGCACGGTGCGTGCCTGTGTGGGTGTGCGCGCGTGGCCGTGTGTAGCCGGGCGAGAGGCGGGTGCGGGTGCGGGTGCGGGTGCTCGCGCACGGGCTGTTGCTCGACCCGCCCTGGCACGTGGAAAAGGAGGACACAGCTCGCAGGCACACCCTGAAACCTGTATCGGTCCGGGTCACACGACTGGGCTGAGAACAAGGGGAAGGAGGGCACAACTGCAAGAGGTTCCAACAGGTTCAAGGGCTGACTTTAAGAGCTTCGACACGGAGAAGAACCGCAAGGGATGGAAAGCCACGAGGTACTTGGCCGAGTCCTGAGTTCCTGATGCGGTCTCATTGCAAAGTCACTTCTGGATGGCCGTTTTCAAGGATGAGCGTGACTACCACCGCCGGTCCACAAAGGGAAACGGCTGCACCTCACTCCTGCCTTCTGCTACAACCTGTGTCTCCCCCATAACCCAAGATCGGGGGTGGGAGGGGGGGATCCATGGACCACTGTCCCCCCCACCCCCGTCCCCGCCCCGCGCCCGCCCCCACCTTCCCGCACACCTCCCCTCTGCCCCTAGCTCACCCATCCCCACCCAAGCCCCCCACCAAGCCCCCCCATCCCCACCCCTCAACCCCCACCCACCCCCGCCACTAGGCTCAGTATACAGAGTGAAAGCAAAAGAGGCAGGCAGAATGTCACCACCGTCCACCCTGCCCTGGCCAGTGCCGTCGTGGATGCGGTCCAGGCGCGCCTCACTGTGGGGGTAGCAGACACAAGCTACAACAAGGAGACACAAGCTACAGGTGGCCTCGCCAGGAAAGGGCCCAACCGCCTGGCCAGGCAGCCTCTTGTCAAAGGAATCCTCCTGACTGCCATCAAGGGTCCTGACCCAGAGGTCGGCCTGTAGGGCATAAGGAGGGCAAAAGGAGAGGCTGAGCCACACCTTAAATATGTCATGGGCCCACTCCATAGGGCCGAGAGAGCCAAAGAGTCCGGGGTATGCACGCAGGGCAAAGAGAGGGTAGGAGGACACCCCGGGAACCACCGTAGGCTTAAAAAGCGGGAGGTAGGGGACACGAGAAGAGAGGGATGAGTTACGCTCCCAGGGTAATAAAGGGATGGTGGTTAAGGGGATGCCCCTTGCTCCCCCAACCCACGCGGACCATTTTCACTTCCATAGGACACGTAAAGGTTAATCTGGGCACATCCACAGAGGAAGAACTGCCAATAAAGAAGTCAAGGTAAGGAGCCGAAAGTGGGGAGAGCCAAGTGCAAGCAGAGAAGGCACCCGGGTGGAGGAGGAGAATGAATGCGACCGCAAAAGGCACCGCGGCCCAGGTGGACCCCTGGAACCAGCAGTGGCCGCCTAGGGGAAGAGCCATCAGCCAAGGCCAAGTCTCAGCCACTTAGGTGAGGGGTTGCACCCTGTCCAGAGACAGGCCTGTTTTGCCATGCTCTAGGACCCAAACGAGGAGTGGGAGGCCAAACACAAAGGGGCGAGGAGGAAGAAAAGGGAACAAGGAAGGGCGTCAGTCGGGCCCACTGAGCCTCCTTGCGCAGACATTCGCCGTGTGCGAGTGTGGGTGCCTGCCCAGACGGGTCTACCTGAATGAAGCCGTGTATGCACGTATGCCCGTGTGCGTGCGTGCGTGTGTGTGTGTTCGCACGCGCGCACGCGCCCGAGCAAGCACCTGCGTGCCTGCCTCTGTATGTGTTGGGTGGTGGTGGTGTGTGTGGGGAGGGCGGGGGGGTTGTGTGTGTGGATGATGGGGTCTAGGTATGTGCCCGGGGTCGTGAAGGTAAGCCTAGGCAGGACTACAGGGAAACGTGTGGAGGGTTGCGTCCAGATGGGAGAAAACAGTGATGACCCCAGACGCTGCAGAGTGGGGATTCCAGCACTTGTTGGTCCTGATCCCGGCCCTTCTTTCTCCCTGCATTTCTCCCAATAAGTTGTGCTGTGGTTGCGCCCCGCCCTTTAATATCTGGGAAAGATCCACCTTAGGACCTCCTTGGCAGGACGGTGGGGCCTTTTAAACGTGTTTGTGGGTTGTTTTCGGTGTGTTTCTTTTTTCTCACCAGTTTCAAATGTTCGCCTATATTCCTGGAGTGCTTGGCGTGGAAGAGCGTCCCAAACCGTGACTCCTCCATTCTCAGAGTCCTTAAGATACTACCCAGTGTTGGAGTGTTGGAATTCCCTGCCGGGCGGGTGTGGATTTTCCCTCCTCTGGAGCTCCCATGAGCCTGGGCGCCTAGGAAGGCTTTTCCAAAAGGCCAGGAAGGGAGCCACTTGGGAAACTGTAAAAAGCCTCACGATCACGTTGCCCCGGCACTGGGTGGCATGGCTATGAGGGTAGGACCTTAAACAATCACACCCAGGTGACCACTGCTTTGCTTTGCATCCCAACCTGCTCTGTATTAAAGGCCCTTATCCGTGGTTTGGGGGCATCTGCCTGGAAACGCGGCACTGCATCAAGGCGTTCAGTGGTTCCTCGGAAGCGCGGGGCGTCGGTAGGTAGAGGGATCCGCAAACCCCCCACAGCTCCTTCCTTCTGCCCCCGCCCCCCGCCCCCCACCCCCGGGCTCCCGGCCCACCGCGCCCCCCCCCCCCCCCCCCGGCCCCGCAGCTCATTCCTTTTCCAGGGGGATTCGTTGGCCTGGCAAGCATCAGTCACGGGTTACGTTGGAAAATCAGAGACAGCTACATACCAAACCAAGTCCCCAACCCCCAACCCTCCTTCTGCCACAGGCCCCTCCAAACCCCAACGCCCCCCCACCCCCGGCACCCCCACCGCCACCTTCACCGGCCTCCTAGCCTCCAGGCCCTGCCCAAGGGTAAACATTCCCAGGGGCCCTGGACGAAAACTGAGCAAGTCTTATGGAAGAGCTCCCTGGGCAGAACTGACGCCAGGGAAGCCTGGCCACCAACGCCAGGGGGGGCCAGAAAGACCACGACGCGACCTTGTGAACAGAGGCATGGTAGGAAGGATACACCGAGCCCCACAGGAGATGCCAAGTGGCCTTCCGGGAGCCCCACCTCTGTAACCCATCCCACTTCTGAAAAGGCCCACCCCTGGGCACAAACCGGTGCCCGGGGCTCCGTGGAGGGCGGTAGCCGGTGGCCTTCGGAGCCTGGTGACACTTGGCAGGACCCCGTGCTGCAGGACGGGTCAACGGGCTCTGGACCCCTGTGGGACCTGGCTGCCCTCTGGTCCAATCCTTGGCCCACTGAACCATGAGGCTTCGGGAGAAGGGAGTTGGCTGCCAAGGGACAGGCGCGGTGCAGACAAACAAGAGGCCAGAGGGAGTCTGAAGAGTCAAAGTCAAAGAAAAATCTGCAAGCCCACCTGTGGGATCTCTTGAGGGTCGTCTGTGTTCACAGGGAACCTAAGAGGATGGACAGAGTCAAGAAAAGCCCAGCTAAAAATCAGTAGCACAAGAAACAGCAGGTGTTGGCGAGGATGTGGAGGAAAAGGAACACTCCCGCACTGTTGGTGGGAACGCAGCCACAGTGGGAAACAGTATGGAGCTTCCTCGGAAAGGTCAAAATAGAAGTACCCCTTGCTCCAGCAAGCGCACTGCTGGATATTTGCCCGAAGAATACAAGAACACTAATTCAAAGGGATACTTGCACCCCCACGTTTACAGCAGTATTATAAGAATAGCCAAGGTAGGGGAGCAGCCCAAGTGTCCATCGGGTTGACACGTGGACAAAGAAGATGTGGTACATACATATGCGCGCACACAGAGGAATATTATTCGGCCATGAAAAGGGAATGAAATCTTGCCATTCGCAAGGACACGGATAGAGCCAGGGAGTATATCGCTAGGCCAAATGAGTCAGTCCGAGAAAGACAAATAGCATATGACTTCACTCATATGTGGAATTCAAGAAAACAAAACAGAGGAACAGAGAGAGAGAGAGAGAGCTCAAGAAATAGAGGCTTAATCAGAGAGAACTGAGGGTCACCAGAGGGGTGGAGGTGGGGGGGGGGGCGTTGGATGAAACAGGTGATGGGGATGGGGGAGTCCACTTGTCCTGATGAGCACCAGGTGACCAAGCGAGTGTTGAATCACTATATTGGACACCTGAAAGTAATATAACACCGCATGTTAACTAACCGGAATTAAACTGAAACCTTGGAGCAAAAGCAAAAGCAAAAGCAAAAGCAAAAGCAAAAGCAAAAGCAAAGCCTAGTTACTCTTGCAGCTTTGCCCCGAAGTGGTCGAGTTGGCCAGGAGCCCAGCCAGAGTTGAGATGGCTGCTCTGTGGCTTGGAGGAGCAGGGGGAGGACGGCGAGGGGGAGGAGAGGAGGAGGCAGAGGCTGGAGGAGGAGGAGGATGGCTGATTTTTGCTGTTGTTGTTGCTGTTCCCCAGTCTGGGCCTGGCAGCAAATGCAGGGAGAGGAAGGCTCAGCGGGGGCAGGGAGAGGGGTGACTGCCATTTCTGGAGCCACAGTGCCATCCAGCGGAAACTGTCTCTGAAAAGCCCAGGCAACAGCAACCTGCCTTCTGCCAGGCACAGGGGTCAGCAAGGATGCGCTGGGTTGTCTGGGCTCTGCCCAAGCCAGGGTTTCCCCCATCGGGGCTCGGAGGCCTAGGGGGAAGTGTGCCTGACGGTGGGACCCAGCAGGAACTCTAGGGGCCCTGGGGACACAACAGGCAGCCCCAAGCCCAAACAGCCCAGGGGGGCGGTGCTTCCCTGTCAGCCATTTTGGGCTGGGCCCAGGGGAAGCAACTCACCACTGTCTGCAGGGACCCAGGGGGACATTTCCTGGAGTGTCCTTTCTGGGGAATAGCGGGGTGCCCTGCCTGGGGCCACGCCGGGGGTCAGGAGGCCCCTTTCCTCACTGGGAGCGGAGGCGTTTAGAGGTTCTGGGGCCCGGGCCATTGGCGCTTGGCGGTCCCAGGAAACTCCAGGGGTCAGCCATCTCAGGCTGCCCCTCGGGTTTCTGAGTGACTTCCTCAGCTCCAATGTGGGACCCAGCACACAGGTGACGAGAGGGCCGGGAGCCAGGTGTCCAGGTGCACGCGCAGGACCCACAGCTTCCCTCTTCCCCCCCGCCCCCCCACTCCCACAAGCCTTCTCCTTCCTGCTCCTGGGCACTCCTCAGCCGGCAAGCCCAGGCAGCTCCCTCGGACAGAAACAATTTCCGCTTGATGGCAGTATGGCTCCACGAATGCCAACTGAATCCATATCCTGCCCCCTCAGCCTTCACCCCCACCGCCTCAGATCTTGGGTCTCAGCACCTTCTAAGGTAAAAACAAACAGACAAAATCAACCACAACCGCAACCAGCCCGCACACACCCCCCACAACCCCACCCCCACACACAAAAGCCAAAAGTGGAAAGCAAAAAGAAAAAGTAAAACCAAAACAAACACCCAGCACCACCCACCTGCCCACCCCCACTACCATCCCCCCCCAAACGAAACACACACACACACACACACACACACACACCACCCTCTGTCAGGTGTCAAGAAACACCAGCACCACCACCAGCAGACACCATAAACCTGGAATGAAGAACAAGAGAAAGAGAAACAAACCAGCCAAGGGGACCCAAGTTGAGCACCAAACTAAATACGCAGGGCCAAATGACCACCTCTACCAGGAGGCCAGACACCCTGCGGGCCTTTCCCCTTCCTTTTGTCCTACCCCATTTTTCTGGGCTCCTGCTCTTGGGAGAAATAAGGGGCAAAGGACACACGAAGCCGCCTCTGCGACTCTGCCTGAGGGTTTGCATGAATAGGACCGCTCCTGGACAAGCTGGCGGCCACCATGCTGGCTTGCAAGTCACTTGTGTGCTTCCTCCCAAGGCCTGGAGCTGCAGGCTGAGGTCACCACCACCTTGGGCTGACCCGACCAAGCAGCCAGAAATGGCTGGCCCGACCTGCAGCCACAGGGCTACAACCAGGAGGCTCCCCGGAAAGGGGAACCAAGCACTCACACAAGCACCGGCTCTGGGCGGGCAGGCAGCCCTTGCTCTCACACAGGGGCCTTGGCAAGGCCACCACACATCTCCGAGTCACGAGTCACGGGGCCCCACTCAGGGCCACCTCCTGTGGAGGACGGACGGCCCACTGACCCTCCTCCAGTGTGGGAGTCCCCATCTATCTGGGTCAACAGGCCAGGCTCCAGGTTCACAGCCCTTGCTGGAGCAGGTCTGTTCACACAGGACCAACTCACGCAACCCAGCATGGCGGGCTGCGTGTCCCTCTTTGAGAGCCCACCTGGGAGCGTGTGTGTCCGCGTCCCCGTGTGAGTGAGTGTGTGGCGTGTGTGAGTAGGCTCAGTGTGGGCACGGTGCGTGCCTGTGTGGGTGTGCGCGCGTGGCCGTGTGTAGCCGGGCGAGAGGCGGGTGCGGGTGCGGGTGCGGGTGCTCGCGCACGGGCTGTTGCTCGACCCGCCCTGGCACGTGGAAAAGGAGGACACAGCTCGCAGGCACACCCTGAAACCTGTATCGGTCCGGGTCACACGACTGGGCTGAGAACAAGGGGAAGGAGGGCACAACTGCAAGAGGTTCCAACAGGTTCAAGGGCTGACTTTAAGAGCTTCGACACGGAGAAGAACCGCAAGGGATGGAAAGCCACGAGGTACTTGGCCGAGTCCTGAGTTCCTGATGCGGTCTCATTGCAAAGTCACTTCTGGATGGCCGTTTTCAAGGATGAGCGTGACTACCACCGCCGGTCCACAAAGGGAAACGGCTGCACCTCACTCCTGCCTTCTGCTACAACCTGTGTCTCCCCCATAACCCAAGATCGGGGGTGGGAGGGGGGGATCCATGGACCACTGTCCCCCCCACCCCCGTCCCCGCCCCGCGCCCGCCCCCACCTTCCCGCACACCTCCCCTCTGCCCCTAGCTCACCCATCCCCACCCAAGCCCCCCACCAAGCCCCCCCATCCCCACCCCTCAACCCCCACCCACCCCCGCCACTAGGCTCAGTATACAGAGTGAAAGCAAAAGAGGCAGGCAGAATGTCACCACCGTCCACCCTGCCCTGGCCAGTGCCGTCGTGGATGCGGTCCAGGCGCGCCTCACTGTGGGGGTAGCAGACACAAGCTACAACAAGGAGACACAAGCTACAGGTGGCCTCGCCAGGAAAGGGCCCAACCGCCTGGCCAGGCAGCCTCTTGTCAAAGGAATCCTCCTGACTGCCATCAAGGGTCCTGACCCAGAGGTCGGCCTGTAGGGCATAAGGAGGGCAAAAGGAGAGGCTGAGCCACACCTTAAATATGTCATGGGCCCACTCCATAGGGCCGAGAGAGCCAAAGAGTCCGGGGTATGCACGCAGGGCAAAGAGAGGGTAGGAGGACACCCCGGGAACCACCGTAGGCTTAAAAAGCGGGAGGTAGGGGACACGAGAAGAGAGGGATGAGTTACGCTCCCAGGGTAATAAAGGGATGGTGGTTAAGGGGATGCCCCTTGCTCCCCCAACCCACGCGGACCATTTTCACTTCCATAGGACACGTAAAGGTTAATCTGGGCACATCCACAGAGGAAGAACTGCCAATAAAGAAGTCAAGGTAAGGAGCCGAAAGTGGGGAGAGCCAAGTGCAAGCAGAGAAGGCACCCGGGTGGAGGAGGAGAATGAATGCGACCGCAAAAGGCACCGCGGCCCAGGTGGACCCCTGGAACCAGCAGTGGCCGCCTAGGGGAAGAGCCATCAGCCAAGGCCAAGTCTCAGCCACTTAGGTGAGGGGTTGCACCCTGTCCAGAGACAGGCCTGTTTTGCCATGCTCTAGGACCCAAACGAGGAGTGGGAGGCCAAACACAAAGGGGCGAGGAGGAAGAAAAGGGAACAAGGAAGGGCGTCAGTCGGGCCCACTGAGCCTCCTTGCGCAGACATTCGCCGTGTGCGAGTGTGGGTGCCTGCCCAGACGGGTCTACCTGAATGAAGCCGTGTATGCACGTATGCCCGTGTGCGTGCGTGCGTGTGTGTGTGTTCGCACGCGCGCACGCGCCCGAGCAAGCACCTGCGTGCCTGCCTCTGTATGTGTTGGGTGGTGGTGGTGTGTGTGGGGAGGGCGGGGGGGTTGTGTGTGTGGATGATGGGGTCTAGGTATGTGCCCGGGGTCGTGAAGGTAAGCCTAGGCAGGACTACAGGGAAACGTGTGGAGGGTTGCGTCCAGATGGGAGAAAACAGTGATGACCCCAGACGCTGCAGAGTGGGGATTCCAGCACTTGTTGGTCCTGATCCCGGCCCTTCTTTCTCCCTGCATTTCTCCCAATAAGTTGTGCTGTGGTTGCGCCCCGCCCTTTAATATCTGGGAAAGATCCACCTTAGGACCTCCTTGGCAGGACGGTGGGGCCTTTTAAACGTGTTTGTGGGTTGTTTTCGGTGTGTTTCTTTTTTCTCACCAGTTTCAAATGTTCGCCTATATTCCTGGAGTGCTTGGCGTGGAAGAGCGTCCCAAACCGTGACTCCTCCATTCTCAGAGTCCTTAAGATACTACCCAGTGTTGGAGTGTTGGAATTCCCTGCCGGGCGGGTGTGGATTTTCCCTCCTCTGGAGCTCCCATGAGCCTGGGCGCCTAGGAAGGCTTTTCCAAAAGGCCAGGAAGGGAGCCACTTGGGAAACTGTAAAAAGCCTCACGATCACGTTGCCCCGGCACTGGGTGGCATGGCTATGAGGGTAGGACCTTAAACAATCACACCCAGGTGACCACTGCTTTGCTTTGCATCCCAACCTGCTCTGTATTAAAGGCCCTTATCCGTGGTTTGGGGGCATCTGCCTGGAAACGCGGCACTGCATCAAGGCGTTCAGTGGTTCCTCGGAAGCGCGGGGCGTCGGTAGGTAGAGGGATCCGCAAACCCCCCACAGCTCCTTCCTTCTGCCCCCGCCCCCCGCCCCCCACCCCCGGGCTCCCGGCCCACCGCGCCCCCCCCCCCCCCCCCCCCGGCCCCGCAGCTCATTCCTTTTCCAGGGGGATTCGTTGGCCTGGCAAGCATCAGTCACGGGTTACGTTGGAAAATCAGAGACAGCTACATACCAAACCAAGTCCCCAACCCCCAACCCTCCTTCTGCCACAGGCCCCTCCAAACCCCAACGCCCCCCCACCCCCGGCACCCCCACCGCCACCTTCACCGGCCTCCTAGCCTCCAGGCCCTGCCCAAGGGTAAACATTCCCAGGGGCCCTGGACGAAAACTGAGCAAGTCTTATGGAAGAGCTCCCTGGGCAGAACTGACGCCAGGGAAGCCTGGCCACCAACGCCAGGGGGGGCCAGAAAGACCACGACGCGACCTTGTGAACAGAGGCATGGTAGGAAGGATACACCGAGCCCCACAGGAGATGCCAAGTGGCCTTCCGGGAGCCCCACCTCTGTAACCCATCCCACTTCTGAAAAGGCCCACCCCTGGGCACAAACCGGTGCCCGGGGCTCCGTGGAGGGCGGTAGCCGGTGGCCTTCGGAGCCTGGTGACACTTGGCAGGACCCCGTGCTGCAGGACGGGTCAACGGGCTCTGGACCCCTGTGGGACCTGGCTGCCCTCTGGTCCAATCCTTGGCCCACTGAACCATGAGGCTTCGGGAGAAGGGAGTTGGCTGCCAAGGGACAGGCGCGGTGCAGACAAACAAGAGGCCAGAGGGAGTCTGAAGAGTCAAAGTCAAAGAAAAATCTGCAAGCCCACCTGTGGGATCTCTTGAGGGTCGTCTGTGTTCACAGGGAACCTAAGAGGATGGACAGAGTCAAGAAAAGCCCAGCTAAAAATCAGTAGCACAAGAAACAGCAGGTGTTGGCGAGGATGTGGAGGAAAAGGAACACTCCCGCACTGTTGGTGGGAACGCAGCCACAGTGGGAAACAGTATGGAGCTTCCTCGGAAAGGTCAAAATAGAAGTACCCCTTGCTCCAGCAAGCGCACTGCTGGATATTTGCCCGAAGAATACAAGAACACTAATTCAAAGGGATACTTGCACCCCCACGTTTACAGCAGTATTATAAGAATAGCCAAGGTAGGGGAGCAGCCCAAGTGTCCATCGGGTTGACACGTGGACAAAGAAGATGTGGTACATACATATGCGCGCACACAGAGGAATATTATTCGGCCATGAAAAGGGAATGAAATCTTGCCATTCGCAAGGACACGGATAGAGCCAGGGAGTATATCGCTAGGCCAAATGAGTCAGTCCGAGAAAGACAAATAGCATATGACTTCACTCATATGTGGAATTCAAGAAAACAAAACAGAGGAACAGAGAGAGAGAGAGAGAGCTCAAGAAATAGAGGCTTAATCAGAGAGAACTGAGGGTCACCAGAGGGGTGGAGGTGGGGGGGGGGGCGTTGGATGAAACAGGTGATGGGGATGGGGGAGTCCACTTGTCCTGATGAGCACCAGGTGACCAAGCGAGTGTTGAATCACTATATTGGACACCTGAAAGTAATATAACACCGCATGTTAACTAACCGGAATTAAACTGAAACCTTGGAGCAAAAGCAAAAGCAAAAGCAAAAGCAAAAGCAAAAGCAAAAGCAAAAGCAAAGCCTAGTTACTCTTGCAGCTTTGCCCCGAAGTGGTCGAGTTGGCCAGGAGCCCAGCCAGAGTTGAGATGGCTGCTCTGTGGCTTGGAGGAGCAGGGGGAGGACGGCGAGGGGGAGGAGAGGAGGAGGCAGAGGCTGGAGGAGGAGGAGGATGGCTGATTTTTGCTGTTGTTGTTGCTGTTCCCCAGTCTGGGCCTGGCAGCAAATGCAGGGAGAGGAAGGCTCAGCGGGGGCAGGGAGAGGGGTGACTGCCATTTCTGGAGCCACAGTGCCATCCAGCGGAAACTGTCTCTGAAAAGCCCAGGCAACAGCAACCTGCCTTCTGCCAGGCACAGGGGTCAGCAAGGATGCGCTGGGTTGTCTGGGCTCTGCCCAAGCCAGGGTTTCCCCCATCGGGGCTCGGAGGCCTAGGGGGAAGTGTGCCTGACGGTGGGACCCAGCAGGAACTCTAGGGGCCCTGGGGACACAACAGGCAGCCCCAAGCCCAAACAGCCCAGGGGGGCGGTGCTTCCCTGTCAGCCATTTTGGGCTGGGCCCAGGGGAAGCAACTCACCACTGTCTGCAGGGACCCAGGGGGACATTTCCTGGAGTGTCCTTTCTGGGGAATAGCGGGGTGCCCTGCCTGGGGCCACGCCGGGGGTCAGGAGGCCCCTTTCCTCACTGGGAGCGGAGGCGTTTAGAGGTTCTGGGGCCCGGGCCATTGGCGCTTGGCGGTCCCAGGAAACTCCAGGGGTCAGCCATCTCAGGCTGCCCCTCGGGTTTCTGAGTGACTTCCTCAGCTCCAATGTGGGACCCAGCACACAGGTGACGAGAGGGCCGGGAGCCAGGTGTCCAGGTGCACGCGCAGGACCCACAGCTTCCCTCTTCCCCCCCGCCCCCCCACTCCCACAAGCCTTCTCCTTCCTGCTCCTGGGCACTCCTCAGCCGGCAAGCCCAGGCAGCTCCCTCGGACAGAAACAATTTCCGCTTGATGGCAGTATGGCTCCACGAATGCCAACTGAATCCATATCCTGCCCCCTCAGCCTTCACCCCCACCGCCTCAGATCTTGGGTCTCAGCACCTTCTAAGGTAAAAACAAACAGACAAAATCAACCACAACCGCAACCAGCCCGCACACACCCCCCACAACCCCACCCCCACACACAAAAGCCAAAAGTGGAAAGCAAAAAGAAAAAGTAAAACCAAAACAAACACCCAGCACCACCCACCTGCCCACCCCCACTACCATCCCCCCCCAAACGAAACACACACACACACACACACACACACACACCACCCTCTGTCAGGTGTCAAGAAACACCAGCACCACCACCAGCAGACACCATAAACCTGGAATGAAGAACAAGAGAAAGAGAAACAAACCAGCCAAGGGGACCCAAGTTGAGCACCAAACTAAATACGCAGGGCCAAATGACCACCTCTACCAGGAGGCCAGACACCCTGCGGGCCTTTCCCCTTCCTTTTGTCCTACCCCATTTTTCTGGGCTCCTGCTCTTGGGAGAAATAAGGGGCAAAGGACACACGAAGCCGCCTCTGCGACTCTGCCTGAGGGTTTGCATGAATAGGACCGCTCCTGGACAAGCTGGCGGCCACCATGCTGGCTTGCAAGTCACTTGTGTGCTTCCTCCCAAGGCCTGGAGCTGCAGGCTGAGGTCACCACCACCTTGGGCTGACCCGACCAAGCAGCCAGAAATGGCTGGCCCGACCTGCAGCCACAGGGCTACAACCAGGAGGCTCCCCGGAAAGGGGAACCAAGCACTCACACAAGCACCGGCTCTGGGCGGGCAGGCAGCCCTTGCTCTCACACAGGGGCCTTGGCAAGGCCACCACACATCTCCGAGTCACGAGTCACGGGGCCCCACTCAGGGCCACCTCCTGTGGAGGACGGACGGCCCACTGACCCTCCTCCAGTGTGGGAGTCCCCATCTATCTGGGTCAACAGGCCAGGCTCCAGGTTCACAGCCCTTGCTGGAGCAGGTCTGTTCACACAGGACCAACTCACGCAACCCAGCATGGCGGGCTGCGTGTCCCTCTTTGAGAGCCCACCTGGGAGCGTGTGTGTCCGCGTCCCCGTGTGAGTGAGTGTGTGGCGTGTGTGAGTAGGCTCAGTGTGGGCACGGTGCGTGCCTGTGTGGGTGTGCGCGCGTGGCCGTGTGTAGCCGGGCGAGAGGCGGGTGCGGGTGCGGGTGCGGGTGCTCGCGCACGGGCTGTTGCTCGACCCGCCCTGGCACGTGGAAAAGGAGGACACAGCTCGCAGGCACACCCTGAAACCTGTATCGGTCCGGGTCACACGACTGGGCTGAGAACAAGGGGAAGGAGGGCACAACTGCAAGAGGTTCCAACAGGTTCAAGGGCTGACTTTAAGAGCTTCGACACGGAGAAGAACCGCAAGGGATGGAAAGCCACGAGGTACTTGGCCGAGTCCTGAGTTCCTGATGCGGTCTCATTGCAAAGTCACTTCTGGATGGCCGTTTTCAAGGATGAGCGTGACTACCACCGCCGGTCCACAAAGGGAAACGGCTGCACCTCACTCCTGCCTTCTGCTACAACCTGTGTCTCCCCCATAACCCAAGATCGGGGGTGGGAGGGGGGGATCCATGGACCACTGTCCCCCCCACCCCCGTCCCCGCCCCGCGCCCGCCCCCACCTTCCCGCACACCTCCCCTCTGCCCCTAGCTCACCCATCCCCACCCAAGCCCCCCACCAAGCCCCCCCATCCCCACCCCTCAACCCCCACCCACCCCCGCCACTAGGCTCAGTATACAGAGTGAAAGCAAAAGAGGCAGGCAGAATGTCACCACCGTCCACCCTGCCCTGGCCAGTGCCGTCGTGGATGCGGTCCAGGCGCGCCTCACTGTGGGGGTAGCAGACACAAGCTACAACAAGGAGACACAAGCTACAGGTGGCCTCGCCAGGAAAGGGCCCAACCGCCTGGCCAGGCAGCCTCTTGTCAAAGGAATCCTCCTGACTGCCATCAAGGGTCCTGACCCAGAGGTCGGCCTGTAGGGCATAAGGAGGGCAAAAGGAGAGGCTGAGCCACACCTTAAATATGTCATGGGCCCACTCCATAGGGCCGAGAGAGCCAAAGAGTCCGGGGTATGCACGCAGGGCAAAGAGAGGGTAGGAGGACACCCCGGGAACCACCGTAGGCTTAAAAAGCGGGAGGTAGGGGACACGAGAAGAGAGGGATGAGTTACGCTCCCAGGGTAATAAAGGGATGGTGGTTAAGGGGATGCCCCTTGCTCCCCCAACCCACGCGGACCATTTTCACTTCCATAGGACACGTAAAGGTTAATCTGGGCACATCCACAGAGGAAGAACTGCCAATAAAGAAGTCAAGGTAAGGAGCCGAAAGTGGGGAGAGCCAAGTGCAAGCAGAGAAGGCACCCGGGTGGAGGAGGAGAATGAATGCGACCGCAAAAGGCACCGCGGCCCAGGTGGACCCCTGGAACCAGCAGTGGCCTCCTAGGGGAAGAGCCATCAGCCAAGGCCAAGTCTCAGCCACTTAGGTGAGGGGTTGCACCCTGTCCAGAGACAGGCCTGTTTTGCCATGCTCTAGGACCCAAACGAGGAGTGGGAGGCCAAACACAAAGGGGCGAGGAGGAAGAAAAGGGAACAAGGAAGGGCGTCAGTCGGGCCCACTGAGCCTCCTTGCGCAGACATTCGCCGTGTGCGAGTGTGGGTGCCTGCCCAGACGGGTCTACCTGAATGAAGCCGTGTATGCACGTATGCCCGTGTGCGTGCGTGCGTGTGTGTGTGTTCGCACGCGCGCACGCGCCCGAGCAAGCACCTGCGTGCCTGCCTCTGTATGTGTTGGGTGGTGGTGGTGTGTGTGGGGAGGGCGGGGGGGTTGTGTGTGTGGATGATGGGGTCTAGGTATGTGCCCGGGGTCGTGAAGGTAAGCCTAGGCAGGACTACAGGGAAACGTGTGGAGGGTTGCGTCCAGATGGGAGAAAACAGTGATGACCCCAGACGCTGCAGAGTGGGGATTCCAGCACTTGTTGGTCCTGATCCCGGCCCTTCTTTCTCCCTGCATTTCTCCCAATAAGTTGTGCTGTGGTTGCGCCCCGCCCTTTAATATCTGGGAAAGATCCACCTTAGGACCTCCTTGGCAGGACGGTGGGGCCTTTTAAACGTGTTTGTGGGTTGTTTTCGGTGTGTTTCTTTTTTCTCACCAGTTTCAAATGTTCGCCTATATTCCTGGAGTGCTTGGCGTGGAAGAGCGTCCCAAACCGTGACTCCTCCATTCTCAGAGTCCTTAAGATACTACCCAGTGTTGGAGTGTTGGAATTCCCTGCCGGGCGGGTGTGGATTTTCCCTCCTCTGGAGCTCCCATGAGCCTGGGCGCCTAGGAAGGCTTTTCCAAAAGGCCAGGAAGGGAGCCACTTGGGAAACTGTAAAAAGCCTCACGATCACGTTGCCCCGGCACTGGGTGGCATGGCTATGAGGGTAGGACCTTAAACAATCACACCCAGGTGACCACTGCTTTGCTTTGCATCCCAACCTGCTCTGTATTAAAGGCCCTTATCCGTGGTTTGGGGGCATCTGCCTGGAAACGCGGCACTGCATCAAGGCGTTCAGTGGTTCCTCGGAAGCGCGGGGCGTCGGTAGGTAGAGGGATCCGCAAACCCCCCACAGCTCCTTCCTTCTGCCCCCGCCCCCCGCCCCCCACCCCCGGGCTCCCGGCCCCCCGCGCCCCCCCCCCCCCGGCCCCGAAGCTCATTCCTTTTCCAGGGGGATTCGTTGGCCTGGCAAGCATCAGTCACGGGTTACGTTGGAAAATCAGAGACAGCTACATACCAAACCAAGTCCCCAACCCCCAACCCTCCTTCTGCCACAGGCCCCTCCAAACCCCAACGCCCCCCCACCCCCGGCACCCCCACCGCCACCTTCACCGGCCTCCTAGCCTCCAGGCCCTGCCCAAGGGTAAACATTCCCAGGGGCCCTGGACGAAAACTGAGCAAGTCTTATGGAAGAGCTCCCTGGGCAGAACTGACGCCAGGGAAGCCTGGCCACCAACGCCGGGGGGGGGCAGAAAGACCACGACGCGACCTTGTGAACAGAGGCATGGTAGGAAGGATACACCGAGCCCCACAGGAGATGCCAAGTGGCCTTCCGGGAGCCCCACCTCTGTAACCCATCCCACTTCTGAAAAGGCCCACCCCTGGGCACAAACCGGTGCCCGGGGCTCCGTGGAGGGCGGTAGCCGGTGGCCTTCGGAGCCTGGTGACACTTGGCAGGACCCCGTGCTGCAGGACGGGTCAACGGGCTCTGGACCCCTGTGGGACCTGGCTGCCCTCTGGTCCAATCCTTGGCCCACTGAACCATGAGGCTTCGGGAGAAGGGAGTTGGCTGCCAAGGGACAGGCGCGGTGCAGACAAACAAGAGGCCAGAGGGAGTCTGAAGAGTCAAAGTCAAAGAAAAATCTGCAAGCCCACCTGTGGGATCTCTTGAGGGTCGTCTGTGTTCACAGGGAACCTAAGAGGATGGACAGAGTCAAGAAAAGCCCAGCTAAAAATCAGTAGCACAAGAAACAGCAGGTGTTGGCGAGGATGTGGAGGAAAAGGAACACTCCCGCACTGTTGGTGGGAACGCAGCCACAGTGGGAAACAGTATGGAGCTTCCTCGGAAAGGTCAAAATAGAAGTACCCCTTGCTCCAGCAAGCGCACTGCTGGATATTTGCCCGAAGAATACAAGAACACTAATTCAAAGGGATACTTGCACCCCCACGTTTACAGCAGTATTATAAGAATAGCCAAGGTAGGGGAGCAGCCCAAGTGTCCATCGGGTTGACACGTGGACAAAGAAGATGTGGTACATACATATGCGCGCACACAGAGGAATATTATTCGGCCATGAAAAGGGAATGAAATCTTGCCATTCGCAAGGACACGGATAGAGCCAGGGAGTATATCGCTAGGCCAAATGAGTCAGTCCGAGAAAGACAAATAGCATATGACTTCACTCATATGTGGAATTCAAGAAAACAAAACAGAGGAACAGAGAGAGAGAGAGAGAGCTCAAGAAATAGAGGCTTAATCAGAGAGAACTGAGGGTCACCAGAGGGGTGGAGGTGGGGGGGGGGCGTTGGATGAAACAGGTGATGGGGATGGGGGAGTCCACTTGTCCTGATGAGCACCAGGTGACCAAGCGAGTGTTGAATCACTATATTGGACACCTGAAAGTAATATAACACCGCATGTTAACTAACCGGAATTAAACTGAAACCTTGGAGCAAAAGCAAAAGCAAAAGCAAAAGCAAAAGCAAAAGCAAAAGCAAAAGCAAAGCCTAGTTACTCTTGCAGCTTTGCCCCGAAGTGGTCGAGTTGGCCAGGAGCCCAGCCAGAGTTGAGATGGCTGCTCTGTGGCTTGGAGGAGCAGGGGGAGGACGGCGAGGGGGAGGAGAGGAGGAGGCAGAGGCTGGAGGAGGAGGAGGATGGCTGATTTTTGCTGTTGTTGTTGCTGTTCCCCAGTCTGGGCCTGGCAGCAAATGCAGGGAGAGGAAGGCTCAGCGGGGGCAGGGAGAGGGGTGACTGCCATTTCTGGAGCCACAGTGCCATCCAGCGGAAACTGTCTCTGAAAAGCCCAGGCAACAGCAACCTGCCTTCTGCCAGGCACAGGGGTCAGCAAGGATGCGCTGGGTTGTCTGGGCTCTGCCCAAGCCAGGGTTTCCCCCATCGGGGCTCGGAGGCCTAGGGGGAAGTGTGCCTGACGGTGGGACCCAGCAGGAACTCTAGGGGCCCTGGGGACACAACAGGCAGCCCCAAGCCCAAACAGCCCAGGGGGGCGGTGCTTCCCTGTCAGCCATTTTGGGCTGGGCCCAGGGGAAGCAACTCACCACTGTCTGCAGGGACCCAGGGGGACATTTCCTGGAGTGTCCTTTCTGGGGAATAGCGGGGTGCCCTGCCTGGGGCCACGCCGGGGGTCAGGAGGCCCCTTTCCTCACTGGGAGCGGAGGCGTTTAGAGGTTCTGGGGCCCGGGCCATTGGCGCTTGGCGGTCCCAGGAAACTCCAGGGGTCAGCCATCTCAGGCTGCCCCTCGGGTTTCTGAGTGACTTCCTCAGCTCCAATGTGGGACCCAGCACACAGGTGACGAGAGGGCCGGGAGCCAGGTGTCCAGGTGCACGCGCAGGACCCACAGCTTCCCTCTTCCCCCGCGCCCCCCCACTCCCACAAGCCTTCTCCTTCCTGCTCCTGGGCACTCCTCAGCCGGCAAGCCCAGGCAGCTCCCTCGGACAGAAACAATTTCCGCTTGATGGCAGTATGGCTCCACGAATGCCAACTGAATCCATATCCTGCCCCCTCAGCCTTCACCCCCACCGCCTCAGATCTTGGGTCTCAGCACCTTCTAAGGTAAAAACAAACAGACAAAATCAACCACAACCGCAACCAGCCCGCACACACCCCCCACAACCCCACCCCCACACACAAAAGCCAAAAGTGGAAAGCAAAAAGAAAAAGTAAAACCAAAACAAACACCCAGCACCACCCACCTGCCCACCCCCACTACCATCCCCCCCCAAACGAAACACACACACACACACACACACACACACACACACACCACCCTCTGTCAGGTGTCAAGAAACACCAGCACCACCACCACCAGACACCATAAACCTGGAATGAAGAACAAGAGAAAGAGAAACAAACCAGCCAAGGGGACCCAAGTTGAGCACCAAACTAAATACGCAGGGCCAAATGACCACCTCTACCAGGAGGCCAGACACCCTGCGGGCCTTTCCCCTTCCTTTTGTCCTACCCCATTTTTCTGGGCTCCTGCTCTTGGGAGAAATAAGGGGCAAAGGACACACGAAGCCGCCTCTGCGACTCTGCCTGAGGGTTTGCATGAATAGGACCGCTCCTGGACAAGCTGGCGGCCACCATGCTGGCTTGCAAGTCACTTGTGTGCTTCCTCCCAAGGCCTGGAGCTACAGGCTGAGGTCACCACCACCTTGGGCTGACCCGACCAAGCAGCCAGAAATGGCTGGCCCGACCTGCAGCCACAGGGCTACAACCAGGAGGCTCCCCGGAAAGGGGAACCAAGCACTCACACAAGCACCGGCTCTGGGCGGGCAGGCAGCCCTTGCTCTCACACAGGGGCCTTGGCAAGGCCACCACACATCTCCGAGTCACGAGTCACGGGGCCCCACTCAGGGCCACCTCCTGTGGAGGACGGACGGCCCACTGACCCTCCTCCAGTGTGGGAGTCCCCATCTATCTGGGTCAACAGGCCAGGCTCCAGGTTCACAGCCCTTGCTGGAGCAGGTCTGTTCACACAGGACCAACTCACGCAACCCAGCATGGCGGGCTGCGTGTCCCTCTTTGAGAGCCCACCTGGGAGCGTGTGTGTCCGCGTCCCCGTGTGAGTGAGTGTGTGGCGTGTGTGAGTAGGCTCAGTGTGGGCACGGTGCGTGCCTGTGTGGGTGTGCGCGCGTGGCCGTGTGTAGCCGGGCGAGAGGCGGGTGCGGGTGCGGGTGCGGGTGCTCGCGCACGGGCTGTTGCTCGACCCGCCCTGGCACGTGGAAAAGGAGGACACAGCTCGCAGGCACACCCTGAAACCTGTATCGGTCCGGGTCACACGACTGGGCTGAGAACAAGGGGAAGGAGGGCACAACTGCAAGAGGTTCCAACAGGTTCAAGGGCTGACTTTAAGAGCTTCGACACGGAGAAGAACCGCAAGGGATGGAAAGCCACGAGGTACTTGGCCGAGTCCTGAGTTCCTGATGCGGTCTCATTGCAAAGTCACTTCTGGATGGCCGTTTTCAAGGATGAGCGTGACTACCACCGCCGGTCCACAAAGGGAAACGGCTGCACCTCACTCCTGCCTTCTGCTACAACCTGTGTCTCCCCCATAACCCAAGATCGGGGGTGGGAGGGGGGGATCCATGGACCACTGTCCCCCCCACCCCCGTCCCCGCCCCGCGCCCGCCCCCACCTTCCCGCACACCTCCCCTCTGCCCCTAGCTCACCCATCCCCACCCAAGCCCCCCACCAAGCCCCCCCATCCCCACCCCTCAACCCCCACCCACCCCCGCCACTAGGCTCAGTATACAGAGTGAAAGCAAAAGAGGCAGGCAGAATGTCACCACCGTCCACCCTGCCCTGGCCAGTGCCGTCGTGGATGCGGTCCAGGCGCGCCTCACTGTGGGGGTAGCAGACACAAGCTACAACAAGGAGACACAAGCTACAGGTGGCCTCGCCAGGAAAGGGCCCAACCGCCTGGCCAGGCAGCCTCTTGTCAAAGGAATCCTCCTGACTGCCATCAAGGGTCCTGACCCAGAGGTCGGCCTGTAGGGCATAAGGAGGGCAAAAGGAGAGGCTGAGCCACACCTTAAATATGTCATGGGCCCACTCCATAGGGCCGAGAGAGCCAAAGAGTCCGGGGTATGCACGCAGGGCAAAGAGAGGGTAGGAGGACACCCCGGGAACCACCGTAGGCTTAAAAAGCGGGAGGTAGGGGACACGAGAAGAGAGGGATGAGTTACGCTCCCAGGGTAATAAAGGGATGGTGGTTAAGGGGATGCCCCTTGCTCCCCCAACCCACGCGGACCATTTTCACTTCCATAGGACACGTAAAGGTTAATCTGGGCACATCCACAGAGGAAGAACTGCCAATAAAGAAGTCAAGGTAAGGAGCCGAAAGTGGGGAGAGCCAAGTGCAAGCAGAGAAGGCACCCGGGTGGAGGAGGAGAATGAATGCGACCGCAAAAGGCACCGCGGCCCAGGTGGACCCCTGGAACCAGCAGTGGCCGCCTAGGGGAAGAGCCATCAGCCAAGGCCAAGTCTCAGCCACTTAGGTGAGGGGTTGCACCCTGTCCAGAGACAGGCCTGTTTTGCCATGCTCTAGGACCCAAACGAGGAGTGGGAGGCCAAACACAAAGGGGCGAGGAGGAAGAAAAGGGAACAAGGAAGGGCGTCAGTCGGGCCCACTGAGCCTCCTTGCGCAGACATTCGCCGTGTGCGAGTGTGGGTGCCTGCCCAGACGGGTCTACCTGAATGAAGCCGTGTATGCACGTATGCCCGTGTGCGTGCGTGCGTGTGTGTGTGTTCGCACGCGCGCACGCGCCCGAGCAAGCACCTGCGTGCCTGCCTCTGTATGTGTTGGGTGGTGGTGGTGTGTGTGGGGAGGGCGGGGGGGTTGTGTGTGTGGATGATGGGGTCTAGGTATGTGCCCGGGGTCGTGAAGGTAAGCCTAGGCAGGACTACAGGGAAACGTGTGGAGGGTTGCGTCCAGATGGGAGAAAACAGTGATGACCCCAGACGCTGCAGAGTGGGGATTCCAGCACTTGTTGGTCCTGATCCCGGCCCTTCTTTCTCCCTGCATTTCTCCCAATAAGTTGTGCTGTGGTTGCGCCCCGCCCTTTAATATCTGGGAAAGATCCACCTTAGGACCTCCTTGGCAGGACGGTGGGGCCTTTTAAACGTGTTTGTGGGTTGTTTTCGGTGTGTTTCTTTTTTCTCACCAGTTTCAAATGTTCGCCTATATTCCTGGAGTGCTTGGCGTGGAAGAGCGTCCCAAACCGTGACTCCTCCATTCTCAGAGTCCTTAAGATACTACCCAGTGTTGGAGTGTTGGAATTCCCTGCCGGGCGGGTGTGGATTTTCCCTCCTCTGGAGCTCCCATGAGCCTGGGCGCCTAGGAAGGCTTTTCCAAAAGGCCAGGAAGGGAGCCACTTGGGAAACTGTAAAAAGCCTCACGATCACGTTGCCCCGGCACTGGGTGGCATGGCTATGAGGGTAGGACCTTAAACAATCACACCCAGGTGACCACTGCTTTGCTTTGCATCCCAACCTGCTCTGTATTAAAGGCCCTTATCCGTGGTTTGGGGGCATCTGCCTGGAAACGTGGCACTGCACCAAGGCGTTCAGTGGTTCCTCGGAAGCGCGGGGCGTCGGTAGGTAGAGGGATCCGCAAACCCCCCACAGCTCCTTCCTTCTGCCCCCGCCCCCCGCCCCCCACCCCCGGGCTCCCGGCCCCCCGCGCCCCCCCCCCCCCCCCCGGCCCCGAAGCTCATTCCTTTTCCAGGGGGATTCGTTGGCCTGGCAAGCATCAGTCACGGGTTACGTTGGAAAATCAGAGACAGCTACATACCAAACCAAGTCCCCAACCCCCAACCCTCCTTCTGCCACAGGCCCCTCCAAACCCCAACGCCCCCCCACCCCCGGCACCCCCACCGCCACCTTCACCGGCCTCCTAGCCTCCAGGCCCTGCCCAAGGGTAAACATTCCCAGGGGCCCTGGACGAAAACTGAGCAAGTCTTATGGAAGAGCTCCCTGGGCAGAACTGACGCCAGGGAAGCCTGGCCACCAACGCCAGGGGGGGGCAGAAAGACCACGACGCGACCTTGTGAACAGAGGCATGGTAGGAAGGATACACCGAGCCCCACAGGAGATGCCAAGTGGCCTTCCGGGAGCCCCACCTCTGTAACCCATCCCACTTCTGAAAAGGCCCACCCCTGGGCACAAACCGGTGCCCGGGGCTCCGTGGAGGGCGGTAGCCGGTGGCCTTCGGAGCCTGGTGACACTTGGCAGGACCCCGTGCTGCAGGACGGGTCAACGGGCTCTGGACCCCTGTGGGACCTGGCTGCCCTCTGGTCCAATCCTTGGCCCACTGAACCATGAGGCTTCGGGAGAAGGGAGTTGGCTGCCAAGGGACAGGCGCGGTGCAGACAAACAAGAGGCCAGAGGGAGTCTGAAGAGTCAAAGTCAAAGAAAAATCTGCAAGCCCACCTGTGGGATCTCTTGAGGGTCGTCTGTGTTCACAGGGAACCTAAGAGGATGGACAGAGTCAAGAAAAGCCCAGCTAAAAATCAGTAGCACAAGAAACAACAGGTGTTGGCGAGGATGTGGAGGAAAAGGAACACTCCCGCACTGTTGGTGGGAACGCAGCCACAGTGGGAAACAGTATGGAGCTTCCTCGGAAAGGTCAAAATAGAAGTACCCCTTGCTCCAGCAAGCGCACTGCTGGATATTTGCCCGAAGAATACAAGAACACTAATTCAAAGGGATACTTGCACCCCCACGTTTACAGCAGTATTATAAGAATAGCCAAGGTAGGGGAGCAGCCCAAGTGTCCATCGGGTTGACACGTGGACAAAGAAGATGTGGTACATACATATGCGCGCACACAGAGGAATATTATTCGGCCATGAAAAGGGAATGAAATCTTGCCATTCGCAAGGACACGGATAGAGCCAGGGAGTATATCGCTAGGCCAAATGAGTCAGTCCGAGAAAGACAAATAGCATATGACTTCACTCATATGTGGAATTCAAGAAAACAAAACAGAGGAACAGAGAGAGAGAGAGAGAGCTCAAGAAATAGAGGCTTAATCAGAGAGAACTGAGGGTCACCAGAGGGGTGGAGGTGGGGGGGGGGGCGTTGGATGAAACAGGTGATGGGGATGGGGGAGTCCACTTGTCCTGATGAGCACCAGGTGACCAAGCGAGTGTTGAATCACTATATTGGACACCTGAAAGTAATATAACACCGCATGTTAACTAACCGGAATTAAACTGAAACCTTGGAGCAAAAGCAAAAGCAAAAGCAAAAGCAAAAGCAAAAGCAAAAGCAAAAGCAAAAGCAAAGCCTAGTTACTCTTGCAGCTTTGCCCCGAAGTGGTCGAGTTGGCCAGGAGCCCAGCCAGAGTTGAGATGGCTGCTCTGTGGCTTGGAGGAGCAGGGGGAGGACGGCGAGGGGGAGGAGAGGAG
The DNA here is from genome assembly GCF_964656455.1 of Halichoerus grypus. Taxonomy (NCBI): domain Eukaryota; kingdom Metazoa; phylum Chordata; class Mammalia; order Carnivora; family Phocidae; genus Halichoerus; species Halichoerus grypus. Next base: position 83,746,814 of record NC_135727.1, read on the forward strand.
GAGGCAGAGGCTGGAGGAGGAGGAGGATGGCTGATTTTTGCTGTTGTTGTTGCTGTTCCCCAGTCTGGGCCTGGCAGCAAATGCAGGGAGAGGAAGGCTCAGCGGGGGCAGGGAGAGGGGTGACTGCCATTTCTGGAGCCACAGTGCCATCCAGCGGAAACTGTCTCTGAAAAGCCCAGGCAACAGCAACCTGCCTTCTGCCAGGCACAGGGGTCAGCAAGGATGCGCTGGGTTGTCTGGGCTCTGCCCAAGCCAGGGTTTCCCCCATCGGGGCTCGGAGGCCTAGGGGGAAGTGTGCCTGACGGTGGGACCCAGCAGGAACTCTAGGGGCCCTGGGGACACAACAGGCAGCCCCAAGCCCAAACAGCCCAGGGGGGCGGTGCTTCCCTGTCAGCCATTTTGGGCTGGGCCCAGGGGAAGCAACTCACCACTGTCTGCAGGGACCCAGGGGGACATTTCCTGGAGTGTCCTTTCTGGGGAATAGCGGGGTGCCCTGCCTGGGGCCACGCCGGGGGTCAGGAGGCCCCTTTCCTCACTGGGAGCGGAGGCGTTTAGAGGTTCTGGGGCCCGGGCCATTGGCGCTTGGCGGTCCCAGGAAACTCCAGGGGTCAGCCATCTCAGGCTGCCCCTCGGGTTTCTGAGTGACTTCCTCAGCTCCAATGTGGGACCCAGCACACAGGTGACGAGAGGGCCGGGAGCCAGGTGTCCAGGTGCACGCGCAGGACCCACAGCTTCCCTCTTCCCCCGCGCCCCCCCACTCCCACAAGCCTTCTCCTTCCTGCTCCTGGGCACTCCTCAGCCGGCAAGCCCAGGCAGCTCCCTCGGACAGAAACAATTTCCGCTTGATGGCAGTATGGCTCCACGAATGCCAACTGAATCCATATCCTGCCCCCTCAGCCTTCACCCCCACCGCCTCAGATCTTGGGTCTCAGCACCTTCTAAGGTAAAAACAAACAGACAAAATCAACCACAACCGCAACCAGCCCGCACACACCCCCCACAACCCCACCCCCACACACAAAAGCCAAAAGTGGAAAGCAAAAAGAAAAAGTAAAACCAAAACAAACACCCAGCACCACCCACCTGCCCACCCCCACTACCATCCCCCCCCAAACGAAACACACACACACACACACACACACACACACACACACACCACCCTCTGTCAGGTGTCAAGAAACACCAGCACCACCACCACCAGACACCATAAACCTGGAATGAAGAACAAGAGAAAGAGAAACAAACCAGCCAAGGGGACCCAAGTTGAGCACCAAACTAAATACGCAGGGCCAAATGACCACCTCTACCAGGAGGCCAGACACCCTGCGGGCCTTTCCCCTTCCTTTTGTCCTACCCCATTTTTCTGGGCTCCTGCTCTTGGGAGAAATAAGGGGCAAAGGACACACGAAGCCGCCTCTGCGACTCTGCCTGAGGGTTTGCATGAATAGGACCGCTCCTGGACAAGCTGGCGGCCACCATGCTGGCTTGCAAGTCACTTGTGTGCTTCCTCCCAAGGCCTGGAGCTGCAGGCTGAGGTCACCACCACCTTGGGCTGACCCGACCAAGCAGCCAGAAATGGCTGGCCCGACCTGCAGCCACAGGGCTACAACCAGGAGGCTCCCCGGAAAGGGGAACCAAGCACTCACACAAGCACCGGCTCTGGGCGGGCAGGCAGCCCTTGCTCTCACACAGGGGCCTTGGCAAGGCCACCACACATCTCCGAGTCACGAGTCACGGGGCCCCACTCAGGGCCACCTCCTGTGGAGGACGGACGGCCCACTGACCCTCCTCCAGTGTGGGAGTCCCCATCTATCTGGGTCAACAGGCCAGGCTCCAGGTTCACAGCCCTTGCTGGAGCAGGTCTGTTCACACAGGACCAACTCACGCAACCCAGCATGGCGGGCTGCGTGTCCCTCTTTGAGAGCCCACCTGGGAGCGTGTGTGTCCGCGTCCCCGTGTGAGTGAGTGTGTGGCGTGTGTGAGTAGGCTCAGTGTGGGCACGGTGCGTGCCTGTGTGGGTGTGCGCGCGTGGCCGTGTGTAGCCGGGCGAGAGGCGGGTGCGGGTGCGGGTGCTCGCGCACGGGCTGTTGCTCGACCCGCCCTGGCACGTGGAAAAGGAGGACACAGCTCGCAGGCACACCCTGAAACCTGTATCGGTCCGGGTCACACGACTGGGCTGAGAACAAGGGGAAGGAGGGCACAACTGCAAGAGGTTCCAACAGGTTCAAGGGCTGACTTTAAGAGCTTCGACACGGAGAAGAACCGCAAGGGATGGAAAGCCACGAGGTACTTGGCCGAGTCCTGAGTTCCTGATGCGGTCTCATTGCAAAGTCACTTCTGGATGGCCGTTTTCAAGGATGAGCGTGACTACCACCGCCGGTCCACAAAGGGAAACGGCTGCACCTCACTCCTGCCTTCTGCTACAACCTGTGTCTCCCCCATAACCCAAGATCGGGGGTGGGAGGGGGGGATCCATGGACCACTGTCCCCCCCACCCCCGTCCCCGCCCCGCGCCCACCCCCACCTTCCCGCACACCTCCCCTCTGCCCCTAGCTCACCCATCCCCACCCAAGCCCCCCACCAAGCCCCCCCATCCCCACCCCTCAACCCCCACCCACCCCCGCCACTAGGCTCAGTATACAGAGTGAAAGCAAAAGAGGCAGGCAGAATGTCACCACCGTCCACCCTGCCCTGGCCAGTGCCGTCGTGGATGCGGTCCAGGCGCGCCTCACTGTGGGGGTAGCAGACACAAGCTACAACAAGGAGACACAAGCTACAGGTGGCCTCGCCAGGAAAGGGCCCAACCGCCTGGCCAGGCAGCCTCTTGTCAAAGGAATCCTCCTGACTGCCATCAAGGGTCCTGACCCAGAGGTCGGCCTGTAGGGCATAAGGAGGGCAAAAGGAGAGGCTGAGCCACACCTTAAATATGTCATGGGCCCACTCCATAGGGCCGAGAGAGCCAAAGAGTCCGGGGTATGCACGCAGGGCAAAGAGAGGGTAGGAGGACACCCCGGGAACCACCGTAGGCTTAAAAAGCGGGAGGTAGGGGACACGAGAAGAGAGGGATGAGTTACGCTCCCAGGGTAATAAAGGGATGGTGGTTAAGGGGATGCCCCTTGCTCCCCCAACCCACGCGGACCATTTTCACTTCCATAGGACACGTAAAGGTTAATCTGGGCACATCCACAGAGGAAGAACTGCCAATAAAGAAGTCAAGGTAAGGAGCCGAAAGTGGGGAGAGCCAAGTGCAAGCAGAGAAGGCACCCGGGTGGAGGAGGAGAATGAATGCGACCGCAAAAGGCACCGCGGCCCAGGTGGACCCCTGGAACCAGCAGTGGCCTCCTAGGGGAAGAGCCATCAGCCAAGGCCAAGTCTCAGCCACTTAGGTGAGGGGTTGCACCCTGTCCAGAGACAGGCCTGTTTTGCCATGCTCTAGGACCCAAACGAGGAGTGGGAGGCCAAACACAAAGGGGCGAGGAGGAAGAAAAGGGAACAAGGAAGGGCGTCAGTCGGGCCCACTGAGCCTCCTTGCGCAGACATTCGCCGTGTGCGAGTGTGGGTGCCTGCCCAGACGGGTCTACCTGAATGAAGCCGTGTATGCACGTATGCCCGTGTGCGTGCGTGCGTGTGTGTGTGTTCGCACGCGCGCACGCGCCCGAGCAAGCACCTGCGTGCCTGCCTCTGTATGTGTTGGGTGGTGGTGGTGTGTGTGGGGAGGGCGGGGGGGTTGTGTGTGTGGATGATGGGGTCTAGGTATGTGCCCGGGGTCGTGAAGGTAAGCCTAGGCAGGACTACAGGGAAACGTGTGGAGGGTTGCGTCCAGATGGGAGAAAACAGTGATGACCCCAGACGCTGCAGAGTGGGGATTCCAGCACTTGTTGGTCCTGATCCCGGCCCTTCTTTCTCCCTGCATTTCTCCCAATAAGTTGTGCTGTGGTTGCGCCCCGCCCTTTAATATCTGGGAAAGATCCACCTTAGGACCTCCTTGGCAGGACGGTGGGGCCTTTTAAACGTGTTTGTGGGTTGTTTTCGGTGTGTTTCTTTTTTCTCACCAGTTTCAAATGTTCGCCTATATTCCTGGAGTGCTTGGCGTGGAAGAGCGTCCCAAACCGTGACTCCTCCATTCTCAGAGTCCTTAAGATACTACCCAGTGTTGGAGTGTTGGAATTCCCTGCCGGGCGGGTGTGGATTTTCCCTCCTCTGGAGCTCCCATGAGCCTGGGCGCCTAGGAAGGCTTTTCCAAAAGGCCAGGAAGGGAGCCACTTGGGAAACTGTAAAAAGCCTCACGATCACGTTGCCCCGGCACTGGGTGGCATGGCTATGAGGGTAGGACCTTAAACAATCACACCCAGGTGACCACTGCTTTGCTTTGCATCCCAACCTGCTCTGTATTAAAGGCCCTTATCCGTGGTTTGGGGGCATCTGCCTGGAAACGCGGCACTGCACCAAGGCGTTCAGTGGTTCCTCGGAAGCGCGGGGCGTCGGTAGGTAGAGGGATCCGCAAACCCCCCACAGCTCCTTCCTTCTGCCCCCGCCCCCCGCCCCCCACCCCCGGGCTCCCGGCCCCCCGCGCCCCCCCCCCCCCCCGGCCCCGAAGCTCATTCCTTTTCCAGGGGGATTCGTTGGCCTGGCAAGCATCAGTCACGGGTTACGTTGGAAAATCAGAGACAGCTACATACCAAACCAAGTCCCCAACCCCCAACCCTCCTTCTGCCACAGGCCCCTCCAAACCCCAACGCCCCCCCACCCCCGGCACCCCCACCGCCACCTTCACCGGCCTCCTAGCCTCCAGGCCCTGCCCAAGGGTAAACATTCCCAGGGGCCCTGGACGAAAACTGAGCAAGTCTTATGGAAGAGCTCCCTGGGCAGAACTGACGCCAGGGAAGCCTGGCCACCAACGCCAGGGGGGGGCAGAAAGACCACGACGCGACCTTGTGAACAGAGGCATGGTAGGAAGGATACACCGAGCCCCACAGGAGATGCCAAGTGGCCTTCCGGGAGCCCCACCTCTGTAACCCATCCCACTTCTGAAAAGGCCCACCCCTGGGCACAAACCGGTGCCCGGGGCTCCGTGGAGGGCGGTAGCCGGTGGCCTTCGGAGCCTGGTGACACTTGGCAGGACCCCGTGCTGCAGGACGGGTCAACGGGCTCTGGACCCCTGTGGGACCTGGCTGCCCTCTGGTCCAATCCTTGGCCCACTGAACCATGAGGCTTCGGGAGAAGGGAGTTGGCTGCCAAGGGACAGGCGCGGTGCAGACAAACAAGAGGCCAGAGGGAGTCTGAAGAGTCAAAGTCAAAGAAAAATCTGCAAGCCCACCTGTGGGATCTCTTGAGGGTCGTCTGTGTTCACAGGGAACCTAAGAGGATGGACAGAGTCAAGAAAAGCCCAGCTAAAAATCAGTAGCACAAGAAACAACAGGTGTTGGCGAGGATGTGGAGGAAAAGGAACACTCCCGCACTGTTGGTGGGAACGCAGCCACAGTGGGAAACAGTATGGAGCTTCCTCGGAAAGGTCAAAATAGAAGTACCCCTTGCTCCAGCAAGCGCACTGCTGGATATTTGCCCGAAGAATACAAGAACACTAATTCAAAGGGATACTTGCACCCCCACGTTTACAGCAGTATTATAAGAATAGCCAAGGTAGGGGAGCAGCCCAAGTGTCCATCGGGTTGACACGTGGACAAAGAAGATGTGGTACATACATATGCGCGCACACAGAGGAATATTATTCGGCCATGAAAAGGGAATGAAATCTTGCCATTCGCAAGGACACGGATAGAGCCAGGGAGTATATCGCTAGGCCAAATGAGTCAGTCCGAGAAAGACAAATAGCATATGACTTCACTCATATGTGGAATTCAAGAAAACAAAACAGAGGAACAGAGAGAGAGAGAGAGAGCTCAAGAAATAGAGGCTTAATCAGAGAGAACTGAGGGTCACCAGAGGGGTGGAGGTGGGGGGGGGGGCGTTGGATGAAACAGGTGATGGGGATGGGGGAGTCCACTTGTCCTGATGAGCACCAGGTGACCAAGCGAGTGTTGAATCACTATATTGGACACCTGAAAGTAATATAACACCGCATGTTAACTAACCGGAATTAAACTGAAACCTTGGAGCAAAAGCAAAAGCAAAAGCAAAAGCAAAAGCAAAAGCAAAGCCTAGTTACTCTTGCAGCTTTGCCCCGAAGTGGTCGAGTTGGCCAGGAGCCCAGCCAGAGTTGAGATGGCTGCTCTGTGGCTTGGAGGAGCAGGGGGAGGACGGCGAGGGGGAGGAGAGGAGGAGGCAGAGGCTGGAGGAGGAGGAGGATGGCTGATTTTTGCTGTTGTTGTTGCTGTTCCCCAGTCTGGGCCTGGCAGCAAATGCAGGGAGAGGAAGGCTCAGCGGGGGCAGGGAGAGGGGTGACTGCCATTTCTGGAGCCACAGTGCCATCCAGCGGAAACTGTCTCTGAAAAGCCCAGGCAACAGCAACCTGCCTTCTGCCAGGCACAGGGGTCAGCAAGGATGCGCTGGGTTGTCTGGGCTCTGCCCAAGCCAGGGTTTCCCCCATCGGGGCTCGGAGGCCTAGGGGGAAGTGTGCCTGACGGTGGGACCCAGCAGGAACTCTAGGGGCCCTGGGGACACAACAGGCAGCCCCAAGCCCAAACAGCCCAGGGGGGCGGTGCTTCCCTGTCAGCCATTTTGGGCTGGGCCCAGGGGAAGCAACTCACCACTGTCTGCAGGGACCCAGGGGGACATTTCCTGGAGTGTCCTTTCTGGGGAATAGCGGGGTGCCCTGCCTGGGGCCACGCCGGGGGTCAGGAGGCCCCTTTCCTCACTGGGAGCGGAGGCGTTTAGAGGTTCTGGGGCCCGGGCCATTGGCGCTTGGCGGTCCCAGGAAACTCCAGGGGTCAGCCATCTCAGGCTGCCCCTCGGGTTTCTGAGTGACTTCCTCAGCTCCAATGTGGGACCCAGCACACAGGTGACGAGAGGGCCGGGAGCCAGGTGTCCAGGTGCACGCGCAGGACCCACAGCTTCCCTCTTCCCCCGCGCCCCCCCACTCCCACAAGCCTTCTCCTTCCTGCTCCTGGGCACTCCTCAGCCGGCAAGCCCAGGCAGCTCCCTCGGACAGAAACAATTTCCGCTTGATGGCAGTATGGCTCCACGAATGCCAACTGAATCCATATCCTGCCCCCTCAGCCTTCACCCCCACCGCCTCAGATCTTGGGTCTCAGCACCTTCTAAGGTAAAAACAAACAGACAAAATCAACCACAACCGCAACCAGCCCGCACACACCCCCCACAACCCCACCCCCACACACAAAAGCCAAAAGTGGAAAGCAAAAAGAAAAAGTAAAACCAAAACAAACACCCAGCACCACCCACCTGCCCACCCCCACTACCATCCCCCCCCAAACGAAACACACACACACACACACACACACACACACACACACACACACACCACCCTCTGTCAGGTGTCAAGAAACACCAGCACCACCACCACCAGACACCATAAACCTGGAATGAAGAACAAGAGAAAGAGAAACAAACCAGCCAAGGGGACCCAAGTTGAGCACCAAACTAAATACGCAGGGCCAAATGACCACCTCTACCAGGAGGCCAGACACCCTGCGGGCCTTTCCCCTTCCTTTTGTCCTACCCCATTTTTCTGGGCTCCTGCTCTTGGGAGAAATAAGGGGCAAAGGACACACGAAGCCGCCTCTGCGACTCTGCCTGAGGGTTTGCATGAATAGGACCGCTCCTGGACAAGCTGGCGGCCACCATGCTGGCTTGCAAGTCACTTGTGTGCTTCCTCCCAAGGCCTGGAGCTGCAGGCTGAGGTCACCACCACCTTGGGCTGACCCGACCAAGCAGCCAGAAATGGCTGGCCCGACCTGCAGCCACAGGGCTACAACCAGGAGGCTCCCCGGAAAGGGGAACCAAGCACTCACACAAGCACCGGCTCTGGGCGGGCAGGCAGCCCTTGCTCTCACACAGGGGCCTTGGCAAGGCCACCACACATCTCCGAGTCACGAGTCACGGGGCCCCACTCAGGGCCACCTCCTGTGGAGGACGGACGGCCCACTGACCCTCCTCCAGTGTGGGAGTCCCCATCTATCTGGGTCAACAGGCCAGGCTCCAGGTTCACAGCCCTTGCTGGAGCAGGTCTGTTCACACAGGACCAACTCACGCAACCCAGCATGGCGGGCTGCGTGTCCCTCTTTGAGAGCCCACCTGGGAGCGTGTGTGTCCGCGTCCCCGTGTGAGTGAGTGTGTGGCGTGTGTGAGTAGGCTCAGTGTGGGCACGGTGCGTGCCTGTGTGGGTGTGCGCGCGTGGCCGTGTGTAGCCGGGCGAGAGGCGGGTGCGGGTGCGGGTGCTCGCGCACGGGCTGTTGCTCGACCCGCCCTGGCACGTGGAAAAGGAGGACACAGCTCGCAGGCACACCCTGAAACCTGTATCGGTCCGGGTCACACGACTGGGCTGAGAACAAGGGGAAGGAGGGCACAACTGCAAGAGGTTCCAACAGGTTCAAGGGCTGACTTTAAGAGCTTCGACACGGAGAAGAACCGCAAGGGATGGAAAGCCACGAGGTACTTGGCCGAGTCCTGAGTTCCTGATGCGGTCTCATTGCAAAGTCACTTCTGGATGGCCGTTTTCAAGGATGAGCGTGACTACCACCGCCGGTCCACAAAGGGAAACGGCTGCACCTCACTCCTGCCTTCTGCTACAACCTGTGTCTCCCCCATAACCCAAGATCGGGGGTGGGAGGGGGGGATCCATGGACCACTGTCCCCCCCACCCCCGTCCCCGCCCCGCGCCCACCCCCACCTTCCCGCACACCTCCCCTCTGCCCCTAGCTCACCCATCCCCACCCAAGCCCCCCACCAAGCCCCCCCATCCCCACCCCTCAACCCCCACCCACCCCCGCCACTAGGCTCAGTATACAGAGTGAAAGCAAAAGAGGCAGGCAGAATGTCACCACCGTCCACCCTGCCCTGGCCAGTGCCGTCGTGGATGCGGTCCAGGCGCGCCTCACTGTGGGGGTAGCAGACACAAGCTACAACAAGGAGACACAAGCTACAGGTGGCCTCGCCAGGAAAGGGCCCAACCGCCTGGCCAGGCAGCCTCTTGTCAAAGGAATCCTCCTGACTGCCATCAAGGGTCCTGACCCAGAGGTCGGCCTGTAGGGCATAAGGAGGGCAAAAGGAGAGGCTGAGCCACACCTTAAATATGTCATGGGCCCACTCCATAGGGCCGAGAGAGCCAAAGAGTCCGGGGTATGCACGCAGGGCAAAGAGAGGGTAGGAGGACACCCCGGGAACCACCGTAGGCTTAAAAAGCGGGAGGTAGGGGACACGAGAAGAGAGGGATGAGTTACGCTCCCAGGGTAATAAAGGGATGGTGGTTAAGGGGATGCCCCTTGCTCCCCCAACCCACGCGGACCATTTTCACTTCCATAGGACACGTAAAGGTTAATCTGGGCACATCCACAGAGGAAGAACTGCCAATAAAGAAGTCAAGGTAAGGAGCCGAAAGTGGGGAGAGCCAAGTGCAAGCAGAGAAGGCACCCGGGTGGAGGAGGAGAATGAATGCGACCGCAAAAGGCACCGCGGCCCAGGTGGACCCCTGGAACCAGCAGTGGCCTCCTAGGGGAAGAGCCATCAGCCAAGGCCAAGTCTCAGCCACTTAGGTGAGGGGTTGCACCCTGTCCAGAGACAGGCCTGTTTTGCCATGCTCTAGGACCCAAACGAGGAGTGGGAGGCCAAACACAAAGGGGCGAGGAGGAAGAAAAGGGAACAAGGAAGGGCGTCAGTCGGGCCCACTGAGCCTCCTTGCGCAGACATTCGCCGTGTGCGAGTGTGGGTGCCTGCCCAGACGGGTCTACCTGAATGAAGCCGTGTATGCACGTATGCCCGTGTGCGTGCGTGCGTGTGTGTGTGTTCGCACGCGCGCACGCGCCCGAGCAAGCACCTGCGTGCCTGCCTCTGTATGTGTTGGGTGGTGGTGGTGTGTGTGGGGAGGGCGGGGGGGTTGTGTGTGTGGATGATGGGGTCTAGGTATGTGCCCGGGGTCGTGAAGGTAAGCCTAGGCAGGACTACAGGGAAACGTGTGGAGGGTTGCGTCCAGATGGGAGAAAACAGTGATGACCCCAGACGCTGCAGAGTGGGGATTCCAGCACTTGTTGGTCCTGATCCCGGCCCTTCTTTCTCCCTGCATTTCTCCCAATAAGTTGTGCTGTGGTTGCGCCCCGCCCTTTAATATCTGGGAAAGATCCACCTTAGGACCTCCTTGGCAGGACGGTGGGGCCTTTTAAACGTGTTTGTGGGTTGTTTTCGGTGTGTTTCTTTTTTCTCACCAGTTTCAAATGTTCGCCTATATTCCTGGAGTGCTTGGCGTGGAAGAGCGTCCCAAACCGTGACTCCTCCATTCTCAGAGTCCTTAAGATACTACCCAGTGTTGGAGTGTTGGAATTCCCTGCCGGGCGGGTGTGGATTTTCCCTCCTCTGGAGCTCCCATGAGCCTGGGCGCCTAGGAAGGCTTTTCCAAAAGGCCAGGAAGGGAGCCACTTGGGAAACTGTAAAAAGCCTCACGATCACGTTGCCCCGGCACTGGGTGGCATGGCTATGAGGGTAGGACCTTAAACAATCACACCCAGGTGACCACTGCTTTGCTTTGCATCCCAACCTGCTCTGTATTAAAGGCCCTTATCCGTGGTTTGGGGGCATCTGCCTGGAAACGCGGCACTGCACCAAGGCGTTCAGTGGTTCCTCGGAAGCGCGGGGCGTCGGTAGGTAGAGGGATCCGCAAACCCCCCACAGCTCCTTCCTTCTGCCCCCGCCCCCCGCCCCCCACCCCCGGGCTCCCGGCCCCCCGCGCCCCCCCCCCCCCCCCGGCCCCGAAGCTCATTCCTTTTCCAGGGGGATTCGTTGGCCTGGCAAGCATCAGTCACGGGTTACGTTGGAAAATCAGAGACAGCTACATACCAAACCAAGTCCCCAACCCCCAACCCTCCTTCTGCCACAGGCCCCTCCAAACCCCAACGCCCCCCCACCCCCGGCACCCCCACCGCCACCTTCACCGGCCTCCTAGCCTCCAGGCCCTGCCCAAGGGTAAACATTCCCAGGGGCCCTGGACGAAAACTGAGCAAGTCTTATGGAAGAGCTCCCTGGGCAGAACTGACGCCAGGGAAGCCTGGCCACCAACGCCAGGGGGGGGCAGAAAGACCACGACGCGACCTTGTGAACAGAGGCATGGTAGGAAGGATACACCGAGCCCCACAGGAGATGCCAAGTGGCCTTCCGGGAGCCCCACCTCTGTAACCCATCCCACTTCTGAAAAGGCCCACCCCTGGGCACAAACCGGTGCCCGGGGCTCCGTGGAGGGCGGTAGCCGGTGGCCTTCGGAGCCTGGTGACACTTGGCAGGACCCCGTGCTGCAGGACGGGTCAACGGGCTCTGGACCCCTGTGGGACCTGGCTGCCCTCTGGTCCAATCCTTGGCCCACTGAACCATGAGGCTTCGGGAGAAGGGAGTTGGCTGCCAAGGGACAGGCGCGGTGCAGACAAACAAGAGGCCAGAGGGAGTCTGAAGAGTCAAAGTCAAAGAAAAATCTGCAAGCCCACCTGTGGGATCTCTTGAGGGTCGTCTGTGTTCACAGGGAACCTAAGAGGATGGACAGAGTCAAGAAAAGCCCAGCTAAAAATCAGTAGCACAAGAAACAACAGGTGTTGGCGAGGATGTGGAGGAAAAGGAACACTCCCGCACTGTTGGTGGGAACGCAGCCACAGTGGGAAACAGTATGGAGCTTCCTCGGAAAGGTCAAAATAGAAGTACCCCTTGCTCCAGCAAGCGCACTGCTGGATATTTGCCCGAAGAATACAAGAACACTAATTCAAAGGGATACTTGCACCCCCACGTTTACAGCAGTATTATAAGAATAGCCAAGGTAGGGGAGCAGCCCAAGTGTCCATCGGGTTGACACGTGGACAAAGAAGATGTGGTACATACATATGCGCGCACACAGAGGAATATTATTCGGCCATGAAAAGGGAATGAAATCTTGCCATTCGCAAGGACACGGATAGAGCCAGGGAGTATATCGCTAGGCCAAATGAGTCAGTCCGAGAAAGACAAATAGCATATGACTTCACTCATATGTGGAATTCAAGAAAACAAAACAGAGGAACAGAGAGAGAGAGAGAGAGCTCAAGAAATAGAGGCTTAATCAGAGAGAACTGAGGGTCACCAGAGGGGTGGAGGTGGGGGGGGGGCGTTGGATGAAACAGGTGATGGGGATGGGGGAGTCCACTTGTCCTGATGAGCACCAGGTGACCAAGCGAGTGTTGAATCACTATATTGGACACCTGAAAGTAATATAACACCGCATGTTAACTAACCGGAATTAAACTGAAACCTTGGAGCAAAAGCAAAAGCAAAAGCAAAAGCAAAAGCAAAAGCAAAAGCAAAAGCAAAGCCTAGTTACTCTTGCAGCTTTGCCCCGAAGTGGTCGAGTTGGCCAGGAGCCCAGCCAGAGTTGAGATGGCTGCTCTGTGGCTTGGAGGAGCAGGGGGAGGACGGCGAGGGGGAGGAGAGGAGGAGGCAGAGGCTGGAGGAGGAGGAGGATGGCTGATTTTTGCTGTTGTTGTTGCTGTTCCCCAGTCTGGGCCTGGCAGCAAATGCAGGGAGAGGAAGGCTCAGCGGGGGCAGGGAGAGGGGTGACTGCCATTTCTGGAGCCACAGTGCCATCCAGCGGAAACTGTCTCTGAAAAGCCCAGGCAACAGCAACCTGCCTTCTGCCAGGCACAGGGGTCAGCAAGGATGCGCTGGGTTGTCTGGGCTCTGCCCAAGCCAGGGTTTCCCCCATCGGGGCTCGGAGGCCTAGGGGGAAGTGTGCCTGACGGTGGGACCCAGCAGGAACTCTAGGGGCCCTGGGGACACAACAGGCAGCCCCAAGCCCAAACAGCCCAGGGGGGCGGTGCTTCCCTGTCAGCCATTTTGGGCTGGGCCCAGGGGAAGCAACTCACCACTGTCTGCAGGGACCCAGGGGGACATTTCCTGGAGTGTCCTTTCTGGGGAATAGCGGGGTGCCCTGCCTGGGGCCACGCCGGGGGTCAGGAGGCCCCTTTCCTCACTGGGAGCGGAGGCGTTTAGAGGTTCTGGGGCCCGGGCCATTGGCGCTTGGCGGTCCCAGGAAACTCCAGGGGTCAGCCATCTCAGGCTGCCCCTCGGGTTTCTGAGTGACTTCCTCAGCTCCAATGTGGGACCCAGCACACAGGTGACGAGAGGGCCGGGAGCCAGGTGTCCAGGTGCACGCGCAGGACCCACAGCTTCCCTCTTCCCCCCCGCCCCCCCACTCCCACAAGCCTTCTCCTTCCTGCTCCTGGGCACTCCTCAGCCGGCAAGCCCAGGCAGCTCCCTCGGACAGAAACAATTTCCGCTTGATGGCAGTATGGCTCCACGAATGCCAACTGAATCCATATCCTGCCCCCTCAGCCTTCACCCCCACCGCCTCAGATCTTGGGTCTCAGCACCTTCTAAGGTAAAAACAAACAGACAAAATCAACCACAACCGCAACCAGCCCGCACACACCCCCCACAACCCCACCCCCACACACAAAAGCCAAAAGTGGAAAGCAAAAAGAAAAAGTAAAACCAAAACAAACACCCAGCACCACCCACCTGCCCACCCCCACTACCATCCCCCCCCAAACGAAACACACACACACACACACACACACACACACACACACACACACCACCCTCTGTCAGGTGTCAAGAAACACCAGCACCACCACCACCAGACACCATAAACCTGGAATGAAGAACAAGAGAAAGAGAAACAAACCAGCCAAGGGGACCCAAGTTGAGCACCAAACTAAATACGCAGGGCCAAATGACCACCTCTACCAGGAGGCCAGACACCCTGCGGGCCTTTCCCCTTCCTTTTGTCCTACCCCATTTTTCTGGGCTCCTGCTCTTGGGAGAAATAAGGGGCAAAGGACACACGAAGCCGCCTCTGCGACTCTGCCTGAGGGTTTGCATGAATAGGACCGCTCCTGGACAAGCTGGCGGCCACCATGCTGGCTTGCAAGTCACTTGTGTGCTTCCTCCCAAGGCCTGGAGCTGCAGGCTGAGGTCACCACCACCTTGGGCTGACCCGACCAAGCAGCCAGAAATGGCTGGCCCGACCTGCAGCCACAGGGCTACAACCAGGAGGCTCCCCGGAAAGGGGAACCAAGCACTCACACAAGCACCGGCTCTGGGCGGGCAGGCAGCCCTTGCTCTCACACAGGGGCCTTGGCAAGGCCACCACACATCTCCGAGTCACGAGTCACGGGGCCCCACTCAGGGCCACCTCCTGTGGAGGACGGACGGCCCACTGACCCTCCTCCAGTGTGGGAGTCCCCATCTATCTGGGTCAACAGGCCAGGCTCCAGGTTCACAGCCCTTGCTGGAGCAGGTCTGTTCACACAGGACCAACTCACGCAACCCAGCATGGCGGGCTGCGTGTCCCTCTTTGAGAGCCCACCTGGGAGCGTGTGTGTCCGCGTCCCCGTGTGAGTGAGTGTGTGGCGTGTGTGAGTAGGCTCAGTGTGGGCACGGTGCGTGCCTGTGTGGGTGTGCGCGCGTGGCCGTGTGTAGCCGGGCGAGAGGCAGGTGCGGGTGCGGGTGCGGGTGCTCGCGCACGGGCTGTTGCTCGACCCGCCCTGGCACGTGGAAAAGGAGGACACAGCTCGCAGGCACACCCTGAAACCTGTATCGGTCCGGGTCACACGACTGGGCTGAGAACAAGGGGAAGGAGGGCACAACTGCAAGAGGTTCCAACAGGTTCAAGGGCTGACTTTAAGAGCTTCGACACGGAGAAGAACCGCAAGGGATGGAAAGCCACGAGGTACTTGGCCGAGTCCTGAGTTCCTGATGCGGTCTCATTGCAAAGTCACTTCTGGATGGCCGTTTTCAAGGATGAGCGTGACTACCACCGCCGGTCCACAAAGGGAAACGGCTGCACCTCACTCCTGCCTTCTGCTACAACCTGTGTCTCCCCCATAACCCAAGATCGGGGGTGGGAGGGGGGGATCCATGGACCACTGTCCCCCCCACCCCCGTCCCCGCCCCGCGCCCGCCCCCACCTTCCCGCACACCTCCCCTCTGCCCCTAGCTCACCCATCCCCACCCAAGCCCCCCACCAAGCCCCCCCATCCCCACCCCTCAACCCCCACCCACCCCCGCCACTAGGCTCAGTATACAGAGTGAAAGCAAAAGAGGCAGGCAGAATGTCACCACCGTCCACCCTGCCCTGGCCAGTGCCGTCGTGGATGCGGTCCAGGCGCGCCTCACTGTGGGGGTAGCAGACACAAGCTACAACAAGGAGACACAAGCTACAGGTGGCCTCGCCAGGAAAGGGCCCAACCGCCTGGCCAGGCAGCCTCTTGTCAAAGGAATCCTCCTGACTGCCATCAAGGGTCCTGACCCAGAGGTCGGCCTGTAGGGCATAAGGAGGGCAAAAGGAGAGGCTGAGCCACACCTTAAATATGTCATGGGCCCACTCCATAGGGCCGAGAGAGCCAAAGAGTCCGGGGTATGCACGCAGGGCAAAGAGAGGGTAGGAGGACACCCCGGGAACCACCGTAGGCTTAAAAAGCGGGAGGTAGGGGACACGAGAAGAGAGGGATGAGTTACGCTCCCAGGGTAATAAAGGGATGGTGGTTAAGGGGATGCCCCTTGCTCCCCCAACCCACGCGGACCATTTTCACTTCCATAGGACACGTAAAGGTTAATCTGGGCACATCCACAGAGGAAGAACTGCCAATAAAGAAGTCAAGGTAAGGAGCCGAAAGTGGGGAGAGCCAAGTGCAAGCAGAGAAGGCACCCGGGTGGAGGAGGAGAATGAATGCGACCGCAAAAGGCACCGCGGCCCAGGTGGACCCCTGGAACCAGCAGTGGCCGCCTAGGGGAAGAGCCATCAGCCAAGGCCAAGTCTCAGCCACTTAGGTGAGGGGTTGCACCCTGTCCAGAGACAGGCCTGTTTTGCCATGCTCTAGGACCCAAACGAGGAGTGGGAGGCCAAACACAAAGGGGCGAGGAGGAAGAAAAGGGAACAAGGAAGGGCGTCAGTCGGGCCCACTGAGCCTCCTTGCGCAGACATTCGCCGTGTGCGAGTGTGGGTGCCTGCCCAGACGGGTCTACCTGAATGAAGCCGTGTATGCACGTATGCCCGTGTGCGTGCGTGCGTGTGTGTGTGTTCGCACGCGCGCACGCGCCCGAGCAAGCACCTGCGTGCCTGCCTCTGTATGTGTTGGGTGGTGGTGGTGTGTGTGGGGAGGGCGGGGGGGTTGTGTGTGTGGATGATGGGGTCTAGGTATGTGCCCGGGGTCGTGAAGGTAAGCCTAGGCAGGACTACAGGGAAACGTGTGGAGGGTTGCGTCCAGATGGGAGAAAACAGTGATGACCCCAGACGCTGCAGAGTGGGGATTCCAGCACTTGTTGGTCCTGATCCCGGCCCTTCTTTCTCCCTGCATTTCTCCCAATAAGTTGTGCTGTGGTTGCGCCCCGCCCTTTAATATCTGGGAAAGATCCACCTTAGGACCTCCTTGGCAGGACGGTGGGGCCTTTTAAACGTGTTTGTGGGTTGTTTTCGGTGTGTTTCTTTTTTCTCACCAGTTTCAAATGTTCGCCTATATTCCTGGAGTGCTTGGCGTGGAAGAGCGTCCCAAACCGTGACTCCTCCATTCTCAGAGTCCTTAAGATACTACCCAGTGTTGGAGTGTTGGAATTCCCTGCCGGGCGGGTGTGGATTTTCCCTCCTCTGGAGCTCCCATGAGCCTGGGCGCCTAGGAAGGCTTTTCCAAAAGGCCAGGAAGGGAGCCACTTGGGAAACTGTAAAAAGCCTCACGATCACGTTGCCCCGGCACTGGGTGGCATGGCTATGAGGGTAGGACCTTAAACAATCACACCCAGGTGACCACTGCTTTGCTTTGCATCCCAACCTGCTCTGTATTAAAGGCCCTTATCCGTGGTTTGGGGGCATCTGCCTGGAAACGCGGCACTGCACCAAGGTGTTCAGTGGTTCCTCGGAAGCGCGGGGCGTCGGTAGGTAGAGGGATCCGCAAACCCCCCACAGCTCCTTCCTTCTGCCCCCGCCCCCCGCCCCCCACCCCCGGGCTCCCGGCCCACCGCGCCCCCCCCCCCCCCCGGCCCCGCAGCTCATTCCTTTTCCAGGGGGATTCGTTGGCCTGGCAAGCATCAGTCACGGGTTACGTTGGAAAATCAGAGACAGCTACATACCAAACCAAGTCCCCAACCCCCAACCCTCCTTCTGCCACAGGCCCCTCCAAACCCCAACGCCCCCCCACCCCCGGCACCCCCACCGCCACCTTCACCGGCCTCCTAGCCTCCAGGCCCTGCCCAAGGGTAAACATTCCCAGGGGCCCTGGACGAAAACTGAGCAAGTCTTATGGAAGAGCTCCCTGTGCAGAACTGACGCCAGGGAAGCCTGGCCACCAACGCCAGGGGGGGGCAGAAAGACCACGACGCGACCTTGTCAACAGAGGCATGGTAGGAAGGATACACCGAGCCCCACAGGAGATGCCAAGTGGCCTTCCAGGAGCCCCACCTCTGTAACCCATCCCACTTCTGAAAAGGCCCACCCCTGGGCACAAACCGGTGCCCGGGGCTCCGTGGAGGGCGGTAGCCGGTGGCCTTCGGAGCCTGGTGACACTTGGCAGGACCCCGTGCTGCAGGACGGGTCAACGGGCTCTGGACCCCTGTGGGACCTGGCTGCCCTCTGGTCCAATCCTTGGCCCACTGAACCATGAGGCTTCGGGAGAAGGGAGTTGGCTGCCAAGGGACAGGCGCGGTGCAGACAAACAAGAGGCCAGAGGGAGTCTGAAGAGTCAAAGTCAAAGAAAAATCTGCAAGCCCACCTGTGGGATCTCTTGAGGGTCGTCTGTGTTCACAGGGAACCTAAGAGGATGGACAGAGTCAAGAAAAGCCCAGCTAAAAATCAGTAGCACAAGAAACAACAGGTGTTGGCGAGGATGTGGAGGAAAAGGAACACTCCCGCACTGTTGGTGGGAACGCAGCCACAGTGGGAAACAGTATGGAGCTTCCTCGGAAAGGTCAAAATAGAAGTACCCCTTGCTCCAGCAAGCGCACTGCTGGATATTTGCCCGAAGAATACAAGAACACTAATTCAAAGGGATACTTGCACCCCCACGTTTACAGCAGTATTATAAGAATAGCCAAGGTAGGGGAGCAGCCCAAGTGTCCATCGGGTTGACACGTGGACAAAGAAGATGTGGTACATACATATGCGCGCACACAGAGGAATATTATTCGGCCATGAAAAGGGAATGAAATCTTGCCATTCGCAAGGACACGGATAGAGCCAGGGAGTATATCGCTAGGCCAAATGAGTCAGTCCGAGAAAGACAAATAGCATATGACTTCACTCATATGTGGAATTCAAGAAAACAAAACAGAGGAACAGAGAGAGAGAGAGAGAGCTCAAGAAATAGAGGCTTAATCAGAGAGAACTGAGGGTCACCAGAGGGGTGGAGGTGGGGGGGGGCGTTGGATGAAACAGGTGATGGGGATGGGGGAGTCCACTTGTCCTGATGAGCACCAGGTGACCAAGCGAGTGTTGAATCACTATATTGGACACCTGAAAGTAATATAACACCGCATGTTAACTAACCGGAATTAAACTGAAACCTTGGAGCAAAAGCAAAAGCAAAAGCAAAAGCAAAAGCAAAGCCTAGTTACTCTTGCAGCTTTGCCCCGAAGTGGTCGAGTTGGCCAGGAGCCCAGCCAGAGTTGAGATGGCTGCTCTGTGGCTTGGAGGAGCAGGGGGAGGACGGCGAGGGGGAGGAGAGGAGGAGGCAGAGGCTGGAGGAGGAGGAGGATGGCTGATTTTTGCTGTTGTTGTTGCTGTTCCCCAGTCTGGGCCTGGCAGCAAATGCAGGGAGAGGAAGGCTCAGCGGGGGCAGGGAGAGGGGTGACTGCCATTTCTGGAGCCACAGTGCCATCCAGCGGAAACTGTCTCTGAAAAGCCCAGGCAACAGCAACCTGCCTTCTGCCAGGCACAGGGGTCAGCAAGGATGCGCTGGGTTGTCTGGGCTCTGCCCAAGCCAGGGTTTCCCCCATCGGGGCTCGGAGGCCTAGGGGGAAGTGTGCCTGACGGTGGGACCCAGCAGGAACTCTAGGGGCCCTGGGGACACAACAGGCAGCCCCAAGCCCAAACAGCCCAGGGGGGCGGTGCTTCCCTGTCAGCCATTTTGGGCTGGGCCCAGGGGAAGCAACTCACCACTGTCTGCAGGGACCCAGGGGGACATTTCCTGGAGTGTCCTTTCTGGGGAATAGCGGGGTGCCCTGCCTGGGGCCACGCCGGGGGTCAGGAGGC
Organism: Halichoerus grypus; assembly: GCF_964656455.1. Taxonomy (NCBI): domain Eukaryota; kingdom Metazoa; phylum Chordata; class Mammalia; order Carnivora; family Phocidae; genus Halichoerus; species Halichoerus grypus. The sequence goes on from NC_135727.1 coordinate 83,766,195, forward strand.
CCCTTTCCTCACTGGGAGCGGAGGCGTTTAGAGGTTCTGGGGCCCGGGCCATTGGCGCTTGGCGGTCCCAGGAAACTCCAGGGGTCAGCCATCTCAGGCTGCCCCTCGGGTTTCTGAGTGACTTCCTCAGCTCCAATGTGGGACCCAGCACACAGGTGACGAGAGGGCCGGGAGCCAGGTGTCCAGGTGCACGCGCAGGACCCACAGCTTCCCTCTTCCCCCCCGCCCCCCCACTCCCACAAGCCTTCTCCTTCCTGCTCCTGGGCACTCCTCAGCCGGCAAGCCCAGGCAGCTCCCTCGGACAGAAACAATTTCCGCTTGATGGCAGTATGGCTCCACGAATGCCAACTGAATCCATATCCTGCCCCCTCAGCCTTCACCCCCACCGCCTCAGATCTTGGGTCTCAGCACCTTCTAAGGTAAAAACAAACAGACAAAATCAACCACAACCGCAACCAGCCCGCACACACCCCCCACAACCCCACCCCCACACACAAAAGCCAAAAGTGGAAAGCAAAAAGAAAAAGTAAAACCAAAACAAACACCCAGCACCACCCACCTGCCCACCCCCACTACCATCCCCCCCCAAACGAAACACACACACACACACACACACACACACACACACACACACACACCACCCTCTGTCAGGTGTCAAGAAACACCAGCACCACCACCAGCAGACACCATAAACCTGGAATGAAGAACAAGAGAAAGAGAAACAAACCAGCCAAGGGGACCCAAGTTGAGCACCAAACTAAATACACAGGGCCAAATGACCACCTCTACCAGGAGGCCAGACACCCTGCGGGCCTTTCCCCTTCCTTTTGTCCTACCCCATTTTTCTGGGCTCCTGCTCTTGGGAGAAATAAGGGGCAAAGGACACACGAAGCCGCCTCTGCGACTCTGCCTGAGGGTTTGCATGAATAGGACCGCTCCTGGACAAGCTGGCGGCCACCATGCTGGCTTGCAAGTCACTTGTGTGCTTCCTCCCAAGGCCTGGAGCTGCAGGCTGAGGTCACCACCACCTTGGGCTGACCCGACCAAGCAGCCAGAAATGGCTGGCCCGACCTGCAGCCACAGGGCTACAACCAGGAGGCTCCCCGGAAAGGGGAACCAAGCACTCACACAAGCACCGGCTCTGGGCGGGCAGGCAGCCCTTGCTCTCACACAGGGGCCTTGGCAAGGCCACCACACATCTCCGAGTCACGAGTCACGGGGCCCCACTCAGGGCCACCTCCTGTGGAGGACGGACGGCCCACTGACCCTCCTCCAGTGTGGGAGTCCCCATCTATCTGGGTCAACAGGCCAGGCTCCAGGTTCACAGCCCTTGCTGGAGCAGGTCTGTTCAGAGATGTGTTTTGTATTCTATACATAAGTATCATTTGTTTTTGCTTCATTTCTGACTTAGAAGATATATTTATATATTTTACTTTCGTTGCTGAATCATTTATAGTAGACATAGTATGTTTGCAGTTCTGTGGTTTTAATGACTTTTTGAATAGAGTTTTTGAGTTTGGTTTGTATATGTTATAATTCAATTTTTCTGTTTATGTTCTAATTGGGTATAGAGATCTTGTGTTTATTTGTTGAATGAGCATGTATATGTGGTTGACCATGGTTTGTATTGAAAACATTCTGTTTTCTTCTCTAGTAAGCATTTGATTTATAGTAATCCTAAGTCACGTAACTTTTTTCCTCTTTTTTATCCCATCTTATGTCTTGCTTTCTGTAGATAGATTCAAAAGAAAATTGATAAATTATCATGGATTTTCCTCCTAACATTAAAATAGCACTAATTTGTTAGGTAGAAATCTGAGTACGTATCAAATATAAATGATACCTGTGTCTCAAAGATGTATGTGTTTTCTCAATTTCTTTGTTTTATTTTTCATAGTAGCCCAGTTTTGCAAGGAACCCACATGTCAATGGATAGAATGAAAAATTATGTTATATGTATTTAAGAGAATATTCCTTACTGAAAAATAGTGTGAGTTTCAATAAAATGATTAATTTGGAGTATAAAATTTTTATTGAAATATGACACACAGTGAAAGGCAAATACTGCACAATTTCATTTATAATTTCAACAAGTCATACAGGAGAGCATGGAATGGTGATTGCTAGATTCTTGCAGTTTCGGAAATGGCAATATGTTCACTGGCTCCAAGTTTTTTTAGTAAGTTGTGTAAGGTCTAGATGTCTAATAGGGTGTACTCTGACTCTAGTTACTAATAGTGAAATAGTTACTTGAAAACTTACATAAGTAACATATTTTAGAATTTTCTAAAACTGTTTATATAATTGTCAGTAAATGAACAAAGAAAAAATGTTACTATGTGAAGTGATGATTTTGTTAATTAGCATGTTTGTAATAATCATTTCACAATGTTTACAAATGTCACTTGTACACTTTAAATATATGTAATTTTGTCCAAATAATGAAAAAATTTGGAAAAATAAAAATGAATGCAACATGAAATATAATGTATTTCATGTGGACACGCAAGAGTAATGTCAAGAATTTTTAGCAAATTCCATCCAATATTTCATCATCATTATTTTCTCATACTACCCATGTGTGAGAAAGCCATTCCTAACAAAAATTGGTATCATTTACATTTAAAGTAATAGTCAATTTAATAAGGGTCACTGAGAAAATGTCTATTAAGTAAGTTTTACTTCCCTAGCACTTGTTCTTGTCTAAAGGCATTCTAGATCCTTTTTAAAATTGAGTATTTATATTTTCTCTTTTCTAGTAATCTGTTGTTTTCCTTCATGAAGCCTGTTAATGTGTTGTTGGTTTCCATATCACCGAGGTTATTTTTGACATATTTTAACACTTAAAAAAATACAACAGAAATTTGTTTCTCATAGTATGTAGGCTGGCTAGAAGTCCAACATGAAGGTGTTGGCAGGTTTGAGTTCTTCTGAGACCTTAATCCTTGGCTTGCAGGTGGGTGATGGGTGATTTCCTAAGTCCTCAGATGGCCTTTTCTCTGTGTATACACACCCGTGTTGTCTCTTTGTGTTTACAAATTTCACTTTTTAAAAATTTCCCTTTATTTTTTATTTTATTTTATTTTTTTTAAAGATTTTATTTATTTATTTGACAGAGACACAGCGAGAGAGGGAACACAAGCAGGGGGAGTGGGAGAGGGAGAAGCAGGCTTCCCACGGAGCAGGGAGCCCGATGCAGGGCTCGATCCCAGGACCCTGGGATCATGACCCGAGCCGAAGGCAGACGCTTAACGACTGAGCCACCCAGGCGCCCCTATTTTTTATTTTTTTAAAAGATTTTATTCATTTATTTGACAGAGAGAGCACAAGTAGGCAGAGTGGTAGGCAGACGGAGAGGGAGAAGCAGGCTCTCCGCTGAGCAAAGAGCTGGATGCAGAGCTCGAGCCTATGACCCTGTGATCATGACCTAAGCCAAAGGCAGAAGCTTAACTGACTAAGCCACCCAGGCGCCTCTATTTTCCTTTATGAAAATACAGCTGACATACATTATATTAGTTTCAAGTGCACAACATATTCAACAATTGTATACATTACATAATGCTAACCATGATAAGTGTAGTTACCATCTGTCAACAAGTAATGTTATTACAATATTGTTGACTATAGTTACTATGCTGTACTTTTTTTTATCCCTGTAACTTATTTATAACTGCAAGTCTGTAACTTTTAATGCCCTACAGCTGTTGTGTTCATCCACCAATCCCCTTCCATCAGTTTGTTCTATGTATTTATGTGTATCTGCTTTTGTTTGTCCATTTGTTTTTGTTTTTTACATTCCACTCAGAAGTGAAATCATATGGCATTTGTCTGTCTTAATTACTGTACTACCCTATAGGTCCATCCATGTTTTTGTAAATGGGAAGATGCCATTCATTTTATGGCTAAGTCATATTCCATTGTATATATGTACACCCCACTCTTTATAGTTCATGTATTGGTGGTGTAGCCCAGGTTGCTGACATAAGTTGGCTATCATACGTTGCACTGTGATAACATAGGAATGCATATACGTTTTCAAATTAGTGTTATTGTTTTATTTGAACCAACAACCAGTACTGAAATTACTGGATCATATGGTGTTTCAATTTTTAATTTTTTAAGCATCTTCCATACTGTTTTCCACAGTGATTCGGTCAATTTACATTCCAACAGTGCATGAGGTTCCCCTTTCTCCACATCCTTACCAACATTAGTTATTTCTCTTTTTTTTATTCTATTTTTTCTAATGGGTGAGAGTTAATCTCTTATCTTGGCTTTCATTTGCAAGTCCCTGATGATTTGTGATGTTGAGCAACTTTTCATGTGACTGTTGGCCATCTGTATGTCTTCTTTAAAAGACTATGTCTATTTAATCCTTTGCCCATTAAGAAAAATCTGGTTATTTTTTAGTGATTTTGGATATTATTCCCTTATCAGATAATATCATTTGCAAATATCTTCTCCCATTCAATAGGTTCACTTTTTGTTTTGTTCATAACTTTCTTTACTGTGCAAAAGCTTCTTATTTTGGTGTAGTCCCAATAGTTTATATTTGTTTTTGTTTCCCTTGCCAGAGGAGACACATCAATAAATATGTTGCCAAGGCTGATGTCAAACAGATTACTGCCTCTGTTTTCTTTGAAGATATTTATGATTTCAACTCCCACATGTTGGTCTTTAATCCATTTTGTTTAATTTTGTATATGGTATAATAAGGTGATCCAGTTTCATTACTATGCATGCAGCTGTCCAGTTTTCCAATAGCATTTGTTGTAGAGACTGTCATTTCCCCATTGTGTATTCATGCCTCTATTAAAATAGGTTAATTTAATGCATGAGTGATTTTATTTCTGGATTCCATATCCTTTTATTTTCTTAAGGATTTTATTTATTTGAGAGAGAGAGAGAGCACGAATAGGAGGGAGGGGCAGAGGGAGAGGGAGAAGCAGACTCCTCACTGAGCAGGGAGCCTGATACAGGGCTCCATCCCAGGACCCTGAGATCATGACCTGAGCTGAAGGCAGACGCTTAACCAACTGAGCCACCCAGGTGCCCCTTCCTGTCCTTTTCACTTGATCTATATGTCTATTCTTATGCCGGTACCATAGTATTTTGATTACAATAGCTTTTTAGTGTATCTTGGAATCTGGGATTGTCATACCTCAACCTTTTTTCTTCTTCAAGATTGCTTTGGCTAAAACTGTGGAAAGAGCCGAGATGCCCTTTAACAGAATAGATAAAGAAGATGTGATCTATATATACAATGGAATATTACTCAGCCATCAGAAAGGATGAATACCCAACTTTTGCATCAACATGGATGGGACTGGAGGAGATTATGCTAAGTGAAATAAGTCAAGCAGAGAAAGTCAATTATCATATGGGTTCACTTATTTGTGGAACGTAAGGAATAGCATGGAGGCCATTAAGAGAAGGAAGGGAAAAACGAAGGGGGGGGGAATCAGAGGGGGAGACGAACCATGAGAGACTATGGACTCCAGGAAACAAACTGAGAGTTTTAGAGGGGATGGGGGTGGGGGGATGGGTAAGCCCAGTGATGGGTATTAAGGAGGGCACGTATTGCATGGAGCACTGGGTGTTCTACAAAAACAATGAATCATGGAACACTACATCAAAAACTAATGATGTACTTTATGGTGACTAACATAACAGAAGAAAAAAATAAGAAAAAAAAGATTGTTTTGGCTATTCAAGGTCTTTTGTGGTTCCATGCAAATTTTAGTATTATTTGTTCTAGTTCTGTGAAAAATGCCATTGTGATATTTCACTGAAACTCTAGACTGCTTTGAGTAGTATAAACATTTTAACACTTTTAATTCTTCCAATCCATGAACATTGGATAGCTTTTCATTTATTTGTGTTGTCCTCAATTGTTTTCATCAGTATCTTAGTTTTTATAATATATGTTTTTTACCTCCATGGTTAAATTTATTCCTAGGAATATTACTCTTCTTGATGCAACTGTAAATGGGATTGTTTTAATTTGTCTTTCTGCTAGTTCTGCATTATTAATGTCTAAAAACACAATAGGGGCGCCTGGGTGGCTCAGTCAGTTAAGCATCTGACTCTTGATTTCACCTCAGGTCATGTTCTCAGGGTCATGGGATTGAGCCCCATGTTGGGATCCACCCTCAGGAGGGAGTCTGCATGAGGATTCTCTCCCTCTCCCCCATCCATGCCCCACAAAAAAACTAAATCTTTAAAAATACAATAGATTACAGTATATCAATTTTATATGCTGAAAATTCACTGAACTTTTTTATCGGTTTTAATCCTTTTTTTGTGAAGTCTTTAGGGTTTTCATTATATAGTATCAAGTCTTCTGCAAATAGTGACAGTTCGACTTCTTACTTAGCAAACTGGATGACTTTAATTTCTTATTTTTGTCACTTTTTTTTTTATCATGGTAAGTGTACTCTTTAATACCCATTACATATTTCACCCATCCTCCCACACAACATATCACACTTTTTGTTTTGTTTCAAATTTTTATTTAAATTCCAGTTAGTTAACAGAGTTTAATATTAGTTTCAGGTTTAGAATTTAGTGATTCATCACTTACAACACCTGGTGCTCATCACAAGTGTCCTTCTTAATGCCCATCATCCATTTAACCCATTCGCTGCTGAACTCCTCTTCAGCAACCCTTACTTTGTTCTCTTAAGTGCCTGTTTTATGGTCTGTCTCTCTCTTTTATTTCCCCTATGTTCATTTGTTTTTTAAATTCTACAGATGAGTGAAATCATATGGTATTTGTCTTTCCCTGACTGACTCATTTGGCTTAACATTATATTGTCTAGCTCTATCCATGTCCTTACAAATGGAAAATTTCATTCTTATGGCTGTATAATATTTCATCATATATATACACCATTTCTTCTTTATCCATTCATAAATTGATGGACACCTGAGCAGCTTCCATATATTGGCTATTGGAAATAATGCTACTCTAAACACAGAGGTGCATGTATCCCTTTGAATTAGTAGATGTGTATTAACTGTATAAATCCCCAGTAGTTAGATTGCTGGCTCATAAGTGTTTCTATTTTTGACTTTTTGAGAAACCTCAACACTATTTTCCAAACTGTCTATACCACCACCAATGCACAAGTGTTCCCTTTCCTCTACATCCTTGCTAAAATCTGTTGTTTCTTGTTTTTAGCTATTCTGACAGGTGTGAGGTGATATCTCATTGTGCTATTAATTTTATTAACCTGATGATAAGTGATGATGAGCATCTTTTCATGTGTCTGTTAGCCACCTAGATGTTTTCTTTGTGAAGAAATGTCTGTTGATGTCTTCTGCCCATTTGTAATTGGATTATTTTGGGGGAGGTTGGTGTTGAACAGTATCATCTCTTTATATATTTTGGGTATTGCCCCTTTATCAGATATTTCATTTGCAAATATCTTCCCCCATTCAACAGGCTGACTTTTAGTTTTGTTGGTTGATTCCTTAGCTGTGTTTTTTATTTTGAGGTAGTCCCAATAGTTTATTTCCTTTTTTTCCCCTTCCCCTCAGAAGACAAAGAGAAGGATGCTGCTATGACTAATGTCAGAGAAACTACTGTGTCCTCTTTTAGGATTGTTATGGTTTCAGGTCTCATATTTAAGTCCTCAATACATTTTAAGTTGTTTTTGGTTTATGGTGTAAGAGAATGGCTCAGTTTCATTATTTTGCATGCACCTATCCAGTATTCCCAACACCATTTGTTAAAGAGACTATCTTCTTCCCATTGCATATTCTTGCCTCCTTTATTGAAATTTAATCAACCAGGGTGCCTGGGTGGCTGAGTCAGTTAAGTGTCTGCCTTTGGCTCAGGTCATGATCTTGGGATCCTGGGATCGAGCCCCATGTCAAGCTCCCTGCTCAGCAGGGAGTCTGCTTCTCCCTCTCCTTTGCCCCTCCCCCCACTCCTGTGTTCTCTCTCTCTTTCTAATAAATAAATAAAATATTTTTAATAATTAAAAATAAATATGAAATTTAATCACCATGTAATTGTCAGTTTATTTCTGGGCTTTCTATTCTTTTCTATTGATCTATGTCTCTATTTTTGTGCCACTACCATACTGCTTTGATTTTACAGCTTTGTAATATAACTTGAAATGTGGAATTGTGATACCTCTAGTGTTTTTTCGTTTTCAAGATTGCTTTGGCTATTCTAGTTCTTTTGTGTTTCCATACAAATTTTAGGATTGTCTGTTATATTTCTGTGAAAAACGTTGCTGGTATTTTGATAAGGAGTACATTAAATGTGTAGACTGCTTTGGGTAGTATAGACATTTTAACAGTATTCGTTCTTCCAATCCATAAGCACGGAATGTCTTTCCATTTCTTTGTGTCATAGTCAATTTCTTTCATTAGAGTTTCATAGTTTTCAGTGTACAGGTCTTTCACCTCTTTGGTTAATTATATTCTTAGGTATTTTATTATTTTTGGTACAATTATAAATGAGATTGTTTTATTAATTTCTCTATCTGCTGCTTTATTATTAGTGTCTAGAAATGTAATAGGTTTCTGCACAATGATTTTGTATCCTGCAACTTTACTGAATTCATTTATCAATTCTAATAGTTTTGTGGTGGAGTCCTTGGGGTTTTTTTATATAGAGTATCGTATCATCTGCAAATAGTGAAAATGTTAATATTCCCTTACCGATTTGGATGCCTTTTCTTTCTTTTTGTTTTCTGATTGCCGTGGTAAGACTGGACATCCTTGTCTTGTTCCTGACCTTAAAGGAAAAGCTCTCGGTTTTTCCCAGTTGAATATGATGTTAGCTCTGTGTTTTTCATATACATCCCTGATTATGTTGAGGTATGTTCCCTCTAAACCTACTTTGTTGAGGTACTCGTCGTGAATGGATCTTGTACTTTCCCTAATGCTTTTTCTGCATCTCTTGAAATGACTCATTTTTATCCTTGTTCTTACTGATAGGATGCATAACGTTGATTGACTTGCAAATATTGAACCACCCTCCCAGAAATACATCCCACTTGATCATCTTGAATGATTTTATTTCTAATGAATTGTTGGATTTGGTTTGCTAGTATTTTATTGAGAATTTATTGAGAATTTTTGTATTTATGTTCCTCAGGGATATTGGCCAGTCATTCTCTTTTTTTGTGGTGCCTTCATCTGGTTTTGTTATCAGGGTAATTCTGGCCTCATAGAATGAATTTGGAAGTCTTCATTCCACTTCTAATTTTTGGAAAAGTTTTATAAGAATAGGTATCAACTCTTCCTTAAATGTTTGCTTGAATTTCGCTGTGAAGCTGTCTGGTTGTGGACTTTTTTAATTACTGATTCAATTTCTTTACTGGTAATTGGTCTGTTTGTTTCTGCTTCAGTTTTGGTTGGTTATATCTTTCTAGGATTTATGCATTTTTTTCTAGGCTGTCCAATTTGTTGGCATATACTTTTCATAATATTCTCTTACAATCATTGGTATTTCTGTGATGTCAGTTGTTTTTCTCCTATTTAACTGATGATTTTATTTGAATCCCCTCTATTTTGATGAGTCTGGCTAAAGGTTTATCGATTTTGTTGATCTTTTCAAGAACCAGCTCCTGAAAGAGTATGGAGGTTCCTCAAAAAGTTGAAAATAGAGCTACCCTATGACCCAGCAATTGCACTACTGGGTATTTACCCCAAAGATACAAATGTAGTGATCCGAAGGGGTACGTGCACCCCAATGTTTATAGCAGCAATGTTCACAATAGCCAACTATGGAAAGAGCCAAGATATCCATCAACAGATGAATGGATAAAGAAGATGTGGTATTTATATACAATGGAATATTATGCAGCCATCAAAAAAACCCCAAAATCTTGTCATTTGCAATGACGTGGATGGAACTACAGGTTATTATGCTAAGCAAAATAAGTCAATCAGAGAAAGACAAGTATCATATGATCTCACAGATATGAGGAATTCTTAATCTCAGGAAACAAACTGAGGGTTGCTGGAGTGGTGGGGGTAGGGAGGGATGGGGTGGCTGGGTCATGGACATTGGAGAGGGTACGTGCTATGGTGAGCGCTGCGAATTGTGTAAGACTGATGAATCACAGACCTGTACCTCTGAAACAAATAATACATTATATGTTAAAAAAAAAAAAAAAAGACAGTAGGAAGGGAAAAATGAAGGGGGGGGAATTGGAGGGGGAGATGAACCATGAGAGACTATGGACTCTGAGAAACAAACTTAGGGTTTTAGAGGGGAGGAGCGTGGGGGGATGGGTTAGACTGGTGATGGGTATTAAGGAGGGCACGTATTGAATGGAGCACTGGGTGTTCTACACAAACAATGAAACATGGAACACTACATCAAAAACTAATGATGTAATGTATGGTGACTAACATAACATAATAAAATAAAATTAAAAGAAAAAAGAACCAGCTCCTGATTTTATTAATCTTTTAAAATTATTATTTTTTACTTTCTATATCATTTATTTCTGCTCCAATCTTATTATTTTCATCCTTCTCCTAGTTTGGGGTTTTGTTTGTTGTTCCTTTTGTAGCTCCTTTAGGAGGTTAAGTTGTTTAAATACTTGCCCTGCTTCTTGAGGTTGACCTATATTTGCTATAAATCTACCCCTTAGACCTGCTTTTCCTGCCTCCTAAAGGCATTGGATCACTGTATTTTCATTTTCAATTCACTCCATGTAATTTTTAATCTCATCTTTGATTTCTTGGTTTTCCCATTCATTGTTTAGTAGCATGTTATTTAACCTCCATGTATTTGCGTTCTTTCTAGTGTTTTCCTCATGGTTGTTTCCTAACTTCATAGCATTGTGGTCTGAAAAGATGCATGGTATGCAAGACTTCAATCTTTTTGAATTTGTTGAAACTTTCTTTGTGGTCTAATATGTGATCTAGTCTGAAGAATGTTCCAAGTGCTCTTGAAAAGAATGTGTATTCCACTGTTTTAGGACAGAATGTTCTGAATACATTTAAGTTCACCTGGTCCAATGTGTCATTCAAAGCAAATGTTTCCTTGTTGATTTTCTGTTGGGATAATCAGTTTATGTAAATGAAGTGTTAAAGTCCCCTACTATGACTGTATTACTATGAATTAGTGCCTTTATGATTGCTATTAGCCATTTTATGTATTTTGCTTCTCCCATGTTTGCTGCATAAATCTTTACAATTGTTATATGGTGGTCTCTTTGGATTGTCCCCTTTATTACTATATAGTGTACTTCTTTGTCTATTCGTAAAATCTTTGTTTTAAAGTCTATTTTGTCCAATATAAGTATTGATACCCTGGCTTTCTTTTCACATCCATTTGCATGATAAATGGTTCTCCATCTCCTCACTTTCAATCTGAGGGTGCATTTATGACTAAAATGAGTCTCTTGTAGGTAGCGTAGAGGTGGGTCTTGTTTTTTATCCATTCTGATACCCTATGTCTTTTTATTGGAGTGTTTAGTCCACTTACTTTCAGAGTGATTATTGAAAGATATGAATTTAGTGCCATTGTGTTGCCTGTAAAATTGGTGTTTCTGGAGATTTTCTCTGTTCCTTTCTAATTTGTTGCTTTTGGTCTTTTTTCCCCAAAGAGTGCCCTTTAATATTTCCTGCAGGGCTGGTTTAGTGGTCACGAACTCTTTTGGTTTTTGTTTGTCTGGGAAACTCTAGTTCTCCTTCTACGATGAATGACAGCCTTGCTGTATAATGTATTCTTGGCTGCACATTTTTCCCATTTAGCATGTTGAATATATCCTGCCACTCTCTTTTGGCCTGTCATGTTTCTGTGGACAGATCTGCTGCAAACTTAATCTGTCTTCCTTTGTAGCTTAAGGACTTTTTCCCCCCTTTCTGCTTTCAAGAATCTTTTCTTGTCTGTGTTTGTTCTCTCAGTCCTCAGACTGATTTCCTAGGTGTTAAGAATGATTTGATATTTATCTAGCTGTATTCAAGGGATGAGGGAAGCATAATGTCCTTCTACTACTCCACCATTTTACCCTAGATTCAGTAGTTTAAATGTTTTTAGGAATTTATACATTTCTTCCATGTTGCCCAATTTGTTGGCATATAGTTTTTCATAATCTCTTATAACTGTATTTCTGTGGTGTTGGTTGTTATTTCTCCTCTCTCATTCGTGATTTTATTTCGTTGGATCCTTTCTCTTCCCTTTGATGCTTCTGGCTAGAGTTTATCAATTTTACTGAGTTTTTCAAAGAACCATCTCCTGGTTTCTTTGCTCTACTCTGTTTTTTTGTTTTTTGTTTTTTTTTTAGTTTCTATATCACTTATGTCTGCTCTCATCTTTATTATTTCCTTCTTCCTGGCTTTAGGTTTCATTTGTTGTTCTTTTTCTGGCTCCTTTATGTGTAAATTTAGGCTGTTTGAGACTTTTCTTGCTTCTTAAGAGAAGGTGTATTGCTACATACTTCCCTTTTAAGACCACTTCTCCTGCATCCAAAAGTTTTTGGACCATTGTCCAATGTTGTCATTTTTATTTCTTTCCGTTTATTTTCTTATTTCCTTTTTGATTTCCTGGATGATTTGTTTCATTGTTTAGTAGCATGTTTTTTAACATCCACGTACTTGTGGTCTTTTCAAATTTTTGCTTGTGGTTGACTTCAAGTTTCATAACATTATGGTGAGAAAATATGCATGGTATGATCTCCATCTATTTATACCTGTTGAGGCCTGATTTGTGACCTCCTTTGTGATCTATCCTGGAGAATACCCCATGTGCACTCAAAAAGAATGTGTATTCTGCTGCTTTAGGATGAAATATTCTGAATATATCTGTTATGTGGTCCACTGTGTCATTCAGAGCCATTGTTTCCTTGTTGATTTCCTGCTTCTATCATCTGTTCATTGCTGTAAGTGGGGTGTTAAAGTCCCTTACTATTTTTGTATTATTATTTCCTTTATGTGTGTTGTTAATTTATTTATATATTTGGGTAGCCCCAAGTTGGTGGCTTAAGTATTTACAATTGTTAGATCTTCTTGTTGGATAGACCCCTTTATTATGATAGAGTGCCCTTCTTCATCTCTTGTTACAGTCTTTGATTCAAATCTAGTCTGTCTGATGTAAGTATGGGTACTCTGGCTTTCTTTTGACATCCATTATCAAGACAAATGTTTGTCCATCCCCTCACTTTCAATCTGTAGGGTTCTTTACATCTAAAACGAGTCTTTTCTAGGCAGCATATAGATGGGTGTTGGGTTTTCTATCCATATTGTCACCATAAGTGTTTTGATTGGAGTATTTAGTCCATTTACATTCGAAGTAATTATTGATAGATAATTATTGCCACGGTGGTACTTTTGTTGTTTTTATAGTTTTCTCATCCTTTCTTTAATAGCTTTCATGGTTTGTTGCCTTTCTTTAGTGATATACTTGGGAATACCTTCTCTTTATTATTTTATATCTATTACTGGTTTTTGATTTCTGGTTACCAATAAGTTTGTACATAACATCTGAATATACTAGCCTATATTAGGTTAATGGTCACTTATGTTTGAACCTATTCTTTACTCCTCTTCCCTCCATGTTTTAGGTATATGGTGTCACATTTTACATCCTTATATTTTGTGAATCTTTTGACTGATTTTTACAGATATACTTACTACTGGTTTTGTGGTTACTACTTTTCATACTTTTACTTACGGTCTTTCCACTCAAAGAGTCCCCTTTAATATTTCTTCTGGGGCTGGTTTAGGGGTCAGAAACTTCTTTACCTTTGTCTGTCTGAGAAGCTATCTCTCCTCCTATTCTGAATGATGCCCTTGGTTGACAGAATATTCATGGCTGAAGATTTTCCCTTTACATCACTTTGAATATATCATGCTTCTTCCATCTGGCCTGCAAAGTTTCTGCTGTAAAATCAAATGATATCCTTATGTGGTTTCCCCAGTATGTAACATCTACTTTTTTTTCACTGTTTTTGAAATTCTCTCATTTTCACTACTTTTTGCCATTTTTATTACTATGCGTCTTGACATGTACCTTCTTGGGTTGAATTTCTTGGGGGGTTTCTGTGCCTCCTAAATCTGGATCTCTGTTTCCTTCCCCATATTCAGGTCATTTTCAGCTATTATTTAAGTACATTTTTTGCCACTCCATTTCTCTCTTCTCTTTTGGGAACCCTATAATAAGAACGTTATTGCTCCTGATGCAGTCATTGAGTTTTCTAAGTCTATTCTCATTATGCAGTATTTGTTTGTCTTTCACCTGTTTCCCTTGATTACTTTCCATTACTCTATCCTTCAGGTCACATATAAGTTCCTCTCCTTCCTATTGTCCACTATTTATACCATCTATTGTATTTTATATGGAGTTCTTCATCTCTGATATGTTATTTTTTGGAGTTCTTCATCTCTGTTATTTTTTAATCTCTTTATCAAGAGTCTCTGGGGCACCTGGGTGGCTCAGTCGGTTAAGCGGCTGCCTTCGGCTAGGTCATGATCCGAGGGTCCTGGGATCAAGCCCTATGTCGGGCTCCATGCTCAGCAGGAAGCCTGCTTCTCTCTCTCCCACTTCCCTTGCTTGTGTTCCCTCTCTCACTGTCTCTCTCTCTCTCTGTCAAATAAATAAATAAAATCTTTCAAATAAAAAAAAGGAGTCTCACTGATGTTCTCCACCCTTTTCTGAAGTCCAGTGAGTATCTTTATGATCATTACTTTAAATCCTCTATAAGGCGTAGTATTTATATCTGTTTCACTTAGGTCTCTTGCTGTGGTTCTGTCCTGTTCTTTAATTTGGGACATATTCCTCTATCTCATTTTGTCTTACTCTCTGTGTTTCTGTGTGTTAGGAAGTCAGATATGTCTCCTGTTCTTGAGGGTAATGGCTGTATGAAGAAGAGTACTTATATTGCCCTGCAGTGCATATGTCCTGTTCCCCAGAACATGACACTTCATGGGCTGGCTCCTATGTGTGTTGCATGTGCCCTGCAGTTGTGTCCTGTCCACTTTCTCCTTTAGTCCAGTCATATACAGAGGCTCTCTTTGCCTGTCGTGGTTTGGTCCCAGGGTGGGGAGGGGCATGCCGTTTTAACAACGTGCACTCTGATCTGCTTGTGAAATGAGATCTGCTGTCACCCCCAGAACTTTGGCCACCCTGGATTCATCCAGAAAGTGTGCAAAGCTGGCACAGCACACAATTTTATCTAGGTGCATATCAAGCTTCTACATGGCCTGCCACTGCTGCTGCTGCCACTGCCACAAGGATCAAGGCCCCATAAAACATGTGGGTCGGGAGACATGGTGTTGACAAGGTCTGCACTAGTCTGGTTAAAGGACTTCTAGCAACATGACTGAAGGAAAGGTGACTGGGAAGAGCAGGTCCACCACAGGGAAAGGTACAGGGTTAGATATAAGCAAGTTAGGTAGTAATGGTGCCAGGCTGGTTCCTGCTAGTGGCAGTGTATTTATGTTGGGGAGTGGGGGAAGGAGATGGCACCTGCTAGCTCCTTTTTTCCTGCAGAAGTCCACCAGCAGTCCCTGTCTCTCTGGGACAGAGTCTAAGTTCAGTAAGTAACTCTCCCTCCTGTATTCCCCAGGTGTTTTTCAAACAGCTGCTTCTAGGTTGGACCTCTAGGGTCTGTTTGTTGTGCTCTGTAAGGGTAGAGACACAACTTCCTCTTTCCTGCCTGTTCTCCCAGAGCCAATCCCACTGATTTTAAAACTCTAGGCTTTTAAGTCCTGCTGGTTTTAAGAACTCATAAAATTTGGTCCTTCTCGATTTCAAAGCCGTGGGAATTTTTCTTCCCAGTGTGGACTCTACAATGTGATAATCTATATCTCTCCCCTCTCGAATCCCAAGGCTCCCTCCATCTGCAGATGGCCAAGGGCCATTTTGCAGCCAAACCATGTCTCCAAGTTCCCTACCTTCCTTGATGTTGCCTCTTTACCCTTCACTGCAGTGTTTATTCTGCCAGTCTTCAGGTTGTTTTCTGGGTTATTTACACTTGACTGTTATCTAGTTGTATCCATGGGACAAGGTGAGCTTAGGGACCCACTACTCTGTCATCTTCTCAGGCTCCACCTCTATAGTAGTCTATTATTAGGTTGATGGTCACTTAAGTTCAAACACATTCTAAAAGTACTGCATTTCTACTCCTCTCTCCAGTTTTTATGTATATATTTTATATCATTTTTTTTTTAATTTTTTGACTCCCTGAAGTATTTGTTTATATAATTAATTTTACTGCTTTTGTTTTTTTAACCTTCACACTAGTTTTATAAGTGACTAATCTAATATTCTCATTGTATGTTTGCTTTTACTCATGATTTTTAAATTTTTTTTCTTTTAATTATGATGTTTCCCTTTTCCCACTTAATGAAGTGCCTTTAAAAATAAATAAATAATGAGTTTTTTTTTTTTTTTCTAAAACAGGTTCAGTGGGGATAAACTTCATTAGCTTTTGTTTGTCTGGGAAATTATCTCTCCTTCAGGTCTGAATGTAACTTTGCTGGGTAGGGTATTACTAGTTGCAGGTTTTTCTTCTTGCACGTTGAATATATCATGTCATTGCCTTCTCAAGTGCAAAGTTGCTGCTGTATAAATCACCTGATAGCCTTCTGGTGTTTCCCTTTTATGTAACTAGTTGATTTTTCCCTTGCTACTTTTTCCCTTGCTCTCTTTATCTTTAATATTTGACATTTTAATTATTATGTATCTTGGTGTGGACCTCCTTCCGTTCACCATATTTAGAGATATACATGCTTCCTGGACCCGGATATCATGTTTCTTTCTCCAGACTATGGAAGTTTTCAGCCATTATTTCTTCAAATAAGCTTTCTGCCCCTTTCTCTCTCACTTCTCCTTCTGGAACTTGTATAATTAGAATATTAATACACTTGATGCTGTCTCAGAAGGACCCTTAAACTTTCCTCATTTTTTAATTTTTTTTTTTTTTTTGCATTTTTGCTGTTCAGTTTGGTCACTTTCCAGAGCTCTCTCTTACAGATTCCTGGTCTGTACTTCTATATCTTCTAATCTATCAATTCCATGTAGTGGATTTTTTTTTCATTTCAGATATGGTATTCTTCAACTGATTGGTTCTTTTTAATACTTTCTATCGCTTTTTTGAAGTTCTTACTGAGTTCATCCACTCCTCTTTCCAATCCAATGACCATTTTTATGACCATTACGTTGAACTCTTTATTAGAGAGATCGTTTAACTCCATTTCATTTAGTTATTTTCTAAAATTTTGTCTCATTCTTTCCTTTGGAGCATATTCCTATGTCTCCTCATTTTATTTGACTTTGTTTGTTTCTATTAATTACATGGACCAGTTATTTCTCCTAGTCTTGAATGACTGGCCGTGTGTAGACAGTGTTGGTTTAGCAGCTTTTGTTGCCTGGCTGGAACTGTAGAAGGCACAAGCGAGATGACCCAGGAAAGTCCACACAGAGGCTGCCTGGTAGGATGGCTAGAGGTAAACTGGGTGCAGGCTGGAAGGTCCCAGGGCACTCCATAAAAAGGGCTTCTTGATAGGACAGGTGAAGCTAAAAGGGCTGCTGCCAGGGAGTCTCTTGGCATTCTGTGCAGGTTTGCTCTGGCAGAGCAGCTGCAGCTGCAGCAGGTACAGGCTGGGGGTTCCTAGTGCATTCAGTGCAGGGAGCCCTTGGGCAGGACATCTGGATCCAAAGTGGGTATGGACCTGGGTTGTCCTGGGGTGATTTGCTCCTGTGTTGCCTTGATGAGATGGCTGGAGGTGCAGTGGGCACTGTCCAGGAATGTCCTCATGCACAGAATGCTGGGGCGACCTGGGTGGGATAGCTGGAGATTGGGTAGGTGGTGGGGGCTGTCTTGGGTGGGATGACTGTGGCTACTGTGAGCTAGGGGTCCAGGGCTCACCAGGGCAGCCAGCTGGTTAGGTTGCCTGTAAGTACCCTGCTCCTGTCTGCATTATCAAGGTAGAGGGGGTGCATAAACAATGGCACTCACCAGCCCCTCCAATAGTGCGATGTCCCCACAGTACTTCTAGGGTTGTTTCCTTTATATTTTAGTTATTCTTTTAAATCAGTTGTTTTGTTTGTTTGTTTGTTTGTTTTTCCTGTGCTCCAAGGTGGTGAAAGCTGGTTTGGGCACGGAATCTGGGGAATCATTAAAACATTAGGCCAGTGAGGGTGCCCAGATTCTGCTTTTATCTTTGTTATCAAGGTGGAGGGGGAGCATAAACAATAGTGCTCACCAGCCACTCTGATTCCAGACGGCATTCCAAAGGTCCCCCAGCATTTTGCAGATACTGAAGGGCTGTATCTTTTAAATTCTACTTGCCCTTTTAAACCACAGTTTGTTTGTTTGTTTGTTTGTTTGTTTGTTTGTTTTCCCCTGTAACCTAGGGTAGAGAATCTGCTCCATGTCTGTCAGTGCTATACCTCCAAGGTGCAGTTCACCGAACTGGGGACAGGGTTCTCATAGTTTCCTTGTGTCTGTCTCTCCTGCCATCATCTATGTAGTCCCTCTATCCTTTGTTGTGGAGAAGCTGTTAAGTCAGACCGCAGTTCTTCTGGAGGAATTGCTCTATATGTAGGTGATTTGGTCTATCTGTGGAGATGAGTTCAAGGTCTTCCTATGTTGCATTCTTGGATCCTACCCAAAACTTTCTCTTCTTATAAAGACTAACATATTTTAACACTTCTTTTAAAGTTTTTATTTAAATTCCAGTTAGTTAACTAACAGTATAATATTAGTTTCAGGTACACAATACAGTGATTCAACACTTCCATACAACACCCGGTGCTCATCACAAGTACACTCCTTGATCCCCAACACCTATTTAACCCTTCCGCTCTGGAAACCATCAGTTTGTAATCCATAGTTAAGAGTCTGTTTCTTGATTTGCCTATCTCTTTTTTCCCTTTGTTTCTTTTGTTTCTTAAATTCCACATATGAGTGAAATCATATGGTATTTGTCTTTATCTGACTCACTTATTTCACTTACGATAATACTCTGGGTCTCCATGATATCATTGCGAATGGCAAGATTTCATTCATTTTTATGGCTGAGTAATATTCCACTCTATATACATATATACCAATTCTTTATCCATCCATAAGTCACCGGACACTTGAGATATTTCCATAATTTGACTATTGTAGATAATGCTGCTGTAAACATCATGGTACATGTAAACATCTGAAGTAGTATTTTTGTGTTCTTTGGGTACCTAGTAATGCCATTGCTGGCATATAGCGTGTTGATATTTTTAACTTTTTGATGCAATTCCATACTATTTTCCACAGTGGCTGCACCAGTTTGCATTCCGAACAAGAGTGCAAGACAGTTCCCCTTTCTCCACATACTTTCCAAGACCGGTTGTTTCTAGTGTTGCTAATTTTAGCCATTCTGACTGGTGTGAAGGGATATCTCATTGTAGTTTTTATTTTTATTTCCATGATGATGAGTGATGTTGAGCATCTTTTCATGTGTCTGTTGGTTATCTCTATGTCTTCTTGGAAAAAATACTGATGTCTTCTGCCAATATTTTAATATGGATTATTCATTTTTTGGATGTTGAGTTTACTTCTTTACATATTTTGGATACTAATGCTTTATCAGATACATCATTTGCAAATATCTTCTCCCATTCTGAAGGTTGCCTTTTAGTTTTGTTGGTTGTCTACTTCACTGTACAGAAGTTTCTATTTTGAAGAAATCCCTATAGTTTATTTTTGCTTTTGTTTCCCTTACCTCAGGACACTATCTAGGAAGAAGCTTCTCCAGCCAATGACAAAGAGCTTACTGCCTGTATTCTCCTGTAGGATTTTAAGGGTTTCTTGTCTCACACTTAGGTATTTCATCCAGTTTGAATCTATGTTTGTGTATAGTGTAACAATGTGGTCCACTTTCATTATTTTATATGTTGCTGTCCAGTTTCCCCAAAACCATTTTTTGAGGAGACTGTCTTTTGCCCATTGGATATCCTTTCCTGCTTTGTCAGATTAAATACCATATAGTTATAGGTTCATTTCTTGGACTTCTATTCTGTCCCATTGATCTATGTGTCTATTTTTGTGCCAGTACCATACTGTTTTGATCACTATATCTTTGTAAGAGAACTTGAAGTCTGGAACTGTGATGCCACCAGGTTTGCTTTTTGTTTCCTCCTTCTTCTTTTTCAACGTTGCTTTGGCTATTCAGGATTTTTTTGTGGTTCCATACAAATTTTATGATTGTTTTTCTAGCTCTGTGAAAAATTCTGTTGGTATTTTGATAGAGATTGCATTAAATATGTAGACTGCTTTGTGTAGACGTTTTTAACAATGTTTGTTCTTCTAATCCATGAGCATGGAATGACTTTCCTTTTCTTTGGGTCATTTTCAATTTTTTTCATCAGTGTTACAGTTTTCAGAATAAAGGTCTTTCACCTCTTTGGTTAGGTTTATGCCTAGGTGTCTCATTGTTTTTGGTGATTTATAAGTGGGACTGATCCTTGATTTCTTTTTCTGCCACTTCATTAGTGGTGTATAAAAATGCAAAAGATTTCTGCATGTTGATTTTGTGTCCTACAACTTTACTAAATTCATTTATCATTTCTAGCAGTTTTTTTTTGGTAGAGTGACGGGTCTTCTATATAGAGTATCATGTCATCTACAAATAGTGGAAGTTTTACTTCTTCCTTACCAATCTGGATTTTTTTTTTTTTTTTTTTTTTTTGGTCTGATTATTGTGGCTAGGACTTCCAATGCTATGTTAAATAACAATGGTGAGAGCAGCCATCCTTGTCTTGTTTCTGGCCAAAAAGGAAAAGCTCTCAGTTTTTCCCCATTGAGGATGATATTAGCTATGGGTCTCTTGTATACGGCTTTTATGATGTTGAGCTATGTTCCCTCTGTCCCTATTTTGTTGACAGTTTTTATCATGAATGGATGTTGTACTTTGTGAATGGTATTTCTGCATCTATTGGAAGGATGATATGTTTTTTCTTCCTTTCTTTTATTAATATGGTGTATCACAATGATTGATTTTTGAACAGTGAACCACCCTTGCAGCCCAGGAATAAATGCCACTAGATCATGGTGATGATTCTTTTAATGTACTGTTGGATTCAATTCACTATTAATTTATTGAGAATTTTTGCATCCATGTTCATCAAGGGTATTGGCCTATATAGTTCTCTTTTTCTGTTGAGTCTGTCTGGTTTTGTTATAAGGATAATGCTGGCCTCACAGAATGAAATTGGAAGTTATACTTCCATTTCTATTTTTTCCAATAGTTGGAGAAGCATAGATATTAACTCCTCTTTTAATGTTTTCTTGAATTCACTGGTGAAGCCATCTGGCCCTGGACTTTGTTTCTAGGAGATTTTTGATTGTTGATTCAATTTCTTTGCTGGTTATCAGTCTGTTCAAGTTTTCTATTTCCTCCTGTTTTAATTTTAGTAGTTTATATGTTTCTAGGAATTTATCCATTTCTTCCACATTGCCCAATTTGTTGGCATATAGTTTTTCATCATATTCTCTTATAATTGTACATATTTCTGTGGTGTTCCTTGTTATTTCTCCTCTCTCATTTATTTTATTTACTTGGGTCCTTTATCTTTTCTTTTTGATAAGTCTGGCTGGGGTTTATCAATTTTATTATTTTTTTCAAAGGATCACCTTTTGATTCCATTGATCTGTTCTGTTGGTTTTTTGTTTTTGATTTTTTTTTTTTTTTTTTAGTTTCTACATCATTTTTTTCTTTTCTAATCTTTATTATTTCTATTCTGCTGGCTTTAGGCTTCATTTGTTGTTCTTTTTCTAGCTCCTTTAGGTATAAGGTTAGGTAGTTTGAGATTTTTCTTGCTTCTTTAAGTAGGCTTGTATTACAATATACTTTCAGCAGCTTTAGCTGCATTCCAAATGTTTTGGACCATTGTGTTTTCATTTTCATTTAGTTCCTTGTATTTATTTCTTCTTTGATTTCCTTGTTGACCCATTCACTGTTTCGTAGAATGTTGTTTAACCTCCATGCATTTCTGGTATTTCTAAATTTTTTCTTGTGGTTGACTTCAAGTTTCATAGCATTATGGTCAGAAAATATGCATGGTTTGATCTCAGTCTTTTTGTACTTTTTTAGGTGTGATCTGTGACCTAATATGAGATCTATTTTGGAGCACATCCCATGTGCACTTGACAAGAATGCATATTTTGCAGCTTTGGGATGGAATGATCTGAATATATCTGTTAAGTCCTTCTGGTCCAGTTCGTCATTTAAAGCCATTGTTTCCTTGTTGATTTTCTGCTTAGGTGATCTGTCCATTGAGGAATGTGGGCTGTTATTGTTGCTTAGAATTATTATATTATTATTAATGAGTTCCATTATGTTCATTATTAACTATATTATATATTTGGTTGCTTCCATGTTGGGTACATAAATATTTACAATTGTTATATCCTGTTAGATAGTTCCCTTTATTATGATATAGTAGTCTTCTTCATGTCTTATTACAGTGTTTGATTTAAAATCTAGTTAGCCTGGGGCGCCTGGGTGGCTCAGTTGGTTAAGCGACTGCCTTCAGCTCAGGTCATGATCCTGGAGTCCCAGGATCGAGTCCTGCATCGGGCTCCCTGTTGTCAGCAGGGAGTCTGCTTCTCCCTCTGACCCTCCCCCCTCATGCTCTCTCTATCTCATTCTCTCGCTCAAATAAATAAATAAAATCTTTAAAAAAAAATAAATAAATAAATAAAATCTAGTTAGCCTGATAGAAGTACTGCTACCCCCACTTTCTTTTGAGGTCCATGATAAATGTTTCTCCATCTCCTCACTTTCAATCTGCAGGTAAGTCTGCTATTTCTTTATTGATCTGTCTACATATTCTACCCATTACTGAAAGTGGAGTATTTATGTCCTCAACTATTATTGTCTATTTCTCCCTTCAGTTTTCTCCTCTCCTAAGGCATATTCTTCCATCTCTGCACTTGATCTCACCTCCCTCAAACCATTAATTATACCCACTTTTTCCTGTCCCTTCTGCTTCTCCCTATTTGACATTCCCATGAATATTTAATATTCTCAAGTCTTTTCCTTCAAAACAAAGTTTCATTTAACTTTATGTTCCCCTTATTATAAATATCTCTCCTAAAAAAAAAAAAATCTCTCCTTCTTCCTATGTATCATATCTCAATTTCTTGAAAGCACTGTCTGCATTCTCTTTGACCACTTCCCCACTCTTCCTCTATGCACTCCTCAAACCACTACAATCTTTTTTTATTTCTTACATGCCAAATCAAGGACCTCCTTTGATAGATTCAATGATTGTTCTCTCCCTTCCATTCCCAACACCAATGGACACTTTAAAGTCTTTTACAAAAACATGTTGACACTGTTGATTACCTCCTCTTTCTTGAGATACTCTTTTCCCTTAGGTTATAGGACACTTCATTATTATTATTATTTTTTAGGACACTTCATGTTCTGTTCTCCTTCCTTCTTTGGCTATGCAGTTTCATTTGCAGGATCCTCTTCCTCTTCATAGTCTTTTCAACATTGGTGTTCTTCAGAATTCCATTTTCACTGTCTTGTCTCACAGTATACATTCCTCATGACTTCAGCTCCCATTCATGTACTCATAATTCCCATCTATATGCTGATAGTATCCAAATCTGCATCCCTTGTCTATAATTCTGATATTCTAAAGACCATCCACACCTGAATGTCCCACAGGCATCTCAAATTAATCATGACTGAAAATGAAATACACCTCGTCAACTTTCTTCATTTGAGTGTCTCCCACTGATAATGTATATTTAATTCAAATCTCCCTTAGAAGATGATTCTGTCTCCAGCACTAGACTGTGTAGTCTTCAAGGGCAGGTGCAGTTTAGTACTCTCTGTGCCTGGCACACAGAAGTTCTCAGTAAGTGCTGACTAAATAGAACTGAGTTAGTTCCAAATTAACATCTCTTCTTTTCTAGAAAATTTTGAGGATCTCTTCCTCTATAGTTTCTTCAAAATTCTTGAGATTTCATTTTTCCTTGTTCTTGTTAATATATATCTGCTACAACATTTTATTTTAGTGAAGGCACCCATCCAAATGTTCATAGACTTTCTGATCTTTGTAACTCAGGAGTTGTTGAAGCCTTGCCTCATTTTTGGAACATCCTCTCATAGGCTTTCAGAATCTCTTTCCTCATAGACAACATTAGAGTGCACCAAAGTTCTAAGGTTTTTATAAAAACCTGTCTGAGCAAAGAACACGTAGTCTGTGACTCCATGTATATAAAGTTGAAGCACAGGCAAAACTAATAGATGGTGATAGAAGTCAGAATAGTGGTTACTTCTTGAGGGTACTGACTTGGAAGGAGTACAAATGAACCTTCTGGGTTACTGAAAATGTTCTATATTTTGCTCTAGGTGGTGGTTACATGAATATTTAATATGGGTACAAAATCATCAGAGCTATATACTTAAGATTTATGTGCTTTACTATGAGTTATATATCAATTAATAAGCAATACAAAAGAAACAAACCTATGAACTTCTATTGTGTATTTTATCTTTTACATTCCTAATCAACAAGATGGAAAGATGCTATATTGAGATTTCAATATGTATCAATGTGCATCTACCAAGCCTGTATATGATATGTACAATAATAGATAAATATCAGGCAGAGAAGTAGCAAAGAGGAAGTAATCACTTCTAGAGACAAAGAACAGGAAATAAAAGAAAATTTTCTTAAGGCTAAGACAACTGAGCAGGACTTTGAAGAATGAAGTTCATGAGGTAAAAGATATGAAGATATTAGAGAAAAACAAATATACAAACAAATGGGAGTCAAACATAGGTTCAAGGAAACCCTGGTGAAACATAAAATACAAGAAAAGGATTATATAAGTTTGGGGTGGAGTGTAGGGATTAGCAGAAGACCAGTTTAAGTAAGAGACATGCCATAGAGAATCTTTTAGGCCACACTAAGACTATCATCGGAAATAGAAAGTCATTGAAGGATTTTAAGTAGAGAAACAATGTGGTTAGATATTTATTCTAGAGACTGTACCAAAGTCATCAGGCAGTAGTGGAGGCAGTAGATTCAGTTATGAAATTATTATTGTCATCAGGAGAAATGGTAAGGGTCTAAACTAGAGTATTGGAATGGAGTTTAGGAAATGGAATAGAAGACAAATTCATGAGATATTCTGAAAGAATGATCATTATGATTTTGCATCAGATTAAAAAGTGGAGGTAAAAAAGGAGAAATATGACATGATGTCCTAGTTGTTTTTCCTTGGGAATATTAGTACCAACAAGAATAAGAAAGAGGTTTATGGTGCTGCTGGTGGAGTAATGAAGAGTTCAGTTTTGGCTATGTTCAGTTTTGAGGTGCTGGTAAGGCATCCACATAGAAAAAGTTAGCAGGCAGTTGGCTTCATGAGTCTGAAGCTTGGCATAAAGGCTTGTGCTGGTGGTACAGATTTGGGAAACATCTGCATATGTATGTTTAATTAGACCCAAGGCATGGGTGAGATTGCCAAGGAGAATTGAGAATTCAAACAGGGAGATTTAGGAATCACCAAATCTAAAGATCCAGGCAGAGGAGTACTCAGAAAAAGAGTGAGAAACAAAGGCCAGATATGTAAGAGAAGAACTGAAGAAGGATGTCATAGAAAGGAAAAGAAGAGAGAATTTTAAATATTACAGAGAGTCACGATAAAAGCTAAAAGCTATTCACTAAATCTGGCAATTAGAGCTATGGTAACCTCTACCACAAAGCATAATGCACAGCCATTCTAACAAGTTCCTGCATCTCTACATGAAATTTTTCAACATTTTCACCCATTCTTATCTTCTTTCCTCTAAGTTAGCATTTCTCAAGTCTATCTGGCCCTGTTTCTTAAATATTTTAATGCCTATTTTATGATACGGAAATAAAATATACATGATACCAAAAATATGGTATCTATAATATGAAAAAGAAATACAAAGAAAGTAGTTTATGAGGAAACAAAATGTATTTCAATATGGAAATGCTGGGGCATGACAACACTAAAAGACATATGTAGAGAAGTATACAGAGAATGCCTGTAAATGTAATAGCTATAAATGCTGACTGATACAGCTCTGTTATTACTATTATTTCAAATATCCAAGAGCAGTATTTTTGTAGGTGAAATGATTTTCCAAAATGATGAACATTCTTGGTAACATTCTGAACAAAACAAAGTAAGATCTTATGTTGGTTTACATGGTAGATGCATTCCTGGAAAAGTCAGTGTGTATTAAAACTTTCTTCTTTGTATATAAAATGAAGTTTGAGTCAAGGCCCGGATCAATACAGATTTTTTATCTATACAACAACCAATGGGATAATCAAAAGTTGTAGGAGATATATATATATATATATACATATATATGTATATAAATTTTTTTCTATATCTCTTACAACTTTTGAGATATATATATATATATATATATATATATATATATATATATTGTGTGTGTGCAGCCTGTCCTGACACAAAACCCTGTTGATAATAGGCCAGGAAGTTCTCCAATCATTATGATGATCTACAAAACCTCTCACAAACTTTCAAACAATCTCCTTAGGTTTATACTACCATCATTGAGAGCCACTACTTTATTCCCATCCAAAGAAGAAAACAAGTCTTTCCTTATCATTGATTGCATCCCTGTTTAATAACTAGGCTTATTTCTTTTCTTTCTCAGTTATTGGGAATTTTCTTCTCTCCTAGAACATCAATCTCTCCCTCCTTTCTTGTTACTGTTTGCCAATAAGCTTTCTCAAGTTTCTGCCATTTTTAACATCCTCCTTTGGCACTTAATCCTCTTACAGTTATTATCCATTTTCTTTATCATTCAATTTTTATCTTCCCCTCCTTATCTAAATATCTCTGAGTGGTCTACATTGGCTTCAATTTCGCACCTTCTAGTCATTCTTCAATGCACTGCAGTCTCGCTTCTGTTCTAACACTGAAACTATTCATGCTAAACTCACTAATGAACTTAACTCACAAATTAATGGAATTTTTTTCTCATTGAACTAAACTTATTGAACCCTCTACTATCTATAATGCTGCTGTTCACTACGTTTTTCTTAAAACTGGGCATCAAACACTTCTGGGTTCTCTCTTCATCCTATTTCTTTATCTTTTTTTCCTAGATAATTCTTAAATATTGGTGGTCCTCAGAATTTCCTCCTCAACTCATAACTTTTCCCTATATACATCCTCTTGTAGATTATTTAATTTACTCCCCTGGTTCAACTATCACTTTTACCTGACGGCTTCCAAATGTATTTATGTGGTTGAAACCTTTCTTGCAATCTCAAAACTTTACATCTATCTAATGTTGAAAACCTGATCCTTCTCTTGCATTCTATATCTAAATTAGTGATTTCACTTAATACTCACGCCAGACACTTGAGAGTCATTCCCTATTATTCTGTCTCCATTGGCCTCCATCCCATCTGTGATGGTCTTTTATATGTATACTTGGCTAGACTAGATTCCCCACTTATTCAATCAAGCACTGATCTAGCTGTTGCTGTAAAGCCATTTTGTAGATGTAATTAATGTCTGTGATCTCATTTAGGTAAAGGAGATTATCCCATAAATTGTGGGTGGACCTAATTCAATCAGCTGATAGGTCTTAAGAGCAGAATGAGGCTTCCCTGAAGAAACCTCACCTCTGAACGCTAGCTTCAGCCCATGCCAGAAAGTTTCATTCTGCATTCCTGAGGGACTGCTCTATGGATTTCAGACTCATCTAGTCAGTCCCTGCAATCACATAAGCCAATTCCTTGAATACATTTTTAATATATATCTCTTACTGGTTCTGTTTCTCTGGTTGATCCCTGATTGATTATACCAACTAATCAGTAATATTTCATCAACCTTTCTGAAATCCATTCTTCTATGACTGACTGACTTCAGGCTTTCACCATTACTTGTCAGGATTATTACAAAAACATTTTAAATGGTCTTCTTACCCCAATCTCTTTCTACACCATTTTCCATAGGCTCACTAGTATGATCTATATAAAACATGAATGTGAATATAGTACCCTCCTTAAAAAATCTTCAACGACTTCCCATTTCCTAGCTTTATTTTAAGCTTACCTAGCAAGTCACACAAGGTTAAAAGCTCCAGCTTGCTGATCTAGCTTCATTCTCTCTAAGAAAATCATATGATGTGTAGATCTTCCCACCATCTATCTTCATCCTCCAACAAGAACAGGCTGTCTCTCAGGTAAGCAGAATGATGACTACCCAAAAATGTCCACACCTTAATTCCCAGAACCTACAACTACTACGTTACCTTACATGGAAAGAACTTTGATGATGTGATTAAGTTAAAGGCCTTGAGATGGGGGAGATTATTCTGTATTACCTGGGTGCACGCACACTAATTGCATAATTCCTTAAAAGCAGAGGATTTTTCCCCAGCTGAGTCAGAGAGAGATGTAAAGACAAAAAAAAAAAAAGAAAGAAAGAAAAAGAAAAAAAGAAAAGAAAAAGAAAATGGAGACTTATAGGTACATAAGGTAATGAAAACAGAATATTGAAGAGACAGTTGCACTCCAGTGTTCACTGCAGCATTATTCATAATAGCCAAGATATGGAAATAACTTAAGTGTCAATCAGTAGCCAGAAGGATAAAGAAGACATGATACACACACACAAATAAATACACACACACACACACACACACACACACACATACATATAAATATTTAGCTATGAGAAAGAAGGAAACGTTGCCATTTGTGACAACATGGATGGACCTTGAGGGCATTATGCTAAGTGAAATAAGCCAGACAGAGAAAGACAAATACTGCATGGTATCATTTATATATGGAATTTTTAAAAAAGTCAAACTCCTAGAAACAAAGAATATAAAAGTAGTTGCCAGGGGTTGGGGATTGGGGGAAATAGGAAGACATTGGTCAAAGGATACAACCTTTCAACTATAAGATGAACAAGGTCTGAGGATTTAATGTAAAACATGATGATTATAGTTGATACCAATGTATTGTATAATTGAAATTTGCTAAGAGAGTAGAATTTAAATGTTCTCACCAAAAAGACCCAATAAATATGTGAGGTGATGGGTGTCTTAATTAACAAGATGGTAGAAATCCTTTCACAATGTATATGTATATCAAGTCACCATGATGTACACTTTAAATATCTTACAATTTTATTTGCCAATTAAACATCAATAAAGATGAAAAAAATTGTGAGATGAGGATTAAAAACCCCATCAATACCCATCCTTATTAGAGGGTGTGGGGTATATACATTCCATATGCAGAAAAATCTCCGCATCTATTATCCATGAGGACACTATTTATTTACTTATTTATTTATTTTCATGAGGACAATTTTATATACTCTGTAGTTGAGGGTAATAGAAAAATTGTTTTCTTTCACCTTTTTGCAGGTCAAATGTGGTGGTTTCATGGCTGACTTTGGTAGCTTAGAGGAGATGATGCATTGATTTGGGAGCTCTGCCAAAACTAAAATTGCATATAATTTTTTTTTAATTTACTTATGTCACTTAATATTTATAGCCTATAAATAAACTGTGACAGGTATTCATTATCCTCATTTATAGAAGTGAAAATTGCACTCAAAAGTTCAATGACTTGCTTCAAGTGATATAATCAGAAAATAAAGAAATCATATTTGAACACAGGTTCTGTGATTTCAGAAAAAAATGTCTTATAACAACATAAAAATGCTTTTGTTCCACATTTTTTTCCTCAAAAATGAGTCATATAACCATTCTTTTTAGAAGAAAAATAATCTTACTTTCCTTTGGTGTCACTATATATCTTTTTTAGTGCAACATTTTCAAACATATACATACATCCTAGGTGATGTAAATTCCCAAAACATCTCTCAGGAATAAAAAAGAAAGAAAGTGTAGAAATTCTATGGTAGGAGGGACACAATCTACTGTTGGCTTTGAAGATGGAAAAAGGACACAACAAGCCAAATAATGAAGGTGAACTCTTGAAACTGAGAACAGCCCTCAGTTGACAGCTAGCAAGGAAACAGAGATTCTAGACTTACAGTCATGAGAAATTGAGTTCTGCCAACAACCAAATGAGTAAGACATGAATTTTCCCCTAGACCCTCCAGAAAGGAATGCAGCTTGCCAATAACTTGATTTTCATCCAATGAGACCTGTACCAGATTTCTGACCTACACAATGGTAAAATAATAAATGTATTGTTTTAAGCCCCTACATTTGTGATAAATTTCTTATGGCAATAGTAGAAAACTTATATGAAATCAATGCAAGAAAAGTTGGTGCACTTCCAAGAAAAACAAAACACTGCGATGAAATGATAACACGTCAGGAAGGAAGATTACCAAGAAAAGAACTTGACCATATCATATTTTCCTTTTAAAAATGATCAATCTAAAGTAGTATAGGAAGGAGTTCTGGGGAGGATGGCAGGGTAGGAGGATCCTAAGCTCACCTCACCCCACAGATCCAGCTATATAACACCATCAGTGTAAATAACTCAGAACACAACCTGAAGACTGCCAGAACAGACTCTCCAAAGCTAACTGTAGAGAAGAGGCCACATCAAAAACAGCAGGAAGGGCACAGAACTGGTTGTGAAACAAAGTGACCCGTGAGACTGACCAGGGGAAGGAGGGATACTGCAAGTACAGAAAAGGGAAAGGAGAAGACCCCACACAAGGCACCCCAGGCTGGAAAGACAAATCAGTATAACATTCGGCTTTAAAAACCAGAGTGGCTTAACTTCGAGAGAGTTTTTATAATCAGTGAGGCTTAACACCAGGAATTTTAAAGAAATTTAAAAAAATCAGTAGGGTCAGCTCTGGGAGAACATGAGAACAATAGGAAACTGAGTCCCCACCCTTAAAGAAATAGCATAACAAACAATCCCACTAAGATAAAGTATAGGAGCATCAGCATAGTATACGGGAAAGAGATTTGTTTACTAATCTCAGAACATGTATAGGAAAGGCAGGAGTCTTTAGGAAACTTCTCCAAAATGAAAAGCACTGGTGGGAACCATTTCTCTCCGTCAACCCCCAGCCTAGATGCACAGACAGCTGTAGGAACCAGAGCAAACACTCTCCAACTTGCTTGCTAGCAATATGCTGTGCCTCCATGTTCTCATACAGACCTGCTTCATCCAACCTGCTCTCCACAGGAGTTCTCCAAAACAGCATCAGGTCATCACCCACAAGCAGACCAGAGCAAACCTTCCTAAGAGTGCAACGCACCCCAGCACCCTCCTGTGCATATGCCTCACTCAACCCACTCCACTCAGCACAATAAATTTAAGGTTTATCCAAAGCCATGCCACAAGTGTGGCATTCTGGAACCAGCCTGAAAGGTGCCCGGCAACACTCTAAGGTGACTAAGGGCATAAGCCCCAGCAGCTGACTGGGCGCAGTCATTTGAATTGACTGCAGTCCTCACCCATCAATGAAAGCCTCTCAGGGAACAACAGAGGAAGAGCACCCTGCAGTTTGCTACAACCACAACTCTGGCAAACATCTGGCTGGAACCAATGTAAGCCCAAGGAGTCCCCAGGCTGGCCCCATACAGTATACCAGGGAATAAATCTGGTCCACAGCAGGCAAACAGAGCCACTGCGGAGCATGGGTCTGAAGGCAAACAGAGCTAATCCACAAAAGTAGGGGGCAGCAACACACATAGGAGACAGTCCTAAATCACCAGGTCCTAACGAACAGTGGATATTGCACTGTAGGGTACTACAGGACTTCTTCTTCATAAAGCCACTACTTTGAAGAGCAGGGGACATAAGGGTGTTAGAAGACTCTCCTAAAACATAGAAGCAGACACAGAGAGTTACATGAAAACAGGAGACAGAGGACTGTGTCCCAAATGAACAAACAAGAAAAAAAACACACCAAGAGAACTAAATGAAATAGAGATAAGCAATATGCTTGATAGAAAATTTGAAGTAATGGTCACAAAGATACTCACTGGACTTAAGAAGAGTGGAGGATCTCAGTGAGACCCTCAAAAAGAGATAGAAAATATAAAAAAGAACCAATCAGAAATGAAGAACTCAATAACTAAAATTAAAAATATACTACAGTAGGCTTGGAGAGAAAGATGGTGGCAGAGTAGGAGGATCCTAGGCTCACCTCGTCCCATGAACACAATGAGATAACTATCAAATCATTCTAAATACTCCATAAATTGGCCTAAAGACTGACAGAACAAACTCCAAAACTAAAGGAAGAAAATATGCCACATCAAAAAAGGTAGGAAGTGTGGAGATACGGTTTAAGGGAGAAACAGATCATGGGTGATGTAGAAGGGAAGCCACGGTTGCAGAGAAGGGTGAGAGAGAGAGGAGGGCACACTGGGCAACTCATAAGGAGAATGTTAACCTAAAGCCATTGGCTTGGAAAATGAGAGGGGCTGAATTTGGTGAATTCTTACAACCAGAGGGGCCTAAAGCCTCAAGCTTTAAAGGACAGTGGGCTTGGCTGGGATAAAACCCAGAGGGCAGTGGGCTGCACTTGAAGAAGAGAAGGCAAGCAAACAACACAGGGGCAGAGAGCATGGAGACAGCAATCTGAAGAGCACCTGAGGCACACAGTGGGAACATTATTTCTTCTTCTTGGAGCATGTCTGTGAGAGGCAGTGTTCACAAGGACACCTCTTCAGGAACATAGGAGCTGACCAGCACCATTTCCCAACCCCACCCCTCAGCATAAACACAGAGCCACTTGGGGAAAGCAGAGCAGTGCCCAAACTGGCTGCACAGCTTGCATACACCAAGCTCCACTCTGGTGGGACTGCCCTTCTCAGTCAAACTTGCCTCAGTCCCAGCATGGTGGGCCCATTCCCCCAGAAGACCAGCATACCCCCTGCCCACACCATGTCTCCCAAACAGAGAGTTCTGCAGGGCCTCAGCTACGGTGGAGGTGATGTCAGAACTCATTTAACAAGCAGAACACAGCACACCTAGTTAAAACACACCACATTCAGGCCAGAGTCCAAACACTGCCCATAGCAGACACAGACAGCCTCTCCCGACTGCCCTGAAGGATAAAGCAGCCAAAACACAAGAGCAATGCACACGCAGCAGACACAAGAGACACTCCCTGAAGCACCAGGCCTTGGGCACTACATGACCTCTTACTCACAAGGCCCTACTTTCAGAAGCAGGAGACATATCTGGCTTAACATAGCTCAGAGAAAAATACAGAGATTTCGACAAAATGCAAAGAAGGAAGAATTTATCCAAAATGAAAAAAACAAGACCACAGCCAGAGATATAAGTAAAACAGATGAAAGTAACATACCTGATGGAGAATTTTTTTTCCTTCAAGTTTTTATTTAAATTCCAGTTAGTTAACATACAGTGTAATACTAGTTTTACGTATAGAATTTAGTGGTTCATCACTTACATAAAACAACCAGTGCTAATCACAAGAGTCCTTAATAATCATCACCTATTTAACACATCCCCCACCAACGTCCTTTCTAGTAATCCTCAGTTTGTTTTCTATAGTTAAGCATCTGTTTCATAGTTTGCCTCTCTTTTACCCAACTATATTCAACTCTTTTGTTTCTGAAATTCCACATATGAGTGAAGTCATGGTATTTATCTTTCTCTGACTTATTTCACTTAGCATAATACTCTCTAGATCCATCCACGATGTTGGAAGTGGCAAGGATTCATTCTTTTTTAAGGCTGAGTAATATTCCAATGTATATACTATACACATACGTGTGTATATAGACACATATACATGTACACACACATATATGTATATCACATCATCTTTATCAATTCATCAGTCAATGCGCATTTGGGCTCTTTCCATAATTTGGCTGTTGTTGATAATGCTGATATAAATAACTGATGGAGAATTTAAAATAACAATCATAAAGATACTCAGTGGGCTTGAGAAAAGAATAGAAGGCATCAGTTAGACCCTTAACACAGAGAGAAAATAGATAAAAGAATCAATTAGAGATGAAGAGTTCAATAAACAAGATTTGTAACAGGATTCATGCAGTGTACACCAGGCTGGAAGAAGCAAATGAATGAATTCATGACCTAGAAGACAAAAAAAGGAAAGTAATGACACTGAAGAGAAAAGAGAGAAGAATTATGCAACATGAGAATAGACATAGGGAACTCACTGACCATCAAATGTAACAACATTTGTATAATAAAAGTCCCAGGAGAAGAGAAAGAAAAAGGGCAGAGAATTTGAAGAAATAATAGCTGAAAATTTCCCTGATCTGGAGAGGGAAACAAACATTTAGATCTGGGAGGCACAGACAACTCCTATCAAAATCAACAAAAGCAGGCCAACACCAAGACATACTGCAATTAAATTTGAAAATTTAGTGATAAAGAACAAATCTTAAAAGCAGTAAGGCATAGAAGCCCTTAACTTATAAGGGAAAACCCATAAGGTTAGCTGGAGATTTCCCAAAGAAACTTTCCAAGTAAGAGTGAAGTAGAGTATATTCAAAGTTCTGAATGGGAAAGATCTGCAGCCAAGGATACTCTATCCAGCCAGGCTGTCATTCAGAATAGAAGGAGAGATAAACAGTTTCCCAGACAAACAAAATCTAAATCTAAACGAAATCATGACCATTAAGCCAGCCCTGCAAGAAATATTAAAGGGGACACTTTGAGTGCAAAGGTGACAATCTGTCACCAAAGTGACAAAGACAAGATCAGAGAAAATCTCCAGAAGTGAGAAATCAAGTAATAAAATGGCAATAAATATACATCCATCAATAATTACACTGAATGAGGAGGGAGGCAAGTTGGCAGAGGAGTAAAGGACCTGGTTTCATCTAGTCCCTCGAATTTAGCTGGATAACTATCAAACCATTCTGAACACCCATGAATTCAGCCTGAGACATAAGAAAATTTATCTGGAACTCTACAAGCAGAAAAACGACTGCTTTTTGCAAGGTAGGTGGTGTGGAGTCGTGAATCTGTGGGGAAATATCAGAAGATAAACAGAGGGGGGAAGGAGGCTCTATAAGCTGGTTACCAAAAAGTGATATAACACCAGAGTGCAAAATCAGAACCCTTAGAAATCTGCTCCAGTGAGAAACATCCCTTTCTGAAAGGGGCTCAGGGGATGAAAAGGGCAGAAATCTAGGTGGGACATTGTGGTGTCAGGATCCCAAGAGACACAGAAAGAATGGGGGTGCCTGAACCAATACAGTGTCCAAGCAGTGGAGAGGGGAAACTGATTATGGTCAGTGAGACTAGGAGGGGCTCTCAGCTCAGGTTGCCATAAACCACAACCGTAGGGAGACCGCTGTTTGCCTGAGCACCCGGAAAAGGACTGGAAGGTGCGGGCTATTTACCATCCCCTGGGAAGGACAAAATGGCTGCACCCATGACTAGGCAACAGATCTCAGAGCAGTGGTGGCCCCGGAAAGGACTGTAGGGAAGCACCCAGCCGTGACGTGGGAGCAGCAGAGCAGGGTGAGTGCATGAGCCCACAACCACTCAAAGTCGCAAAGACACAAAGCACAGTGAGGCTCGTGGGTCCCAGGGACACCCCCCAGGAGGATTTCAGTGGGCGCGAACTGCAAGAGTCTGCACAGTTTGTGACACACAGAAGTGGAGATTCTTTTACCTGTAGGGTTTATTGAAGAGGGGGGACTGCGATCTTGTGGCTCTGGGCTGGGGGTCTGGGCCTGGCCATTTTTGCTTTGACCCTCTGAAGAGGTGTGGAAAGCCTCCAGGGAAAAAAAGCCTTACAAACGACCAGCTTACATTGACAGCATCCCTCTGACAAGGGGTGGGACAACTCCGCCCAGGCAAAGATATCTGAGAACCAGCACGGTAGTCTCCACCCCCAGAAAACTGACTAGAAGAACAGGTGAATGACAAGCTTATGGATGCCACAATACTGTAAAACTCCAGCACCACGGGAAAATAATATACTGAGCTCTAGGTGTTTCCTCATGACTCATTTATCCTTAGGCTAAAATTTTCCATTTCCTTATTTCTTTCTTTCTTTCATTTTTTAACCTTTTCCTGGATTCAACTACATTCTTAAATTTACCAACTTATGTTTTTGTTTTTGTTTGTTTTTGGTATCCACAACACAGGGGGTTTATTCTTTGAGGTGGAGAAATGATAAGTGCCTTCTGTTTTTTCTTCTTCGTTTTCTTTTCTTTCTTTTTTTTTTTTTTTTGTTGAAAACAAGCTTTATTTTTTTTATAGTTTTTAATTTTATTATGTTATGTTAGTCACCATACAATACATCATTAGTTTTTGATGTAGTGATCCACGATCCATTGTTTTCGTATAACACCCAGTGCTCCATGCAGTACGTGCCCTCCTTAATACCCATCACCAGGCTAACCAATCCCCCCTCCCCCCTCCCCTCTAAAACCCCGTTTTCTTTTTTTTTAAATTATGTTCAGTTAGCCAACAGATAGTACATCATTAGTTTTTGATAGTGTTCAATGATTCATAAGTTGCCTAAAACACCCAGTGCTCATCACAACACAAGCCCTCCTCTATAGTCATCACCCAGTTACCCCGTCACCCTGCCCCCTCCCTTCTGTAGCCCTCACTTTGGTTCCCAGAGTCCAGAGTCTCTCATGGTTTGTCAGCCTCTCTAATATCTTCTCATTCAGTTTTTCCTCCCTTCCCCTGTGGTCCTCCACGCTCTTCCTCATGTTCCACATATGAGTGAAACCAAATGATAATGGTCTTTCTCTGCTTGACTTATTTCATTTAGCATAATGCCCTCCAGTTCCATTCATGTCGATGCAAATGGTGGGTCTTCATCCTTTCTAATGGCTGAATAATATTCCACATTAACTACATATTCTTAATCCATTCATCTGTTGAAAGGCATCTAGGCTCCTTCCACAGTTTGGCTATCATGGACATTGCTGCTATGAACACTGGGGTAAAAGTGCCCCTCATTTTCACTACATCTGTATCTTTGGATTAAATACCTAGTAGTGCAAATGCTGGGTCATAGGGTAGCTCTATTTTAAAAATCTTGAGGAACCTCCATATTGTTTTCAAAGAGGCTGTACCAGTATACATTCCCACCAACAGTGTAAGAGGGTTCCCCTTTCTCCATAATCTCATCAACATTTGTTGTTATGTGTCTTGTTAATTTTAGCCATTCTAACTGGTGCACGGTGGTATCTCACTGTGGTTTTGATTTGTATTTCCTTGATAACTAGTGATGTTGAACATTTTTTCATGTGTCTGTTAGCCATTTCTATGTCTTTTTGAAGAAGTGTCTGTTCATGTCTTCTGCACATTTCTTGACTGGATTATTTGTTTTTTTGGGGTGCTGAGTTTGAGAAAATTATAGATTTTAAATACCAGTCCTTTATCTGGAATGTCATATGCAAATATTCTCCCATTCCGTGGGTTGCCACTTAGTTTTGTTGATTGTTTCCATTGCTGTGCAGAAGCTTTTTATCTTGATCAAGTCCCAAAACTTCATTTTTGCTTTTGTTTCCCTTGCCTAGAGACATGTCTTGAAAGAAGTTCTGTGGCCAATGTCAAAGAGGTTACTGCCTATGTTCTCCTCTAGGATTCTGATGGATTCCTGTCTTACATCGAGGTTTTTCATCCATTTTGAGTTTATCTTTGTGTATGGTGTAAGAAAATGGTCCAGTTTCATTTTTCTGCATGTGGCTGTC
Organism: Halichoerus grypus; assembly: GCF_964656455.1. NCBI lineage: Eukaryota > Metazoa > Chordata > Mammalia > Carnivora > Phocidae > Halichoerus > Halichoerus grypus. The sequence goes on from NC_135727.1 coordinate 83,803,830, forward strand.
CAGTATTCCCAGCACCATTTATTGAAGAGATTGTCTTTTATCCACTGGATGTTCATTCCTGATTTGTCGAAGATTAGTTGACCACAGAGTTGAGGGTCCCTATCTGGGGTCTCTATTCCATTCCAATGATATATGAGTCTGTTATTTTTTTGCCAATACCATGCTGTGTTAATGATCACAGCTTTGTAATATAGCTTGAAGTCAGGCATCATAATGCCCTCAGCTTTGGTTTTCTTTCTCAACATGCTCCTGGTGATTCGGGGTCTTTTCTGGTTCCATACAAATTTTAGGATTGTTTGTTCCAGCTCTTTGAAAAATGTCGATGGTATTTTGATAAGGATTGCACTGAATGTGTAGATTGCTCTGAGTAACATAGACATTTTAACAAAGCTTATTCTTCCTGTCCATGAACATGGAATGTTTTTCTCTTTGTGTCTTCCTCAATTTCTTTCATATGCATTCTGCAGTTTCTAGAGTATAGGTCCTTGAACTCTTTCGTTAGGTTTATTCCTAGGTATCTCATGGTTTTCAGTGCTATTGTAAATGGAATCGATTCCTTAATTTCTCTTTCCTCAATTACATTATTAGTGTATAGAAATGCCACTGATTTCTGTGCATTGATCTTGTATCCTGCCACATTGCTGAATTGTTGTATGAGTTCTAGTAATTTGGGGGTAGGGTCTTTTGAGTTTTCCACATAAAATATCATGTCATCTGTGAAGAGTCTGACTTCTTTAACAATCTGAATGCCTTTGATTTATTTGTGTTGTCTGATTGCTGAGGCTAAGACTTCTAGTACTATGTTAAACAATAATGGTGAGAGTGGGTATCCCTGTCATGTTCCTAACCTTAAGGGAAAAGCTCTCAGTTTTGCCCCATTGAGAATGAATTTGCTGTGGGCTTTTCATAGATGGCTTTTATGATATTGAGGTATGTTCCCTCTATCCCTACACTCTAAAGAATTTTAATAAGGAAAGGATGATGTATTTTGTCAAATGCTTTTTCTGCATCAATTGAGAGGATCACATAGTTCTTGTCTTTTCTTTCATTAATGTGTTCTATCATGTTGATGGATTTGTGAATGTTGAACCATCACCTTTGCATCCCAGAAATAAATCCCATCTGGTTGTGGTGAATAATCCTTTTAGGGCACTGTTGGATCCTCTTGGCTAGGATCCTGTTGAGTATTTTGGCATCAAAGATCTCAGGAAGATTGGTCCATAATTCTCCTTTTTGATGGGGTTTTTGTCTGGTTTTGATATCAGGGTAAAGCTGACCTCATATAAGGAGTTCGGAAGTTTTCCTTCCATTTCTATTTTTTGAAACAGCTGCAGTAGAATAGGTATAAATTCTTCTTTAAATGTTTGGTAGAATTCCTCTGGGAAGCCATCTGGCCCTGCACTCTTGTGTTTTGGGAGGTTTCTTTTTCTTTTTTTTTTTTTAAAGATTTTATTTATTTATTTGACAGAGACACAGCGAGAGAGGGAACAGAAGCAGGGGGAGTGGGAGAGGGAGAAGCAGGCTCCCCACGGAGCAGGGAGCCCGATGTGGGGCTCGATCCCAGGACCCTGGGATCATGACCTGAGCCGAAGGCAGATGCTTAACGACTGAGCCACCCAGGCGCCCCTGGGAGGTTTCTGATTACTGCTTCAATTTCCTTCCTGGTTATGAGTCTGATCAGATTGTCTATTTCTTCCTGTTTCAGTCGGTGGTTTATAAGTTTCCAGGAATGTGTCCATTTCTTCTAGATAGCTTAATTTCACTCAGGTCATGATCTCAGCATCCTGGGATCAAATCCCGTATTGGGCTCACTCCTAAGGGGAAAGTATATGGCAATACAAGCCTTCTTCAAGAACCAAGAAAACATGGGGCTCCTGGGTGGCTCAGTCGGTTAAGTGTCTGCCTTCAGCTCAGGTCATGATCCCAGGGTCCTGGGATCGAGTCCCGCATCGGGCTCCCTGCTCCTCGGGAAGCCTGCTTCTCCCTCTCCTACTCCCCCTGCATGTGTTCCCTCTCTCACTGTGTCTCCCTCTGTCAAATAAGTAAATAAAATCTTAAAAAAAAAAAAAAAAAAAAAGAACCAAGAAAACTCTCAAATAAACACCCTAAGCCCACACCTAAAGAAGCTGGAGACAGAACATCAAAAGTAGCCTACCAAAGGAGGGAAATAATAAGATCAGAGTAGAAATAAATGATATACAAACTAAAAAAAAATTAGAACAGGTCAATGGAATCAGGAGGTGGTTCTCTGAAAAAATTAATGAAACTGATAATCACCTAGCCAGACTACTCAAAAAGAAAAGAGAAAGGACCCAAATAAATAAAATCACAAATAAGAGAAAAGAAATAACAATCAACATCAGAGAAATAAAATTATAAGAATATTATGAAAAACAATATGTCTACACATTGGACAACGTGGAAGACATGAATTAATTCCTAGAAAGATATAAACTACCAAAACTGAAACAGGAAGAAACAGAAAACTTAAACAGCATGATAACCAGCAAGAAAATTGAAGTAGTAATCAACAATCTCATGAGACACAAAAGTCCAGGGCCAGATGGCTTCACAAGTGAATTCTAGCAAACATTTAAAGAAGAGTTAATACCTATGCTTCTCAAATTATTCCAATAAAATAGAAAAGGAAAACCTCCAAATTCATTCTATGAAGCCAGCAATACCCTCATATCAAGACCAGATAAAGACTCCACTAAAAAACAGAACTAAGGGCTAATATTCCTAATGAACAGATATGCAAAAATTCTCAATAAAATACTAGCAAACTGAATCCAACAATTCATTATAAAAATTAATCACCATGATCAAGGGGGATTTATTCCTGGGTTGTAAGGGTGGTTCAATATTCATAAATCAATCAATGTGTTACAACACATTAATAAAAGAAACAAGAACCATATGATCCTCTCAATAGATGCAGAAAAATCATTTGATAAACTACAGAATCTATTTATGATTAAAAACCATCAACAAAGTAGGAGTAGAGGGAACATACCTCAACATCATAAAGACCATATATGAAAGACCCACAGCTAGTATCACCCTCAGTGGGGAAAAACTGAGTGCGTTTCCTCTATGGTCAGGAAGAAGACAGGGATGCCCACTCTCACCATTATTGTCTAACATAGTATTAGAAGCCTTAGCCTTGGCAATCAGAGAAAAAAAGAAATAAAAGGCATTCAAATTGGCAAGGAAGAAGTGAAACTTTCACTATTTACAGATGTCATGATACTCTTATGTAGAAAACCTGACAGACTTACCAAAAAACTTCTAGAACTGATACATGAATTCAGTAAAAATGCAGGATACAAAATCAAACTACAAAAATTTCTTGAATCAATAATAAAGCAACAGAAAGGAAAGCCAAAGGCTCAATCCCATTTACAACTACACCAAAAAACAAGATACCTAGCACTAAATCTAACCAAAGAGGTAAAAGACCTATCCTCTGAAAAGTATATAACACTGATGATAGAAATTGAAGATGACACAAAGAAAAGGAAAGACATTCTATGCCCATGGATCTGAAGAACAAATATTGTTAAAATATCTATATTGCCCAAAGCAATGTACATATTTAATTTGATCCCTATCAAAATAGCAAAAGGATTTTTCACAGAGCTAGAACAAACAATCCTAATATTTGTATGAACCACAAAAGACCCCAAATAGCCAATGCAATCTTGAAAAAGAAAATGAAAGCTGGAAGCATCACAATTCTGGACTTCAAGGCATATTACAATTGCTCTAGTGATCAAAACAGTATGGTAGTGGCAAAAAATTGACACATAAATCAATGGAACAGAATAGAATACCCAGAAATAAACCCACAATTATATGGTCAATTAATCTTCATCAAAGCAAAAAAGAATAAACAGTGGGAAAAAGACAGTCTCTTCAACAAACAGTGTTGGGAAAACTGGACAGCAACATGCAAAAGAATGTAACTGGACTACTTTCTTACACCAAATACAGACATAAATTCAAAATGGATTAAAGACCTAAATGTGAGACATAAAACCATAAATATGCTAGGGGAGATCCCAGCATTCATCTCTTTGACATCAAATATATTCCATACATTCTTTCTATATATGCCTTCTGAGGCAAGGGAAACAAAAGCCACGATAAACTATTGGGACTTCATCAAAATAAAAAGCTTCTGCACAGTGAAGGAAACAATCACAAAAATAAAGTGACATATTATAGTATCAGTACCCAAAAAAGAAATAATCCAAATAAAACATGGCCAGAAGAAATGAAAAGACATTTTTGCAAAGAAGATATGTTGATAGTCAAGAGAGAAATGGAAAGATGCTCAACATCCCTCATCATCAGGGAAATGCAAATCAAAACCACTATGATATATTACACCTGTGAGAATGTCTAAAACAAAAACACAAGAAAAACTGCTGGCAAGTATGTGCAGAAAATAGAACACTAATTCCACTGTGGAAACAGTACAGAGGTTTCTCCAAAAATTAAAAATAGCATTATCATATGATCGAGTAATTTCTCCATTGGGTATTTACTGATAGAATATGAAAACACTATTTTGACAAAGATATATGCACCCCTATGTTTACTGCACCATACCCAAGTGTGTATCAACTGATGAATGGATAAAGAACATGTGCTTTATTTTTTTATTCTTTTTTTAATTTAAATTCAATTAGCCCACACATAGTACATCATTAGTTTCAGATGTAGTGTTCAATGATTCATCAGTTGCGTATAACACCCAGCGCTCATCACATCAGGTGCCCTCCTTAGTGCCCATCACCCCGTTACCCCATTACCCCACCCACCTCCCCCTTCCGCAACCCTCAGTTTGTTTCCCAGAGTCAAGAGTCCCTCATGGTTTGTTCCCCTCTCTTATTTAAGAAGATGTGGTTGATATAAACATTGTATTATTTAGCCACAAAGGTGAATGAAATCTTGCCATTTCCAACAACACACATGGAGCTGGAGAGTATAATGCTAAGCAAAATAAGTCAGTCAGAGAAAGATAAGTAACATATGATTTCACTCATATGTATAATTTAAGAAACAAAAGAAACAAGGAAAAAGAGACAAACCAAAAACCAGATTAACTATATCTTTTAACAAACATGGTTGTTTATATATATATATATATATAAACTATATATATTAACAAACATGGTTGACAGAGGGTAGGTAGATGGGGAATGGGTCAAACAGGTGAAGGGGATTAAGAGCACACTCATCCTGATGATCACTGAATAATGTATGGAATTGTTTAATCACTATATTGCACACCTGGAACTATGATAACACTGTATGTTAATTATACTGGAATTTAAAAAAATAATAAAATAAGGAATATTATGAATTGGCTTCACAGAATAAAGTATTTGAAATAATTATAAAATAAGAAAGTAGTATAGGAAGGAGCTTATGTAATGGTATGGAAAAAAACTGGCTAACCTTACATAAAGATGTGCCTAAGGACACTGTGCATGTGAAGCTGCTGAAAAACTCTTCTGAGAGAGAGAAACAGACCAATAGGCAGACTAATAAATACTCTAAGGCAAGAAAATATGATGGTAGAATAGATGCGACAACTCCATTTAATGATGAGCACTTCTATAAACAGGTAAGGTAAAGTACACAAAAAATATGCTGCCTGTTAGGTAAACCTAATACCATCATAATGACGTGTCCATAAAAACAAGACTGTTTCCTGGGGCCTGGGTGGCTCAGGTGGTTTAGCATCCGACTCTTGATTTCGGCTCAGGTCATGAACTCATGGTCATGAGATCAAGCTACATGTCAGGCTCGTGATCAGTGTAGAGTCTGCTTGAGATTCTCTCCCTCCCTCTCCCTCTGCCCCTCCTCCCACTCACATGACCTAAATAAATAAATAAATGAAATCTTAAAAAAAAAAAACTTTAAGAAAAAGTTACTGCTGGGAGGGGGGAAAGATGGCGGAGGAGTAGGGGACCCTATTTCAACTGGTCCCCGGAATTGAGCTGGATATCCACCAGACCACTCTGAGCACCCACGAAACCAGCCTGAGAAGTAAGAAGATCTGGATCTCTACAAACAGAATATCGCAGGCAGTTGGTTTTGAGGTACAAAGCAGAGAACCGTGATTCTGCGGGCAGATATTGGAGGATAAACGGCAGCGGGAGGGTGCCTGGACGTGGGGATCCTACACCGCTGGTGAGTGACAGCCTCGCGCGCTGGGGACGGGCACAGACTCGCAGACAGATAGCGTCGGGAAAGGACTTTAGGGCAGCCCCCGGGGTGGAAAACCGGACCGGCGGGGTCACGCGCACGCAAACCGCAGCCGACCGGACAGAAACCCGGAGCGACAGTCACGCGCACAGAACTGCAGCCTCCGAGACGGAAAGCCGGTGCGCCGGGGTCCCGCCGGTGAACTGCAACCTCAGGGGTGGAAACCCCGAGCGGCGGAGTCGTGCGCACGCGAACTGGGAGCGGCTGGCGGTTTTAGAAGCACAAAGGGCAGAGACGTGCCCCAAACTGGAGGCAGGACTGGGAGCGCTGCGGAGGGGCGCACAACCCAGGATGCTGCAGTTTATAGCAGCACGGACAGAAACGGAGATGGTGTGGCCTGGAGAGCTCACTGAAGAACAGACTGCGGTCTCTCTGCTCTGGGGCAGAGGGTTGTAAACGGTCTCTTCTGCTCTGACTCGCGGAAGAGTCGCGGAAAGCCGCTGGGGAAAGGCGCCAGAGAACAAAAGCCCCAAAGACTGATTCCCACTGAGCCCATCCACCGCCACAGGGGCGCAGGGCAACTCCGCCCAAACAGGGTTGCCTGAGTAACAGCGCGGCAGGCCCCTCCCGCAGAAGACAGGCTGGGAAAACAAGAGGCCAGCAACCCTAAGGTCCCAAGAAAACAGGTGCATCTTGCTTCGGTTCTGGTCAATAATTTGGACTCTATACATTCCCTCAAACACCCATCAACAGAATGACTAGGAAGAGGAGCCCCCAAAACAGAAAAGACTCAGAGATTATGACTTATGCTGCAGATTTACAAATGGATGCAGATATAAACAAGATCTCGGAGATGGAATTCAGGCTAGCAATTGTGAAGACAATGGCTAGAATGGAGAAATCAATTAATGGCAACATAGAGTCTCTAAGGGCAGAAATGGAAGGTGAATTGGCAGAAATTAAAAATGCTATCAATGAGATCCAATCCAATCCAGATAATCTAACAGCTAGGGTAACTGAGACAGAAGAGAGAATAAGTGACCTGGAAGACAATATAATAGATAAAAAGGGAAAAGAGGAGGCCAGGGAAAAACAACTCAGAATCCATGAAAATAGAATCAGAGAAATAAGTGACATCATGAGGCGTTCCAATGTCAGAATAACTGGAATCCCGGAGGGAGTGGGGAGAGAGAGAGGACTAGAAGATGTATTTGAGCAAATCATAGCTGAGAACTTCCCTAATCTGGGGAATGAAACAAATATTCGAGTCCTAGAGGCAGAGAGGACCCATCCTAAGATCAAGGATAACAAGCCAACACCCTGGCATGTAAACTTGCAAATCTTAGAACCAAGAAAACCATCTTAAGGGCAGTTAGGGGGAAGAGAGTCCTTACGTACAGAGGGAGGAACATCAGAATAACGTCAGACCTATCCACAGAGACCTGGCAAGCCAGAAAGGCCTGGCAAGACATATTCAGGGTACTAAATGAGAAGAACATGCAGCCAAGAATACTTTATCTGGCAAGGCTTTCATTTAGAATGGATGGAGAGATGCAGAGCTTCCACGACCGGCAGAAGATGAAAGAATATGTGACCACTAAGCCGGCCCTGCAAGAAATATTAAGGGGGGTTCTATAAAAGGAGAAAGACCCCAAGAGTGATCTACAACAGAAATTTACAGGGACAATCTATAAAAACAACGTCTTCACAGGCAACATGATGACAATTAATTCATATCTTTCAATAATCACTCTCAACGTGAATGGCCTAAACGCTCCCATAAAACGGCACAGGGTTGCAGATTGGATAAAAAGACAGGACCCATCCATATGCTGTCTACAAGAGACTCATTTTGAACCTAAACATACATCCAGACTGAAAGTGAAGGGATGGAGATCTATCTTCCATGTCAGTGGACCTCAAAAGAAAGCTGGGGTAGCAATTCTTATCTCAGACAAATTAGATTTTAAACTAAAGTCTGTAATAAGAGACACAGAAAGACACGATATCATTCTTAAAGGGTCTATCCAACAAGAAGATCTAACAAATGTAAGTATCTATGCCCCCAACATGGGAGCAGCCATCTACATGAGCCAACTGTTAACCAAAATAAAGAGTCATATTGATAACAATACGTTAATTGTACGAGACCTCAATACTCCACTCTCAGCAATGGACAGATCATCTAAGCAGAAAATCAACAAGGAAACAAGAGCTTTGAAAGATATACTGGACCAGATGTACTTCATAGATATCTACAGAACATTCCACCCTAAAACAACAGAATACTCATTCTTCTCGAGCGCACATGGAACTTTCTCCAGAATAGACCATATACTGGGTCACAAATCAGGTCTCAACCAATACCAAAAGATTGAGATTATTCCCTGCATATTCTCAGACCACAATGCTCTACAACTGAAACTCAATCACAAGAAAAAATTTGGCAGAAATTCAAACACTTGGAACCTAAAGACCACTCTGCTCAAGAATGTTTGGGTCAACCAAGAAATCAAGGAAGAACTTAAACAATTCATGGAAATCAATGAGAATGAAAACACATTGGTCCAAAACCTACGGGATACTGCAAAGGCGGTCCTAAGGGGGAAATACATAGCCATCCAAGCCTCACTCAAAAAAATAGAAAAATCCCGAATTCACCAACTAACTCTACACCTTAAAAAACTAGAGAAAAAGCAACAAACGACCCCTAAGCCACACATTAGAAGAGAAATAATTAAAATTAGAGCAGAAATCAATGAATTAGAAACCAGAAACACAGTAGATCAGATCAATGAAACTAGAAGTTGGTTCTTTGAAAGAATTAATAAGATGGATAAACCACTGGCCAGACTTACCCAAAAGAAAAGAGAAAGGACCCAAATTAATAAAATTATGAATGAAAGGGGAGAGATCACGACTAAGACCAAGGCAATAGAAACAATTATTAGAAATTATTATCAACAACTATATGCCAATAAACTGAGCAATCTGGATGAAATGGAGGCCTTTCTGGAACCTATAACCTGCCAATACTGAAACAGGAAGAAATTGACAACATGAATAGGCCAATAACCAGTAACGAGATTGAAGCAGTGATCCAAAACCTCCCAAAAAACAAAGAGTCCAGGGCCTGATGGATTCCCTGGGGAATTCTACCAAACATTCAAAGAAGAAATAATACCTATTCTTCTGAACCTGTTTCAAAAACTAGAAACAGGAGGAAAACTTCCAAACTCATTCTATGAGGCCAGCATTACCTTAATCCCCAAACCAGGCAAAGACCCTATCAAAAAGGAGAATTTCAGACCAATATCCCTGATGAATATGGATTCCAAAATCCTCAACAAAATCCTAGCTAATAGGATCCAACAATACATTCAAAGGATCATCCACCACGACCAAGTGGGATTTATCCCCGGGATGCAAGGGTGGTTCAACATTCGCAAATCAATCAATGTGATAGAACACATTAATAAGAGGAGGGAGAAGAACCATATGGTCCTCTCAATTGATGCAGAAAAAGCATTTGACAAAATACAACATCCTTTCCTGATTAAAACTCTCCAGAATATAGGGATAGAGGGAACTTCCTCAAGCTCATAAAATCCATCTATGAAAAACTCACAGCGAATATCATCCTCAATGGGGAAAAGCTGAGAGCCTTTCCCTTAAGATCAGGAACACGTCAAGGGTGCCCACTCTCACCACTGTTGTTCAACATAGTAATAGAAGTCCTAGCAACAGCAATCAAACAAAAAGAAATAAAAGGCATTCAAATTGGCAAAGAAGAAGTCAAATTCTCTCTTTTCGCAGATGACATGATCCTTTATGTGGAAAACCCAAAAGACTCCACGCCCAAATTACTAGAACTCATCCAGCAATTCAGTAATGTGGCAGGATACAAAATCAATGCACAGAAATCAGTTGCTTTCTTATACACTAACAACGCAACTGTAGAAAGAGAAATTAAAGAAACGATTCCATTTACAATAGCACCAAAAACCATAAGATACCTCGGAATAAACCTAACCAAAGAGGTAAAGGATCTATACTCTAGGAACTACAAAACACTCATGAAAGAAATGGAAGAAGACACAAAAAGATGGAAAAATATTCCATGTGCATGGATCGGAAGAACAAACATTGTTAAAATGTCTATGCTACCCAGAGCAATCTGTACCTTCAATGCCATCCCCATCAAAATTCCAATGACATTTTTCCAAGTGCTGGAACAAACAATCCTAAAATTTGTATGGAATCAGAAAAGACCCCGAATCGCCAAGGAGATGTTGAAAAAGAAAAACAAAGCTGGGGGCATCACATTGCCTGATTTCAAGGTATATAACAAAGCTGTGATCACCAAGACAGCATGGTACTGGCACAAAAACAGACATACAGACCAATGGAACAGAATAGAGAACCCAGATATGGACCCTCAACTCTATGGTCAAATAATCTTTGACAAAGCAGGAAAAAACATGCAATGGAAAAAAGACAGTCTGTTCAATAAATGGTGCCGGGAAAATTGGACAGCCACATGCAGAAGAATGAAACTCGACCATTCTCTAACACCATTCACAAAGATAAACTCAAAGTGGATGAAAGACCTCAATGTGAGACAGGAATCCATCCAAATCCTAGAGGAGAACATAGGCAGTAACCTCTTTGACATCGGCCACAGCAACTTCTTTCAAGATACATCTCCAAAAGCTAGTGAAACAAAAGCAAAAATGAACTTTTGGGACTTCATCAAGATCAAAAGCTTCTGCACAGCAAAGGAAACAGTCAACAAAACAAAGAGGCAACCCACAGAATGGGAGTAGGTATTTGCAAATGACACTACAGATAAAGGGCTGGTATTCAAGATCTATAAAGAACTTCTCAAACTCAACACCCAAAAAACAAATAATCAAGTCAAAAAGTGGGCAGAAGAGATGAACAGACACTTCTCTGAAGAAGACATACAAATGGCTAACAGACACATGAAAAAATGTTCATCATCATTAGCTATCAGGGAAATCCAAATCAAAACCACACTGAGATACCACCTTACACCAGTTAGCATGGCAAAAATGGACAGGGAAAGAAACAACAAATGTTGGAGAGGCTGTGGAGAAAGGGGAACCCTCTTACACGGTTGGTGGGAATGCAAGTTGGTACAGCCAGTTTGGAAAACAGTGTGGAAGTTCCTCAAAAATTTAAAAATAGAGCTACCCTATGACCCAGCAATCGCACTCCTGGGTATTGACCCCAAAGACACAGATGTAGTGAAAAGAAGGGCCATATGCACCCCAGTGTTCATAGCAGCAATGTCCGCAATAACCAAACTGTGGAAAGAGCCGAGATGCCCTTCAACAGATGAATGGATAAAGAAGATGTGGTCCATATATACAATGGAATATTACTCAGCCATCAGAAAAGATGAACACCCAACTTTTACATCAACATGGATGGGACTGGAGGAGATTATGCTAAGTGAAATAAGTCAAGCAGAGAAAGTCAATTATCATATGGTTTCACTTATTTGTGGAACATAAGGAATAACATGGAGGACATTAGGAGAAGGAAGGGAAAAATGGGTGGGGGGAATTGGAGGGAGAGATGAACCATGAGAGACTATGGACCTGAGAAACAAACAGGGTTTTAGAGGGGAGGGGGGAGTGGGGATTGGTTAGCCCAGTGATGGGTATTAAGGAGGGCACTTACTGCATGGAGCACTGGGTGTTATACGAAAATAATGGATCGTGGATCACTACATCAAAAACTAATGATGTATTGTATGGTGACTAACATAACATAATAAAATTAAAAAAAAAAAAAAGAAGAAAGAGAAAGTTACTGCTTCCTAAGGGAAAAGAGAAAAGTACCTGCCTAGCTATCTATGACATCACCAAAGGGCAAAGCCTTACATTCTTCAATCTCCTGAACAAAATTCAGTAACAAAAAATTAAAAGTTAAAGTTATAGAACAAAATGACACCATGTGCCTCCTGACACAATACACTGAGAACCAAACATCATTTCAGTGATATTCCTTGACAAAAAGCATAAAGTGAATGTAATCATGAAGAAACATCACAAAAACTGAAATTCAAGGACATTCTATAAAATGACTGTTATCATCTTCAAAACTATTTTTTCTACACAAAGTCTAAGAAACTACTGCAAATTGAAGCAAACTAAACAAACATAGTAGCTCAAGACAACATGATTAGGGATTGGATCCTGGACCAAATTCTTTTCTTTTTTTCAATAAATCGCACTCAATGGTATAATTGGTGAAAAAAGAATATGGTTTTAGGAAACACATACTGAATTACACAGGATTCATGAGGCAACTTATTGTCCAATGGTTTAAAAAAATGTATGTACACATATATACATATAAATATATTAAGTATAAATATAAAAAATAAAAATACAAGCAATGGTATTTCCTGATATTTATCCAAAGGAGTTGAAAACATGCCCACACAAAAATTTGCATGTAGATGTGTATAGAGCTTTATTCATAATTGCCAAATCTTAGATGCAACCAAGTGTCCTTCAGTAGGTAAATGGATAAATAAACTGCTACATTCAAACAATGGAATGTTATTCTGAAATGAAATGAGGTATCAAACCATGAAAAGACATGGAGAAACCTTAAATGCATATTACTAATGGACATAAGCCAATCTGAAAGGCCATATACCGTACGATTCCAATTATTCATGTTCTGGAAAAGGTAAAACTATGGACACAGTAAAATGATCAGTGGTTGCCAGAGGCATGGAGAAGGGGTGAATAGGAAGAACACAGAAGCCTTTTGAGGCAGTGAAAATACTCTATATGACACTATAATGAGATTACATGTCATTATTCATTTTTCCAAGCCCAAAGAATATTTAACACCAAGAGTGAAATAATGTAACTATGGACTTTGGGTGATTATTGTATGTCAGTATAGGTTCATTAATTGTGACAAATGTACCACTCTGGTAGGGAATGTTCATTAACAGGGAAGGCTATGCATGTGTAGGCGTAAGGGATATATGAGAAATCTCTATGTGTTCTTCTCAAATTTGTTGTGAATGTAAAACTGCTCTTAAAAAAATCTTTAGAAAGGGTCAAACAAACTTAGCATCATCAATAATGAATGGGATAAACCAGTCTTTTGTGCTTCCTGATGTGATGCAAGGACACAGCATCACCTATGTAGTCTTTTTGCTAAAAATGCTTAAATTAATCATGGAGAAACAGACAAGCTCAAATTGTGGCACATATGCAGGACAACTGCCTGGACTCATGAGAACTGCCAATATTGAAAAAATTTTAAGAAGGGATGAGGTGATGCTATTCTAGATTTAAAAAGTTTAAAGGGGCATTACAACTAAATACAGTGCATGATCCTTGACTGGATCCTGTAACAAAACAAATAAAAAACTTTGAAAGATGCTGTCAAGACAATTTTGAAACTTTGGGACAGTATGTTAGATAACAGAATTGTATCAGTGTTAAATTTCTCTGAATGTGATGGAAGTAATGCCCTTGTTCTTGAGAAATAATGAAGTGAAGTGTTCAAGGCTGAAGTGTCGTAATATCTGCAAGTTACTTCCAAATGGTTCAGCAATACATACATATTATTATAATTATATATATAATAACATATATAATATTAATACATAACATAAAAACACGTATACATTTATAAAGAAAGAAATTATATGTAGCAAAATAAAAAATGGATGGATCTAAATGAAGGATGTCTTTTGACTTTTCTGTAGAGTTGAAATTTTATAAAATAAAAAAAACCTGAAGAAAAATAATGTTTTCATATATAAAGCTTATCCTCACTGCTAATTATAAATTCTGCTGGTAAATTCACAAAGAAATCAATGCATTCGCTGTATTTTTTTTTTTTTTGCAGAACATATTCTGAAAAATAAAAGAAAGAAAAAAGAGAGTAATTAAAAGAATTGAAAAAGAAATACCATCCAAAGAAAAGTATATTAAACAAAATAGACTTTAAATGCAAAAAGTAAAATGGGTCACTCAAATGATAATAGATGCATGTATTTTAGACTTGTATGGACATAATAACAAAGTGTCAAATATACAAAGCAAAAATTATAGAACTATAATAATTTGACAAATCCACCATCAAAGAGGGGGATTTTAAATTTACCTCTTTCAGCAACTGCTAGATCTAGCAAATAAACAAAATTAATAGGGATATAGAAGACAAATAAACAATACAATGAATTTAATGGAACTTATAGAACTCCACATTCAACAGGTAGAATATACAAAATCTTTTCAGGCACATATGAAACACTTATAAATTGATCATGTTTTCTAGAACATAAGGCAAATCTCAAATATTAAATAAACAGTATCATATAAACCATGTTATCTGTACTAAGTAAAATTAAACGAGAAGAATAACAAAATGTGAAACTAAAAAATATCCATGTACCCATGTCTTGGTTTCTAAATACTGCACCCCACTTAAAGGAATCACAGCTCCACATAGAAAGAGTCAATAAGGCAGGGAATAAAAGACAAGCCTGAAAGTAAAGAACTAAGAAAATGTTGATGTCAAAGTATCAGAATGATGGGAGCAGATCAAATGGAGAGAGAAGCCAGCTTGAATGGATTGCCACTGGTTAAATCTGAGATAATTTGAGCATTAAAATAAATAATGATAGCAATAAGGTATGCATGAAATAAAGTAAAAATGAACAGGTCCAAAATAATGTAAATAAGTAGACAGAAGTAGAAGTAGAATACAAATTTATATCTGTAGCAAAAATGATGGAATTTCAAAATTACCATATTGCAGCCATCATACTAATAACTGTTTCAGTCAAGATTTACCAATGGATATTGAAACCAGTGGATTTTGGAGGGAGGAGTTAAGATGGTGGAGCAGTAGGGGGACTCTAAGGTTGTGCCCTCCCTCAAATACAGCTAGATACTTATCAAATCATTATGAACACCCACAACATCAATCTGATGAAACAAAAATTGCAAGTCTACAAGTAGAAAAGCGACTACATTTGGAAGATTAAGAGTTGCAGAGAGTGGACTTGGGGGAGATACAGCTGTGGATACCGTGGCAGGGAGGGAGCCCTGCTTACAGAGGCCACGGCAAAGTACTATAAGGAGCAGAGTGCAAAATCTGAACCTCTAGAAGTCCGCTACCATGGGGGAATGACCCTGGCTTAAAGGTGCTCAGGTGGGAAAGTAGGTCAGAACCCCAGGAGAGAGAATGTGGTCTAAGGATCCCCTGGGTCATAAGAAGACCAGGTGGCGCCAACGTGCTGCACTGTTCCCAGACATAGGAGAGAGGAATCCTGCTTAGCCAGTCTTTGTACAGGCTTTCTGCTCTGTTTTGCTATAAACTACAAACCGCAGAGTGGTCGTGAGACTATGTTCCTGGATTGGCCGGCAAACAGCAAAAGTGCAGCAAGACCCTCCACCAGAGCAACAAGACAGGTCCACAACACAGGAGTCCCTAAAATTTGCAGTTTTGAAACTCAGTCGTGTACCTGACATGAAAAAAACTTGGACACAGGTGGGGTGAACACAGGGTTCTGACGGAAACTGGAGACATCAGAAGAGTGGTTGATTGCTCTTCTTTGAAGGCTCACTGAAGAGTGGGGGGCTTGAACATTCAGCTCCAAGGCTAGACATCAGGGCGCCACCATTTTCATCCTGCCCATCAGTGCTGTAAGCCTTCATGAAGAAAAGCAACACCACATAGTGGAGGCTGGAATCACCTGCACCAAGCCCCAACCCCCAGCACCCTCGAAGCAAGTCCACCTGAATACCAGCACAACAGGCACCTCCCCCAAAAGATGAACACAAACACCTCCCTCTCACCAAATCTACTGATCATTGAGTACTGCAAGGTTTAGCTCTAAGGGAAATAGGATCTTGCTTCCTTTTTAGTTTTATTCTTTATTATTTCTTCATTTATTTTCTTATTTTTTTCAATACCTTCTCTAACTCATTATTATTCTTTTAGTTTTTATTTGTGTATTATATAAATATGTTTCCTTATTTTTTGTTTACTTTCATTTTATTTCATTATTTTCGGGGGTGTCTAGATTCTTTTAACAATGAGACCAACACACCCAGGATCTAGTCTTTATGTTTTTTGTTTTTTGCTTTTTCTTTCTTCTTTTCTTTTCTGAACAAAATGATGAGACAGAGAAATTCACCAAAGAAAGAACAGGAAGTAGAACTCACGGCCAGGGATTTAATCAATAGAGATATAAGTAAGAGGCCTGAACTAGAATTTAAAACAGAGATTATAAGGATACTAACTGGGCTTGATAAGAGGATAGAAGACAATAAAGAATCCCTTATAGCAGAGATAAAAGAACTATAATCTAGTCACCCCCAAAATTAAAATGCCTTAATGGAGATTGAAACCAGAATGGATGCCATAAAAGCAAAGATGGATGAAGTCGGGGAAGGAGTCAGTGATACAGAAGATAAAATTATGGAAAATAATGAAGCTGAAAAGAAGAGGAAAAGAAAGTAATGGACCATGAAGGTAGGCCGATGAAGGTAGACTTAGGGAACTCAGTGACTTATTAAAAGGTAGTAACATTCGTATCATAGGAGGCCCAGAAGATGAAGAAAGAGAAAAATGGGCAGAAGGATTATTCGACCAAATTGTAGCTGAAAACCTAATCTGGGAAAGGACGCAGACATCAAAATCCAAAAAGGACAGAGAACTCCCATTAAATTAAAAAAATGCTGAACATTACCAAGGCATATAATACTCACATTCACAAAATACATAGACAATAAAAGAATCCTGAAAGCAGCAAGGGAAAGAAAGTCCTTAACCTACAAGAAAAAACAGATCAGGTTCACAGCAGATTTGTCCAGAGAAACATGGAAGGCCAGAAGGCAGTGGCAGGAAACATTCAACGTGCTAAATGTGAAAAATATGCAGCCAGGAATTCTTTACCCAGCAAGGCTGTCAATCAGAATAGGAGAGATAGTTTCCCAGACAGAGAAAAACTAAAGGAGTTAGTGACCACTAAGCCAGCAGTGCAAGAAATTTTAAGGGGGACTGTTTCAGTGTAGAAAAAAAGACCAAAGGCAACAAAGACTAGAAAGGACCAGAGAACATCACCAGAAATACCAACAGTACAGATAACACAATAGCACTAAATTCACATCTTTCAATAATCACTCTGAATGTAAATGGACTAAAGGCTCCAATAAAAAGATACAGGGTAACAGAATGGATTAAAAAAAAAAAAAGACCCATCTATATGCTACTTACAAGAGACTCATTTTAAACTTAATGACACCTGCAGATTTAAAGTGAGGAGATGGAGAACCCTCTATCATGCTAATGGACATCAAAACAAAACTGGAGTAACCATATTTACATCAGACAAACTAGACTTTAAACCGAAGACTTTAACAAGAGATGAAGAAGGACACCATCTAAAAATTAGGAGGTCTATCCAACAAGAAGATCTAACAACTGTAAATATTTATGCCCCCAACTTGGGAGTACCCAAATATATACATCAATTAATAACAAAAAGAAACTCATTGATAATAATACAATAGTAGTAAGGGGTTTTAACACCACACTAACAGCAACAGACATATCATGTAAGCAGATAATCAACAAGGAAAGAATAGCTTCAAATGACACACTGAAGTGGATGCACTTAACAGATATATTCAAACCCTTTCAACCTAAATCAGCAGAAAACAGAAGCTTTTCAAGTGCACGTGGAACATTCTTCAGAATAGATCACATATCTATAGGTCACAAATCAGGCCTCAACAAGTACAAAAAGATCAATATCATGTCATACATATTTTCAGGCAACAACTTTATTTTTTTTAAAGATTTTATTTATTTGACAGAGAAAGACACAGAGAGAGAGGGAACACAAGCAGGGGGAATGGGAGAGGGAGAAGCAGGGGTCCCATTGAGCAGGGAGCCCGATGAGGGGCTCGATCCCAGGACTCTGGGATCATGACCTGAGCCTAAGGCAGACAGTTAACAACTGAGCCACCCAGGCGTCCCCAGGCGACAACTTTATAAAAGCTGAAGTCAACCACAAGAAAAACTATAAAAAGACCTTCGATACATAGAGGTTAAAGAACATCTTACTAAAGAATGAATGAGTCAACCAGGAAATTAAAGAAGACATTAAAGAAGTACATGGAAGCAAATGAGAATGAAAACACGACAGTCCAAAACCTTGGGATGTACCAAAGGCAGTCCTAAGAGGGAAGTATACTGCAATACAGGCCTATCTCAAGAAGCAAGAAACATCTCAAATACACTACCTAAACTTACATCTAAAGGAGCTAGAAAAAGAACAGCAAATAAAGCCTAAAGCCAGGAGAATAAGAGAAATAACAATGATTAGAGCAGAAATAAATCATACAGAAACAAACAAACAAGAAAGAACCCAAGTAGAACAGATGAAAGAAAGTAAGAGATGGTTCTTTGAAAAAAAAAAATAATAAAATTGATAAGTGCCTAGCCAGACTTATCAAAAAAGAAAGATAAAGGACCCAAATAGAAAAAAAATCATGAAAGAAAGAGGAGAGATAGTATCCAACACCACAAAAATACAAATAATCATAGATTATATTATGAAAAATTGTATGCCAACAAAATGGGCAATCTGGAAGAAATGGACAAATTGCTAGAAACATAAAAACTACTGAAACTGAAACAGAAGAAATAGAAAATTTGAAAAGACCCATAACCAGGAAAGAAATTGAAAGAATACTGAAAATTTTGAAAGTAATTAAAAATCTCCCAACAAACAAGACCAGGGAGAGATGGCTTCCCAGAGGAATTCCACCAGACATTTAAGGAAGAGATAATATCTATAATTGTCAAATTGTTCCAAAAAATAGAAATGAAAGGAAAACTTCCACATTCCTTCTACAAGGCTAGCATTACCTTGATTCCAAAACCAGAAAAAGACTCCAGTAAAAAGGAGAATTACAGGCCAATATCCCTGGTGAATATGGATGCAAAAATTCTCAAGAAGGTACTAGCAAATCAAATCCAACAGTACATTAAAAGGACTATTTACCACGATCAACTGGAATTTATTCTTGGGTTGCAGGGGTGGTTCAATATTCAAAAATCAATCAATGTGATACAACACATTAATAAACAAAAGGATAAGAACCAGATAATCCTGTCAATAGAGGCAGAAAAAGCATGACAAAATACAGCTGCAATTCTTAATAAAAACACTCAACAAAGTAGGGATAGAAGAAACATACCTCAACATCATAAAGGCCATATACGAAAGACCCACAGTTAACATCATCCTCAAAGGGGAAAAACTGAGAACGTTTCCTCTATGGTCAGGAACAAGATACAGATTTCCACTCTCACCATATTTAACATAGTACTGGAAGACATAGCTTCAGCAGTCAGACAAGAAAAAGAAATAAAAGGGCATCCAAATCGGTAAGGAAGAAGTCAAACTTTCAGTATTTGCAGACAACATGATACTCTATGTGAAAGACTCCACCAAAAAATTGCTAGAACTAATATATGAATTCAGCAAAATCATAGGATAGGAAATCAACATACAGAAATCTGTTGCATTTCTATACAGCAATAATGAAGAAAGAGAAAAAGAAATCAAGGAATCGATCACATTACAATTGCACCAAAAACCATATGATACGTAGGATGAAACTTAACCAAAGAGTTCAAGGATTTATACTCTGAGAACTACAGAACGCTTACGAAAAAAATTGGAGAGTACACAAAGAAATGGAAAAGCATTCCACATTCAGGGACTGGAAGAACATTGTTAAAGTGTCTATACTAGGGCTCCTGGGTGGCTCAGCTGGTTTAAGAGTCTGCCTTTGGCTGCGATCATGATCCCAGGGTCCTGGGATCAAGCCCTGCTTCGGGCTCCCTGCTCAGCGAGGCATCTGCTTCTCCCTTCTCCCTCTGCCCCTCCCCCTGCTTGTGCTCTTTCTCTCTCTCTTTCTCTGTCTCTCTCTCTCTCTGATAAATAAATAAAGTCTATAGTACAGACAGCAATGTACACATTCAATGCAATCCCTATCAAAATACCCTCAACATTTTTCACAGAGCTGAAACAAACAATCATAAAATTTGTATGGAACCACAAAAGACCCAGGATAGCCAAAGGAATGTTGAAAAAGAAAGCCAAAGTGAGAGGCATCAGAATTCTAGACTTCAAGCTGTATTACACAGCTGTAGCCATCAAGACAGTGTGGTACTGGCACAAAAACAGACACATAGACCAACTGAACAGAATAGAAAACCCAGAAATGGACCCTCAACTCTATGGTCAACTAATCTTCGACAAAGAAGGAAAGAATATCCAATTGAAAAAAGACAATCTCTTCAAAAAATGGTGTTACGAAAATTGGACAGCCACATGCAGAAGAATGAAACTGGACCACTGTCTTATACAATATATAAAAATAAATCAAAATGGATGAAAGACCTAAATGTGAGAAAGGAACCTATCAAAATCTTAGAGAACACAGGCAGCACCCTCTGACCCCGGGCATAGCAAATTCTTACTAGACACGTCACCAGAAGCAAGGGAAATAAAAGTAAAAATGAACTAATAGGACTTCAAGATAAAAAGCTTCTGCACAGCGAAGGAAAAAATCAAGAAAACTAAACGGCAGCCTACAGAATGGGAGAATATATTTGCGAATGACAGACAATAAAGGGTTAGTATTCAAAATCTATAAAAAACTTATCAAACTCAATACCCACAAAACAATTAATCCAGTTAAGAAATGGGCAAAAGACATATATAGACACTTTTCCAATGAAGACATCCAGATAGCCAACAGACACATTAAAAATGCTCAGCATCACTCATCATCAGGGAAACACAAATCAAAATCACTATGAGATATCACCTCTCACCTGTCAGAATGGCTAAAATTAACAACACAAAAAACAACAGGTGTTGGTAAGGCTGTGAAGAAAGGGGAACACTCTTGTACTATTGGTGGGAATATAAAGTTGTGCAGACACTCAGGAGAATAGTACGGAGGTTCCTCAAAAGTTTGAAAATAGAACTCCCCTATGATCCAGCAATTGCACTACTAGGTATTTAACCAAAGGATAGAAAAATACAGATTCAAAGGGACACATGCTCCCTGATGTTGATAGCAGCATTATCAACAATAGCCAAACTATGGAATGAGTCCAAATGTCCACTGACTGATGAACGGATAATGAAAATGTGGTGTGTGTGTGTGTGTATGTGTACATATATATACACATACACACACACAATGGAATATTATTTACCCATCAAAAAGAATGAAATCTTGCCATTTCCAATGACGTGAATGGAGGCAGAGTATATTATGCTAAACGAAGTAAGTCAGAGAAAAACCAATAACATATGATTTCGCTCAGATGTGGAATTTAAGAAACAAAACAGTTGAACATATGGGAGGGGCAATAAAAAATAAAAAGAAAGAGGGAAACAAACTATAAGAGACTCTTAAAGATAGAGAACAAACTGAAGGCTGATGGAGGAGGTGGTGGGGTATGGGCACTTGTTATGATGAGCACTGGGTGTTGCATTTAAGTAATGAGTCACTGAATTGTATTCCTGAAACCAATACTGTACTATATGTTGACTAACTAGAATTTAAATAAAAATTTGAAAAGAAACAAAATTAAGTATTATCATATGATTCAGCAAGTCCCCTTTAGGTATATATATGAAGGAAATAAAATCACTAATCTTGAAGAGACACGTGCACCCCCAGTTCACTGCATCATTATTTACAATAAGCAAGACATGGAAACAACCTAGGTCTCCACTGACAGATGAAAAGATAAAGAAAATACAATGTAAATATAAAAATGATATATTACTCAGCCATAAGAAATCCTGCCATTTCCAACCCAATGGATAAAACTTGAGGGCATTATACTAAGTGAATTATGTTAGATAGAGAAAAACACTACATGATCTTACTTATACATGGAATCTTACTAAAAAGAAAACAAACTCATAAATACAGAGAGTACATTGGTAGTTTCCAGAGATTGGAGGGTGGGAGAAATTGGTGAAAGTGGTCAAAGGGTATAAACTTTCAGTTGTAACATGAATAAGTTCTGGATATCTAATACATATATAGCATGACATACATTATACTATAGTTAATAATATAGTTATAGTATACATATTTATTACAATTATAGTTATAGTATAGTTATAGTATAGTTCACATTATAGTTTAATGACTATAATTAACAGTCCTATATTGTATACTTAAAAGTTGCTGAGAGTAGATATTAACAGTTCTCACCACACAGTGGTCACCTGGTTGGCTCAGTCGGTTAAGCATCCAACTCTTGAGTTCGGCTGAGGTCATGATCTCAGGGTCAGGAGATTGAGCCCTGCACTGGGCTCTGTGCTGAGCATGGAGCCTGCTTAAAATTCTCTCCCTTTCTCTCTGCCCCTCCCGCTCGCGTGCTCTCTCTCTCTAAAAAAATAATTAAAAAAAAAAAAAGTTCTCACCACAGAGGAAAAAAAATGATAACTGTGTGAGATGACTGTGAAAACTTATTGTGGTAATTATTTTGTAATATATAGATAGAGCAAATCACCTTACCGTATACCTTAAACTTGCAACAATGTTATATGCCAAATATATTTCAATAAAGCTAGACAAAAAAGAACTATTTATATAGCTTGCATTGTCCATTTGAAATATATGTTCTTCCAAACACATCCCTTTTTCATTGATTATAATTGGATAATCTTGAAAATAAAGGTTTATGAAACAAAAACTGGAACAATGTCAAATTTCTATTTTGACACATGTAGTGAGATTATTTAAGAGAAAGTCATCCTTCTGAGGAAATATGCACTGAAGTATTTCCCAGTAAACGAGCATGATATCTGCTAGGAACTCTTAAATAGCTCAGAGAGAGAGAGGAAGAGGGGGAAGGGCAGAGGAAGAGGGGAAGGTAGAGGAGAGGAGATGGGTGGGGGAGGAGTAAAGGAAAAAAGAGCAGGGAGAGGGAGAAGGGGTATGAGAGGGAGAAAAAGAAATAGAGAATAAAAAAAGCAAGCAAACACCCCCAGATAAATGTTAACTGGTGGATCTGGGTAAAGAGTATATGGGAGTTCTTTGTAATATTCTTTTTTTTTCTAACAATTTTTTTGAATTGTAAAATTAGATCAAAATAAAAAGTTTAGAGGAGGATGAGTTAAGATGGTGGAGTAGTTGGGGGACCCTATGCTTGCCTTGTCCCTTGAACACAGATAAATATAAAATCATTCTGAACACCCAAGAAATTGCTCTGAGGACTGAGAACAAACTGCACATGTAGAGGGAGAAAAGCGCCACATCATGGAAGGTAGGAGCTGCAGACAGTTGATTTGGGGGAGAAGAGAATTGCAGGTGCTTCGGAAGGGAGGGAGGCCTTATCACAGAGCGAGGATCGAGAGAGAAAGAGAGAGAGAGAAACCAACATGCAGGAGATTACACAAGAAACACACTTCCCCAAAACCACTGACTGTGAAAAGGAGAGGGGCTGATTATTTTTTGTTTTTACAAGCAGTGGAGCTCAAAGTCTGAAGTTTCAGAAGTCTGCGCCATCGCTGGGGTTGTGCCAGGTGGGCACAGTAGTGTTCGTCTAGGGAAGAGGGTAGAGGCCCAGAAGTGGACAGCATGGTCTGAGGATACCCTCGTTTGCACTGGGAGAGACAGTTCCCCTCTTTGGGAGAGGTGGCATAACCTGAGAGGGGATGAAACAGACAATGGGCACCATTGAGCAGCACTGTTAATTAGCAAACTAGCAGAGGAACCTGCTGAAGGCAGCTAACCTGGATGCCGGCTTTTGGCTGAGGTCTACCATAAATGCCGAACCCCTGCACAGTCATGCGGCTGCTTTTCTGGGACAAACTGACCTGAGCCACAGTGTGGTGAGACCTTCCCCAGAGAATCAATGTGGGTTTGCACCTTGCCAGGTTCCTAAAATTTGTTGGAGTTTTGAAACCCAGCTGCACCCTTGAAATAAAACACAGGAATACTGTGCCACCAGACAGGTGGATGGCACAGACACAGACAGGGTTCTGATGGAATCTTGGGACATACAGGGGGAGATAGTTCGCTCTTCTGTGAGGGCTTCCTGAACAGGAGCAGGCATGAACTCCCCTCTTTGGGGACATGAGAGTGGGGTGAGGCCATTTCCCTCCCATCCATCAGCACAGACAGACTTCAGTGAACAAACAACACAGCACCCCCAGAGGAAGCTGCAGTTGCTTATAACAATCCCCACCCCACTGTACCTTGTAGATGCATCTCCACTAGGCCAAGTCCACCTGAGAACCAGCACAGCAGGCCCCTCTCCCAGAAGACCAGCACAAACCCCCTGCACAAAGTCTACTGATCATAGAGTACTGGAAAACTTCAGCTTTGCGGGAAATAGGATCTAGCCATTTTTAACAAGCACATCAAAACACACCTAGTTAAAACCCACCACTCAATGTCCAACGTCCAAACACTCCCCACTGTAGGCAAGGAGAAACTCTGCAGAGGACTGACCTAAGTGAAGGAGCAGCCAAAACACAGCAGCAGAGTACACACAAAATACACCAAAAAAAACTTCCTGAAGTGCCAAGCTCTGGACAGTATATAATCTTTCTTAATTTAGCCATTACTCTCAGGAGCAGGAAATGTAACAGTTCTTTCTGAACACACAGAAGATAGAGATCTAAGCAAAATGTCAAGACAGAGGAATCTATCCCACAAGAAAGACCAAGAGGTAATGGCCACTGATCTAATCAAAACAGTTATAAGTAATATGCCTGAACAACAATCTTAAGGATGCTAGCTGGACTTGAGAAAAAGCATAGAATACACTAGGGAATACTTTACAGCAGAGATAAAAGATCTACAAACTAGTCAGGCAGAAATAAAAAAAGCTATAACCAAGATGCACAACCAACTGGATGCAATGACCACAAGGATGGAAGAAGCTGAGAAACGAAATCAGTCATACAGAAGATAAAATTATGGAAAATAATGAAGTTGAAAAGAAGAAGGAAAGAAAAATACTGGATCACGAATGTAGACTTAGGGACTCAGTGACTCCATAAAGTGTAATAACATTTGTATCATAGCAGTCCCAGAAGAAGAGAAGGGAAAAGGGGCAGAAGGTTTATTTGAGGGTATTATAGCTGAAAACTGCCTAATCTGGAGAAGGACACAGACATCGAAATCCAGGAGGCACAAAGAACTACCATCAAAATCAACAAAAGCAAGCCAACACCAAGATACAGCACGGTGAAATTTACAAAATACACAGATAAGGAAAGAATCTTGTAAGCAGCAAGGGAAAAAAATTCCTTAACCTAGAAGAGAAAACAAATCAGCTTTGCATCAGATGGATCCACAGAAACTTAACAGGCCAGAAGAGAGTGGCATGATATACTCAATGTGCTGAATGGGAAAAATATGCAGCCAAGAATTCTTTATCCATTAAGGCTGTCATTCAGAATAGAAGAAGAGAGAGAGTTTCCCAGACAAACAAAAACTAAAGGAGTTCATGACCACTAAGCCAGCTGTGAAAGAAATTTTAAGGGGGACTGTGTGAGTGGAGAAAATGAGACGAAAAGCAACAAAGACTAGAAAGTAACAGAGAAAATATCCAGAAATACCAACTTCACAGTTAATACAATGGCACTAAATTCATATCTATCAATAATCAATCTGAATGTAAATGGACTATATTCTCCAATCAAAAGACAAAAGGTATCAGAATGGATAAAAAAAAAAAAACAAGACCTATCTATATGCTGCTTAAAAGAGACTCATTTTACAACTAAAGACACCTGCAGATTCAAAGTGAGGGGATGGAGAGCCTTTCATCATGCTAATGGATGTCAAAAGAAAGCCAGAGTGTCAATACTTATATCAGAAAACTAGATTTTAAACCAAAGACTGTGAGAAGAGATGAAGAAGGGAACCATATCATAATTAAGGGATCTATCCAACAAGAATTTCTAACAATTGTAAATATTTATCCCCAATTTGGGACCCAAATATGTAAATCAAACAAACATAAACAAACTCACTGACAATAATACAATAATACTAGAGGACTTTAGTGCTCCCACTTAGAACAATGGACAGATCATCAGGCAGAAAATCAAAAATGAAACAATGGCTTTGAATGACACACTGGACCAGATGGACTTAACAGATATATTCATAACATTTCATCCTAAAATAGCAGAATACACATTCTTTTCAAGTGCAGATAGAACATTCTCCAGAATAGATCACATACTGGGTCACAAATTAGGCCTCAACAAGTACAAAAAAGACTGAGATCATACCGTGCATAACAGACCACAATGCTATGAAATTTAGCGTCAAACCAGAAAAAATTTGGAAAGACCACAAATTCATGGAGGTGAAAGAACATCCTAATAAGAATGAATGGGTTAACCAGAAAATTAAAGAGAAAATAAAAAAGTACAAAGAAGCAAATGAAAATGAAAACACATAGCAGAGGCAGTCCTAAGAGGGAAGTATATTGTAATACATGCCTACCTCACCAAACAAGAAAAGTCTCAAATA
This sequence comes from Halichoerus grypus, assembly GCF_964656455.1. Lineage (NCBI taxonomy): Eukaryota > Metazoa > Chordata > Mammalia > Carnivora > Phocidae > Halichoerus > Halichoerus grypus. Next base: position 83,830,676 of record NC_135727.1, read on the forward strand.
CACAACCTAACCTTACATCTAAAGGAGCTACAAAAGGAGCAAGAAATAAAGCCGAAAGCCAAAAGAAGAGAAATAATAAAGATTAGAGCAGAAATAAACAATATAGAAACAAAAAAACACAGAACAGATCAAAGAATTAAGAAAATTGATAAACCCCTAGCCAGACTTATCAAAAAAAGAGAAAGGAACAAAGAAATAAAATCACAAATGAAAGAGGAGAGATCACAAGCAACACCACAGAAATATAATTATAAGAGAATATTATGAAAAGTTATATGCCAATAAATGGGCAATCTGGAAGAAATGGAAAAATTCCTAGAAACATACAAACTACCAAAATTGAAACAGGAAGAATTAGAAAATTTGAACAGACCCATAATCAGCAAGGAAATCAGTAATCAAAAATGTACCAACATCAAGGCATCAATCCCATTTGCAACTGCACCAAAAACCATAAGATCCCTAGGAATAAACCTAACCAAAGAGATAAATGTTCTGTACTCTGAAAACTATAGAACACTTATGAAAGAAATTGAAGAGGACACAAAGAAATGGAAAAACATTCCATGTTCATAGAGTGAAAGAACAAACATGGTTAAAATGTCTATACTACCCAAAACAACCTACACTTTTAATGCAATCCCTATCAAAATACCACAAGCATTTTTCACAGAGCCAGAACGATTATGGAACCACAAAAGACCTGGAATGGCCAAAACATCCCGGAAAAAGAAAAGCAAAGATGGAGACATCATGATTCCGGACTTCAAGCTATATTTTGAAGCTGTGATCACCAAGACAGTATGGTATTGGCACAAAAACAGACACATAGATCAATGGAATGGAATACAGACTCCAGAAATGGACCCTCAACTCTATGGTCCACTAATCTTCGAAAAACCAGGAAAGAATATCCAATGGAAAAAAGACAGTCTCTTCAATAAATGGTGCTGGGGAAATTGGACAGCCATATGCAGAAGAATGAAACTGGACCATTTTCTCATACCATACACGAAGATAAACTCAAAATGGATGAAAGACCTCAATGTGAGACAGGAATCCATCAAAATCCTAGAGAAGAACAGAGGCAGCAACCTCCATGACCTTGGCTACAGCAACTTCTTGCTGGATACGTCTCCAAAGGCAAGGGAAACAGAAGCAAAAATGAACTACTGGGACTTCATCAAGATAAAAACTTCTGCATAGTAAAGGGAACACTCAATAAAACTAAAAGGCAATGTACAGTATGGGAGAAGATTTTTGCAAAGGACATATCAGATAAAGCACTATTATCCAAAATCTATAAAGAACTTATCAAACTCAACACCTAAAAAATAAATAATCCAGTTAAAAAATGGGCAAAAGACATGAACAGATATTTCTCCAAAGAAGACATACAGGTGGCTAATAGACACATGAAAAGATGCTCAGTATTACTCATCATCAGGGAAATACAAACCACAACCACGATGATATGCCACCTCACAACTGTCAGAATGGCTAAAATTAACAACAGGAAACAACAGGTGTTGGCGAGGATGTGGAGCAAGGGGAACCCTCCTACACTGTAGGTGGGAATGCAAAGTGGTGCAGCCACTCTGGAAAACAGTATGGAGGTTCCTCAAAAAGTCAAAAATAGAACTCCCCTATGATCCAGCAATTGCACTACTAGGTATTTAACCGAAGGATACAAAAATACAGATTCAAAGAGGCACATGATCCTCGATGTTTATAGCAGCATTATCAACAAGAGCCAAACTATAGAAAGAGCCCAAAGCCCATCTACTGATGAATGGATAAAGAAGATGTGGTGTATATATATATATATATATATATATATATATATATATATACATAATGGGATATTACTCAGCTATCAAAAAGAATGAAATCTTGCCATTTGCAACGATGTAGATGGTGCTACAGTATATTATGCTAAGCGAAATAAGTCAGAGAAAGACAAATACCATTTGATTTCACTCATATGTGGAATTTAAGAAAGAAAACAGATGAACACAGAGGAAGGGAGAAAAAAAAAGAGAGAGGGAAGCAAACCGTAAGAGACTCTTACCTATAGAGAATAATCTGAGGGTTGATGGAGGGAGGTAGGTGGGGTATGGGCTAAATGGTTGATGGGTATTAAGGAGGGCACTTGTGATGAGCACTGGGTATTATATGTAAGTGATGAATCACTAAATTCTTCTTCTGAAACTAATGTTTTACTATATGTTAACTAACAGGAATTTAAATAAAAACTTGAGATTAAAAAAAAACAATAACAACAAAAAAACCCATATAAATAGTTTAAGAACTCAAATATAAATATCAGGAATAATTCCATCATTCAAAAACATGCACAAAGATTTCTATGTAGTTAAAGAAATGTTTTACATGGCCAAAATCTTTTGGAATGAGAAACTCATATATAATTTTGCTTTTTCTTATCAGAAAGATAAAAAAAACATTTTAAAGCAAAAAATAAGATGAAGTTTAACGGTAATTGGACTAATGATTTCACAATCTGATTTTTACAAAAGAGCCCCATGTGTTTGTAAATTAAACAAATTCATGAGTCAGAAAAGAAATCATAAGAGAAATTACAATTGAATGACAATAAAATACTACATATAAAAATCTGTGAAATTCTTTTAACATCATATGTAGTAGAAGATTTATAGTCATAAATTCTTATTTTAGAAAAGGAGCTTGATAGTCACTGGGCTAAAAGTCCAGAAGAAAAATTAGAAAAAGAGCAAACATAAAGCAAGTAAAGAAAATAATAAAGATTAAAACAAAAATTTTAAAAACAACATATTCAGTGGTGAGGGTGATGAAACCAAAATCAGAAAATACATTAGAAATTGATTACTGTAATTTATCACATGGTCACACTCTCAAATTAATGGAGAAAAACTCCATATTCCTTCATAATTAAAATGTCTCAGCATACTAAGACTAGAAATGAATTTCCTTATCCTGAAGAAGCAAATCTAAAAATGGTGAAACATTTGTAGAATTCCCTTGTAAATTCAAAAGCAAGAGAAGAAAATCCTCTATCACTGTTACTGTTTCTCATTGTAGTGAAGATCCTAGCTGGCACAGTAAGACAAGCTAAAAAAAGAAATAGTGACAAGAAACTGCCATTATTCACAATATAATTAACATATAATCCCAGAAAATCTATAAATTATCAGAACAAACAGAATTCAGAAAGACTGTAGCATATAAAATCAGTATGTAAAAATATCAATCATGTTCCCATTTACCAGCAAAAAATCAGAAAATGGGTTTTAAACACATTTACACATTTCCCAGTAACAACAAAAACTATAAGGTAATTAGGAGTGAATCTAACAAAGCAGCTTATAAATTACATTATTATTATATGGTATATGTGGTTTCATATAATGTAGAAAATAAGTTTCAATTTTACCATTTGGTGCTAGCTTTGTTTTTTGTTTGGCTATTTCTTTTTACAACTCTTATTCCTCTTCCTCCCTTAATAAGTGTTTTGGTAAATAAATTACCTTAAAACACAATTACCTGGTGCAGGACATCAGAAAAAGCAGGGCAGCGGTGTCAATAATCTTCATTGTCTTCACTAGATGAACCATTTTATGAATGCACCAAGGAAATGGAGTCATTCTGCAATCCCTCAAAGACTGAAAAATAATAAAATAAGGTAAAATGATTTCCTCTGTTATTGTCCATCTCTCTTCCCTGGCCTCCTAAGTCCTTATGATCTACCATGCTCCCATTTCTATTATATATTCCTGTAAAACAGTTAAATGGATAGTATTAAAAGAGGTCTACTGCGAATTAAGAGCATAGATTCTGGAAGCACTTTAGAACAGGGTCTAGCACATAAAAAATGTTTAGTAAATATGTGCTATTATTACAATTTTCAATGATTTGAATCACTAGAGGAAATTATGTAGCTCTTGAACTTTTTGCCTTGCACAATCTCCTTTGTTTTCTATCTGAGCACTGCTATCCCTATGCCCTACCCCCTACCACCATTACCCTTTTGGACATTGAAGTAAAGTTGAGGCAAATCAGAGTGTAAAGGAATGACTGGATGATGCTTTCAAGCAAAACCAGAGCTCATTCTTTTTCTATGCACTATCTCTAAGTCCCAAGTCCAGAGCCTCCTTAGTTTCCACTGTTATCCTAGCATTTATTGACTTATTTATTCAAATATGTTTCACTCCTACTATGTACCAGGCACCATGCCTTGTCATCCATTCTCTACAGCTCCCAGCACAATGCCTAGTCCTTTGCAAGGGCTCCATAATGGTTTATTGCATGAATGAAGAAAGGATGCCCTGTTTCCTTGGATTACAAGAATCTGTGACGCTTGGGTCAGATTTGGTTTTCTTTTTTGCATTCTAGAAGGTCATCTAAATAGAAGGTTGTTCCTCTGATAGGAAAAACTGGACTCCTAAAATACATCACTTGATAGAAAATCTACCAATGGTTACCACCACCTTTGGATTAAACTACATACTCCTTAGCATAACATTCAAGGCCCTGCAACACTCTATCGCACCTCCAAGTCTTTCTCCAAGATTCAGTTACACCCAAGCTTTTCACAGAAGAAGCCTGCTTTGGGGCTTTTGTCCTGGAAACACCAGGCCTGAAAAGCATTCTCTCCCTTTCCACAAGACAGATATCACTCACCCTTTAAGGCGCACCAAAGTTCCCCTTTCCTTTTTGATGGGTCATGATTACAACCAGGCAAAATGACTTTGTCCATCCTAAGTGATCCCTGCATACCCTGAACAAGCACTTGGGTTTACACTTACCACAATATAACTTTTTTCTTTCTTTCTTTTTTTTTTTTTTACTTACGAAATTTTCCTGCCACACACACAGAGAAATACATTCCTGACGACTAACTTTAGAATACCCTCTGTCAGCCAGGAATTAGGCCTGTTAGCATAGGAATGAGGCCTTCCATATGTTATTGATCTTGAATCAATGACTCTTTTTAAATGGAAAAGTTTCAAATATACACAAAAGTGAGAACAGTATAATGAATCTCCACGTATGCATTACCCAGTTATGATCAACTCATAAACATTTTGTTTGTAACCCCCACTTCGGCCCCACTGAATTACTTTTAAGCATATCAAAAGATTTAAATCTATTTCTTAAAAAATATAACCACAATTATCACAGCTAATATATTAAAAATAATTAATTAATGTCTATAAATATCCATAATTTCACCCAAACGTATTTTGTGAAAGAGCTATTTAATGCCCCCTTTTTTGTTTATTTTGTTTTTCAATTTTGAAATCGTGGAAAGAATAGAGAAAAGAGGAATGAGATCTGGGAAATTGCATAATTAAGTTGCGGAGAGCCTGGATGTTCAAGATGAGAAAGAAAGAATCTGACCTGGTTTGGGGTGGGATAAGTATATTCTACTACTTCTCCGGAGGAGGAGGGTGCGATTTCAGGCCCGGTGATGCAGGAGAAGGTGCGGAGGGAAGAGGGTTACTACCTCCGTTGGGGGTTCCTTCTGGATAATCCCACCGTGGAGCTAGGAGGCAGCGCTTTTTTGGAGGCCTGGTTTCCCGGGTATTTCCAGGTGGGAGCGTGGATCTCCCGGAGGCACAAGGTTGATCCCCCATAAGGATTATAGGACTGGGCGTCAGCTCTCTCTAGTGGGCCCGGCGAGGCCGAGACCTGAGATGGCGGCGGGTCCCTTCCAGGCACAGAGCTTCCTCCGGGTTTCGCGCTTACCGTATTTCCTGTATCCTGAAACGCATATCCCCTCTCCGTCTCCACCCTCCCCTCCCTACTCCACCCTATTTTAATGTTTCTACAGAGGAGGGTCTTAAGAAGACGAAGCGTATATTTAATATTTAATGTTTTTCCTCTGCCCGTCCCCCCAAATGTAACTAAATCTATGTTCTGTCTTACACAATCTATGCAATTTTAAGATTAGAAGAAATTTAGGTTTACTTCTAAATGGTAAACTGCATAGATTGTGGAAAAGCTCGGAGGGGCGGGGGGGGGGAGGTGCGCAGGTGTGGGGGAGGGGGAGAACAAAGAAATTCTTAAAAAGCTAAGGGGTTTACTATATAGAGTTGCCAATGAGCAACACAGAGCCAGGAAACTACCTAGGACCATTTAAAAAAACAATATGCAAACGTATTAGTTGACTAAAGTGCAGAATACCACACTAACATTGACCATGGTAATTGAATGTGGAAAATAGTCACCGTATGTCATAGAATGTAATGTCACTTATTTCTTCGTATTTTAACAAATTAGAAATCTCTAAAGGCTTACTTTTTTAAATGTCTAATTTTTTTTAATGTTTCAATATCTATCAAATTTCAGTTGATGAATCTCAATCTCAATTGATGGAATGTCATACTTTAATTGGCAATGTTTTTGTTCTCTTTTCCAAAGTTATGGAAAATAATAATTCATCTTACTATCTGGTGTATTATATTCTATGATATATGGTAAGTAACCAGAAGAGGGTGCAATGTGGCTTAGAAGAAAAGGCTACTGAACTTCTTAGACCTTCATCATTTATGTCTGTCCCCCTGTGGCTATGTACAAACTAGACCATTTTACACCACTGTCCTCAGTGTTTTTTAATAGAGAGAGTTCAATCCTTAATGTCAAAATAGAACTTTTAAAATACTCTGTTATTTATAAGCTCTGTGATATTTAAGTAGTCGATTAAATAGTTAAAGGTATAGTTTCCAGGAGATAATAATTTCTTCCTTTTAAAACTATTGCCATAATCAGGGATCATGTATTTAAAGTACTTATTAACCATGATTGCCTCTCATCTTCACCATCACTACCTTCCTCTAAGTACCAGTGCTGCCCTTTACACAAACTAGATACTAAATAAATGTTTAGGAAATAAATGACCCTGTGGTTTTCTACCAAATGCTACTAAAAAAGAAAAATATTGTAGCAGTGGGTTAATGAAAACATGTGAAGGGAAATCAAGGGAAGCAATGCTTTAGATTTAGAAAAGCAGTTGGGACTAGACATAACATATGGGAATCACCAACATAGATCTGGTAGTTGAAGTCATGAAGATGGATGTGTCCTCAAGAGAAAATATAGAGAAAAGGGAAGTGGGCTAAAGACAGAATATTGAGTAGTTAGAGACAGAAGAGTAGTCTACTGCAAAGCCTGAGAAAGAGTAGCCAAAGTCAGAGGAGAGGACTCTAACCTAGTGTTTCTCACTCTTGGCACTACTGACATTTGAGGCCAGATTCCTCTTTGTGGTAGGGGCCTGCCCTGTGCGTTGTAGAATGTTTAGCACCATCCCAACATAGGGCAGTAACACTTCCTCACCAGCTGTAAAACCAAAAATGTCTCCAGACACTGCCAAATGTCCCCTGGGAGGCAAAATCATCCCCACTGAGAACCATCGGTCTATCCCTAATCCTCCAAGCTTGCTCCTTTCCTAGTCTTCTTTATTTCAGTGAATGTCATCCTTTCTACCCAGTTGTACAAGTCAAACCTTATTACTATTTTTTATACCGCAGAATATTTCATTATTTTCCAAAGTAAATGAAGTAACATTTTTGCAGTCTTTTCAGATGAGTCTCTCAATCTGTGAAACTGAAGACTTTAAGAGTAAAAGTTGAAATTAAGTTGTTTTATAGCCACTGTTTTAGTAAATTAAGATAAATATTGCCTATTTTAGTAAAATAACAGGAATTAAAAATTATATCAAATCCAGATATGTTATATTTATGGTAAACATCTGACTTGTGAAAACAGTCCCAACTTAAAGCTGCTGCCATCAACCTGGACTATTTGTATCTCAACTGGATTTATTTATTTTTATTTTTAATTGTGGTAAAATACACATAAAATTTTCCATCTTAATCATTTTTAAGTGTACAGTTTAGTAGTTGAGTATATTCACAATGTTGTACTACCGATCTCCAGAATTTTTTCATACTCATTTAACAATGTCTTCCATTTTCCCCCCTCTCTCAGTCCTTGGTAACCACCATTATACTCCCAACTGGATTTTGTTTGTTTATTTTTGTTATACTAAAATGGAAAACTAAAGCCTTTTACAGCTAGGGCTCAAAATGATTTTCCCCATCACCTTTTCCAAGTTAAACTTTTTTTTTTTTTTAACATTGATGAAATACATGAACATGAATCAGTAAACCAGAAGAGGGCACTGTTAGGCTGAAGAGCTATCAAACCAGATTTTTTAAATTTTATTTTATTATGTTATGTTAGTCACCATACAGTACATCATTAGTTTTCGATGTAGTGTTCCATGATTCATTGTTTTTGTGTAACATCCAGTGCTCCATGCAATATGTGCCCTCCTTAATACCCATCACCGGGCTAACCCATCCCCCCACCCCTCTCCCCTCTAAAACCCTCAGTTTGTTTCCTGAAGTCCATAGTCTCTCATGGTTCATCTCCCCCTCCGATTCCCCCCCTTCATTTTTCCCTTCCTTCTCCTAATGTCCTCCATGCTATTCCTTATGTTCCACAAACAAGTGAAACCACATGATAATTGACTTTCTCTGCTTGACTTATTTCACTTAGCATAATCTCTTCCAGTCCCATCCATGTTGATGTAAAAGTTGGGTATTCATCTTTTCTGATGGCTGAGTAATATTCCATTGTATATATGAACCACATCTTCTTTATCCATTCATCTGTTGAAGGGCATCTCGGCTCTTTCCACAGTTCGGCTATTGTGGACATTGCTGCTATGAACATTGGGGTGCATATGGCCCTTCTTTTCACTACATCTGTGTCTTTGGGGTAAATACCCAGTAGTGCAATTGCTGGGTCATAGGGTAGCTCTATTTTTAATTTTTTGAGGCACCTCCACAATGTTTTCCAAAGTGGATGTACCAACTTGCATTCCCACTAACAGTGTAAGAGGGTTCCCCTTTCTCCACAACCTCTCCAACATTTGTTGTTTCTTTCCCTGTCCATTTTTGCCATTCTAACTGGTGTAAGGTGGTATCTCAATGTGGTTTTGATTTGAATTTCCCTGATGGCTAATGATGATGAACATTTTTTCATGTGTCTGTTAGCCATTTGTATGTCTTCTTTGGTGAAGTGTTTGTTCATGTCTTCTGCCCATTTTATGACTTGATTATTTGTTTTTTGGGTGTTGAGTTTCAGAAGTTCTTTATAGATCTTGGATATCAGCCAAAGCTTTGTCTGTGGCGTCATTTGCAAAAATCTTCTCCCATTCCGTGTGTTGCCTCTCAAACCAGATTTGAGAAGTGTTACAGATCTGAATTTCTTTCATAATTTAAAGTGCTCAAAAGTTGACAACAGAGGGGAAATGGCAGTCTCTTCTATAAATGGTGTTGGGAAAACTGGATAGCTATGTGAAAAATAATGAAACTGGATCACTGTTTTACACCATACACAAAAATTTACTCAAAACAGATTAAAGACTGGAATGTAAGACCATAAACCATAAAACTCATAGAAGAAAACATAGGCAGTAAGCTCCTTGACATCAGTCTTGGCGATATGTTTTTTTTTTTTTTTAATCTGGCTCCAAAGGCAATGGCAACAAAAGCAAAAACAAACAAATGGGACTACAAACTAAGAAGCTTCTGCATAGTGAAGGAAACCATCAACAAAATAAAAAGGTAATGTACTCAGTGGAAGAAAATATTTGCAAATTGTGTATCTGATAAGGGGCCAATATCCATAATATATAAAGAACTTATACAACTCAATAGAAAAAAAATCTGATTAAAAAATAGGCAGAGGATCCTAATAGACATTTTCTCCAAGAAGATATGCACATGGCCAATAGTTTCATGAAAAGATTATCAACATCACTCATTATCAAGGAAATGTAAATCAAAACCACAATGAGATATCCCCTCACACCTGTTAGAATAGCTATTATCAAAAAGACAAGAAATAAGTGTTGGTGAGAATGTGGAGAAAAGAGAACCCTTGTGCACTGTTGGTGGGAATGTAAATTGGTGCAACCACTATGGAAAACGGTATGGAAGTTCCTGAAAAAATTAAAAATAGAACTACCATATGATCCAGCAATTCCACTTATGGATATTTATCCAAAGGAAAAAAAATAACTCAAAAGGATATATGCATCCCCATGTTAATTGATAGATACATGTATAAAGAAGATGTGGTATACACACACACAATAACACACACACACACACAAAAACACATATGCACACAATGCAATACGACTCAACCATGAGAAACCATGAAGTATTGCTATTTGTGACAATATGGATGGACCTATAGTGTATTATGCTAAATGAAGTAAGACAGAGAAAAACAATTACCATATGATTTCACTTACATGTGGAGTCAAAAAAACAAAGCAAATGAAGAAGGAAAGCAAAACAAAACTCATAGATACAGAGAATAGATTGGTGGTTGCCAAAAGGGAGAAGGTTTGGGAGGTGGGTAAAATGGGCAAAGGGGATCAAGAGGTACAAATGTTCAGTTATAAAATAAATATGTCATAGGGATATAATATAGAGCATGGTGACTATACTCAATAATATTGTATTGCAAATTTGAAAGATGCTAAGAAAGTAAATCTTAAAGTTTCCTATTACATAAAAATTATTTTTGTAATTTTATGTGCTGACAGATGGTAACTAGACTCATTGTGGTGATCATTTCCCAATGCATACAAATGTCAAAATAGTATGTTGTACAGCTGAAACTAATATAATGTATGTCATTTATACTTCAATGAAAAAAATGACAACAGAGAACAAAATTGAACCCACCTCTGCATGATATTAATCTGTTTTAATTTGGGGGTATTTATTTATTTTTACTTATTTTATTTGAATTCAATTAGTTAACATATAGTGTATCATTAATTTCAGATATAGAGTTCAGTAATTTATCAGTTGCATATAACACCCAGTGCTCATTACATCACATGCCCTCCTTAATGCCCATCACCCAGTTACCCCATTCCCCCCTCCCCTTCAGCAACCCTCAGTTTGTTTCCTATAGTTAAGAGTCTCTTATGGTTTGTCTCCCTCTCTGACTTCATCTTATAGGGGAAGGGAGGGAAAATTTTTGAATATTTTAAGTTAGGAAGTTGGTTGATTAATTCTGATTGTTTTTGGAAATTAACTTTTATCTCAAGGCCAAGAATTTTTCTCTTACATGTACAAATGTAAAGGATTTCTTTGTTAATTGTTTTTAAGTACCAATCTAAGGACAAAAACCATGGAGTTTTTGTAGGATTTTCATAAAATGGAAACTAAGAATGATTTGGAGTGAGACTAGACATATTATTTATTTTGTTTTAATTTAGGTTTTTAATGTAATGTTTCACTATGATTTTTTTAAAGAATTCTATAAAATAAAAATAAGGAAGCAAAAATATCTATTAGTTCTTTGCCTAGATAACCTCTTTAAACATCCAAAAACTTAAATAAGTGTAAAAGACAAATAATATAAGGTTAGAAAAAGTGAATAGTCAGGAAAGATACCAAATGAAAAGTAAAAATTTCCAAAGTTGACCATTATAATCAGTTTTCAATAATTGCTTGGGGGAGAGGAGCAGAAGGTAAATTTGTGTATCTGTTTACATACACAGGTACATATGTGTGAGATGCATGTACCTGCATATGTGTTTTTTATTTCACAAAGTTGACCATATAGTCACAGTTTTTGTACTTAGTTTTTTGGTGTTTTTAACTTCACCATATAGCTTAGTGATTTTTCCATATAATCTTTCTTCTCGTTGTTAATTTTTTTAATGGCTGCACACAATCCCATTATATGGACTTACATTGATTTTTTATTTTCTCTCTCTATGGGTTTGTCTATATTGGACATTTCATATGAATGGAATCATACAATATATGATCTTATGCATCTGGATTCTTTCACTAAGCATATTTTTCAGGTTCATGATGTTGTACAATGTATCAGTGCTTCATTTTTAATATTTTTTAAATTTTATTATGTTATGTTAATCACCATACATCATTACTTTTTTTTTTAATTTAAATTTTTTTATTGTTATGTTAATCCCCATACATTACATCATTAGTTTTAGATATAGTGTTCCATGATTCATTGTTTGCGTATAACACCCAGTGCTCCATTCAATAAAATTTTTATTGTGGTAACATACACATAACAAAGTTTACTATTTTTTTATTTTGAAAAATCCTAATCATCTTAGTCATTTTGAAGTGTACAGCTCAGATTGTTATGCAACAATCTCCAGAAGTCTTCATCTTGCTAAATTGAAATGCTATAACCATTAAACAACAACTCCTCATTCACCACTGCCCCCAGTCCCTAGCAGCCACCATTCTACTTTCTGTCTTTATTAGTTTGATTACTCTAGTATCTCATTAAAATAGAATCATACAATATTAGTCTTTTTGTGAATGACTTATTTTGCTTAGTATAATGTCCTCAAGTTTCATTCATGTTGTAGCATGTGTCAGAATTTTCTTCCCTTTAAAAGGTGAATATGTGCCAGGATTTCCTTCCTTTGAAAAGCTGAATAATATTCCATTGTATGTATATACTACAATTTATTCATCCATTCACCTGTTATTGTACATTAGGGTTGCTTCCACGTTTGGACTATTGTGAGTAATGCCTCCAAGAACATGGGTATACAAATATCTCTCAAAGGTCCTGCTTTCAAGTTTTATGGATATGACCCAGAAGTGGAATTAATGGATCACATAGTATTTCAATGTGTAATTTTTTTGAGGAAACACCAAAATGTTTTCCATAGTGGCTGCACCATTTGACATTTTAACCAAGAGTGCCCAAGCGTTTCAATATCACCACATCCTTGCCAACACTAGTTATTATTTTTTGATATGCATTTTTTTTTTTTTTTTTTTTTGCTGTTTCTTCAGAATCGTTTTTAGAACTGAGGTGTGATTGGGGCGTCTTGGTGGCTCAGTCGGTTAAACATCTGCCTTCATCCCCGGACATGATCCCAGGGTCCTGGGATCAAGTCCCGCATTGGGCTCCTTGCTCAGTGGGGAGCATGCTTCTTCCTCTCCCTCTGCTTGCTTCTCCCTCTGTCTGCCACTCCCCCTGCTTGTGCGTGCACTCTCTCTGTCAAATAAATAAATAAATAATCTTTAAAAATTAAAAAAAAATTATCACCATAGATACTGAATTAATTTTCTTGTCATGAGAAATTTTGAGATTTACTCCATTAGCAATGCTCAAATTGGCACTACAGTATTAACTATAGTCGACCAGTTATACATTATGTACCCATGACTGACTGACTGACTTACTTTAGTTAGTGAGTTAGTTAGTTTCAAGGTTTTTAAAATTTATTTAGGTTGTTTTTTTATTTAAAATCAATTAATTAAAATTCAGTGTACTATTCGCTTCAGAGGTAAAGTTAAGTGATTCACCAGTTGCATGTAATGCCCAGTGTTCATTGCATCAAGTGCACTCTGTAATGCCCATCACCCATGTACCCCATTTCCCCACCCACCTTCCCTCCAGAAACCCTCAGTTTGTTTCCTATAGTTAAGAGTCTCTTATGGTTTGTATCTTCCTCCAATTTCATCTATATTTTATTTTTCCTTCCCTTCCCCTATGTTCATCTGTTTTGTTTCTTAAATTCCTCATATGTCTGAAATCACATGGCATTTCTTTCTCTGACTTATTTCGCTTAGCATAATACCCTCTAGTTCCATCCACGTCGTTGCAAATGGTAAGATTTCATTTTCTTGATAGCTGAGTAATATTCCATTACTTCTTTATCTTCTTTATCCATTCATCTGTCTATGGACATCTGGGCTCTTTCCATATTTTGGCTATTGTGTACATTGTTGCTATAAACATTGGGGTGCATGTGTACCTTCGAATCACTATGATGTATCCTTTGGATAAATAGCTAGCAGTACAATTGTTGGGTTGTATGGTAGCTCTATTTTAACTTTTTAAGGAAACTTCATACTGTTTTCCAGAGTGGTGATAGCAGTTTGCATTCCCACCACAGTGTAAAATGGTTCCTCTGTCTCCACATCCTCACCAACATCTGTTGTTTCCTGACTTGTTAATTTTAGACATTCTGACGGGTGTAGAGCTGGTATCTCATTGTGGTTTTGATTTGTATTTCCCTGATGCCAAGGTATGTGGAACATTTTTTTCATTTGTCTGTTGGCCATTTCCATGTCTTCATTGGAAAAATGTCTGTTCATGTCTTCTGCCCATTTCTTGACTCATTTATTTGTTTTTGGGGTGTTGAGTTTGATAAGTTCTTTATAGATGTTGGATACTAGCCCTTTATCTGAAAAGACATTTGTAAATATCTGCTCCCAGTTTGTAGGTAGTCTTTTAGTCTTGTTGACTGTTTCCTTTGCTGTGCAAAAGCTTTTTATCTTGATAAAGTTCCAATGATTCACTTTTGCTTTTGTTTCCATTGCCTTTGAGACCTGTCTAGCAAGAATTTGCTGCAGCCCAGGTCAAAGAGGTTGCTGCCTATGTTCTCCTCTAGGATTTTGATGGATTCCTGTCTCACATTTAGGTCTTTCATCCATTTTGAGTTTATTTTTCTGTATGGTGTAAGAAAAATAGTTCAGTTTCATTCTTCTGCATGTGGCTGTCCAATTTTCCCAACACCATTTGTTGAAGAGACTGTCTTTTTTCCATTGGATATTCTTTCCTGCTTTACCAAAGATTAGTTGACCATAGAGTTGAGGGTCCTTTTCTGAGTTTCTTATTGTGTTCCACTGATCTATGTGTCTGTTTTTGTGCCAGTACCATACTGTCTTGATCACTACAGTTTGTAATGTAGCTTGAAGTCCAGAATTGTGATGCTTCCAGGTTTTTTTTCTTTTTCAACATTCTTTTGGCTATTTGGGGTCTTTTCTGGTTCCATACAAATTTTAAGATTATTTGTTTAAGCACTGTGAAAATGTTGATGGTATTTTGATAGAGATTGCATTGAATGTGTAGATTGCTTTGGGAAGCATAGGGATTTTAACAATATTTGTTCTTCCAGTCCATGAGTATAGAATGTTTTTCCATTTCTTTGTGTCTTCATCCATTTCTTTTTTTAAAAAAAAAGATTTTATTTATTTATCTGAGAGAGAGAGAGAGAGAGAGAGAAGGAGAGGGGGGAGGGGTAGAGGGAGAAGCAGGCTCCCCACTGAGCAGAGAGCCCGATGTGGGACTCCATCCCAGGACCCTGGGATCATGACCTGAGCCGAAGGCAGACACTTAATGACTGAGCCATCCAGGCACCCCTCTTCCTCTATTTCTTTCATAAGTGTTCTATAGTTTTCAGAGTACAGATCCTTTACCTCTTTGGTTAGGTTTATTTGTAGGCATGGTAAGGTTTTTTGTGCAATTATAAATGGGATCGATTCCTTCATTTCTTTCTTCTGACTCACTGTTGGTGTATAGAAATGCAACTGACTTCTGTGCATTAATTTTACATCCTGCCACTTTGCAGAATTCCTGTATGAATTCTAACAGTTTTGGGGTGGATTCTTTTGGGTTTTCAACACAGAGTATCATGTCCTTTGCGACAAGTGAAAATTTGACTTCTTCTTTGCTGATTTGGATGCCTTTTATTTCTTTTTGTTGCCTGATTGCTGAGGCTAGGACTTCCAGTAGTATTTTGAACAATAGTGGTAAGAGTGGACATCACTGTTGTGTTCCTGACCTTAGGGGAGAAGCTCTGATTTATTTTGTTGAGGATGATATTCACTGTGGGTTTCGTCTATGGCTTTTATAATATTGAGCTATGTTCCCTCGATCCCTACACTGCAGAGAGTTTTAATCAAGAAAGGTTGCTGTAATTTGTCAAGTGCATTTTCTGCATCAATTGAGAGGATCATATGGTTCGTATCCTTTCTTAATGTGGTGTATTACATTGATTGATTTGCAGATATTGAACCACCTTGCAGCCCAGGAATAAATCCCACTTGGTCCCCATGAATAATCCTTTTAATGTACTGTTGGATCCTATTAGCTAGTATCTTGGTGAGAATTTTGGCATCCATGTTCATCAGGGATATTGGTCTGTAATTCTTCCTTTTGGTGGGGTCTTTTTCTGTTTTTGAGATCAAGGTATTGCTAACCTCATTTTGCTGATGGCAAGTGATGTGGAGCATTTTTTTCATGTGTCTGTTAGCCATTTGTATGTCTTTTTTGCAGAAGTGTCTGTTCATGTCTTCTGCCCATTTTTTGAATGGATTATTTGTTTTTTGAGTGTTGAGTTTGAGAAGTTCTTTTTAGATCTTGGATACCAGCCCTTTATCTGTAATGTCATTTGCAAATATCTTCTCCCATTCTGTGTGTTGCCTCTTCGTTTTGTGGTTGCATTGATTCTAAGGTGGACTTGTCCTAGTGGAAAAAAGCCTCCAGTGAGCTGAGGGACAGGGCTTGGTGTACTCATCTTCAGACTCCACTGTGTGGTGCTGTTTTGCTCCCTGTGGTTTTTCAGAACTCATGAGGTAGATGAATATGGCTGTGCCAGGCTCTCTAGCTAGGAATTGAAAATGTGCCTTGTACTCTTCAGTGAGCCCTCAGAGAAAAGCAATCAATCACTCTGTCTCCCGGGTTTCTGTCAGAACTCTGTGTTCACCCTGTCTGTGACCGAGCATTTTTATCTCAGGCGTATGACTGAGTTTCAAAACTCCAAATTTTAGGGACTTCCAAGGTGCAAACCTGCACTGTTCCTCCCAGGGGAGGGGGCTCTTGCCACACTTCTGCCTTTTGCTGAACCCCTCCCAGGAAAGTGGTCTCATGACCATGCAGCAGTTCACAGTTTATGGCAACACAGAGCAGAAAACTGGCACGTAGACTCACTGTTTTCAGCTGCCTTCCCTAATCCTTGCCAGGGAACTCTGCCACACTTCAGGCACCACCTATTCTTCTTGTGATGCTGGGTATCCTGAGACCACTCTGTCATACCTGCGATTTCTCCCTGCTTCACTACCTGCGCACTTTTAAGCCAGGCACATCCCCCACTGTAGCACACTTTTAAAAGTTCTGGTTTTCCACTCTGATGCTTATAATACCTTGTGGTTGCCACCTTAAACAGGGTCCCTCCCGTCCGCCATTTCCTCAGCTATATCACCTCAGTTTCAAGTCTCTGCACCTCCTACCTTCCAAACCAGGGTGGTTTTTCTACTGGTCAACTTGTAGCATTTGTTTTCTCAGATCTCTGTTTAATTTCTTTGGGTTTCACTAAAATTTGGTAACTATCTAGTTGTATTTGAGGGACAGGACAAACTTGTAGGGTCCCCCTACTCCTCTGCTATCCTAACTCCTCCCACAGGAGACTTTTGATTACTGATTTAATTTCTTGCTGGTTATTGATCTGTTCAAGTTTTCTATTTCTTCCTGTTTCAGTTTTGGTAGTTTATATGTTTCTAGGAATTTATTTCTTCTAGATTGCCCAATTTGTCAGCATGTAATTTTTCATAATATTCTCTTATAATTGTATTTCTGTGGTGTTGGTTGTGATCTTTCCTCTCTCATTCATGATTTTATTTCTTTGGGTCCTTTCTATTTTGTTTTTGATAAGTCTGGCTAGGGGTTTATCAATTTTATTAATTCTTTCAAAGAACCAGCTCCTGGTTTCATTGATCTGTTCTGTTGTTTGTTTGTTTTTCTGTATCATTTGTTTCTGCTCTAATCTTTATTTCCCTTCTTCTGCTGGCTTTAGGCTTCATTTCTTGTTCTTTTTCTAGCCTCTTTAGCTGTGTGTTTAGGTTGTGTTTTTTAGAGTTTTCTTGCTTCTTGAGGTAGGTCTGTTATGCTATATGCTTCCCTCTTATGACCACTTTTGTTGCAGCCCAAAGGTTTTGGACCGTTGTGTTTTCTTCTTTGTTTCCATGATGCTTGTCTTCTGGGGGATGGGCCCACTGATGTGGTTCTTGGTCACACTTAACTAGGAAAAGCAGCACCTGCAGAGGTCAGGGGGGCAGGGCTAGGTGTACGCGTTTTAGGCTGATAATGTTGGTGCTGTGCTTAGTAAGTTAGTTTTTTTTTTTTTTAAGACTTTATTTATTTATTTGAGAGAGAGAATGAGATAGAGAGAGAGAGCATGAGAGGGGGGAGGGTCAGAGGGAGAAGCAGAGGTGGGGAGCCCAATGTAAGTTAGTTTATGCCAAGGGGCTGGGGAGAGAAATGGCACCAGCCCCCTCCCTTGTCCCTGGAGAAGGTGTTCATACTAGCTTTTCCCAGGGAATCCCTCCCAGAAGAGTGAATAATCTCCAATCATGTGTCCAAAACGTCCCTCAGATCCCTGCCTTGGCCCTGTCTGTGTTTGGGCTGTCTCTCCACCTGGCAGCACAGTGCACCTGTGTTCTATCCCAGGCAGGCCAGCTCAGTTTTAAAACTCCAATCTTTAGGGACCTGGCATTGCCCAGACCCACACTGGTCCTCTGGGGGAGGTTGTTACTGTGCTGGGATTCATGCAGATTTGTCTCAGGAGGGCAGTCACACCAAAGTGCAGGGGTGTGGGATTTGGAGTAAATCACTGCAAAGAGCCATTGTGCAGGTTAGCTGCTCTCAGTAGGTATCTCTGTGCCTTTGCTGAGGGGCAGGTGAGGGAAATGTCACCTGCAGTCTCCTTTGTCCCTCAGACAGGCAATGCCACTTCTCTCAGATTTGCTCCAAGAAGGGGGAAACTTCTCTACTGCTGTGTCTCAGGCAATCCTCAGATTGTGCCCTCTGCCCCCGGTTTACCTGCCTGCCTTCTCTACAGGAGCTCTGCAGTGCCCTCAGGGCTCTTATACCAGCCACACCACAGACCTCTAAAACTTTCAGTCCTGCTGGTTGTAGAAACTCACAAAAATCAGCCCCTCTCGTTTTCCCCATCGATGTCTTTAGGGAAGTGTTTTCCTTGTGCGATCTCTCCCTCTCTCACCTCTCTCTGTGACCAGGGTTCCCTCCTTTCTGCAGCACCCTTGTTCCCTTTCTTCCCCAAATTATATCTCTGCACCTCTTACCTATATCGAAGTGGCCTCTTCTCTCCCTCTAGTTGTGCAGTTTAGTCTGTCAGTCCTCAGATCAATGTCTTGGGTATTCAGAATGATTTGATATCTATCTAGCTGTGTTCAAGGGACAATGTAATGTTAAAGTCTTCCTACTATTCCACCATCTTAGCTCCTCCTACCCCATCACTTATGTATTTTATAACTGGAAGTTTGTATCTTTTCACTCCCTTTATCCATTTGGTCCACCCCTTTCACCTGCCTCTGGGAACCACCAATCTGTTGTCTGTATCTATGAGCTTGGTAAGGTTTATGTTTGTTTTTTAATTCCACATATATGTGAGATCACATGGTATCTGTCTTTCTCCTGTCTGACTTATTTGACTTAGCATTATACTCTCTAGGTCCATCAATATTGTTAAAGATAGCAAGATTTAATGCTTTCTTATTGCTGAGTAGTATTCCATTGTGTGTGTGTGTGTGTATCTACACCACTTATTTATCCATTCATCCATTGATGCACCCTTGGGTTGTTTCCATATCTTGGCTATTATAAATAATTGTGCAGTGAACATGGGGTGCATATATCTTTTCAAGTTAGTGTTTTTGTTTTCTTTGGATAAATACCCACAAGTGAAATTGTTGGGTCATATGGTAGCTCTATTTTTAACTTTTTGAGGAACCTCCACAGTACTCATCTTAATGTGTGTTAGGGGTCATCTCGTTGTGGTTTACATTTGCATCTCCCTAATGACTAGTGATATTAAGCATGTTTTCATGTGCTTATTGGATACTGTGTATCTTCTTTGGAGAAATGTCTTTTCAAATCTTTGACCATTTTAAAATTGAGTTATTTATCTTTTTTATTATTGAGTTATAAGTTTTCTTTTATAGTCTGGATACCAGACTCTTACAATTGTATGATTTGCAACAATTTCTCCTATTCTGTAGGTTTTGTTTTCACTTTTATGATAGTGTTCTTTCTTCCACAAATTTTTAAAATTTAGATGAAGTCTAATTAACCTTTTTGGTTTTGTTTGTGCTTTGAGTATCATATCTCTGGATCCATTACCAAATCCAATGTGATAAAGATGTGCCCCTGTTTTGTTTTTCTAAGTGTGTTGTAGATTTAGATCTTACATTTTGGTTTATGATCTATTTTGAGTTAATTCTGACATATGGTGTAAGGTAGAGATCTAACTTCATGGTTTTTTTTTTCATATGGAAAAAATTTTTTCATTCAGTTGGTTCCAGCATTAGTTTCTGGAGATATTATTTCCTCCCCACTGAATGGTTTTGGCACCCTTGTTAATAATCAGTTGACCACAAATACATGGGTTTATATCTGTACTCTTGATTTTGGTATGTTTAGTGGTGTCCCACATATATCTGAACTTCTGTTCATTTTTACATTTTTTTCCTTTTATGTGTCTCAGAATGAGTAATCCCCATATACCAGCTTTATTAATTTTTTCTTCTGTCTGCTCAAATATTCTGTTGAGCCCCACTAGTGATTTTTTTTTTAAATTTCAGTTACTGCACTTTTCAACCTCTTAATTTCTATTTGGCTCTTTTTAAAAATTTCTACCTCTTTATTGATATTCTCTACTTTATGAGATACCAATCTCATACTGTTTTCCCAATTTTTCATTTAAATTCCAGTTAGTTAACATACAGTGTGATATTAGTTTCAGGTGTAGAATTCAGTGATTCATCACTTACATACAAAACCCAGTACTCATCACAAGTGTCCTCCTTAATCCCTATCACCTATTTAACCCATCCCCCTGCCCACCTCCCCTCCAGTAACCCTCAGGTTTTTCTCTATAGTTAAGAGTCTGTTTCCTGGTCTGCATCTCCCCAACCCCGTGTTCATCTGTTTTGTTTCTGAATTTCCACATATGAGTGAAATTCTATGGTATTTGTCTTTCTCTGACTAATTTATTTCACTTAGCATAATACTCTATGTCTCCATCCATGTCATTGCAAATGGCAAGATTTCATTTTTTTTTTTAAGATTTTTTTTTTTTTTTTTTTTTTTTACTTATTTGTCAGAGAGAGAGACAGAACACAAGCAGGGGGAGAGGCAGGCAGAGGGAGAAGCAGGCTCCCTGCCAAGCAAGGAGCCCAATGTGGGACTCGATCCCAGGACCCTGGGATCATGACCTGAGCTGAAGGCAGTGGCTTAACCGACTGAGCCACCCAGGCGTCGCTCATTTTTTTTTATGGCTGAGTAATATCCCATTGTGTGTGTGTGTGTGTATATATATATATATATATATATATCTATCTCACATCTTCTTTATCCACTCATCAGTTGATGGACATTTTCTTTAGTTCTTTAGAAATGGTTGTCTTCTTTCTGTGTGTATAATTTATTATTTTCTGTGTAAGGAACATATGTTCCTTATTTATTTGCATGCCTTATAATTTTTGTTGAAAACAGTACATTTTAAATAATACGATCTGAAAAATTCTGCAGATCAAATTTTCTGTCCCTAGGATTTATTTATTTTTTTTGTTACTTCTGGTAGCATTGTAGCTTGTTTGTTGAGTTACTTTTTGAAACTAATTCTGTATACTCTGTATTTTTGTCATGTGTGTGGTCACTGAAGTCTCTGTTCCATTGGTTTAGTGGTCAGGTAATTATTGCAAAAATATTTCCTTACATGTCTGTAATCAATAGGTCTCCCAGGAGTTCTGTGTACATGTTTGTGCATGCCTTCAACATTCAAACAGGAGTCGACAATTCTGCTTTAATCTTCACTTCCTGCTTGCACAGAACCTCAAAGTTAGCCAGAGGTAAGGACTTGGCTTCTTTGGTTGGTATCTGTACAATCCTGGGCATTTGCACATGCATATTCATATGTGTGGTCTTCTAGATTACCAGGAATATATTAAACCTTTTCTTTTTTTTTTTTTTAAGATTTATTTATGTATTTGAGAGAGTGAAAAAGAGAGGGGGGAAAGGGAAAGAGAAACTTAAGCAGACTCTGCGCTGAGCAGGGAATCAGATACATGACCCTGAGTTCAAGACCTGAGCTGAAACCAAGAGTCAAACACTAAACCTACTGCACCACCCAGGCACCCCTATTAGAACTTTTCAAATCCCCAATGGAAATGTCATTTCTGAGCTTTTCCTTCTAACATTTTTGATTATCCTATTGTTTGCAACATTGTTTTTCAATGAAGTTTTTATTTATTTATTTGAGAATGAAAAGGAGAGAGAGAGCATGAGCAGCGGAGTGGGGTAGGGGCAGAGGAAGAAGCAGAATCCCTGCTGAGCAGGGAGCCTGACCCGACCTGAGACTCTATCCCAGGACCCTGGAATCATGACCTGAGCCGAAGGCAGATGCTCAAGTGATTGAGCCACTCAGGCACCCCTGCAACATTGTTTAATTAGTGACATTGAATGTCTTTCCATGTGCTTATTGGTCATTTATATATCTTCTTTGGAGAATAGTGTATTCAAGTCCTCTGACCATTTTTCAATTGGGTTACTTATGATTTGTTGACTTTGTAGGAGTTTTTGATATATTTTGGGTACTAACCCCTTACCAATAATGCATATATTTCCTCCCATTGTGTAGGTTGCCTTTCACTTGATTGTGTCCTTTGGTGCACAAAATTATAAAATTTCAATGTAGTGCAATTTATCTATTGTTATTTTTGTTACCTATGTTTTTTGGGTCATATTAATGAAATTATTCCTCTATCCCCCACTCCCTCATATACCCAATGATTTCTGCTAAGAATTTTATAATTTTAGCTTTTATGTTTAGGTCTTTGATTCATTGAAATTTACATTTTATATGTGGTATAAGGTAAGGGTCCAACTTAATTATTTTGCCTTTGGATATCCAGTATTCCAACACAATTTGTTGAAACACTGTCCTTTCTCCACTGTATGGTGTTAGCACCCTTGTTGAAAATTATTTGAGAATATATGCAATAGTTTATTTCTTAGCTTTCTTTTCTACTGCATTGGTCTATGCAACTGTCTTTAAGTCAGTATCATACACTTTGGTTAATGTAGCTTTGTAATGTTTTGAAATCAGGAAACATGAGATCACTGACTACATTCTTTTATAAGACTATTTTGGATATTTGGGATCTGTTGATATCCTTGATATTGAATTTTAGAATGAATTTTTCTATTTCTGTAAAAAACACCACTGGGATTTTGATAAAGGTTGCATTGAATCTGTAGATTGCTTTGTATAATATTTACATTTTTTTTTCAAATTTTTACTGAGATATAATTGATATACAGCTCTGTATATATATTAAGGTATAGAACATAATGACTACACATTCATATATTGAAAACCCATTACCAAAGTAAGTTTAGTTAACATCATCAAATATAGATTTAAAAAAAATAAAAAAAATTTCCCTTGTGATGAGAGCTCTTGGGATTTCCTTCTTATCAAATTTATCATAATGTTAAATATAGTCATGGTGTACATTACATCCCCAATATTTATTTACCTTAAAGCATGGAACTTTGTACTTTTTGATACCTTCTTTACATGTCACCACTTACCACCCCCCTGACACTGTAATCACAAATCTGAACTATTTTCATATATTTTGATTTTGTTTTCCAGGTCCCACATATAAATAAAATCATATACTTTTTGTCTTTCTTTGTCTGACAAGTTTCACCTAGTATAATGCCCTGAGGTCTATTCTTATTGTCACAAATATGATTTCCTTCTTACTTATGCCCTAGATATTCCATGTATATATACCACAACTTCCTTATCCATTCATCCATTGATGGACATTTATTATTTTTTCCTTTCAAGATTTCATTTAAATTTTAGTTAGTTAACATATAGTGTACTGGAGGAGCAAGATGGTGGAGGAGTAGGAGACCTAAATTTCATCTAGCCCCAGGAATTCAGCTAAACAGTTATAAAACCACTCTGAATACCTACAGACTCAACAGGAGATCAAAGGAAAGAATAGCAGCAATCCTATGAAGAGAAAAGCGACCACTTTCTGGAAGGTAGGACACGTGAAGAAGTGAATCCAAGGTGATATTTAGGAAGATAGACCATGGGGGAGGGAGCGTCCATCAGCTGGCTACTCTAAGTGATAGAGCAGCAGAGCACAAAATTGGAACTTTCAGAAGTCTGCTCAGCTAAGGGATGTCGCTCCAGTGGTTAAGCGGGGGTTGGTACCATTCTTCTTTGGAGAATAGTATATTTTTGATTTTTGCCTTTAGATGTCCAGTATTCCAACACAATTTGTTGAAACACTGTCTTTTCTCCACTGTATGGTGTTAGCACCCTTGTTGAAAATTATTTGAGAATATATGCAATAGTTTATTTCTTAGCTTTCTATTCTACTGCATTGGTCTATACCAATGTCTTTAAGTCAGTATCATACACCTTTGGTTAATGTAGCTTTGTAATGTTTTGAAATCAGGAAACGTGAGATCACTGACTACATTCTTTTATAAGACTATTTTGGATATTTGGGATCTGTTGACATCCTTGATACTGAATTTTAGAATGGATTTTTCTATTTCTGTAAAAAATACCACTGGGATTTTGATAAAGGTTGCATTGAATCTGTAGATTGCTTTGTATAATATTTACATTTTTTTCAAATTTTTATTGAGATATAATTGATGTACAGAGGGTCTCAGGACCCTCGGGTCACAAAAACACCAGGGGTGCCTGAGTGTGGCAGAGCTCCCAGGTATCAGAGCGGGAAAGCCAGTTGAAAAGACGGAGTCAAGGAGTGGGCTCTCGGCTTGGGATTGCCATAAACCATGATCCATGGCACAGTTGGGCCACTACTTTTTGAGCAGGGACCCAACAAGTGGCAGATCTGGGGAGAATCCCCTACCTCCCCTGGGAGGATTGGCACAGGAGGGCACTGCAGGAATCAGCTGGGTTTGGAGACTCCAAACGGGGTCATGTGCCAGAGACAGAAATGCTCGGGCACAGGCCAGGTGAGCACTGAGTGGGGCTTGAGACCAGGGAGACAGGAGTGATTTACTGCTTTTCTCTGAGGGCTCACTGAGGAGTGGGGCCCCGAGGTCTTGGCTCCTCCTGGGCCAGAGATTGGGAGGCCACCATTTTCACTCTCCTCCTCCAAAGCTGTAAGGAAAGCTTTCAGGGAATAAAAACTACTGGAGAGCAAACCCTAGCAGATTACTTAGCGTGGCACCTGGCAAGGTGGTGCAATTCCACCTCGGGCAAAGACATTTGAGAATCTCTGCAACAGGCACCTCCCCCAGAAGACCAGCAAGAACATCTAGCCAAGACCAGGTTTACCCATCAATGAGAAATGCAAAACTCCTGTGCTAGGGGAATACAGCACATAGAATTCCTGTTTTGTTTTCCCATGATACTTTAGTCTTTCAAAGTTAATTTTTTTAATTTTATTTTTTTCTTTTTCTATTTTATTGAATTTTTCTTCTTTCCTATTTCAATCTATATCTTATTTTATCAATTCCTTTTTTAAAATCTTTTTTTTAATTTGCACTTTCATAGTCATATTCTATCCCTTCATTGTATTTAACCTTATTTTTTGTATATATATATATATATATATATATATATATATATATATATATATAAGTTTTTCTTTCTTTAAAATTTTGGGACACAGTTTCTTCTAACAGACCAAAATATACCCTAAATCTAGTGTATGGCTTTGTTCTAGTCTCCCGCCTGATCACATTCTCTCTCTCTCTCTTATTTTTTTAACTTTTCTTCTTTCTTTTTCAACCAACTTCTTATCAAATCCTTTTTAAAATTTTTTAAAATTTTCATTTTTACAGTCATATTTCATCCCTTCATTGTATTTATCCTTATTTTTGTATATATATAAATTTTCCTTTCTTTAAAATTTTGGGAGGCAGTTTCTTCTAACAGACAAAATACACCCAAAATCTAGTGTATGGCTCTGTTCAATTCACCAGCCTGACCATATTCTTTTTTTTTTTTTTTTTCCTTTCTTTCTTCCCTGGTTTCAGGTCTCTTCTGATTTGTTTAGTGTATATTTCTCTGGGGTCATTGTTACCCTTTTTAGCATTTTGTTCTCTCATTCATCTATTCTTCTCTGGACAAAATGACAAAACGGAAAAACTCACCTCAAAAAAAAAGAACAAGAGGCAGTACCGAGTGCCAGAGACCTAATCAATAAGGACATTAGTAAGATGTGAGAACCAGAGTTCAGAATGACGATTATAAAGATACTAGCTGGGCTTGAAAAAAGCATAGATTATTAGAGAATCCCTTTCTGGTGAAATAAAAGAACTAAAATCTAACCAAGTCAAAAGCAAAAAGCTATTAATGAGGAACAATCAAAAATGGAGGCTCTAACTGCTAGGATAAATGAGGCAGAAGAGAGAATTAGTGATATAAAAGATCAAATGATGGAAGGACTAGGGAAAAGATGGCAGAGGAGTATGGGACCCTATTCCAATCGGTCCCCTGAATTGAGCTGGACATCCACCAGACCACTCTGAACAACCATGAAATCAGCCTGAGGTGTAAGGAGATATATCTGGATCTCTACAAACAGAATATCACAGGCGGTTGGTTTCAAGGTACGATGCAGGGAGCCGTGATTCCACAGGCACTTATTGGAAGATAAATGGAAGGGGGAGAAAGCTGAGATGTCAGGACCCTACACTGCCAGTGAGCAATAGCCTCCAGCACTGTGATTGGGGCACAGACTCGCAGACTGGTAGCGGCAGCAAAAGGACTTTAGGGCAGGGCCCTGTGTGTGAACTGGGGGCAGCTGGCGGTTTTAGAAGCACAAAAGGCAGAGACCTGCCCCATGCCCTGACCTGGAGGCGAGGACTGGGAGCCCTGCTGAGGGGTCCACAACCCAGGACTCTGCAGTTTTTAGCAGCACAGACAGAAACGGAGATAGTGTGGCCTGGAGAGCTCACTGAAGGACAGACTGCAATGTCTCTGTTCTGAGGCAGGGGATTGGAAACCGCCTCTTCTGTTCTGACTCTTGGAAGAGATGCGGAAAGCAGCCAGAGAAAACCACCAGAGAACAAAGCCCCCCAAAACCAGTTTTGACTGAGCCCATCCCCCGCCACAGGGGGCAGGGCAACTCTGCCCAAACAAGGTTGCCTGAGTAACGTGCAGCAGGCCCCTCCCTCAGAAGATGGGCTGGAAGAACAAGAGGGTGACAACCCTAAGATT
Source organism: Halichoerus grypus (assembly GCF_964656455.1). NCBI lineage: Eukaryota > Metazoa > Chordata > Mammalia > Carnivora > Phocidae > Halichoerus > Halichoerus grypus. Next base: position 83,857,809 of record NC_135727.1, read on the forward strand.
CCTACAAAACAGGTGCATCTTGTTTGGGTTGTGGTCAATAATTTGGACTTTGTACATTCCCTCAACCACCCCTCAACAGAATGACTAGGAGGAGGAACCCCCGAAATAGGAAAGACTCAGAGACTGTGACTTCTGCCACAGATTTACAAATGGATACATATATAACCAAGATGTCAGAAATGGACTTCAGGGTAACAGTTATGAAGACAATAGCTAGAACGGAGAAATCGATTAATGGTAACATAGAGTCTCTAAGGGCAGAAATGAAAGCTGAAATGGCAGAATTTAAAAATGCTATCAATGAGATCCAATCTAATCTAGATAATCTAACAGCTAGGGTAAGCGAGGCAGAAGAACGAATTAGTGATCTAGAAGACCAATTAATAGACATGAAAGGAAAAGAGGAAGCCAGGGAAAAACAACTCAGATTCCATGAAAATAGAATCAGAGAAATAAGTGACAACATGAAACGTTCCAATGTCAGAATTATTGGGATCCCTGAGGGGCTGGAGAGAGAGAGAGGACTAGACTGTATATTTGAGCAAATCGTAGCTGAGAACTTCCCTAATCTGGGGAATGAAACAAATATTCGTGTCCTAGAGGCAGAGAGGACCCCTGCCAAGATCAAGGAAAAGAGGCCAACACCCCGGTATGTAATAGTAAAATTTGCAAATCTTAGAACCAAGGATACTATCTTAAGGGCAGTTAGGGGAAACAGATTCCTAATGTACAGAGGGAGGAACATCAGAATAATGTCAGACCTATCCACAGAGACCTGGCAAGCCAGAAAGGGCTGGCAAGACATATTCAGGGTACTAAACGAGAAGAACATGCAGCCAAGAATGCTTTATGTGGCAAGGGTGTCATTTAGAATCGATGGAGAGATGCAGAGCTTCCAAGACAGGCAGAAACTGAAAGAATATGACCACATTGGGGCACCTGGGTGGCTCAGTCGGTTAAGCGGCTGCCTTCGGCTCGGGTCATGATCCCGGGGTCCTGGGATCGAGCCCCGCATTGGGCTCCCTGCTCGGAGGAGAGCCTGCTTCTCCCTCTCCCTCTGTCTGCTGCTCTGCCTACTTACACTCTCTCTCTATCTCTGTCAAATAAATAAATAAATAAATAAAATCTTAAAAAAAAAAAAAAAAGAATATGTGACCACTAAGCCAGGCTTGCCAGAAATATTAACGGGGGGTCTATAAAAGGAGAAAGACCCCAAGAGTGATATAGAACATAAATTTACAGAGACAATCTATAGAAACAAGGACTTCACAGGTAACATGATGACAATAAATTCATATCTTTCAATAATCACTCTCAACGTGAATGGACTAAATGCTCCCCCAAAATGGCACAGTGTTACAGATTGCATAAAAAGACAGGACCCATCCATTAGCTGTCTACAAGAGACTCATTTTGAACCTAAAGATGCATCCACACTGAAAGTGAATGGATAGAGATCCATCTTCCATGCCAACGGACCTCAGAAGAAAGCTAGGGTAGCAATTCTTATATCAGACAAATTAGAATTTAAGGTAAAGACTGTAGTTAGAGACACAAAAAGACACTATATCATGCTTAAAGTGTCTATCCAGCAAGAAGACCTAAGAATTGTAAATATCTATGCCCCCCAACATGGGAGCAGCCGTCTACATAAGGTGTTAACCAAAATAAAGAGTCATATTGATAACAATACGTTAATTGTAGGAGACCGCAATACTCCACTCTCAGCATTAGACAGATCATCTAAGCAGAAAATCAACAAAGAAACAAGAGCTTTGAATGACACACTGGACCAGATGGACCTCATAGATATCTACAGAACATTCCACCCTAAAACAACAGAAGACTATTCTTCTCCAGCACACATGGAACTTTCTCCATGTACTGGGTCACAGATCAGGTCTCAACGGATACCAAAAGATTAAGATTATTCCCTGCATATTCTCAGACCATAACACTTTAAAACTGGAACTCAATCCCAAGAAAAAATTTGGCAGAAATTCAAACACTTGGAAGCTAAAGACCACTCTGCTCAAGAATGTTTGGGTCAACCAGGAAATCAAAGAAGAATTTAATTCATGGAAACCAATGAGAATGAAAACACATCGGTTCAAAACCTATGGGATACTGCAAAGGTGGTTCTAAGGGGGAAATACATTGCCATCCAAGTCTCACTCAAAAAATAGAAAAATCCCGAATTCACCAACTAACTTTACACCTTAAAGAACTGGAGAAAAGGCAACAAACTGATGCCTAGCCATTCATTAGAAGAGCAATAATTAAGATTAGAGCACAGATCAATGAATTAGAAACCAGAAACACAGCAGATCAGATAAACGAAACTAGAAGCTGGTTCTTCGAAAGAATTAATAAGATCGATAAACCACTGGCCAGACTTATCCAAAAAAAAGAGAAAGGACCCAAATTAATAAAATTATGAATGAAAGGGGGAGATCACGACTAACACCAAGGAAATAGAAAAAAATATTAGAAATTATTATCAACAACTCCATGCCAATAAATTAAGCAACCTGGATGAAATGGATGCCTTCCTGGAAACCTATAAACTGCCAAGACTGAAACAGGAAGAAATTGAAAACCTGAATAGGCCAATAACCAGTAACGAGATTGAAGCAGTGATTAAAAACCTCCCAAAAAACAAGAGTCCAGGGCCTGATGGATTCCCTGGGGAATTCTACCAAACATTCAAAGAAGAAATAATACCTATTCTCTCAAAGCTGTTTCAAAAAATAGAAACAGAAGGATAGCTTCCAGACTCATTCTATGAGGCCAGTATTACCTTAATCCCCAAACCAGGCAAAGACCCCATCAAAAAGGAGAATTTCAGACTGATATCCCTGATGAATATGGATTCCAAAATCCTCAACAAAATCCTAGCTAACAGGATCCTACAACACATGGGAAGGATCATCCACCACGACCAAGTGGGATTTATCCCCGGGGTGCAAGGGTGGTTCAACATTTGCAAATCAATCAATAGAACACATTAATAAGAGGAGAGAGAACCATATGGTCCTCTCAATTGATGCAGAAAAAGCATTTGACAAAATACAGCAGCCTTTCCTGATTAAAACCATTCAGAGTATTGGGATAGAGGGAACATTCCTCAAGTTCATAAAAACCATCTATGAAAAACCCACAGTGAATATCATCCTCAATGGGGAAAAGTTGAGAGCCTTTCCCTTAAGATCAGGAACACGTCAAGGGTGCCCACTCTCACCACTGTTGTTCAACATAGTACTAGAAGTTCTAGCAACAGCAATCAGACAACAAAAATAAATAAAATGTATTCAGATCGGCAAAGAAAAAGTCAAACTCTCTCTCTTCACAGATGACATGATCCTTTATGTGGAAAATCCAAAAGACTCCACCCCCAAATTAGTAGAACTCATACAACAATTCAATAATGTGGCAGGATACAAAATCAATGCACAGAAAGAAGTTGCTTTCTTATACAGTAACAATGCAACTGTAGAAAGAGAAATTAGAGAAATGATTCCATTTACAATAGCAAAATTAAAAATAGAGTTACCCTATGACCCAGCAATTGCACTACTGGGTATTTACCCCAAAGACACAGATGTAGTGAAAAGAAGTGCCATATGCATCCTAATGTTCAAGGCAGCAATGTCTGCAATAGCCAAACAGATGAATGGATAAAGAAGATGTGGTCCATATATACAATGGAATATTACTCTGCCATCAGAAAGGATGAATACCCAACTTTTGCATCAACATGGATGGGACTGGAGGAGATTATGGCTAAGTGAAATAAGCCAAGCAGAGAAAGTCAATTATCATATGGTTTCACTTATCTGTGGAACATAAGGAATAGGAAGGAGTACATTAGGAGAAGGAAGGGGAAAATGACGGGGGGGAATTGGAGGGGGAGATGAACCATGAGAGACTGTGGACCCCGGAAACAAACTGAGGGTTTTAGAGGGGAGGGGGTTGGGGGGATGGGTTAGCCCAGTGATGGGTATTAAGGAGGGCAGGTATTGCATGGAGCACTGGGTGTTATACGAAAACAATGAATCGTGAATCACTACATCAAAAACTAATGATGTTCGGGCGCCTGGGTGGCTCAGTCGGTTAAGCGACTGCCTTCGGCTCAGGTCATGATCCCAGGGTCCTGGGATCGAGTCCTGCATCGGGCTCCCTGCTCCGTGGGGAGCCTGCTTCTCCCTCTCCCACTCCCCCTGCTTGTGTTCCCTCTCTCGCTGTGTCTCTCTCTGTCAAATAAATAAATAAAATCTTTAAAAAAAAAAAAAAAAAACTAATGATGTTCTGTATGATGAGTAACATAACATAATAAAATTAAATTAAATGAAAAAATAAATAAAAATAGTGTTGACTAGGCATGTAGAGCAGCAGGTCACAGTATGCTTAATTTGGCCTCAATTATTTAATTGATGTTTGGTGCTGGATATTTTTGCCTAGATCTATTGGGTGGGTTCCCGAGAATGAGGGAGAGTGTACTGAACATTGACCTTCATGATTTCTGAGTTCACCAAAACAGCTAAATACTGATCAATCTGGATGTGTAAATGTAAGCAATTGATTAAATCTCACTAGACATTTTAGGATAATTAAAAACTAAAGAAACAATTCTAAATGCACAAATTCTAAGAGAAACAAATCCTGGAACATACTTAAAGAACAATATACCATGGTGAAGTACAATTTAGGTGAAAAGCACAAGGACGAGTCAACATACTAATAATATTATTCAACACATTAGTATGTAGAAAAAGGAATACATGATTATTCTGATAGATCCCAAAAAATACATTTAATAAAATTCAACTACTTTATCTTATTTGAAAAAAGGTAACTCATGTTAAGAAGCAAAGTCCATAACTTGATAAATAACATTTATAAGAAGTCAAATGTAATAATGTTTAAAGATGAAAAACGAAATCCATTTCTTTTTTTTTTTTAGTTTTTAATTTTATTATATTATGCTAGTCACCATACAATACATCATTAGTTTTTGATGTAGTGATCCATGATCCATTGTTTTCGTATAACACCCAGTGCTCCATGCAGTACGTGCCCTCCTTAATACTCATCACCAGGCTAACCAATCCCTCCTCCCCCTTCCCCTCTAGAACCCTGTTTGTTTCTCAGGTCCATAGTCTCTCATGGTTCATCTTTCCCTCCAATCCGCCCCCCCCATTTTTCCCTTCCTTCTCCTAACGTCCTCCATGCTATTCCTTATGTTCCACAAATAAGTGAAACCATATGATAATTGACTTTCTCTGCTTGACTTATTTCGCTTAGCATAATCTCCTCCAGTCCCATCCATGTTGATGTAAAAGTTGGGTATTCATCTTTTCTGATGGCTGAGTAATATTCCATTGTATATATGGACCACATCTTCTTTATCCATTCATCTGTTGAAGGGCATCTCAGCTATTTCCACAGTTTGGCTATTGCGGACATTGCTGCTATGAACATTGGGAGGAAATCCATTTCTAATAAAATCAGGAGCAAGACCAGGTTGTCTCCTATTCCCACTACTATTCAACATTGTTCTGAGAGTTCAAACCCTAACAATAAAAGTACAATAAGTATATGAAAAACATTATAACGTTTAACTGAGAGACATAAAATAAGTGGAGAAACATAATGCATTCCTTGGGAGAACACCCAATTCTGCAAAAATATCAGTTTTCCCTACATTAATCTACACATTTAATGTAATTCCTCTGAAAATCCAATGGGATGCTTTAGTATATACATTGGTCCAAAATTCCTCTGGAAGAAAAAATGCAACATGTAGAAGATTTAGGAAAACTACTACTGAGAGGGGACTTCCCTTACCAAATATTAAAATTAGTATCACAATAATCAAAACAGTCTGCAACCAGGAGGAAAACAGATCAATATATCACTAGAAGAGAACAGAAACTCCAAAAAGAGATACACACACAATATATATATATATGAATTCAATATAAGATGAATATGGGATTTCAAATCAGTAGAGAAAAGATAAGTTATCCAATAATTGATGTTAGGAAAAACTGGCTATCCATTTGGAACAAATATTAACTTCTCACCTCTCTCAATAGACACATATACATAAAAATAATACAGATAAAGTAAAAATTTAAACATAAAAACCCCTCTAAACTAAAATGTATTATGACTATACAACTTGTAGTGCAAAGTGTTTAAAAACAAACAATATAGAACAAACAAAAAACGTTATCTAAAACCCACATGTTCTAAAGGAGGAAATTAAAATTAAAAAATGAATGATATATTTTAACAAAGTAAGCAGTCAAATGATAGATGGGGATAAGAAGAGATGAAGCTAGCATGAGAGACAAAGAACTAATATATTTAATATAGAAGGATCATTTTTTTTTCAATAGGGAAAAAATGCCCTAACATGAAATGGGCTCAATAAAAACAGCTTATTCATATAAGGAGAAATACACATGGACATTAAACATATAGAAAATTCTTAACCTTGGAGTTCAGATGGCAGAGTACTAGGGGGGCCTATGCTTGCTTGTCCCTTGAACATAGCCAGATAAATGTCAAATCATTCTGAACACCCAAGAAATTGATCTGAGGACTGAGAGAACAAACTGCATATCTAGAGGAAGAAAAACAAGCTACCTCATGGAAGGTAGGAGCCACAGAGAGTTGATTTGGGGGAGAAAAGAATTGTGTGTTCTGCAGAGGGGAGAGAGTCCTTATCATGGAGAGAGAGAGAAAGTAGTGCATACACAGGGGATTGCACAAGAAAAACTCTTCCCCTAAAACACTGACTGGGAAAAGGAGAGGGCCTGAGTACTGCAACTATTTATAAACAGCAGAGATCAAAGTCTGAAGTTTTAGAAGTCCATTCCATTGCTGTAGTCATGTCTGGCAGGCTTAGCAGTGTTCCTGTGGGGAAGGGGGCAGATGCCCTGGAGCGGACAGTGTGTTTAAGGATCCCCTGGGTCATATGGAAAGAAACAGTCCCTTCTTGGAGTACATTTGGGAGAGATGGCCCGGCCTGTCTGGGGACAAAAGAACTCGCAGGCACCAATGTGTTGCCCTGTCCATTAGCATAGGAACAGAGACACCTGCTGAGGGCAGCAACCTGGGTGCCAGCCTTTTGCTGTGCTTTACTATAAATTCTGAACTGCTCTGTGGTTGTGTGACTGCTTTTCTGGGACAAACTGGCCAAAGCCACAGTACGATGAAACTGTCCCCTAGAGGAACAGTGTGGGTACAAACCATGTAGGGTCCCTAAAACTTGGAGTCTTGAAACCCAGCTGCACACCTGACATAAAATACAAGAGAACTGTGCTGCCTGGCAGGCAGACAGCTTGGAAGGATCCGAAAGAAGCAAAACACACAAAGGGGAAATTGTTTGCTCTTCTGTTAGGGCTCTCCTGAAGAGTGGCAGGCAAAAATTCCCCATTCCAAGGACAAGAGAGTGGGATGACGCCATTTTCTCCCCCTGCCCAGTAGCACTGACTGACTTCAGTGAACAACACAGTGCCTGCAGTGGAGGCTGGAGCCATTTACAACAAACCCCACCCTCCTGTGCCCATCAGGTTCATTTTTACTAGCGCAAATACACCTGAGAACCAGTCCAGCAGGCCCCTCCTCCAGAAGACCAACACAAAGGACTTGCATGCACCAAGTCTACTGATCATAGAGTGCTGCAAAGTTTCAGCTCTAGGGGAAATAGGATCTAGATTCTTTTAACAAACAGAACAAAATACATCTAGTTAAAACTTGCCACACAGTGGACAAAACACCCAACAGCAAGCAAGGAGAAATTCCACAGTGGACTGACCTTAAGGAAGGAGCAACCAAAACACTACACCAGAGTGCACACTCTGAAGCACTAGCCCCAAGACAGTATAGGAGTTCTTCATAACATAGCCATTACTCTCGGGAGCAGGAAAAGTAACAGGCTTACCTAACACACACACACACACACACACACACACACACACACACACACACAAAACAGTGACTTAGAAAAATAACAAGATGGAGGAATTCACCCCAAAAGAAAGAACAGGAAGAAGAAACGGCTAGGGACTTAATCAAAACAGATATAAGTAAATTGCTTAAACCAGAATATAAAACAACAATGATACGGATACTAGCTGGGCTTGAGAAAAAAAAAAAGAAGAAGAAGACACTAGAGAATCCCTTACTGCAAGGATAAAAGAACTAAAAATGAGTCAGGCTGGAAGAAAAAATAGTATAACTAATATGCAAAACTGAGTGGATATAATCACAAGGGTGGACGAAGCAGAGGAATGAATCAGTGATACAGAATAAATTATGGAAAATAATGAAGTTAAAAAAAGGGAAATCAAAGTATTGGTTCATGAATATAGACATAGGGAACTGAGTGACTCCTAATACCATAATAACATTTATATCATTGGAGTCCCAGAAGAAGAAGAGTGGTAAAAAGAGGAAGAAGGTTTATTTGAGCCAATTACAGGAGAAAATTCCCCTAATCTGAGGAAGGAAACAGACATATAAATCCAAGAAACAGAGAAATCCCATCAAAATCAACAAACATAAGCCAACACCAAGACATTTCATACTCAAATTCACAAAATAACAGACGAGGAAACAATCCTGAAAGTAGCAAGGAGAAAAAATCCTTAACCTAAAAGGGAAGACAAATCAGGTTCACAGCACATCTGTCCACAGAAACTTCACAGGCCAGAAGAGAGTTCCATGATATATTCAATGTGCTGAATGCGAAAAATATGTAGCAAAGAATACTTTATCCAGAAAGGCTGTCATTCAAAATATAAAGAGAGATAAAGAGTTTCCCAGACAAACAAAAACTAAAGGAGTTAGTGACCATTAAACCAGCCCTGAAAGAAATATTAAAGGGAACTCTTTCAGTGGGAAAGAAAGACCAAGAGCAACAAAGACTAGAGAGGAACATAGAACATCACCAGAAACACCAACATTACAAGTAACACAATGGCCCTAAATTCATACCTATCAATAATTACTCTGAATGTAAATGGACTAAATGCTCCAATCAAAAGGGTAACAGGGTAACAGAATGGATAAAAGAACAAGACTCATCTACATGCTGCCTACAAGAGGCTCATTTTATTCTTTTTAATTTTTTAAAATTTATTTAAAGTAGGCTCCACATGCAGCACAGAGACCAACACAGGACTTGAACTCACAACCCTGAGTTCAAGAACTGAGCTGAGATCAAGAGTTAAACACTTAACCACCTGAGCCACCCAGGTCCCCCAGGAGACTCATTTTAGACCTAATAACAGCTATAGACTGAAAGTGAGGGGATAACCATCTCTCATGCTAATGGACATCAAAAGAAAGCCAGAGTAGCCATTCTTATATCAGACAAACTACAGTATAAACCAAAGACTGTAACAAGAATGAAGAAGGGCACTATGTCAAAATTAAGGGGTCTATCCCTCAAGGAGATCTAACAATTGTAAATATTTATGGCCCCAACCCGGCAGCACCCAAATACATAAATCAATTAAAAACAAACATAAAGTAGTAGAGGACTTTAACACCCGACTCACAGCAATTGACAGATCATCTAAGCAGAAAATCAGCAAGGAAACAATGGATTTGATTGACACACTTGACGAGATGGACTTAACGGATATATTCAGAACATTTCATTCTAAAACAGCAGAATACACATTCTACTCAATTGCACATGGTACATTCTCCAGAATAGATTACATACTGGGTCACAAATCAGGACTCAACTGGTACAAAAAGACCGAGATCATACCATGCATATATTCAGGCCTGAACCCTATGACTGGAAGTCAATCACAAGAAAAAAATAGGAAAGACCAAAGAATGAATGGTTTAACCAGCAAATTAAAGTATCTATCTATCTATCTATCTATCTATCTATCTATCTATCTATCTATCATCTATTTATCTATCATCTATCTATATGGAAATATCTATATCTATATCTATATCTAATCTATATCTATATATATGGAAGCAAATGAAAATGAAAAGGCAACAGCCTAAAAGCTTTGGGATTCAGCAAAGGTGGTCCTAAGAGGGAAGAATATAGAAATACAGTCTTACCTCAAGAACCAAGAAGTCTCAAATACACAAATTAACCTTACAACTAATGGAGCTAGAACAGGAACAGCAAATAAAGCCAAAAGTCAGGAGAAGAAGGGAGATAATAAAGACTAGATCAGAAATAAACAATATAGAAAGAAAAAAATCCAATAGAACAGATCAATGAAACTAAGAGCTGGTTCTTTCAATTACTAAAATTGATAAATCCCTAGCCAGACTTATCAAAAAGGGAAAGGACCCAAATAAATAAATCACAAATGAGAGAGGAGATATAACAACCAACATCACAAAAATACAAACAATTATAAGTGAGTATTATGAAAAACTAAATGCCATCAAACAGGGCAGTTTGGAAGAAATGGACAAATTCCTAGAAGCATACAAACTACAAAGGTGAAAGAGGAAGAAATAGAAAATTTGAGCAGAACCATAATAAGGAAAGATACTCAATTAGTAATCAAAAATCTCCCAACAAATAAAAGTCCAGGGCCAAATGGTTTCCCAGGGGGATTTTCCCAGACATTTAAAGAAGAGTTAATACCTATTCTTCTTAAAGTGTTCAAAAAGATAGAAATGGAAGGAAAACTTCCAAACTTGTTCTGTGAGGCCAGCCAGCATTACTTTAATTCCAAAACCAGACAAAGACCCCACTAAAAAGGAGAATTGTAGGCCAATATCCCTGATGAACATACATGCAAAAATTCTCAACAAGATTCTAGCAAATCAAATCCAACAGTACATTAAAGGAATTATGCACCACAATCAAGTGGGATTTATACCTGGGCTGCAGGGTTGGTTCAATATTCACAAGTCAGTCAATTGGAGACACCGCATTAATGAAAGAAAGGATAAGAACAACATGATCCTCACAACAGTTGCAGAAAAAGCATCTGACAAAGTGTAGCATCCATTCTTGATCAAAATCCTCAACAAAGTAGGGATAGAGGAAATATACCTCAACATCATTAAAGCAATATATGAACGACCCACAGCTAATATCATCCTAAATGGGGAAAAACTGAAAACTTTTCCTCTGTAGTCAGGAATAAGATACAGATATCTACTCTCACAGTTGTTATTTAACATACTACCGGAAGTCTTAGCCTCAGCAATCAGAGAACAAAAAGAAATAAAAGGCATCCAAATTGGCAAGGAAGAAGTCAAATTTTCAGTATTTGCAGATGACATAATACTATATGTAGGAAATCTGGCAAACTCCACCAAAAATTGGAAGAACTAATACAAGAATTCAGTAAAGTCATAGTATATAAAATCAATGTATAGAAATCAGTTGCATTTGTATACACCAATAATGAAGTAGCAGAAAAAGAAATGAAGGAATCAGTTTCATTTACAATTGCACCAAAAACAATAAGATTCCTGGGAATAAACCTAACAAAAGAGGTAAAAGATCTGTACTCTGAAAACTCTAGAACACTTATGAAAGAAATTGAAGAAGACACAAGGAAATGGAAAAGCATTCCATGCTCATGGATTGGAAGAACAAACATTGTTAAAATATCTATAGTACCAAAAGCAATCTACATATTTAATGTAATCCTTATCAAAATACCAACAACATTTTTCACAGAGTAGAAGAAAGAATCCTAAAATTTGTATGGAACCCCAAAAGACCCCAAATAGCCAATGAAACCCTGAAAAAGAAAATCAAAGCTGGAGGCATCACGATTCGGGTCTTCAAGCTGTATTACAAAGATGTAGCCATCAAGATAATATGGTACTGATGCAAAAACACACAAATATATCAAAGAAACAGAATAGAAAACCCAGAAATGGACCCACAAATATATGGTCAATTAATCTCTGATAAACAGAAAGGAATATCTAATGGAAAAAAGACAGTCTCTTCAAAAAAAACTGTTGTGAGGATCATGTTCTTATCCTTTCTTTCATTGGGAAAATTGGAAAGCAACATACAGAAGAATGACACTGGACCACATTCTTATACCATGAGTAAATTCAAAATGGATGGACAACCTAAATGTGAGACAGGAATCCATCAGAATTCTAGACAAGAACACAGGCAGCAACCTCTTTGACCTTGGCTGCAGCAACGTTTTGCCAGAAACGCCTCCAAAGGCAAGGGAAGCAAAAGCAAAAATGTACTAGCGGGAACTTCATCAAGATAAAAATCTTCTGCACAGTGAAGGAAACAGTCCACAAAACTAAAAGACAACTTACAAAATGGGAAAAAATATTTGTAAATGACATATCTGATAAAGGGTTAGTATCCAAAATCTATAAAGAACTTATCAAACCCACCACCACTAAAATTAATAATACAGTTAAGAAATGGCAGAAGACATGATTGAACATTTTTCCAAAGACATACGGGTGGCTAACAGACACATGAAAAGATGCTCAACATCACTCATCATCAGGGAAATACAAATGAAAACCATGATCAGATAATACCTCACACCTGTTAAAAGGCGAAATTGAGCAACATAGGAAACAGCAGATGTTGGCAAGGATATAGAGAGGAGAAGGAGCAAGATGGCGGAGGAGTAGGAGACCTAAATTTCATCCGGTCTCAAGAATTCAGCTAGATAGGTGTCAAACCATTCTGAACACCTACAAACTCAACAGGAGATCGAAGAAAAGAATAGCAGCAACTCTCTGAACAGAAAAGCAACTACTTTCTGGAAGGTAGGATGTGCAGAGAAGTGAATCCAAGCCGCTATTTGGGAAGATAGACCACAGGGGGAGGGAGCCTCCGTCAGCCGGCTACTGGCAAGTGATAGAGCAGTGGAGCACAAAATTGGAACTTTTAGAAGTCTACTCTGCTGAGGGACATCGCTCCAGTGGTTAAGCGGGGGGGTGGGACCTCCACTGGGACAGTGTGGTCTCAGGCCACTACTCTTCCAGCAGGGACCTAACAATTGGCAGATCCGGGGAGACGCCCCTTCCTCCCCAGGGAGGAGTGGTGTGGAAGCACACTGCAGGAATCTGCTGGGTTTGGAGACTCCAAATGGGGTCCTGTGCCAGAGATAGAAATGCTCCATCACAGGCCAGGTGACCACGGAGCGCGGGTAGAGACCAAGGAGACAGGACTGATTGACTGCTGTTCTCTGGGGGCTCACTGAGGAGTGAGGTGGTGGAGATTGGGAGGCTACCATTTTCATTCTTGTCCTCCAAAGCTGTAAAGAAACTTTCAGGGAACAAAAACTACTGAGAGCAAACCCAAGCACATTACTTAGCCTAGCCCCTGGCAAGGACGGGGCAATTCCGTCTTGGGCAAATACATTTGAGAATCACTGCAACAGGCCCCTCCCCCAGATCAGCAAGAACAGCCAGCCAAAACCAAGTTTACTGATCAATGAGAACGGCAGAACTCCAGCAATAGGGGAATACAGCACATAGAATTGATGCCATTTTTTCCCATGATTCTTTAGTGTTTTGAAGTTAATTTTTTAAATTTTTTTTTTCATTTTCTATTTTTTTGAATTTTTATCCCTTTTTCAACCAATATCTTGTATTATCAACCCACTTTTTAAAAAATCTTTTTTATTTTTCATTGTAAGAGTCATATGCTATCCCTTCATTGTAGTTAACCTTATTTTTGTATATATATATATAAGTTGTTCTCTCTTTAAAATTTTGGGATAGAGTTTCTTCTAACAGACCAACATATACCCTAAATCTCTAGTGTATGGCTTTGTTCTAGTCTCTTGCTTGATCACATTCTCTCCCCCCTTTTTTGTAAATTTCTCCTTTCTTTTTTCAACCAACTTCTTACATTATCAATTCCTTTTTAAAATCTTTTTTAATTTTCATCTTTACAGTCATGTTCCACCCCTTCATTGTATTTACCCTTATTTTTGTACATATATAAGTTTTTCATTCTTTAAAATTTTGGGAGGCAGTTTCTTCTGACAAATGAAAATACGTCCAAAATCTAGTGTGTGGCACTGATCTATTCACCACCCTGATCATATTTGAGCATGTTCTTTTTTCTTTTCTTTCTTTCGCTTTCTTTTCCCTCTGGTTTTACGTCTCTTCTGATTTGTTTAGTGTATATTTTTCTGGGGTCATTGTTGCCATGTTAGCATTTTGTTCTCTCATTCATCTATTCTCCTCTGGATAAAATAACAAGATGGAAAAACTCCCTCAAAAAAAAAAAAGAACAAGAGGCAGTACCAAATGCCAGGGACCTAATCAATACGGACATTAGTAAGATGTCAGAACTAGAATTCAGAATGACGATCATAAACATACTAGCTGGGCTTGAAAAAAGCATGGAAGATACAGAGAAACCCTTCTGGAAAAATAAAAGAACTAAAATCTAACCAAGTTGAAATAAAAAAAGGCTATTAATGAGATGCAATGAAAAATGGAGGCTCTAACTGCTAGGATAAATGAGGCAGAAGAGAGAATTAGTGATATAGAAGTCCAAATGGTGGAGAATAACGAAGCCAAGAAAAAGAGAGATAAACAACTACTGGATCACAAGGGCAGAATTTGAGAGATAAGTGAATTTGAGAGATAAGACAAAACAATATTAGAATAATTGGGATCCCAGAAGAAGAAGAAAGAGAGAGGGGCAGAAGGTATATTGGAGCAAATCATAGCAGAGAACTTCCCTAATTTGGGGAAGGAAACAGACATCAAAATCCAGGAGGCACAGAGAACCCCCCTCAACATCAATAAAAATAGGTCAACACCCCGACATCTTATAGTAAAACTTACAAGTCTCAGAGACAAAGAGAAAATCCTGAAAGCATCTTGGGACAAGAGGTCTGTAACCTACAATGGTAGAATCATTAGGTTGGCAGCAGACCTATCCACAGAGACCTGGCAGGCCAGAAAGGGCTGGCATGATATATTCAGAGCACTAAATGAGAAAAATAGGCAGCCAAGAATACTTTATCCAGCTAGGCTGTCATTGAAAATAGAAGGAGAGATAAAAAGCTTCCAGGACAAACAAAAACAA
Source organism: Halichoerus grypus (assembly GCF_964656455.1). Classification (NCBI taxonomy): domain Eukaryota; kingdom Metazoa; phylum Chordata; class Mammalia; order Carnivora; family Phocidae; genus Halichoerus; species Halichoerus grypus. The sequence goes on from NC_135727.1 coordinate 83,872,870, forward strand.
AGTATTTGAAAACACCAAACCAGCCCTACAAGAAATATTGAAAAGGGTCCTCTAAGCAAAGAGAGAGCCTAAAAATAACATAGACCAGAAAGGAATAGAGACAATATACAGTAACAGTCACCTTACAGGCAATACAAAGGCACTAAATTCATATCATTCAATAGTTACCCTGAATGTAAATGGGCCAAATGCCCCAATCAAAAGACACAGGGTATCAGATTGGATAAAAAAAACAAGACCCATCGATATGTTGTTTGCAAGAGACTCATTTTAGACCCAATGACACATCCAGATTGAATGTGAGGGGGTGGAAAACCATTTACCATGCTAATGGACATCAAAAGAAAGCTGGGGTGTCAATCCTTATATCAGACAAATTAGATTATAAACCAGACTATAATAAGAGATGAAGAAGAACACTGTATCATACTTAAAGGGTCTATCCAACAAGAAGATCTAACAACTGTAAATATCTATGCCCCTAACATGAGAGCAGCCAATTATATAAGGGAACTAATAACAAAAGCAAAGAAACACATCAACAACAATACAATAATAGTGGGGGACTTTAACACCCCTCCTCACTGAAATGGACAGATCATCTAAGCAAAAGATCAACAAGGAAATAAAGGCTTTAAATGACACACTGGACCAAATGGACTTCACAGATATATTCAGAACATTCCATCCCAAAGCAACAGAATACACATTCTTCTCTAGTGCCCATGGAACATTCTCCAGAATAGATCACATCCTAGGTCACAAATTAGGTCTCAACCAGTACCAAAAGTTTGGGATCATTCCTTCCATATTTTTGGACCACAATGCTTTGAAACTAGAACTCAATCACAAGAGGAAAGTTGAAAGAACTCAAATACATGGAGGCTAAATAGCATCCTACTAAAGAATGAATGGGTTAACCAGGAAATTAAAGAAGAATTTAAAAAATTCATGGAAAGCAATAAAAATAAAAACACAACTGTTCAAAATCTTTGGAATTCAGCAAAGGCGGTCCTAGGAGGAAAGTATATAGTAATACAAGCCTTTCTCAAGAAATAAGAAAGGTCTCAAATACACAAACTAACCCTACACCTAACGGAGCTGGAGAAAGAACAGCAAATATAGCCTAAACCCAGCAGGAGAAGAGAAATAATAAAGAGCGAGCAGAAATCAATGAAATAGAAACCAAAAGAACAGTAGAACAGGTCAATGAAACTAGGAGCTGGTTCTTTGAAAGAATAAGATTGATAAACCCCTGGCTAGACTTATCAAAAAGAAAAGAGAAACGACCCAAATAAATAAAATCATGAATGAAAGAGGAGAGTTCACAACCAACACCAAAGAAATACAAACAATTATAAGAACATATTATGATCAACTACATACCAGCAAATTAGATAATCTGGAAGAAATGGATGCATTCCTAGAGATGTATAAAGCACCAAAACTGAACCAGGAAGAAATAGAAAACCTGAACAGACCAATAACCAGTAAGGAAATTGAAGCAGTAATCAAAAACTCCCAACAAACAAGAGTCCAGGGCTAGATGGCTTCCCAGGGCAATGCTTCCAAACATTTAAAGAAGAATCAATAACTATTCTTCTAAAACTGTTCCAAAAAATAGAATTCGAAGTAAAAGGTCCAAACTAATTTTATGAGGCCAACATTACCTTGGTCCAAAAAGCAGATGAAGACCCCATGAAAAAGGAGAACTACAGACCAATATCCCTGATGAACATGGATGCAAAAATTGTCACCAAAATACTAGCCAATAGAATCCAACAGTAGAATAAAAGGATTATTCACCACAACCAAGTGGATTTATCCCTGGGCTGCAAGGTTGGTTCAACATCCGCAAATCAATCAATGTGATACAATACACTAATAAAAGAAAGAACAAGAACCATATGATCCTCTCAATAGATGCAGAAAAAGCATTTGACAAAGTACAACATCCTTTGTGGATTACAACTCTTCATAGTGTAGGGATAGAAGGTCCATAGCTCAATATCATAAAAGCCATCTATGAAAAACCCACAGCAAATATCATTCTCAACGGGGAACAACTAAGAGCTTTCCCCCTAAGGTCAGGAACATGGCAGGGATGTCTACTATCACCACTGCTATTCAACATAGTACTAGAAGTCCTAGCCACAGCAATCAGACAAAAAAAGAAATAAAAGGCATCTGAATCAGTTAAGAAATGGTCAAACTCTCACTCTTTCCCAACGATATGATACTTTATGTGGAAAACCCAAAAGACTCCACAACAAAACTGCTAGCACTCATACAGGAATTCAGTAAAGTGCAGGATATAAAATCAATGCACAGAAATCAGTGATATTTCTGTACACCAACAAGACAGAAAAAAGAGAAATTAAGGAGTCGATCCCATTTAAAATTGCCCCCAAAACCATAAGATACCTAGGAATAAATCTAACCAAGGCAAAGAATCTGTACTCAGAAAACTATAGAATACTCATGAAGGAAATTGAGGAAGACACAAAGAAATGGAAAAATATTCCATGCCCATGGATTGGAAGAACAAATATTTTGAAAATCTCAATGCTACCTAGAGCAATCTACACATTTATTGCAATCCCTATCAAAATAGCATCAACTTTTTTCAAAGAAATGGAACAAATTATCCTAAAATTTGTATGGAACCAGAAAAGACCCCAGATAGCCACAGGAATGTTGAAAAAGAAAAGCAAAGCTGGTGGCATCACAATTCCGGACTGCAAGCTCTATTACAAAGCTGTAATCATCAAGACAGTATGGTACTGGCATAGAAACAGACACATAGATCAATGGAACAGAATAGAGAGCCCAGAAATGGACCCTCAACTCTGTGGTCAACTAATCTTCGACAAAGCAGGAAAGAATGTCCAGTGGAAAAAAGACAGTCTCTTCAACAAATGGTGTTGGGAGAATTGGACAGCCACATGCAGAAGAATGAAACTGGACCATTTCCTTACACCACACACAAAAATAGACTCCAAATGGTTGAAAGACCTCAATGTGAGACAAGAGTCGATCAAAATCCTAAAGGAGAACACAGGCAGCAACCTCTTCGACCTCAGCTGCAGCAACTTCTACCTAGAAACATCGCCAAAGGCAAGGGAAGCAAGGGCCAAAATGAACTATTGGGACTTCATCAAGACAAAAAGCTTTTGCACAGCAAAGGAAACAGTCAACAAAACCAAAAGACAACCAACAGAATGGGAGAAGATATTTGCAAATGACATATCAGATAAAGGGCTAGCTTCCAAAATCTATAAAGAACTTATCAAACTCAACACCCAAAGAACAAATGATCCAATCAAAAAATGGGCAGAAGACATGAACAGACATTTCTGCAAAGACAGACAAATGGCCAACAGACACATGAAAAAGTGTTCAACATCACTCGGCCCCAGGGAAATCCAAATCAAAACCTCAATAAGATACCACCTCACACCAGTCAGAATGGCTAAAATTAACAATTCAGGAAACGACAGATTTTGGCGAGGATGTGGAGAAAGGGGAACCCTCCTACACTGTTGATGGGAATGGAAGCTGGTGCAGCCACTCTGGAAAAGAGTATGGAGGTTCCTCATAAAGTTGCAAATAGAGCTATCCTACGACCCAGCAATTGCACTACTAGGTATTTACCCCAAAGATACAAATGTAGTGATCTGAAGGGGTACGTGCACCCCAATGTTTATAGCAGCAATGTCCACAATAGCCAAACTATGGAAAGAGCCAAGATGGCCATCAACAGATGAATGGATAAAGAAGAGGTGGTATATATATACAATGGAATATTATGCAGCCATCAAAAAAAAAAAACCCAACGAAATCTTGCCATTTGTAACGATGTGGATGGAACTAGAGGTTATTATGCTAAGCGAAATAAGTCACTCAGATAGACAAGTATCATATGATCTCACTGACATGAGGAACTGTTAATCTCAGGAAACAAACTGAGGGTTCCTGGAGTGGAGGGCAGTGGGAGGGATGGGCTGGCTGGGTGATAGACATTGGGGAGGGCATGTGTTATGTTGAGCGGTGTGTATTGTGTAAGACTGATGAATCACAGACCTGTACCTCTAAAACAAATAATACATTATATGTTAAAAAAAAAATAGAAGATAGTAGGAAGGGAAAAATGAAGGGGGGGGGAATCGGAGGGGGAGATGAACCATGAGAGACTATGGACTACGAGAATCAAATTGAGGGTTTTAGAAGGGAGGGGGGGTGGGGGCATGGGTTAGCCTGGTGATGGGTATTAAGGAGGGCACATATTGAATGGAGTACTGGGTGTTCTACACAAACAATGAATCATGGAACACTACATCAAAAAGTAATGGTGACTAACATAACATTAGAAAATAAAATTAAAAAAAAAACGTTACAGAGAAACTGGAATTCTCTTACACTGTTGGTGGGAGTGCAAACTGGTTCAGCCATTCTGGAAAACATATGGAGTTTCCTCTAAAAGTTAAAAATAGACCTACCCTACGACCCAGCAATTGTACTACTAGGAGTTTACCCAAAGGGTACAGAAACACAGATTCAAAGGGACACATGCTCCCCAATGTTTATAGCACCAGTATTATGAACAATAGGCAAACTATGTAAAGAGCTAAATGTTCATTGACTGATGGTGGATAAAGATGATGTGATATGTGTGTGTGTAGTTATATACATGTATGTGTGTTTGTATATATAATGGTATATTACTCAGCTATGAAAAAGAATGAAATCTTGCCCTTTGCAATGATGTGGATGGACCTAGAGTTTTTATGCTAAGCAAAATAAGTCAGTCAGAGAAAGACCAATACCATATGATTTCACGCATATGTGTAATTTAAGAAAATAGATAAACATATTGGAAAGAAGAAAAAGATAGAGGGAAGCAGGAGGGTGCAAGATGGTGGCAGAGTAGGGGACCTTGAATTTAGCTGGATATCTATCAAACCATTCTGAACACACACGAATTCAACCTGAGATATAAGATTTATCTGGATCTCTACAAGCAGAAAAATGACTACTTTTTGCAAGGTGGGAGGTGCAGAACCTTGAATCTTTGAGGGAAATATCAGAAGATAAATGGAGGAGGGAGGGAGCCTCCATAACCTGGCCACTGGAAAGTGATATAACACTGGAGCAAAAAATCAGGACCCTTGGAAATCTGCTCCAGTGACAGACACCCCCTTTTGAAAAGGGCAAAGGGGATGAATAGGGCAGAATTCTAGGTGGGTCATTGTGGTCTCAGGATCCCAGGAGACAGAAAGAACAGGGGTGCCAGAACCAATAGAGTGCCCAAGCAATGGAGTGGGGAAACTGGTTATGGTCAGCGAGCCCAGGAAGGATTTTCAGCTCCAGTTGCCATAACCAGGAGCTGGGCCAACTGGGAGCTGGGCCAGTCGGGAGACCGCTCTTTGCCTGAGCACTCTGAAAAGGACTGGAATTTGTGGGCTGTTTACCATCCCCTGGGAGGGGCAAAATGGCCAGAGCAGGGTGTGTGCTCGAGCCCACAACTGCTTGAAGTCACATGATCTCAAGTCCCTGGGACTCGCTCGGGGTGGACTGAAATGGTTGAGAACCACAGGAGTCTGCAGAGTTTGTGGCACACAGAAGTGGAGACTCTTTGACCTGGAGGGTTTATTGAAGATGGGGGACTGTGACTGTGATCTTGTGGCCCTGGGCAGGAGATCCGGGCACAGCCATTTTTGCACTGACCCTCTGAAGAGGCATGGAAAGCCTCCAGGGAAAAAAAGCTACACCGACCAGAAGTGTACATTGATCCCATTCCCCTGACAGGGTGGGCAACTCCACCCAGGCAAAGACACCTGAGAAATAGCATGGCAGGCCTCTCCCCCAGAAGACTGACTGGAAGAACAAGTGAATGACAAGCTTATGGATCTCACAAGATTTTAAAACTCCAGGGCCAGGGGAAAATAGTATATTGGCCCCAGGTGTTTCCTCAGCACTCATTTATCCTTCAGTCTAAAATTTTCCATTTATTATTTTTTTTACCTTTTTCCCATTTCAACTAGATTCTTACTTTATCAAATTATGTTTTTAGAGTCACTTTTCAACTTTCATTTTTTCACATCTACATTTTATGAATATATGTTTCATTTTCATCCTTTCTTCACTCTATTAAATTTTATGTATATATATAATAAATAAATTATTGGGATGTAGTTTCTTTTAACACACAGACCAAAATTCAATCAGAAACAAGTGGATCACCCTGTTTTGTCCACCCTGCGAGATTATAGTCTCTCTTCCCATCTCTTTTTTATTATTTTGTTTCATTTTGGCTTTGATTGCTTTTCTGTGGTGGCTTCCCAACCACTTTGGATTTTTTCTTGGGTGCATTTTGCTTGGGTCATGGTTGATATTTTGGACTCTGTTCATTCGCTCACCCATCCTTCCTTGGGAAGAATGACTACAAAGAGGAATTCACAACAAAGGAAAGAACCAGAGGCAATGTTCTCTGCTACAGAGCTAATCAACATGGATGTAAGTAAGAGGTCAGAGATGGGATTCAGGATAACAATTATAAAGTAAATAGCTAGGCTTGAAAACAGCATACATGACAATACACAATTTCTAAGGGCAGAAATGAGATCTAATCAGGCTGAACTTAAAAATGCTATGAATGAGATGCAGTCTAAATGGATGTTCTAACAGCTAGGGTGAATAAGGCATAAGAGAGAAAAAGTGATCTAGAGGGCAGGCTGATGGAAAGGAAGGAAGTTGAGAAAAAGGGAGAAAAATAGCCCATGAAGAAAGGCTTTGAGAATTTAATGATGCCTTGAAATGAACCAATGTCAGTAGTATTGGGATGCTGGAGGGGGTGGATAGAGAGAGAGGACAAGAAGGTATATTCGAACAAATCATGGCTGAGAACTTCCCTAATCTGGGGAAGGAAGCAAACATCCCTGTCTAAGAGGCAGAGAGGACCCCTCCCAAAGTCAATAAAAATGATCAACACCCCGACATATAATAGTGAAGCTTGCAAATCTTAGACTAAAAGAAGTTATCCTGAGAGCAGCTAGGGAGAGGAGGTTCCTTAAGTATGGAAGGAGGAACATCAGAATAACATCAGACCTATCCACAAAAACCTGGCAAGCCAGAAAGGGCTGGCAAGTTATATTCAGTATACTAAATGAGAAGTATATGCAGCCAAGAATACTTTATCCAGCAAGGCTGTCATTCAAAACAGAAGGAGAGATACAGAGCTTCCAGGACAGACAGAAACTGAAAGAATATGTGAGCACCAAGCCAGCTGTGGAAGAAATATTAATGGGGATTCTGTAAGTGAAGAGAGAGCCCAAGGGTAACATAGACCAGAAAGTAACAGAGACAATCTACAGAAACAGGGTCTTTACAGGTAATACAATGGCACTAAATTCATAATAGTTACTATGAATGTAATTGGGCTAAATGCTCCAACCAAAAGACACGGGGCATCAGATTGGATAAAAAAGCAAGACCATCCATATGCTGTCTACAAGAAACGCATTTTAGACCTAAAGACACCTCCAGACTGAAGTGAATGGTTGGAGAACAATTTACCACGCTAATGGACCTCAAAAAAAGCTGGGGTAGCAATCCTCATATCAGACAAATTAGATTTTAAACCAAAGACTGTAGTAAGAGAGGTAGAGGGACACTATATCATACTTAAAGGGTCTATCCAACAAGAAGATCTAACAATTGTAAATATATATGTCCCCAATGTGGGAGCAGCCAATTATATAAACCAATTAATAACCAAGTAAAGAAACACATTGATAATAATACATTAATAGTAGGGTCCTTCAACACCCCATTCAAGCAATGGACAGATCATCTAAGCAGAAGATCAACAAAGAAACAAGGGCTTTGAAAGACACACTGGAACAGATAGACTTTGCGGATATATACAGAACATTCCATCCTAAATCAACAGAATACTCATTCTTCTGGAGTGCGTATGGAAATTTCTCCAGAATAGATCACATATTAAGTCAAAAATCAGGACTCAACCGATACCAACAGATTGACATTTTTCCCTGTATATTTTCAGACCACAATGCTTTGAAACTGGAACTCAATCACAAGAAGAAAATTGGAAGAAACTCAAACACTTGGAAGTTAAAGAGCATCCTGCTAAAGAATGAATACACATTGGTTTCAAAACCTATGGGATACAGCAAAGGCGGTCTTAAGAGGGAAGTACATAGCTATCCAAGTCTCTCTCAAAAAATTAGAAAAATCCCAAATACAAAAGGTAACGCTACACGTAAAGGACCTGGAGATAGAACAGCAAGTAAAGCCTAAACCAAGGAGGAGAAGAGAAATAATAAAGATCAGAGCAGAAATCAATGAAATATAAACCAGGAAAACAGTACAACAGATCAACGAAACTCGAAGCTTTGAAATAAATTAATAAGATCTGAACACCTCTGGCCAGAATTATCAAATGAAAAGAGAAAGGACCCAAATTTATAAAATCATGAATGAAAGGGGACAGATCACGACCAATATCAAGGAAATACAGACAATTGTTAGAACATATTATGAGATACTATATGCCAACAAATTAGGCAATCTGGAAGAAATGGATGCATTCCTGGAAACCTATAAACTACCAAGACTGAAACAGGAAGTAGACAATCTGAATAGACTGATGACCAGCAAGGAAATTGAAGCAGTAATTAAACACCTCCCAAAAAACAAGAATCTAGGGCCAGAAGGTTTCCCAGGGGAATTCTCCCAAACATTTAAAGAAGAATTAATACCTATTCCACTGAAGCTGTTTCAAAAAATAGAAATGGAAGGAAAACTTCCACTTGTTCTATGAAGCCAGCATTACCCTGGTCATTACACTACCCAAAACCAGACAAAGATCCCACCAAAAAGGAGATTTACAGACAAATATCCCTGATGAACGTGGATGCCAAAATTCTCACCAGGAAACTAGCCAATAGGATCCAACAGTTCATTAAAGGATTATTCACCACAACTAGGTGGGATTTATTCCTGGGATGCAAGGATGGTTCAATATTCAGAAATCAATCAACGTGATACATCACATTAATAAAAGAAAGGACAAGAACCATATGATCCTCTCAATTGATGCAGAAGAAGCATTTGACAAAATACAGCATCCTTTTCTAATTAAAAATCTTCAAAGTCTAGGGAAAGAGGGATCATACATCAATATCATAAAAGCCATCTCCAAGAAGCCCACAGCAAATATCATTCTCAATGGGGAAAAGTTGAGAGCTTTTCCCTTAACGTCAGAAACACGACAGGGATGTCTATTCTCACCACTATTGTTCAACATAGTACTAGAAGTCCTAGCCTTAGCAGTTAGACAACAAAAAGAAATGAAAGGCATTCAAATTGACAAAGAAGTCAAACTCTATCTCTTCTCAGATGCCATGATACTTTATGTGGAAAACCCAAGAGACTCCACCCCCAAATTACTAGAACTCATACAGCAATTCAGCAACGTGGCAGGATACAAAATCAATGCATAGAAATCAGTGGCATTTCTATACACTAACAATGTGACTTAAGTAAGAGAAATTAAGGAATCAATCCCATTTAAAATTGCACCAAAACCCATAAGATACCTAGGAACAAACCTAACCAAAGAAGTAAAGGATCTGTACTCTAGAATCTACAGAACACTTATGAAAGAAATTGAGGAAGACATAAAGAGATGGGAAAAATATCCTATGGTCATGGATTGGAAGAATAAAAATTGTTAAAATGTCTATGCTGCCCAGAGCATGTGAATCTACACTTCAGTGCAATCTCTATCAAAATACCATTGACATTTTTCACAGAGCTAGAACAAACAATCCTAAAATTGTATGGAACCAGAAAAGACCCTGAATCGCCAGGGGAATGGTGAAAAAGAAAACCAAATCTGGGAGCGTCATAATGCCGGACTTCAACTATTACAAAGCTATAAACATCAAGACAGTATGGTACAGCACAAAAACAAACACATAGACCAATGGAACAGAATAGAGACTCCAGAAATGGACCCTCAACACTATGGTCATCTAAGCTTCAACATAGCAAGAAAGAATATCCGATGGAAAAATTAGTCTCTTCAATAAATGGTGCTGGGAAAATTGGACAGCCATGCAGAAGAATGAGACTGGACCATTCTCTTATACCTTTCATAAAGATAAACTCAAAATGGATGAAAGACCTCAGTGTGAGACAGGAATCCATCAATATCCTAGAGGAGAACATAGGCAGCAACCTCTTTGACCTAGGTTGCAGCAAATTCTTGCAAGACATGTCTCTGAAGGCAAGGGAAACAAAAACAAAAATGAACTTTTGGGACTTTATCAAGATACAAAGTTTTTGCATGGCAAGGGAAACAGTCAACCAAACTAAAAGGCATCCTACAGAATGGCAGAATATATTGGAAATGACATACCAGATAAAGGGCTAGTATCCAAGATTTATAAAGAATTTATGAAACTCAACAGACAAAAAACCCCAAATAATCTAGTCAAGAAATGGGCAGAAGACGTGAACAGACACTTCTCCAAAGAAGACATACAATGATCAACAGACACAAGAAAAAGTGCTCAACATAACTTATCATCAGGAAGATACAAATCAAAACCACAATGAGATACCACCTTACACCAGTTAGAGTGACTAAAATTAACAAGACAGGGAAGAACAAATGTTGGTGAGGATGTGGAGAAAGGGGACCCTCTTACACTGTTGGGAATGAAAGCTAATACAGCCACTCTGGAAAACAGTATGGAGGTTCCTCAAGAAGGTAAAAATAGAGCTACCCTATGTGCCAGCAATTGCACTACTGGGCGTTTACCCCAAAGATACAGATACAGTGAAAAGAATGGGCACATGCACCCCAATGTTCATAGAAGCAATGTCCACAATAGCCAAACTGAGGAAGGAGCTGAGATGTCGTCATTTAGCAGTTGAATGGATAAAGAAGTTGTGGTTCATATATAAAATGGAATATTACTCAGCCATCAGAAAGGATGAATACCTACCATTTACATCGACATGGGTGGAACTGTAGGGGATTAAGCTAAATGAAATACTGAGAAAGGCAATTATGATATAGTTTCACTCATATGTGGAATATAAGAAATAGTGTAGAGGATCATAGGGGAAGGAAGGGAAAACTGGGAAGAAATCAGAGAGGGAGACAGACCTTGAGACTCTTGACTCTGGGAGACAAACTGAGGGTTGTTGAAAGGGAGGTGGGTGGGAGGATGGTGTATCTGGGTGATGGACATTAAGGAGGGCACGTTATGTGATGAGCACCAGTTGTTATACACAACTAATGAATCATTGAACACTACACCAAAAACCAATGATGTAGTATATGTTGGCTAATTGAACTTAAATATAAATAAATAAACAAACAAAATGTACTAGTAGATTAAAAAGTAAGAAATATATGGCACTTTTAAAATGTTAAATTGAAAATCTGGGAACAAAACAATAATGTTAGTGACTAAAAGTTAAATTTAAAAGATTAACCAGGGTGCCTGGCTGGCTCAGTGACTGCCTTTGTCTCAGGTCATGATACCTGGGTCCTGGGATCGAGTCCCACATTGGGCTCCCCCTGCTCTGTGGGGAGCCTGCTTCTCCCTCTCCCTGCCACTCCCCCTGCTTGTGCTCCCTCTCTCTCTCTGTCAAATAAATAAATAAAAAATCTTAAAAAAAAAGATTAAACAAACTGTATTTATAGCATATCAAATTTAAATATTGCATATATTAAAAATATATAAACCTGGGTAAAACAATAAAATTATATTGGTTATCTATGGCTATGAAGGATTTTTCTTATTTTCTTCATTATATTTTTCATTTTAAATTTATTTTATAAGTATATGTTCCTTTTATAATAATTATTTTTTAAGGCTAAAGGGTAAACATGAATTTGGAAAATGGGAGAGCAAATCAAAGAGAATATGTACACATGAATATTTATAGCAAATTTATTCATAATTGCCAACTGGAAGCAACCAGTATGTTTTTCATTAAGTAAACGGATAAACTGTGGTATACTAATACAATGAAATGTTATTCAGTGATTAAAAGAAATGAGGTATCAAAAGCCAGAAAATGACATCAACAAATCTTAAATGCCAATTGCTACATGAAAGAAGCCACTCTGAAAAGGCTATGTACTGTATGATTCCAATTATATGACTACAGTGATGATAAAATGTTCAGTGGTTACCAGGGTTCAGAGGTTTGAATAGGTGAAGCTCAGAAGATATTTTAGGATTATAAAACTATTCTAAATTTTATTGTAATGGTACATCTTAATGTAAGCAACTTTAAAAAATTATTTAGGAGGTTAGGGGATGCCAGGATGGAATGTAGAATATGACAAAACAATATAACTACATTATAAATGTATGAAACATCTTCACTGAAGGGTATGGGGAGAATGGTGCTGACTTAAATAACTTTGGAAATGAGAGAGTCTCTAAGACTAAAAGCAAAATAAACCATATATAAGCACTGTACTTCAGTTGATAATGTTGTTTCCCACAGCAGTAGGGGTTAACAATTCAGATACTCCTGTACATGTATGCTGGAATTGAACAATTGAGTGAATGGATGGCAGGTAATGGGAGCCAAGTTTTTCACTCTTACAGTGGGATATTACAGATAAGTAAGGAGAGGAGGCTTGAATTATCGAAACATATGGATTATTTTTTTTTTGAAACATATGGATTATTAATGGTCCTTTTTGTAATGGATTAGAATTGGAGATATCAAGAAGACCTCATGTTTAGCATAATTTAGATACAGATGATTATATATATAAGAAATACTTATAGATATATAGATACAAAGATTAGTATACACACATATTTCCTTGCTCTGTCAGCTGAAAGAGCCTAGAAGCAATATAGTCCCAGGGGTAAAAAGCATATCTAGCACCCAGGTCTTGGTTTCTAATACCATTCTCCAGTTAGTGGAACCATGGTCCCCAGGAAAATAGAGCCAAGAAATATACAATGGACTGGAAGCATTTTGTGCCACAAAGTAAGGAAATTGTCAAAAGTTTCTGGGAGTCAACAAATAGCCAAAGCAATCTTGAAAAAGAAAAGCAAAGCTGGAGGCATCACCATCCCAGACTTCAAGTTATATTACAAAGCTGTAGTAATCAAAACACTATAGTACTGGCACAGAAATAGACACATAGGTCAGTGGAACAGAATAGAAAACCCAGAAATGAACCCACAACTATATGGTCAATTAATCTTTGACAAAGCTGGAAAAAATATCCAATGGAAAAAATGCTGTCTTTTCAACAAATGGTGTTGGGAAAATTGGTCAGCTACATGCAGAAGAATGAATCTGGACCACTTTCTTACACCATAAACAATAAATTCAAAATGGAATGGAGACCTAAAGATAAGACCTGAAAACATACAAATCCTAGAAGAGAACACAGGCAGTAACTTCTTTGACATTAGCCATAGCAACTTTTTTCTACACAAAAGCAAAAATAAACTATTGGGACTTAACAAAGTAAAAAGCTTCTGCAGTTCAACAATACTAAAAGGCAACCTACAAAATGGGAGAAGATATTTGCAAATGATGTATCCAATAAAGGGCTACTATCCAAAAATATATAAAGAACTTACAAAACTCAATACCTTAAAAACTAATAAGCCAACTAAAAATCGGCAGAAAACAAGAACAAGTATTTCTCCGAAGACATACAGATGGCCAACAGACACATGAAAAGATGCTCATCATCAGTTATCATCAGGGAAATGCAAATCAAAACTACAATGAGATGTAAACTTGCACCTGTCAGAATGGCTAAAATCAACAACACAAGAAACCATAGGTTGGTGAGCATGTGGAGAAAAAGGAACACTCCTGCACTGTTGCTAGGATTGCAAACTAGTACAGCCACTGTGGAAACAGTTTCAAGGTTCCTCAAAAAGTTAAAAATAGAACTACTTTAAAGTCCAGCAATTGCACTAGTGTGTATTTACCCAAAGAATAGAAAAACATTAATTCAAAAGGATACATGCACCCTGATATTTATAGCAGCATCATCTACAATAGCCAAATTATGGAAACAGCCCAAGTGTCCACTGACTGATGAATGGATAAAGATGTATACACACACACACACACACAAATGCAATATTATTCAGTCATAAAAAAGAATCAAATCTTGCCATTTGCTAGGACATGGACAGAGTTAGAGAGTATTATGCTAAGTAAAATAAGTCTGTTAGAGAAAGACAAATGCCATATGATTTCACTTATATGTGGAATTTAAGAAACAAAAACGAGGGGTGCCTGGGTGGTTCAGTTGGTTAAGTGTCTGCCTTTGTCTCAGGTCATGATACCAGGGTCCTAGAAACAAGCCCCTAGTCAACTCCCTGCTCAGCGGGGAGTCTGCTTCTCCCTCTCCCTCTGCCCTTCCCTCCCTCCACTTGTGCTCCCTCTTTCTCAAATAAATATATAAAATCTTGAAAAAAAAAAAAAGGAACAAAACAAAGGAGCAAAGGGGGAAAAAGAGAGAGAGGTAAACCAAGAAACAGATTCTGAACTATAGAGAACAAACTGATGGTTACCAAAAGGGAGGTGGGTTGGGGAATGGGTTAAATAGGTGATGGAAATTAAGGAGTTCACTTGTGATGAGCACTGGGTGATACATGGAACTGCTGAATTACTCTATTGTATACCTGAAACTAACATAACATGTTAAATAACTGGAATTGAATAAAAACCTTTTCTTTTTAATTTATTTTTATTTTATTTAAATTCAATTAGCCAAAGTATAGTACATCATTAGTTTTTGATATAATAATGTTCAATGATTCATTAGTTGAATATAACACCCAGTGCAAAACTTTTTTAAAAAAGTCCTTGGGAGTCAACCTGAAAATACCCAATGGTCAAAACTGAAACAATTGGAGCAACAAATTAAATATAGTACTGAATTATGATCCAAAGTATACAATAAATATCCATGAGTTTATACTGATATAAATATATTAGTAAATGAACAAATGGGGGAGAGACAAATCTCTCGTGCAGAAAAATCCCTAATAAATTATGTAGATTCTTTACCCTCAAGGAGGTAAAGCATAACTACTCATAAGTGTTGACTGCACACAGTAACTCCTTCCAAAGTGTACAGTATTGAAAGGAGGGAAAAAGAGTAACTTTACAACAGATAAAACTGATAGACACTACCTCAAGCTAGGTGAACAAGGTGAGGATCAACAGTAATTAGTCATGCCAATAATATGTATGCTTGATACTATGTGATGAAAATGCTACTTAATCTCTGCAATCTTCCTCCCCCAAATCCGTAACTCCAGTTTAATCATGAGAAAATATCAGATAAATCCCAATTGAGGGACATTCCACAAAATACTTGACCAGTACTCCTCAAATCTATAAAGATTATCAGAAACAAGTAAAGTCTGAGAAACTAACACAGCCAAAAGGAACCTAAGGCAACATGATGACTATGTAATGTGATATCCTGGATGAGATACTTCAACAGAAGAAGGTTAGGTAAAAACTAAGGAAATCTTAATAAAGTATGGACTTAATAATTTATCAATACTGTTTCATTAATTATAACATATACCATATTAATGTAAGATATGAAAAATAGGGAAAACATGGTATGACATATATGGGAACTCTTTACTGTCTTTGCAATTTTTCTTTAAAATTAGTTTAAAATAAAAAGTTTATTTAAAAATAAGTCAAAGTGGCCCAAGCTATCTGAACATAGGAATACATCCAGAAATGGAAGCAGGGGTGTAAGTAAAGCAAGAAGGCTAAGAAAATTTCCCCATGGCATCTGTCACATGATATGTGGTTAACCCAGGTCAAGATCCATGGAAAAGGCAAACATCTATGTGAGGAATGTGTGAAGGCAGTTCGTCAGTATGAGAGTGTGTGAAGGGGATCTTGATTTATCTGGCAAAAGCAAAGTTACACAGACACACACATACACACTTATATACATATTTAGGATTCAATTCACATTCTTGAAATAAAGAAATTGATGTGTTTCATCCTGTCCCCAGTACCATGATGCTCTTTTCCAGACACTTTGGAATCCATGGGCAACTTATAAGGAATATAAAGCATAATGAATCAAAATCCTATGTTAACAGGTGCCTGGCTGACTCAGTATAGATGTGACTCTTGATCTCAGGCTTGTGAGTTCATGAGGTCAAGCCCCATGTTGGGCCTAGAGCTTACTTTAAAAAAAAAAAATTCTAAGTTAAATTTTTTGACATAATGAAACCCAAGGTATCATGGAAAGCACAGTACAAACTTCTCTTTTCCTGCTCCAAAAGGATCACTCTAACTAGAGAATTACATATGGAATAAAGAATATATATGTTCTCTGCCATCACCTCTTATATTCCACTATTTCAGCTTCCTTCCACCACTTTAAATGTCAGAGGGTAGCAAAATACTATCAAGAGAATCAGGTCAGAGTACTCCTGTGACGTTCACCCTCAAACCAGTGTCCTTTGACCTCAGGCATCCCTTATTTCCTCTTTCCAGGCTGTCAGCACTTTGTGACATTGAATTTAAGATCTTGCAGTTTGAGTCCTTTCCCCATGTATAGCATCCAGAAATAAAATGAATATTAGATTTACTCAGATTTTATGTAAACAGAGGTGTGTGTTTTACTTCTGAGTTACTGCTTACTAAACTAAGAAATGCAGGATAGTCTGTAACATAACGTTATTCTGGAACAATTTTGATCCCAGACCCTGCAACTTTAGTTAGAAGCTTTAAAATCCACTGGGGGAACACTTAACTTTGGCAGGAATATTGGAGGCCTTCTTATTCAAAGTTCTATCAGATGCATAAAAGCATTCTTGAACATTTCTGTTAAATGGGCTTCAGTTAAACAGCTCCAGAGAAGAGGGTATTTTCAATGAATGGGTAGAAAGTTCCTAACAGTAAGCCAAAATTCTGACTTCTTTTAACATTTGAATTGATCTGCCCTTTGGAGCTACACAAGTAAATGTTCCCCTTCTTCTGACAAGGTTTTCAATTATTTGAAGAAAGTATCCACAAACCCCGGTCCTTAGACTAAAACATTCTTGACCTGTTCAATAACGGTTGTATGTCTATAAATGAGTCACCATCTTGATCACCTTCCAGATTGTCTGTGTCCATCTTAATTGTGGCACTCTGAAATGACCCAAATCTCCCCAAATAAGCTATCAAATACAGAATAAAACATTACAAAGGAGTTCTTTGTTCTGGACACCATGCCTCTATTAATGGAACCTAAGATTTCATTATATATGTGTGTGTTCACTAGAACCTCACATAGATGGTGCATGTTGAACTCATGGTAAATTAAAACCACTGAGTCTTTGGCACATATGCTATTTTTAAGCCACATAATCATTTACCTTTGGTAATTGAATTTTTGATACAAGACTTCACATTTGATCCTATTCAATTTAACCCTGCTAAATTTGGCTCTTTTTTCTTCAGCATACTAAGGAGTTTTGGGATCTTGCTAACATCCAGTGCATTTATTCTGCTTTCTAATTCTATACTATTTGCAGTGGTATGAGCAAGCTATTTTATGCTTTCATGATAGTCATTGAAAATTAATGTCAATGGAACTGTCAATAGAACTGAAACTGGAAACTTTTTGTCTACATTGACACATTGTTGAACATAGTCAATTCAAATTACTGATCCATCTACTTGTCCTGTCTTTATCATCTAGCTCATGTTACTCCATTTTATTCTCAAGGACATTTTGAGAAACTGTCAAGTGCCGTGGTGAGGTACACAATGTTTATTGCCTTCTGAGGTCTCAGGAGGCAGCTCAATAAAAGACAGGCATCCTCCAGAGCAGCTGAAGCACAAGTGGCCCATATGATTGCCAATTTGGAGACATACCATATGTATTAGGCCACTGTGGACGGAGGATTATTAAAGGACAGTTTCAAATATTAGCCACAATTCAAAAGTCAGGAAGGCAAAACTCCAAATTCTAGTTACTGTGTCAGAGTTGATTCTCACACATGCATTTTTATGTAACCTGCTCCAGAGCGAATAGCAGCAGAGATGTAATCATTTAAAAACAGCTAATGTGTCTCCTCAACAACACCCAGGAGGCCAGCTAGTATTTAATTTATTATAATATCTCTATGATAAATAGACCAGTATAGTTTAATAGTCTCAGGAGAAAGCAGAATAGTGAACTGGTTAAGTACACACTCTGCAATCTGAGAAGTAGGTTCAAATTTTTACTCTGTCATTTAATAGTGCTATGACCCTGTAAAATTACTTAAACTTTTAGCTTTTTTCCTTATCTGTAAACTGGGGAAGATTAAATAATAGTACTACCTTATAGGGTTATGAAAATTGAACATTACCATGAATAGATTAGCTATTATTGCTATCCCAGTCTGAGAAATTTAGCCTGGTAAGATAATCTTGTGAAATGCATACCAAGGCCAACTAATCATTTTTTTTCTTTTTTTTTTTCACATTCATCAACTATTCTTTTAATAATGAATTATAGAATCTTTTCTGAAATTATCTTACATGTGCTAATCTACACAGTTATGAAGTTGGATTTTGAAAATTACTTGTAGGAAGCCCAAATCTGTGCTCAGATACCTCAATACAGCTAGAGCTATATGCCTTAATACACATCCATTTGATGAATGTTGCCCATGTATGTTGGGACAAACAACTCTTTGAGGGTAGCTTACCCACTTTTGAGTTTGTTGGTTTAGAGTAGCTTTTGCCAAGGTTTTTATCTATCACCAAAGTGTCTAAAGCCTAGGTAAGTGTGTACACCATCTTGATGAAGCTGCTTATCTAATGTCTGCCAAATCGTACTTTTCTATTTTTAGATAATTGCTTTTCCCCTAAGTCTCCTAACAGACTTCTGGGAAGATGGTAGCATTAGAATAGGTCCCAAATTCTTGCCCTTCCTCCCACAAATCAACAAAAATGACTCCAAAGAAACAAACACTGAGCAAAACCTATATAATGAAGGCAGCAGAACTCTCAAGGAATTTCTCTAAGACATGATGCTGATGGGGAAAAAATAAAGAATATCACCAACCTATAGAAGTTCTATAATATACTAACAAATCAAGAAAATCCTGACAGAAACCCACTAATATCATGTAGTTTAAAAGAGCAATGACTTGGAGGCAGAGGCAAAGGCAGGCAGTGAAAAAGACTGGGATGAAAGCCTCTAGTAAACTGAGGGAAGTCTGAGTGACTTTCCTTTTATCTAAGTCCCCTAGTATCTTTTTAAAATAAAATAACACCAAATTAGGAATATCAAAATTGCTGCATAGTTTAAAATTTTTACATTTAGTAAATTAAGCTGTATGATGAACATTTTCCATCATTGTCAGTCTGGCTCTGTGGCTAGAGTAATCACTTCACTTGAGGATAATGTAAAAATTCTAAATTTAAGTCCCTTTGTGAACATGAGACACAGGCCAAATGGCTCTCCTGATACCCTAACCCCAAACCCTAGGCTAGGCCCTGACAGGAATTACTCCATTTGTTGCTATTTTGACACTGTAGATTTGGAGCAGGATAGCCCCTCAAAGGGCAAGCTCAATCTCTGATAATGGTTTCTCAAAAAACATAGTGGGCTGGACCTGATGCAAGAGTCCTCTTTAATGAACCAGCAAAGCTTGTTTCAATGCTGTGCATCCACTCCCCTGCCCCCACACAAGTGGTAAGAATATATATGATACAATGTACCTGAAGTAGTGGACAAAGGAGCAAATGTAGAAAGCAGTCTTGAGGTGAACTTCTGCTAGAATTGCCCCGGGCCCTACTTCCCACCCCATTACCTCAACCTTCTGGATCACAGAGCCAGCAATGTACACTTACACCATCTAGCCGTCCAGTATAAACTTAGGGAAGGAGCGACAACCAAGTAAACAGTAAAATCATGTAAGAATTGCCCCACTTTTATTGGAGGGAAAGAGACAGCACGCCAGGATATACCTTTCTTGATTCAATACTGAATAAATAGATAAACTGTAAATTAATAGTAGATGAAGAAAACCCAAAACAAACAGAACCCATAAAAAGAACTTGTAAAATAGTATTACAACATGTAAGAGATAACAATTAAAATTAAAAAAGAGTAAATAATGTTATAAACAAAAATTATTGAACTAGAAAGAAAAAAATAGTTTAAAGACCTGGATCTTTTCAGGGAGAAAACAAAGTGTATTAAAAAATATATATATCGTTTCTCGGCTTTTTGGTTAAGATGAAATGTAAAAAATAGATAAACATTTGGCAAGGGTAATTAAAGAATTCCATTCCTCAACTGTTTGAAAGAAATTTACCTGCCAAACTGTCTGAGCCAGGCCTCAGACAACATCTTTTTCCTATGGCTATTGATTTATTGCTATTTTCTATGCCAGTGTCTTGTTCTGGTATTTATTTCCCTATAAAATCATCCATGTCATTAAAATTATTAAATTTATTATGGCAGACTTTGTCTTTGTAATTATCTCAAACACCCATCATATAGCACTGAAATAATAAATCACCATTTCCTAATTTGGTGTTCTGAGGAACACTGATAGGCCAAATATTATTAGGTGTGTTTAAAAGAAAAAAAGGTATTTCTTTGGGAAATGTTGAATTAGACAAAGTTAAATAGGTTTACTCTTTTAAACTGAAGAACATACTCCTTTAAAAAAATACTAGTCAATATTTACTGCAGAATGACTCTCTAAGAGGGGCTATAGTATACAGCATTTTGCAAACTTATTTGACCATACCTACAGGAATGCTTTTTTTAAAAAATGCAATTTAGAATTGCTGCAGCAATCACAGTTAAATGTTTAACTATGGTTAAAATGAGAAGTGGAGAATGCCACTGCTACTTTTATTATTTAGCACTGTTCTGAAAGTGTTTATTAAACCATGCAGTCAGAAACTATTTTATAAATTTTGAAAGGGAGAACATATTATTATAATTGATATGATTGCTTACCAGGAATAACGTTATCAAAGGATCAACTGAATAGCTCCAAAATTAATAAATTTCAGTAAACTGCTAATTTAAACTTAATTTATGAAAATATATTCTTCCCCTATATAGCAAAAATGACCATATAGGTCACACATTGAATAAGAACTCTCAATCACAGTATTGTTTCCTATATGTCTGTCCTAGGAATATATTGATCATAAATTATATAGGACTTAAATACATAAAACTTTCTTGAAGGACATAAAACACTTTTTAAAAATGAGGCAACATATCACGTTTCTGGAAAACATTTCAATTCTATAGTTCTTACCATCAATTTAAGACAATACCAATCAAATTTTATTTTGGGGGGCTATTAACTGTAGAGTTATTCTGGTAAAATAAACATGTCAGAATCATCAGAAAACTGTGAAAAAAAAAATAAAAAAATCAATAGGAGACTTACCCAAACAGGTATGAAGTCATATTCCTAACTTAGTAACTATAGGCTGGTGGACTGGGACTACAATATTCAATGGTACTAAAGAGCATTTAAACACAGAAGTGTGTTTGTGTCTGTATACACACACTTATATATGTACATACATATATATGTAAATATATATATACACAAGTATATATATGACATATCAAAGGGGGGGTGGGCAACGAGACAAATATTGGCTAACAACTGACTAACCCTTTGGGGGAAAAAAAAAGTTTGAATACCTAAACCCATACATCAGAAAAGTTCCAGATAGGGCAAAGGAATTCTTTTAACAAAACCATAAAAATTAGAGAAATACAGGATAAGATTTATATACTCTTGGGGTGGGGCAATTCTGCTAAAAACATGATCCTAGAGCCAGAAGGCAAAAAAAAAAAAAAAAAAAAAGATGTATCCATTTTTAATTTTTTTTTATTTTTTTAGTCATTTTTAATGCATTTTTCCCTGTGCACAAGAGAAATAACTGAGAGTCAAAAGATACAGTTTCCTTTATACATAGCAAGTAAAAGTAATGCAAACATCACATGACACTTTTCAGTGAAAGTTACATTTCCAATTACAGATCAAAATGCTTATTAGGGTCTCTTTATGGGAAAAGCTGAGAAGGAAGTCTTAGGTAAAAAGCACTTTCCTGGCATTACTACACTGATCCTTCAGGCTGCACAAAAATTAAGGTCATATACAGTTATTTTGAAAATGTTGACACAATGTCACACTGTAAGTTTTCTGTACAATTAAATGTATACTTAGAAATACCAGGATAAACATTTCTACTATATTTTAACTGAACTTGCCTAGCCAACATTTTCACTGAGTTTATCAAAGATGCTGTAAGATTCTACAAAACTGTGAGACATACCTAGCTCCAGAAAGATTTCTTATATTCTTTCTAATTTTGGTTACACATATTCTGCTTAGATTCTGTTGTAATAATTCTAGATGTACAGTTCCAATTGTGCTTACTGTACTGTGTACAAACATAGCAAAAAAGAGCAAATAATGGTATAAATCTTACAGCATTTTGCTAGCAAAAATACATGCCAAAGTCACAATAAGCAATATTGTACCACAAATTAGAGCTTCAAATAATTTGCTTGTTTTTAATATTTTCATTCTACATTAAATTACTATCATAGGCTAATGTTTAAAATGCAAATAAATTGGACATCTGTAGAACAAAACTTATTCACCCAACTGTGAAGGTTGATACCGGTTTCCAAAAATCACAATAAATGCAGAATAAAGAGAAGTGTTTGCATGCAACACCTTTGAGTGAAACAGCATTGATTACGATTACCACCATTCAAAACAGGGAAGGAAGGAAGGAAGGAAGGAAGGAAGGAAGGAAGGAAGGAGGAAGGAAGGAAGGAGGGAAGGGAGGGGAGGGGAAGAAGGGAGGGAGGAAGGATGGGTAGATACAGGAGGGAGGGACAGAGGGATGGACTCCACCTTAAAATGCATATTAGACTTATAACTAGACAGATTTAAAACAATCAAAATGAAAGTAAAGCACGATTTTTGTGTGTTTAAAGATTTAAGAGCCATTATCAAAAATAAGATACATTTTTTCAAGGTACAGAAATGTAATTACGATGGCTGGGAGCCCAGCAGCCTCTCAATGGCAGCATTGATGTCGCCTCCTGTTGCTATTAGAGCCTGCAAGTTTGCCTCACGGTTTAAGAACCCCATTGCGTTGAGCTGTTCCAGTTGTTGCTGAAATCTGACTTCTGGATTCGGCAGCTGTGGAGGACTTGCCCCAGCCAGAGCCTGCACCATTTGCTGAATGAACTGCTGGTTGGGTCCAGATTCTGATGTTGGGCTAGTGGTTTCACTGGGTGTAGAACTAGAAACAGTGGGCCCAGGGGGGCCACCAGAGCCAGTGGAGCCAGGGCCCGCAGGGCCAGTGGGTCCTATGGGCCCAATGGGGCCTATGGGAGTAAATGGGACTATGGGGCCTATGGGGCCTATGGGTGTGACTGGGCCTACAGGGCCTATAGCGGTTCCCAGCACCCCTACCCCCACACCTGGAGTGAAGCTTGGAATGAGGCCAGGAGCTTCAGTGGCTAATGTCTGTAGCCCCTGCTGGATCTGCATTAAAGCCTGCATTGCTCTTGGGTTTGACATGGCTGACAGTGTGTCTGGATTCTGCATCTGCTGCAGGAAAGCTGGGAGCTGCGGACGCATCTGCTCCTGCAACTGAGGATTTGCAGTAAACACCGGGCTATTCAGCATCATCTGTGCAGCCAAATCTGGATTCTGGCTCAGCGACTGCATCATGCTTCTCATGTAGGGTGCAGATAGCATATTCTGGATCAGTTGGGGGTTTTCAGTTATCTGTTGCAGCAAGCTCTGCATTCCTGGGGTACTGAAGATGCTGGCGACATAGTTGGCTGCAGCCACGGTGTTCCCGGTAGCACTGCTGGAGCTACTGCCAGACCCACTGCCACTGCTCGTGGTTGTGCTGGTGGTTGCAGAACTCTGGGTAGCCGGTGGTGGTGCCCATGGATTGGGTAGTGGATCTCGATTTTCTGTGCGGGAAGGCTGTGTACCTTCCCCGGAGGTGGAACTGCTCCCCACTGAAGCAAATGGATTACCCCCAAACTGCTCTTGTGCAGCATTCAGCATGGGTTCTTGAATGTCAGTGTACATTCGTCGTAGAGCATTGTAGCCACCTGGGATGCTTTCAAGATTGCTGAGAGCCAGGTCTTGATTTCTCATCATCTCTTGCATCATGGCTGGATTCCTGGCAATTTCGAGGGTCTGCCTCATTATATCTGGGTTGTTGAGCAGGTGACTGATTTCTGGGTTTCTCTGAATCAACTGCTGCATCTGTGGATTGGCCATAATGAGCTGCCTCATTAGATCGGGGTTTGAAAGCATGCTCTGAACAAAGGGATTTTCCATGATTTGGATCATCATCTCAGGGCTGGACAGGAGCTGCTGCTGCATCTGGTTCTGGAGCTCAGAGAAGTTGGTCGAGCTCAAGCCCAGGCTGCTAAGGCCTGCAAGTCCTCCCAAGCTCCCCAGCCCAAACGGGTTGCTATTTGTGGAAATAGATGTGGAGTTACTCCTGGGAGTCGACGCGGAGGTAGTGTTAGTTCCCGCGGCATTATTAGGCTGTGTGGACTGGCCCTGAGGTCGGTTCTGGCTTTTAATTACAAGATGAACAGTCAGTCCATCATGGATGCCATGCTGGATCAAGGTATCTTGATCTTTTAAGATTTTTCCGGCAAAAATCAACACTAGCTGATCGGTTTGGGATTTGAAGCGTTTCGAAATCGCTTCCTTAAACTGCTGGACTGAGCTATTTTCAGGCACCGCGAACTCCTCTTTCTCTTTGGGGGTCTTCACAGTGACTTTGATGATTTTGGGCTCGGCCGGGGCAGAGGCAGGGCCCTGGGCCGCAGCAGGGCCGCGGGAGGGGCGCGGGGGGCCGCTACTCTCGCCGTTCTCAGCCATGGCGGCCGCGGTGACGCAGGCAGACAGGGAAGGCGCGGGCGGGCGAGAGAGAGAGCGAGGGAAGAAGGAAGGAAGGAGGCGCCGCCACAGCAGGCTGGGCCGGGCCAGGCGGGGAGCGCAGAGCACGGTACCTCTGTGATGAAGACTGCGGTTTCCTGGTCCTCCGGTGGGGAGAAGGCTCTGTAGGCCGCGGGAGAAGCGTCTGCGTTCAGGTCTCTGGGCCTCCTCCGCCGCCGAGTGATGGCACCGCGCGCACTCCCAGCAACTCCTGCAACGGCTATGCCCGCTCCTCCCCGCCCTGTCCCCTCCCCCAGTTCCGCGCTCGCCTCCCCGCCCCCTCTGCTGACGCGGCGCCAGGCCCAGAATGATAGATTCGCCTCGTTCAAAATTAAAAACTTCTGTACTGGAAAAAAAGAGAGAGAGAGAGAAAGAAACAAAGAGAAAAGAGAAGACAAGAGAAAAGAGAGGGAAGGAGGGAGGGAGAGAGAAAAAGAGCCAGCTTCTGAGAAGGACATTAAAAGACCAATGGAGACTATATTAAATATAAAAATATATATGCAGTCGCTTAGGCAAGAAGGGATGAAAGCCTGAATCAAACTTACCCCATGTAAAAGACGAAAAATGAAAAAGAACTCTGACTAAGCAAAAAGGAAAAGATTAACAGCCCCAGTGGGGGAAGGGGAGCAGACTGGGCCAGAGCATGCAAAATGGATGCTTAAGCTCACTAGTAATCAAAGAAATTCTATTAAAATAATGAGATTGTACTTCTGCCTTATCATATTGTAAAAATGAAAAATAATGATAAACCTTATCATCATCAGAGAGCTGAGAAAATGCACTCTCATGTCAGTCGAAGTGTAAATTATTATAATAGGAAGGCAATTTGAAAATACACATCATTCTAAATATGTCCACCTTTATTTAGAAATGCTTTCTTTAGACACCCCCCTATGAAAATAATTAGATAAGGATGCAAAAATACATATGTATAAAATGTATATGCACTGCAGCATCTTAAAATTATTTTTAAAGATAGTGTGTTTACACAACATTGGTGAAATATATTATCATACAGTAAAATACTATGTACTGTGTGTAAAAAAAGAGTGGTTAATTCATCCGATATAAAGTATCTTTAAAGGTGTGCATGAAATAAATAGTAGTTATGGGGAAATCACAGTATTTTCACTTTCAGCTTTGTATATTTCTGTATAGTTAAAAATAATACAAGGATGTATGTTTCAGTACCAAAAGATACAATAAATATATATTTTATTTTAAAACTATTTTTAAACAGTTTGTATAGGTAATTTCTCTTTAAGTGTATGTGCAAATAGAAATCTGGAACACTATGCACTGATATATTAATTGTGGATATTACTTAGTGCCTAAATTATGAATACCTATTCCTTTCATTTTTAAAATAAAATTTTAAATTTTCTGATAGCTTTTATAGAATGCAGTGCATTTGTAAGTTTTTAAAAATCAGAAGGTATTTTGGGGGGATACTAAAGGAAGAAATTGATGAGAACACAATTTTGGTGGCAGACATTAAGATATTTACCTAATTTAATTAAGATTAAGAAAAAGAAATAAATAGACATAGCACTGGAATAATAGAACAAATAATTTCAAATTACTATATAAATTTCTAAGTCTGATTTATACCATACATAAAATACATTTTCCCTCCAGTATCCAGCCAACATTTAACAGCACTTGAAAGTCATTAGGCTGCAAATACCTTAATAAATCTCAAGATAAGAAAAAATATACATCTATATGATGTCTATCAGTTGGGGAATGGATTTATATAGTATGATTAATTGGATTATTTGGGGTTTTTTTGGTGTTGAGTTTTATAAGTTCTTTATATATTTTGGATACTAATCCTTTATCAGATATATCATTTGTAAATATCTTCTCCCATTCCATAGGTTGCCTTTTAGTTTTGTTGATTGTTTCCTTTGCTTTGCAGAAGCTTTTTATTTTGATGGAGTTCCAATAGCTTGCTTTTACTTTTGTTTCCCTTGCCTCAGGAGACCTATCTAGAAAGAAGTTGCTATGGCGCATGTTGATGAAGTTACTGCCTGTGTGTTCTCTTCTAGGACTTTAATGGTTTCAGGTCTCACATTTAGGTCTTTAATCCATTTTGAATAATCCAATTAAAACACCCAGGAAACAAATAATCCAGTTAAGAAATGGGCAGAAGAAAAGAATAGACATTTTTCCAAAGAAGACATACAGATTGCCAATGGAAACATGAAAAAATGCTGAACTTTTTTTAAAAAAGATTTTATTTATTTATTAGACAGAGAGAGAGCACAAGTAGGGGGAGCAGGAGGCAGAGGGAGGGGGAGAAGCAGGCTGCTGCGGGGCTCGATCCCAGGACTCTGGGATCATGACCTGAGCTGAAGGCAGATGCTTAAAGACTGAGCCACCCAGGTGCCCCCCAAAATGCTGAACATTACTGATGATCAGGGAAATACAAATCAAAACTACAATGATATATCACCTCACACCTGCCAGAATGGCTCACATCAACAATACAATAAACAACAGGTATTGGTGAGCATGTGAAAAAAGGTAAACCCTCTTGCACTGTTGGTGGGAATGCAAAGTGGTGCAGCCACTGTTGAAAAAAGTATGAAGATTTCTCAAAAAGTTAAAATGGGAAAAAAAAAAAATGGAACTACCCTATGATCCAGCAATCTCACTACTGAGTATTTAACCAAAGAATACAAAAATACTAATTCAAAGGGATACATGCACCCCAATGTTTATGGCAGCACTCTCTACAATAGCTAAATTATGGAAATAGCCCAAGCGTACATTGATAGTTGAATGGATAAAGAAGAATTGAAAAGAATGAAATCTTGCCCTTTGCAATGATGTGGATGGAGCTAGAGAGATTATGCTAAGCAAAATAAGTCAGTTAGTAAAGGACAAGTGCCATATGATTTCACTCATAGGTGGAGTTTGAGAGACAAATCAAATGAGCAAAAGGGGGAAAAAGAGAGAGAGGCAAACCAGGAGACAGACTCTTAACTGTAGAGAACGGGCTGATCCTTGCGGGAGGGGAGGTAGGTGGGGGAGGGGGGGATGGGTGAAATAGGTGATTGAGATTAAGGAGTGTGCTTGTACAATGTTGTATGGAAATGCTGGATCACTATATTGTACACCTGAATGTAATATTAACCTGTATGTTAACTAACTGGAATTTAAATAAAAACTTAAATAAATAGAGTATGATTAATAGAATACAGAAGATAAGAGGAACAAACTAGATCTACATATATTAATATGTATAGATCTCAAAAAACTTAATTGGTACAACACTCTATGGTGTTTATAGATGCATTCATATGTATGTGAAACTATTGGAAATATGCTAGAATGATTTCTACCAAACTTACACTCATGAGGAAGACTAAATAGAACACAGAATAATTATTAAAGGGAAATTGAATTAAATCTATAAATATGTATTTCGTCATTAAAATGGAAGCAAATAGGGCAAAATAGTACAGTTAATTATTGGTGGTAGGGATATGAGTATTTATTATAATACTGTTCTATTTTTGGGGGATGACTAATTTTCTTAAAATATAAAAAAAAATTAAGGAAATACCATGGAACACCTGGCATATTCAGTCAGTAGAGCATGCAACTTTTGATTTTGGGGTTATGAGTTCAAGCCCCACGTTAAGCATAGGGCTTACTTAAAAAAAAAAAAAAATATATATATATATATCATGGCACCTTCTTTGATCTCAATAGATCAAAATTAGATATTGATAATGAAATCATGAATGAAAAACTCAGCCACTTGAAAATTAAAACAGAATTAAACACTTACAGGACAAAGTGCAAATCAAAGTTCTTATTAGAGTGAATTTAGAAAAACAATAATGCGAACATATGCATCAATAATTATGGGATATCCCTATGTGCTGTCTGAGGATCTTATAAAAAAATACAGATTTGTAGGCTTCACTCCAAACCTACCAAAATAACTGGTGCTCAAGAGTACATTCTTATCAAGCTCCAGTTTAATGATTTAAATAACCAGGTACTATGTGAAAGAACTCAGAGGTAAATTTATACACTCAAATTTATACACTTTAAGTACAAAACAATAAAGAGTGAAAATAAATGAGTTAGGCATTCAAATAAAAAAGACAAGAGAAAAGAAAACAGGGAAGCAGGGTACTGGCTACAAAATGGTAAAAGCAAATATTGATAAATTAACAGACAGAAAAATAAAATTTGTTAAGTAAATCTAAGAAATTCTTTGAAGAGTTAACAACACAGGAAACAAGGTATTGGCAAGGATTCAGAGAAAGGGAAACCCTCTTACACTGTTGGTAGGAATGCAAACTGGTGAGCCACTCTGGAAAACAGTATGGAGGTTCCTCAAAAAGTTAAAAATAGAGTTACCCCATGACCCAGCAATTGCACTACTAGGTATTTACACAAAGAATACAAAAATACTGATTCAAAAGGATATTCTCCCCCACCCCCATGTTTGTAACAACACTGTCAACAGTAGCCAAACTATAGAGAGAGACTAAATTTCCATCAACAGATGAATGGATAAAGAAGATATAGTATATATACATATACAATGGACTATTATTCAGCCATAAAAAATGAAATATTGCCATTTGCAATGATGTGGATGGAGCTAGAGAGTACTATGCTAAGGGAAATAAGTCCGACAGAGAAAGACAAATATCATGTGATCTCGCTTATATGTGGAATTTAAGAAACAAAACAGAAAACATAGGGAAAAAAAGATACAAATCATGAAACAGACTCTTGCCTATAGGGAAGAAACTGAGGATTGCTGGAGGAGAGGTGGGTGGGAGGGATGCGCTAAATGAGTGATGGGTATTAAGGAGAACACTTGTTGTGATGACACTGGGTGTTATATGTAAGTGATGAATCACTAATTCTACAACTGAAAATAATGTTACACTGTATGTTAACTAACTGGAATTTATTTATTTTTTTTAAAAGATCTTATTTATTTATTTGACAGAGACACAGCAAGAGAGGGAACACAAGCAGGGGGAGTGGGAGAGGGAGAAGCAGGCTTCCCGTGGAGCAGGGAGCACGAGGCAGGGCTCAATTCCAAGACCCTGGGATCATGACCTGAGCAGAAGGCAGACGCTTAACAACTGAGCCACCCAGGTGCCCCAACTGACTGGAATTTAAATAAAAACTTGAGAAAAAAAAGAAATTCTTTGAAGAAGCAAGTCAAATAGATAAACCATTATTACGTGATTCTCTTACAAGTTCCTTACCAAAGAACACAGTAGGGGCAAAAGCACACTCATCCTCTTCCTGCTGTCTCCCCAAAGCACATTTTTTTCTATTATAAACTCTTTATTAAGAGAGCAGAATGAACAATAAATAGGAATCATCCAGAAGTCCCTCCCTATAAGGATAGTTTCTGAGAAACTGAAAGAAAGTCATTGTCAAAGAGGGTCTCCCCTACATGGACAACAGTTCGGGCACAGCAGAGAAAGATTTAGTGTTATTTTGGCCATTGCTGTTTTCCCCACTTCCCCAGCTTTATTGAAATATAATTGACACACAACATTGTGTAAATTTAGATGTAAAACTCATTGGTTTGAAATACTTATATATTAAAAAATACATGACCACCATAGCATTAGCAAATACCACCATCGTGTCACAAAATTACCTTTTCTTTTGTGATGAAAACATTTAAGATTTACTCTTTTAGCAACTTTCTTTTTTAAATTACTTTCTTATTATTATGTTCAGTTAGGCAAAATATAGTACATCATTTGTTTTGATGTAGTGTTCAATGATTCATTACTGGAGAATAAAACCCAGTGATATCACAACACATGTCCTCCTTAATACCCATCACCAAGTTACCCCATCCCCCACCTCCCTCCCTTCTGTAACCTTCAGTTTGTTTCCTGGAGTCTAGAATCTCTCATGGTTTGTCTCCCTCTCTGATTTCTTTCCCTTCCGTTTTCCCTCCCTTCTCCTATGGTCCATTGTGCTATTCCTTATGTTCCACATATGAGTGAAAACATATGATAATGGTCTTTCTCTGCTTGACATATTTCACTTAGCATAATACCCTACAGTTCCATCCATGTCAATGGAAATGGTGGGTGTTCATCCTTTGGCTGATGGCTGAGTAATATTCCACTGTATATATGAACCGTATTTTCTTATCCATTCATGTGGTGAAGGGCATCTCGGCTCCTTCCACAGTTTGGCTACTGTGGACATTGCTGCTATGAAGATTGGGGTGCATATGGCCCTTCTTTTCACTACATCTGTGTGTGTCGTTGTGGTCAATTCCCAAGAGTGCAATTGCTGGGTCATAGGGTAGCTGTATTTTTAATTTTTTGAGGAACCTCCACAATGGTTTCCAAAGTGGCTGTACCAAATTCCATTCCCACCAACAGTGTAAGAGGATTCCCCTTTCTCCACAACCTCTCCAACATTTGTTGTTTCTTACACTGTCCATTTTTGCCATTCTAACTGGTGTAAGGTGGTATCTCAGTGTGGTTTTGATTTGAATTTCCCTGATGGCTAATGATGATGAACATTTTTTCATGTGTCTGTTAGCCCTTTGTATGTCTACTTCAGAGAAGTGTCTTTTCAAATCTTCTGCCCACTTTTTGACTTGATTATTTGTTTTTTGGGTGTTGAGTTTGAGAAGTTCTTTATAGATCTTGGATACCAGCCCTTTATCTGTAGTGTCATTTGCAAATATCTTCTCCCATTCTGTGGGTTGCTTCTTTGTTTTGTTGACTGTTCCTTTGCTGTGCAGAAGCTTTTGATCTTGATGAAGTCCCAAAAGTTCATTTTTGCTTTTGTTTCACTAGCTTTTGGAGATGTATCTTGAAAGAAGTTGCCGTGGGTGATGTCAAAGAGGTTACTGCCTATGTTCTCCTCTAGGATTTGGATGGATTCCTGTCTCACATTGAGGTCTTTCATCCACTTTGAGTTTATCTTTGTGAATGGTGTTAGAGAATGGTCGAGTTTCATTCTTCTGCATGTGGCTGTCCAATTTTCCCAGCACCATTTATTGAAGAGACTGTCTTTTTTCCATTGCATGTTTTTTCCTGCTTTGTCAAAGATGATTTGACCATAGAGTTGAGGGTCCATATCTGGGTTCTCTATTCTGTTCATTGGTCTATATGTGTTTTTGTGCCAGTACCATGCAGTCTCGGTGATCACAGCTTTGTAATATAGCTTGAAATCGGGCAACGTGATGCCCCCAGCTTTGTTTTTCTTTTTCAACATCTCCTTGGCGATTCGGGGTCTTTTCTGATTCCATACAAATTTTAGGATTGTTGGTTCCAGCACTTTGAAAAATGTCATTGGAATTTTGATGGGGATGGCATTGAAGGTATAGATTGCTCTGGGTAGCATAGACATTTTAACAAAGTTTATTCTTCTGATCCATGAGCATGGAATATTTTTCCATCTTTTTGTGTCTTCTTCAATTTCTTTCATGAGTGTTCTGTAGTTCCTAGAGTATAGATCCTTTACCTCTTTGGTTAGGTTTATTCTGAGGTATCTTATGGATTTTGGTGCTATTGTAAATGGAATTGTTTCTCTAATTTCTCTTTCTATAGTTGCGTTGTTAGTGTATAGGAAAGCAACTGATTTCTGTGCATTGATTCTGTATCCTGCCACATCACTGAATTGCTGTGTGACTTCTAGTAATTTGGAGGTGGAGTTTTTTGGATTTTCCACATAACGTATCATGTTATCTGCAAAGAGAGAGAGTTTGACTTCTTCTTTGCTAATTTGAATACTTCTTTTTTCTCTTTATTGTCTGATTGCTGTTGCTAGGACTTCTAGTATTATGTCAAACAATAGTGGCAAAAGTGGACATCCTTGACGTGTTCTTGATCTTAAGGGAAATGCTCTCATCTTTTCTGCATTGAGTATGATATTCACTGTGGGTTTTTTATAGGTGGATTTTATGATCTTGAAGAATGTTCCCTCTATCCCTGTACTCTGAAGAGTTTTAATCAGGAAAGGATGCTCTATTTTGTCAAACGGTTTTTCTGCATCAATTGAGAGGACCACATGATTCTTCTTTCTCCTCTTATTAATGTGTTCTATCACACTGATTGATTTGCAAATGTTGAACCACCCTGGCATCCCGGAGATAAATCCTACTTGGTCGTGGTGGATGACCCTTTTATTGTTGTTGGATCCTAATAGTAGGATTTTGTTGAGAATTTTGGAATCCATATTCAACAAGCATATCGGTCTGAAATTCTCCTTTTGATGGGCTTTTTGCCTGGTTTGGGGATTCAGGTAATGCTAGCCTCATAGAATGAGTCTGGAAGTTTTCCGTCTGTTTCTGTTTTTTGAACAGCTTCAGGAATAGGTATTATTTCTTCTTTGAATGTTTGGTAGACTTCCCCAGAGAATCCATCAGGCCTTGGACTCTTGTTTTTGGGGAGGTTTCGGATCATTGCTTCAATCTCCTTACTGGTTATTGGCCTATTCAGGTTACCAATTTCTTCCTGTTTTAGTCTTGGCAGTTTATAGGTTTCCAGGAAGGCATCCATTTCTTCCAGGTTGCTTAATTGATTGGCATAGAGTTGTTGATAATAATTTCTAATAATTGTTTCTATTTCCTTGGTGTTAGTGATGATCTCTCCCCTTTCATTCATCATTTTATTAATTTGGGTCCTTTCTCTTTTCTTTTGGATAAGTCTGGCCAATGGTTGATCAATCTTATTAATTCTTTTGAAGAACCAGCTTCTAGTTGTGTTGATCTGATCTACTGTGTTTCTGGTTTCTAATTCATTGATCTCTGCTCTAATCTTAATTTTCTCTCATCTGATGCATGGCTGAGGCATCGTTTGTTGCTTTTTTCTAGTTCTTTAAGGTATAGAGTTAGTGGATAAATTCAGGATTTTTCTATTTTTTTGAGTGAGGCTTGGATGGTTAGGTATTTCTCCCTTAGGCCCGTCTTTGCAGTATCCCACAGGTTTTGAAGCGATGTACTTTCCTTCTCATTGGTTTCCATCAATTGTTCAAGTTCTATTTTGATTTCCTCATTGACCCAAACATTCTTGAGCAGAGTGGTCTTTAGCTTCCAAGTGTTTGAATTTCTGCCAAATTTTTTCTTGTGATTGTGTTCCAGTTTTAAAGCATTGTGGTCTGATAATATGCAGGGAATAATCTCATTCTTTTTGTATCAGTTGAAACCTGATTTGTGACCCAGCATGTGGTCTATTCTGTAGAAAGTTCTGTGTGCACTGGAGAAGAATGAGTATTCTGTTGTTTTAGAGTGGAATGAGGTCCATCTGGTCTGGTGTGTCATTCAAAGCTCTTGTTTCTTTGTTGATTTTCTGCTTAGATGATCTGTCTATTGCTGAGAGTGGAGTATTGAGGTCTCCTACAATAAACGTATTGTTATCAATATGACTCTTTATTTTGGTGAACAGTTGGTTTATGTACATGGTTGCTCCCATGTTGGGGGCATAGAGATTTCCACTTGTTAGATTTTCTTGTTGGATAGGCCCTTTAAGAATGATATCGTGTCCTTCTGTGTCTCTAAGTACCATCTTTAGCTTAAAATCTAATTTGTCTGATATGAGAATTGCTATCCCAGCCTTCTTCTGAGGTTCGTTGGCATGGAAGATAGATCTCCATCCCTTCCCTTTCAGTCTGGATGTATCTTTAGGTTCAAAATGAGTCTCTTGTAGACAACATATGGATGGGTCCTGTCTTTTTATGCAATCTGCAACCCTGTGTTGTTTTATGGGAGCATTTAGGCCATTCACATTGAGAGTGATTATTGAAAGATATGAATTTATTGTCATCATGTTGCCTGTGAAGTCCTTGTTTCTATAGATTGTCTCTGTAATTTTCTGTTCTATAACACTCTTGGGGTCTTTCTCCTTTTTAGAACCCCCCTTTAATATTTCTTGCAGGGCCGGCTTAGTGGTCACATATTCTTTCAGTTTCTGCTGGTCTTGGAAGTTCTGCATCTCTCCATCCATTCTAAATGACACCCTTGCCACATAAAGTATTCTTGGCTGCATATTCTTCTCGTTAAGTACCCTGAATATGTCTTGCCAGCCCTTTCTGGCTTGTCCGGTCTCTGTGGATAGGTCTGACATTATTCTGATGTTCCTCTCTCTGTACGTAAGGAATCTCTTCCCCCTAACTGCCCTTAAGATGGTTTCCTTGGTTCTAAGATTTGCAAGTTTTACTATTACATGCCGGGTTGTTGGCCTGTTTTCCTTGATCTTGGGAGGGGTCCTCTCTGCCTCTAGGATGCAAATGTTTGTTTCATTTCCCAGATTAAGTAAGTTCTCAGCTACGATTTGGTCAAATATACATTCTGGTCCTCACTCTCTCTCCACCTCCTCAGGGACCCCAATAATTCTGACATTGGAACGTTTCATGGCGTCACTTATTTCTCAGATTCTATTTTCATGGATTTTGAATTGTTTTTCTCTGGCCTCCTCTTTTTCCTTCTTGTCTATCAATTGGTCTTCTAGTTCACTAATTCATTCTTCTTCCTCGCTTACCTTAGCTGTTTGATTATCTAGTTTAGATTGGATCTCTTTGATCGCATTTTTAAGTTCCGCCATTCAGCTTTCATTTCTACCCTTAGAAACTCTATGTTGCCATTAATTGATTTCTCCATTCTAGCTGTTGTCTTCACAACTGCTACCTTGAAATCTTTTTCCGATACCTTGGTTATATATGTATCCATTTGTACATCTGTGGCAGAAGTCACAGTGTCTGAGTCTTTCCTATTTTGGGGGTTCCTCCTTCTAGTCATTGTGTTGAGGGGTGGTTGAGGGAATGTACAGAGTCTAAATTATTCACCACAACCCAAGCAAGATGTACCTGTTTTATAAAGACCTTACGGTTGTTTGCCTCTTTTTCTCCCAGCCTGTGTTCTGTCATAGGGCCCTGCCTTGCTTTTACTCAGGCAACCTTGTTGGGGCAGAGGTGCCCTGCTTTCTGTGGCAGGAGATGGGCTCAGTGAAAACCGGTTTTGGGGGGCTTTTGTTCTCTGGTTGCTTTCCCTGGTGGCTTTCCTCGTCTCTTCCGACAATCAGAGCTGAAGAGATAGTTTCCAACCCTCTGCTTCAGAGGGGAGAGATGGCAGTCTGTTCTTCAATGAGATCTTCAGGCCACACTATCTCCGTTTCTGTCTGTGCTGCTATAAACTCCATCGTCCTGGGTTGTGCGCCCCTCTGCAGTGCTCCCAGTTCGCCTCCAGGTCAGAGCATGTCTTTGCCCTTTGTGCTTCTAAAAGTGCCAGCCACCCCAAGTTCACATGTGTGGCCCCACCGCACTGGGTTTCAGTACAGTGGGGCTGCCCCAAATCCTTTCCCCACCGCTACCCTTCTGCATGTCTGTGCCCCATCCGCAGTGCAGAAGGCTGTTGCTCACCGGTGGTATAGCATCCCATGGCTCCCTCACCCTTCCATTTATCTTCCAATATCTGCCCGCGGAATCACGGCTTCCCACTTAATACCTCGAAACCAACCACCTGTGATACTGTTTGTAGAGACCCAGATATATCTTCTTACATCTCAGGCTGATTTTGTGGGTGTTCAGAGTGGTCTGGTAGATATCCAGCTCAATTCAGGGGAGCATTTGGAATAGGGTCCCCTAATCCTCCGCCATATTTTCCTGTAGCCAGCGTGGACCTTCTCGTCTTTTCCTCTCCTTAGGGGAAAGCTTTTAGTTTTTCACCATTGAGTATCATGTTAGCTGTGGGTTTTTCATATAAGGCCTTTAGTATTTTGAGTTATGCTCCCTCTACTCCAACTTTATTGAAGGCATTTTATCACGAATTGAGTTTGCACTTTTTGTCAAATGCTCTTTCTGTATTTACTGAAGTGATCATACGGTTTTTATTCTCTCTTGCTGATGTGATGTATCAAGTCAATTGATTTGTAAATATTGAACTACTCTTGCATCCCAGGGATAAATCCCACCTTATCATGGTGAATGATTTTTTAATGTATAGTTGGTTTCAATTTGTTAGTAGTTTTTGAGGATATTTGAATCTATGTTCATCAGAGGTATTGACCTATAGTTCTTTTTTTTTAGTGTTTTTATCTGGTTTTGTTGTAATTTCCTTCTTAGAAGAGAAACAGCAATGAATGCCACAGAAAGACAAAAGATTATAACAGTATATTATGAAAAATCACATGCCAATAAATTGGACAAATTAGAAGAAATGGATAAATTCCCAGAAACATATAACCTACTAAAACTAAAGCAGGAAGAAATAGAATATTTGAACAGACTGATAACCAACAATGAAATGGAATTGGTAATCAAAAATTTCCCAACATACAATAATCCAGGGCCAAATGGCTTCACAGGTCAATTCTACTCAGCAATGAAGAATTAATACCTATTCCCCTAAAACTGTTCCAAAATTTAGAATAGGAAAGGAAAGCTTCCAAATACGTTGTATAAGGCCAGCATTACCTTGATAACAAAACTGAACAAACATAGTACAGAAAGAAAGACAGTGAAAAGAAAAAGAAAAAAACCCCACAATATCCCTAATGAACATTATTCCAAATATTCTCAACCAAATATCAGCAAGCCACTTTTAACAATACCTTAACATGATTATTTACCTCTATGATGTTGGATTTATTCTGGGCATTCATATCTGGTAATCAACTCACATGATAAGTCATGTTTACAAAATGAATGATAAAACTTTCATGATTTTCTCAATAAATACAGAAAAAGCATTTGACAATATTCAATATCCATTCATGATAAAAGCATTCAACAAAGTGTGTTTAGAGGGAACATATCTCACCATGATAAAGGACATATATGGGAAAACTGGACAACTACATGTGAGAGAATGAAACTGGAATTTCTTACACCACACACAAAAATTATGCTCAAATGAATTAAGGATCTAAATGAGGGATATGAACTAATAAAATTCCTAGAAGAAATTAGAGGCAGTAATTTCTTTGACAACAGTTGTAGAAAGATTTTTTTCTAGATATGTCTCCTTAGGCAAGGGATACAAAAGCAAAAATAAACTATTGGGACTTGACCAAAATAAAAGTTTTTGAACAGCAAAAGAAACCTTCAGTATAATGACATGGTAATCTATTGAATGGGAAAAGATATTTGAAATGATATACCTGAGAAAGGGTCAATATGAAAAATATATTAAAAAATTATATGAAACAACACACCATAACACAAGCAATCTGATTTAAAAATGGGCAGTGGAGCTTAGTAGACATTTTTCCCACTGAAGTCATACAAATAGTCAATAGAAATATATAACGTTCTCAATATCACTAAGCATCAGGGAAATACAAATTAAAACCACAATGTGTTATCCTCTTACAGTAGTCAGAAAGGTAGTATCAAAAATGGTAAGAAATAACAAGTGTTGGTGAGGAAGTAGAGAAAAAGGAACTCATGTACTGTTCCTCAGAAAGTAAATTGGTGGAACTATTGTGGAAAACAGTATGGAAGTTCCTCAAAAAATTAAAAATAGAAATAACATATGATCTAATATTTCCACTTCTGGGTTTATACTTAAAGGAAATTAAAACAAAATATCAAAGAGATGCCCATGTTTTTTGCATCATTATTCCAAGTAGCCAAAATATAGGAACAACCTACATGTCCATCCAAGTATAAATGGATAAAGAACATATGAGATATAAATGAAGTAAAATATTATTGAGCCATGAGAAAGATGGTCATCTTTTCATTTTCAATAACATGGATGGGCATTGTGCACATTATGGTAAGTGAGATAAGTCAGACAGAGTAAGACATACCATGTGATATCTCTTGTATGTGGAATTTAAGAAGCCAGTGATTTGAAACTAATATAACACTGGATGTTAACTCACTGCCATTAAAATTAAAACTTTTTTTAAAAAGCCAATGATAAAGATTTGAGATATATATTACACATATATATGACATTTCACATATAATGGAATATTATTCAGCCATAAAAAAGAATGGAGCCTTGTCATTTAATACAATATGAATGGACCTTAGAGGGTGTTAGGTTAAGTGAAATAAATCAGATAAAGACAAATTGCATATAGTTACATTTATATGTGAAATATGGAAACAAAACAAAATAAAACAGAAACAGACTCATAGATACAGGAAATAAACTGTTGGTTACCGGAGAGGGAAGATTTGAGTGGCTGAAGAAATAGTTGAAGGTGATTGAGAGGTACAAATGTCCAGTTATAAAATAAATAAATCATAAGTATGTATTATACAGCATACAGTATAGAGTCAATAATATTGTAATAACTTTGTGTGGTTACTGATTTATCATGGGGATTATTTCATAATGTATAATAACATCAAAACACAATGATGTACACCTAAAACTAATAATATATCATATATTAATTATACTTCAATAAAAATATTGACAAATCTTTAGCTAGATATGCCATGAAGTAAAGAGAATAGATTCAAATTATGTGTGTGTATATATATATATACACACACACACATACACACACACACACACAGAAGGTTGCATTCCCACCAACAGTGTAAGAGGGTTCCCCTTTCTCCACATCTTCACCAACATTTGTTGTTTCCTGTTTTGTTAATTTTTGCCATTCTAACTGCTGTAAGTGCTATCGCATTGTGGTTTTGATTTGTATTCCCCTGATGGCTAGTGATGTTGGGCATTTTTTCCTGTGTCTGCTAGCCATTTGTATGTCTTCTTTGGAGAAGTGTTTGTTCATGTCTTCTGCCCATTTTTTACTGGATTATTAGTTTTTTGAGTGTTGAGTTTGAGAAGTTCTTTACAGAGGTTTGTTATCAGCCCTTTATCTGTAATGTCATTTGCAAATATCTTCTCACATTCTATGGGCTGCCTCAGCTTTGTTGATTGTTTCCCTTGCTGTGCAGAAGCTTTTTATCTTAATGAAGTCCCAAATGTTCATTTTTGCTTTTGTTTCCCTTCCCTTTGGAGATGTGTCTTGAAAGAAGTTGCTGTGGCCGATGTCAAAGAGGTAACTGCCTATGTTCTCCTCTAGGATTTTGATGGATTCCTGTCTCACATTGAGGTTTTTCATCCATTTTGAGTTTATCTTTGTGCATGGTGTAAGTGAATGGTCCAGTTTCATTCTTCTATATGTAGCTGTCCAATTTTCCCAGTACCACTTATTGAAGAGACTTTTTTTTTCATCGGATATTTTTTTCCTGATTTGTAGAATATTAGTTGACCATAGAGTTGAGGGTCCATTTCTGGGGTCTCTATTCTGTTCCATTGGTCTATGTGTATGTTTTTGTACCAATACCATGCTGTCTTGTTGATCACAGCTTTGTAATATAGCTTGAAGATAAAGAAGATGTGGTACATATACACAATGGAATGGAATATTATTCAGCCATCAGAAACAATGAATCCCCACCATTTGCATCAACACGGATGGAACTGGAGGGGATTATGTTAAGTGAAGTAAGTCAAGCAGAGAAAGACGATTATCATATGTTTTCACTCATAAGTGGAACTTGAGCAATAGCATGGGGGATCATAAGGGAACAGAGGGAAATCTGAAGGGGGAGAAATCAGAGAGGGAGATGAACCATGAGAGACTATGGACCCTGAGAAACAATCTGGGGGTTTCAGAGGGGAGGACAGTGTGGGGGAGGGAGTAACAGGGTTATGGGTATTGACGAGGGCATTTTCTGTGATGGGCACTGGGTATGATGTTTACTAATTAATCATTGAACACTACATCAAAAACTAATTATGTAATATAGAGTGGCTAACTGAACATAATAAAAAAATTAAAACACCAACAAATACATGTACTTAAAAAAAGTTAAAAATAGAACTACCTTATGACTCAGCAATTGCACTACTAGATATTTACCCAAAGGATACAAAAATAGTATTTCAAAGGGGCACATGCACCCCAGTGTTTATAGCAGCATTAAATATGAAAGCCTAACTATGGAAAGAGCCCCAATGCCATCAAGTGATGAATGGATAGAGAAGAGGTGGTATCCATATACAATGGAATATTACTCTGCCATCAAAAAGAATGAAAGTTTGCCATTTGCAATGACATGGATGGAACTAAAGGGTATTATGCTAAGTGAAAAAAGTCAGTCAATGACAAATGCCATATGATTTCACTCATATGGGGAATTAAGAAACAAAACAGATGAACTAGGAGAAAGGAAAAAAAAAAGAGAGGGAAGCAAAGCATAAGAGACTCAACTATAGAGAACACACTGAGGGTTCCTGGAGGGGAGGTGGGCAAAGGATGGGTTAAATGGGTGATGGATATTAAGGAGGGACTTGTGGTGAGCAATGGGTGTTATGTATAAGCGATGAATTACTTCCTGAAACCAATATTACACTATATGTTAATTACCTAGAAATTAAATAAAAACATTTAAAAAATTGGAATATATATATATATAAGGGGACATTACAACCAGTACTAGGATCATATAATTCTACTTTTTAAATATTCAGAAGCCTACAAAGTGAATAGCCAAGAAGAAATGGATTTTTTTTTTTTTTTTTTAAATATAGCCTACCAGGACTCTATCTTGAAAAATTAGGTACTGGATCAGGAACAACACAAAATATCTACTCTCTTTACTCGTAGTTCACATTGTATTGAAAGTTCTAACCAGAGCAATTACAAAGAAAAGGAAACAAATTCATTCACATTGGAAAGAAAGAAATTAAATTGCTTCAGTTTGGAGGTGTCATGATTTAATATATACAGAACCATAAAGGCAATTAAAAAACAGTAAAAAATAATAAATCAATGAGCCTGGAAAGATAGCACTGTAGGAGGTTCCTAAGCATACCTCGTCCCACTAATAAACCTAGATGACAGCCACACTAATGCAATAACCCAGAAAACAACCTAAAAACAGGCAGAAAAGACTCTATATTTAATTGTACAAAAGAGGCCACATTGAAAAGGGTAGGAAAAGTGGAGACATAATCAGAAACCAGATTCCCAGGAGACTAACCACAAACAGATGGACTCCACAAGCATAAAGAAGAGAGAGGATTGAAACCCACATCAGGCATCCCAGACAAGAAGAATCTGCACTGGGAAGAGGTATCCCTATAACTTTGATTTGAAAACAAAGGGCATGACTTTACAGGGTTTTACAATCAGTGGGGCTTAATTCTAGGTACTTTAAAAATCTGGCATTAGCTCTGTGAGAGTCAGAGGTCAATAAGTGATGGAACCCCACCCTTCAAAAGACAACATAACAAACCAAGCTGCAGAGATACAGCATTAAAACAGCAGTTTGGAAAAAAAAAAATTTCAGGTATATGGGAAGGAGATTCATTTACTCATCTGGGAGCAAGTGGCAGAAGAGCAGGAATCTTTGTACTTCTCCAAGAACAAATGATCTGGTGGGAGCCATTTCTCTCCCCTATAAGACTAAATACCAGACATCTGTGGGAACAAGAGAAAACACCTCCCACCTAGCTTGCTAATAAGGCATGCATGCCCTGCTCTTATGTTCCTTTGCAGAGTTGCTCCATCCAACCCACCCAACTAGAGAGGAATTCCTATAAAACTGCTCCACACATAGCTCATTCTGCACACAGCTACAACAGCAATCAGTGCCGTTCCAAAATGGCTCTGGCCTTGAGGAGAGGGGAACACAATCAGACACACAAGTTTGAGTGCAGCCCCAGGACTGGCCACACCTAACAACAAAAGCATTTCAAGGGCAAATAGAAAGACTGCCTGCAGGTTGTTATGACCACAGCTCTGGCAAACAGGCTAAGAGCAAGCATCTGCTCTGATCTGACTACAATTTCAAGGTGGCCCCACAATGGCTCCTTAACAGCAACATCCCAGCCCACAGCAGGCGAAGTGGAACTTTGCAGCTGACTGAATAAAAGGCAAACATGGCTCAAACACAACATTATGGCACACACAATATACATAGGAGATGCCCCTGAAGGGCTTGATTCTCGCAAACAGAGAACATTGCACTGCATAGCACTACAGGGCCTCTTCTTCATAAGGCTACTACTTTCAAGCTCAGGAGATGTAGCAGACTTTCCTAATACATAGAAAAAAAAAAACATAAAGAATTAGATAAAATGAGGAGACAGAAAAATATGCCCCAATGAAAGAACAGGACAAAATTACAGCAAAAAAGATAAATGAAACAGAGATAAGCAATATGCTTGACAGAGAGTTCAAAATGATGGTCATAAAGATACTTACTGGACTTGAGAAATAAGGGGAGGATCTCAGTGAGACCTTCAACAGAGATAGAAAATATTAAAAAAAATCAATTAGAGATGAAGAATTCAATAACTAAAATAAAAAATACACTAGATGGAATTATTAGTAAATCAGAGAAAGCATAATAATATATTAGTGATCTGGAAGACAGAGTAATGAATAGCTTTCAGGTTGAAGACAAACAAAAAGTCTTAAAAAATGAGACTATTTAAAGGGAACTCATTGACATTATCAAACATAATAACATACACATTGTAGTGATCCTTGAACAAGAAGAGAGTGAAAGGGGGGTAGAA
Organism: Halichoerus grypus; assembly: GCF_964656455.1. NCBI lineage: Eukaryota > Metazoa > Chordata > Mammalia > Carnivora > Phocidae > Halichoerus > Halichoerus grypus. The sequence goes on from NC_135727.1 coordinate 83,916,442, forward strand.
TATTTATTTTAAGTAATAATAGCTGATAACTTCCCTAATCTGAGGAGTAAAACAGACATCTAGTTCCAAGAGGCACAGAGACTCTACAGAAACATCACCCAAAGGAGGTACACGCCAAGACACATAAAAATGGCAAATGTCATGATAAAGAGAAAAATTTTAAAGTAGCAAGAAAGAAGAAAACAATTACATACAAGGAAAATCCCATCAGGCTATCAGTTGAATTTTCAGCAGACAGTTTGTAGTTTGTAACAGAAAGGAGTGGTATAGTATACACCAAGTTCTGAAAGGATAAAAAAAAAAAAAACAAAACCCTGTAACCAAGAATACTCTATACAGCAAGGCTATGATTCAGAGTAGGAGAGATAAAGAGTCTCCCAGGTAAACAAAAGTTAAAGGAGTTTATCACCACTGAACTAGACTTACAATAAATGTTAAAGGAACTCATCTGTGTGCAAATAAGCCATAATGAGGAGTAAGAAAATTAGGAAAGGAAAATACTTCATAGGTAAATACAAACATAATAAAAATAATATGGATATGACTAGATAACACTCACATCACAGCATACAACCCAGAAAAGGACCCAAATAATGACTGAACAAACTCGACAACTTAATGTAGAGAAAAAGCCACATTGAAGAGGGTAAGAAGGGCAAGGACCCAGTGGGAAACTAATCCCTCAACCCCACACAAGTCTGACTGCCAGAGGGAGAGAGCTGCATGTGGGGGTAGGGGTGAGAAACAGATTAGCACACTTGGGAGACTACAAGGGGAAGAGAAATCCCCACAGCATTTGACTTTGATAATCAGAGGGTCCAAATTTCATGACTGCTTGCAACCAGCAGGACTTAAATCTTAGAACTTTAAAAATCAGAAGGCTTGGCTCTGAGAGAGCCTGGAGGGAGAAAGGAAGCTGAATCCCTGCCCTTTAAGAGACAGCACAGAAAAGAGCCCACAGAGATAGAGTTTGGAAACAGCAGTTTGAAAAGTCTCTGGGGATTACAGAATATGGGAGTTAATTACTAATCTTAGAGATCCCTGACTGACTTTCCAGGAACAAAGGAGCTGGCAGGCACCATTTCCTGCCCTGACCCCTTATCATAAACACACAGTCACCTGTGGGATCAAGCACAGCACTCACATTCATTCACTACCTAACTTACACCAAGCTCTGTCCCTTTCAACCAGGCCTGCCTTAGACCTGGTGCTGTGGATCCCCTCCCCAGAACTCCTGCACAAATCCTGCCAACACTGCATCTTCCTCCTGCAGAAGGGGCTCTTACCTTGATAAAACTGAACCCACTGCCAGCATGTGCATTGTGGAGCAATCCCCACTGAACCCAGTATCTGTGGTGGCTATGTGCCCACAGTGGATGAGGAAGGGAGTGTACAACTTGAGGAACCATGGCCCACCTACCCCATGCACTTTGCAAAGTGGTCCCTACCATCCTGGTCTTGTACATTCCATGTGGAGGAGGACCTGTAATATCTAGTTAAAAGTGCACCTACCACCCACGACTTTTAACAGCAAGAGATATAGCTGACTTTCCTAACATACAGAAACATACACAGAGAGTTAGGAAAAATGATGACACAGAGGAATATGTCACAAATGAAAGAACAGGACAAAACCACAGCAAGAGACCTAAGCAAAATGGATATAAGTAACATGCCTCATAGAGAATTTGAAGTAATGGTCATAAAGATACTCACTGGACTTAAGAAAAGAGTGGAGGATATCAGTAAGATCTTTAAGAAAGAGATAAAAAACACAAAAAGAATGACTCAGAGATGAAGAACACAATAAACGAAATTAAGAATACAATGATGGAATCATTAGCACACTGAAAGAAGGAGAGTAACAAATTAATGACATAGGAAACAGAGTAAATGAAAAGAATCAAACTTAAAAATTGAGAAAAAAAAAGAATCATGCAGAGCGAGAATAGACTTAGGGAAATCAGTGACTCCATCATGTGTAATAACATTTGCATTATATGGATTCAGAAGGGAAAGGGAAAGAAAGGGGGGCAAAAAATTTATTTGAAGAAATGATAGCTGAAAGCATCTTTAATCTACAGAAGGAAACAGATATCTGGATCCAGGAGGCAGGGATCCCTCTAAAAAATGAACCTAAGGATGTCCACACCAAGACACATAGTAATTAAAATGGCAAAAAGTTCTGATAAAAAAAGTATTTTAAAGCAGCAAGAGAAAAGAAGACAGTTACATACAAGGAAAACCCCATGATGCTATCAGCTGATTTTTCAGCAGAAACTTTGCAAGCCATAAAAAAGTGGCAGAATATATTCAAAGTCCTTAAAGGAAAAAAATCTATAGTCAAGAGTACTCTATGCAGCAGGACTATCATTCAGAATAGAAGGAAAGCTAAAGACTTTCTCAGACAAACAAAAACTAAAGCAATTCATGACTACTAAACCAGCACTACAGACAATTAAAGTGGAAAGGAAAGACCATAAGTGAGATTATGAAAAGTAGGAAAAACAAGAGCAATAAAAATAACTATTTCTGTAAAAAAGTCAGTCAAGGGATTAAAAAAAATAAAAGGCTGTTCCATTAATCTATATGTGTTTTTGTGCGAGATACCTTACTGTCTTGATAATTACAGCTCAGAGTAGAGAACCCAGAAATGGACTCTTAATTCTATGGTCAACTAATCTTCGACAAAGCAAGAAAGACTATCCAATGGAAAAAAAGAGAGTCTCTTCAAGAAATGGTACTTGAAAAATTGGACAGCCTCATGTAGAAGAATGAAACTGGACCATTTCCTTATACCATACATAAAAGTAACCTCAAAATGGATGAAAGACCTGAATGTGAAACAGGAATCCATCAAAATCTTAGAAGGGAACACAGGCAGCAACCTCTTAGACATCAGTCACAGCAACTTCTGGCTAGACAAGTCTCCAAAGGCAAGGGAAACAAAAGAAAAATGAACTTTTGGAACTTGATCAAGATAAAAAGCTTCTACACAGCAAAGGAAACATTCGACAAAATCAAAAGGCAACCTACAGAAATGGAGAAGATATTTGTAAATGTTTTATCAGATAAAGGGCTATTATCCAAGATCTATAAAGAACTTATGAAACTCAACACCCAGAAAACATATAATCCAGTTAAGAAGTGGGCAGAAGACATGAACAGACATTTCTCCAAAGAAGACATACAAATGGCTAACAAAACCTCACTGAGCATCAGGGAATTATAAATCAAAACCACAAAGAGATACCCCCTCACACCAATCAGAACAGCTAAAATTAACAAGTCAGGAAACAACAGATGTTGGAGAGGATGTGGAGAAAAGGGAACCCTCTTAAACTGCTGGTGGGAATGCAAGCTGGTACAACCACTCTGTAAAATAGTATGGAGGTTCCTCAAGAAGTTAAAAATAGAGCTACCCTATGACTCAACGACTGCACTAGTAGGTATTTATCCAAAGGATACACCCATAAGGATCCAAAGGGGCACATGCATCTGTAATGTTTATAGCAGCAATGTCCACAATAGCCAAACTATGGAAAGAACCCAGATGTCCATTGACAGATGAATGGATACAGAAGAGGTGGTATATATATCATGGAATATTACTCAGCCATCAAAAAAAAATGGAGTCTTAGCATTTGCAATGACATGGATGGGACTAGAGGGCATTATGCTAAGCAAAATAAGTTGATCACAGAAAGACAATTATCATATTATTTCACTCATATGTGGAATTTAAGAAACAAAACAGAGGATCATAGGGGAGGGAAGGAAAACTAAAATAAGATGAAATCAGAGAGGGAAACAAACTATAAGAGACTCTTAAGTATAAGAAACAAACTCAGGGTTGCTGGAGGGGAGGTAGGTGGGGGATGGGTAACTGGGTGATGGGCATTAAGGAGGGCATGTGATGTAATGAGCACTGGGTGTTATATGCAACTGATGAATCTCTGAACTCTACATCTGAAACTAATAATACACCATATGTTAATTAATTGAAATTAAATAAAGTAAAATATTTTTTAAAATGCTGTAAAATATGACAACATATACCTAAAATGTAGGGATAGAGGAGTGAGTATGGGTTTGAACTTAAGCAATCATCAACTTAATATAGATTGGCATATGCAGGAGATATCATATACAAACCTAATGGTAACAAATCAGAAAACCACTAATAGATATATAAAGAATAAATAAACCCCAATATATCACTAAAGAAAGGTAAAAACCACGAAAGAGAGGAAGAGAAAAAAAGATGAGAGAAAGACAGAAACAACCACAAAACATATTAACAAATTACATATCTATTAATAACTACTTTGGTTTTTTTTTTTTTAAGGTTCTATTTATTTATTAGAGAGAGAGAGCACAAGCTAGTGGAGCGGCAGGCAGAGGGAGAGGGAGAAGCAGACCTCCCACTGAACAGAGAGCCTGAAGATATGTGGCTTGATCCCAGGGTCCCCGGATCATGACCTGAGCCAAAGGCAGGTGCTTAACTGACTGAGCCACACAGGCACCCCTAACAATAACTATGTTGGTGCAAATAGACCAAATGCTCCAATTAAAAGACGTAGGGTGAAAGAGTGGATAAAAAAAAAACAATAACAAGAGCCATCTATATACTGCCTACAAGAGACTCATTTCAGACCTAAAGACACCTGCAGATTGAAAGTGAGGTGATAGAGAAATATTTATCAGGCAAGTGTATGTCAAAAGAAAGCCAGAGTGGGAATACTTGTATTAGACAAAACAGACTTTGAACAGAGAGTGTAAAAATTCACAAAGAGGAACACTATATAATAATAACATGGACAACCCAACAAGAAGATCTAACAAATGTAAATATTTATGCATCCAACATGGGAGGACCAAAGTACATAAAACAATAACACGTGCACACAGGAAAAAAGATGGCAGAGGACTAGAGGACCCTATTCCAACTGGTCCCCAGAATTGAGCTAGATATCTACCAGACCACTCTGAACACCCACAAAATCAGCCTGAGATGTAAGAAGATAGATCTGGATCTCTACAAACAGAATATCGCAGGTGGCTGGTTTTGAAGTATGAAGCAGGGAGCCGTGATTCCTCAGGCAGATATCAGAGGATAAATGGAAGGGGAGGGAGCTGAGCCTTGGGGATCCTACACCGCGTCTGAGTGATAGCCTCCTACACTGAGGACCAGTCACAGACTCACAGACCAGTAGCAACGGGGAAAGAACTTTAGGGCAGCCCCCGGGACTGAAATCAGAGCTGTGGGGCCACCAGTGCAAACTTGGGGCAGCTGCCAGTTTTAGAAGCACAAAGGGCAGAGATATGCCCAGACCTGGAGGCGAGGACTGGGAGTGCTGCTGAGGGGCGCACAACCCAGGGTTCTGCAGTTCATAGCAGCACAGACAGAAACAAAGATAGTATGGCCTGGAGAGCTCACTGAAGAACAGACTGTGATCTCTCTGCTGAGGCAGAGGGTTGGAAGCGATCTCTTCTGCTCTGACTCTCAGAAGAGACGTGGAAAGCTGCCAGTGAAAGCCGCCAGAGAACAAAAGCCCGAAAAACCCGAAAACTTTTCACTGAGCCTATCTACCTGCCACAGGGAGCAGGGCAATTCTGCCCAAACAGGGTTGCCTGAGTAACAGCGGGGCAGGCCCCTCAACCAGAAGACAGACTGGGAAAACAAGAGGCCAGCAACCCAAAGGTCCCTAGAAAACAAGTGCATCTTGCTTGGGTTGTGGTAAATAATTTAGACTCTGTACATTCCCTCAACCACCCCTCAACAGAATGACTAGGAAGAGGAACCCCCAAAACAGGAAAGACTCAGAGACTGTGACTTCTGCCACAGATTTACAAATGGATACAGATATAACCAAGATGTCGGAGATGGAATTCAGGGTAGCAACTGTGAAGACAATAGGTAGAATGGAGAAATCAATTAATGGCAACAAAGAGTCTTTCTAAGGGCAGAAATGAAAGCTAAACTGGCAGAACTGAAAAATGCTATCAAAGAGATCCAATCTAATCTAGATAATCTAACAGCTAGGGAAAGTGAGTCAGAAGAATGAATTAGTGATCTAGAAGACCAATTGAAAGACAAGAAGGAAAAAGAGGAGGCCCGGGAAAAGCAACTCAGAATCCATGAAAATAGAATCAGAGAAATAAGTGACACCATGAAACGTTCCAATGTCAGAATTATTGGGATCCCTGAGGAGGTGGAGAGAGAGAGAGAGGACTAGAAGATATATTTGTGCAAATCATAGCTGAGAACTTCCCTAATCTGGGGAATGAAACAAACATTCTTGTCCTAGAGATGGAGAGGACCCCTCCCAAGATCAAGGAAAACAGGCCAACACCCTGGCAAATCTTAGAACCAAGGACACCATCTTAAGGGCAGTTAGGGAGAAGAGATTCCTTACGCACAGAGGGAGGAACATCAGAATAACATCAGACCTATCCACAGAGACTTGGCAGGCCAGAAAGGGCTGGCAAGACATATTCAGGGAACTAAACGAGAAGAACATGCAGCCAAGAATACTTTATCCAGCAGGCTGTCATTTAGAATGGAGAAAGGGGCGCCTTGGTGGCTCAGTCATTAAGCATCTGCCTTCGGCTCAGGTCATGATCCTGGGATCCTGAGATTGAGCCCCGCATTGGGCTCCCTGCTCAGCGGGAAGCCTATTTCTCCCTCTGCCTGGCACTCCCCCTGCTTCTGCTCTCTCTCTCTGACAAATAAATAAATCTTAAAAAAAAAAGAATGGATGGAGAGATGTAGAGCTTCCAAGACCGGCAGAAACTGAAAGAATATGTGAACACTAAGCCGGCCTTGCAAGAAATATTAAGGGGGGTTATATAAAAGGAGAAAGACCCCAAGAGTCATATACAACAGAAATTTACAGGGAAAATCTATAAAAACAACATCTTCACAGGCAACATGATGACAATTAATTCATATCTTTCAATAATCACTCTCAACATGAAAGGCCTAAATGCTCCCATAAAAAGGCCCAGGGTTGCAGATTAGATAAAAAGACAGGGCCCATCCATATGTTGTCTACAGGAGACTCATTTTGAACCTAAAGATACATCCAGACTGAAAATGAAGGGATGGAGATCCATCTGCCATGCCAATGGACTTCAAAAGAAAGCTGGGGTAGCAATTCTCATACCAGACAAATTAGATTTTAAGCTAAAGACTGTACTTAGAGACACAGAAGGACACGATATCATTCTTAAAGGGTCTGTTCAACAAGAAGATCTAACAAATGTAAGTATTTATGCCCCCAACATGGGAGCAGCCATCTACATAAGCCAACGGTTCACCAAAATAAAGAGTCATATTGATAACAATACGTTAATTGTAGGAGACCTCAATACTCCACTCTCAGCAATAGACAGATCATTTAAGCAGAAAATCAACAAGGAAACAAGAGCTTTGAATGATACACTGGACCAGATGGACCTCATAGATACATACAGAACATTCCACCCTAAAACAACAGAATACACATTCTTCTCAAGCGTACATGGAACTTTCTCCAGAATAGACCACATACTGGGTGACAAATCAGGTCTCAACCAATACCAAAAGATTGAGATTATTCCCTGCATATTCTCAGACCATAATGTTTTAAAACTGGAACTCAGTCACAAGAAAAAAATTGGCAGAAATTCAAACACTTGGAAGCTAAAGACCACTCTGCTCAAGGATGTTTGGGTTAACCAGGAAATCAAAGAAAAACTTAAACAATTCATGGAAACCAATGAGAATGAAAACACATCTGTCCAAAACCTATGGGATACTGCAAAGGCGGTCCTCAGGGGGAAATACATAGCCATCCGAGCCTCACTCAAAAAATAGAAAAATCCCCAATTCACCAACTCTACACCTTAAACAACTAGAGAGAAAGCAAGCAACAATGCCCAAGCCACACATTACAAGAGAAATAATTAAGATTAGAGCAGGGATCAATGAATCAGAAACGAGAAACACAGTAGATCAGATCAACGCAACTAGAAGCTGGTTCTTCAAAAGAATTAATAAATTGATAAACCACTGGCCAGACTTATCCAAAAGAAAAGAGAAAGGACCCAAATTAATAAAATGATCAATGAAAGGGGAGAGATCATCAGTAACACCAAGGAAATAGAAACCATTACTAGAAATTATTATCAACAACTATATGCCAATAAGCTGAGCAACCTGGATGAAATGGATGCCTTCCTGGAAACCTGTAATCTGCCATGACTGAAACAGGAAGAAATTGGTAACCTGAATAGGACACTAACCATTAAGGAGATTGAAGCAGTGATCCAAAACCTCCCACAGAACAAGAGTCCAGGGCTTGATGGACTCCCTGGGGAATTCTACCCAACATTCAAAGAAGAAATAATACCTATTCTACTGAAGCTGTTTCAAAAAATAAAAACAGAAAGAAAGCTTCCAGACTCATTCTATGAGGCCAACATTACCTTAATCCCCAAAGCAGGCAAAGACCCCATCAAAAGGAGAATTTCACACTGATATCCCTGATGAATAAGCATTCCAAGATCCTCAACAAAATTCTAGCTAATAGGATCCTACAGTATTTGAAAAGGATCATCCACCACGACCAAATGGGATTCATCCCCGGGATGCAAGGTTGGTTCAACATTCGCATATCAATCAATGTGATAGAACACATTAAGAAGAAGAGAGAGAAGAACCATATGGTCCTCTCAATTGATGCAGAAAAAGCATTTGACAAAATACAATATCCTTTCCTGATTAAAACTCTTCAGAGTATAAGGATAGAGGGAATATTCCTCAAGTTCATAAAATCCATGTATGAAAATGCCACAGTGAATATCATTCTCAATGGGAAAAAACTGAGAGCCTTTCCCTTAAGATCAGGAACATGACAAGAATGTCCACTCTCGCCACTATTGTTCAGCATAGTACTAGACATCTTAGCAACAGCAATCAGACAACAAAAAGAAATAAAATTATTTAAATTGGCAAAGAAGAAGCCAATTCTCTCTCTTTGCAGATGACATGATCCTGTATGTGGAAAATCCAAAAGACTCCACCCCCAAATTACTAGAACTCATACAGCAATTCAGTAATGTGGCAGGATACAAAGTCAATGCACAGAAATCAGTTGCTTTCTTATACACTAACAATGCAACTGTAGAAAGAGAAATTAGAGAAACAATTCCATTTACAATAGTACCAAAAATCATACAATACCTCGGAATAAACCTAACCAAAGAGGTAAAGGATCTATACTCTAGGAACTACAGAACACTCATGAAAGAAATTGAAGAAGACACAAAAAGATGGAAAAACATTCCATGCTCATGGATTAGAAGAATAAACATTGCTAAAATGTCTATGGTTCCCCGAGCATGCTATACCTTCAATGCCATCCCAATCAAAATTCCAATGGCATTTTTCAAAGTGCTGGAATAAACAATCTTAAAATTTGTATGGAATCAGAAAAGACTCCAAATTGCCAAGGAAATGTTGTAAAAGAAAAACAGCTTGGCGCATCACGTCGCTGGATTTCAAGCTATATTACAAAGCTGTGATCACCAAGACAGCATGGTACTGGCACAAAAACAGACATATAGACCAATGGAACAGAATAGAAAGCCCAGATATGGACCTTCAACTCTATGGTCATATAATCTTCAACAAAGCAGGAAAAAATATGCAATGGAAAAAAGAATCTCTTAAAAAAATGGTGCTGGGAAAATTGGACCGCTATATACAGGAGAATTAAACTTGCCCATTCTCTAACCCCATACACAAAGATAAACTCAAAATGGATGAAGAACCTCAATGTGAGCTAGGAATCCATCAAAATCCTAGAGGAGAACATAGGCAGTAACCTCTTGGACATTGGCCACAGCAACTTCTTTCAAGATACATCTCCAACGGCTAGTGAAACAAAAGCAAAAATGAACTTTTGGGACTTCATCAAGATAAAAAGCTTCTGCACAACAAAGGAAATAGTCAACACAACAACAAGGCACCCCACAGAATGGCAGAAGATATTTGCAAATGACAGTACAGATAAAGGGGTGGTATCCAAGATCTGTAAAGAACTTCTCAAACTCAACGCCCAAAAAACAAATAATCAAGTTAAAAAATGGGCAGAAGGCATGAACAGACACTTCTCCGAAGAAGACGTACAAATGGCTAACAGACACATGAAAAATGTTCATCATTATCAGCCATCAGGAAAATTCAATTCAAAACCACATTGATATACCACCTTACACCAGTTAGAATGGCTAAACATGACAGGGCAAGAAACAACAAATGTTGGAGAGTTTGTGGAGAAAGGGGAACCCTCTTACACTGTTGGTGGGAATGCAAGTTGGTAGAGCCACTTTGGAAAACAGTGTGGAGGTGCCTCAAAAAATTAAAAGTAGAACCTCTGTATGACCCAGGAATTGCACTACTGGGTATTTACCCCAAATACACCGATGTAGTGAAAAGAAAGGCCATATGTACCGCAATGTTCATAGCAGTAATGTACGCAATAGTCAAACTGTGGAAAGAGCCAAGATGCCCTTCCTTCAACAGATGAATGGATAAAGAAGATGTGGTCCATATATACAACGGAATATTACTCAGCCATCAGAAAGGATGAATACTCAACTTTTATATCAACATGGTTGCGACTCAAGGAGATTATGCTATGTGAAATAAGTCAAGCAGAGAAAGTCAATTATCATATGGTTTCACTTATTTGTGGAACATAAGGAATAGCATGGACATTAGGAGAATGAAGGGAAAAAAGGAAGGGGGGGAATCAGAGGGAGAGACCAACCATGAGGGACTGTGGACTCTGAGAAACTAACTGGGGGTTTTATACGGGAGGGTTTGGGGCAATGGGTTAGCCTGGTGATGGGTATTGAGGAGGGCATGAACTGCATGGAGCATTGGGTGTTATACGAAAACAATTAATCATGGATCACTATGTCAAAAACTAATGATGTGTTGTATGCTGACTACTATAACATAATAAAATTAAATTAAAAGAAGAAATAAATTCTAGTCAGTTAACATACAGTACAATATTGGTTTTAGCAGTAGAATTCAGTGATTCATCACTTACATAGATACATCACTTACCCAGTGCTTATCACAAGTGCCCTCTTTAATACCCGTCTCCCATTTAGCACATCCCCACCACTCCCTCTATCAACTCCTAGTTTTTTCTCTGTAGTTAAGAGTCTCTTATGGTAAACAAACTGAGGGTTGCTGGAGTGGAGGGGGTGGGAAGGATGGGGTGGCTGGTTGATGGACATTGTGGTAGGTATATGCTATGGTGAGCAGTGTGAAGTGTAAGAGTGATGAATCAGGGACCTGTACCTTGAAACAAATAATACATTATATGTTCATAAGAATAAATTAATTAATAATAAACAAAAAACCCAATAATAAATGTAAAGGAAGTAACCAATAGTAATACGATAATAGTAGGAGATTTTAACACCCCACTTACATCGCTGGACAGATTACCTAAACAAAAACCAACAAGGAAAAGGTTGCTTTGAATGACACACTGGACTAGAAGGATTTAACAGATACATTGAGAACATTCCATCCTAGAACAGCACCATACACATACTTCTCAAGTGCACATGGAACATTCTCCAGATTAGATCACATATTAGACCATAATCTCAACAAATTCAAAAGAATGAAATCATACCATGCATCTTTTCTGACCACAACAGTATGAAACTAGAAATCAACCACAAGTAAAAACTGGAGAGCACACAAATATATGGAGGTTAAATAACATGCTACAAAAAATGAATAGGTCAAACAGGAAATAAAAGAAAAATCAAAAAGTACATGGAAACAAAAGAAAATGAAAACACAGTAGTCCAAAACCTTTGGCTGCAGCAAAAATGGTTCTAGGAGGGCAGTTTATAGCAATACCGGTCTTCCTCAAGAAGCAAGTAAATCTAAATAAATAATTTAATGTCACACCTAAGGGAGCGAGAATAAGAACCTCAAAAAAGTCCAAAACCAGTATAGTGAAGGAAATAATAAAGATTACAGCAGAAATAAATAATATAGACACTAACACCGCCCCCCCACACACACCACAACAGTGGAACAGATCAAGGAGCTCAGGAGCTGGTTCTTGGTTCAACAAAATCAGTAAACCTCTAGCCAGAATCATCATAAAAGGATAATGAACCCAAATAAACAAAATCACAAATGAGAGGGTAGAAATAACAAACAATGCCAAAGAAATATAATTATAAGATAATATTATGTAACACGGTGTATCACCAAAATAGACAAACTAAAAAAAAAAAAAAAAGGATGATTTACTAGAAACATATAACATACAAAAACTGTAGTAGGAAGAAATACAAATTTGAAGAGGTTGATTACTAGTAAGGAGATGGAATCAGTAATTGAAATAAAACGAAAGCCCAGGAGCAGATGACTTCACAGGCAACTTCCATGAAACATTTAAAGAACAGTTAATACCTATTCTTCTCAAACTACTCTAAAAAATACAAAAAAGAAGGAAGACTTTCAAATTTATTCTGTGAGGCCAGTATGATCCTGATACCAAATCCAGATAAAAACACCACAAAAAAAAGGAGACCAAGCGCCAGTATGTCTGATGAACATAGTTACAAAAATCTTCAACAACATCCTGGGAAATAGAATACAACAGTACATTAAAAAAATAATTCACCATGCTCAAATGGGATTTATTCTCAGGATGCAATTGTGGTTCAATACTTCTAAATCAATTAAAGTGATACCTCACATCAATAAGAGAAACAATAGGGAAAGGGGAAGATGGTGAAGGAGTAAGAGGAACCTAGACTCACCTCATCCCATGAACACAACAAGATAACTATCAGATCCTCCTAAATATCCCAGATAAAGACCTGAAGACATACAGAACAAATTCCACAACTAAAGAGAGAGAAGTAGACACACTGAATAAAGTAGGAAGTGCAGTATTCACTAAGACATCTCTCTGGGAACAAAGGAGTTGGCCTGTGCCACTTCACTCTCCCCACTCCATTATAAACACACAGCCACCTGTGGTAAGCACCATAAGAACAAACTGGCTGCCTAACTTACATACACCTAACCCCAACCTCCTGCACTCAGGTGGAATTGCCCTTCCCAGTCATGCTAGCCTCAGGCCCAGCATGACAGGTCTGTCCCCCAGAAGACCAGCAAAAACTCCTGCCCACACCACATCTCCAGACCAGAGAGTTCTGCAGGGCTTCAGTTCTGGTGGAGGTGGTGACAGATCTCATTTCAAAAACAGATGAAAGTACACCGAGTTAAAACTCATCGCCTTCAGGCCAGGGACTAAACACTGCCCACAGCAGATGAGGAGAATCTTGCAGATGACTGGCCTGAAGGATAGTGCAGCCAAAAGACAACAGCAAGCACATGCAGCACACACCAGTGGATACTCCCTGAAGTGCCAGGCCCTGGACATTACATGGTCTCTTCATAATAAGTCCATTACTTTCAGTAACAGGAGACAAAACTGGCTTTTCTAACACAAAAAAGAAGGCAGAGACTTAGACAAAATGACAAAACAGGAATTTATCCCAAATGAAAGAACAAGATAAGGTCATGGCCAGAGATCTAAGCAAAACAGATAAAAATAACATGACTGATGGAGAATTTAAAGCAATGATCATAAGTATACTTACTGGGCTTGAGAAAAGAAGACCTCACTGAGACCCTTACCACAGAGATAAAAGAGTTAAAAAAGAATCAATCAGAGATGAAATGTACAATAAACCAGATTAGAAACAAGCTTGATGTAATGAACAGCAGGCTGGAAGGACATAAATGAATTATTCATCTAAAAGACAAAATAATGAAGCTGAACAAAAGAGAGAAAGAAGAATTATGCAACACAGGAATAGACAGGAAAATCAGTGACTCCATCAAACGTAATGACATTCATATTATAGGAGTTCCAGAGAAGAGAGAAAAGAGGGCAGAAAATTTATTTGAGGAAATGATAGCTGAACAATTCCCTAATCTGGAGAAAGAGACACACATCCAGATCCAGTAAGCACAGAGAACTCCAATCAAAATCAACAAAAGGAGGGCAACACCAAGACATATTGTAATTAAATTTGCAAAACATAGTGAAAAAAATCTTAATAGCAGCAAGGCAATAGAAGGCCTTCACATACAAGAGAAACCTTGCAGCTGAAGATTTCTCAACAGAAACTTTGTGAGGCAGAAGAGAGTGGCATGATATATTCACAGTGCTGCATGGGAAAAATCTGTAGCCAACAACACTATCCATAGATGCAATTATATCAGAAAAGAAGAAGAGATAGTTTTCCAGATGAACAAAAACTAAGGGAGTTTGGGAACACTAATCTAGCCCTGCAACAAGTATTAAAGGGGACACTTGGAGTGGAAAGGAGGCACCAAAAGTGACAAAGATCAGAGAAAATTTCCAGAAATAACAACAAAACAAGTAATAAAATGGCAATTAATACATAGCAACCAATAATTACATTGTATGCAAATGGACTAAAAGCTCCAATGAAAAGATACATGGTGTCAGAATGGATAAAACAAGACCCATGTATTTGCTGCCTATAAGAGACTCATCTTAGACCTAAAGACACCTGCAGACTCAAAGTGAGGGGATGGAGTAACATTTATCAAATAAATTGATGTCAAAAGAAGTTGGAGTAGCAGTGCTTATATTGGAGAATGTAGAGTTTTTTTTTTTTTAAAGACTATAAGAAAAGGTAAAGAAGGGCACTGTGTAATGATAAAGGGCACAATCCAGCAGGATGATGTAAAATTTTAAATATTTATGCACCCAACCTGGGACCACCCAAATATATAAAACTATTAGTAATAATAAAATAGTAGGGGACTTTCACGCCCCAGTCATATCAATAGACAGGTCATCTAAACAGAAAATCAACACAAAAATGATATCTTGAATTATGCACTGGACCAGATGGACTTAACAGGTATATTCAGAACATTCTATTCTAAAACAGAAGAATACATATTCTTCTCAAGTTCACATGGAATGTTCTCCAAAATACATCACATATTAGACCATGAAACAAGCCTCAAGAAATACAAGAAGACTGAAGTCATACTATGCACGTTTTCTGACATCAATGCTATGAAAGTAGAGATCAAACCCCGAGAAAAATTCTAGAAAGGCCAAAAATAATGGAAGGTAAGTAACATATTAATAAAGCAATTATTGTATAAACCAGGAAATGAAAGAAGAAATAAGAAATACATGCAAACAAATGAAAATGGAAACACTACAGTATAAAACCTTTGGGATGCAGCAAAAGGGGTTCTGAGAGGAAGTGTATAGCAGTACACACTTACGTCAAGAAGCAGGAAAAACGTCAACACCCCCCCCCAGAAACCACAACAACTCTAACCTTAAACCTAAAGGAGTTAGAAAAAGAAAAACAAATAAAACCTATGGCCAATGAAAGGAGGGAGATAATAAAGATTAGAGCAGAAATAAATGATAGAGAAAATTAAAAAAATGAATAGAACAGATTAATGAAACCAGGAGATTGTTCTTTGAAAAAATCAACAAAATTGATAAATCCTTAGCCAGATTTATCAAGAGAAAAGAGAAAGGACCCAAATAAAATCGCAAACAAGAGAGGAAAAATAACAACCAACACCATAGAAATACAAACAATTATAAAAGAATATTATGAAATACTCTATGCCAAAAAATTGGACCACCTGGAAGAAAAGGATAAATTCCTGGAAACATAAACTTCCAAAACTGAAACAGTAAGAAATAGAAAAGTTGAACAGACAGATAACCAGCAATGAAATTGAATTGGTAATCAGAAAGCTCCCAACAAACAAAAGTTCAGAGCCAGATGTCTTCACACATGAATTTTACAAAACATTTAAAGAAGAGTAAATACCTATTCTTATCAAAATATTCCAAAAAATAGAATCGGGAGGAAAACTTCCAAATTCATTCTATGAGGCTCACATTACGCTGATACCAAAACCAGATAAAGACACACCATAAAAGACCACTACAGGCCAATATCCCTGATGAACATGAATGCAAAAATTCTCAACAAAATCCTAGCTAATAGAATCCAACAGTACATTAAAAGAATCATTCACCATAATCAAGTGGGATTTATTCCTGGGCTGCAACTGTAGTTCAATATTCACAAATCAATCAATGCGATACCCCACATGAATAAAAATAAGGATAAGAATCATATGATCCTTTCAATGGATGCAGAAAAAGCAGTTGACAAAGTACAACATCAATTCATGATAAAAACCGTCAACAAAGGAGGGTTAGAGGGAACATGCCTCAACATAATAAAGGCCGTCTATAAAAATCCCACAGCTAATATTATCCTCAATGGGGAAAAAAAAAAAACTGAAATGTTTTCCTCTATGGTCAGGAACAAGACAGAGATGTACACTCTCACCACTTTTATTTAACATAATACCAGAAGTCCTAGCCACAGCAATTAGACAAAACAAAGAAATTGGCATGGAAGAAGTCAAACATTCCTTATTTGCAGATGACATGATACTCTTTATAGAAAACCCAAAAGACTCTGCCAAAAAAATTACTAGAACTGATATGCGAGTTTGGTAAAAATCTCAAGATACAAATTCAATGTACAGAAATCTGCTGCATTTCTATACACAAATAATGAAATAGCAGAAAGAGAAATTAAAGAATTGATCCCATTTACAACTGCACCAAAAACCATAGGATACCTAGGAATAAAACTAACCAAAAAGGTAAAGATCTGTACTCTCTAAACTATAAAACACTGATGAAGGAAATTAAAGTTGACACAAAGAAATGGAAAAGCATTCCACACTCATGGATTGGAGAACAAATATTGTTAAAATGTCTATATTACCCAAAACAATCTATACGTTTAATGAAACCCCTATCAAAACACCACCCCAGAGGGGGAAAAGATGGCAGTGGAGTAGGGGACCCTATTTCAACTGGTCCCCGGAATTGAGCTGGATATCCACCAGACCACTCTGAGCACCCACAAAACCAGACCGAGATGTAAGAAGATCTGGATCTCTACAAACAGAATATCATAGGCAGTTGGTTTTGAGGTAGGAAGCAGGGAGCCATGATTCCGTGAGCACATATCGGAGGATAAACGGCAGTGGGAGGGTGCCTGGCCATGGGGATCCTACACTGCCGGTGGGTGACAGCCTCGCGCGCTGCGGACCGGCACAGACTCGCAGACCGGTAGCGACGGGAAAGGACTCTAGGGCAGGCCCAGGGGCGGAAACCCGGAGTGGAGGGTTGCACCTGCGAACTGCAGCCCCCGGGTCGGAAACCCTGAGCTGCGGGGTCGCGCCGGTGAACTGCAGCCCCTGGGGCAGAATCCCGGAGCGGCGGGGTGTGCGCGTGTGAACTGGGAGCGGCTGGCGGTTTTAGAAGCACAAAGGGCAGAGACGTGCCCCAAACTGGAGGCAGGACTGGGAGCACTGCGGAGGGGCGCACAACCCAGGACGCTGCAGTTTATAGCAGCAGGGACAGAAACGGAGACAGTGTGGCCTGGAGAGCTCAATGAAGAACAGACTGCGATCTCTCTGCTCTGAGGCAGAGGGTTGGAAACGGTCTCTGCTGCTCTGACTCACGGAAGAGACGCGGAAAGCTGACAGAGAACAAAAGCTCCCAAAACTGATTCCCACTGAGCCCATCCCCCACCACAGGGGGGCAAGGCAACTCTGCCCAAACAGGGTTCCCTGAGTAACAGTGTCGCAGGCCCCTCCCGCAGAAGACAGGCTGGGAAAAGAAGAGGCCAGCAACCCTAAGGTCCCAAGAAAACAGGTGCATCTTGCTTGGGTTCTGGTCAATAATTTCGACTCTATACATTCCCTCAAACACCCATCAACAAAATGACTAGGAGGAGGAGCCCCCAAAACAGAAAAGATTCAGAGATTATGACTTATGCTACAGATTTACAAATGGATGCAGATATAACCAAGATGTCAGAGATGGAATTCAGGCTAGCAATTGTGAAGACAATGGCTAGAATGGAGAAATCAATTAATGGCAACATAGAGTCTCTAAGGGCAGAAATAAAAGGTGAATTGGCAGAACTTAAAAATGCAATCAATGAGATCCAATCCAATCTAGATAATCTAACAGCTAGGGTAACTGAGGCAGAAGAGAGAATAAGCGACCTGGAAGACAATATAATAGATAAAAAGGGAAAAGTGGAGGCCAGGAAAAAACAACTCAGAATCCATGAAAATAGAATCAGAGAAATAAGTGACACCATGAAAAGTTCCAATGTCAGAATAATTGGAATCCTGGAGGGAGTGGAGAGAGAGGACTAGAAGATGTATTTGAGCAAATCATAGCTGAGAACTTCCCTAATCTGGGGAATGAAACAAACATTCAAGTCCTAGAGGCAGAGAGGACCCCTCCTAAGATCAAGGAAAACAGGCCAACACCCCGGCATATAATAGTAAAACTCGCAAATCTTAGAACCAAGGAAACCATCTTAAGGGCAGTTAGGGGGAAGAGATTCCTTACGTACAGAGGGAGGAACATCAGAATCATGTCAGACCTATCCACAGAGACCTGGCAAGCCAGAAAGGCCTGGCAAGACATATTCAGGGTACTAAATGAGAAGAACATGCAGCCAAGAATACTTTATCTGGCAAGGCTGTCATTTAGAATGGATGGAGAGATGCAGAGCTTCCACGACCGGCAGAAGTTGAAAGAATATGTGACCACTAAGCTGGCCCTGCAAGAAATATTAAGGGGGGTTCTATAAAAGGAGAAAGACCCCAAGAGTGATCTACAACAGAAATTTACAGGGACAATCTATAAAAACAACGTCTTCACAGGCAACATGATGACAATTAATTCATATCTTTCAATAATCACTCTCAACGTGAATGGCCTAAACGCTCCCATAAAACGGCATAGAGTTGCAGATTGGATAAAAAGACAGGACCCATCCATATGCTGTCTACAAGAGACTGATTTTGAACCTAAAGATACATCCAGACTGAAAGTGAAGGGATGGAGATCCATCTTCCATGCCAGCGGACCTCAAAAGAAAGCTGGGGTAGCAATTCTTATATCAGACAAATTAGATTTTAAACTAAAGTCTGTAATAAGAGACACAGAAGGAAACTATATTATTCTTAAAGGGTCTATCCAACAAGAAGATCTAACAATTGTAAATATCTATGCCCCCAACATGGGAGCAGCCATCTACATAAGCCAACTGTTCACCAAAATAAAGAGTCATATTGATAACAATATGTTAATTGTAGGAGACCTCAATACTCCACTCTCAGCAATGGACAGATCATCTAAGCAGAAAATCAACAAGGAAACAAGAGCTTTAAATCATACATTGGATAAGATGGACCTCATAGATATTTACAGGACATTCCACCATAAAACAACAAAATACTCATTCTTCTCGAGCGCACATGGAACTTTCTCCAGAATAGACCACATACTGGGTGACAAATCAGGTCTCAGCAGATACCAAAAGATTGAGATTATTCCCTGCATATTCTCAGACCACAGTGTTCTAAAACTGGAACTCAATCACAAGAAAAAATTTGGCAGAAATTCAAACACTTGGAACCTAAAGACCACTCTGCTCAAGAATGTTTGGGTCAACCAAGAAATCAAAGAAGAACTTAAACAATTCATGGAAATCAATGAGAATGAAAACACATCGGTCCAAAACCTATGGGATACTGCAAAGGCGGTCCTGAGGGGGAAATACATAGCCATCCAAGCCTCATTCAAAAAAATAGAAAAATCCCGAATTCACCAACTAACTCTACACCTTAAAGAACTAGAGAAAAAGCAACAAATGATGCCTAATCCATGCACTAGAAGAGAAGTAATTAAAATTAGAGCAGAAATCAATGAATTAGAAACCAGAAACACAGTAGATCAGATTAACGAAACTAGAATTTGGTTCTTTGAAAGAATTAATAAGATCGATAAACCACTGGCTAAACTTATCCAAAAGAAAAGAGAAAGGACCCAAATTAATAAAATTATGAATGAAAGGGGAGAGATCATGACTAACACCAAGGAAATAGAAACAGTTATTAGATATTATTATCAACAACTATATGCCAATAAACTGAGTAATCTGGATGAAATGGAACCGTATAAGGTGCCAAGACTGAAACAGGAAGAAATTGACAACTTGAATAGGCCAATAACCAGTAAGGAGATGGAAGCAGTGATCCAAATCCTCCCCAAAAAGAAGAGTCCAGGGCCTGATGGATTCCCTGGGGAATTCTACCAAACATTCAAAGAAGAAATAATACCTATTCTATTGAAGCTGTTTCAAAAAATAGGAACAGAAGGAAAGTTTCCAAACTCATTCTATGAGGGCAGCATTACCTTAATCCCCAAACCAGGCAAAGACCCCACCCAAAAGGAGAATTTCAGACCGATATGCCTGATGAATATGGATTCCAAAATCCTCAACAAAATCCTAAATAATAGGATCCAACAATACATTAAAAGGATCATCCAGCACAACCAACTGGGATGTTTCCCCGGGTTGCAAGGGTGGTTCAACATTCGCAAATCAGCAATGTGATAGAACACATTAATAAGAGGAGGGAGAAGAACCATATGGTCCTCTCAATTGATGCAGAAAAAGCATTTGACAAAATACAGCATCCTTTCCTGATTAAAACTCTCCAGAGTATAAGGATAGAGGGAACATTCCTCAAGTTCATAAATCCATCTATGAAAAACCCAGAGCAAATATCATCCTCAATGGGGAAAAGCTGAGAGCCTTCCCTTAAGATCAGGAACACGTCAAGGATGCCCACTCTCGCCACTATTGCTCAACATAGTACTAGAAGTCCTAGCAACAGCAACCAGACAACAAAAAGAAATAAAAGGTATTCAAATAGGCAAAGAAGAAGTCAAACTCTCTCTTTTCAGAGATGACATGATCCTTTATGTGTAAAACCCAAAAGACTCCACCACCAAATTACTAGAACTCATCCAGCAATTCAGTAATGTGGCAGGATACAAAATCAATGCACAGAAATCAGTTGCTTTTTTATACACTAACAATGCAACTGTAGAAAGAGAAATTAGAGAAACGACTCCATTTACAATAGCACCAAAAACCATAAGATACCTCGGAATACACCTAACCAACGAGGTAAAGGATCTATACTCTAGGAACTACAGAACACTCATGAAAGAAATTGAAGAAGACACAAAAAGATGGAAAAAGATTCCATGTGCATGGATTGGCAGAATAAACATTGTTAAAATGTCTATGCTACCCAGAGCAATCTATACCTTCAATGCCATCCCGATCAAAATTCCAATGATATTTTTCAAATTGCTGGAACCAACGATCCTAAAATTTGTATGGAATCAGAAAAGACCCCTCATCACCAAGGAAATGTTGAAAAAGAAAAACAAAGCTGGGGGCATCACGTTGCCCGATTTCAAGCTATATTACAAAGCTGTGATCACCAAGACAGCATGGTACTGGCACAAAAACAGACATATAGACCAGTGGAACAGAATAGAGAACCCAGGTATGGACCCTCAACTCTATGGTCAAATCATCTTTGACAAAGCAGGAAAAAACATGCAATGGAAAAAAGACAGTCTCTTCAATAAATGGTGCTGGGAAAATTGGACAGCCACATGCAGAAGAATGAAACTCGACCATTCTCTAACACCATTCACAAATATAAACTCAAAGTGGATGAAAGACCTCAATGTGAGACAGGATTCCATCAAAATCCTAGAGGAGAACATAAGCAGTAACCTCTTTGACATCAGCCACAGCAACTTCTTTCAAGATACATCTCCAAAAGCCAGTGAAACAAAAGCAAAAATGAACTTTTGGGATTTCATCAAGATCAAAAGCTTCTCTACAGCAAAGGAAACAGTCAACAAAACAAAGAGGCAACCCACAGAATGGGAGAAGATATTTGCAAATGACACTACAGATATAGGGCTGGTATGCAAGATCTATAAAGAACTTCTTGGGCGCCTGTGTGGCTCAGTTGGTTAAGCGACTCCCTTCGGCTCAGGTCATGATCCTGGAGTCCCGGGATTGAGTCCCGCATCGGTCTCCCTGCTCAGCAGGGAGTCTGCTTCTCCCTCTGACCCTCTTCCCTCTCGTGCTCTCTATCTCTCATTCTCTCTCTCTCAAATAAATAAATAAAATCTTAAAAAAAAAAAGAACTTCTCAAACTCAACACCCAAAAAACAAATAATCAAGTCAAAAAATGGGCAGAAGATATGAAAAGACACTTCTCTGAAGAAGATATACAAATGGCTAACAGACATATGAAAAAATGTTCATCATCATAGCCATCAGGGAAATCCAAATCAAAACCACACTGAGATACCACCTCACACCAGTTAGAATGGCAAAAATGGACAGGGAAAGAATCAACAAATGTTGGAGAGGTTGTGGAGAAAGGGGAACCCTCTTACACTGTTGGTGGGAATGCAAGTTGGTAGAGCCACTTTGGAAAACAGTGTGGAGGTTCCTCAAAAATTTAAAAATAGAGCTACCCTATGACCCAGCAATTGCACTACTGGGTATTGACCCCAAAGACAGAGATGTAGTGAAAAGAAGGGCCATATGCACCCCAATGTTCATAGCAGCCATGTGCGCAATAGCCAAACCGTGGAAAGAGCCGAGATGCCCTTCAACAGATGAATGGATAAAGAAGATGTGGTCCATATATACAATGGAATATTACTCAGCCATCAGAAAGGATAAATACCCAACTTTTACATCAACATGGATGGGACTGGAGGAGATTATGCTAAGTGAAATAAGTCAAGCAGAAAAAGTCAATTATCATATGGTTTCATTTATTTGTGGAACATAAGGAATAACATGGAGGACATTAGGAGAAGGAAGGGAAAAATGGGGAGGGGGAATTGGAGGGAGAGATGAACTATGAGAGACTATGGACTCTGAGAAACAAACAGGGTTTTAGAGGGGAGGGGGGAGGGGGGATTGGTTAGCCCATTGATGGGTATTAAGGAGGGCATGTACTGCATGGAGCACTGGGTGTTATACGAAAACAATGGAACGTGGATCACCACATCAAAAACCAATGATGTATTGTATGGTGACTAACGTAACATAATAAAAATAAAAAAAAATAAAAAAATAAAATAAAGAAAAATTTAAAATTAAAAAAAAGAGCCACCCCATTTTTCACAGAGGTACAACAAAAAATCTTCAAATTTGTATAGAACCTCAAAAGACATCGAATAGCCAAAGTAACGTAGAAAGATAAAAGCAATACTGGAGGCATCACAGTTATGGACTTCAAAGTATATTACAAAGCTGAAGTGATCAAGACAGTAAGGTACTGGCACAAAAATTGACCCATAGATCAACAAAACACAATAGAAAACCCAGAAATGAATCCACAACTATAAGGTCATTTAATCTTTGACAAAGCAGGAAAGAATATCCAATGAAAAGATAGCAGTGTCTTCAACAAATGGTTTTGGGAAAAATGGACAGCAACATGCAGAAGAATGAAACTGGATCACTTTGTTACACCTTACACAAAAATAAATTCAAAATGGATTAAAGACCTAAATACGAGACAGGAAACCATCAAATTCATTTAAAAGAACACGGGCAGCATCTTCTTTGATATCAGCCATAAAAACTTCTTTCTGGATAGGTCTCCTGAGGCAAGGGCAACAAAAGCAAAAAAGGACTAATTGGAGTACATCAAAATAAAAATTTCTGCATAGTGAAGGAAACAATCAACAAAACTAAAAGGTAACCTATGGAATGGGAGAAAATATTTGCAAATGACATATCTGATAAAGGGTTAGTATCCAAAATATATAAAGAACTTCTAAAACTCAATACCCACAAAATGAATAATCCAGTTAATAAATGTGTTGAAGACATGAATAGACATTTATCCAAAGAAGACATACAGATGACCAAAACATACATGAAAAGAGTTTCAACATCACTCATCATCAGGGAAATACAAATCAAAACTTCAATGCAATATCACCTCATAGCATTGAAAATGGCTAAAATTAACAACACAAAAACAACTGGTTTTGGCAAGGATGTGGAGAAAAAGGAACATTCTTACACTTTTGGTGGTTTGGAAAATAGTGTAGGCACTCTGATAAACAGTATGGAGGGGATGCCTGGGTGGCTCAGTCAGTTAAACGTCTGCCTTTGGCTCAGGTCATGATCCCACTGTCCCAGAATTGAGTCCCACATCGGATTCCTTGCTCAGCGGGGAGCCTGCTTCTCCCTCTGTCTCCCACTCCCCCTGCTTGTTCTCTCTCTCTTTCTCTGTCTGACAAATAATAAATAAAATCTTTTTTAAAAAGATTTAAAAAAAGATTTTATTTATTTATTTGACACAGAGAGACACAGCGAGAGAGGGAATATAAGCAGGGGGAGTGGGAGAGGGAGAAGCAGACTTCCTGTGGAGCAGGGAGCTCAATGCAGAGCTCGATCCCAGGACCCTGAGATCGTGACCTGAGCCGAAGGCAAATGCTTAATGATTGAGCCACCCAGGTGACCACAAATAAAATCTTAAAAAAAAATCAGTATAGAGGTTCCTGAGAAGGTAAAAATATAAGTACCCTATGATCCAGCAATTGCACTACTAGGTATTGCAACAAATACAAAAATACTAATTCATAGAAATACATGTGCCCGGCTGTTAATAGAGCATTGTCTACAATAGCTAAATTATGGTAACAACACAAAGATAAGTTCAAAATGAATTACAGACATAAATGTGAGACATGAAGGCACAAAAATTCTGGAAGATAGCACAGGCAATAATTTCTCTGAAATGGACCACAGCTACATTTTTCCAAGTATTTAGGGAAATAAAACAAAAATGAACTATTGGGATGACATCAAAATAAAATGTTTCTGTACAGTGATGGAAACAATCAACAAAACTAAAATGCAACCTACTGAATGGGAGAAGATATGTGCAAATGACATATCTAATAATGGATAAGTATCCAATATATATATAAAAAGTGATATAATTCAGCACTGAAAAAAGAAATAATCCAATTAAAAATCAGTAGGAGATATGAACAAAAAATTCTCCATAGAAGACATATAAATGGCCAACAGACATATGAAAACATGTTCAGCATCACTGATGATCAGTAAAATGAAAATCAAAACTTCAGTGAGATATCATCTCACCCCTGTCAGAAAGGCTAAAATTGAAAATAAAAGAAACAACAGGTGTTTGTAAGGATGTGGAGAAAAAGAAACTGTCTTATATTTTTGGTGGGAATGCAGACTGCTGCCACCACTCTTGAAAACAGTATGGGCTTTCCTCAACAAGTTAAAAATAGAACTACCCTACAATCCATGAATCAAACTACTGGGTATTTTCCCATGAAATATAAAAATACTTATTGAAATGGATACATGCACCCTAAGTTTAAAGCAGCACTATTTACAATAGGCCAATTTTGGAAGCAGTCCTGGTGTTCATCAATAGATGAATGGATAAAGAAGCTGTGGTATATATACAAGTAGAATATAATTTAGCCATAAAACATAATGAAATCTTGCCCTTTGCAACCACATGGATGGAGCTAGAGAGTATAATGCTAAGCAAAATAATTCAAAGAAAGAGAAATATCATGATTTCATTCATATGTGGAATTTAAGAAATAACACAAAGGAGCAAAGGGGGAAAAAAGCGAGAGACAGGCAAATGAAGAAACAGTCACTTAAGTACAGAGAAAAAACTGATGGTTACCAGAAGGTAGGGGGGTAGTTGGATGGGTTAAGTAGGTGATGGGGATTAAGGAATGCATTTGTCATGATGAGCACAGAGTGATGTATGGAATTGTTGAATCCATATACTGTACACCTGAAACTAATATATCACTGTATGTTTACTAATTGGAATTAAAATAAGTGCTTAAAAATAAAAAAAATGGTGATGAGCACTGGGTGTTATATGTAACTAATGAATCGTTGAACACTACATCAATAACTAGTGATGTACTGTATGATGGCTAATTGAACAGGATAATAAAAAAATAAGATTTTAAAATTTCTTTTACAGAGAGAGAGTGGGGAGGGGCAGAGGGAGAGAATCTTCAAGCAGACTCCCTGCTGAATGTGGAGCCGATCTGGGGCTGGATCTCACAACCCATGAGATCATGACCTGAGCTGAAAACAAGAGTCAGACACTTAACCAACTGAGCCACCCAGATGCCCCCCCAAATAAAAACTTTAAAAAAAGAAAAGGTGGCATCTATCTATCTATCATCTATCTATCTATCTATCTATCTATCTATCTATCTATCTATCTATCATCTATCTATCCACAATGGAATATCATTCAGCCATAAAAAAGAATGAAATATTGTCATTTGCAACAACATGGATGGAGTTAGAGAGTATAATGCTAAGCAAAATAAGTCCATCAGAGAAAGACAAATACCATATGATTTCACTCATATGTGGAATTTAAGAAACATAAAATGAGCAAAGGAAGAGAGAGAGAGAGATATCAAGGCAAATCAAGAAATAGACTTAACTATAGACTAATAAACTGATGGTTACCTGAGCAAAAGTGTGGGAGTGAATGCATGAAATAAGTGATGGGTTAAGGAAAACACTTTTCGTGATGAGCACTCAGTGATGTATGGAATTTTTGAATCACTGTAATGTACACCTGAAGCTATAGCACTGTATGCTAACTGTACTGAAATTAAAATGAAAACCTTAATAAAAATAATAAAAAGTTAAGAAAATATGTTGTAAGAAGAAAAAAATATATAACTGGAGATATTTCAATCTCAGATTTTAAGGTATACTACAAAGCTTTAGTAATCAAAACAGATGGTACTTGCACAAAAATACACACATAGTTCAATAGAACAGAAACAAAAACCCAGAAATAAACCCACAGTTTTATGGTCAATTTATCTACAATAATCTAAGTGAGTATATCCAATGGGAAAAAAAGACAGTCTCTTCGAAAAATGTTGTTGAGAAAACTGGACAGCTACATGCAAAAGAATGAAACGAGCATTTTCTTACACCATACATAAAAATAAACTCAAAATGAGTTATAGACTCAAATGTGAAATCTGTACCATAAAATTACTAGAAGAAATCATTGGCAATTATGATATTGACATCAGCAGTAGAAACATTTTTCTAGATATGTCTTCTTTGGCACTGGAAACAAAAGCAAAATTAAACTATTGGGACTACTTCAACATGGAAAGGTTTTGTACAGTTAAGGAAACCCTCATGTGAATGAAAAGCAAACTTAATGAATTGGAAAAGATATTTCCAAATTATATATCTGATTGGTGGTTAATATTCCAAATATATAACAAACATATATCAACACCAAAAATACAAACGTCTGAGTAAAAATTTGGCACATATTCTTCAACAGAAGACAAACAGATTCACAACAGACACACTTAAAGATACTTGATATCACTGATTCTCAGTGAAATACAAATCAAAACCTCAATTACTTCACACCAGTCAGAATGGCTAGTATCGACAAGTCAAGAAATAATAAGTACTGGGAAGGATGTGAAAAACGGCAAACCTCGCATACTGTTGGTGGGAATGTAATTTGGTGCAACCACTGTGGAAAAGTGTGGAGTTTCCTCAAAAAAAAAAAAGAAAGAAAGAAATACCATATGATCCAGTAACTCCACTACTGGGTATTTACCCAAAGAAAAGAAAAACACTAACTCAAGAAGATATACACATCATTATGTTTATTTCAGCATTATTCACCACATACAATATATGCAATCAACTAAATGTCCATTAATAGATGATTAGATAAAGAAAAGGTGGTTTAGAGGGAGGAGTTAAGATGGCCGAGAAGTAGGGGAATCTGGGGATTTCCTACTCCCTCAAACACAGTTGTATTGAGGTCAGATCACATGGATAGTCCAGGATACCTACCTGCGGATTTGAAGAAGTATTTCTATGGTTGGAGGGAGACAACATAGCAGGTGCAAGGTGTGTGGAAGAAAATTGGGGGAGAGAAAAGTTGCCATGCTGCAGAGGGGAGGGAACACTTTCAACAGGGAGAGAAAAGGGAGAGAGAGAGATTGGGGTTGAGAGAGTGTGACTTCAGTTCACACAAGAAGAAAACCTCTGAGACCACAGACTGGGGAGCGGGCGTAACTGAGTGGCACAGGTTTTTGTTTGTTTGTTTGTTTTTGTTTTTGTTTGTAAACAGTGAGTGTAGTTCAAACTCTGAGCTTTTGCAAACAGTGGGTGTAGCTCAAACTCTGAGTGCATAATTTTCTCGGGAGAGTTGCTGTAGCATGCATTCCTGGAGAGAAGGGGGGCTCTGGATCAGGAGCACGCACAAAGCAGTGTAGAGATCTCAAGGTTTGCACCGGGAGAGATTGTTCCCCTTCCTGGAGTGCATTTGGAAGAGGTTGTATATCCTCTCCAAGGACAAAAGACCCTGCATGCACCAGCAAACAGCCTTTTATTGGCAGTGAACAAAGGTGTGTGCAGAGGCTAGATAATATGGTTGCTGCTTTTTCGTTTTCAAAGCATAGAATCCATGTGCCACGCAAGTGGGGGACAGTTTTTCTGGGACAAAAAGCAGTAGTCAGAACCCAGTGAGCCCCTAACCCAGAGGAGGGAGTGGATCCCAGCAGTGCCTGCTACTTTAAGATTTGGAGTTTTGAATCCCTGCTGAGCCAGAGATAAACTCAGGAGAGCTGGGACCTCAAGCTTCTGTGAGGGCTTTCTGAACAGCAGGGGGTGTGAGATCCCCTGTCCAGGGACAAAAAAGTGGGGTGTTGCCATTTTACACCTCAGACCAGCACAGTCCAACATCAGAGAGCAACATAGCATTCCCCAGTGGAGGTGGAAGCTGCTTACAACAAAAGCCCTCATGTGCTTGGCAAGTGCTTTTTTAACTGGGGCCTGATTGACTCTGAGCCAGCCCAATAGGTCTCTCCACCAGAAGACCAGTACAAGCATCATACTGCATGCACCAACTACTGATCATACAGTGCTTCAAAGAGTCCCATTCAGTTCTGGTGGAAATAGTACTTTTCCCCTCTTACTCTTTTTTTTTCCTTTGGAATCAGAATTACAGTTTTTTGTTTGTTAGGTTGTTTTTTTTTTCATTTCTTCTCTCTCTCTCTCTCTTTTTTGAATCAGACTTCTTTCTTTTCTTTTCTTTTCTTTCTTTTTCCTCTCTTTTTCTTTGGAATCAGGCTCATAGGTTTTTTGTTTGTTTGTTTGTTTGTTTGTTTGTTTGTTTTTTGATCATCTGGGTTTTGTTGTTGTTATTCCTTTTCTTTTTCTCTTATTTTTGGATCAAGGTTCCCCCCACTTTCTTTTCTCTTTTTCTTTCTTCTTTCTTTCTTTCTTTCTCTTTCTTTCTTTCTTTCTTTCTTTCTTTCTTTCTTTCTTTCTTTCGTCTCTCTTTCTTTCTTTCTTTCTTTCTTTCTTTCTTTCTTTTCTTTCTTTCTTTCTTTCTTTCTTCTTTTCTTTCTTCTTTCTTTCTTCCTTTCTAGATTTTATTTACTTGAGAGAGAGAGAGAGCTCAAAGGGAGAGTGAGAGGGAGCAGCAGACTTCCCACTGAGCAGAGAACCCGATGTGGGTCTCCATCCCAGGACCCTGAGATCATGACCTGAGTCAAAGACGGACGGTTAACCAACTGAGCCACCCAGGTGCCCTTTTTTGTTTCTTTGTTTCTTTGTTTCTTTTTGTTTCTTTGTTTCTTTCTTCTTTCTTTCTTTCTTTCTTTCTTTCTTTCTTTCTTTCTTTCTTTCTTTCTTTCTTTTTTCTTTCTTTTTTCTTTCTTTCTTTCTTTCTTTCTTTCTTTCTTTCTTTCTTTCTTTCTTCTTCCTTCCTTCCTTCCTTCCTTCCATCCTTCCTTCCTTCCTTTCTTTCTTTTAACAGACATTTTTCAACAAACAAATCACAGCACACCTAGAAAAAGGTCCAAACACTCCCCATTGCAAGCAGGGAGGAACTCTACAGAGGACTGACCAGTGGGAAAGAACAGCCAAAATGCAACAGCAGAATGCACACAGCATACACCAGAAACACTTCCCAAAGTGCCAGGCCCTGGGCCGTGTAAGACCTCTTTTTAATATAGCATTACTCTGAGGTGCAGGAAACATAAGAAGCTTTAATAACATATAAAAGATAAAAACTTAGCCAAATGACAAGATGAAGGAATTCTCCCCAAAAGAAAAGCCAAGATGATATCACAGCCAGGGACTAGCTCAAAACAGATATAAGCAATATATCTGAACAAGAATTTAGATCAACAGTCATAAGACTATGAACTGGACTTGTAAAAAGCATAGAAGATACCAGAGAAACCCTTGTTTCAGAAATTAAAGACCTAAAAACAGCTCAGGCTAAAATAAAAAAAAAGCTATAACTGAGATGCAAAACATGCTGGATATTATCACTATGAGTATTAAAGAAGCAGAGGAGAGGATAGGTGATATAGAAGGTAAAATTGTGGGAAATAATGATGCTGAAAAGAAGAGGGATAGAAAACAGATCACATGGTAGATTTAGGGAACTCAGTGATTCCATAAAAGGCAATAATATCCATATCGTAGGAGTCCCAGAGAAGAGGAATGGGGAAAATGGGAAGGTTTATTTGAACAAATTATAGCTGAGAACTTCCCTAATCTGCGCAAGAAAACAGGCATTCAAGCCCAAGAGGTATAGAGAACTCCCCTCAAAATCAACAAAAATAGGTCAGCACCATGACATATTATAGTGAGACTTGCAAAATAAAAAAGAAAAAGAAAAAGAAAATTCAGAAAGCAACTCGGGAGGAAAAGTCATTAACCCACAAGGATAGATACACAAGGCTGACAGCAGACCTGTTCACAGAGACCTGCCAGGCCAGAAAGGACTGGTATGATATATTCAACATGCTAAGTGGGAAAAATATGCAGCCAAGAATACTTTATCCAGCAAGGCTGTCATTAAGAATAGAAGGGGAGATGAAGAGCTTCTAAGACAAATAGAAACAAAAGGAGTTCATGAACACTAAACCAACCCTGCAAGAAATATTAAAGGGGATCCTTTGAGCAGGAAGAGAGATGAAAAGTAACAAAAACTAGACAGGAACAGAGACAATCTTCAGGAACAGTGACTTTACAGGTAATAGAAGACACTAAATTCATATCTTTCAATAATTACTCTGAATGTAAATGGAATAAATGCTCCAATCAAAAGACATAGGGTATCAGAATGGATAAAAAACAAGACCCATCTATATGCTGCTTACAAGAGACTCATTTTAGACCCAAAGCCAACCTCCAGATTGAAAATGAGGGAGTGGATGGGCGCCTGGGTGTCTCAGTTGGTTAAGCCACTGCCTTCGGCTCAGATCATGATCCTGGAGACCCAGGATCGAGTCTGCATCAGGCTCCCTCCTCGGCAGGGAGTCTGCTTCTCCCTCTGACCCTCCCCCCTCTCATGCTCTCTCTCTCATTCTCTCTCTCTCAAATAAATAAATAAATAAAATCTTTAAAAAAAAAAAGAAAATAAGGGGGTGGAGAACAACTTATCATGCCAATGGACATTAAAAGAAAGCACGAGTAGCCATCCTTATATCAAACAAACTAGATCTTTAAACCAAAGACTATAATAAGAGATGAAGAAGGACACTATATCATAATAAAGAGGTCCATCGAACAAGAAGATCTAACAATTGTAAATATTTATGCCCACATTTGGGAGAAGCCAAAGACATAAATCAATAAAAAACTTAAAGAAATGCATTCATAATAATACAATAATAGTAAGGGACTTTAACACCCCACTCACAGCAATGGATAGATCACTAAGCAGATGATCAACAAGGAACCAAGGGTGTTGAATGACAGACTGGACCAGATGGGCTTAACAGATATATTCAGAACATTTCATCCTAAAGCAGCAAAAGACACATTCTTTTCGAGTGCACATGTAACATTCTCCAGAAGAGATGACACACTGGGTCACAAACCAGGACTCAGCTGGTACAAAAAGACTGAGTTAATACCACTACTATTTTGAGACCACAATGCTATGAAATTTGAATACAACCACAAGAAGAAATTTGGAAGTACCACGAATACATGGAGGTTAAAGAACATTAGTCTAAAGAATGAATGAATCAAGCAGGAAATTAAAGAAGAATTTAAAAAATACATGGAAGCAAATGAAAATGAAAACACGACAGTACAAAACCTTTGGGATCCAGCAAAAGTGGTCCTAAGGAAAAAAGTATATAGCAATACAGGCCTGCCTCAAGAAGAAAGAAAAGCCTCAAATACAGAACCTAATCTTACACCTAAGGGGCTGGAAAAATCAGCAAATAAATCCTGTATCCAGAAAGAGTAGGGAAATCATAAAGATTGGAGCAGAAATCAATGATAGAGAAATCAGAAAAACAGTAAAACATACTGATGAAAGGAGGAGCTGGTTCGTTGAAGGAATTAAGACTGATAACCCCCTAGCCAGACTTCTCAAAAGGTAAAGAGAAAGGACCCAGATAAATAAACTCACGAATAAAAGAGGAGAGATCACAACAAAACCCAAAGAAATATAAACAATAAAAGGAGAATATTATGAGTAATTATATCCCAACAAATTAGACAATCTGGGAGAAATGGACAATATCCTAGAAATATGTAAACTACCAAAACAGAAGCAGGAAAAAATAGAAAATCGGAACAGACCCATAATCAGCAAAAAATTGAATGAGTAATCAAAAATCTCCCAACAAACAAGAATCCAGGGCTGGATGGCTTCCAAAGGGGAATTCTACCAAATATTAAAGAATAATTAATACCTAGTCTTCTGAAGTTGTTTCAAAAATTAGAAACGGAAGGTAAACTTTCAAACTCATTCTATGAGGCCAGTTTTACCTTGATCCCAAATCAGCAAAGACCCCACTAAAAAGGAGAATTACAGACCAATATCCCTAACGAACATGGATGCCAAAATTCTCACCAAGATACTAATTAATAGGATGCAACAGTACATTAAAAGGATTATTCACCAGGACCAAGTGGGATTTTTTTCCTGGTCTGCAGGAGTGGTTCAACATCCACAAATCAATCAATGTGATAAAAAACGTTAATAAAAGAATGGATATGGTACTCTCAATAGAAGCAGAAAGAGCATATGACAAAATACAGCATCGTTTCTTTATGAAAACCCTCAAAAAAGCAGGAATAGAGGGAACATACCTCAACATCATACCGGTCATATACAAAAGACCCACAGTGAATATCATTCTCAATGAGGAAAAACAAAGAGCATTTCCCCTAAGGTCAGGAACACAACAGGGATGCCCACTCTCACCACTGTTGTTCAACATAGTACTGTATATCCCTAGCTTCAGCAATCAGACAACAAAAAGAAATAAAAGGCATCCAAATTGGCAAGGAAGAAGTCAAACTCATTCTTTGCAGACGACATGATACTCTATGTAGAAAACCTGAAAGACTCCACCAAAACATTGCTAGAACTAATACAGGAATTCAGCAAAGCTACAGGATATAAATTCAATGCACAGAAGTCTGTTGCATTTCTATACACCAACAATGAGGCAGCAGAAAAAGAAATCAAGGAATTGATCCCCTTAACAATTGCACCAAAAACCGTAAGGTACCTAGGAATAAAACTAACCAAAGAGGTAAAAGATCTATACTCTGAAAACTATAGAACACTTACAAAAGAAATTGAGGAAGACCAAAGAATTGGAAAAGCATTCCATGATCATAGATTGGAAGAACAAATATTGTCAAAATCTATACTACCCAAAGCAATCTACACTTTGAAAGCAATCCCTATCAAAATACTATCAACATTTTTCACAGAGCTGTAACAAACAATCCTAAAAATTGTATGGAACCAGACAAGACCCCGAATAGACAAAAGAATGTTGAAAAAGAAAGCCAAAGCAAGAGGAATTTGAATTCCAGATTTCAAGCTGTATTACAAAGCTGTAATCATCAAGAAAGTATGGTAATGGCACAGAAACAGAGACATAGATCAATGGAACAGAGCAGAGAACCCAGAAATGGACCCTCACCTCTATGATCAACTTATCTTCAACAAATCAGGAAAGAATGTCCAGTGGAAAAAAGACAGTTTCTTCAACAAATCGTGTTGGGAAAATTGGACAGCCTCATGAAGAAGAATGAAACTGCACCACTTTCTTATACCATACACAAAAATAAACTCAAAATAGATGTAAGAGCTAAATGTGAGACAGGAATCCATCAAAATCCTAGAGGAAAGAACAGGCAGCAAGCTCTTTGACACTGATGCAGCAGCTTCTTGGTAGACATATCTCCAAAGGCAAGGAAAAGAATATAAAATGAACTATCGGAACTTTTTCAAGATAAAAAGCTTTGGTACAGCAAAGGCAACAGTCAAGAAAACTAAAAGGCTACCTATGGAATGGGAGAAGATATTGACAAATGACGTATCAAATAAAGAGTTAGTATCTAAAATCTATAAAGAATTTATCAAATTCATCACTCAATAAACAAAAAAATCCAGTCAAGAAATGAGCAGAAGACATGAACAGATATTTCTTCAAAGAAAACAAAGAAATGGCTAACACACACATGAAAAAATGCTCAACATCACTCGCCATCAGGGAAACACAAATCAAAACCAAATGAGATACCACCTCACCTGGTCAGAATGGCTAAAATGAACAACTCAGGAAACAAGCGATGTTGGCAAGGATGCAGAGAAAGGGGAACCCTCCTACACCATTGGTGGGAATGCAAACTGGTCAGGCCACTCTGGAAAAGAGTATGGAGGGCCTCAAAAATTTAAAACTACAACTACCCTTCATGCCAGCAATTGTACTACTAGGTATTTATCCAAAGGACATAAAAATAGTGATTTGAAGGGGCACATGCACCCCAATGTTTATAGAAGCAATGTCCACAATTGCCAAAATATGGAAAAAGCACAGATGTCCATTGACAGAAGAATGGATAAAGATGTGATATATATTATATATATAAGATGTAATATTACTCAGCCATGAAAAAGAATGAAATCCTGCCATTTGCAGTGATGTGGATGGAACTAGAGTGTATTATTCTAAGCAAAATAAGTTAGTCAGAAAAAGACAAATACCATATGATTTACTCATATGTGGAATTTAAGAAACAAAATAGAGAACATTGGGGATGGAAGGAAAAATAAAATAACATAGTGGTGAAGGGAAAAGATGGCAGAAGAGTAGGGGACCCTATTCCAACCAGTCCCTGGAATTGAGCTGGATACCTACCAGACTACTCTGAACACTCATGAAATCAGCCTGAGATGTAAGAAGATAGATCTGGATATCTACAAACAGAATATTGCAGGCATTTGGTATCAATGTACGAAGCTGGGAGCTGTGATTCCTCAGGCAGATATCAGAAGATAAATGGAAGGGGGAGGGAGCCGAGCCATGGGGATCCTATAACACCGGTGAGCTATAGCATCCCACACTGGGGACCGGGCATGGACTCACAGACTGGTAGCAATGTGGAAAGGACTTTAGGGCAGCACCCGGACGGAAACCCAGAGTGGCGGGGCTGCATGTGTGAACTGGGTGTGGCTGGCGGTTTTAGAAGCACAAAGGGCAGAGACATGCCCCGACCTGGAGGCGAGAACTAGGAGCGCTGCTGAGTGACACACAATCCAGGGCGCTGCAGTTCATAACAGCACAGACAGAAATGGAGACAGTATTGCCTGGAGAGCTCACTAAAGAACAGACTGCGATCTCTCTGCTCTGAGGCAGAGGGTTGGAAACGGTATCTTCTGCTCTGATTCTTGGAAACCACAAAAAGCTGCCAGGGAAAGCCGCCAGGAAAAAAAAGTCCCCAAAAACCAGTTTCCACTAAGACCACGCCCCCCACAGGGGGCAAGGCAACTCTGCCCAAACAGGGTAACCTGAGTAACAGCATGGCAGGCCCCTCTCCCAGAAGACAGGTTGGGAAAAGAAGAGGCCAGCAAACCTAAGGTCCCTATAAAACAAGTGAATCTTGCTTGGGTTGTGGTTAATAATTTGGACTCTGTACATTCCCTCAACCACCCCTCAACAGAATGACTAGGAGGAGGAACACCCCAAATAGCAAAGAATCAGAGACTATGATTTCTGCCACAGATTTACAAATGGATTCAGATATAACCAAGATGTCAGAGATGGAATTCAGGGTAGCAATTGTGAAGACAATAGGTAAAATGGAGAAATCGATTAATGGCAACATAGAATCTCTAAGGGCAGAAATGAAAGCTGAAGTGGCAGAACTTAAAAATGCTATCAATGAGATACAATCCAATCTAGATAATCTAACAGCTAGGGTAAGTGAGGCAGAAGAACTAATTAGTGATTTAGAAGACCAATTAATAGACATGAAAGGAAAAGAGGAGGCCAGGGGAAAACAACTCAGATTCCATGAAAATAGAATCAGAGAAATAAGTGACACCACGAAACGTCCCAATGTCAGAATTATTGGGATCCCTGAGGGGGTGGGGAGAAAGAGAGAGGACTAGAAGATATATTTGAACAAATCGTAGCTGAGAATTTCCCTAATATGGGAAATGAAACAAACATTCATGTCCTAGAGGCAGAGAGGACCCCTCCCAAGATCAAGGAGAACAGTCCAACACCACGGCATGTAATAGTAAAACTCGCAAATCTTAGAACCAAGGAAATCATCTTAAGGGCAGTTAGGGGGAAGAGATTCCTTATGTACAGAGGGAGGAACATCAGAATCATGTCAGACCTATCCACAGAGACCTGGCAAGCCAGAAAGGCCTGGCAAGACATATTCAGGGTATTTAACGAGAAGAACATGCAGCCAAGAATAATTTATCCAGCAAGGCTGTAATTTATCTTTTTTAATTTTTTAATTTTTTTACTTTTATTATGTTATGTTAGTCACCATACAATACATCATTAATTTTTGACGTGGTGATCCATGTTCCATTGTTTTGTATAACACCCAGTGCTCCATGCAGTACCTGCCCTCCTTAATACCCATCACCGGGTTAACCAATCCCCCTTCCTTATGTTCCACAAATAAGTGAAACCATATGATAATTGACTTTCTCTGCTTCACTTATTTCACTTAGCATAATCTCCTCCAGTCCCATCCATGTTGATGTAAAAGTTGGGTATTCATCCTTTCTGATGGCTGAGTCATATTCCATTGTATATATGGACTACATCTTCTTTATCCATTCATCTGTTGAAGGGCATCTCAGCTCTTTCCACAGTTCGGCTATTGTGGACATTGCTGCTATGAACATTGAGGTGCATAATACGACCCTTCTTTTCACTACATCTGTGTCTTTGGGGTAAATACCCAGGGGTGCAATTGCAGGGTCATAGGGTA
The DNA here is from genome assembly GCF_964656455.1 of Halichoerus grypus. NCBI lineage: Eukaryota > Metazoa > Chordata > Mammalia > Carnivora > Phocidae > Halichoerus > Halichoerus grypus. The sequence continues at coordinate 83,953,906 of NC_135727.1, forward strand.
GCGCTATTTTTAAATTTTTGAGGAACCTCCACACTAGTTTCCAAAGTGGCTATACCAACTTGCATTCCCACCAAAGTGTAAGAGGGTTCCCCTTTCTCCACAACCTCTCCAACATTTGTTGTTTCTTTCCCTGTCCATTTTTGCCATTCTAACTGGTGTAAGGTGGTATCTCAGTGTGGTTTTGATTTGGATTTCCCTGATGGCTAATGATGATGAACATTTTTTCATGTGTCTGTTAGCCATTTGTATGTCTTCTTCAGAGAAGTGTCTGTTCATCTCTTCTGCCCACTTTTTGACTTGATTAGTTGTTTTTTGGGTGTTGAGTTTGAGAAGTTCTTTATAGATCTTGCATACCAGCCCTTTATCTGTAGTGTCATTTGCAAATATCTTCTCCCATTCTGTGGGTTGCCTCTTTGTTTTGTTGACTGTTTCCTTTGCTGTGCAGAAGCTTTTGATCTTGATGAAGTCCCAAAAGTTCATTTTTGCTTTTGTTTCACTAGCTTTTGGAGATGTATCTTGAAAGAAGTTGCCGTGGGTGATGTCCAAGAGGTTACTGCCTATGTTCTCCTCTAGGATTTTGATGGATTCCTGTCTCACATTGAGGTCTTTCATCCACTTTGAGTTTATCTTTGTGAATGGTGTTAGAGAATGGTCGAGTTTCATTCTTCTGCATGTGGCTGTCCGATTTTCCCAGCACCATTTATTGAAGAGACTGTCTTTTTTCCATTGCATGTTTTTTCCTCCTTTGTCAAAGATTATTTGACCGTGGAGTTGAGGGTCCATATCTGGGATCTCTATTCTGTTCCATTGGTCTATATGTCTGTTTTTGTGCCAGAACCATGCTGTCTTGGTGATCACAGCTTTGTAATATAGCTTGAAATCGGGCAACGTGATGCTCCCAGCTTTGTTTTACTTTTCCTACATTTCTGTGGCAATTTGGGGTCTTTTCTGATTCCATACAAATTTTAGGATTGTTTGTTCCGGCACTTTGAAAAATGTCATTGGAATTTTGATGGGGATGGCATTGAAGGTATAGATTGCTCTGGGTAGCATAGACATTTTAACAAAGTTTATTCTTCTGATCCATGAGCATGGAATATTTTTCCATCTTTTTGTGTCTTCTTCAATTTCTTTCATGAGTGTTCTGTAGTTCTTAGAGTATAGATCCTTAACCTTTTTGGTTAGGTGTATTCCGAGGTATATTATGGTTTTTGGTGCTATTGTAAATGGAATCATTTCTCTAATTTCTCTTTCTACAGTTGCGTTGTTGGTGTATAAGAAAGCAATTGATATCTGTGCATTGATTTTGTATCCTAAGGTTGTCATTTAGAATGGATGGAGAGATGCAGAGCTTCCAAGACTGGCAGAAAATGAAAGAATATATGACCACTTAGCCGGCCCTGCAAGAAATATTAAGGGTGGTTCTATAAAAGGAGAAAGACCCCAAGAGTGATATAGAACAGAAATTTACAGGGACAATCTATAAAAACAACGTCTTCACAGGCAACATGATGTTTCTTTCAATAATCACTCTCAACGTGATTTCTTTCAATAATCACTCTCAACGTGAATGGCCTAAATGCTCCCCCCAAATGGCACAGTGTTACAGATTGCATAAAAAGACCGGACCCATCCATTAGCTGTCTACAAGAGACTCATTTTGAACCTAAAGATGCATCCACACTGAAAGTGAATGGATAGAGATCCATCTTCCATTCCAAAGGACTTCAGAAGAAAGCTGTGGTAGCAATTCTCATATCAGACAAATTAGATTTTAAGCTAAAGACTGTACTTAGAGACACATAAGAACACTATATCATTCTTAATGGGTCTATCCAACAAGAAGATCTAAGAATTGTAAATATCTACGCCCCCCCAACATGGGAGGAGCCATCTACATAAGCCAACTGTTAAAGAAAATAAAGAGTCAAATTTTAACAATACGTTAATTGTAGGAGACCTCAATACTCCACTCTCAGCAATAGACATATCATCTAAGCAGAAAATCAACAATGAAACAAGAGCTTTGAATGGCACCCTGGACCAGATGGACCTCATAGATATATACAGAGCAGTCCACCCTAAAACGACAGAATACTCATACTTCTTGAGTGCACAGGGAACTTTTTCCAGAATAGACCACATACTGTATGACAAATCAGGTCTCAACCAATACCAAAAGACTGAGATTATTCCCTGCATATTCTCCAACCATAATACTTTAAAACTGGAACTCAATCCCAAGAAAAAGTTTGGAATAATTTCAAACACTTGGAAGCTAAAGACCACTCTGCTCAAGAATGTTTGGGTCAACCAGGAAATCAAAGAAGAACTTAAATAATTCATGGAAACCAATGAGAACAAAAACACATCGGTCCAAAACCTATGGGATATTGCAAAGCTGGTCCTCAGGGGGAAATACATAGCCGTCCATGCCTCACTCAAAAAATTGAAAAATCCTGAATTCACCAACTAACTTTACACCTTAAAGATCTAGAGAAAAAGCAGTAAACAATGCCTAAGCCATGCATTAGAAGAGATATAATTAAGATTAGAGCAGAGATCAATGAATTAGAAACCAGAAGCACAGTATATCAGATCAGCGCAAGTGGAAGCTGGTTCTTTAAAAGAATTAAAAGATCGAAAAACTACTGGCCAGACTAATCCAAAAGAAAAGAGAAAGGACCCAAATTAATAAAATGATGAATGAAAGGGGAGAGATCACCACCACCACCAAGGAAATAGAAACCATTATTAGATATTATTATCAACAACTATATGCCAATAAGGTGAGAAACCTGGAAGAAATGGATGCCTTCCTGGAAACCTATAAAGTCCAAAGACTGAAACAGGAATAAATTGAAAACCTGAATAGGTCAATAACCAGTAATAAGATTGAAGCAGTGATCCAAAACCTCCCAAAAAACAAGAGTCCAGGGCCTGATGGATTCCCTGGGGAATTCTACCAAACATTCAAAGAAGAAATAATACTTATTCTACTGAAGCTGTTTCAAAAAATAGAAACAGAAGGAAAGCTTCGAGACTCATTCTATGAGTCCAGAATTACCTTAATCCCCAAACTAGGCAAAGACCCCATTAAAAAGGAGAATTTCAGACTGATATCCCTGAGGAATATGGATTGCAAAATCCTCAATGAAATTCTAGCTAATAGGATCCTACAACACATGAAAAGGATCATCCACCATGACCATGTGGGATTTATCCCCAGGATGTAAAGGTGGTTCAATATTTGCAAATCAATCAATGTGATAGAACACATTAATAAGAGGAGAGAGAAGAACCACATGGTCCTCTCAATTGATGCAGAAATAGCATTTGACAAAATAGAGCATCCTTTCCTGATTAAAACTCTTCAGAGTATAGGGATAGAGGGAATTTTCCTCACGTTCATAAAATCCATCTATGAAAAACCCACAGTGAATATCATCCTCAATGGGGAAAAGCTGAGAGCCTTTCCCTTAAGATCAGGAACATGTCAAGGATGCCCACTCTTGCCACTATTGTTCAACATAATACTAGAAGTCCTAGCAACAGCAATCAGACAACCAAAAGAAATAAAAGGTATTCAAATTTACAAAGACTAAGTCAAACTCTCTCTCTTCACAGGTGACATGATCCTTTATGTGGAAAATCCAAAAGATTCCACCCCCAAATTATTAGAACTCATCCAGCAATTCAGTAATGTGGCAGGATACAAAATCAATGCACAGAAATCAGTTGCTCTCTTATACAGTAACAATGCAACTGTAGAAAGAGAAATTAGATAAATGATTCCATTTAGAATAGCACCAAGAACCATTAGATACCTCAGAATAAACCTAACCAAAGAGGTAAAGGATCTATGCTCTAGGAACTACAAAACACTCATGAAAGAAATGGAAGAAGACACAAAAAGATGGAAAAACATTCTGTGCTCATGGATCGGAAGAATCAACATTGTTAACATGTCTATGCTACACAGAACAATCTATACCTTCAATGTCATCCCCATCAAAATTCCAATGACATTTTTCAAAGTGCTGGAACAAACAATCCTAAAATTTGTATGGAATTAGAAAAGACCCCGGATGGCCAAGGAAATGTTGAAAAAGAAAAACAAAGCTGGGGGCATCACGTTGCCTGATTTTAAGCTTTATTATAAAGCTGTGATCACCAAGACAGCATGGTTCTGGCACAAAAACAGACATATAGACCAGTGGAACAGAATAGAGAACCCAGGTATGGACCCTCAACTCTACGGTCAAATAATCTTTGACAAAGCAGGAAAAAACATGCAATGGAAAAAAGACAGTCTCTTCAATAAATGGTGCTTGGAAAATTGGACAGCCACATGCAGAAGAATGAAACTTGACCATTGTTTAACACCATACACAAAGATAAACTCAAAATGGATGAAAGACCTCAATGTGAGACAGGAATCCATGAAAATCCTAGAGGAGAACATAGGCAGTAACCCCTTTGACATCGACCACAGCAACTTCTTTCAAGATTCATCTCCAACGGCTAGTGAAACAAAAGCAAAAATGAACTTTTGGGACTTCATCGAGATAAAAAGCTTCTGCACAGCAAAGGAAACAGTCAAGACAACCAAAAGACAACCGACAGAATGGGAGAAGACATTTGCAAATGACATATCAGGTAAAGTGCTAGTATCCAAAATTTATCTAGAAGTTATCAAACTCAACACCCAAAGAACAAATAACCCAATCAAGAAATGGGCAGAAGACATGAGCAGACATTTTTCCAAAGAAGACATCCAAATGGCCAACTGACACATGAAAAATTGCTCAACATCGCTCAGCATCAGGGAAATCCAAATCAAAACTCAATGAGATACCACCTCACACCAGTCAGAATGGCTAAAATTAACAAGTCAGGAAACGACAGATGTTGTCGAGGATGCGGAGAAAGTGGAGCCCTCCTACACTCTTGGTGGGAATGCAAGCTGGTGCTACCAGTCTGGAAAACAGTATGGACGTGCCTCAAAAAATTGAAAATAGAGCTTCCATATGACCCAGGAATTGCACTACTTGGTATTTACCCTAAATATACAAATGTAGTGATCCGAAGGGGTATTTGCCCGCCAATGTTTATAGCAGCAATATCCACAATAGCCGAAGTATGGAAAGAGCCTAGCTGTCCATCAACAGATGAATGGATAAAGAAGAAATGGCATATGTATACAATGTAATATTATGCAGCCATCAAAAAACCCCACGAAATTTTGCCATTTGCAATGATGTAGATGGAACTAGAGGGTATTAAGCTAAGCTAAATTAGTCACTCAGAGAAAGACATGTATCATATCATCTCACTGATATGAGGAATTCTTAATCTCAGGAAACAAACTGAAGGTTGTTGGAGTGGTGGGGGTTGGAAGGGATGGGGTGGCTGGCTGATAGACACTGGGGAGGATATGTGTTATGGGGAGCACTGTGAATTGTGTAATACTGATGAATCACAGACCTGTACCTCTGAAAGAAATACTACATTATATGTTAAAAGAAAAAAAAAAAGATAGGAAGGGAAAATGATGGGGGTGAGTCAGAGGGGGAGATGAATTATGAGAGACTATGGACTCTGAGAAACAAACTGAGGGTTCTAGAGGGGAGGGGATTTGGGAATGTGTTAGCCTGGTGATGGGTATTGAGTGGAGCACTGGGTGTTACACACAAACAATGAATCATAGAACACTACATCAAAAACTAATGATGTAAAGTATGGTGATTAACATAACATAATAAAATAAAATTTAAAAAAATGATAAAAGTCTTCTGCATAGCAAAGGAAACAGTCAACAAAACAAAGAGGCAAACCACAGAATGGGAGAAAATGTTTGCATATGACACTACAGATAAAGGGCTGGTATCCAAGATCTATAAAGAACTTCTCAAACTCAACACCCAAAAAACAAATAATCAAGTCAAAAAATGGGCAGCAGTCATGAACAGACACTTCTCCAAAGAAGACATACAAATGGATAACAGACACATGAAAAAATGTTCATCATCATTTGCCATCAGGGAAATTCAAATCAAAACCACACTGAGATACTACCTTACACCAGTTAGAATGGCAAAAACTGACAAGGCAAGAAACAACAAATGTTGCAGAGGTTGTGGAGAAAGGGGAACCCTCTTAACACTGTTGGTGGGAATGCAAGTTGGTACAGCCAGTTTAGAATACAGTGTGGAGGTGCCTCAAAAAATTAAAAATGGAGCTACCCTATGACCCTGCAATTGCACTTCTGGGTATTTACCCCAAAGACACAGATGTCGTGAAAAGAAGGGCCATATTATGCACCTCAATGTTCATAGCAGCAATGTCCGCAATAGCCAAACTGTGGAAAGAGCCAAGATGCCCTTCAACAGATGAATGGATAAAGAAGATGTGGTCCATATATACAATGGAATATTACTCAGCCATCAGAAAGGATAAATACCCAACTTTTACATCAACATGGATGGGACTGGAAAAGATTATGCTAAGTGAAATAAGTCAAGCACAGAAAGTCAATTATCATATGGTTTCACTTATTTGTGGAACATAAGGAATAGCATGGAAGATATTAGGAGAAGGAAGGGAAAAATGAAGGGGGGAAATCGGAGGGAAAAATGAACCATGAGAGACTATGGACTCTTAGAAACAAATTGACGGTGTTAGAGGGGAGGGTGTTGGCGGGATGGTTTAGCCTCGTGATGGGTAATTAAGGAGGGCACGTACTGCATCTAGCACTGGGTGTTATATAAAAACAATGAATCATGGATCACTACATCAAAAACTAATGATGTATTGTATGGTGACTAACAACATATTATAAAAAAATTTTTTTTAAATAGAAAAAAGTGGTTTATGTGTACAATGAAATATCACTTAACCATAGAAAAGAATGCAATGTTGCCCAGTTTGACAACCTAGATTGAACTAAAGGGTACTTTGCTAGTAAAATATGGCAGACAGAGAAAGACAAATAACATATAACAATAGCATATAACAATAAGAAACTCCTGTTTGTCAGAGGGGAGGTGGGTGGGTGGATGGGAAACATGTGAAGGAGATTAATAGGTACAAACTTCCACCTATTAAATAAATAAGCCACAAATTAGAAGTCCAACATAAAAGTATAGTGATATTTTAACAACTTTGTATGGTGACAAATGGTGACTACAATTATTGTCATGAGCATTGAGTAATGTATAGAATTCTTGAATCACTATGCTGTACAACTGAACCTAATATAACATTGTATGGCAATTATACTTCAATAATAAATTTTTAAAAATGGGTAAAGGTCCTGAATTGATATTTTTCTCAAGTAGATATTCAAATGGTCAACAATATATAAAAGGTGCTCAAAATCAGTAATCATTAGGGAAATGCAAATCAAAACCCCACCTTTGTTAGAGTGGTAATCATGTCAAATTAAGAGATTAAAAATGCTGGGAAGAATGTGGAGAAAAGGAAACCTTGGTGCACTATTCCTGGATTTGTAAATTTGTACAGCCACTATGGGGATCCTACATAATTTCCTCAAAAAAATTAAAGTAGAATTGTCATAAGATATAGCAAATCTAGTTCTGGGTATATATTGAAGTCAAAGAAATCACTATGTTGAAGAGATATCTTCACCCTCATGTTTATTGCAACATTATTTACATCATCAAAACCTGGAAACAACTTAAATGTTCATCAACAGAGAAATGAAGAAAGAAAATATGATTATATATATAATGAATATTATTCAAGCATACAAAAGGAAATCCTGCCATTTATGACAATGTGGACACATCTTGGGAGCATTTTGCTAAGTGAAATACATCAGACAGAGAAAGACAAATACCGTTTTATCTCACCAGTGAAATTTAAAAAACAATCTTATAAAAAAAGAGATCATGTTTTTGGTGGTTAGAGGCAGGATTGGTGAGGGAGGATTGGGTCGAGGTGGTCAAAATGTGCAAACTTTCAGTCATAAGATAAATAAGTACTGGGGATATAATATACAACATAGTGACTATAGTTAGCACTGCTAGATGATCTAGTTGAAGGTTGCTAAGACTGTAAATCCTAAAAGATTTTATCACAAAAAACCCCACATTTTTTCTTTCTCTTTTTCCACCTGGTATTTATGTGAGATAATTGAGGTTAACCTATTGTTATAATCACTTAACAATATATGTAAGTCAAGCCATTAAGCTGTACAATTTAAATTTATATAGTGTTGTGTGTCAATTACACCTCAATAAAATTGAATAAAATAAAAAGTTAAAATAAGTAGTTATTTCTGTTTTTACTGTTACTGTAGTCTGGATTTATAAATCACCAAGCTATGAAGTGGCATTTTTTTAAGACTATACTAAAGAAATGTTTGGTTTCAGTATAGAGTAGAATGAGCTCTCAAGTGGGAATTAAGGAGTTTCAGTTAGGTGTATTGATGGAATTCAGGGATAGAAAGGGAATCAATTTGCCTTTCTAGACTATACTGGATACAAGTTTAGAGCATTAGGGCATATATGGATTTTTTTCCTTTAAGATTAGTGCAATGAGATCTGTAAAATTTTCTTGCTTTTCAATCAGATTCTTGTGATTTACATAAAAAATATGATCAGAACATTTGTTTTAATGAAAAACATTAACATGTGAATAAGGGAAGCAATGTGTATTTACACAGGACTGGAATGTTCTCTGAAAAACAAACAAACTTGGTACACTCAGTCATCTGCCAGAGAAGACTAAAAGAAAACGCTGAACTTGTATTTCAGTCTGTAACCAAGGGAGAGTTAATCTATTTTTCTTATTTTTTAAGTTTTTATTTTAATTCCAGTTAGTTAATTTTTTTTCTTTTCCATAGAAAAGGGGAGACAACTCACATCGCTCAAACTGGAACCAAAGCTATTTGGTTCTAACAAAAGTCATAACAGCATTTAGTAACCAGAGTAGGGACTTAGTGTATTTAAAGCAGGAGCCCATTTCTGTCAGAAAAAAAGAGAGGTTGAAGCAATACTCTCATTGCTTCTAGTACTATGGTGAGGAATTTAGTTAATAAGTGTCCATTCCTAGCTTGGTTTTTGAAGAAAATGTAAGCTTTGGAATCAGAACCTGAGTAAGCCTGTTTTCCAAATCTGTAAAATCAATATATAATAATAATGCCTACCTTGTGAACTGTTGTGAAGTTTAGAAATAGTGTATACATAAAGACTCTAGGCACACAGGAGAATCTCAACCCATTTATCTCCTAACTATCCTCTGCAGTTGGTCTTTATTTGTGTGCTCATACAATAGATGCTAATTATATTGCCATGGTGCCTGATACACCATAACTTGTCAATAAATATCTGTTGATTTAATGAATCTCTGATGTCTGATCAGAGACATATTTTACGTAAAATTTTCTCTCCAGGTCTAAATTTGCCACATCATCCATTTCAGTACCTAAGACCACCAATCATCTATATATTTATAGGGATGATTATACTCCATTACCTCCTATATATTTAAACTTATTTCCTGATAGCTGATTCCTATCATACTGTTGCTAATGGTGGGCTCCCCTCCTCTGCTTTCCTCTTAAAAAGAGAAGGGAGGGAAAAATGAAGGGGGGGAAATCGGAGGGAGAGATGAACCATGAAAGACTATGGACTCTGAGAAACAAACTGAGGGTTTTAGAGGGTAGGGGGTGGGGGGAAGGGTTAGCCCGGTGAAGGGTATTAGGGAGGGCATGTACTACATGGAGCACTGGGTGTTATACAAAAACAATGAATGGTGGATCACCACATCAAAAACTAATGATGTATTGTATGGTGACTAACATAACATAATAAAATAAAATTTAAAAAATAAAAAAAATTAAAAGAGTTAAAAAAAATAAAAAAGAAACTCAACACCCCCAGAAACATTGGAAGATAGCTGTTTCCTTATGAATTGGTCCTGCACTTTAAGACTTTATTCCCTTAGTAAAAGAAGGAGATGAGGGACTTAATAAAGACAAGCTTACTAGGTGGCTTAGTGGAATAGGTAAGCAGTATAGCATCAGAGAAATAGTAATCAGCCATTTATCATATTTATAGGATTTACGTTGTTTAGTAGATGGTGTGATAGAAGGGACATCGAATTTAAAGCCCGTGTTCTCACCATTTTATTAGCTTTGCAATCTTGGGCAAACCTTTTTACTGTGTTCTTCTGAGACATTCAGTTCTCATCAGTAAAACAAGAATCATATCCTAATGCTGAACTTCTGTGAGGATTATATAAAATAAGAAATGCTCAGTACCTAGTAAATTGACTATTCCAGAGCAAACACTCAAGGAATAATAGCAGTTTTTATAACCTTGAGATATAAATTTGCCACATCATGGTAACCCCTTTATTCTCAGTGCTCAGTGGTAATGCTAAGTTAGAGGAATTATGCATGGTCGGAGTGAAGTGAAAAACTGATTAAAGCTGAGATGGAAATACAGGCATACCTCAAAGACATTATGAGTTCAGTTCCAAAACACTTCAATAAAGCAAATATCACAATAAAGTGAGTCCAATATTGTTTTCATTTCCCAGTGGATATAAAAGTCATGTTTATATTGCACTGTAGTCTATTAGATATGCAATAGCATGTCAAAAAAAAAAAAAAGCAATGTGCACACCTTACTTAGGAAACACTTTATTGGTAAAAACTGCTAAGCAGAATTTGAGCTTTCAGTGAATCATAATTTTTTGACTGTTGGAGGGTTTTGCCTCAATATTGATGGCTGCTGACTGATCAGTGTGGCGGTTGCTAAAGGTTGGGAAAGCTGGGGAAATTTCTTAAAATAAGACATCAGTGAAGTTTGCCACATCAGTTGACTCTTCCTTTCATTAACAATTTCTTTGTGGCATGCAAAGTTGTTTGAAAGCATTTTACTTACAGTAGAACTTTAAAAATTGGAGTAATTCCAACCAAAACCTACTGCTGCTTTATCAGCTAAGCTTATGTAATATTCTAAATCCTTTGTTGCCATTTGAACTATCCTCAGGGCATCTTCACCAGGAGTATATTCCATCTCAAGAAACCAATTTCTTTGCTTATCCATAAGAAACAACTCCTCAACCACTAATTTTATCATGAGATTGCAGCAATTTAGCCACATCTTCAGGCACCACTTCTAATTCTAGTTCTCTTGCTATTTCTACCACATTTGCAGTTACTTCTGCTGAAAGCTTGAACCCCTCAAAGTCATCCATGAGTGTTGGAATCAACTTCTTCCGAATTCTAGTTCATGTTGGTATTTTGGCCTCTTATGAATTACAAATGTTCCTAATCGCATCTAGAATGGTAAATCCTTTCCACAAGGTTTTCAATGTGCTTTGCACAGATCCATCAGAGGAATCTATGGCAGCTATAATCTTACGAAATGTATTTCCTAAATAGTAAGACTTGAAAGTCAAAATTACTCCTTGATCAATGGGCTGCAGAATGGATGTGTTAGCAGGCATGAAAACATCATTAATCTCATTGCAAATCTCCATCAGAGCTCTTGGGTGACAGAGTGCATTGTCAGCGAGCAGTAACATTTTGAAAGCAGTTTTTTTTTTTTTTTTCCTGAGCAGTAGGTCTCAGCAGTGAACTTAAAATATTCAGCAAACCATGTTTTAAAGAGATGTGTTGTCATCCAAGTATTGTTGTTCCATTTATAAAGCACAACTCTGAGTAGATTTAGCATAATTCTGAAGGGTCCTAGGATTTTCAGAATAGTAAATGACCACTGGCCTCAACGTAAAGTCATCAGTTTTATTAGCTTTTAACAAGAATGTCAGCTTCTCCTTTGAAGATTTGAAGCCAGGCATTGACTTTTCCTCTCCAGCTATGAGAGTGCTAGATGCATATTCTTCTAACAGAAAGCTGTTTCATTTACACTGAGAATCATGGTTTAGTGTAGCCACCTTTATTAATTTTCTTAGCTAGATCTTCTGGATAACTTGCTGCAAATTCTACATTAGCACTTGCTGCTTCACTTTTCACTTTTATGTTATGGAGATAGATTATTTCTTTAAACGTCATGAAACAAACTTCACTAGCTTCAAATTTTTCTTTTATAGTTTCCTCACTGTTCTCAGCCTTCATAGACTTGAATAGAGTTACAGTCTTTCTCAAATTAGGTTTTGGTTTAAGGGAATGCTCCGGCTCATTTGATCTTCTATCCAGACCACTAAAACTTTCTCCAAATTAGCAATAAGATTGTTTTGCTTTCTTATCATTTGTGTTTTCACTGGAGTAGTACTTTTTAAAAAATTTTATTATGTTATGTTAATCACCATACATTACATCATTAGTTTTTGATGTAGTGTTCCATGATACATTGCTTGCGTATAACACCCAATGCTCCATTCAGTACGTGCCCTCTTTAACACCCATCACCAGCCTAACCCATCCCCCCACCCCTCTCCCCTCTAGAACCTTCAGTTTGTTTCTCAGAGTCCATAGTCTCTCATGGTTCGTCTCCCCCCTCCAATTCCCCCCCTTCATTTTTCCCTTCCTGCTAAATTCTTCTTCTTCTTCTTCTTCTTCTTCTTCTTTTTTTTTTTTACCATATAACGTATTATTTGTTTCAGAGGTACAGGTCTGTGATTCAACAGTCTTACACAATTCACAGCACTCACCATAGCACATACCCTCCCCAATGTCTATCACCCAGCCACCCCATCCCTCCCCCCAACCATTCCAGCAACACTCAGTTTGTTTCCTGAGATTAAGAATTCCTCATATCATTGAGATCATATGATACATGTCTTTCTCTGATTGATTTACTTCGCTCAGCATAATACCCACCAGTTCCATCCAAATTGTTACAAATGGCAAGATTTCATTCTTTTGATGGCTTCATAATATTCCATTGTATATATATACCACATCTTCTTTATCCATTCATCTGTTGATGGACAGTTAGGCTCAATCCATAGTTTGGCTATTGTGGACATTGCTGCTATAAACATCGGGGTGCACGTACCCTTTCAGATCCCTACATTTGAATCTTTGGGGTAAATATCCAGTAGTGCAATTGCTGGGTCGTATGGTAGCTCTAGTTTCAACTTTTTGAGGAACCTCCATACTCTTTTCCAGAGTGGCTGCACCAGCTTGCATTCCCACCAACAGTGTAGGAGGGTTGCCCTTTCTACACATCCCTGCCAACATCTGTCATTTCCTGACTTGTTAATTTTAGCCATTCTGACTGGTGTGAGGTGGTATCTCATTGAGGATTTGATTTGGATTTCCCTGATGCTGACCGATGTTGAATACTTTTTTATTTGTCTGTTGGCCATTTGGAGGTCTTCTTTGGAAAAATGTCTGTTCATGTCTTCTGCCCATTTCTTGATTGGATTATTTGTTCTTTGGGTGTCGAGTTTGATAAGTTCTTTGGAGATTTTGGATACTAGACCTTTATCTGATATGTCATTTGCAAATATCTTCTCCCATTCTGTCGGTTGTCTTTTGGTTTTGTTGACTGTTTCCTTTGCTGTGCAAAAGCTTTTTATCTTGATGAAGTCCCAATAGTTCATTTTGGCCCTTGCTTCCCTTGCCTTTGGCGATGTTTCTAGGAAGAAGTTGCTGCAGCTGAGGTCGAAGAGGTTGTTGCCTGTGTTCTCCTTTAGGATTTTGATGGACTCCTGTCTCACGTTTAGGTCTTTCAACCATTTTGAGTCTATTTTTGTGTGTGGTGTAAGGAAATGGTCCAGTTTCATTCTTCTGCATGTGGCTGTCCAATTTTCCCAACACCATTTGTTGAAGAGAATGTCTTTTTTACGTTGGACATTCTATCCTGCTTTGTTGAAGATTAGTTGACCATACAGTTTAGGGTCCATTTCTGGGTTCTCTATTCTGTTCCACTGATCTATGTGTCAGTTTTTGTGCCAGTACCATACTGTCTTGATGATGACAGCTTTGTAATAGAGCTTGAAGTCCGGAATTGTGATGTCACCAGCTTTGCTTTTCTTTTTCAACATTCCTTTGGCTATTTGGGGTCTTTTCTGGTTCCATCCAAATTGTAGGATTATTTGTTCCATTTTTTTGAAAAAAGTTGATGCTATTTTGATAGGGATTGCATTAAATGTGTAGATTGCTCTAGGTAACATTGACATCTTCACAATATTTGTTCTTCCAATCCATGAGCATGGAACGTTTTTCCATTTCTTTGTGTCTTCCTCAATTTCTTTCATGAGTACTCTATAGTTTTCTGAGTACAGATTCTTTGTCTCTTTGGTTAGATTTATTCCTCGGTATGGTATGGTTTTGGGTGCAATTGTAAATGGGATCAACTCCTTAATTTCTCTTTCTTCTGTCTTGTTGTTTGTGTATAAGAATGCCACCGATTTCTGTGCTTTGATTTTATATCCTGCCACCTTACTAAATTCCTGTATGAGTTCTAGCAGTTTTGGGGTGGAGTGCTTTGGGTTTTCTACATAAAGTATCATATCATCTGCAAAGAGTGAGAGTTTGACTTCTTCTTTGCCAATTCAGATGCCTTTTACTTCTTTTTGTTGTCTGATTGCTGTGGCTGGAACTTCTAATACTATGTTGAATAGCAGTGGTGATACTGGACATCCCTGTCTTGTTCCTGACCTTACGGGGAGAGCTCTCAGTTTTTCCCCATTCAGAATAATATTCGCTGTGGGTTTTTCATTGATGACTTTTATGATATTGAGGTATGTACCCTCTATCCCTATACTCTGAAGAGTTTTGATCACAAAAGAATGCTGTACTTTGTCAAATGCTTTTTCTGCATCTATTGAGAGGATCATATGGTTCTTGTTCTTTCTTTTATTTTCTTTGATATTTTATTTATTTGATAAATAGAGATACAGCGAGAGAGGGAACACAAGCATGGGGAGTGGGAGAGGGAGAAGAAGGCTTCCCGCCGAGCAGGGAGCCTGATGTGGGACTCGATCCCAGGACCCTGGGATCATGACCTGAGCCGAAGGCAGATGCTTAACAACTGAGCCACGCAGGCGCCCCTCTTGTTCTTTCTTTTATTAACGTATTGTATCACATTGATTGATTTGCCGATGTTGAACCAACCTTGCAGCCCAGGGATAAATCCCACTTGGTCATGGTGAATAATCCTTTTAATGTACTGTTGGATCATACTGACTAGTATTTTGCTGAGAATTTTTGCATCCATGTTCATCAAGGATATTGGTCTGTAATTCTCTTTGTTGATGGGGTCTTTGTCTGGTTTAGGGATCAAGGTAATGGTGGCATCGTAAAACGGTTTGGAAATTATCCTTCCATTTCTATTTTTTGGAACAGTTTCAGAAGAAGAGGTATTAATTCTTCTTTAAATGTTTGGTAGAATTCCCCTGGGAAGCCACCTGGCCCTGGGCTTTTGTTTGTTGGGAGATTTTTGATGACTGCTTCAATTTCCTTATGGTTATGGGTCTGTTCAGGTTTTCTATTTCTTCCTGGTTCAGTTTTGGTAGTTTATAGTCTATAGGAATGCATCCATTTCTTCCAGATTGTCTAATTTGCTGGCATATAGTTGCTCATAATATGTTCTTATAATTGTTTGTATTTCTTTGGTGTTGGTTGTGATCTCTCCTCTTTAATTCATGATTTTATTTATTTGGGTCCTTTCTCTTTTCTTTTTGATAAGTCTGGCCAGGGGTTTATCAATCTTATTAATTCTTTCAAAGAAGCAGCTCCTAGTTTTGTTGATCTGTTCTACTGTTCTTTTGGTTTCAATTTATTGATTTCTGCTCTGATCTTTATTATTTCTCTTCTCCTGCTGGGTTTAGGCTTTATTTGCTGTTCTTTCTCTAGCTCCTTTAGGTGTAGGGTTAGGTTGTGTATTTGAGACCATTCTTGTTTCTTGAGAAAGGCTTGTACTGTTATATACTTTCCTCTTAGGATTGCCTTTGCTGCATCCCAAAGATTTTGAACAGTTCTGTTTTCATTTTCACTTGTTTCCATGAATTATTTTAATTCTTTTTTAATTTCCTGGTGGAACCATTCTTTCTTTACTAGGATGCTCTTTAGCCTCCATGTATTTGAGTTCTTTCTGACTTTCCTCTTGTGATTGAGTTCTAGTTTCAAAGCATTGTGGTCTGAAAATATGCAGGGAATGATCCCAATCTTTTGGTACCAGTTGAGACCTGATTTGTGACCTAGCATGTGCTATTCTGGAGAATGTTCCATGGGCACTAGAGAAGAATGTGTATTCTGTTGCTTTGGGATGGAATGTTCTGAATATATCTGTGAAGTCCATTTGGTCCAGTGTGTCATTTAAAGTCTTTATTTCCTTGTTGATCTTTTGCTTAACTGATCTCTCCATTTCAGTGAGGAGGGTGTTAAAGTCCCCTACCATTATTGTATTGTTGTTGATGTGTTTCTTTGCTTTTGTCATTAATTGGCTTATATAATTGGCTGCCCCCATGTTAGGGGCATAGATATTTATAATTGTTAGATCTTCTTGTTGGATAGACCATTTAAGCATGATATAGTTTCCTTCCTCAACTCTTATTATAGTCTTTGGTTTAATATCTAATTTGTCTTATATAAGGATTGTCACCCCAGCTTTCTTTTGGTGTCCATTAGCATGGTAAATGGTTTTCCACCTCCTCACTTTCAATCTGGAGGTGTCTTTGGGTCTAAAATGAGTCCCTTGCAGACAGCATACGGATGGGTCTTGCTTATTTATCCAATCTGATAGCCTGTGTCTTTTGATTGTGGCATTTAGCCCATTTACATTCAGGGTTACTATTGAAAGATATGAATTTAGTGCCATTGTATTGCCTGTAAGGTGACTGTTACTGTATATTGTCTGTGTTCCTTTCTGGTCTATGTTACTTTTAGGCTCTCTCTTTGCTTAGAGGACCCTTTTCAATATTTCTTGTAGTCCTGGTTTCATGTTTGCAAATTCCTTTAGTTTTTGTTTGTCCTGGAAGCTTTTTATCTCTCCTTCTATTTTCAGTGACAGCATAGCTGGATATAGTATTCTTGGCTGCATATTTTTCTCGTTTAGTGTTCTGAATATATCATGCCAGCCCTTTCTGGCCTGCCAGGTCTCTGTGGATAGGTCTGTTGCCAATCTAATGTTTCTACCATTGTAGGTTACAGATCTCTTTTCCCAAGATGCTTTCAGGATTTTCTCTTTGTCTCTGAGACTCGAACATTTTACTATTAGATGTCGGGGTGTTGACCTATTTTTATTGATTTCGAGGGGGGTTCTCTGTGTCTCCTGGATTTTGATGCCTGTTTCTTTCCCCAAATTAGGGAAGTTCTCTGCTATAATTTGTTCCAATATACCTTCTGCCCCCCTCTCTCTTTCTTCTTCTTCTGGGATCCCAGTTTTTCTAATATTGTTTCATCTTGTGGTATCACTTATCCCTCGAATTCTGCCCTCATGATCCAGTAGCTGTTTATCTATCTTTTTGTTAGCTTTTTATTTTCCATCTTTTGGTGTTCTATATCACTAATTTCTATTCTGCCTCATTTATCCTAGCAGTTAGAGCCTCTATTTTTGATTGCACCTCATTAATAACCCTTTTGATTTCTACTTGGTTAGATTTTAGTTCTTTTAGTTCTCCAGAGATGGTTTCTCTAATATCTTCCATGCTTTTTTCAAGCCCAGCTAGTATCTTTAAAATATTTATTCTGATCCCTAGTTCTGATATCTTACTAATGTCTGTATTGATTAGGTCCCTGGCAGTCGGTACTGCCTCTTGTTCTTTTTTTTGAGGTGATTTTTTTCCATCTTGTCATTTTGTCCAGAGGACAATAGATGAATGAGATAAAAAAGAATGGTAACAGGGTAACAATGACCCCAGAAAAATATACACTAAAGAAATCAGAAGAGACCTGATACTGGGGGAAAAGAAAGAAAAAAAAAAAAGAACGAAATAGAAAAACATAAAAAAAAAAGAATATGATTAAATATGATCAAGCTGGTGCCTAGATCAGTGCCACACACTAGATTTAGGGTGTATTTTGGTCTGTTGGAAGAAAGTGCCTCTCAAAATTTTAAAGAAAGAAAAACTTATATATGTATAAAAATAAGGGCAAATTCGATGAAGGGATGGAATTTGAGTGTAAAGATGAAAATTACAAAAGATTTTATAAAAGGAATTGGTAAGATAAGAAGTTGATTGAAAAAAGAAAGAAGATGAATTAAAAAAAAAGGGAAAAAGCGTGATCAGGCAGGAGACCAGAACAAAGACCTACACTAGAGATTTAGGGCATATTTTGGTCTGTTAGAAGAAAGTGTATCCCAAAATTTTAAAGAAAGAACAACTTATCTATATGCCAAAAATAACATTAACTACTATGAAGGGATAGAATTTGACTCTAAAAATGAAAAATAAAAAAGATTTTTAAAAATGTGATTGATAAGGTATTGGTTGAAAAAGGGAAAAAGAAAAATTCAAAAAAAAAAAGAGAAAAAGAAAATTAAAAAAATTAACTTTGAAAAACTAAAAAATCAGGGGGAAAAAAGCCATGAATTTTGTGTGCTCTATTCCTCTATCACTCGAGTTCTGCCATACTCATTGATCGGTAAGCTTGGTCTTGGCTGGCTGTTCTTGCTGATCTTCTGGGGGAGGGGCCTGTTGCAGTGATTCTTAAATGTCTTTGCCAGAGGCGGAATTGCCCCGCCCTTGCCGGGTCCGGGCTAAGTAATCTGCTTGGGTTTGTTCTCGGCAGCTTTTGTTCCCTGCAAGCTTTCCGTATGGCTTTGGAGGACGAGAGTGAAAATGGCGGCCTCCCAATCTCCACCCTGGAGGAGCCGAGAACTCGGGGCCCCACTCCTCAGTGTGCCCCCAGAGAAAAGCAGTCAATCATTCCCGTCTCCCTTGTCTCTGGCCACACTCTGTGCTCACCCGGCTTGTGTCTGAGCATTTCTATCTCTGGCACACGACCCTGTGTGGAGTCTCCAAACCCAGCAGATTACTGCAGTGCCCTCTCATGCCTCTCCTCCCAGGCGAGGAAGAGGAGTCTCTTCGGATCTGCCGCTTGTTGGGTCCCTGCTGGAAGAGCAGTGGCCTGACTGTGCTGCAGATCACAGTTTATGGCAACCCCGAGCTGAGAGCCCACTCCTTGGCTCCTCTCTGCAGCCAGCTTCCCTGCTCTGATACCTGGGAGCTCAGCCGCACTCAGGCACCCCCTGTCTTCTTGTGACCCCGAGGGTCCCGAGACCACACTGTCCTAGTGAGGGTTCCATCCCCCACTTAGCCACTGGAGCGACATCCCTCAGCAGAACAGACTTCTTAAAAGTTCCGATTTTGTGTTCCACTCTCTATCACTTGCCAGTAGCAGCTGACGGAGGCCCCCTCCCCCACCGTCTATCTTCCCAAATATTGCCTCGGATTCACTTCTCCGCACGTCCTACCTTCCAGAAAGTGGTTGCTTTTCTGCTCAGATTGTTGCTACTATTCTTTTCTTCGATCGCCTGTTGAGTTCATAGGTGTTCAGAACAGTTTGATCCCTATCTAGCTGAATTCCTGGGACCAGATGAAATTTAGGTCTCCTACTCCTCCACCATCTTGCTCCTTTTGGAGTAGTACTTTTAATGTCCTTCAAGGACTTTCACTTTGCATTCACAGTTTGGCTAACTGATATAAGAGGCTTAGGTTTTGACTTTTCTTGGCTCTCTAGTTTTTGACTTAAAGTGAGGGATGTACAAATCTTTCTTTCACTTGAATGCTTAGAGATCATTATTAATTGGCCTAATTTTAATATTGATGTGTCTCAGGGCGTAGGGAGTCTTGATGAGAGTGAGGAAGATGTGGGAATGATCAGTTTGTAGAGCAGTCAGGACATAGAACATTTATTGATTCAGTTTACCATCTTATATGGGTGTGGCTTCTGGTGCCCCCAAAGCAATTACAGTAATAACATCAAAGATCACTGATCACAGATCACCTTACCAAATATAATAATAATGAAGAAGTTTAAAATATTGTAAGAATTACTGAAATGTGACACAGTGAAACAAAATGAACAAATGCTGTTGGAAAAATGATGTGGATAAACTTGCTTGATGCAGGGTTGATACTAACCTTCAATATGTGAAAAACTCAGTATCTGTAAAATTCAATAAAGAACAGTGCAATAAAATGAAGGATGCCTCTATTTGCATGTTGGTAGATATGCAAGTGCATTGTTTTAAGTTATATCTCTTGTTTCCAACGGTTAGAGCAAAGTTCTCCAATGTAGGGTTGGTGTACCTCAGTGGAGGAGGCACAAGGTTATCTGCTGGATTGCAGGAAGAAAATATTAAAACTTTTGTTTCTATTATTTTATTTCATGTTTATACAATTTATATTTCTGTGACTATTTTACAATAGACAAAAATATAGTTATATTGTACATAATTTATACATAAATGAACATATATTGTAGACATATGCTTTTTATCACTTCCTCCTTTATTCATTCAGCTGCAGGAACCCTGCCCTCCTTATTGTTCCTTGAACACAATAAATGCATTCTTAAGGACTGTTGCACTTGCTGTTTCTTCTGTGTGAAATGGGCACATTTTCGATCTTCTGGTTCATTCCCCCAGTTCATTCAGGCCTCAACTCAGATTGCACTTCCCCCAAAAACCTTGTCTCAACCACCCTATATGAAATAGCAACTCCTGGCAGTTTCATCCCTTTACCCTAATTTTTGTTTATTCATAGCACTTTTATACATTTGTTTGTCTGTCCATTGGCTATTTTGCCCATTACTCTACCAGTGTATGAAGGCAGAGACTGAGCCCAATATCTCCATCATTGATTCCTCAGTGTTACTGTAGGCTCTCAATAAATATATGATCAATGAATTCTCATTTTTTTAAGTGAGTGGTGTTCACGGCTTAAAAGTTTGGACATCACTACTTTTGAGACAAGAGAGGACCACTTTAAAATTAGCTGAAGATCTTTAAAATAGAAATTTTTAGTTTCATTATTTTTTTAAAGATTTTTTTATTCATTTATTCATGAGAGACAGGGAGATAGAGAGAGGGAGAGGCAGAGGGAGAAGCAGGCTCTCTGCTGAGCAGAGAGCCCGATGTGGGGCTCAATACCAGGACCCTGGGATTATGACCGGAGCTGAGGGCAGACTCTTAACAAACCGAGCCTCCCAGGTGCCCCTAAAATAGAAATTTTTAGAACATTCTAATGTCACAGTGGAAGCTGTAAATTTCACATCCTGCAGATGTGAAAACTGCATGTAAACATTTGCATTTTCTAGGAAAACTATCCTGATTGTAGGAGGAAACAATCTACTGAAAAGTACAGCATGGGGAATATAGTTAATACCATTGTTTTTATTTTTTAAAAAGTTTTTACTTAAATTCCAGTAAGTTAAAATACTTGTTATATAGTTTCAGGTGGTGTAATGTAGTGACTCAATTCTTCCACACAACACCTGGTGCTCGTTGCAGGTGCAGTCTTTAATCCCCATCACCTACTTAACCCATCTCCCCCAATGACCTCCCCCCTGGAAACCATCAGTTTGTTTTCTATAGTTTAAGAGACTGTTTCTTCGTTTGCCTCTCCATATTTCCTCCCTTTGTTTATTTGTTTTGTTTCTTAAATTCCACATATGACTGAAATCATATGGTATTTGTCTTTCTCTGATTGACTTACTTTTTCTTTCTTTCTTTCTTTTTTTTTTTTTGATTGATTTATTTCAATTAGCTCCATCTACATGGTTGCAATGGCTAGACGTCATACTTTTTTATGGCTGGGTAGTATTCATGGTATATATGCCATGTGATTTTTTTTTTTTTTATGGCTGGGTAATATTCAATGGTATATATGCCACATCTTCTATATCCATTTATCAGTCGATGTATATTTGGGCTGTTTCCATAATTTTTTTAAAAATTTTATTATGTTATGTTAGTCACCATACAATACATCATTAGTTTTTGATGTGGTGATCCACGATCCATTGTTTTCGAATAACACCCAGTGCTCCATGCAGTACATACCCTCCTTAATACCCATCACTGGGCTAACCAATCCCCCCTCCACCCTCCCCTCTAAAACCCTGTTTGTCTCTCAGAGTCCATCGTCTCTCATGGTTCATCTCTCCCTCCAATTCCCTCCCCCCCCATTTTTCCCTTCCTTCTCCTAATGTCTTCCATGATATTCCTTATGTTCCACAAATAAGTGAAACCATATGATAATTGACTTTTTCTGCTTGACTTATTTCACTTAACATAATCTCCTCCAGTCCCAACCATGTTGATGTAAAAGTTGGGTATTCATCCTTTCTGATGGCTGAGTAATATTCCATTGTATATAGGGACCACATCTTCTTTATCCATTCATCTGTTGAAGGGCATCTCGGCTCTTTCCACAGTTTGCCTATTGTGGACATGGCTGCTATGAACATTGGGGTGTGTATGGCCCTTCTTTCCACTACATCTGTGTCTTTGGGGTAAATACCCAGGAGTGCAATTGCTGGGTCATAGGGTAGCTCTATTTTTAAATTTTTGAGGAACCTCCACACTGTTTTCCAAAGTGGCTGTACCAACTTGCATTCCCACCAACAGTGTAAGAGGGTTCCCCTTTCTCCACAACCTCTCCAACATTTCTTGTTTCTTTCCCTGTCCATTTTTGCCATTCTAAGTGGTGTAAGGTGGTATCTCAATGTGGTTTTGATTTGAATTTCCCTGATGGCTAATGATGATGAACATTCTTTCATGTGTCTGTTAGCCATTTGTATGTGTTCTTCAGAGAAGTATCTTTTCATATCTTCTGCCCATTTTTTGACTTGATTATTTGTTTTTTGGGTGTTGAGTTTGAGATGTTCTTTATAGATCTTGCGTACCAGCCCTTTATCTGTAGTGTCATTTGCAAATATCTTCTCCCATTCTGTGGTTTGCCTCTTTGTTTTGTTGACTGTTCCTTTGCTGTGCAGAAGCTTCTGATCTTGATGAAGTCCCAAAAGTTCATTTTTGCTTTTGTTTCACTGGCTTTTGGAGATGTATCTTGAAAGAAGTTGCTGTGGGCGATCTCAAAGAGGTTACTGCCTATGTTCTCCTCTAGGATTTGGATGGATTCCTGTCTCACATTGAGGTCTTTCATCCACTTTGAGTTTATCTTTGTGAATGGTGTTAGAGAATGGTCGAGTTTCATTCTTCTGCATGTGGCTGTCCAATTTTCCCAGCACCATTATTGAAGAGACTGTCTTTTTTCCATTGCATATTTTTTCCTGCTTTGTCAAAGATGATTTGACCATAGAGTTGAGGGTCCATACCTGGGTTCTCTATTCTGTTCCACTGGTCTATATGTCTGTTTTTGTGCCAGTACCATGCTGTCTTGGTGATCACGGCTTTGTAATATAGCTTGAAATCAGGCAATGTGATGCCCCCAGCTTTGTGTTTTTCAACATTTCCTTGGTGATGAGGGGTCTTTTCTGATTCCATATAAATTTTAGGATTGTTTGTTCCACGACTTTGAAAAATGTCACTGGAATTTTGATTGGGTTGGCATTGAAGCTATAGATTGCTCTGGGTAGCATAGACATTTTAACAATGTTTATTCTTCTGATCCATGAGCATGGAATATTTTTCCATCTTTTTGTGTCTTCTTCAATTTCTTTCAGGAGTGTTCTGTAGTTCCTAGAGTATAGATCCTTTACCGCTTTTGTTAGGTTTATTCGGAGGTATCTTATGGATTTTGGTGCTATTGTAAATGGAATCGTTTCTCTAATTTCTCTTTCTACAGTTGAATTGTTAGTGTATAAGAAAGCAACTGATTTCTGTGCATTGATTTTGTAGCCTGCCACATTACTGAATTGCTGTTTGAGTTCTAGTAATTTGGGGGTGGAGTCTTTTGGGTTATCCACATAAAGTATCATGTCGTCTTTGAAAAGAGAGAGTTTGACTTCTTCCTTGGGAATTTGAATAACTTTTATTTCTTTTTGTTGTGTGATTGCTGTTGCGAGGATTTCTAGTACTATGTTGAACAATAGTGGTGAGAGTGGGCATCCTTGATGTGTTCCTGATCTTAAGGGAAAGGCTCTCAGCTTTTCCCCATTGAAGATTATATTCGCTGTGGGTTTTTCACAGATGGCTTTTATGAACTTGAGGAATGTTCCCTCTATCCCTATACTCTGACGAGTTTTAATCCGGAAAGGTTGCTGTATTTTGTCAAATGCTTTTTCTGCATCAACTGAGAGGAGCATATGTTTCTCCCTCCTCTTATTAATGTGTTCCATCACATTGATTGATTTGCGAATGTTGAACCACCCTTGCATCCCGGGGATAAATCCCACTTGGTCGTGGTGGATGATCCTTTTAATGTATTGTTGGATCCTATCAGCTAGGATTTTGTTGAGGATTTTGGAATCCATATTCCTCAAAGATATCAGTCTGAAATTCTCCTTTTTGATGGGGTCTTTGCCTGGTTTGGGGATTAAGGTAATGCTGGCCTCATAGAATGAGTTTGGAAGTTTTCCTTCTGTTTCTATTTTTTGAAACAGCTTCAGTAGAATAGGTATTATTTCTTCTTTGAATGTTTGGTAGAATTCCACAGGGAATCCATCAGGCCCTGGACTCTTGTTTTTTGGGAGGTTTTGGATCACTGCTTCCATCTCCTTACTGGTTATTGGCCTATTCAAGTTGTCAATTTCTTCCTGTTTCAGTCTTGTCAGCTTATAGGTTTCCAGGAAGACCTATATGTCATCCAGATTGCTCAGTTTATTGGCATGTAGTTGTTGATAATAATTTCTAATAATTGTTTCTATTTCCTTGGTGGTAGTCGTGATCTCTCCCCTTTCATTCATAATTTTATTAATTTGGGTCCTTTCTCTTTTCTTTTGGAGAAGTCTGGCCGGTGGTTTATCCATCTTATTAATTCTTTCAAAGAACCAACTTCTTGTTTCGTTGATCTTATCTACTGTGTTTCTGGTTTCTAATTCATTGATTTCTGCTCTAATATTAATTATTTCTCTTCTAATGCATGGCTTAGGCATCGTTTGTTGATTTTTCTCTAGTTCTCTAAGGTGTAGGGTTAGTTGGTGAATTCGGGATTTTTCTATGTTTTTGAGTGAGGCTTGGATGGCTATGTATTTCCCCCTTAGGACCGCCTTTGCAGTATCCCATAGGTTTTGGACCAATGTGTTTTCGTTCTCATTGATTTCCATGAATTGTTTAATTTCTTCTTTGACTTTCTGGTAGACCCAAACATTCTTGAGCAGAGTGGTCTTTAGCTTCTAAGTGTTTGAATTTCTGCCCAATTTTTTTCTTGTGATTGAGTTCCAGTTTTAGAGCATTGTGGTCTGAGAATATGCAGGGAATAATCTCAGTCTTTTGGTATTGGTTGAGACCTGATTTGTGACCCAGTATATGGTTTATTCTGGAGAAAGTTCCATGTGCGCTCGTTAAGAATGAGTATCCTGTTGTTTTAGGGTGGAATGTTCTGTAAGTATCTATGAGGTCCATGTGGTCCAATGTATGATTCAAAGCTCTTGTTTCCTTGTTGATTTTCTGGTTAGATCTGTCCATTGCTGAGAGTGGAGTATTGAGGTCTCCTACAATTAACGTATTGTTATCAATATGACTCTTCATTTTGTTTAACAGTTGGCTTACGTAGATATCTGGTCCCACGTTGGGGGCGTAGATATTTACAATTGTTATATCTTCTTGTTGGATAGAGCCTTTAAGAATGATATAGTGTCTTTCTGTGTCTCTAATTACAGACTTTAGTTTAAAATCTAATTTTTCTGATATAAGAATTGCTACCCCAGCTTTCTTTTGAGGTCCATTGGCATGGAAGATGGATCTCCATCCCTTCCCTTTCAGTCTGGATGTATCTTTAGGTTCAAAATGAGTCTCTTGTAGGCAGCATATGGATGGGTCCTGTCTTTTTATCCAGTCTGCAGCCCTATGCCATTTTATGGGAGCATTTAGGCCATTCACATTGAGAGTGATTTTTGCAAGATATGAATTAATTGTCTTCATGTTGCCTGTGAAGGTGTTTTTATAGATTGTCCCTGTAACTTTCTGTTGTATTTGACTCTTCGGGTCTTTCTCCTTTTATAAAACCCCCCTTAATATTTCTTGCAGAGCCGGCTTAGGGGGTCACATATTCTTTCAATTCCTGCCGGTCATGGAAGCTCTGTTCTCTCCATCCATTCTAAATGACAGCCTTGCCGGATAAAGTATTCTTGGCGGCATGTTCTTCTCATTTAGTTTCCTGAATATGTCTTGCCAGGTTTTTCTGACTTGCCAGGTCTCTGTGGATAGGTCTGACGTTTTTTTGATGTTCTTCCCTTTGTACATAAGGAATCTCTTTCCCCTAAATGCTCTAAAGATGGTTTCCTTGGTTCTAAGATTTGCTAGTTTTAGTATAACATGCTGGGGTGTTGGCCTGTTTTCCTTGATATTGGGAGTCGTCCTCTCTCCCTTTAGGACGTGAATGTTTGTTTCATTCCCCAGTTTAGGGGAGTTTTCAGCTACAATTTGCTCAAATACATGTTCTAGTCCTCTCTCTCTCCACTCCCTCCGGGATTCCAATTAATCTGACATTGGAACGCTTCATGGTGTCACTTATTTCTCTGATTCTATTTTCATGGATTCTGAGTTGTTTTTCCCTGGCCTCTTCTTTTCCCTTTTTATCTATTATATTGTCTTACAGGTCGCTTATTCCTTCTTCTGCCTCACTTACCCTAGCTGTTAGATTATCTAGATTGGATTGGATCTCATTGATAGCATTTTTAAGTTCTGCCAATTCACCTTTCATTTCTGCCCTTAGAGATTCTATGTTGCCATTAATTGATTTCTCCATTCTAGCCATTGTCTTCACAATTGCTAGCTTGAATTCCATCTCCGACATCTTGGTTATATCTGAATCTATTTGTAAATCTGCAGCATAAGTCATAATCTCTGAGTCTTTTCTATTTTGGGGGTTCCTCCTCCTAGTCATTCTGTAGATGGGTGTTTGAGGGAATGTATAGAGTCCAAATTATTGACCAGAACCCAAGCAAGATGCACCTGTTTTCTTGGGACCTTAGGGTTGCTGGCCTCTTGTTTTCCCAGCCTGTCTTCTGGGGAAGGGGCCTGCCGCGCTGTTACTTAGGCAACCCTGTTTGGGCGGAGTTGCCCTGCGCCCCTGTGGCGGAGGATAGGCTCAGCGGGAATCAGTTTTTGGGGCTTTTTTTCTCTGGCAGCTTTCCCTGGTGGCTTTCCGCGTCTCTTCCGAGAGTCAGAGCAGTAGAGACCGTTTCCAACCCTCTGCCTCAGAGCAGAGAGACCACAGTCTGTTCTTCAGTGAGCTCTCCAGGCCACACTGTCTCTGTTTCTGTCTGTGCTGCTATAAACTGCAGCGTCCTGGGTTGTGTTCCCCTCCACAGTGCCCCCAGTCCTGCCTCTAGGTCGGGGTACGTCTCTGCCCCTTGTGCTTCTAAAACTGCCAGCCGCTCCCAGTTCGCATGCGCGACCCCGCCGCTCTGGGTTTCCACCCCAGGGGCTGCCCTAAAGTCCTTTCCCTGACACTACTGATCTGGGAGTCTGTGCCCCGTCTCCAGCACAGGAGGCTGTCGCTCACCAGTGGTGTAGGATCCCCATGGCCAGGCACCCTCCCATTGCCGTTTATCCTAAGATATCTGCCCGTGGAATCAGGGCTCCCCGCTTTGTACCTCAAAACCAACCGCCTGTGATATTCTGTTTGTAGAGATCCAGATCTTCTTACATCTCAGGCTGGTTTCGTGGGTGCTCAGAGTGGTCTGGTGGATATCCAGCTCAATTCCGGGGACCAGTTGAAATAGGATCCTTTACTCCTCCACCATCTTTCCTTCCCCCCGTTTCCCTAATTTGGCTATTATAGATAATATTGCTATGAACATTGTGTAATATGGATAATATTGCTATAAACATTGGCTAATATGGATAATATTGTTATAAACAGTGAGGTAATATTGTAATACCATTGTATGGTGGCAGATGATTCCTACATTTATCAGGGTGTAGTATCATTTATCAGGGTGAGCATAGCATAATGTATAGAATTGTTGAATCACTGTATTAGACACCTGAAACTAATATAACATGGTTTGTCAACTATGCTTCAAAAAATCGCCCGGAATTTTCAATATTTTTCTACTTTGGCAATGAGACTTTGGCAAAATTACTTGACCTCTATAACCCATAGTTTCCTCTTTCATTAAAAAAAAAAGAATTAGAGACCACAAGTTGCTTTTGAAATGTGAGATAGTAGGTGTAAGATACCCCACACTGATCCTAACACATAGTTGGAGCTCAGGTAATAATATTATATCAAAATGATAATACCTAGAACAATTTTTTCAACATTTCTGAGAATTGTTTTTTCTTCCAAATAGATGGCTTTTTCTCTGATAAATTCTAAGGGAATGCTCAATGCCACTCCAAGAAATCATCACAATATCTACAATTATTTGCTGTATTATTTTGATATTTTTTTTAAATTTTTGTATCTTAGTCTCCTTTTAAGTGGTTTGCATCTTAGTATGACAAACAAACACAAAGGCTTTCTGTGCATTAATTGAATATTTAATTTTTTAGTGCCCTGTTTCTCACATTCTTTTTCAAACAAATTCTTACGTTGTCCTCTATTTTGTATATTTAAGGCCTAAAAAGAAGGATAGTCATTTTAATTGTCATCATAGCCTGCAATCCACCATATTTTTTAATGAACTATACAGTTAAACAAGTTTAAACAGATTTGCATCTCTCTCACCAAAACACTGAGCTGGACTGTTAAGCTTTTTTAGGTTAGGGGTATTACTAAAGGAAAAGACAAGAAGTATGCCCAACTAAGGAAATTCGGCAACAAGAGAGAAAAAACAGTCCCAGGAAAATATTGAACAAACTAAGGAATGGTTTTTATTTGTCAGAACAAAGGATTTACTGTATGCTATGCACAGGGCTGTTACTAGACCAGAAGTTCCCATGCCACTCTATGGTATTCACGAACCTATTTTTTTTTTTTTCATTTTGCTTAATTGGAAACATCAACGTATTCCTGGGACCTAAGACATTTTCTTTTGAATCATCATTATTGTCCAAATTAGGAAGATGAGTCAAGGGTTAAATTGTAGTTATTAGCCAGCCTAGCAACATGCTCCCTGGTAGATGATGAGCCCCTGCTGAGTATGCTTTATGGCATCATTTCTAAGCCTCTTTTCAAGGCCTGAACACCTGGCCACTAAAGACTAAGGCTAATTATGATGAATAGAAGCACTGAACTTTTTGAAAGAGATTTCAGCCATTACTTTATCTTTGTCAATACTCCATCAGAGTTCTGCTCTCAGTTTGTATGAAAAGGATGGCGTTGCCCAGGAATATGCTTATAATTGCTGTATGGGTTCCAGGGAAAGTGCTAAAGCAGCTTTAACAATGGTTTCTCTTACTAACAAACTAAAACAGACTTTCTGATTTCTTCGAAATTTCCCAATTTTAACAGAGGAAGTAAAAGCAGTTTGAACTCATGACAAATCTGATATTTAAAGTGATGGAAGCATAATCTTTTTCAAGGAAATACAATAACCAAACTGAATAACAAAGACTTGGCTTATAAAGACATTGGTACTGGACATATAAGAATTTATACCCAGTGCGTCCATTGTGTTTCTAGATGGGTGCTTCTAAAAGCTTGAAAAATGTGTCCTCTCCATTGTTCATTAAATATCTACTCTCAAAGAATTGTTTATAGCATGCACTTGCTTAGGAAACTTCTACCATATATATTATGACAGTTAAATTTATTCCAGTTTGGTTCTGGATTATACAGGTCTTCATCAGATGGCCAAAATTCATAAAGTTTTAACTGGAACATTATTTCTTTCAGATGGTTTCCATATGGTTTTCATTTGCCTTCAGCCTTAGTAGGAACAGAGGCAAACATGTTGAAGACCCCATAGGTGGGAAGATGCAAACAAAAGCTCATATGAAAGCCAATTCTGAACCAACCTGTTAGGCAGGTGCTAGATTTACTAAGTTGGTAGCCAGAATGTTATGGTGCTCAGAACAACTGCAACCATAGAAAAGAAGGGACAGGTATGATGTAATCAGGTTTTGACACTCTACTATTAGGGCTGTTTCTCTAGGAGAGAGAAAAGAGTAGGGAGACGTATGTAACTTTAAAAATCTCTCATTTCTAAGCTGTTTAAACTCCCCTCTGTCTTTTTTATTTCCTCCCTGCCAAAATACACCTCAAAGAGGGCTACAGATTAAGTGACCCAATAAAGTCTGTTTGCCAGATTTGGAAAATACATGGCTTTGTCCCAGGCTTATCAATCTAGGGATATTTTCATCCTTATTTCCTTCCCATCTTCCCACTCCCTCACCAAAATCTAAAAGGCATGTATCTATCCATTAGCCCTTTACAGCACACTGGAACAATGCAATGGTTTGGAAGTTCTCACAGTAGGAGCAGGAAAGCCTTAACCAATTTGGTCTATGTGTAATTCATTATATCATTATAAAAATGTTTCTTTCATTTTCCCCATTCTCACTCCTTCCCAAAGGACAACTTCAGCATACTATAGAATATATAATATCCTTATCTTCTTAGCTTACAGTCTTGTAATCAGTAAGAGATTTCCCTTTTGCCAGAAATTTTTGTTATATCAGCGAGTACAGAAAAAAAAAAAAAAAAACAACACCAGGTTACTAATCAGAATTATGCTGGAAACAACCTTAGATATGACTGGAAGTGATGTAGTTATGTGTGGCAGAGTTGGGCCTGGAATCAAACTCAGTTCAGGTTTGTTTTGTTTTGTTTCGTTTACCATTCATGGTTGTTTAATCTCAGTAGTTTCAGTGATCAGAAATATAACTATTTTGTACAGTTGATGTTAATCATTTATGGGCCATGAATCCCAAATGAATCTGATGAGAGTTGTGAAAAATCAATCTATAAAATGTACATATTCTTATGTGAGGTAACATACACAAATATTTGCAGGTAATTTCAGAGGACTAAAAAGAACATTAACTTTCAAGTATCCACAATTAAGAGCTATTGTTATGACAGATTGTCAGGAGGTATGACAAAATAAAACAAAACAAAACTCAAGATGATCTAGTTCTAAGAGTTTCATTTCTGATACATCATCTTGAAAAGAGTTACTCTGCTAATGTTCTGCATAATTATGCAAAGAAAGCTGTATATACTCTAGACATTGCATGGAAGAAACCTGGTGACATGAATTATAACATGGTGAATTCAGTTTTGTCCTGCTTTATAATCGTTATTTAAAACAAATCTAAATAATGGAGAGGAAGATGGCCACAGGGTAGGAGGACACTAGGCTCACCTCGTCCAACTAACACAACTAGATAACTATCAAATCATCCTAAATACCCCAGAAATAGACCTGAAGACTGAAAGAAAAAAAAAAACACTACAGAATTAAAGAGAGAGAAGAGGCCACATTGATGAAGGCAGTAAGTGTGGAGATGGGATTGAGGGGAGAAATGGATGGTGTGTGCTGCTGAGTGGAGGGAGCTGTGGTCACAGAGAAGGGTGAGAGAGAAACAAACAACGATTGCACAAGGAGAATATTTCCCCAAAGCCATTGGCTTGGAAAATAAGAAGGACTGAATTTCGTGAGTTCTTGCAAATAGAGGGCTTAAAGCCTGGAGTTTTAAACGTCAGTGGGTTTAGTTGGGATAGAGCACAGAGGGCACTGTCCTGCTCCTGGAGAGAAGGCAGGGAAACACAGGGGCAGACACCATAGAAACAATGATCTGAAGAGTGACTGTATCACACAGTGGGGAGATTATTTACTCTTCTTGGAGTGCATCCCTGAGAAGCAACCTTCACTGAGACAGCTTTCCAGGAATAAAGGATCTGGCTGGCACCATTTTACTCCCCTGCCTCTCAGCATAAACACAGAGCCACCTGTGGGAAGCAACAAAGCAAATGGTGGCTGCCTAACTTGCTTACACCAAGCCCACACCCCTGTGATCAGGTGGAAGTGCCCTTCTCAGTCTCACTTTCCCCAGTCCCAGGGCAGCAGGCCCCTATCCCAGAAGACCAACACAAAACCCTACCCCCACCACATCTCCAGACCAAAGAGTTCTGCAGGGCCTCAGTTCTGGTAGAGTTGGTGACAGATCTCATTTCAAAAACAGATCAGAGCACACTTAGTTAAAACTCAGGTCAGGGAACAAACTGCCAACAGCAAGAGAGGAGAACCTTTGTAGATGAATAGCATGAAGGATAAAGCAGACAAAACAGCAGAGTGCATGCAGCACACACCAGAGACACTACCTGAAGCGTCAAGCCCTAGGCACAGAGATAGAGTTAAAAAAGAATCACTCAGAAATGAAGAGTACAATAAATGAGATTAGAAACAAGCTTGATGCAATGAACAGCAGGCTGGAAGAAGGAGAGGAAGGAATTAATGACCTAGAAGACCAAGTAATGGAAAGCAATAAAGATGAACAAAAGAGAGAAAGAAGAATAATTCAGTAAAAGAATAGACTTAGGGAAATCAGTGACTCCATTAAATGTAATAACATTAGAATTATAAGAATCCCAAAGAAAAGGAGAGAGAAAAGGAGGCAAAAATTTATTTGAAGAAACAAGAACCAAAGATTTCCCTAATCTAGGCAAGAACACATACATCCAGAACAAGGAGACAAAGAGAACTCCTAACAAAATTAACAAAAGCAGGACAACATTAAGACATATTGTAATTATTTTTTTAATTTAAAATTTTTTTATTATTTATTTATTTATTTATTTTTAATTTTATTATGTTATGTTAGTCACCATACAATACATCATTAGTTTTTGATGTGGTGACCCATGACCCATTGTTTTCCTATAATACCCAGTGCTTCATGCAGTATGTGCCCACCTTAATACCCATCACCGGGCTAACGAATCCGCCCTCCCCCTCAAAAACACCCTGTTTGTTTCTCAGAGTCCATAGTCCCTCATGGTTCATCTCTCCCTCTGGATTCCCCACCCCTTCATTTTCCCCATCCTTCTCCTAATGTCCTCCATGCTAGTCCTTATGTTCCACAAACAAGTGAAACATTACGATAATTGACTTTCTCTGCTTGACTTATTTCACTTAGCATAATCTCCTCCAGTCCCATCCATGTGGATGTAAAAGTTGGGTATTCATCCTTTCTGATGGCTGAGTAATATTCCATTGTATATAGGGACCACATCTTTATCCATTCATCTGTTGAAGGGCATCTTGGCTCTTTCCACAGTTTGGCTACTGCAGACATTGCTGCTATGAACATTGGGGTGCATATGGCCCTTCTTTCCACTACATCTGTGTCTTTGGGGTAAATACCCAGGCGTGTGATTGCTGGGTCATAGGGTACCTCTATTTTTAAATTTTTGAGGAACCTCCACACTGTTTTCCAAAGTGGCTGTACCAACTTGCATTCCCACCAACAGTGTAAGAGGGTTCCCCTTTCTCCACAACCTCTCCAACATTTCTTGTTTCTTTCCCTGTCCATTTTTGCCTTTCTAACTGGTGTAAGGTGGTATCTCAAAGTGGTTTTGATTTGGATTTCCCTGATGGCTAATGATGATGAACATTTTTTCATGTGTCTGTTAGCAGTTTGTATGTCTTCTTCAGAGACGTATCTGTTCATGACTTCTGCCCATTTTTTGACTTGATTATTTGTTTTTTGGGTGTTGAGTTTGAGAAGTTCTTTATAGATCTTGGATATCAGCCCTTTATCTGTAGTGTCATTTGCAAATATCTTCTCCCATTCTGTGGGTTGCCTCTTTGTTTTGTTGACTGTTTCCTTTGCTGTGCAGAAGCTTTTGATCGTGATGAAGTCCCAAAAGTTCATTTTTGCTTTTGTTTCACTGGCTTTTGGAGATGTATCTTGAAAGAAGTTGCTGTGGGCGATGTCAAAGAGGTTACTGCCTATGTTCTCCTCTAGGATTTGGATGGATTCCTGTCTCACATTTAGGTCTTTTATCCATTTTGAGTTTATCTCTGTGTATGGTGTTAGAGAATGGTCGAGTTTCATTCTTCTGCATGTGGCTGTCCAATTTTCCCAGCACCATTTATTGAAGAGACTGTCTTTTTTCCATTGCATGTTTTTTCCTGCTTTGTCAAAGATTATTTGACCATAGAGTTGAGGGTCCATATCTGGGTTCTCTAATCCGTTCCATTGGTTTGTATGTCTGTTTTTGTGCCAATACCATGCTGTCTTGGTGATCAGGGCTTTGTAATATAGCTTGAAATCGGGCAACGAGATGCCCTCCGCTTTGTTTTTCTTTTTCATTATTTCCTTGGCGAATCGGGGATTTTCTGATTCCATACAAATTTTAGAATTGTTTGTTCCAGCGCTTTGAAAAATGTCATTGGAATTTTGATTGGGATGGCATTGAAGGTATAGATTGCTCTGGGTAGCATAGACATTTTTAAAAAAATTTTATTATCTTATGTTAGTCACCATACAATACATCATTGGTTTTTGATGTGGTGATCCACGATCCATTGTTTTTGTATAACACTAGTGCTCCATGCTGTACGTGCCCTCCTTAATACCCATCACTGGGCTAACCAATACCCCCTCTCCCCTCCCCTCCAAAACCCTGTTTGTTTCTCAGAGTCCATAGTCTCTCATGGTTCATCTCTCCCTCCAATTCCCCCTCCCCATTTTTCCCTTCCTTCTCCTAATGTCCTCCACGTTATTCCTTATGTTCCACAAATAAGTGAAACCATATGATAATTGACTTTCCCTGCTTGACTTATTTCACTTAGCATAATCTCCTCCAGTCCCATCCATGTTGATGTAAAACTTGGGTATTCATCTTTTCTGATGGCTGAGTAATATTCCATTGTATATAGGGACCACATATTCTTTATCCATTCATCTGTTGAAGGGCATCTTGGCTCTTTCCACAGTTTGGCTATTGTAGACATTAGCATAGACATTTTAACAATGTTTATTCTTCTGATCCATGAGCATGGAATATTTTTCCATCTTTTTGTGTCTTCTTCAATTTCTTTCATGAGTGTTCTGTAGTTCCTAGAGTATAGCTACTTTACCTCTTTGGTTAGATTTATTCTGAGGTATCTTATGGTTCTTGGTGCTATTGTAAATGGAATTGTTTCTCTAATTTCTCTTTCTACAGTTACATTGTTAGTGTATAAGAAAGCAACTGATTTCTGTGCATTGATTTTGTAGCCTGCCACATTACTGAATTGCCGGATGAGTTCTAGTAATTTGGGGGTAGAGTATGTTGAATTTTCCACATAATGTATCATGTCATCTGCAAAAAGAGTTTGACTTCCTCTTTGCCAATTTGAATACCTTTTATTTCTTTTTGTTGTCTGACTGCTGTTACCAGGACTTCTAGTACTATGTTGAACAATAGTGGCGAAAGTGGGCATCCTTGTCGTGTTCCTGATCTTAAGGGAAAGGCTCTCAGCTTTTCGCCATTGAGGAGGATATTCGCTCTGGGTTTTTCAGAGATGGATTTTATGAACTTGAGGAATGTTCCCTCTATCCTTATAATCTGAAGAGTTTTAATAAGGAAAGGATGTTGTATTTTGTCAAATGCTTTTTCTGCATCAATTGAGAGGACCATATGGTTCTTCTCCCTCTCTTATTAATGTGTTCTATCACATTGATTGATTTGCGAATGTTGAAGCAGCCTTGCAACCTGGGGGATAAATCCCACTTGGTCGTGGTGTATGATCCTTTCAACGTATTGTTGGATCCTCTTAGCTAGGATTTTGTTGAGGATTTTAGAATCCATATTCATCAAAGATATCAGTCTGAAATTCTCCTTTTTGATGGGGTCTTTGCCTGGTTTGGGGATGAAGGTAATGCTGGCCTCATAGAATTGAGTTTGGAAGTTTTCCTTCTGTTTCTGTTTTTTGAAACAGCTTCGGTAGAATAGGTTTTATTTCTTCTTTGAATATTTGGTAGAATTCCTCAGGGAATCCATCAAACCGTGGACTCTTGTTTTTTGGGAGGTTGGATCACTGCTTCAATCTCGTTACTGGTTATTGGTCGATTCAGGTTGTCAATTTCTTCCTGTTTCAATCTTGGCAGCTTGTAGGTTTCCAGGAAGGCGTATATGTCATCCAGATTGCTCAGTTTATTGGCATATAGTTGGTGATTATAATTTCTTTTTTTTCTTTTTTTTCTCTTTTTTCTTTTATTCTTTTTATTTTTTTCAACATTTTTAAATTGAATTTTTTAAAAATTTTATTATGTTATGCTAGTCACCATACAATACATCATTAGTTTTTGATGTAGTGATCCACGATCCATTGTTTTCGTATAACACACAGTGCTCCATGCAGTACATGCCCTCCTTAATACCCATCACTGGGCTAACCAATACCCCCGCACCTGTCCCCTCTAAAACCCTGTTTGTTTCTCAGGTCTATAGTCTCTCATGGTTGATCTCTCCCTCCAATTCCCCCCACCCATTTTTCCCTTCCTTCTCCTAATGTCCTCCACGTTATTCCTTATGTTCCACAAATAAGTGAAACCATATGATAATTGACTTTCTCTGCTTGACTTATTTCACTTAGCAAAATCTCCTCCAGTCCCATCCATGTTGATGCAAAAGTTGGGTATTCATCCTTTCTGATGGCTGAGTAATATTCCATTGTATATAGGGACCACATATTCTTTATCCATTCATCTGTTGAAGGGCATCTTGGCTCTTTCTACAGTTTGGCTACTGCAGACATTGCTGCTATGAATATTGGGGTTCATATGGCCCTTCTTTTCACTACATTTGTGTCTTTGGGGTAAATACCCAGGCGTGTGATTGCTGGGT
Organism: Halichoerus grypus; assembly: GCF_964656455.1. Taxonomy (NCBI): domain Eukaryota; kingdom Metazoa; phylum Chordata; class Mammalia; order Carnivora; family Phocidae; genus Halichoerus; species Halichoerus grypus. The sequence goes on from NC_135727.1 coordinate 83,990,653, forward strand.
CATAGGGTACTGCTATTTTTAAATTTTTGAGGAACCTCCACAGTGTTTTCCAAAGTGGATGTACCAACTTGCATTCCCACCAACAGTGTAAGAGGGTTCCCCTTTCTCCACAACCTCTCCAACATTTGTTGTTTTTTCCCTGTCCATTTTTGCCATTCTAAGTGGTGTAAGGTGGTATCTCAATGTGGTTTTGATTTGGATTTCCCTGATGGCTAATGATGATGAACATTTCTTCATGTGTCTGTTAGCCATTTGTATGTCTTCTTCAGAGAAGTGTCTGTTCATCTCTTCTGCCCACTTTTTGACTTGATTATTTGTTTTTTGGGTGTTGAGTTTGAGAAGTTCTTTATAGATCTTGGATACCAGCCCTGTATCTGTAGTGTTATTTGCAAATATCTTCTCCCATTCTGCGGGTTGCCTCTTTGTTTTGTTGACTGTTTCCTTTGCTGTGCAGAAGGTTTTGATCTTGATGAAGTCCCAAAAGTTCATTTTTGCTTTTGTTTCACTGGCTTTTGGAGATGTATCTTGAAAGAAGTTGCTGTGGGCGATGTCAAAGAGGTTACTGCCTATGTTCTCCTTGAGGATTTTGATGGATTCTGGTCTCACATTGAGGTCTTTCATCCACTTTGAGTTTATCTTTGTGAATGGTGTTAGAGAATGGTCAAGTTTCATTCTTCTGCATGTGGCTGTCCAATTTTCCCAGCACCATTTATTGAAGAGACTGTCTTTTTTCCATTGCATGTTTTTTCCTGCTTTGTCAAAGATTATTTGACCATAGAGTTGAGGATCCATATCTGGGTTCTCTATTCTGTTCCATTGGTCTGTATGTCTGTTTTTTGCCAGTATCATGCTGTCTTGGTGATCACTGTTTTGTAATATAGCTTGAAATCAGGCAACGTGATGCCCCCAGCTTTGTTTTTCTTTTTCAACATCTCCTTGGCGATTCGGGGTCTTTCCTGATTCCATACACATTTTAGGATTGTTTGTTCCGGCGCTTTGAAAAATGTCATTGGAATTTTGATCGGGATGGCATTGAAGGTATAGATTGCTCTGTGTAGCATAGACATTTTAACAATGTTTATTCTTCCGATCCATGAGCATGGAATATTTTTCCATCTTTTTGTGTCTTCTTCAATTTCTTTCATGAGTGTTTTGTAGTTCCTAGAGTATAGATCCTTTACCTCTTTGGTTAGGTTTATTCCGAGGTATCTTATGGTTTTTGGTGCTATTGTAAATGGAATCGTTTCTTTAATTTTTCTTTCTACAGTTGCGTTGTTAGTGTATAAGAAAGCAACTGATTTCTGTGCATTGATTTTGTATCCTGCCACATTACTGAATTGCTGGATGAGTTCTAGTAATTTGGGGGTGGAGTCTTTTGGGTTTTCCACATAAAGGATCATGTCATCTGTGAAAAGAGAGAGTTTGACTTCTTCTTTGTCAATTTGAATACCTTTTATTTCTTTTTGTTGTCTGATTGCTGTTGCTAGGACTTCTAGTACTATGTTGAACAGCAGTGGTCAGAGTGGGCACCTTTGACGTGTTCCTGATCTTAAGGGAAAGGCTCTCAGCTTTTCCCCATTGAGGATGATATTCGCCGTGGGTTTTTCATAGATGGATTTTATGAGCTTGAGGAATGTTCCCTCTATCCTTATACTCTGGAGAGTTTTAATCAGGAAAGGATGTTGTATTTTGTCAAATGCTTTTTCTGCATCAATTGAGAGGACCATATGGTTCTTCTCCCTCCTCTTATTAATGTGTTCCATCACATTGATTGATTTGCGAATGTTGAACCACACTTGCATCCTGGGGATAAATCCCACTTGGTCGTGGTGGATGATCCTTTGAATGTATTGTTGGATCTTATTAGCTAAGATTTTGTTGAGGATTTTGGAATCCATATTCATCAGGGATATCGGTCTGAAATTCTCCTTTTTGATGGGGTCTTTGCCTGGTTTGGGGATGAAGGTAATGCTGGCCTCATTGAATGAGTTTGGAAGTTTTCCTTCTGTTTCTACTTTTTGAAACAGCTTCAGTAGAATAGGAATTATTTCTTCTTTGAATGTTTGGTAGACTTCCCCAGGGAATCCATCAGGCCCTGGACTCTTGTTTTTTGGGAGGTTTTGGATCACTGCTTCAATCTCATTACTGGTTATTGGCCTATTCAGGTTGTCAATTTCTTCCTGTTTCAATCTTGGCAGCTTATAGGTTTCCAGGAAGGCCTCCATTTCATCCAGATTGCTCAGTTTATTGGCATAGAGTTGTTGATAATAATTTCTAATAATTATTTGTATTTCCTTGGTGTTAGTCATGATCTCTCCCCTTTCATTCATAATTGTATTAATTTGGGTCCTTTCTCTCTTCTTTTGGATAAGTCTGGCCAGTGGATTATCAATCTTATTAATTCTTTCAAAAAACCAACTTCTAGTTTTGGTGATCTGATCTACTGTGTTTCTGGTTTCTAATTCATTGATTTCTGCTCTAATTTTTATTATTTCTCTTCTAGTGCGTGGCTTACGCGTCCTTTGTTGCTTTTTCTCTAGTTCTTTAAGGTGTAGAGTTAGTTGGTGAATTCGGGATTTTTCTATTTTTTTGAGTGAGGCTTGGATAGCTATGTATTTCCCCCTTAGGACCACCTTTGCAGTATCCCATAGGTTTTGGACCGATGAGTTTTTGTTCTCATTGATTTCCATGAATTGTTTAAGTTCTTCTTTGATTTCTTGGTTGACCCAAACATTCTTGAGCAGAGTGGTCTTTAGCTTCCAAGTGTTTGAATTTCTGCCAATTTTTTTCTTGTGATTGAGTTCCAGTTTTAGGGCACTGTGGTCTGAGAATATGCAGGGAATAATCTCAATCTTTTCGTATCGGTTGAGACCTGATTTGTGACCCAGTATATCTTCTATTCTGGAGAAAGTTCCATGTGCGCTCAAGAAGAATGAGTATTCTGTTGTTTTAAGGTGAAATGTTCTGTAAATATTTTTGAGGTCCATGTGGTCCAATGTATGATTCAAAGCTCTTGTTTCCTTGTTGATTTTCTGCTTAGATGATCTGTCTATTGCTGAGAGTGGAGTATTGAGGTCTCCTACAATTAACCTATTGTTATCAATATGACTCTTTATTTTGGTGAACAGTTGGCTTATGTAGATGGCTGCTCCCATGTTGGGGGCATAGATATTTACAATTGTTAGATCTTCTCGTTGGATAGACCCTTTAAGAATGATATAGTGTCCTTCTGTGTCTCTTATTACAGACTTTAGTTTAAAATCTAATTTGTCTGATATAAGAATTGCTACCCCAGCTTTCTTTTGAGGTCCGCTGGCATGGAAGATGGATCTCCATCCCTTCACTTTCAGTCTGGATGTATCTTTAGGTTCAAAATCAGTCTCTTGTAGACAGCATATGGATGGGTCCTGTCTTTTTATCCAATCTGCAACCCTGTGCCGTTTTATGGGAGCGTTTAGGCCATTCACGTTGAGAGTGATTATTGAAAGATATGAATTAATTGTCATCATGTTGCCTGTGAAGACGTTGTTTTTATAGATTGTCCCTGTAAGTTTCTGTTGTAGATCACTCTTGGGGTCTTTCTCCTTTTATAGAACCCCCTTAATATTTCTTGCAGGGCCGGCTTAGTGGTCACATATTCTTTCAACTTCTACCGGTCGTGGAAGCTCTGCATGTCTCCATCCATTCTAAATGAAAGCCTTGCCAGATAAAGTATTCTTGGCTGCATGTTCTTCTCATTTAGTACCCTGAATATGTCTTGCCAGGCCTTTCTGGCTTGCCAGGTCTCTGTGGATAGGTCTGACGTATTCTGATGTTCCTCCCTCTGTACATAAGGAATCTCTTCCCCCTAACTGCCCTTAAGAGGGTTTCCTTGGTTCTAAGATTTGCAAGTTTTACTATTACATGCCGGGGCATTGGCCTGTTTTCCTTGATCTTAGGAAGGGTCCTCTCTGCCTCTAGGACTCGAATGTTTGTTTCATTCCCCAGATTATGGAAGTTCTCAGCTACGATTTGCTCAAATACATCTTCTAGTCCTCTCTCTCCACTCCCTCCGGGATTCCAATTATTCTGACATTGGAACTCCTCATGGTGTCACTTATTTCTCTGATTCTATTTTCATGGATTCTGAGTTGTTTTTCCCTGGCCTCCTCTTTTCCCTTTTTATCTATTATACTGTCTTCCAGATCGCTTGTTCTCTCTTCTGTCTCAGTTACCCTAGCTGTTAGATTATCTAGATTGGATTGGATCTCATTGATAGCATTTTTAAGTTCTGCCAATTCACCTTTTATTTCTGCCCTTAGAGACTCTATGTCGCCATTAATTGATTTCTCCATTCTAGCCATTGTCTTCACAATTGCTAGCCTGAATTCCATCTCTGACATCTTGGTTATGTCTGAATCCATTTGTAAATCTGCAGCATAAGTCATAGTCTCTGAGTCTTTTCTGTTTTGGGGGCTCCTCCTCCTAGTCATTCTGTAGATGGGTGTTTGAGGGAATGTATAGAGTCCAAATTATTGACCAGAACCCAAGCAAGATGCACCTGTTTTCTTGGGACCTTAGGGTTGCTGGCCTCTTGTTTTCCCAGCCTGTCTTCTGTGGGAGGGGCCTGCCGCGCTGTTACTCAGGCAACCCTGTTTGGGCGGAGTTGCCCTGCGCCCCTGTGGTGGGGGATGGGCTCAGTGGGAATCAGTCTTTGGGGCTTTTGTTCTCTGGCGCCTCTGTCTGGCGGCTTTCCGTGTCTCTTCCGTGAGTCAGAGCAGATGAGACTGTTTCCAACCCTCTGCCTCAGAGCAGAGAGACCTCAGTCTGTTCTTCAATGAGCTCTCCAGGCCACACTGTCTCCGTTTCTGTCCATGCTGCTATAAACTGCAGCGTCCTGGGTTGTGCGCCCCTCTGCAGCGCTCCCAGTCCTGCCTCCAGGTCGGGGCACGTCTCTGCCTTTTGTGCTTCTAAAACCGCCAGCCGCTCCCAATTCGTGCGTGTGCGACTCCGCCGCTTGGGGTTTCCACCCCCGGGGGTTGCAGTTCACCGGCTCGATCCCAGCACACCGGGTTTCCATCTCAGAGGCTGCAGTTCACGTGCGCGCGACCGTCGCTCCGGTTTCTGTCCAGGGTGACTGCAGTTCGCGTGCGCGCGACCGTCGCTCCTGTTTCTGTCCAGGGGGGCTGCAGTTCGCACGCGCGCGACCCCGCCGGTCTGCTTTCCCCCCCCAGGGGCTGCCCTAAAGTTCTTTTCCGACGCTACCATTCTGCGAGTCTGTGCCCCGTCTGCAGCGTTGGGAGGCTGGCGGTGTGGGATCCCCACGTCCAGGCACCCTCCCGCCGCCATTTATCCTCCGATATCTGCCCGCAGGATCATGGCTCTCCACTTCATACGTCAAAACCTACTGCCTGTGATATTCTGTTTGTAGAGATCCAGATCTTCTTACATCTCAGGCTGGTTTCGTGGGTGCTCAGAGTGGTCTGGTAGTTATCCAGCTCAATTCCGGGGACCAGTTGAAATAGCATCCCCTACTCCTCCGCCATCTTTCCCCTCTCACCCTCAGACTATGTTGTTAAGTAAAAAAATGATTTCAAAATATCAAAAGGAGAATGATCCTGTATTTTAAAATTGCATATTATTTCTAACCCTTGCCAAAAGACAGAGAAATGGAGGATGTTCTCTTAGACAGCAGTGGTTATCTTTAAAGACAGAATTTGAGGTAGATTTTACTTTTCTTTTTTTCATTGTATTTTGTACATTATTTTAATATTTAAATTAAATATATATATATCATTTTATAACTATAAATGTATAAAGAAAGCCTGAAATTGAGGAATAAGAAGTAGCATTGACGCTTTATGCATCCTACAAATCCTCAAAGAAGTCTGGACTGGTAATGATGAGGAAAGTGACATATCACTTCATAGCAAATTTAGCAGGATAAACTTCTATTGCCAAATGTAGAACAATATATTAAAGATAAAGTCAGAGTGTTATTGTATATCTTGTCTTAACACATGCTTCAGGGTATATTTAATAGTTTACACCATTAGATCAGTTTCATCATCTGCTTTTATGTGGTATCTTAAATACAGTTTCTATACACAAATTCCTTGAAATAGTTAAGTAAATACATAAAGGGCAGGGTTTTTGCTCAGAAGATGTGGTCCCTTCAGAGATGAGAGAAACTTTCTCCAGGCAAAAAATAAATAAATAAATAACGGCGATGATGATGTTAATGATTATGATGATAATAATAATAGTACTGATGAAGAAGAAGAAGAAGGAGAAGAAGAAGAAGAAAAAGAAGAAGGAGGAGGAGGAGGATGGGGGAGGAGGAGGAGGAAGAGGTAGGAGGGGGGAGGAGGAGTAGTAGCCATTGTTTTAGACTATATGAAGATGCTGACCTGAATGTATGCATCTGCCTCCCTTTCCTGCTCCAAATCCCTAGATATGGTAGAAAAAATACATAACATATATAACAATTCTTTATACCACTAATTGTGAGGACTCCCTGAGATATAAACACAAATAAGTCTAGGTTGACAAAGAAAACCATAGTCATAAGGGCACCTGGGTGACTCAGTTGTTAAGCGTCTGCCTTCGGCTCAGGTCAGGATCCCAGGGTCCTGGGATCGAGCCCCGCATTGGGTTCTCTGCTCAGCAGAGAGCCTGCTTCTCCCTCTCCCATTCCCCTTACTTGTGTTCCCTCTCTCTCTGTGTCTCTCTCTGCTAAATAAATAAATAAAACCTTAAATAAAAGAAAATCATAGTAATATATGTAGAAGAGCTCATAAAAGATAGCAGTGGTTCAGAGGAGATATAAACTTGAAGCAGAAAAATATAGTATGCATCAGGAGCTCTGGAGGTCTTGGAACAATTGTCAGTATGATTTTTTGAAGCATTATATTTAAAGTGGCCATACAGGACACCCCTCCAACCCCAATCAAGATTTAGATAGCAGAGGGTTTTGCTACTAAGCTATAGCAGTAGATGTAGATGATTAAACCAGAAAGGACACAAAATGCTTTGAATGGTGGTGATAACAGAACTGTTGAATCCACATACCCTTTAGATAAGTGCAAGCTGCTTGTACACCTTTCCTGGTGGGAATATATTATATTATATTATATTAATTATATAATATTCACACAGATATAAAAGGAGATATCATACCTATCAAATAAGAAGAGGAAATTATAAATAATTGAAGATTGTGCAAATAAAAATGAACACAGGTAAGTAGTGAAATAATGAACTGAAAGATTAAGTAGAATATTTATTACAAAATGCATTGCAAATTAAAAATTGGGCTAGAATGCATGAAACAAAATTAAGAGACCCTCTAAGGTACTTAGCACCATGCCCACCCATACATTCTGACCCAGGGTCAATCTCCTGCAGACCCTGGCACCAGGCCTGACTGTAGACTGCAGCACCAGGCCCACCCACCCACAGAAAATGGTGTCAATTCCACATGCCTGTGAAATCAGGAAGCAGCCAAACCCACAGACCCACCTTGTAGTCCACATATGCAGTGTTCCAGTTGGCCTGTCTGTGGACCCTGCCAGCCAGGTTACCCATGGTTCTACAACTAGACCACATAGAATCTCTGGGAAGACTGACTAGGGAAGGGCTTTCCCAGATGAATCTAGTCTGTAAAGACTGAAAGAGGTGACTGCTTCTTTAAATGCATGGACAGCAGTGTAAAATTATAGATATCATGAATAATCAGGTAAGAATCACACCAATGAAAAAACAAAATGAAGATCCAGTAATTTAAAGAATTTGAGATCTACAAACTGCCTCAAAAATTAAAAAATAAACATCATAGAGGAGTTCAGTGAGATACAAGACAACACAGATAGACAACTAAAGGAATATGGAAAACAATATATTAACAAAATAAGAAGTCTTACAAAGAGAGAGAAACCACATAAAAGAACCAAATAGAAAATCTGGAGTGGAAGAATACAATGACTGAACTGAAAAATTCAATAAACAGCCTCAATGGTGTTGTAGTTTTAATGTTTTTATCACCCATTCATATGTTGAAATCCTAATGCATAATGTGGTATTATGAGATGGGACATACAAGAAGTTATAAGGTCATGAGATTGGAGGCCTTATGAGTGGGATTAGTTCTTATTAAAGATATCCCACAGAGTTCCCTGTTCTTTTTCCATGTGAGGATACAATGAGAAGTGTGCCATCCAGAATTCATTCACTTGACCATGCAGACACCCTGAACTTAGACTTCTGGACTTCCAAACCAGAGAAATTAATTGTTTAAATGTTACACATCTTATTTTATTTTTCCGTCCCTTCCCCTATGTTCATCTGTTTTGTTTCTTAAATTCCACATATGAGTGAAATCATATGGTATTTTTCTTTCTCTGACTGACATATTTCGCTTAGCATAATACCCTCTAGTTCCACCCACACCATTGCAAATGGTAAGATTTCATTTTTTTGATGGCTGAGTAATATTTCATTGTATATGTATACTACGCTTTCTTTATCCAGTCTGTGGTATTTTGTTAGAGATGTTTGAATGGAGTAAGACAAACAGCATTCTCAAGCAGAAAAAAAAAAATCAGTGGACTCAAAGACAGGACATTTGAAATTGTACAGATAGAGTAACAAAAAGAAAAAAAAAACTAGACATAGTGTACAAGAATTGCTAAAAGGAGTTCTTCAAGTTGCAATGAAAGGGCACTAAAGAGAAACATGAAAACATATAAAAGTATAAATCTCACTGCTAAAGCAACATGAAAGCATATAAAAGTATAAATCTCACTGCTAAAGGTAAAGGCATAAACAAATACCAAATAATATAATGTAATGGTGATTTGTAAATCACTGTTGACCCTGGTAAAAAAACAAAATATGAAAGTATTAAGAATAATTATAACCAGATTTTGAGGAACCTCCATACTGTTACCAAACTGGGGAAAAAGCCAAGATGTTCTTCAACAGATGAATTGATAAAGAAGATGTGGTTTATATATACAATGGAATATTATTCAGCCATCAGAAAGGATGGATATCCACCATTTGCATCGACATGGATGGAACTGGAAAGGATTATGCTAAGTGAAGCAAGTCAAGCAGAGAAAGACAATTATCACATGGTTTCACTCATATGTTGGACATAAGCAATAGCACAGAGGACCATAGAGGAAGGGAGGGAAATCTGAAGGGGAAGAAATCAGCGAGGGAGAAGAACCATGAGAGACTATGGACCCCGGGAAACAAACTGAGGGTTCCAGACAGGAGGGGTTGGGGGGAGGGGGTAGCAGGGTGATGGGTATTAAGGAGGGCATGTGTTGTGATGAGTACTGGGTATTATGCATAACTGATGAATCGTTGAACATTACATCAAAAACTAATGATGTACTATACTGTGGCTAATGGAACATAATAAAAAAAAATATAACCGGATTTTGGTGTAGAGGGATGTCAGGAAGATTATAGAATAGGAGCTCTTTCACTTGTAACCCATCTCAACAACAATAATTTGACAACAATATATGGACAATAGTGCCTTTGTTGGTGTTTGGGGATCTAGGTAGAAGATGTTGAAACTCCAGTGGAGTCCAAAACTGAAGAGAATCATTTTGAAAAGGGAGGAACAAAACCAGTTGGCTGACTCTCCAACTGTTCTTCTGGCTACAGATAAAGAAACATCTCTGTCCCATTTACTTGGCTACAGCCCCATTTGATCTTTGTCCTGCTACCATTAATATTTGCCAAGGGACCCAGGACCCAGAGTCAGGCCCAGCCATGCTTCAGGTAGTAGGTCTACAGGTCTCAGTTCCAGCTGTATATCCAGATGTGGCCCATGACCTAGCTCCAACATTTCTCAGTCATGGATCAGGAGCCCCTGGAGGCAAACCTACCAAATTCAGTCTGACTGTAGATTCTGAAATGATTCTGTCACTGGGCTCAAGCCCCTCACAGCTGCAATTGACAATTGGTGTTGTGGGCCTGGGGATCCCCTGGGAGACATATCCATGTATACTCCAGAGATCCTGAAATGGCTTTGTATCAATTTAGATCCCCCCATGGCAATTCAAAATAAATCTTACCATTCTTGGGACCTACCAGGAGACATGTCCATTTGAACCCCTAGAATCTTGAAATGGCCCTATAACTGGCTCCAGCTACTGGGACTTTTAGTCCATAAGCAGTCTTGCCAGGATAGGGATCCAGAAGGAAAAATGTTAGTCTGCACCACTGGAGATCCTGAAACAGCACAGTAACTTTGCTATAGTCCTTCTCAGATGAAGTCAATTAACAGCCATGTCAGCCCAGGAGGCACGAGGAGACATGCTCATCAGTGCCCATGAAGATAATCCAAGGAACATTGGTTGGTTAGCAGATCCTGAAATAATTCTGTGACTTAGCTACAGCTCCTCTCAGCCATAGTCTGCGTGCAGTCCCACTGAACGAGTGAGAAGCCAGGATATACTCCGTTAGTGTTCTTGGAAACATGTCAACAAATCTCACTCCGATGGTAGCTCCTGAAAAGCTCCTGAGGCATGCATACATCCTTCCCATCTATGGTCAGTGAACATTCCTACCTATTCAGAGATTAGGTGGAAGATAAACCTGTACTTGCCCCTGAAGTCAGGTATATATAACTCGGTCCTGGCTGTGGAATTTGAAGTAATCCAGAGTTGCATCAAGTCCTTCCAATCAAGGTTCAGGGCCAATCCTGACAACCGAGGGAACCACCAGTGACATAGCAGGAGCCCTTGCACAGAACTGGTAGGACACACACCAGTCCATGGAACTGATAACAACTATTGTTTGTAATTCCAAGTGCAGACCCTGAAGTTGACACTTGTCCCAACACTGGCCTTACTGAACAAGGTTTTGGTGGCAGTCCCCTCCACCCAGGTATCTGGCAGTAATTGCATATGTCCAAGATGTTGGAAACACACAGGTCAACCATGGACTTGTTCCACCCCAACTTGACTGCAAGTCTTGAGATAACCCCCTCAGCCCATGGAATTGATAAGAGAATGTCTTTACATGCAGAAACCAGTCTGTAAGACTAAAGAAGGTGTATGCTTTTCCAAATGCAGAGAAAACAATGAAGGATACATGGAATTTGAATAATCAGGAAAACATGACCTCATGAAAGAAAACTGATAAAGCTCAAGGAGCTGATCCCCCAAAACAAGTATCTATGAACCATCTAACAAAGAATTCAAAATACTCATCTTAACAAAATGCAAGGAAATGCAAGAGAGTACATGGACAATTAAACAAAATCAGTAAAGCAATGCATGAACAAACTGAAAAGCTTAACGAAGTAATAAAAACAATTAAAAAGAACCAAAAAGAAATCCTGGGCCCGAAGAATACAACGAGAAACAAGACGAATTCATAGAGTGTCAACAGCAAATTTGATCATGCAAACAACAACAGCAACAACAACAAAACAATGGAACAGAACATAAGACAATGGAAATTAGCCAGTTAGAGAAACAAGAGAATGAAAAAAAGTGAAGAAAGTCTGTGAGAATAATGGGCATTTTCAAAAATAAATATATGCATTATTGGAGGACCATAGGAAGAAGGAAAAGAGAGAGGGGTGGATATATTATTTTCTTTCCTTTTTTAAAACTTTTTAATTTAAATTCAATTTAGTTAACATGTAGTGTATTATTAGTTTCAGGGGTAGAATTTAGTGATTCATCAGTTGCATATAACACCCAGTGCTCATTACATCAAGTGTCCTCCTTAATGCCAATCACCCAATTACCCCATCCCCCCACGCACCTCCCCTCCAGCAACCCTCAGTTTATTCCCTATAGTTGAGTCTCTTATGGCCTGCTTTCCTCTCTGTTTTTATTTTATTTTATTTTTCCTTCCCTTCCCGTATGTTCATCTGGTTTGTTTCTTAAATTCTACATATGAGTGAAATCATATGGTATTTGTCATTCTCTGACTGACAGATTTCGCTTAGCATAATACCTTCTAGTTCCAGTCAAATTATTGCAAATGGCGAGATTTCATTCTTTTTTGATGGCCGAGTAATATTCCATGTATATACATATATACCACATCTTCTTTATCCTTTCATTAGTCAATGGACATCTGGGGTCTTTCCATAGTTTGGCTGTTGTGGACATTGCTGCTATAAACATTGGGATGCATGTGCCCCTTCGATTCACTATGTTTATATCCTTTGGACAAATATCTAGCATTGCAATTGCTGGTTCATAAGGATGTTTTATTTTTAACTTTTTTAGGAACCTCCATACTGTTTTCCAGAGTGGCTGCACCAGTTTGCATTCCCACCAACAGTATAAGCTTGTACCCCATTCTCCACATCCTTGACAACATTTGCTGTTTCCAAAGTTGTTCATTTTAGCCATTCTGACCAGTGTGAGGTGGTATCTCATTTGGTTTTGATTTGTATTTACCTGATGGCCAGTGATGTTGAGCATTTTTTCATGTGTCTGTTAGTCACTGTATGTCTTCTTTGAATAAATATCTGTTCATGTCTTCTGCCCATTTTTTGACTGGATTTTTTTGTTTTTTGTTTTTTGGGTGTTGACTTTGATAAGTTCTTTATAGATTTTGGATACTAGCCCTTTATTTGATATGTCACTTGTGAATATCTTCTCCCATTCTGTAGGTTGCCCTTTAGTTTTTTTTTTTTAAACCACACATCTTCTTATTGTTAAGTCATAAAGAGGTATCAAAAATAAAAGCAAAGATTACAGGGTAAGAGTTAACATAACTACTAAGAGCGTCAAAAGAAGTGAAAATGGGACTAGGCGCAGGGCAATATGAATTAATGAACATGGGAAGGACAAGGATGGGGAGAACAGTGAGCATGTGCTGAAGAAGATACTAGGGGAGAGGATCTGGTGAAAATTTTGATTTTAGACAAGCGCCTAGGTAAAGAAATAATGGGAAAACATTTCTAAACCCCACTATGTGCTTAAGAGTCATCCTCGCCATTGGCGCTGTCTCTGTCATCCTCTCCTTCCTCAGCCTCTTTTTCATCATCCTTGATCAACTCCAGTTGGTCATCCCCCCGATCTCCATTATCATCATCCAGTAGGTCCCCCTCCTCAGCAGAGTCATCTGCACCCCCCTCAGACTCCATCTTCACATTAGTCTCATCTTTCTTCAGGGAGCTGCTGCTCTGCTCCTCTTCTGACTTATCATTCTTCATCTTGTTTGCTCTGTTCTTTCTCAATTTCTTTCCAGTAGAGAATCCACTTTTTGTTTTATCTGGGTCAGCTCCTTCTTAATGGTCTGAAGGTCATCGCCTTTCAACTTTCCAGACTTGGAAGAAGATCCTCGCTGTCCACTCTTAGAATTGAAGCCACTTCTGCCCCTTAGTGAGGTGTTTCCTGATACACGCTGGCGTTTTGAAGGAACTACAGCCCGAGGAATAGGAGGAGGAGGAGGAACACGTGCTGGGTAAGGATACATCCTGTCATAATAATCTCATTGAAAGTCATAGTCCAAGTCAAAAGAGGAGCCGTACATCTCCGCTGCAGATCATTTCACACCTGCTTTTCCTCTGTTCACTTTTGGCTTTGTGGCCAGATTAATATCTAAAACCTGGCCAGCAATCATTCTGCCATCCCCTCCTGCCACAGCGGCCCGGGCATTTCTCTCATTAACATACCAAACGAAGGCAAAGCCCTTATGGACAGAGCAAACAATTTTGCCGTATTTTGAGAAGATCGCCTCCACATCAGATTTCTTGACCACAAGAGTATTGAGATTCCCAATGAATACACAGGAGTTCATGGAGCGAGGATCTGTCTTGTTGGTAACATTGCTGGCCATTTTCTTTGATGATAAGGTTCCTCACGAAGTCGAAAAATGTAGTTGAAGATCAAAAAAATCTCACAAGAGGGGGAAGGGAGAATCTCCTACTCCCGAGTTCTACGTGGAGAAGCCAACTGCTGCTCGAGGTGGACAACGTGGCCACACCACTCAGTATTCGTCTCTTCACCAGTTGCCTTTAGTTTTGTTGACTGTTTCCTTTGTTGTGCAAAAGCTTTTTATCCTGATGAAGTCACAATGGTTCAGTTTTGCTTTTGTTGCCCTTGCCTTTGGAGATGTGTCTAGGAAGAAGTTGCTGCAGCCCAGGTCAAAGAGGTTGGTGCCTGTGTTCTCCTCTAGGATTTTGTTGGATTTCTGTCTCACATTTAGGTCTTTCATCCATTTTGAGTTTGTTTTTGTGTATGGTGTAAGAGAATGGTCCAGTTTCATTCTTCTGCATGGGGCTGTCAAGTTTTCCTATACCATTTGTTGAAAAGACTGTCTTTTTTCCATTGGTTATTCTTTCCTGCTTTTTTGAAGATTAGTTGCCCACAGAGTTGAGGGTCCATTTCTGGGTTCTCTATTCTGTTCCATTGATCTATGTGTCTGTTTTTGTGGCAGTACCATGCTGTCTTGAAGATTACAGCTTTGTAATACAGCTTGAAGTCTGGCATTTGGTTTAGCATACTACTGGGGCTTAACTTTATAAGTATTTACAATCACTGTGGCTTAACTCCGGGTACATTAAAAATTAGTGGGCTTAGCTCTGGAAGAGGCAAAGTGCTGTAGGAATCTGAGTCCCCACCCTTAAAGAGAAAGCATAACAAATAACCCCATTGAGAAACATCATAAAAGCAACAGTTTGGGAAAAACACTTAGGTTACACATGAAAGTTTATTTAGTAAGTACAGAAACTCCACTGGAATGGCAGGGATTTTTAGGATATTTCTGTAAGAACAAAATTTCTGGTGGGTGCCATTTCTCTTCCCCTCCCACATCGTAGATAACCAGTCACTTGCAGGAACCAGTGCAAACACTCTCCACCTATGTTGCTAATACAATATGCTCCACTCTTACATTCCCCTGTGAATCTACCCATCTGACCCATCCCACTCCTCAGGCATCCTCCAAGTTACTCCTGCACTGGGATGGGGAAAATAACCACGTACATCAACATGCCTGCAGTTCTAGCAGTCAAACTTTATACCTGGTGGTGCAAGGAGAGTACCCTGCCTATCAGTGCAACTGTAGTTCTGGCAGAGGGATGGAGGGCAGGCATCTATTCTGACTGCCAGACCTGCCTAGCAACAAAAACTTCTCAGGGGCAATGAAGGGATAGTACCCTGCAGTTTGATGTACATGCAATTTCAGCAGATGGACAGAGGCCAGACACCTAGCCTGACTGCTGACACTGCCCAATGACAATCCCAAGCCTCTTATAGTGCAGGGAATAAAATGTACTTGATGCACCAAAAAACAGGCAAGGTAGGCAATTGCTGCTGGGTGGAATGAAAGCAAATGCAGCTGAGCCACAAAAGAAGGGTATATGCAGCCCACATAGGAGACATCCCTGGAGCACCCGGGTCTGGTGAACAGGAAGCATTGTGCTAGGGCACCACAGGACTTCTTCATAAGGCCACTACTTTCAAGATAAGGATATGCATCTGAACTTCCCAATACTTAAAAACAAATACAGAGATTTAAATAAAACGAGGAGACAGAAAAATATGTCCCTAATGAAAGAACAGGACAAAATCATGGCAACAGAGCTCAATAAAATTGAGACAAGAAATATGCATGGTAAATAATCCAGATGTAGAGGAGTTAAGATGGTGAAGTAGTAGGGGGACCCCATATTTGCCTCATGCTTTGAACACAGCCAGATAAATAACAAATTATTTTAAAAACCCAAGAAATTGATCTCAAGACTGAGATAACAAACTGCATATCTAGAGGAAAAAGAATGGCTGCATCATGGAAGGTAGGAGTTGCAGAGAGTTGATTTGAGGGGGAAAGAACTGTGGGTGCTGTGGAAGGGAGGGAGCCCTGATCATGGAGAGAGGAGCAAGAGATAAGAAAGAGAGAGAGAGAGAGAGAGAGAGAGAGAGAAACAGCACATGGGGGATTGCACAAGAAAAACTCTTCCCCCAAACCATTGACTGGGAAAAGGAGAGGGGCTGAATACCTCAAGTCTTTATAAGCAGTGGAGCTCAAATTCTGCAGTTTTAAAAGTCTGAGCCATCACTGGAGTCATGCCTGGCAGGCTTAGTGGGACTCCTGTGGGGAAGGAGGGCAGAGGCCTAGGAACAGACAATGTGCTCTGAGGAACCCCTGGGTTGCACGAGGAGAAAGAGTTACCCTTCTTGGAGTGCAATTAAGAGAGGTGACATGGCCTCTCCAGGAATAAAAGAACTGGTGGGATGCCAACTGTGCTGACCTGTTCGTTGACATAGGGACAGAGACACCTGCTGAAGGCAGCAAAACTTGGTGCTGGCTTTTTAGTGCACTTTACCATAAACTCTGAACTGCTGCACAGTTGCGCAACTGCTTTTTTGGGACAAACCAGTACCAGTCACAGCATGGTGAAACCCTCCCTGAGAGGATCAGTACATGTCTACACCATGCTGTGTCCCTAAAATTGGGAGTTTTGAAACCAGGCACGCACCTGGCACCTAAGATAAAACACAGAACTGTGCCACTTGGCAGGCAGACAGCTCAGACACAGACAGGGTAAAAGCAAGGATCTGATGGAAGCTGGGGACACAGGAGTGGAGAACGTTCACTCTTCTGTGAGGGTTTCCTGAAGAGTGGCACATGCAAGCTCCCTGCCTCAGGGATGAGAGAGGGGGTTGATACCATTTCCCCTCACCTGCCCATCAACACTGACTAACATCAGTGAGCAATAGAGAGCTCCTGCTGGAGCTCCCACTGAAGAAAATTGATTAACCTCCAGTGGGAGCTCTCTATTGCTCACTGAGAGCTCACTGGAGCTGATTACACCAAGCCCCATCCCCATGCACTCTGCAGGTGCACTTTACTAAGGCAGGTGTGCCTGAGAACCAGTGCACCAGGCCCCTCACCCAGAACAGCATAAACCCCCTGCATGCACCAAGTCTACTGACCATAAGGTGCTGCAATACTTCAGCTGTAGGGGAAATTAGATCTAATTTCAAAACATAACTAGTTAAAACTTGCCACACAATGGACAAGGTCCCAACAGTACCCATGGCAGGTAAGAAGAAACTCTGCAGAGGACTGACCTTAGGGAAGGAGCAACCAAAACACAACACCAGAGTGCATTCTCTGAAACACTACCTGAAGAACCAGGCCCAAGACATTATAGGACCTCTTTTTTTTTTTAAGATTTTATTTATTTTTTTGACAAAGAGAGACACAGCGAGAGAGAGAACACAAACAGGGGGAGTGGGAGAGGGAGAACAGGCTTCCCGTGGAGCAGGGAGCCCAATGTGGGGCTCAATCCCAGGACCCTGGGATCATGACCTGAGCCAAAGGCAGATGCTTAATGACTGAGCCACCCAGGGGCCCCTAGGACCTCTTCTTAATATAGCCATTACTCTCATGCTTAGGAAGCATAAGAGGCTTTCCTAACACACACACACACACACACACACACACACACACACACACACACACTGATCTATACAAAGTGACAAGACAGTGGAATTCACTCCAAAAGAAAGAACAGGAAGAAGTCATGACTAGGGATTTAATCAAAACAGATGTAAGCTGAACCAGAATTTAAAGCAACAATTATAAGGATATGAGCAAGGCTTGAGAAAAGCACAGAAGACACTAGAGAATCCCTTATGCAGTATAAAAGAACTAAAAACTAGCCAGGCCAAAATAAAAATGCTATATCTGAGATGCAAAACTGACTGGATGCAATGATAATGAGAATGGACAAAGCAGAGGAATAAATCAGTGATACAGAAGATAAAATTATGGAAAATAATAAACCTGAAAAGAAGAGAGAAAGAAAAATGTTGGATCACTAATGTAGGTTTAGGGAAAACAGTACCTCCTTAAAGCATAATAACATTTGTATCATAGAAGTACCAGAAGAAGAGAGGGAAAAGGGAGCAGAAAGTTCATCTGAGCAAATACAGCAGAAAAATTCCCTAATCTGGGGATGGAAACAGACATCAAAATCCAAAACCCAAAAGCACAGGAACTCCTATTAAATTCAACAATACACAACGATCATCAAGATATTTCATTGTCAAGTTCACAAAATAGGGGGAGAGGGAAAAGATGGCAGAGGAGTAAGGGATCCTATTTCAACCGGTCCCCAGAATTGAGCTGGATATCTACCAGACCACTATGAACACCCACGAAATCAGCCTGAGATGTAAGAAGATAGATCTGGATCTCTACAAACAGAATATTGCAGGTGTTTGGATTCGAGGTAGAAAGCGGGGAGCTGTGATTCCGCGGGCAGATATTGGAGGATAAACAGAAGGGGGAGGGAGCCAAGCTGTTGGGATCCTACACCACCGGTGAGCGATAGTCTTCCCCGCTGGGGACTGGGCAGGGACTCGCAGAATGGTAGTGACGGAGAAAGGAGTTTAGGATAGACCCACCAGCGGAAACCGGAGTGGTGGGGCCACATATGCCAACTTGGGGCGGCTGGCGGTTTTAGAAGCACAAAGTGCAGAGACATGCCTTGACTGGGAGGTGAGGACTGGGAGCACTACTGAGGGGTACACAACCCAGGACGCAGCAGTTTATAGCAGCACACACAGAAATGGAGATAATGTGGCCTAGAGAGCTCAGTGAAGAACAGAGTGTGATCTCTCTCCTCTGAGGCAGAGGGTTGGAAACAATCTCTTCTGCTCTGACTCTTGGAAGAGACGTGGAAAGCCACCAGGGAAAGCTTCCAGAGAGCAAAAGCCCCCCCAAAATGGTTTTCACTAAGCCCATCCCACCCTCACACACAGGGGCCAAGGCAACTCTGCCCAAACAGGGTTGCCTGAGTAACATCACAGCATGCCCCTCCCCTGAAGACAGGCTGGGAGAACAAGAGGCCAACAACCCTAAGGTCCCTATAAAATGGGTGCATCTTGTTTGGACTGTGGTCAATAATTTGGACTCTGTACATTCCCTCGACCAACCCTCAACACAATGACTAGGAGGAGGAACCCCCAAAATAGGAAAGACTCAAAGACTATGACTTCTGCCACAGATTTACAAATGGATTCAGATATAACCAAGATGTTGGAAATGGAAGTCAGGCTAGCAATTGTGAAGACGATAGCTAGAATGGAGAAATCAATTAATGGCAACATAGAGTCTCTAAGGTCAGAAATGAAAGCTAAAATGGCAGAACTTAAAAATGCTATCAATGAGATCTAATGTAATCTAGATAATCTAACAGCTAGGGTAAGTGAGGCAGAAGGATGAGTAAGTGACCAGGAAGACCATTTAATAGATAAAAAGGGAAAAGAGGAGGCCAGGGAAAAACAACTCAGAATCCATGAAAATAGAATCAGAAAAATAAGTGATGCCATGAAATGTTCCAATGTCAGAATTATTGGGATCCCTGAGGGGGGGGAGAGAGTGGACTAGAAGATATATTTGAGCAAATCGTAGCTGAGAACTTCCTTAATCTGGGGAATGAAACAAACATTCGTGTCCTAGAGGCAGAGAGGACCACTTCCAATATCAAGGAAAACAGGCCAACACCCCAGCATGTAATAGTAAAATTCGCAAATCTTAAAACCAAGGAAACCATCTTAAGGGCGGTTAGGGGGAAGAGATTCCTTATGTACAGAGGGAAGAACATCAGAATAACGTCAAACCTATCCACAGAGACCAGGCAACCAGAAAGGGCTGGCAAGACTTATGCAGGGTGCTAAACGAGGAGAACATGCAGCCAAGAATACTTTATCTGGCAAGGCTGTCATTTAGAATGGATGGAGAGATGCAGAGCTTCCAAGAGTGGTAGAAACTGAAAGAATATGTGACCACTAAGCTGGCCCTGCAAGAAATATTAAGGGGGGATTTAGAAAAGGAGAAAGACCCCAAGAGTGATATAGAAAAGAAATTTACAGAGACAATCTGTAGAAACAAGGTCTTCACAGGCAACATGATGACAATAAATTCTTATCTTTCAATAATCACTCTCAACGTGAATGGCTTAAATGCTCCCATAAAATGGCACAGGGTTGCAGATTGGATAAAAAGACAGGACCTATCCATATGCTGTCTACAAAAGACTCATTTTGAACCTAAAGATACATCCAGACTGAAAGCGAAGGGATGGAGCTCCATCTTCCATGCCAATGGACCTCAAAAGAAAGCTGGGGTGGCAATTCTTATATCAGACAAATTAGATTTTTAACTAAAGACTGTAGTTAGAGACACAGAAGGACACGATATCATTCTTAAAGCGTCTATCCAAGAAGAAGATCTAACAATTGTAAGTATCTACACCCCCAACATGGGGGCAGCATAAGCCAACTGTTCACCAAAATAAAGAGTCATATTGATAAAACAATACGTTAATTGTAGGAGACCTCAATACTCCACTCTCAGCAATAGACAGATCATCTAAGCAGAAAATCAACAAAGAAACAAGAGCTCTGAATGACACACTGGACCAGATGGACCTCATATATATTTACAGAACATTCCACCCTAAAACAACAGAATACTCATTCTTCACGAGTGCACATGGAACTTTCTCTAGAAGAGACCACATACTCGGTCACAAATCAGGTATCAACTGATACCAAAAGACTGAGATTATTCCTGCATATTCTCAGACCATAATATTTTAAAACTAGAACTCAATCCCAAGAAAAAATTTGGCAGAAATTCAAACACTTGGAAGCTAAAGACCACTCTGCTCAAGAATGTTTGGGTCAACCAGGAAATCAAAGAAGAACTTAAACAATTCATGGAAATCAATGAGAACGAAAACACATCGGTCGAAAACCTTTGAGATACTGCAAAGGTGGTCCTAAGGAGGAAATACATAGCCATCCAAGCCTCACTCAAAAAAATAGAAAAATCCCAAATTCACCAACTAACTCTACACCTTAAAGAACTAGAGAAAAATCAACAAACCATGCCTAAGCCACGCATTAGAAGAGAAATAATTAAGATTAGAGCAGAAATCAATGAATTAGAAACCAGAAACACAGTAGATCAGATCAATGAAACTAGAAGTTGGTTCTTTGAAAGACTTAATAAGATTGATAAACCACTGGCCAGACTTATCCAAAAGAAAAGAGAAAGGACCCAAATTAATAAAATTATGAATGAAAGGGGAGAGATCATGACTAACACCAAGGAAATAGAAACAATCATTAGAAATTATTATCAACAACTCTATGCCAATAAACTGAGCAATCTGGATGACATATACGCCTTCCTGGAAACCTACAAGCTGCCAAGACTGAAACAGGAAGAAATTGACAACCTGAATAGGCCAAAACCAGTAACAAGATCGAAGCAGTGATCCAAAACCTCCCCCAAAACAAGAGTCCAGGGCATGATGGATTCCCTGGGGAATTCTACCAAACATTCAAAGAAGAAATAATACCTATTCTCCTGAAGCTGTTTCAAAAAATAGAAACAGAAAGAAAGCTTCCAGACTTATTCTATGAGGCCAGCATTACCTTAATCCCCAAACCAGGCAAAGAGGAGAATTTCAGACTGATATCCCTGATGAATATGGATTCCAAAATCCTCAACAAAATCCTAGCTAACAGGATCCAACAATACATTAAAAGGATCATCCACCATGACCAAGCAGGATTCATCCCCGGGTTGCAAGGGTGGTTCAACATTTGCAAATCAATCAATGTGATAGAACACATTAGTAAAAGGAGAGAGAAGAACCATATTGTCCTCTCAGTTGATGCAGAAAAAGCATTTGACAAAATACAGCATCCTTTCCTGATTAAAACTCTTCAGAGTATAGGGATAGAGGCAGCATTCCTCAAGTTCATAAAATCCATCTGTGAAAAACCCACAGCGAATATCATCCTCAATGGGGAAAAGCTGAGAGCCTTTCCCTTAAGATCAGGAACACGACAAGGATGCCCACTCTTGCCACTATTGTTCAACACAGTACTAGAAGTAGTATGAGCTACCCTATGACCCACCAATTGCTGTACTAGTTATTTATCCCAAAGTGACAAATATAATCATCCTAAAGTGCACATGCTCCCCAATGTTTTTTTATTATTATTATGTTATGTTAATCACCATACATTATAGCACCAATGTCCACAATAGCCAAACTATTGAAAGAGCTGAGATGTCCATTGACTAATGTATGGATAATGAAGATGTAGTATATATATACAATGGATTATTACTCAGCCATAAGAAACAATGAATTCTTACCATTTACATTAGTGTGGACGGAACTGGATGGTATTATGCTGAGTGAAAAAAGTCAATCAGAGAAATACAATTATCAAATGGTTTTTCTCTTATGTGGAATATAAGAAACAGTACAGAGGATCATAGGGGAAGGGAGGGAAAACTGAATGGGAAGTCATCTGAGAGGGAGAAAATCCATGAGAGATTCTTAACTATAGGAAACAAACTGAAGGTTGCCGGAGGGGATTTTGGTGGGGGGTGGGGTAATTGGTTGATGGGCATTACGGAGGGTTCGTGATGTGATGAGCACTGGGTGTTATACGTGAATAATAATTTATTGAACAGTACATCTGAAACTAATAATATATATATTAACCAACTATAGTTGGCTAATTGAATTTAAATGAAAATAATGAACGAAAACAAATGAGTCTCTCTCTGGCAGTATATAGATGGGTGTTTTTTTTTAATCAAATGGGACACCCTATGTCTTTTGATTGTAGTGTTTAGTCCATTTTCATCCAATGTAATTATTTATAGATACATATTTATTGCTATTTTGTTACTTGTTTTCTCATTGTTTCTGTAAATTCTCTGAGCCTTTCTTGTCTTTGTCAGTTTGGATTCTCTTTTTTAAAAAAGATTTTATTTATTCACTTGAGAGAGAGAGAGAGGGAGATCAAGATCGAGCAAAGGAGTCAGGGGAGGGGCAGAGGGAGAGAGAGAAGCAGAGTCCCCGCTTAGCAGGGAGCCTGATGTGGGACTCGATCCCAGGATCCTGGGATCATGACCTGAGCCAAAGGCAGACACTAACTGAGCCACGCAGGCACCCTGGACTCTTTTCCCTCAAAGATTACTCTCTGATATATCTTGCAGGGCTGGTTTATTGGTCATGACCTCATTTAGGTTTTTTTTGTCAGGGGATTTCTTTATCTCTCCTACTTTCCTGAGTGATAGCATTGTTGCAGAGAGTATTCTTGCTGCAAATTTTCCCATGTAGCACTTTGATTATATCATGCCACTAGCTTCTGGCTTGCTAAATTTCTGTTAAGAATCTTCCAACTAGCCTCATGTGTTAAGGACTTCCTTTTAAGTTAAGGACTTCTTTTGTATTGCTCTTTTTAAGATTTTTTTACAGCTATGTTTTGCAAATTTAACTACAATACATCTTGATGTTGGCTAGCTTTTGTTGATTTTGATAGGAGTTCTCTGTGCCTCCTGGATCTAGATGTCTGTTTCCTTCCCACAAGTAGGGATGTTTTCAGCTATTATTTCCTGAAATAAATTTTCTTCTCCTTTTTCCCTCTTCTTATTCTGGGAAGCCTATAATATGAATGTTACTACATTTAATGGAGTTACTGAGTTATCTAAGTCTGTTCTCATGTTCCATAATTCTTTCTCTCTTTTGTTCAGCTTCATTATTTTCCATTATTTTGTCTTCTATATTACTATTTCATTCATCTGCTTCTTCCAGCCCTTATTTTCTTTCCATCAAGCCTTTTCCCAATCTCATTTATTGCATTCTTCATCTCTGACTCATTATTTTTTCACTCCTTTTTCTCTGTGGTAAGGGTCTCCCTGATGTCTTCTCTTTTCTCAAGCCCAGTGTGTATCCTTATCATTTTTGCTGTAAATTCTCCATTGGGCATGTTACTTACATCTGTTTCACTTAGATCTCTGGCCTGCCCTTATCTTGTTCTTTCATTTGGGATAAATTCTTCCATCTTCACATTTTTTCTAAGTCTCTGACTTCTCTGTGCTAGTAATACCAGTTATATTTTCTGCTACTGAGAGTAATGGCTTAATGAAGAAGAGGTCACGTAGAGTTCAGGGCCTCACGCTTTGGGGAGTGTCCTGTGGTGTGTGCCATGTGCAGTTGGCTGTTTTGTGTTTTGTCTTCACTATTCTTCTGGGTAGTTGTCTTCAGAGGCCCCCCTTGCCTGCTCTGTGCTGTTTGTTCCCTGGTCTGAATGTGGCTAGTCATAAGTAGATGTGCTTTAATCTGCTTGTGAAATGAGACCTGACATGTCGTCCACCAGAATGGAGGCCCTGCAGAACCCTCTGGTCAGGAGATGTCATATGGGCAGGGATTTGTGCTGGTTTTCTGGTGTAAGGGCCTGTTGTGTTGTGACTGAGGCAAGGCAGACTGAGAAGGGCAGTCCCACCAGATCACATGGGTGTGGGGCATGGTGTATGCAAGTTAGGCAGCCAGTGGGTACTGCCCTGCCTCCTGCATGTGGTACTATGTTTGTGCTGAGGGGTTGGGGAGTAAAATGGTGTCAGCCATCTCCTTTATTCCTGGAGAGATGTTTCAAAGATTGCTGACTCTCACATATGCACTGTAAGAAGAGCAAATATTCTCCCCACTTTGTGCTCCAGGCACTCTTCATTTTGCTGTTTCCATTCTGTCTGCCCTCATCTTGCAAGAACTCATGAAATTCAGCTGCTCTCATTTTCAAAGCCAATGGCTTTGGGGAAATGTTCTGTGCATTCCCCTGTGTGCTCCCCTCTCCCTCACCATTCTCCATAACCACAGCTCCCTCTCCTTCACAATACCTGTGATCTATTTCTCCCCTAAACCACGTCTCTACACTTCCTTCCTACTTTGATGTGGCCTGTTCTCTCCCTTTATTTGTGGAGTTTTTCTGTCAGTCTTCAGGTCGATTTCTGGGGTATTCAGGAAGAATTGATGATTATCTAGTTGAACTGGTGGGACAAAGTGAGCCTGGCATCCTCCTAATCTGCTGCTATCTTCCTACTCCTCAGTAAGTATTTTCTTTCTTTCTTTTTTTTTTCTCAGTAAGTATTTTCTTAATACCCATTTACACTTTGACCCATTCTCCTACCCATCTCTCCTCTGGTAGCCATCACTTAGTTCTCTATGCTTAACTGTGTGTTGCTTGGTTTATCTCCCTTTCTTTTTTTTTCCCCATTTGCTCATTTGTTTTGTTTATTAAATTCAACATATGAGTGAAATCATATGGTATTTGTTTTTCTCTAAACTGACTTATTTTGCTTACCATAGTACATTCTAGCTCCATCTATGTTGCTGCAAATGGAAAGACTTCATTCTTTTTGATGCCTGAGTAATATTCCATTGTGTATATATACACCTCATCTTTATCCATTCATCAGTCAATGGATATTTGGGCTCTTTTCATAGTTTGCTTATTGTTGATAATGCTTCTATAAACAGGGTGCATGTGCCCCTTCGAATTTGATTTTTGTATCGTTTGGGTACATACTTACTAATGCAATTGCTGGGTCATAGGGTAGATCTATTTTTAACTCTTTCAGGAAACTCCATACTGTTTTCCAGAATGGCTGCACCAGTTTGGATTACACCAATAGTGTAGGAGGGCACCACTTTGTCCCTGTCCTTGCTAACATCTGTTGTTTCCTGTGTTGTTCATTTTAGCCATTCTGACAGGTATGAGGTGATATATCATTGTGCTTTTGATTTGTATTTCCCTGATGATGAGAGATGTTGAACATCTTTTCATGTGTCTATTAGCCATCTCCATGTCTTCTTTGGAAAAGGGTCTATTCATGTCTTCTGCCCATTTCTTAATTAGGTTATTTGATTTTTGGTGTTGAATTTGATAAGTTCCTTATAGATTTTGGATACTAACCCTTTATCAGATATGTCATTTGCAAATATGTTCTCCCATTCTGGAGGCTGCCTTTTAGTTTCGTTGTTTGTTTCCTTTGCTGTATAGATTTTTGTCTTGATGAAATCCCAACAGTTCATTTTTGCTTTTGTTTGTTTTGCCTCTGGCAACATGTCTAGTAAGAAATTGCTATGGCTGAAACCAAAGAGGCTGCTGCCTGTGTTCTCCTCTAGGAATTTGATGGTTTCCTGTCTTACATTTAGGTCTTTCATCCATTTTGAATTTATTTTTGTGTATGGTGTAAGAAAGTGGTCCAGTTTCATTCTTCTGCATGTGGCTGTCAGTTTTTACAACACCATTTGTTGAAGAGATGATCTTATTCCCATTGGATATTCTTTCCTGCTTTGTTGAATATTAGTTGACCATAGAGTTGTGGGTCTATTTCTGGTTTTTCTATTCTGTTCCATAGGTCTATGTGTCTGTTTTGGGGGCAGTGCCATACTGTCTTGATGATTACAGCTTTCGAATATAGCTTGAAATCTGTAATTGTGATGCCTCCAGCTTTTCTTTTCTTTTTTAGGATTGCTTTAGCTCTTCAGGGTCTTTTGTGCTTCTGTACAAATTGTAGGATATTTTTTTTGTTCCAATATTGTGAAAAAGGCTGTTGGTATTTTGATAGGGATTACAGTAAATGTGTAAATTGCTTTAGGCAGTATAGACATTGTAAGAATGTTTGTTCCTCCAATCCATGAGCATGGAATGCTTTTCCCATTTCTTTTTGTCCTCTTCAATTTTTTCATAAGTGTTCTGTAGTTTACAAAGTACAGATGTCTTACATCTTTACCCATCTTTGGTTAGTTTTATTCCTAGGTTTCTTATCGATTTTGGTGCAATTTTAAATGGGATCAGTTGAGGGGTGCCTGGGTGGTTTAGTCGATTATGTGCCTGCCTTTGGCTCAGGTCATGATCTCAGGGTCCTGAGATTGAGCTCCCTGTCTGGCTCCCTGCTCAGTGGGGATTCTGTTTCTCCCTCTTCTTCTGCCCCTCATCCCCACTGGTGCTCTCTCTTTCTCTCTCAAATAAATGAATAAAATCTTTTAAAAAACAAGATCAATTTTTTATTTCTTTATCTGCTGCTTCATTATTGGTGTACATAAATGCAAAAGATTACTGTACATTGATTTTTTTACCCTGTGAAATTGCTGAATTCTTGTATTAGTTCTAGAAATTTTTGTGGAGTTTTTCAGGTTTTCAATATATAGAATTATGCCATCTTCAAACAATGAGTATTTGCCTTCTTCTTTGCCAATTTGGATGCATTTTATTTCTTTTTGTTTGATTGCTGAGGCTAGGGCTTCCAGTACTTTGTTAAATAGTAATGGTGAGAATGGACTTCCTTGTCTTGTTTCTGACCATAGGGAAAAGACTCTCAGTTTTTCCACATTGAGAATGATATTACCTGTGGGTCTTTCGTATATGGCCTTAATGATGGTGAGGTATGTTCCATCTATCCCTACATTATTGAGTTTTTATCAAGAACAGATGCTGTATTTTATCAAGTGCTTTTTCTGCATCTATTGAGAGGATCATGTGGTTCATACCTTTCTTTTATTAATGTGCTGTATCAAGTTGATTGATTTGCGAATATTGAACTAATCCTGCAGTCCCGGAACAAATCACACTCGATCTAAGTGAACAATTCTTTTAATGTATTGGTGGATTCAATTTGCTATTATCTTGTTGAGAATTTTTGCCTCCATGGTCATCAGGGATACTGGCCTGTAATCCTCCTTTTTAGTGGCGTATTTGTCTGGTTTTGGAATCAAGATAATGCTGACTTCATGGAAGAAGTTTAGAAGATTTCCTTCTATTTCTATTTCTTGGAATAGTTTAAGAAGGTTAGGTATTAAGTCTTTTCTAAATGTCCCTTTGAATTCCCCTGTTAAGCCATCTGGCCCTGGACTTTTGTTCATTGGGAAATTTTTTATTATTGATTCAATTTCTTTGCTGGTCATGGGTCTGTTTAAATTTTCTATTTCTTCCTGTTTCACTTTTGTAATTTGTATATTTCTAGGAATTTGTACATTTCTTCCCAATTGCCACACGTCTTGGCATATAATTTTTTATAATATTCTCTTAAATTTGTTTGTATTCCTGTGGTGTTGGTTGTGAGCTTTCTCCTTCATTCACTATTATATTTATTTGGGTCCTTTCTTTTTTCTTTTTTGACTAGGCTGGCTAGGGGTTTACGAGTTTTATTAATTCTATCAAAGAACCAGCTTTTAGTTTTGTTGATTTGTTCTACTATGTTTTTTGTTTGTTTGCTTCTATATCATTCATTTGTGGTCTAATCTTTATTATTTCCCTTCTTCCGCTGACTTAGGCTTTATTTGCTGCTCCTTTTCTAGCTCTTTTAAATGTAAGGTTAGGTTGTGTATTTGAGACTTTTCTTGCTTCTTGAGGCAGGCCTGTATTGCTATATTCTTCCCTCTTAGGACCACCTTTGCTGCATCCCAAAGGTTTTGGACCGTCGTGTTTTCAATTTCAATTGATTCCATGAATTTGTTAATTTCTTCTATTATTTCTTGGTTAACCCATTTATTCTTTAGTAGGATGTTCTCTAACTTCCTTGGATTTGAGGTCCTTCTAAATTTTTTCTTGTTTTGACTTCAATTTTCATAGTAATGTGGTCTGAAAATATGCATGATATAATCTCAATCTTTTTGTAGTTGTTGAGACATGATTTGTGACCAGTTTGTGATCTATTCTGGAGAATGCTCCATGTGCACTTGAAAGAATGTGTATTCTGCTGCTTTAGGATGAATTACTCTGAATATATCTGTTAAGTCCATCTGGTCCAGTTTGTCATTCATAGCAATTGTTTCCTTGTTGATTTTTTGCTTAGATGATCTGTGCATTGATGTAAGTGGGGTGTTAAATTCCCCTACTATTATTGTATTATTATCAATGAGTTTCTTTATATTTATTATTAATAGATTTACATATTTGGGTGCTCTCAAGTTGGGAGCATAAATATTTACAATTGTTAGATCTTCCTGATGGATATAACCCTTAATTATGAAGTAATACCCTTCTTCATCTCTTATTACAATCTTTGGTTTAAAATCTAGTTTGTCTGATATAAGTATGGCTACTCTGGCTTTCTTATGGCATCCATTAGCATGACAGATGGTTCTCCATCCCTCTATTTCAATCTGCATGTGTATTTAGTTCTAAAATGAGCATATTGATGGATCTTGTTTTTATTTTTTTTATTTTTTTTAATCCATTCTGAAACCCCATGTATTTTGATTGGAGCATTTAGTCCATTTGCATTCAGAGTGATTACTGAAAGATATGAATTTCTTGCAGTTGTGTTACCTGTAGTGTTTCTGATGATGTTCTCTGGTCCTTTCTAGCCTTTTTTGTTTTTAGTCTTTTTTTCTCCAAAGTGTCCTGAAGATTTCTTGCAGGGCTGGTTTAGTCTTCATGAATTCCTTCAGTTTTTTGTTTGTCTGGGAAACTATCTCTCCTTCCATTCTGAATGACAGCCTTGCTGGATAAAGAATTCTTGGCTGCATATTTTTCCCATTCATCATGTTAAATATATCCTGCTACTCTCTTCTGACTTGCAAAGTTTCTGTGGACAGATCTGTTGCGATCTTGATCTGTCTTCCTTTGTATGTTAAGGACTTTTTTCCCTTGCTGCTTTCAGGACTCTTTCCTTGTCTGTGTATTTTTTGAATTGGCAATGGTCGACTTTTGTTGAATTTGTTGGGCGTTCTCTGTGCTTCTTGGATTTTGATGTCTGTGTCTTTCTCCAGACTTGGGGAGTTTTCAGCTCTAATTTGTTTGAAAATTTTTCTGCCCCTTTTTCTCTCTCTTCATCTTCTTGGACTCCTATCATATGAATGTTATTATGTTTCAATAATTTTCTGAGTTCTGTATGTCTACCTTCGTGGTCCATTAGCTTTCCTTCCCTCTTCTTTTCAGCTTCATTATTTTCCATCATTTTATCTTCCATATCACTGATTCCCTCCTCTCCTTCATCCATTTTCGTTTTTATGGCATCCATTTTGGTTTTCATCTTGATTATGGCGTTGTAAATTTTGGCCAGACAAGATTTTAGCTCTTTGATCTCTGCAGTAAGGGATTCTCTAGTGTCTTGTATGCTTTTTTCAAGCCCAGCTAGTATCCTTATAACTGTTGTTTTAAATTCTAGTTCAGACATCTTATATCTGTATTGATTAAATCTCTGGCCATGAGTTCTACTTCCTATTATTTCTTTTGAGTTGAATTACTCCAACATCTCATTTTGTCCAGAAAAGAAAAGAAGATAGAAAAAATAACTAAGGAAACAAAACAAAAAAACAAAGGAAAAAACTGCAAAACAAGATCCTGGGTGTGTTTTGTCTGCTTGTTAAAAGAATCCTGATCCTAATATATATATAAAATGGATATAAATAAAACATATAAAATACATAAAAATTTTAAAAATAATAAAAAAACAAGAAAATAAATGAAAAAATGGTAGTAAAAAATAAAGCATAAAAGTAAAAAAGACGCTAGGTCCTATTTCCCCTAGAGCTGAAGCTTTGCAACAGTCTATGATCAGTAGACTTGGAGCAAGCAAGGTGTTTGAGCTGGTCTTCTGTGGGAGGGGCCTGTTGTGCTGATTCTCAGGTGCACTTGCCGTAGAGGAGATGGGCCTCTATGGTACGGGGGGATGGGGCTGGTGTGAATGGCTCCAGCTTCCAGTAGGTAGTCCTGTCTTGTTCCCTGAAGGCTTTCAGTACTGATGGGCAGGATGCACCTGGTGGCGACCTACTCTCTAGTCCTGGAGCTGAAAGTTCTTGTCCCCCACTCTCCAGTGAGCCCTCACAGAACAACAGTCAATTACCTCTCTTTTGTCCCTGGTTTCCATCAGAACCTTGTGTTCCCTTTGCCTGTGCCTGAGGTTTTTTAACTGACATGTGACTGAGTTTCAGAACTCCAAATTTTAGGGACTACCATGGCCTGGACCCACACTCTTCCTCTAGGGAAGGGTCTCACCATGCTTTTGCCATTTGCCAGGCATCTCAGGAAAGAGGTCTCACCACTGCACTGAGATTTGCAGTTTATGGCAAAACAGAGCAGGGAGCCAGCACCCAAGACTCACTGTTCTCAGCAGGCTATCCCTGCTCCTATGCCTGCAAAAAGGGACAGCACGTTGGCACCACCTGTGCTTCTTGTGACCCAGAGGATCCTCAGACCACTCTTTCACTCCTGAGATTCCACCTCACTTGGCCTCATGAGCACCATTAAGCCAGGCACATCCCCCTCATCAGCAGACCTTTCAGTTTAGATTTTGCACTGCACTGCTTGGACTAACCTCCATAAGCGGGGTTCCCCCCCACCCTACCCACAAGTATATCTCCCCCAGGTGAACTCCTTGTACCTCTTACTTTCACTTGCAGTTTTTGTTCTCTCATACCTCTGACTGATTTCTAAGGCATTTAGAATGATCTGATAACTATCTAGCCGTGTCTACTCCTCTGCCATCTTAACACCTCCCCCATAATTTCATCTTCCATATCACTGATCCGTTGATTCAACCATTTACATTGTCATTGCATCCATTCAGTTTTGCATCTCAATTACAGCAAATTGACTAGTTTTTAGTTCTCTTATCTCTGTAGTAAGGTATTCTCTAGTATCTTCTATGCTTTTCTCAAGCCCAGTGAACACCCTTATGATCAGTTTTAAATTGTGATTCACTCTGTACTCAGAAAACTATAGAATACTCATGAAAGAAATTGAGGAAGACACAAAGAAATGGAAAAACGTTCCATGCTCATGGATTGGAAGAACAAATACTGTAAAAATGTCTATGCTACCTAGAGCAATCTACACATTTAATGCAATCCCTATCAAAATAGCATCAACTGTTTTCAAAGAAATGGAACAAATAATCCTAAAATTTGTATGGAACCAGAAAAAAACCCGAATAGCCAGAGGAATGTTGAAAAAGCAAAGCAAAGCTGGAGGCATCACAATTCCAGACTTCCATCTCTATTACAAAGCTGTCATCATCAAGACAGTATGGAACTGGCACAAAAACTGACACATAGATCAATGGAACAGAATAGAGAGCCCAGAAATGGACCCTCAACTCTATGGTCAACTAATCATTGACAAGGCAGTAAGGAATGTCCAATGGAAAAAAGACAGTCTCTTCAACAAATGGTGTTGGGAAAATTGGACAGCCACATGCAGAAGAATGAAACTGGACCATTTCCTTACACCGCACACAAAAATAGACTCAAAATGGATGAAAGACCTCAATGTGAGACAAGAATCCAATAAAATCCTTCAGGAGAATACAAGCAGCAACCTCTTCGACCTCAGCCACAGCAACTTCTTCCTAGAAACATTGCCAAAATCAAGGGAGGCAAGGGCAAAAATGAATTATTGGGACTTCATCAAGACAAAAAGCTTTTGCACAGCAAAAGAAACAGTCAACAGAACCAAAAGACAACCGACAGAATGGGAGAAGATATTTTCAGATGACATATCAGATAAAGGGCTAGTATCCAAAATCTCTAAAGAACTTATCAAACTCAACACCCAAAGAACAAATAATCCAGTCAAGAAATGGTCAGAAGACATGAACAGACATTTCTGCAAAGAAGACATCCAAATGGCCAACAGACATGAAAAAGTGCTCAACATCAGTTGGCATCAGGGAAATCCAAATCAAAACCTCAATGAAATACCACATCACACCAGTCAGAATGGCTAAAATTAAAAAGTCAGGAAACGACAGTTGTTGGCAAGGATGTGGAGAAAGGGGAACTCTCCTACACTGTTGGTGGGAATGCAAGCTGGATCAGCCACTCTGGGAAACAGGATGGAGGTTCCTCAAAAAGTTGAAAATAGAGCTACCTTGTGACCCAGCAATTGCACAACTGGGTATTTACCTCATGGATACAAATGTAGTGATCTGAAGGGGCACGTGCACCCCAATGTTTATAGCATCAATGTCCACAATAGCCGAACTATGGAAAGAGCCTAGCTGTCCATCAACAGATGAGTGGATAAAGAAGATGTGGTATATATATATACAATGGAATATTATGCAGCAATCAAAAAATGAAATCTTGCCATTTCCAATGACCTGGATGGAACTAGAGGGTATTAGGCTAAGCAGAATAAGTCAATCAGAGAAAGACGGGTATCATAGGATCTCACTGATATGAGGAATTTGAGAAACAAGACAGAGGATCATAGGGGAAGGAGGGCAAAATGAAAAAGACAAAACCAGAGAGGGAGAAAAACCATAAGAGACTCTTAATTTTAGGAAGCAAACTGAGGGTTGCTGGAGTGGAGGGGTGTGGGAGGGATGGGGTGGTTGGGTGATGGACACTGGGGAGGGTATGTGCTATGGTTAGCGCTGTGAATTGTCTAAGACTGATGAATCACAGACCTGTACCCCTGAAACAAATAATATATTATATGTTAATAAAAATTTTTTTAAAAAATGAAATAAATTGTGATTCAGTGGGGCCCTTGTGTGGTTCAGTCAGTTAAGTGTCTGCCTTCAGCTCAGGTCATGATCCTGGGGTCCTGTGATGGAGCCCCACATTGGGCTCCCTGCTCAGCTGGGAGTCTGCTTCTTCCTTTTCCTGTGCCCCTCCCCCTCCCTCTTACTCTCTCTCTCAAAATAAATAAATAAAATCTTTAAAAAATAAATATATTGTGATTCAGACATCTTACTTGTATCTGTGCTGATTAAATCACTGGTCATGACTTGTTCCTGTTCTTTGTTTTGGTGTGAATTCCTCCATTTTGTCGTTTTGTCTGGGTCACTGTTCTTTTTGTGTGATTGTTGGAAAGCCTGTTGTAGTCCTGCTCCTGAAAGTAATGGCTATATTAAGAAGAGGTAAAAAAAAAAAAAAAAGAAAGAAAGAAAGAAAGAAAGAAAGAAAGAAAGAAAGAAAGAAAGAAAGAAAAGAAAGAAAGAAAGAAAGAAAGAAAGAAAGAAAGAAAGAAAGAAAGAAAGAAAGAAAGAAAGAAAGAAACTAGATCCTATTTCCCCTAGAGCTGATGCTTTGCAGCACTCTATGATCTTTAGACTTGGTGCAGGCAGGGGGTTTGTGCTGGTCTTCTGAGAGTGGGACCTGCTGTCCTGGTTCTCAGGTGGACTTGCCCTAGTGGAGAGATGCACCCGCAAGTTACAGGGTGGTGGTTCCGGGGAGTGTAAGGGGCTTTGGCCTCCACTGGGAGGTGCTGTTGTGCTCACTTAAGTTGGTCAGTGTTGATGGATGGGAGGCCAAATGGCATCGCCACCTCTGTCATCTCTTGGACAGGGAGTTCACGCTTACCACTCTTCCAAAAGCCATTACAGAAGAGCAAACAATCACATCTCTTGTGTCCTCAGTTTCTGCCAGATCCCTGCCTTCACCCTGCCTGTGTCAGAACTGTCTGCCTGCCAGGCAGCACAGTACCCCTTTGTTTTATCTCGGGCACCTGGCTGGGCTTCAAAATTCCAAATTTTATGGAACTGTGCAGCACAGACTCATGCTGATCCTCTGGTGGAGGGTCTCACTGCTCTGTGTCTGGTGCTGGCTTGTTCAAAAATTGATTGCAAGCCTGGGCAGTAGTTCAGAGTTTATGGTAACATGTGGCACAACCTGGAACCAAGTCTTGTTGCCCTCAGCTATTGTTTTTATTCCTATGGTAAGGAACAAGGCAGCATATTGGTGCCACTAGTTCTTTTGTCCCTGGAGAGGCCACGCTGACACTCCCAAATGCACTTCAACCATAGGAAGTATTTCTCCCTGTGTGACCCAGGGGATCCTCAGACCAAGCCACCTGCTCCTGCGTCTCCACACTCCTTCCCCACAAGAGCACAGCCAATCCCAATAAGCATGACCCTGGCGAAGGCACAGACCTCCAAATGTTCATACTGGGCTCCACTACTTATGAAAAACTTGCATTAGTTAGCCCTTTACCCAGACAATGGTTTTGGGGAAAGATTTTTTTCTTGTGCAATCCCCTGCATGGGCTTTCACTCTTTTATCTCTCTCTCTTTCCCTTTCTCTCTCACTCCTCTCTCTGTGATCAGGGATGCCTCCCTTTTGCAGCCCGTGCCATTCTTTTCTCCCCCAAATCAACACTCTGTAGCTCCTATCTTCCACGATGTGGCTATTTTCTACATGTAGTTGTGCAGTTTTGCTCTCTCAGTCCTCATGTTGATTTCTTGTGTGTTCAAAATGATTTGATATTTATCCAGCTATGTCAAGGGATGAGGCAAGGTTAGGACCCCCCTACTACTCTGCTATTTTAACTCTAACCTCTGCTAGTTATTCTTTTAAATCATGGATTTTTTTTTCTGTGCCTCAGGGCTTTTGGGTCTGTGGTGGGTTAAGGACACTGGTCTCAATGAAGCAGCAGGCCAGCTCTGAATTTTGGACTCTGTTGTGGTGGGCACTTTCAAAGTAGAGGGGAAGTGTAAACTGTGTTGCTAACCAGTCTCTCTCATCCATACAGAGTTAAATCAGTTCCTCAGTCATTTGGTGAATTTCTAGAACAAGATCTTTTATAAACTAACTGGTCTTTTTTTGGCTATTTTTCTGTCCACAAGGACAGGCAAATCTACTCCCAGTTATTCAGTGCTATGATTCTTCACATCAGTTCACAGCTTCATGAGTGATGGTTCATTTCATTGCTGTGTCTCCATCTCTGTAACTTTCTCTTTTGCCAACCTTTCTCTCTTTTCTTGTCTAGAAGTTGTTCAGTCAAATCTCGGTTCCACTTCAGGAGGAGTTGCTCTATAAAAGCTGTAATTTGGATCTCTGTGGAAGAGGGGAAAGAAGGGTATTCCTGCATCACCATCATGGGCCAGAACTTCCTGTAATAATTTTGCGTGTTGACAGATGGTAACTATACTTCCATGGTGAATATTTCATAAGGTATATAATTGTCAAATCATTATATTTCCCACCTTAAAATATTGTAATATTGTATGTCAAATATATTTCATTTAAAAATTAAAAATAAAAGAGAGGAGTTAATATGGTGAAGGAGTAGGGGGACCCTAAATTTGTCTCATTCTTTGAATACAGCTAGATAGTTATCAAATCATTCTGAACACGGGAGAAATGAATCAGAGTTCTGAGAGAACAAATACTGCAAGCCTACAAGTAGAAAAGTGATCAGCATTTGGAAGGTAGGAGGTGGGGAGACTTGAATCTGGTGTGATACAGTTGTGGATACTGTAGCAGGGAGGGAGCCTGCTTAAAGAGGCTACTGCAAAGTATTATAAGCAGTGGAGTACAAAATCAGATTTTCAAAAATTGTTATAGTGGGGGATATGCCTAGATTAAAGGTTCTCAGGTTATGAAGTGGGATGGAATTACAGGTATGATAGTGTGGTCTGAGGATCCCCTGGGTGGCAAGAAGAATGGGTGATGCCTAAGTGCTGCACTGTTCCCAGGCATAGGAACATGGAAGGTGGTTGAGAACAACGAGTCTAAGTGCTGATTTCTGCTCTGTATTGCCATAAATTGTGAACTGCTCCATGCTCCTACCATTGCTTTCCTGGGACAGGTCCAGCAAAAAGCAGAAGGGTAGTGAGACCCTCCTCCAGAGGTATCATGGGGGTCTATGCCTCAGGAGTCTCTAAAATTTGGAGTTTTGAAACTCAGGCACATGCTTATGATGAAAAAAGCTCCGACACAGAGTGAACACAGGGTTAGGTTGGAAACTGGTGACACAAGAGTGATTGATTTCTCTTCTATAGGGGCTCACTGAAGACTGGGGGGGCATGAATTTCCAGCTCCAGGAGTAGTTAGTGGGGAGCCAACATATTCATTCCTCGCATCAGTGTGGAAAGCCTTGATGGAGCAAAAGAGCTGCACCTAATGGAGTCTAGAGCTGCTTACTCCAAGCCCCGCCTCCTTGCAGAGGCACAGAGGACTCCCCTTAAAACATCTTCACTAGGGCAAGTCCTACCCTAGAATCAGCACAACAATCCCCCTCCCAGAAGACCAGCACAAACAACTGGACCCACACCAAGTTTACTGATCATAGAAGGCTGCAAAGCTTCAGCTCTAGGGGAGAATAGTATCTACCCTCCTTTGTACTTTTTATTTATTTATTTATTTTTTTCATTTATTTTCTTATTTTTAATTTTTTCTTTTTTAATTTTTATTTTTATGTATACTTTATATATATATACATTATTTTTTGTTCCCTTTGATTGTATTATATATGTATATATATTTCTTTCCTTCTTTCCTTTTAAATTATTTTTTATTTTTATTTTTTAAATGATTTTATTTATTTATTTATTTGAGAGAGAGAGAGAGAGAGACAGCATTAACAGGGGGAGGGGCAGAGGGAGGAGCAGACTCCCCGATGAGCAGGGAGCCCAATGTAGGGCTTGATTCCAGGGTCCTCGGATCCCAGAGCCAAAGGCAGACAACTAACTGAGCCACCCAGGCTTCCCTCTTTCTTTCTTATTTTGGGATCTAGTTTCTTTTAATAAGCAGACCAATACACACCCAGAATCTAGTTATCTTGTTTTGTGTTCTTGTTCTTGTTATTTTTGTTTTGTTTTGTTTTTCTTTTTCATTCTTCCTTTCTTTTCTGGACATAATGACAAGAAAGAGAAATTCATCCCAAAACAAAGAACAGGAGGTAGTACAAACAGCCAGGGATTAACCAATACAAATATAAGTATGATGTCTGAACTAGAATTTAAAACAATAATTATAAGGACACTAGCTGGGCTTGAAAAAAACATAGAAGACACTAGAGAATCCATCTCTGGAGAGATAGAAGAACTAAAATCTAATCAGGCCAAAATTAAAAATGCTAAAACCAAGATGCAGTTCTAAGTGGAGGACATAAAAATGAGGATGGAGGAAACAGAAGAGCAAATCAGTGACATATAAGGTAAAATTATGGAAAATAATGAAGCTAAAAAGAAGAGGAAAAGAAAACTATTAGATCACGAAGGTAGACTTAGGGAACTCAGTGTTTCCATAAAACAAAATAATATCTGTAACATATGAGTCCAGGAAAAGGAAGAGTGGGAAAGAGGGGCAGAAGGTTTATTTGAACAAATTATAACTCAGAACTTTCCTAATCTGGGGAAAAAACAGGCATTCAAGTCGAAGAGGCACAGAGAACTCCCCTCAAAACAACAAAAACAGGTCAACACCACGACATAGAGTAAAATGTACCAACTACAAAGATAAAGAGAGAATTCTGAAAGCAGCTTGAGAGAAGTCCTTAACTACAAGGGTAGATATATAAGGCTGGCAGTAGACCTGTCCACAGAGTCATGGCAGGCCAGAAAGGACTGGGATGCTATATGGGAAAAATATGCAGCCAAGAATAATTTATCCAGTGAGGCTGTCTTTCTGAATACAAGGAGAAATAGGGAGTTTCCCAGACAAGCAACTAAAGGAGTTGATGAACACTAAACCAGGCCCACAAGATATATTAAGGGGAATCTTTTAGCAGAAACAGAGACCAAATGGAGCAAAGGCTAGAAAGGAACAGAAACAATCTATAGGAACAACAGCTTTACAGGTAATACAATGGCACTAAATTCATATCTTTCAATAATTACTCTGAATGTAAATGGACCAAATACCACAATCAATGACATACGGTATCAAAATGGATTAAAAAAAAAAAGACTGATCATATACTGCTTACAAGAAATTCATTTTAGAGCCTAAGATACCACCAGATTGAAAATGAGGGGGTGGGGAACCATTTATTATGCTAATGGAAGTCAAAAGAAAGCTGGAGTATCTATCCTTATATCAGACAAACTAGATTTTAAACCAAATATTGTAATAAGAGATGAAGAAGGACACTATATAATAATAAAAGGATCTATCCAACAAGAAGATCTAACAATTGTAAATATTTATGCCTCTAACTTGGGAGCAGCCAAATATATAATCCAATTAATAACAAACATAAAGAAACTCATTGATAATAATACAATAATACTAGGGGACTTTAATATCCCACTCACAGCAATTGACAGATCATCGAAGCAGAAGATCAACAAGGAAACAAAGGCTTTGAATGATACACTGGATCAGATATACTTAACAGATATATTCAGACCATTTCCTCCTAAAGCAGCAGAAGACACATTCTTTTTGAGTGCACATGGAATATTCTCTAGAATAGATCACCACCTGGGTCACAAATAATGACCCAACTGCTACAAAAAGACTGAGATCATACCACGCATATTTTCAGACCATGATGCTATGAAACTTGATGTCAAACAAGAAAATTTTTGGAAGGTCCACAAATACATGGAGGTTAAAGCACATCTTACTAAAGAATGAATGGGTCAGTCAGGAAATTGCAGGATAATTAAAAAAAAATAAATGGAAGGAAATGAAAATGAAAAGATGGCAATCCAAAACAGCAGAAAAGGTGATCCTATGAGGGAAGTATATTGCAATACAGACTTCCCTGAAGAAACAAGAAAACTCCCAAATACAGAACCTAACCTTACACCTAATGAAGCTGGAAAAAGTACAGCAAATAAAGCCTAAATCCAGCAGGAGGAGAGA
Source organism: Halichoerus grypus (assembly GCF_964656455.1). Classification (NCBI taxonomy): domain Eukaryota; kingdom Metazoa; phylum Chordata; class Mammalia; order Carnivora; family Phocidae; genus Halichoerus; species Halichoerus grypus. The sequence continues at coordinate 84,030,002 of NC_135727.1, forward strand.
AATAATAAAGATTAGAGCAGAAATCAGTCATATAGAAATTAAAAAAAAAGTAGAACAGATTAATGAAACAAGGAGTTTTTCTTTGAAATAATTAACAAGATTGATAAACCCCTAGCCAGACTTATCAAAAAGAACAGAGACAGGACTTAAATAAGTAAAATTATGAATAAAATAAGAGAGATCACAACCAACATTGCAGAAATACAAACAATTATAAGAGAATATTATGAGCCATTTTATGCCAACAAATTAAGCAATCTGTAAGAAATTGATAAATTCCTAGAAAGATATAAACTGACAAACCCAAGACAGGAAGAAATAGAAAACCAGAACAGATCTATAACCAGCAGAGAAATTGAATCAGTAATCAAAAATCTCCCAATAAACCAGAGTCCAGGCTGCAGGTCTTCTCAGGGGAATTCTACTAAACATTTAAGGAAGAATTAAAACTTATTCTTCTGAAACTGTTCCAAAAAAATAGAAATGGAAGGAAAACTTCCAAACTCATTCTATGAGGCCAGATACCTTGATCCCCAAACCAGACAAAGACCCTAGTAAAAAGGAGAAATACGGACTGATATCCCTGATGAACGTGGATACCAAAATCCTCACCAGGATACTAGCTAGTAGGATCCAACAGTACATTAAAAGGATTATTCAACATGGCCCCATGGGATTTATTCTTGACCTCCAGGGGTGGTTCAACAGCTGCAAATCAATCAACATGATAAGTGACATTAATAAAAGAAAGGATAAGAACCATAAGATTCTCTCAATAGATGCAGAAAAAGCATTTGACATAATACAACATCCCTTCTTGATAAAAACCCTCAACAAAGTAGGGATAGAGGGAACATACCTCAACATCATAAAGGCTATATATGAAAGACCCATAGGTAATATTATCCTTAAAGCAGAAAAATAGAGAGCTTTTCCTGTAAAGTCAGGAATACCACGGGGATGTCCACTCTCTCCACTGTTATTCATCATAGTACTTGAGGTCGTAGCCTCAGCAGACAGCAAAAAAGAAATAAACGACATTCAAATCAGCAAAGAAGAAGTTAAACTTTCAGTCTTTCAGATGACACGATTTTCTATGTAGAAAACCCAAAAAACTCCACCAAAAAATTGCTAGAATGGATACAGGAATTCAGCAAAGTTGCAGGATATAAAATCAATGCACAGAAGACTGTTGCATTTGTATACACCAACAGCGGGTAGCAGAAAGAGAAATCAAGGAATCGATCCCTTTTACAATTGTACCCAAATCCATATGATACCTAGGAAGAAACCTAACCAAAGTGGTAAATGTACTCTGAAACCTTTAGAACACTTATGAAAGAAATTCAGGAAGACACAAAAAGAATGGATAAACATTCCATGCTCATGTATTGGAAGAACAAACATTCTTAAAATGTCTATACTACCCAAGGGAATCTACACATTCCATGCAATCCCTATCAAAATAACACCAGCATTTTTCACAGAGCTGCAGCAAACAATACTAATATGTGTGTGTAACCAGAAAAGACCCCAAATATCAAAAAATTGTTGAAATAGAAAACCAAAGCTGTGGCATCACAATTCCAGACTTCCAGGTGTATTACAAAGCTGTAATCATCAAGACAGTATTGTACTGGCATAAAAACAGACACATAGATCAATGGAACAGAATAGAGAACCCAGAAATGGACCCTCAACTCTATGGTTAACTAATATTTCCAAAGCAAGGAAAGAATATCCAATGGAAAAAAGACATTCTCTTCAACAAATCATGTTGGGAAAATTGGACAGCCACATGCAGAAGAATGAAACTGGACCACTTTCTTACACCATTCCCAAAAATAAACTCAGAATGAATGAAAGACCCAAATATGAGACAGGAATCCATCAAAATCTTAGAGGAGAACACAGACAACAACCTTTTTGAACTTGGCCGCTGCCTTTTCTTGCTAGAGATGTCTCCAGAAGCAAGGGAAACAAAAGCAAAAATAAATTATTGGGACTTCTTCAAGAAGTCCTGTATAGTGAAGGAAACAATCAACAGAACTACAAGGCAACCTATGGAATGGGAGAATATATTTGCAAATGACATATCAGATAAAGGGTTAGTAATCAAAATCTATAAAGAACTTATCAATGTGAACACCGAAAAAACAAACAAACAAAAAATCCATTCAAGAAATGGGCAGAAGACATCAACAGACGTCTGTACAAAGAAGACGTACAAATGACTAACAGACACAAAAAAATGCTCAATATCACTCATCATCAGTGACATACAAATGAAAAGCACAATGAGATATCACCTTACAGGGGTAAGAATGGCTAAAATTAACAAATCAGGAAAAAATAGGTGTTGGCGAGGATGTGGAGAAAGGGCACCCCTCTTACACTGTTGGTGAGAATGTAAGCTGATACAGCCACTCTGAAAAACAGGCTGCCGTGTTCTCCTGAAGGATTTTGATGGATTCCTGTTTCACATTTAGGACTTTCATCCATGTTGAGTCTATTTTTGTGTGTGGTGTAAGGAAATGGTCGTTTCATTCTTCTGCATATTGCTGTCCAATTCTCCCAACACAATTTGCTGAAAAGACTGTCTTTTCCAGTGGAGATTCTTTCCTGCTTTGTCGATGATTAGTTGATCATAGAGTTGAGGGTCCATTTCTGGGCTCTCTGTTCTGTTCCATTGATTTATGTGTCTGTTTTTGTGCCAGTAACATACTTTCTTGATGATTACAGATTTTTGATAGTGCTTGATGTCTGGAATTATGATGCCACCAGCTTTGCTTTTCTTTTTCAATATTCCTCTGGCTACTCAGGGTCTTTTCTGGTTCTGTGCAAATTTTAAATTTGTTCCATTTCTTTGAAAAAAGTTGATGCTATTTTTTTAAATTTTTTATTGTTATGTTAATCACCATACATTACATCATTAGTTTTAGATGTAGTGCTCCATGATTCATTGTTTGTGCATAACACCCAGTGCTCCATGCAGAACGTGCCCTCTTTAATACCCATCACCAGGCTAACCCATCCTCCCACCCCCCTCCCCTCTAGAACCCTCAGTTTGTTTTTCAGAGTCCATCGTCTCTCATGGTTCGTCTCCCCCTTTGATTCCCCCCCTTCATTCTTCCCCTCCTGCTATCTTCTTTTTCCTTTTTTTTTTCTTAACATACATTGCATTATTTGTTTCAGAGGTACAGATCTGAGATTCAACAGTCTTGCACAATTCACAGCGCTTACCAGAGCACATACCCTTCCCAGTGTCTATCACCCAGTCACCCCATTCCTCCCACCCCACCCCCCACTCCAGCAACCCTCAGTTTGTTTCCTGAGATTAAGAATTCCTCATATCAGTGAGGTCATATAATACATGTCTTTCTCTGTTTGACTTATTTCGCTCAGCATAATACCCTCCAGTTCCATCCACGTTGTTGCAAATGGCAAGATCTCATTCCTTTTGATGGCTGCATAATATTCCATTGTATATATATACCACTTCTTCTTTATCCATTCATCTGTCGATGGACATCTTGGCTCTTTCCACAGTTTGGCTATTGTGGACATTGCTGCTATAAACATCGGGGTGCATGTACCCCTTCGGATCCCTACATTTGTATCTTTGGGGTAAATACCCAGTAGTGCAATTGCTGGATCATATGGTAGCTCTATTTTAAAAGTTGATGCTATTTTGATAGGGATTGCATTAAATGTGTAGATTGCTCTAGGTAGCATAGACATTTTTACAGTATTTGTTCTTCCAATCCATGAGCCTGGAACGTTTTTCCATTTCTTTGTGTCTTCCTCTATTTCTTTCAGGAGTATTCTATAGTTTTCTGAGTATAGATTCTTTGCCTCTTTGGTTATATTTGTTCCTAGGTATCTTACGGTTTTGGGTGCAATTGTAAGTGGGATCAACTCCTTAATTTCTCTTTTTTCAGTCTTGTCATTGGTGTATAGAAATGCAACTGATTTCTGCATTGATTTTATATCCTGCCACCTTACTAAATTCCTGTATGAGTTCTAGCAGTTTGGGGGTGGAGTCTTTTGGGTTTTCCACATAAAGTATCATATCATCTGCAAAGAGTGAGAGTTTGACTTTTTCTTTGCCGATTCAGATGCCTTTTATTTCTTTTTGTTGTCTGATTGTTGAGGCTAGGACTTCTAGTACTATGTTAAAAAGCAGTGGTGATAGTGGACATCCCTGCCGTGTTCCTGACCTTAGGGAAAAGCTCTCAGTTTTTCCCACTGAAAATGATATTCGCTGTGGGTTTTTCATCGATGGCTTTTATGATATTGAGGTATGTACCCTCTATCCATACACTCTACAGAGTTTTAATCAAGAAAGGATGCTGTACTTTGTCAAATGCTTTTTCTGCATCTACCGAGAGGATCATGTGGTTCTTGTTCTTTTATTAATGGATTGTATCACATTGATTGATTTGCAGATGTTAAACCAACCTTGTAGCCTAGGATTAAATCCCACCTGGTCATGGTGAATAATCCTTTTAATGTATTGTTGGATCCTACTGGCTAGTATTTTGGTGAGAATTTGTGCATCCATGTTCATCAGGGATATTGGTCTGTAATTCTTTTTGATGGGGTCTTTGTCTGGTTTTGGGATCAAGGTAATGCTGGCCTCAAAAATGAATTTGGAAGTTTTCCTTCCATTTCTATTTTTTGGAACAGTTTCAAAAGAATAGGTATTAATTCTTCTTTAAATCTTTGGCAGAATTCCCCTGGGAAGCCATCTGGCCCTGGGATCTTGTTTCTTGGGAGATTTTTAATTACTGCTTCAATTTCCTTAGTGGTTATGGGTCTCCTCAGGTTTTCTATTTCTTCCTGGTTCAGTTTTGGTAGTTGATACATCTCTAAGAATGCATCCATTTCTTCCTGATTATCTAATTTGCTGGCTCATTATATGTTCTTATACTTGTTTGTATGTCTTGTGATCTCTCCTATTTCATTCATGATTTTATTTATTTGGGTCCTTTCTCTTTTTCTTTTTGATAAGTCTGGCCAGGGGTTTATCAATCTTATTAATTCTTTCAATGAACCAGCTACTAGTTTTGTTGATCTGTTCTATTGTTCTTTTGGTTTCTGTTTCATTGATTTCTGCTCTGATCTTTATTATTTCTCTTGTCCTGCTGGGTTTAGGCCTTATTTGCTGTTCTTTCTCCAGCTCCTTTAGGTGTAGGGATAGGTTGTGTATTTGAGACCTTTCTTGTTTCTTGAGAAAGGCTTGTATTGCTATATCCCTTCCTGTTAGGACTGCCTTTGCTGCATCCCAAAGATTTTGAATAGTTGCGTTTTCATTTTCTTTTGCTTCCATGAATTTTTAAAATTCTTCTTTAATTTCCTGGTGGACCATTCGTTCTTTAGTAGGATGGTCTTTAGCCTCCATGTATTTGAGTTCTTTCTGACTTTCCTCTTGTGATGGAGTTGTAGTTTCAAACCATTGTGGTCTGAAAATATGCAGGGAATGATCCCAAACATTTGGTACCAGTTGAGACCTGATTTGTGACCTAGCAAGTGATCTATTGTGATCTTAGAATGTTATATGGGCACTAGAGAAGAATGTATATTCTGTTGTTTTGGGATGGAATCTTCTGAATATATCTGTGAAGTCCATCTCGTCCAGTGTGTCATTTAAAGCCTTTATTTCCTTGTTGATCTTTTGCTTAGATGGTCTATTTCAGTGAGGGGGGTGTTAAAGTCTCCTACTATTATTGTATTATTTTCGATGTGTTTCTTTGATTTTGTTATTAATTGGCTTATATAATTGTCTGCTCCCATGTTAGGGGCATAGATATTTACAATTGTTAGGTCTTCTTGTTGGATAGACCCTTTAAGTAGGATGTTGTGCCCTTCCTCATCTCTTATTATAGTCTTTTCTTTAAAATCTAATTTGTCTGATATATGGGTTGCCACCCCAGCTTTCTTTTGATGTCCACGAGCGTGGTAAATTGTTTTCCACCTCCTCGTGTTCAATCTGGAGGTGTCTTTGGGTCTAAAATGAGTCTCTTGGGAACAACATATCAATGGGTCTTGTTTTTTTATCCAATCTGATAGCCTGTGTCTTTTGATTGGGGCATTTAGCCCATTTACATTCAGGGTAACTATTCAAAGATATGAAATTAGTGCCATTGTATTGCCTGTAAGGTGACTGTTACTGTATATTGTCTGTGTTCCTTTCTGGTCTATTTTACTTTTAGGCTCTTCCCTTCCTTTCAGGACCCCTCTCAATATTTCTTGTAGGGCTGGTTTGGTGTTTGCAAATTCTTTTAGTTTTTGTTTGTCATGGAATATTTTTATCTCTCTTTCTATTTTCAGTGACAGCCTAGCTGGATATAGTATTCTTGACTGCATATTTTTCTTGTTTAGTGCTCTAAATATATAATGCCAGTCCTTTCTGGACTGTGAGGTCTCTGTGGATAGGTCAGCTGCCAATCTAATGTTTCTACCATTGTAGATTACAGACCTCTTGTCCTGAGCTGCTTTCAGGATTTTCTCTTTGTATCTGAGACTTGTGAGTTTTACTATTAGATGTTGGGGTGTGGACCTATTTTTATTGATGTTGAGGGGGGATCTCTGTGCCTTGTGGATTTTGATGCCTGTTTCCTTCCCCAAATTAGGGAAGTTCTCTGCTATAATTTGCTCCAATATACCTTCTGCCCCCCTCTCTCTTTCTTCTTCTTTTGGGATCCCAATTATTCTAATATTGTTTTGTCTTATGGTATCACTTATTTCTCCAATTCTGCCCTCCTGATCCAGTAGTTGTTTATCTCTCATTTTCTCAGCTTCTTTATTCTCCACCATTTGGTCGTCTATATCATTAATTCTCTCTTCTGCCTCATTAATCCTAGCAGTTAGAGTCCATTTTTTATTGTACCTCATTAATAGCCTTTTTGATTTCAACTTAGTTAGATTTTAGTTCCTTTTTTTCTCCAGAAAGGGATTCTCTAGTATCTTCTATGCTTTTTTTTTTTACAAGCCCAGCTGGTATCTTTATAATGGTCATTCTGAACTCTATTTCTGATATCTTTCTAATGTCTGTATTGATTAGGTCCCTGGCACTCGGTACTGCCTCTTGTTCTTTTTTTGGAGATGCATTTTTCCGTGTTATCACTTTGACCAGAGGAGAATAGATGAATGAGAGAACAAAATGCTAAAAGGATAAAAACAAACCCAGAAAAATATATATTAAAGAAATCAGAAGAGAACCAAAACTTCTAGAAATTGCTCACTTTTCTGTTCAGAGAACAGCGGCTATTCTTTTCTTCCATCTCCTATTGAGTTTGTACGTGTTCTGAATGGTTTGATAACTATCTAGCTGAATTCCTGGGACCAGATGAAATTTCGGACTACTAATCCTCTGCCATCTTGCTCCTCCTGAATTGTTTAAGTTCTTCTTTGATTTCCTCATTGACACAAACATTCTATTTTTTTAAATTTTATTTTATTATGTTAGTCACCATACAATACATCATTTGTTTTTGATGTGGTGATCCACGATTCATTGTATTTGTATAATACCCAGTGCTCCATACAATATGTTCCCTCCTTAATTCCCATTACCAGTCTAATCCATCCTCCATCACCCTCCACTTTGAAACCCTCAGTTTGTGTCCCAGAGTCCATAGTCTCTCATGGTTCATCTCTCCCTCTGATTCCCCCCTCTTCATTTTTGCCTTCTGTCTCTTAATATCTTCCATGCTATTCCTTATATTCCACAAATAAGTGAAACCATATGATAATTGACTTTCTCGGCTTGACTTATTTCACTTAGCATAATCTCCTCCAGTCCCATCCATGTTGATGTAAAAGTTGGGTATTCATCCTTTCTGATGGCTGAGTAATATTCCATTGTATATATGGACCACATCCTCTTTATCCATTCATCTGTTGAAGGGCATCTCGGTTCTTTCCACAGTTTGGCTATTGTGGACATGGCTGCTATGAACATTGGGGTGCATATGGCCCTTCTTTTCACTACATCTGTGTCTTTGGGGTAAACACCCCGTAGTGCAATTGCTGGGTCATAGGGTAGCTCTATTTTTAATTTTTTGAGGCACCTCCACACTTTTCCGAAGTGGCTGTACCAACTTGCATTCCCACCAACAGTGTAAGAGGGTTCCCCTTTCTCCACAACCTCTCCAACATTTGTTGTTTCTTGCCTTGTCCATTTTTGCCATTCTAACTGGTGTAAGTTGGTATCTCAATGTGGTTTTGATTTGAATTTCCCTGATGGTTAATGATGATGAACATTTTTTCATGTGTCTGTTAGGCATTTGTATGTCTTCTTTGGAGAAGTGTCTGTTCATGTCTTCTGCCCATTTTTTGACTTGATTATTTGTTTTTTGGCTGTTGAGTTTGAGTTCTTTATAGATCTTGGATACCAGCCCTTTATCTGTAGTTTCATTTGCAAATATCTTCTCCCATTCTGTGGGCTGCCTCTTTGATTTGTTTTCTGTTTCCTTTGCTGTACAGAAGCTTTTTATCTTGATGAAGCCCCAAAAGTTCATTTTTGCTGTTGTTTCACTAGGTTTTGGACATGTATCTTGAAAGAAGTTGCTGTGGGCAATGTCAAAGAGGTTACTGCCTATGTTCTCCTCTAGGATTTTGATGGATTCCTGTCTCACATTGAGGTCTTTCATCCATTTTGAGTTTATCTTTGTGTATGGTGTCACAGAATGGTGGAGTTTCATTCTTCTATATGTAGCTGTCCATTTCTCCCAGCACCATTTATTGAAGAGACTTTCTTCCATTGCATATTTTTTCCTGCTTTGTCAAAGATTATTTGACCATAGGGTTGAGGGTCCATATCTGGGCTCTCTATTCTGTTTCATTGGACTTTATGTCTGTTTTTGTGTCCGTACCATGCTGTCTTGGTGATCACTGCTTTGTAATGTAGCTTGAAATTGGGCAAGGTGATGCCCCGGCTTTGTTTTTCTTTTTCAACATTTCCTTGGCGATTCAGGGTCTTTTCTGATTCCATACAAATTTTAGGATTGTTTGTTCCTGCACTTTGAAAAAAGTCATGGAATTTTAATTGGGATGGCACTGAAGTTATAGACTGCTCTGGGTAGCATAGACATTTTATCATTGTTTATTCTTCTGATCCATGAGCATGGAATGATATTCCATCAGTTTGTGTATTCTTCAATTTCTTTCATGAGTGTTCTGTAGTGCCTAGAGTATAGATCCTTTACCTCTTTGGTTAGGTTTATTCTGAAGTATCTTATGGTTTTTGGTGCTATTGTAAATGGAATCGTTTCTTTAATTTCTCTTTCTACAGTTGCATTGTTAGTGTATAAGAGAGCAACTGATTTCTGTGCATTGATTTTTATCCTGCCACATTACTGAATTGCTGTATGAGTTCTAGTAATTTGGGGGTGGAGTTTTTTCGGTTTTTCACATAAAGTATCATGTCATCTTCGAAAAGAGAGAGTTTGACTTCTTCTTTGCCAATTTGAATATGTTTTATTTCTTTTTGTTGTCTGATTGCTCTGGCTTGGACCTCTAGTACTATGTTGAACAATAGTGGCGAGAGTGGGCATCCTTGATGTGTTCATGATCTGAAGGGAAAGGCTCCCAGTTTTTCCCCCTTGAGGATGATATTCACTGTGGGTTTTTCATAGATGAATTTTACGAACTTGAGGAATGTTTCCTCTATCCCTATACTTGAAGAGTTTTAATCAGAAAAGGATGCTGTATTTTGTCAAATGCTTTTTCTGCATCAGTTGTGAGAACCATATGATTCTTCTCTCTGCTCTTATTAATGTGTTCTATCACAATGATTGATTTGCAAATGTTGAACCACCCTCGCTTCCCAGGGATAAATCCCACTTGGTTGTGGTGGATGATCCTTTTAATGTATTGTTGAATCCCATTACCTTGGATTTTGGTGAGGATTTTGGAATCTATATTCATTAGGGTTATCAGTCTGAAATCTCATTTTTGATGGGGTCTTTTCTTGGTGTGAGGATCAAGGTAATGCTGGCCTCATAGAATGAGTCCATAAGCTTTCCTTCTGTTTCTATTTTTTGAAACAGATTCAGTAGAATAGGTATTATTTCTTCTTTGAATGTTTGGTAGAATTCCCCAGGGAATTCATCAGGCCCTGGACTCTTGTTTTTTGGGAGGTTTTGGATCACTGCTTCAATCTCATTACTGATTATTGACCTATACAGGTTGTCAATTTCTTCCTGTTTCAGTCTTGGCATCTTATAGGTTTCCACGAAGGCATCCATTTCATCCAGATTGCTCAGCTTATTGGCACATAGTTGTTGATAATAATCTCTAATAATTGTTTCTATTTGGTGTTAGTCATGATCTCTCCCCTTTCATTCATAATTGTATTAATTTGGGTCCTTTCTCTTTCTTTTGGAAAAGTTTCACCACTGGTTTATCGATCTTATTAATTCTTTCAAAGAACCAGCTTCTGGTTTTTTTGATCTGATCTACTGTGTTTCTCGTTTCTGTTTCATTGATCTCTGCTCTAATCTTAATTATTTCTTTCCTAATATGTGGCTTGGACATCCTTTGTTGCTTTCTCTCTAGTTCTTTAAGGTGTAAAGTTGGTGAATTCGGGATTTTTCTCTTTTTTTGTGTGAGGCTTGGATGGCTATGTATTTCCCCCTTAGGACCACTTTGCAGTATCCCATAGGTTTTGGACCGATGTGTTTTTGTTCTCATTGGTTTCCATGAATTGTTTCAGTTCTTCGTTGATTTCCTGGTTTACCCAAACTTTCTTGAGCAGAGTGGTCTTTAGCTTCCAAGTGTTTGAATTTCTTCCAATTTTTTTCTTGTGATTGAATTCCAGTTTTAAAGCATTGTGATCTGAGAATATGCAGGTAATAATCTCAATCTTTTGTTATCAGTTGAGACCTGATTTGTGACCCAGTATGTAGTCTATTCTGGAGAAAGTTCCATGTGCACTCGAGAAGAATGAGTATTCTGTTGTTTTAGGGTGGAATGTTCTGTAAATATCTATGAGGTCCATCAGGTCCAGTGTGACATTCAAAGCTCTTGTTTCTTTGTTGATTTTCTGCTTAGGTGATATGTCTATTGCTGACAGTGGTGTATTGAGGTCTCCTGCAATTAATGTATTATCAATGTAACTCTTTATTTTGGTTAACAGTTGGCTTATGTAGATGGCTTCTCCCATGTTGAGGATGTGGATATTTACAATTGTTAGATCTTCTTGTTGGATAGACCCTTTAAGAATGTTATAGTGTCCTCCTGTGTCTCTAACTACAGTCTTTAGTTTAAAATCTAATTTGTCTGATATAAGAATTGCTACCCCAGGTTTCTTTTGAGGTCCGTGGGCAGGGAAGATGGAACCCAATCCCTTCACTTTCAATCCAGATGTATCTTTAGGTTCAAAATGAGTCTCCTGTAGACAGCATATGTTTGGGTCCTGTCTTTTTATCCAATCTGCAACCCTGTCCATTTAATGGGAGCATTTAGGCAGTTCACATTGAGAGTGATTATTGAAAGATATGAATTAATTGTCATCATGTTTCCTGTGAAGACCTTGTTTTTATAGATTGTCCCTGTAAATTTCTGTTTTATATCACTCTTGGGGTCTTTCTCCTTTTATAGAACCCCCCTTAATATTTCTTGCAGGGCCAGCTTAGTGGTCACATATTCTTTTAATTTCTGCCAGTTTTAGCAGCGATGCTTGTGTAGTGGTATCATGCAAGATTCCCAATTTCTGCCGGTCTTGGAAACTCTGCTTCTCTCCATCCATTCTAAATGACAGCCTTGCTGGATAAAGTATTCTGGGTTGCATGTTCTCGTTTAGTACCCTGAATATGTCTTGCCAGGCCTTTTTGGTTTGCCAGGTCTCTGTGGATAGGTCTGACGTTATTGTGATGTTCCTCCCTCTGTACATAAGGAATCTCTTCCCCCTAACTGCCCTTAAGATGGTTTCCTTGGTTCTAAGATTTGTGAGTTTTACTATTACATGCTGCAGTGTTGGTTTGTTTTCCTTGATCTTGGGAGGGGTCTCTGCTTCTAGGACACAAATGTTTGTTTCATTTCCCAAATTAGGGAAGTTCTCAGCTATGGTTTGCTCAGATACATCTTCTAGTCCCCTCTCTCTCTCCATCCTCTCCGGGATTCCAATAGTTCTGACATTGGAACTCTTCATGGTGTCATTTATTTCTCTGATTCTGTTTTCACGGATTTTGAGTTGTTTTTCCCTGGCCTCTTCTTTTCCCTTTTTATCTTTTAAATGGTCTTCCAGGTCACTAATTTGTCCTTCTGCCTCACTTACCCTAGCCGTTAGATAATCTAGATTAGTTTGGATATCATTGATAGCATTTTTAAGTTCTGCCATTTCAACTTTCATTTCTGCCCTTAGAGACTCTATGTTGCCATTAATCGATTTCTCCATTCTAGCTATTGTCTTCAGAATTGCTACCCTGAATTCCATCTTGACATCTTGGTTATATCTGAATCCATTTGTAAATCTGTGGCATTATTCATAATCTCTGTGTTTTATTTTGGGAGTTCCTCCTCCTAGTCATTCTGTTGATGGGTGGTTGATTAAATCTTAATTATTGACCGGAGCCCGAGTAAGATGCATCTGTTTTATAGGGACCTTAGGGTTGTTGGCCTCTTGTTTTCCCAGCCTGTCTTCTGGGGGAGGGGTCTGCCTTGCTTTTATTCCTGCAACCCTTTTTGGGCATAGTTGCCCTGAGCCCTGTGGCAGGGGATGGGCTCAGTGAATTCTGGTCTTTTGGGGCTTTTGTTTTCTGGCGGCTTTCTCAGGCAGCTTTCTGCATCTCTTCCAAGATTCAGAGCAGAAGAGACCGTTTCCAACCCTCTTCTTCAGATCAGAGAGATCACAGTCTGTTCTTCAGTAAGCTCTCTAGGCCACACTAACTCTGTTTCTGTCTGTGCCGCTATAAATTGAAGCATCCTGGGATGTGCGCCCCTCAGCAACGTTCCCAGTCCTCCCCTCCAGGTGGGGGCACTTCTCTGCTCTTTGTGCTTCTAAAACTGCCAGACACCCCCAGTTCATACACAGGGCCCCGCCGCTCCAGGTTTCCATCCAGGGGCTGCCCTAAAGTCCTTTCCCCACAGCTACTGGTCTGCCAGTCTGTGCCCCATCCCCAGTGTGGGAGGCTATTGCTCACTTACTGTGTAGGATCCCCATGGCCAGTCTCCCTCCTGCTGCCATTTATCCTCCAATATCTTCCCGCAGAATCACAGCTCCCCGCTTCGTACCTCTAAACCAACTGCCTGTGATATTCTGTTTGTAGAGATCCAGATCTATCTTCTTACATCTCAGGCTGATTTTGTGGGTGCTCAGATTGGTCTGGTAGCTATCCACCTCAATTCCAGGGACCAGTTGGAATAGGGTCACCTATTCCTCTGCCATCTTTTCTTCCTCAGATCAGACGCAAACATTCTTAAGCAGGATGGTCTTCATCTTCAAGTGTTTCTATTTCTTCCAAATTTTTTCTTGTGATTGAGTTCCAGTTTCAAAGCATTGTGTTCTGAGTATATGCAGGGAATAATATGAGTCTTTTGGTCCCGGTTGAGACCTGATTTGTGACTCAGTATGTGGTCTATTCTGGAGAAATTTCCATGTGCATTCGAGAAGAATGAGTATTCTGTTGTTTTAGGGTGGAATGTTCTGTATATATCTATGAGGTCCATCTGGTCTAGGTTGTCATTCAACATTCTTGTTTCTCTGTTGATTTTCTGCTTAGATGATCTGTCTATTGTTGAGAATGGAGTGTTAAGGTCTCTTCTTATTAGCGTATTATTATCAATATGTCTCTATTTTGGTTAACAGTTGGCTTATGTAGTTGGCTGCTCCCATGTTGGGGGCATAGACAATTACAATTGTTAGATCTTCTTGTTGAAGAGACCCTTTAAACATGATATAGTGCTCATGGATCAGAAGAATAAACATTGTTAAAATGTCTCTGCTGCACAGAGAAATTTATACTTTCAATGCCATCCCCATCAAAATACAAATGGCATTTTTCAAAGTGCCAGAACAAACAATACTAAAATTTGTACTGAACCAGAAAAGACCCCAAATCACCAAGGAAATGTTGAAAAAGAAAAACAAAGGTGGGCACCACATTGCCTTATTTCAAGCTGTATTACAAATCTGTGATCACCAAGACAGCATGGTACGGGCAATAAAACAGACATATAGATCAGAACAGAATAGAGAGCCCAGATATGGACCCTCAACTCTTTAGTCAACTAATCTTTGACCAATCAGGAAAAAATATCCAATGGAAAGAAGACAGTCTCTTCAATAAATGGTGCTGGGAATATTGTACAGCTATATACAGAAGAATGATACTCGACCATTCCCTTATACCTTACATAAAGATAAACTCTAAATGTATGAAAGACCTCAATGTGAGACACGAATCCATCAGAATCCTAGAGGAGAACATAGGCAGTAACCTTTTCGACATCAGCCACAGGAACTTCTTTCAATCTACATCTCCAATGGCAAGGGAAACCAAAGCAAAAATCAACTTTTGGGACTTCATCAATATAAAAAGGTTCTGCACAACAAAGGAAAAGGTCAACAAAAGAAAGAGACAACCCACGGAATGGGAGAAGATACTTGCATAGACACTACAGATAAAGGGCTGTTATCCAAGATCTATAAAGAAGTTCTCAAACTCAACACCCAAAAAACAAATATTCAAGTCAAAAAATGGGCAGAAGACATGAAAAGACACTTCTGCAAAGAAGACATAGAAATGTGTAACAGACACGTGAAAAAATGTTCAACATCATTAGCCATCACGGAATTTCAAATCAAAACCACATTGAGATACCACCTTACACCAGTTAGAGTGGCAAAAATTGACAAGGCAAGAAACAGCAAATTTTGGAGAAGTTGTAGAGAAAGGAGAGCCCTCTTACACTTTTGGTGTGAATGCAAGTTGCTATAGCCACTTTGGAAAATAGTCTGGAGGTTCCTAGAAAAGTTAAAAATAGAACTACCCTATGACACAACAATTGCACTACTTGGTATTTACCCCAAAGATACAGATATAGTGAAAAGAGCGGCCATATGCACCCCAATGTTCATAGCAGCAGTGTCCATAATATCCAAACTGTGGAAGGAACCTAGATGTCCTTCAACAGACGAATGGATAAAGAAGATGTTGTCCTTATATACAATGGAATATTACTCAGCCATCAGAAAGGATGAATAACCAGCATTTGCATCAACATGGATGGAACTCGAGGAGATTATGCTAAGTGAAATAAGTCAAACAGAGAAAGACAATTATCAAATATCACACATATGTGGAACATAAGGAATAGCATGGAGGACATTAGGAGAAGAAAGGGAAAAATGAAGCAGGGGGGAAATCAGAGGGGAAGATGAACCATGAGAGACTACATACTCCGGGATTCAAACTGAGGGTTTTAGAGGGGAGGGGGTACCCCTTGATGGGTATTAAGGAGCTCACTTTTTGAATGGCGCACTGGGTGTTATATGCAAACAATGAATCATGGAACACTCCATCAAAAACTAATGATGTATTGTATAGTAACTAACAGAACATAATAAAAAAAATCAGTGGGTTCAGCTCTGGGAGAGCCAGAAGTTGGAGGTGAAACTGAGTTCCCACTCTTAAAGTTAACACATATACACACACATACACACGCATGCATGCACACACACACACCAAACAGCCTAATGGAGATATAGCATAGAAACAGCACTTTGAAAAATGCCTGGGGTATACTGGAGGGAGATTTGTTTACTAAACTCAAAGCCTATGGGGGAGGGACAGGGATCCTTGGGAGACTTCACCAGTAGCTGGTGACACCATTTCCCTTCCCTACCTCCCAGCCTAGTCACACAGACACCTGCAGGTACCACCATAGCACTAACACTCTCTAACTAAATTGCTAACCCTGCACCCCACTCCATGTTCTCTTTTATACACACCGCTCTATCAAGGCCTCAGCTTCAGACCCCTCCCACAGCAGACCAGCTCAAACCTTGCTAACAGTGTGGGCCCCATCCCTGCATTCTTTGGCAGACATGCCTATTCCAGCACAGCAAGCTTCAGGCTGCTACAGGTCCCCTCCTACAGTGGAGCAGTGCAAACCTTGCTGACACCAGCACCCAAGTACCATTTTGCCTGAGGATCTTCCCCCTTTAATATGCCCTTGGCCAGACCAATCCAAAGCAGTGCTACATGCTTGGAAGTGTGCAAGCACCCCTGACAAGAACGAGCATCGTTCAAGTGTGACTCTTGCCTTGGGGGAAGGAAAGATAACTACGTTCACCAATCCAAATTGTTGCTCCAGCAGTGGAACAGGTGTAGACATCTGATTTAATTTCAGGACAAACCCACAAATAAAAGTTTCTCAGTGGACAACACAGGGAAAGTGCCCTGCAGTTTGGTGCTGCTGAATCTCTGGCAAACACCTAGTGTTACTCAGCTTACAAACCAAGTGACCCCAGAGTGGACCACTAACATCAGAGGGACAAAACCCTGCCAACTACAGGTAAAGAGAGCAACTGAAGATGACTGGACTGTAGACAAAATTGACTCAGCCAGAAAACATACCACACACTACAAATGTAGGAGACTTTCTTTTTTTTTTTTTAGTAATTTTTTAAAAATTTTATTTTATTATGTTATGTTAATCACCATACATTACATCATTAGTTTTTGATGTAGTGTTCCATGATTCATTGTTTGCGTATAACACCCAGTGCTCCATGCAGAACGTGCCCTGTTTAATACCCATCACCAGGCTAACCCATCCCCCCAGCCCCTCCCCTCTAAAACCCTCAGTTTGTTTCTCAGAGTCCATAGTCTCTCATGGTTCGTCACCCCATCCGATTTCCCCCCTTCATTTTTCCATTCCTACCATCTTCTTCTTTTTTATTTTTTTTAACATATAATGTATTATTTCTTTTAGAGGTACAGGTCTGTGATTCAACAGTCTTACACAATTCACAGCGCTCACCGTAACACATACCCTCCTTGATGTCTATCACCCGCCACCCCATCCCTCCCACTGCCTACCACTCCAGAAACCCTCAGTTTGTTTCCTGAGATTAAGAATTCCTCTTAACAGTGAGGTCATATGATACATGTCTTTCTCTGATTGACTTATTTCGCTGAACATAACACCCTCTTGTTCCAACCACGTCAATGCAAATGGCAAGATTTCATTCCCTTTGATGGCTGCATAATATTCCATTGTATATATATACCACATCTTCTTTATCCATTCATCTGTCGATGGACATCTTGGCTCTTTCCATAGTTCGGCTATTGTGGACATTGCTGCTATAAACATCGGGGTACACGTACCGCTTCGGATCCCTACATTTGTATCTTTGGGGTAAATACCCAGTAGTGTAATTGCTGGGTTGTATGGTAGCTCTAGTTTCAACTTTTTGAGGAACCTCCATACTCTTTTCCAGAGTGGCTGCACCAGCTTGCATTCCCACCAACAGTGTAGGAAGGCTCCCCTTTTTCCGCATCCCTACCAACATCTGTCATTTCCTGACTTGTTAATTTTAGCCATTCTGACTGGTGTGAGGTGGTATCTCATTGAGGTTTTGATTTGGATTTCCCTGATGCTGAGCGATGTTGAGCACTTTTTCATGTGTCTGTTGGCCATTTTGATGTTTTCTTTGGAAAAATGTCTGTTCATGTCTTCTGCCCATTTCTTGATTGGATCATTTGTTCTTTGGGTGTTGAGTTTAAGAAGTTCTTTATAGATTTTGGATACTAGCCCTTTATCTGATATGTCATTCGCAAATATCTTCTCCCATTCTGTCGGTTGTCTTTTGGTTTTGTTGAGTGTTTCCTTTGCTGTGCAAAAGCCTTTTATCTTGATGAAGTCCCAATAGTTCATTTTGGCCCTTGCTTCCCTTGCCTTTGGTGAGGTTTCTAGGAAGAAGTTGCTGCAGCTGAGGTCGAAGAGGTTGTTGCCTGTGTTCTCCTTTAGGATTTTGATGGACTCCTGTCTCACATCGAGGTCTTTCAACCATTTTGAGTCTATTTTTGTGTGTGGTGTAAGGAAATGGTCCAGTTTCATTCTTCTGCATGTGGCTGAACAATTTTCCCAACAGCATTTTTTGAAGAGATTGTCATTTTTCCATTGGACATTCTTTCCTGCTTTGATGAAGATTAGTTGACCATAGAGTTCAGGGTCCAATTCTGGCTTTCTTTTCTGTTCCATTGATCTATGTGTCTGTTTCTATGCCAGTACCATACTGTCTTGATGATTACAGCTTTGTAATAGAGCTTGAAGTCCGTAATTGTGATGCTGCTAGCTTTGCTTTTCTTTTTCAACATTCCTCTGGCTATTTGGGGTCTTTTCTGGTTCCATACAAATTGTAGGATTATTTGTTCCATTTCTTTGAAAAAAGTTGATGCTATTTTGATAGGGATTGCATTGAATGTGTAGATTGCTCTAGGTAGCATTGACATCTTCACAATATTTGTTCTTCCAATCCATGAGCGTGGAACGTTTTTCCATTTCTTGTCTTCCTCTATTTCTTTCAGGAGTATTTTATATTTTTCTGAGTATAGATTCTTTGCCTCTTTGGTTAGATTTATTCCTAGATATCTTATGGTTTTGGGTGCAATTGTAAATGGGATTGACTCCTTAATTTCTCTTTCTTCTGTGTTGTTGGTGGTGTATAGGAATGTCACTGATTTCTGTGCATTGATTTTATATCCTGCCACTTTACTGAATTCCTGTATGAGTTCTAGCAGTTTTGGGGTGGAGTCTTTTGGGTTTTCCACATAAAATATCATATCATCTGCAAAGAGTGAGAGTTTGACTTCTTCTTTGTTGATTTGGATGCCTTTTATTTCTTTTTGTTGTCTGATTGCTGTGGCTAGGACTTCTAATACTATGTTGAATAGCAGTGGTGATAGTGGACATCCCTGCCGTGTTCCTGACCTTACAGGGAAAACTCTCAGTTTTTCCCCATTGAGAATGATATTCGCTGTGGGTTTTTCATAGATGGCTTTTATGATATTGAGGTATGTACCCTCTGTCCGTATACTCTGAAGAGTTTTGATCAAGAAAGGATGCTGTACTTTGTCAAATTCTTTTTCTGCATCTATTGAGAGGATCATATGGTTCTTGTTCTTTCTTTTATTAATGTATTTTATCACATTGATTGATTTGTGGATGTTGAACCAACCTTGCAGCCCAGGAATAAATCCCACTTGGTCGTGGTGAATAATTCTTTTAATGTACTGTTGGATCCTATTGGCTAGTATTTTGGTGAGAATTTTTGTGTCCATGTTCATCAAGGATATTGGTCTGTAATTCTCCTTTCTGATGGGGGTCTTTGTCTGGTTTCGCGATCAAGGTAATGCTGGACTCATAAAATGAGTTTGGAAGTTTTCCTTCCATTTCTAATTTTTGGAACAGTCTTAGAAGAATAGGTATTAATTCTTCTTTAAATGTTTGGTAGAATTCCCCTGGGAACCCGTCTGGCCCTGGGCTTTTGTTTGTTGGGAGATTTTTGATGACTGCTTCAATTTCCTTAGTGGTTATAGGTCTGTTCAGGTTTTCTATTTCTTCCTGGTTCAGTTTTGGTAGTTGATACATCTCTAGGAATGCATCCATTTCCTCCAAGTTATCTAATTTGCTGGCATACAGTTGCTCATAATATGTTCTTATAATTGTTTGTATTTCTTTGGTGTTGGTTGTGATCTCTCCTCTTTCATTCATGATTTTGTTGATTTGGGTCATTATTCTTCCCTTTTTATATTCTGGCCAGGGGTTTATCAATCTTGTTAATTCTTTCAAAGAACAAGTTCCTAGTTTTGATGATCTGTTCTACTGTTCTTTTGGTTTCTATTTCATTGATTTCTGCTCTGATCTTTATTATTTGTCTTCTCCTGCTGGGTTTAGGCTTTATTTGCTGTTCTTTCTCCAGCTCCTTTAGGTGTAGCATAAGGTTGTGTACTTGAGACCTTTCTTGTTTCTTGAGAAAGGCTTGTATTGCTATGTACTTTCCTCTGAGGACTGCCTTTGCTGTATCCCAAAGATTTTGAACAGTTCTGTTTTCATTTTCATTGGTTTCCATCAATTTTTTAAATTGTTCTTTAATTTCCAGGTTGTCCCATTCATTCTTTAGTAGGATGCTCTTTAGCCTCCATGTATTTGAGTTCTTTCCGACTTTCCTCTTGTGACTCAGTTCTAGTTTCAAAGCATTGTGGTCTGAAAATATGCAGGGAATGATCCCAATCTTTTGGTACCAGTTGAGACCTGATTTGTGAACTAGGATGTGATTGATTCTGGAGAATGTTCCATGGGCACTAGAGAAGAATGTGTATTCTGTTGCTCTGGAATGGAATGTTCTGAATATATCTGTGAAGTCTATTTGGTCCAGTGTGTCATTTAAAGTCTTCATATCCTTGTTGATCTTTTGCTTAGATGATCTGTCCATTTCAGTGAGGGAGGTGTTAAAGTCCCCCACTATTATTGTATTGTTGTTGATGTGTTTCTTTGCTTTTGTTATTAGTTCCCTTATATAATTGGCTGTTCCCATGTTAGGGGCATAGATATTTACAATTGTTAGATCTTCTTGTTGGATAGTCCCTTTAAGAAGGATATAGTGTCCTTCCTCATCTCTTATATAGTCTTTGGTTTAAAATCTAATTTGTCTGATATAAGGATTGCCACCCTAGCTTTCTTTTGGTGCCCTTTAGCATGGTAAATGGTTTTCCACTCCCTCACTTTCAATCTGGGGGTGTCTTTGGGTCTAAAATAAGTCTCTTGCAGACAGCATATCAATGGGTCTTGTTTTTTTAATCCAATCTGATACCCTGTGTCTTTTGATTAGGGCATTTAACCCATTTATATTCAGGGTAACTATTGAAAGATATGAATTTAGTGCCACTTTATGCCTGTAAGGTGACAGTTACTGTATATTGTCTGTGTTCCTTTCTGGTCTATGTTACTTTTAGGCTCTGTCTTTGTGTAGAGGACCCTTCTCAATATTTCTTTTAGGGCTGAACTATATTCCTTTAGTTTTTGTTTGTCCTGGAAGCTTTTTATCTCTCCTTCTATTTTCAATGACAGCCTAGCTGGATATAGTATTCTTGGCTGCATACTTTTCTCATTTAGTACTCTGAATATATCATGCCAGTCCTTTCTGGCCTGCCGGGTCTTTATGGATAGGTCTGTTGCCAATCTAATGTTTCTACCATTGTAGGTTACAGATCTCTTCTCCCGAGTTGCTTTCAGGATGTTCTCTTCGTCTCTGAGACTTGTAAGTTTTACTATTAGATGTTGGGGTGTTGTCCTATTTTTTATTGATTTTGAAAGAGGTTTACTGTGCCTTCTGGATTTTGATGCCTGTTTCCTTCCCCAAATTAGGAAAGTTCTCTGTTATAATTTTCTCCAATATACCTTCTGCCCCTCTCTCTCTTTCTTCTTCTCCTGGGATCCCAATTATTCTAATGTTGTTTCATCTTATGGTATCGCTTATCTCTCGAATTCTGCCCTCATGATCCAGTAGTTGTTTATTTCTCTTTTTCTCAGCTTCTTTATTTTCCATCATTTGGTCTTCTATATCACTAATTTCTCTTCTGCCTCATTTATTCTAGCAGTTAGAGCCTCCATTTTTGTTGCACCTCATTAATAACCTGTTTGATTTTGACGTGGTTAGATTTTATTTCTTTTATTTCTCCAGAAAGGGTTTCGCTAATAACTTCCATGTTTTTTTCAAGCCCAGCTAGTAACTTTAAAATCATCATTCTGAACTCTAATTCCGACATCATACTAATGTCCCTATTGATTAGGTCCCTGGCAGTCGGTACTGCCTCTTGTTCTTTTTGTTGAGGTGATTTTTTACATCATGTCATTTTGTCCAGAGGAGAGTAGATGAATGAGAGGTCAAAATGTTAACAGGGTAACAATGTCCCCAGAACATATACACTAAACAAATCAGAAAAGACCTGAAACCAGGGGAAAAGAAAGGGAAAGAAAGAAAAAAGAAAAAAAAAAGATAAAGATAAAGATAAAAAGAAAGAAAAACAAAACAGAATATGATGAAATATGATCAGGCTGGTGCATAGATCAGTGCCACACACTAGATTTTGGGAGTATTTTGGTGTGTGAAAGAAAGTGCCTCCCAAAATTTTAAGGAAAGAAAAACATATATGTACAAAAATAAGGCGTAATATGATGAAGGGATGGAATATGAGTGTAAGGGTGAAAATTATAAAAGATTTTATAGAAGGAATTGATAAGATAAGAAGTTGGTTGAAAAAAGAGAGAAAATGATTTCAAAAAAAGGGGGAGAATGTGATCAGGCAGGGGACTAGAACAAAGCCATACACTAGAGATTTAGGGTATAATTTGATCTGTTAGAAGAAACTGTATCTCAAAATTTTGAAATGAGCACAACTTATTTATATATATATATTTCAAAAATAAGTTTAACTACTATGAAGGGGTAGAATATGACTTTAAAAATGAAAAATAAAAAAGATTTTTAAAAAGGGATTGATAAGATGTTGGTTGAAAAAGGGAAAAAGAAAAATTAAAAAAAAAAAGACAGTTAAAAAAATTAACTTTGAAAGACTAAAGAGTCATGGGAAAAAAAGCCATGAATTCTATGTGCATTATTCCCCTAGCGCTGGAGTTCTGCCATTCTCATTGATCGGTAAACTTGGTCTTGGCTGGCTGTTCTTGCTGATCTTCTGGGGGAGGGCCCTGTTGCCATGGTTCCCAAATGTCTTTGCCGGAGGCAGAGTTGCCCTGCCCTTGCCGGTCTGGGCTAAGTAATCGCTCGGGTTTGCTCTCGGGAGCTATTGTTCCCTGCAAGCTTTCCATACAGCTTTGGAGGACGAGAGTGAAAATGGCCGCCTCCCAATCTCTGCCCCGGAGCAGCCGAGACCTTGGGGCCCCACTCCTCAGTGCACCTCCAGAGAAAAGCAGTCAATCACTCCTGTCTGCCTGGTCTCCAGCTGCACTCCGTGCTCACCTGGCCTGTGACTGAGCATTTTTATCTCTGGCACACGACCCCGTGTGGAGTCTCCAAACCCAGCAGATCCCTGTGGTGCACTCCCACACCACTCCTCTTGGGGGAGGAAGGGGAGTCTCCCAGGATCTGCCACTTGTTGGGTCCCTGCTTGACTGGGAGGTTTTTGATCACTTCTTCAATATCGTTATTGGTTACTGGCCTATTCAGGTTGTCAATTTCTTCCTGTTTCATTCTTGGCAGTTTATAGGTTTCCAGGAAGGCAACCATTTCTTCCAGGTTGCTTAATTTATTGGCATATAGTTGTTGATAATAATTTCTAATTATAGTTTCTATTACCTTGGTGTTAGTCATAATCTCTCCCCTTTCATTCATAAGTTATTAATTTGGGTCCTTTCTCTTTTCTTTTAGGTAAGTCTGGCCAGTGGTTTATCAATCTTATTAAATCTTTCAAAGAACCAGCTTCTAGTTTCATTGATCTGATCTACTGTGTTTCTGGTTTTTCATTCATTGATCTCTGCTCTAATCTTAATTATTTCTTTTCTATGCATGACTTAGGCATCGTTTTTGCTTTTTCTCTAGTTCTTTAAAGTGTAAAGTTAGTTGGTGTATTCGGGATTTTTCTATTTTTTTGAGTGAGGCTTGGATGGCTATGTATTTCCCCCTTAGGACCACCTTTGCAGAATCCCATCAGTTTTGGACAGATGTGTTTTCATTCTCATTGATTTCCATGAATTGTTTAAGTTCTTCCTTGATTTCTTGGTTGACCCAAACATTCTTGAGCAGAGTGGTCTTTGGCTTCCGAGTGTTTGAATTTCTGCCAATCTTTTTCTTGTCATTGATTTCTAGTTTTAAAGCATTATGGTCTGAGAATATGCAGGGAATAATCTCAATCTTTTGGTATCGGTTGAGACCTGGTCTGTGACCCAGTATATGGTCTATTCTGGAGAAAGTTCCATGTGCGCTCGAGAAGACTGAGTATTCTGTTGTTTTAGGGTGGAATGTTCTGTAAATATATATGAGGTCCATCTGGTCCAGTGTGACATTCAAAGCTCTTGTTTCTTTGTTGAATTTCTGCTTAGATGATCTGTCTATTGTTGAGAGTGGAGTATTTAGGTCTCCTACAATTAATGTATTACTGTCAATATGAGTTTATTTTGGTTCACATTTGGCTTATGTAGATGGCTGCTCCCATGTTGTGGGCATAGATATTAAAGGGTGTAGACCCTTTAAGAATGATATAGTGTCCTTCTGTTTCTCTAACTACAGTCTTTAGCTTAAAATCTAATTTGTCTGATATAAGAATTTCTACCCCAGCTTTCTTTGAGTTCCATCAGCATGGAAAATGGATCTCTATCCCTTCACTTTCAGTCTGGATGTATCTTTAGGTTCAAAATCCAGCATATGGGTGGGTCCTGTCTTTTTATCCAATCTGCAACCCTGTCCATTTAATGGGAGCATTTAGGCAGTTCACATTGAGAGTGATTATTGAAAGATATGAATTAATTGTCATCATGTTGCCTGTGAAGACCTTATTTCTATAGATTGTCTCTGTAAATTTCTGTTTTATATCACTCTTGGGGTCTTTCTGCTTTTTTAGAACCCCCCTTAGTATTTTTTGCAGGGCCTGCTTAGTGGTCACATATTATTTCAGTTTCTGCCAGTCTTGGAAGCTCTGCATCTCTCCATCCATTCTAAATGACAGCCTTGCCGGATAAAGTATTCTTGGCTGCATGTACTTCTTGTTAAGTACCCTGAATATGTCTTGCCAGGCCTTTCTGGTTTGCCAGGTCTCTGTGGATAGGTCTGACATTATTCTGATTTTCCTCCCTCTGTATGTAAGTAATCTCTTCCCCCTAACTGCCCTTCAGATGGTTTCCTTGGCTCTAAGATTTGCAAGTTTTACTATTACAGGCGGAGGCGTTGGCCTGTTTTCCTTGTTCTTGGGAGGGGTACTCCCGGCCTCTAGGACACAAATATTTGTTTCATTCCCCAGATTAGGGAAGTTCTTAGCTATGATTTGCTCAAATATATCTTCTAGTTCACTCTCTCTCTCCACCCCCTCAGGGATCCCAATTATTCTGACATTGGAATGCTTCATGGTGTCACTTATGTCTCTGATTCTATTTTCATGGATTTGAGTTGTTTTTCCCTGGCCTCCTCTTCTTCCTTCTTTTCTATGAATTGGTCTTCTAGATCACTAATTCGTTCTTCCACCTCGCTTACCCTAGCTGTTAGATTATCTAGATTAAATTGGATCTCATTGATAGCATTTCTAACATCTGCCATTTCAGCTTAGAGACTCTATGTTGCCATTAATCAATTTCTCCATTCTAGCTATCGTCTTCACAACTGCTACCCTGAATTCCATTTCCAACATCTTGGTTATATCTGAATCCATTTGTAAATCTGTGGCAGAAGTCATATTCTCTGAGTGTTTCCTATTTTGGGTTTCCTCCTCCTAGTCATTTTGTTGAGGGTTGGTCGAGGGAATGTACAGAGTCCAAATTACTGACCACAATCCAAGCAAGATGCACTTGTTTTATAGGGACCTTAGGGGTGTTGGCCTCTTGTTCTCCCAGCCTGTCTTCTGGAGGAGGAGCCTACCATGATGTTACTCAGGCAACCTTATTTGGGCAGAGTTGCCCTGCCCCCTGTGTGTGTGTGGGGGGGATGGGCTCAGTGAAAATCGGTTTTTAGGGGCTTTTGTTCTCTGGAGTCTTTCCCTGGTGGCTTTCTGTGTCTCTTCCGAGAGTCAGAGCAGAAGAGATTTTTTCCAACCCTCTGCCTCAGAAGAGAGAGATCACAGTCTGTTCTTCAGTGAGCTCTCCAAGCCACACTATCTCTGTTTCCGTCTGTGCTGCTATAAACTGCAGCATCCTGTGTTGTGCTCTCCTCAGCAGTGGTCCCAGTCCTCGCCTCCAGGTCAGGGCACATCTCTGCCCTTTGTGCTTTTAAAACCTCTAGCCGGCCCCAGTTTGCACTCATGGCCCTGTAGCTCCAGGTTTCAGCCTGGGGGATTGCCCTAAAGTCCTTTCCCTGTCACTACCTGTCTGCCGTCTTCAAGTCTGTGCCTGGTCCCCAGTGCTGGATGCTTTTGTGCTCCTGTGTTATTTCACCTTCCTGGTGCCAGTGCTTATGGCAGCTCCCACCCCCTTCCGTTTATCTTCCAATATCTGCCCGTGGAATCACGGCTCCCTGCTTTATACCTCCAAACCAACTGCATGCGATATTCTGTTTGTAGAGATCCAGATCTATCTTCTTACATCTCAGGCTGATTTCATGGGTGTTCATAGTGGTCTGGTTGATATCTAGCTCAATTCCGGGGACTGGTTGGAATAGGCTCTCCTACTCCTCTGCCATCTTTTCCTGCTACCCCCAGCTATTATTTCTTCAAATAAATTTTCAGTTCCATTTTCTCTCTCTCCTTTTTCTGGGATCCCTATAATGCAAATGTTATTATGCTTGATGTTATCATTGAGTTCCCTAAGTCTATTCTCATTTTGCACAATTTTTTTCTCATTTTTCAATATTGATTACTTGCCTTTACAGTGTCTTCCAGGTCACTAGTTCATTCCTTATTTCCTCTAGACTGCCATTTATTCCATCAGGTGTATTTTAATTTCATTGATTGTGTTAATCTCTGATTGGTTCTTTTTTAAAATCTCTTTGTTAAGGGTCTAACTGATGTTCTCAATTCCTCCCAAGTCCAGTGAGTACCTTTATGATCATTACTTAAATCGTCTACTGGGCATATTACTTACATCCATTTCTCTTAGGTTGCTTGCTGTGGTTTTGTCCTGTTCTTTTATTTGCAATATATTACTCTGTCTTCTCATTCTGTCTAACTTTCTGTAGTCTGTTACTGTGTTAAGAAATTTCGCTACATCTCCTGGTTTTGATGATAATGGCTTTATGAAGAAGAGGTCCTGGAGTGCCTGTATTACAGTGTTCCCTCTTCCCCAGGACTTGGTGCTTAAGGAAGTGTCCTTTATGTGTGTTGCCTATGTCCTGCTGTTGTGTCCTGGCCACTTTTTCCTTTAGTCCAGTTGTCTGCAGGGTCTCTCTTTGCTTGTTGTGGGCAGTATTTGGTCCCAGCCAGGGTGGGGTGAGTTTTATCAGGATGCATGCTGGTCTGCTTGCTAAATGAACACTTTGGCTGCTACAATACCTGAAGGTCAGAGACGTGGTATTGGCAGGGTTTGTAACAGGGTTTCTTCTGGGGGAGGAAACCCATAGTGTGGGGACTGAGGCAAGTGTGACTGGGAAGGTCAGATCTGCTGAATTATGTGAGGATGGAGCTTAAGTGTAAGGAAATTAGGTAGTGAGTGTGGGTGCTTCACTGTTTCCTGCCAATGGCCATATGTTTATGCTGGAGGTTTATAGTGGGAAATGGAGCCTGTAAGCTCCTTTCTTCCTGGAATGGTCTCCCTGTGATCCCTGTGATCTAGGACATGCTCTGTTATAAGTAAATAACTTTCCCTCTTGTATGCCTGAGACCTTTTTCAAAGTGCTTCTTCTCTGCTGTATCTCCAGGAGCTGTTTGTCATGCTTTCTCTTTAAGGGCAGGGACTCAACTTTTTAACACCCTCCACACTTTCCCAGAACTGAGCACACTGATTTTTGAAATTCTAGCCTTTTGAAAATCCCACTGCTTGTAACTACTCACGAAATTCAGTCCCTCTCAATTTCAAAGCCAAATATTACTGAAATTCATCTTCATTCAGGCTCCCTGTTTTGAGAGTCTGTTTCATGTTCATCTTTGTGCACTGCCTCCCTCCTGACCAGAGAGAAGGATGCTCCATTTCCCCCCCAAAGGTTATTTCTGTCCATCATACATTCATTGATGTAAGCTCTTCTCTACCTTTCATTGTGGAGTTTGTTCTGCTAGTCGTTGGTTCATTTTTTGTGTTATTTGCACTGATGTGAATATTTTCTACTTGTATCCCTGGGCCCAGACAAGCCTATTGTCCTCCTACTCTGCCATCTTCCCAGCCTCTGGCAAAAATAATCACTCTTCTGACTTTGTTGTTTACCAGCTATATTACCTTGGGTGACATTCTTATCTGAGCATCTGTTTTCATGCATTTAATTGGAGGTAATGAAATCTATTACATTGAGTTGTTGTAAGGATTGAATGAGATATTTATATACAATTATTTACATAAGTATTGTTCCATAGTAATACTATATTATTATTATCATTATTATCTCAAACACTTTTAAAACAAAGTTCTTAAGGAAAGTAATAGGTATTGTATTCGCCAAATGTTTTTCTGCTTTAACTGTATATATAGGCATTCTAAACGTGTTTGGCTATGTTGGGATCTTGTTCAGGAAAGATTGAGAACATATGCAAATATTTATACCTGCACTATCTTGTGGAAAAAGAAACAATAAAGACCAGAGCTTAAACTCAGGTTGTCACAGGTTTGGATACTATGAAAGGATGATAGATTCAACATTTCCAGAAAGGAATTTTTTATCTGAATTTTCTTGCTATGTTCTGTCATTTGGGATGGGCTACTCAGTGAACTCTTTGAATAATAATTTACTCAAGCCCTAGTATATCCTTTTCAGGAAAGCCTCACCAAACCTCAGGATGTGATTCTTTCCACATGAATTACATGGATTTGTTATCTCTGAATGTGAGTGAAGTTGCCCAGCATCATCACTGATGAAATCTTGGGCAAGAGACTTTCATAGTCACAGTAAAGCCTCCTTTCTGTACCACCACCATGTCCTGAATCTTTATGGTGCCCAAATTAGATTGCTTCATGATAAAGTGATAGTGATTTAGTAAAATAGCCCTTTCAGTTCTTATGCACAGTCTTCTTTTCCCACCAGACTTGCACTGGGGAGATTTGAGGGATATCTGCTATACTCAGAAGCAAAAGTCTACCCTGAAGACAGTTCCAAGGTCAATTTCTATTGTATCCTTCAAGTATGTTGTCTCCTTCTTCATATCTTGGAATTTTTTTGTCTCCAATAGAATATTTCTTCCACGTTCTCATGCTCAACTGCCTGTCAGTTCTCTTTCAAAAATATAATTCTGTTGCATCATGTAGACTCAGTTTACAAGTCATTCCCAGAGATATTTTAATCTTAATCATGGACACATTTTGAGTTATTTCATAACTCATGTTCCCTAACCAACATACAAAAAATTGACTTAGATTTAAGCTGAGAATCCCAGTATAGACTCAAGCTGAGATTCAAACTCCACAGAGAAAACTAATGGAAGGAAGAGGGTTAGGGTCCGGATATTTTATATTTTTCTGTCCTCTACTCTTTTTTTTTTTTTTAAAGATGGCTCTTTAAATTTACTATCGTATTTGACATTTTTCATTCTGTCCATCAGCCATGGAGTCAGTATTAAACTCTCACTGCACTAGTACTTCTCTTTCTCTCACATTTTACCTTTAAATAAACTCTTTCCAGCCTGTCTTTATCTTTGAACTCATGATTTTCCATGCAAGTATATAAATTGTTGATCCTACTTAAAAAAAATTGCAATTTGCCAAACTAATGCAAAGTGCTTTACTTGCATCATCCCATTTAATCTTTATCATGACCCTCTGATGTAGACATCATTACTACATAATTTTTAGAAAACAGGAAACAAGGACTTAGATTAATTTTTTACTTAAGTTTAGATTACATTGCTAGTGAGTGGTAGAACTGGCATTAAAATCCAGGCAGATCCACCATGTTTGCAGTGATTCTCCACCAGTGGTGGTACTATTCTCCTAAGGACATTTGGGAATGGGGGTTGTTAAAAAATCATGATATATGTTGAAGAAAGTAAAGTAGACTTTATTCAAGGGAAGCAATGCCAATAAGAGTAGGGACCACTGCAATAGAGTCTTGCAGCTGGGGACAGAGATTGGACTCAATTCCGAATACAGCATAAGCAAGTGGGAATTTATAACGAAGAAGCGGGATGGGGTTATGTGAATGAAAAATTACTAAGAGAAAACATCAAGGATAAAAGAGGTTCTGGCTAAAAGAAATTAACAGGATTCTTGCTGAACGAAGGCCAAGGTGATCAGATATCACCTGGGGAATGGTGAAGAATGATGAACCTAATAAGATATTGAGGGTGATTGGATATCAAGCGTGGAGGTTCCAATTAAACTAATTAAGCAGGACTATTGTTGAAACTGAACAATGCAGAGATGATCATGGAAGCCCATAAGTAAGATACATTAAAAAATACTTCAAGTGAGACTCCAATAGGTTTTGGTCAGTGATAGAATCTTTGTCAATACCTTTTTTTTTTTTTTCTTTCAAGAAAAGAAGAGACATTTTTCTTTTCTTTTTTAAATTTAATTTAATTTTATTATGTTATGTTAGTCCCCATACATTTTTATTTTCATTGAACAATATAAGTCAATTTTCTTAGTTAGTCAGCTTTTGTTCAGTAAAGACCAACTGAACCAACTGTTGATAATAGAGGATACTTGTTGGATGCCATGAAAAGTCAGAAATTTAATTAGGGGAGTTTCTATAAAAATAAAATAAAAACAAAAGTAATAGTTGAAAATTCAGATTCTAAGCCCAGAAAACAGCCAGTTGAGAAGATTTCTAGATGTTGGACTAGAAGCATATTTAGAAGGAGGATGAGTTAAATGGTGGAGTAGTAGGGAGACCGTGGGTTGCCTCATCCTTCAAACACAGCTAGATCAACATCAAATCAATTTGAACAACTAGGAAGTCAATCTGAGGATTAAGAAAACAATCCGCACAATTAGAAGGAGAGAATGTGATAGATACGAGGTTCAGAAATGTGAATTCAGGGAGAGAGAGGCCACAGTGCAGCAGAGGGGAAGGAGCCCTTTTCGCGGAGGGAAGTCAGGGACAAAGGGAGAGAGCAGGAGATAGAGCAGGGCATAAGGTTCACACAAGATGCCTCAGTGTGGGGTTCCCCTGGGTCACACTGGGAGAGAATGTTCCCCTTCCTGGAGTACATTTGGAAGAGGGTATATTGCCTCTCCAAGGACAAAAGACCCACTGGGCACCATTGAGCTACCATTCATCAGCAGAGGACAGAGGCACACACAGAGAGTAGATAACCTGGTGGCAGCTTTTTGTTGTGCTTCACCATAGACTCCAGGCACCTGTGAGGCCATGCAACTGCTTTTTTGGGACAGGCATAGCATTTGAGGCTCTCCTTTGGGGGATGTTGGAGTGGGTCCATGCCTTGCAGTGTCTTTTAAGATTTAGAATTTTGAATCCCAGCTGCTAGTCAGAGATAAAACAGGAGAACTGTGGCACCAGATATGCCAATGGCCAAGGCACAGACAGGTTGAGGGCAGGGATCTGACGAAAGCCTGGGACACAGGAGGAGAGACTATTCATTTTTCTGTGAAGGCTTCCTGAACAGTGGCAGCCTCCCTGGGGATGAGAGGATAGGGTGACGCCATCTTCCACCCCTCCCCCCACTCCTACCAGCGCAATCAGACCTCAGAGAGAAACATAGCACCTCCAGTGGAGTCTGGAGTTGCTTACACCAAAGACTGCCCCCACCCTGCAACCTGGCAGGGGCATCTTTACTAGGGCAGCTATGACTGAACCAACACGGCGGGCCTCTCCCTGGGAATACCAACACAGCCCACCCGCAACAGGTACCAAGTCTACTGATCATAGAGTGCTTCAAACTGTCAGCTTCAGTTCTGGTGGAAATAAGGCCAGGCTTTGTTCATTCTTTCTTTCTTTTTAAATATTTTTTAAATTTCATTTTATTATTTTTTTCTTTTTTCTTTGGAATCAGCTTATAGTTCTTTTTTATTATGTTCAGTTAGCCAGCATGTAGTACATCATAAGTTTTTGTTGTAGTGTTTGATGATTCATTAGTTGCATATAACACCCAGTGCTCATCCCAACACGTGCCCTCCATAATACCCATCACCCGGTTACCCCAACCCCCCACCACCCTCCCTTCTGTAACCCTCAGTTTGTTTCCTGGAGTCCAGAATCTCTTATGGTTTGTCTCCCTCTCTGATTTCTTCCCATTCAGTTTTCCCTCCTTTCCCCTGTGGTTCTCCCCACTATTCCTTATGTTCCACATATGAGTGAAACTATATGATAATTGACTTTCTCTGCTTGACTTATTTTACTTAGCATAACCACCTCCAGTCCCATCCATGTTGATGCAAATGGTGGGTATTCATCCTTTCTGATGGCTGAGTAATATTCCATTGTATATATGAACCACATCTTCTTTATCCAGTCATCTGTTGAAGGATATCTTGGCTCCTTCCACCATTTGGTTATTATGGACATTGCTGATATGAACATTGGGGTGCATGTGCCTCTTCTTTTCACTACATCTGTATCTTTGGGATAAATACCTAGTAGTGCAATTGCTGGCTCGTAGGGTAGCTCTATTTTTAATGTCTTGAGGAACCTCCATACTGTTTTCAAGAGTGGCTGCACCAGCTTGCATTCCCACTAAAGTGTAAGAGGGTTCCTCTTTCTCCACAACCTCTCCAACATTTGTCATTTCCTGTCTTGTTAACTTTTGCCATTCTAACTGGTGTAAGGTGGTATCTCATTATGGTTTTGATTTGTATTTCCCTGATGGCAAAGCGAGACTGTCTTTTTATATCATTGATTTCTGCTCTAATTTTTATTATTTTTCTTCTCCACCTAGATATAGACTTTATTTGCTGTTCTTTTTCCAGATCCTTTAAGATTAGGTTGTGTATTTGAGACTTTTCTTGCTTCTTGAGGAAGGCCTGATATATACTTCCCTTATCAGACTGCATTTGCTGTATCCCAAAGGTTTTGGAGTGTCATGTTTTCATTTTATTTGCTTCCATGTATTTTTCTAAATCTTCTTTAATTTCCCGGTTGACCTATCCATTCTTTAGTAAGATGCTCTTTAACGTACATGTATTTGTGGTCCTTCCAAATTTTTTCTTGTGTTTGACTTCAATTTTCATAGCATTATGGTTGGAAAATATGCATGGTATGATCTCAACCTTTTTTTTTTTTTTTTTTTTTAACCAGTTGAGGCCTGATTTGTGACCCAATATGTGACCTATCCTGGAGAATGTTCCATGTTCATTCAAAAATAATGTGTATTTTGTTGCTTTAGGATGAAACGCTTGAATATATCTGTTAAGTCCATGTGGCCCAGTGTGTCATTCAAAGTCTTTGTTTCCTTGTTGATCTTCTCCTTAGATGATCTGTCAATTGCTGTGAGTGGGGTCATAAATTCCCCTAATTATTGTATTATTATCAATGGTTTTAAGTTCTTTTATTGATTGATTTATATATTTGGCTGCTCCCAAGTTGGGGGCATAAATATTTATAATTGTTAGATCTTCTTCTTGGATAGACTCCTTTATTATGATATAGTGTCCTTCTTCATCTTTTATTACAGTCTTTGGTTTAAAATCTAGTTTGATATAAGGATGGCTACTCCAGCTTTTTTTTGATATCCATTAGCATGATACATGCTTCTCCACCCCCTCACGTTCAATCTGGAGATGTCTTTGGCTCTAAAATCAGTCTCTTGTAAGTAGCATATCGATGGGTCTTGTTTTGTTATCCATTCTGATACCCTATGTCTTTCAATTGAAGCATCAAGTCCATTTACATTCAGAATAATTATTAGAAGATATGAATTTAGTGCCACTGGATTACCTGTAAAGTTGTTCCTGTAGATTGTCTCTGTTCCTTTCTGGTCTTTGTTACTTTTAGGCTCTCTCTCCACTCACAGGATCCCCTTTAATATTTCTTGCAGGGCTGTTTTAGTGTTCATAAATTCCTTTAGTTTTTGTTTGTCCTGGAAATGCTTTATGTTTTCTTCTATTCCGAATGACAGCCTTGCTGGATAAAGTATTCTTGGCTCCGTATTTTTTTTCCCCATTTAACACATTGAATGTATCATGCCAGTCCTTTCTGGCCTGCTAGGTCTCTGTGGACAGGTCTGTTGCCAGTCTTATGTCTCTACCCTTGTAGGTTAAGCACTTTTTCTCCTGAACTACTTTCAGAATTCTTTCTTTATCTTTGTATTTTGCACGTTTCGCTACAATATGTCATGGTTTTGACCTATTCTTATTGATCTTGATGGGAGTTCTCTGTGACTCTTGGACTTGAATGCCTGTTTCCTACTCCAGATTAGGGAAGTTCTCACCTATTTGTTCAAATAAACCTTCTGCCCCCTTTTCCTACTCTTCTTCTTCTGGGACTCCTATGATACA
This sequence comes from Halichoerus grypus, assembly GCF_964656455.1. Taxonomy (NCBI): domain Eukaryota; kingdom Metazoa; phylum Chordata; class Mammalia; order Carnivora; family Phocidae; genus Halichoerus; species Halichoerus grypus. Next base: position 84,064,208 of record NC_135727.1, read on the forward strand.
GATATTATTTTGCTTTAGGAATTGCTGAGTTTCCTAAGTCTGCCTTCATGATATAATAGCTTTTTCCCCCTTTTGTTTTGAGCTTCAATATTTCCCATAATTTTTATCTTCTATATCACCTACCCTCTCCTCCACTTCTTCAATCCTCATAGTGATTATATGCAGTCTGTTTTGAATCTCAGTTATAACATGTTTTATTTCAGCATGACTAATTTTTAAGTCTTTTATCTCTGCAGCAAGGGTTTCTCTGGTGTCTTTTATGCTTTTTTTCAAGTCTAGCTGGTAGTCTCATGACTGTTTTCTAAATTCTTGTTCAGATATATTGCTTATATCTGCTTTGAGCAAGTCCCTGGCTGTGATATCTTCCTGACATTTCTTTTGGGGAGAATTCCTCCATCTTGTCATCTTGGCTGTTTCTATCTTTTGCATGTTATGAAAGATTGTTATGTTTCTTGCACCTCAGAGTAATGCTAAATTAAAAAGAGGTCATACAGCGGGGCCTGGCACGTGAGGAAGTGCTTCTGTTGTATGCTGTGTGCACTCTGCTCTTGTGTTTTGGCTGCTCTTTCCCACTGGTCAGTCCTCTGCAGAGTTCCTCCTTGCTTGCTGTAGGGAGTCTTTGGACCTTTATTTAGGTGTGCTTTGATTTGTTTGTTTGAAAAAGCCTGGGAAAAAAAGGAAAGAAAGAAAAAGAGAAAAAGGAAGCCTGCTCCAAAAAGAAAAGAAAAAGAAAGGGAATAAAAAAATAGAAACAGAATAATAATAATAAAAAACTATAAGCTTGATTCCAAGGAAAAAGAAAGAAGAAAAAAGGAAAGAAAAAAAAATTAAAAAAAGTAGCCTGATCCAAAAATAGAGAAAGGGAAATGAAAAAAATATACTAACAAACAAATAAAAAACTATAAGCCTGATTTCAAAGCGTGGGGGAAAAAGAGGAATTAAAAAATATATATATATAGCCTGGTCCTATTTCCATCAGAACTGAAGTGGACGCTTTGAACCACTGTATGATTAGTAGACTTGGTGCCTATATCGTGTTGCCTGTTTTGCTCTTCTGGGGGAGAGGCCTGCTGAGCTGACTCTTAGTCAATCCTACCCTAGTTAAAACAAACAAACAAACAAACAAACAAACAAACAAACAAACACTTGCCAAGCACAGAAGGGCAGGGTTTGATGTAAGTGGTTTCCACCTCCACTGGGGGCCGCTGTGTTGTTTTCTGATGCCCCACCGCATTGGGCGGAGGTGTAAAATGGTGACACCCACTCTCTTGTCCCTGGACAGGGGATCTCACACCCCCCACTGTTCAGGAAGCCCTCATAGAAAAGTGAGGACTGTCAGCGCACCTCTCCTGTGTTTATCTCTGGTGAGGCTGGGATTCAAAACTCTTTAAAGGCACTGGCACCACTTGGATCTGCTCCCTCCTCTGGGTTAGAGGCCTGCTGTGCTCTGGCCAGTGCCCCTTTTTCATGAAAAACAGTCTCCCACCTGCTTAGTGCATGGATTCTGTGCTGTGGCACCAGGAAAAGCAGTGACCTGGTTATCTCCCCTCTGCGTGCATCATAGTCCCTTCTGGAAGAAAAGCTGTTTGCTGGTGCCTGCAGGGTCCTTTGTCCTTGGAGAGTCAATATACCCTCTAACAAATGTACTCCAAGAAGGGGAAAATCTCTCCCTGTGCAACCTTGGTGATCCCTACTCCACTTTGTGTGTGCTCCTTGGCCAGAGCCCTCCTTCTCTCCAGGAATGCACTCTACAACTCCACTCTGGTGAAAGTCGCACAGTTCCAAAAGCTCAGAAATTGAGCTACAGTCATTGTTTGCAAAAAACCTGTGCCACTCAGTTCCCTCAGGCTCCCAGTCTGTAGTCTGAGAGGTTTTCTTCTTGTGTGAACCTAATGCTGCACTCTCTCAACCTCACTCTCCTTCTCTCCCTTTTCTCTTTCTGTGGAAAGGGTTCCCTCCCCGCTGCAGTGTGGCATATTTTCTCTCCCCCAATTCATTTCCATGCACCTTGCACCTATCACCCTGTCTCCCTCCAACCATGGAAATCCTTTTTCCAATCCTCAGATCAATTTCCTAGGTGTTCCAAGTCATCTGGCCTCAACAGAGTGGTGTTTGAGGGAGGAGGAAAGCCCCGGGGATCCCTACTTCTCCACTACCTTCACTACCCACCCCCCCATGGCTTCCACATCTAGACTATTGTAAATAATGTTGCAATAAGCATAGGGTGTATATATCTTTTTGAATTAGTGTTTTCATTTTCTTTGGTTAAATACCCAATAGTAGAAGTATTGGATTATACGGTATTTCTATTTTTATTTTTTGAGGAACCTCCATACTGTTTTCCACAGAAGTTGCAATAATTCATATTCCCACCAACAGATCACAAGGATTCCTTTTTCTCCAAATCTTCACCAACACTTGTTATTGTTTTTTTTTTTTTTTTTTTTAGCCATTCTAACTGGAGTAAGTGATATCTCATTGTGGTTTAGATTTACATTTCCCTGATGATTAATGATGTTGAACAACCTTTCATATGTCTGTTGGCTATCTGTAAGTTTTCTTTAGATAAATGTCTATGCAATTTGCTTGCTATTTTTAGATTGGTTTGTTTGGCTTTTTGGTGTTGAGTTGTATAAGTTCTATATATGTTTTGGATATTAACCTCTTATCAGGTATATCATTTGCAAATATATTCTCTCATTCAGTAGTTTGTCTTTTTCTTTTGTTGATGGTTTCCTTTTCTACATAAAACGTTTTTATTTTGATGTAGTCCCAGTAGTTTATTTTTGCTTTTGTTTTCCTTGCTTCAGGAGACATATCTAAAAAAAAAAAAATGTTGCTAAGTCCAATGGTCAGAGAAATTACTGTCATGCTCTCTTCTGTTTTTATGGCCTCAGGTCTTACATATAGTTATTTAATCAATTTTCAGGTTTTTTTTTTTTTTTTTTTTTAGTATGGTGTTAGAAAGCAGTCATTTCATTCTTTTGCATGTAACTGTCCAGTTTTCCCAAACCATTTATTAAAGTGACTGTCTTTTCCCCATTGAATATTCTTTGTTAGAGATTAATTGACCATATAATCGTGGGAATATTTTTTGGGGGGGCCCTACTCTGTGTCATTGATCTATGTGTCTGTTTTTGTGCCTGAATCATCTTATTTTGATTACTGCGGACTTGTAGTATATTTTGAAATCTGATATTGTGATACTTCCTTGAGATATAATGTCACCTGTTCACCATACCCAGGTGCTCCAGTGGTGTCTCCTATGTTGGCTGTATGTACCCTACAGTTGTGGGTGAGCTTCATTTGCCTTTAATCCAGTCAGCTGCACTGGCACACTTTGCCTATTGTATGTGCACCAAGCAGGGTTTGGTCCTTGTGCTGTTTAGGGGCTTGTCTAAGGCTGCTGTGTGTTTGTCATTGGGTTTTGTCAACAGTCATGCTACCTGACTGCTCTCAGTCCATCTTTTGCAGTTGTGTGCATGTCAAACTGCAGGGCACTCTCCCTGCACTACCCCCTGAAAGGCTTTCATTAGGCAACTGGGCCTACAGTCAGAGCATATTTCTACCCCAAGTCTGAATGCTGGGGCTACAGTCACAGTGATCAGCAGATACTCTGCACTGACAGCTATAAGCTCTGGTTTCTGGACTGTGAACACACTGGTGTGTGGTTATCTCTTCCTCTCTCCAGGGCAGGAGTCACTTTGGTGTGGCACCTAACCATGCCAGCATTGCTTATAAGGCGCTTCAGTGCAGGAGTCACTTTGCAGGGATGCCTGTTGAGTGGAGCAGATTGAATGGTGTGGATTCACAGGGGAACATGGGAGTGGAGCACACGTCACTAGCAAAATTGGTGGGAGAGTGTTTGAATTGGTTCTGGCTATTTATGTTTAGGGTGTTCTCAAGTGTCCAGCAACTTATGTTTGGGAACAGGAATAGAAATGGTGCTCACTGGCACTTTTGTTCTTGTACAAGTCTAAACACTCCTGCCTCTCCAGTACATGTTGTAAGTAAGATTAGTAAATAAATCTATTTTATGTATACCTGAGGCTCTATTAAAACTGCTGCTTCTATGCTGTGTGTCAATCTGGTTGTTATGCTAGCTCTTTAAGGTTGGGATTCAGTTTCTTTTTGCCCTCTGGCTCTCCCAGATCTATGCCCACTGATTTTTTTTTTTTAAGTACCCAGAGTTAAGATCTGCTGATTATAAAAACTCTCAAAGTTAAGCCCCACTAGTTTTCAAAGCCAAATGATATGGAGACTCATCTTCCCAGTTTGAGTTCCCCATGCCTGGAGACCCTCGTTTGAGGTCTGATCCTCTGTTCTCTGTGTCTGTGGCATTCCTCCCATTTACGGTTAGTCTTAGGGGTATGGTTCCTTACTGCATCTCAGGCCTTTTTACACTTCTTGATGTGGTTTTGTCTCTATGAAACTGTGGAAAGTCTATTCTGCCAGTATTCAGGTCATTTTCAGCATTAGTTACACTGATGTGGCTGTTATCTCAGTATGTATGGGACAGTGTGAGTACAAGATCCTCCTACTCTGCAATCATCCTAACCTATGCTCCTAATTAGATAATATAAATAAACATGATTAGAACAGAACTTGGCTGATAATGTCAAGTACTATTATTAATGCTTATTATTTCTTTATATAATTTTAACAAATATTTTATGCATATAATTTTTTCATACATAGTAGGAAATAATACATGATGATGGTACACAAAGTAAGGCATTGGTTTTATAAAAAGGCTGCAGAATACTCCATTATATGGGAGCACTAAGATTTATTTCACCAGTCCCTTCTCAATAGATATTTGTGTTGCTTCCAGTCTTTGTTAACTTTAGTATCAATAACTTCCTTGATGAATATGTTGTTGCCTATATGTTCAGTTCCTATGTCACTGGATAGTGATTTTTTTTCATTTTTTAAGTTTTTGTTTTAATTCCAGTTAGAACATACAGTGTTATATTAGTTTCAGGTGAACAATATAGTAATTCAAAACTTCCATACATCACCCTGTGCTGTTCATGAAAGTGCACTCCTCAAATCCCCATCACTTATTTAACCCATTCCTTCATGACCCTCACCTCTGGTCAACATCATTTGTTCTCTATAATTCACAGTCCACTTCTCTCTCTCTCTCTCCCCTCTGTCACTTTCTTTCTTATTTTTCCCTTATTCCTTTGTTTTGTTTTTTAAATTTCACATGCAAGTGAAATCATATGGTATTTGTCTTTCTCTGACTGACTTATTTCACATAGCATAATACTCTCTAGTTCCATCCATGTTATTGCAAATGGCAAGATTTCATTTGCTCAGTAATATTCCACTGTATATTTATATGCCACATCTTCTTTATTCATTCATCAGTTGATGGAAACTTCAGCTATTGTAGATAATGTTGCTATAAACTATTGTAGATATTGTTGTAGATAATGTTGCTATAAACATCAGTGTACCTGTATCCCACTGAATTAGTAATTCCTAGATATTTCTTAGTGTTTTATCAATTAGTTTATAGTGTGGAACTTGCACACCAGAAGTCAGGGGAAAGCCTATATCAAAATAACAATAATATTAAAAATCCACATGTCATTTTGAAAAATACACAGCCCTTGAATTTATGAGGGTTTGTGGTCTGGAAAGACACTGTAAGTTGAAATGAGGTAAATCACATCTGAGATATTATAGAAAGTGTTTGAATAGAAAAAATTGTGTGCCTAATGTTATGTATCAATGACCATAAGCACATTTTATTTACTATTTAATCAACCGTAAATGATATACTGTGAGTGGTCTAAAGTTTTCTGAAGCATAACATATAAAATTGGAGAAATACTGCAACAAATCATGTAAAATTTTCTTTAATTTAGTTTTATAATGTGACCTGGGAGAATGGGTGTGCAGATCTATAAGGCCTCAATGAAATATCTGGGGAAAGAATCCGACCCATATTTGTCTCATCTGTAAAATATGAATGATGGGTAGGACAAAGTCATTAATAAGATCCCTTCTTGGTGTTAGAATTTCTCGATTTAGTCAGAATGGATGATCTTGGGAGGTAGCAACCTAAAGTATTCATGCAGGGATTGGTTGAATATCTGCCAAGGAAAAGGGGTTCAATATGAAGACAAACTTTAGAAGAGAGTCTGAATTTAAAACTAAGTGATGCAAAGCCCTCCCTGACCCCAGGTAGAGGAAGTATGCCATGTGGAGGTAGATCTGAGGTCCAGGGCCTGGAACAGGTTTTATGTCTCAGAAACTGTTATGAAACAGTCCAATTGGGTAACCAAATGTGTATATTATGTAACCTGAGATAATGGCTAATGAAATGGTTAAGTGTTCATAGCACTTGCAGAACATCAAATGGCTTTTTGCGTCAGTTCTCCCTAAAATCCTTTTATATTTTATTTGAAATACAGGAATTCGTGCTAATAATGCCATGGAATGAACACATTTTTTTTTTCTTCCAACCCCTCACCTCTGTATAACATGGCCCCAGTGTGTGATTTCTCATCATGCAACATGCTCATAACAGTTGCTTTATATAAACAAAAGAATAAACAGTACAGTGAAACCCTTCAAGACACTGTCTCAACAGGCTGCCATTTGAATGAGGTCTGTGATTACAGCACTTTTGATATCTTATCCAAATGAAAGTCTCCCTCTATTTGTTTTCAGAATGGTCCTGGTTTTGCTTGTTCTTATCCTTATCCAACATATTGGAACACTTTTTTCCCTACTCGCATGTCACTGTGTGCTTTGAATATTTGTTCAAATTCAACCTAATAGAGAAGGCAACTGTGCAGCCAAATCTTTATCCTGAAGGAGGAGGAAGAAGAAGAGGAGAAGAAGTAGAAGTAGAGGATCATTTCATACCTTTTGATGGACTTGAGAAGAAGCACCAGCACTGTCTGAAAACTAAACTATAAGAACAAGTAGGATTGGATTTACAAAACTTTTGTTTGGTAAGGGACTCAGCTTATTCACTGAGAATGTGCCCTATATTCAGGACTCACATCCCTATAAATCTTACCAACCAACTAAATTATTATGCCTTTTTCTTTTTTAGGAACTTAAAAAAAATAGTCATTTTAAGACACTACCAGCCACTTTTAAGTACTGATTTAAAAAAAAAAAAAAAAAGGATAAGAATTCTAGAAAATAAGAGAAAAAAATGGAATGAGAAGCAGTGTATGTTTGGTCACAGCCTTGAGTTTGATTCCTGTTTTGTTTTTGTAAAGATATGTCTTATCTCAGAGCAAAAGTTGGGTGGGAGAGTGGTGGGCAACTATGGGTGCTGCACTGGAATTCAACCCATAGGAGGCTGTAAAAACTGGAGACTGGACAGTGGAGAGGTGAAAGTGGATTATGAAGAACACCCATGAGAGACCTTCTATCTTTTCCTACAGTCTCATCAACCTGGTTTAGTGAGCTGCTCCTACTCAATTCCCAAGGCAAGCTGAAGTCAAAGAGGAAAAGATGGTTATGATCTCATTGAGCATGCATGCACATGCACAAAAAAAGACCAGTGCAGCTCTTCTAGTGCGGACTATGCTGCTCACATGGTGTCATGGCGCCTGCGGTGCAGGGATAGGTGGTCAGAGCGAGAAAAGCTACGGTTGCAGTCTGTGCACCGGAAGGGCTTGATGCCTGTGTGCTTGCGAAAATGGCGGGTAAGTTCATCTGAACGAGCAAATTTCCAGGAGCAGCCATCCCAGGTACATTTATAAGGCTTCTCTCCTAAAAAGGGGAATATGACAAAATGAAGGGAGTCAGAGAAGAGATGTTTGGATACTGGAAAGAGAACAGAGTATATAACCCTTTATCAAGGCTTCGGTCAAAACTTGTGGCAATCACTTAGAAGAAATGCTCTCTACCCTTACAGAAATACTAAAGAGAAGCCAAGATGGCAGAGTGGAAACCATGTAGGTGCTGGCTGAAACAGGCCTTTGCTTGACTTCTGGCTCTACTACATACTAGCTGTGTGACCTTAAATAAGTCACTTCTCCCTGGTCCAATCTGTTTTCTCATCTCTAAAGGGGGATAAAAATACCTCAAAGGATGTTTGAAACATTTTTTTTAATCACAATAAGCAATAAAACTTGGATCCAAACCCAGGTTTCTGACACTTTCCACTATACCACATTATAGTAACCATTACCTTTTCTAATAGCTCCTAATAAATACTCAAAAATAAAACCATACACACAGAGAGAATGTGATTCACTAGAATGGGCCTACCACTAAGGCTACAGGCCTTCTGTGTAAGGCCAGACACTCAAGGGTATGGAATGGAGTTAGAAGAAGTTCATCAAACTTTTTGAAATAGCTCTATGCTTGGTATCTTTAGGTCACATTGGGTTTATATATGAAATATGTCTGCTCCAGATAGAAAGCTAAATGAAAAGAAAAGTAATATAAAAAACATTAACACAGTATGACCCCATTATGTTGTATAGATCATACACCACATATGTATGTACTCAGAATAAAGGCAATATCAATATACTTAAGTGCAAATTATGAGAAATGATTAACAGTGAATGAATATATGGAAAGTGAGGATGAGAGTAGTAGGAAAATAACTTCCTTTTTCCCCACCTTTCTGTATTGTTTGAATGTTTTAAAAATCATGCTGTTGTATCTTATAATAAAAATTTTAAAATAGGCACAGGGAGATTGATGGTTGGAAGTTGGTGATGAAGTAGGAGGACCTTAGGTTCACCTTGTCCCATGAATGCAACTAGATAACTATCAAATCATCCTAAATACTCTAGAAATTGACCTGAAGACTGGCAGAACAAAGTCCATAACTAAAGGTAGAGAAGAGGCCACACTGAAGAATGTAAGAAGTGAAAAGAGAGTTTGGGAGAGAAACTGATTGTGGCTGCTGTAGTAGAGAGGGATCCATGGCTATGGAGAAAGGCAAGAGTCAAGCTAACACACAGGGGAACACACAGAGAAAAAAAATCCCCACAGCAGTTGGCTTGGAAAGCAAGAGGGGTTGAATTTCATGAGCTTGCAACCAGCAGGGCTTAAAACCTGGAGTTTTAAATGTCAGTGGGCTTTGATGGGATAGAACCTGGAGGGCACTGGGGCTGCTCCTAGAGAGAGGGCAGGCAAACAACCAATGGACATACAACATGGAAACAGCAACTGGAAGAGTGCTTAGGGCACAGAGTAGGGAGGTTATTCACTCATCTCAGAGCCTATCCCAGAGTGGTAGTGTTTATGGAGAGATCCCTCTGGGAACAAAGGAAGTGGCTGTGCCATTTTTTTCCCCTGCCCCTCAGCATAAGCACAAGACCACCTGTGGGAACCAGCACAGTGCTTACACTCCCTACTTAACCAGCTTGCACCAAGCCCCACCACCCCATGCTCTGGTGGAACCACCCTTCTCAGTCTAGCTTGCCTCAGTCCCAGCACAGTGGACTCCTCCCCCAGAAGACTGCCTCAAAACCCTACTTACATTGTGTCTCCCATCTCATGAGTTTTGCAAAGACTTGGTTCCAGCAGCAGTGGTGACAGGTCTTATTTCACAAACAGTCCAGAGCACAGCTAGTTAAAAAGCACCACATTCAGGCCATGGACCAAACATTCCCCACAACAGGTAAGAGAGCTTCTACAGACAACTGGCCTGAAGGATAAAGTGGCCAGGACAAACAACAGAGCACACACAGCACACAATGGAGACACTCTGGAAAGTGTGAGGACCTGGGGAACAGGGGACACCACAGAAGAGGGCACTACAGTACCTGTTCTTCATAAGGCCATTACCCTCAAGAGCAGGAGGCATAGCTGACTTTCCTAACACAGAGAAACAGACACAGAGACATAGACAAAATGAGAAGATAGAGAAATTTATCCCAAATGAAAGAACAGGAAAAGGCCACAGCCAGAGATCTAAGCAAAACAGGTATAAGCAGCATGCCTGATAGAGAATTTAAAGTAATGATCATAAGGATATTCACTGGGCTTAATAAAAGAGTGGAACACATGAGTGAGACCCATAACACAAAGAACAGAGAGAAGGAATAACACAGCAGAGATAAAAGGCTCAATACATGAAATGAGAAGCACACTTGATGGAATGAACAGCAGGCTGGAAGAAGCAGAGGAACAAAATAGTGACCTAGAATACAGAGTAATGGAAAGTAATCAAGCTGAACAAAAGAGAGCAAAAGGAATTATGCAAAATGAGAATAGACATAGAGAACTTAGTGACTACCTCATTCATATAATAGGAGTTCCCAGAAGAAGAAGAGAAAGAAAGGGGCAGAAAATTTTTTTGAAGAAATAACAGCTGAAAAATTCCCTAATCTGGGGAAGGAAACAGATATCCAGATCAAGGTGGCACAGGGAACTCCCATCAAAATTGATAAAGGCAGACCCACACCAAGACAAATAGTAATTAAATTAGCAAAATTTAGTTATAAAGAAACACTTTTAAAGCAGCGAAACAAAAGAAGACAGTAAGTGTCAAGGGAAAACCCATAAGGCTCGCAGAAGATTTTTCAACAGAATCTTTGCAAGTCAGAAGGCATGATATATTCAAACTGCTGATGGGAAAAATCTGCAGACAAAGACACTATATCCAGGAAGGGACAAGGACACTATATCCAGGAAGGCTATCATTTAGAATAGAAAGAGAGATAAAGAGTTTCCCAGACAAAAACTAAAGAAGTTCCTGACCACTAAACTAACCCTGCAAGAGATATTAAAAGGGATAATTTGAGTGGAAAGGAGAGACCCAAAGTGACAGCCTGAAGGTAAGAAATACAAAAGCAATAACAATGAATATTTTTGTAAAAATGAGCCAACAAACTGACAAAATAAACGGATGTAAAATATGATAACAGGTACCTAAAATGGGGAGGAAAGGAGTGAAAAATGGGTTCAAACTTAAATGACAATCAACTTAATATAGACTACTATATGCAGAAGATGCTATACACAAACCTAATGGTAACCATATATCAAGACCCAATGATAAGTTGGGGAAAGATAGCAGTGGAGTAGGACGACTCTAGGCTCACCTCATCCCATGAACACAACCAGATAACTATTGAATCATCCTAAATATCTAGAAATAGACCTGAAGACTGACTTTTATCGTGGAGAAAAACTCCACAAATAAAGGGAGAGAAGAGGCCACATCAAAGAAGGTAGGAAGTGTGGAGACATGGTTTAGGGGAGAAATGGATCCCAGGGGCTGTGGAGGGGAGGTACCATAGTTTCAGAGAGGGTGAGAGAGAGAGAGGAGCACACAGGGGAACATACAAGAGTGTTTCTCAAAGACACTGTCTTGGAAAAGGAGAGGGGCTGCAATTCATGAGTTCTTGCAATAGTGGAGCTTAAAGCATGGAGTTTTAAAGGACAGCAGGCTTGAATGGTATAGAGCCCAGAAGGCACTGCACTGTTCCAGGAGAGTAGGCAGGCAAATAACCCAGAGAGAGCATGAAAACAGTGATCTGAAGAGTGCCTGAAGCACATGGGGAGGAGATAATTCACTTTTCTTGGAGTATGTCCCTGAGGCAGCATTCTCGGAGACATCTCTGGGAAAAAGGTGTTGGCTGATGCCATTTCCCTCCTTTGCCCCTCAGCATAAACAGAACAACCTGCGGGAAGCAGTGCAGTACCAACACTGGCCGCCTAACTTGCATACACCAGGCCTCACACTCCTACACTTTGGTGGGACAGCCCTTCAGAGTCATGGTTGCCTGAAAGCCAGTGCAGCGAACCCCCACCCACCCAGAACACCTGCACAAACCCCTGCCCACACCATGTTTCCTAACCAGAGATCTCTGCATGGCCTCAGTTCTGGTGGAAGTGGTGACAGGTCTCATTTCATAAGCAGACCAGAGCATACCAAGTTAAAACTCACCAGATTCAGGCCAGGGACCAAACATTTTTCCACAGTAGGCAAGAAGAGCCTGTACAGACAATTGACCTGAAGGATAGAGCAGCCAAAACTCAACAGCAGAATACACGCAACACACACCAGACACTCCTGAAGTGCCAGGCCCTGGGCATTACACGACCTCTACATATTTTGAGAAACAGGAAACATAACTGGCTTTTCTAACACAGGAAAGACAGAAGCATTAGATAAAATGCAAAGACAGAGGAATTTATTTCAAATGAAGGAACAAGTTGAGGCCACAGGCAGAGATCTAGGTGAAACAGATATAAGTAATATGCCTGATGGAGAATTTACAGCAACAATCATAAGGATACACACTGAGCTTGAGAAAAGTATACAAGACATCAGTGAGACCCTCTACCACAGAGATAAAAGATTTAAAGAATCAATCAGAGATGAAATGTGCAATGAAATTAGATATAAACATGATGCAAGGGAGAAAAGACTGGAAGAAGTAGTGGAACGAAATATAAACCTAAAATACAAAGTAATGGAAAGTAATTAAGCTGACCAAAAGAGTGAAGGAAGAATTATGCAACATGGGAATAGACATAGGGAAGTCAGTGACTCCATCAGACATTTGTATTATAAGGAGTTAATTTTTTAAATTTTCTTTTTTTTTCCTTTTTACTATTTTTATAATTTTTCTTTTTCCTTTTTTCAGCCAACACCTTATCAATCCCTTTTTAAAAAATCTTTTTTATTTTTCATTTTTAGAGTCATATTCTATCTCTTCATTGTAGTTAACCTTATTTTTGGTATATATATATATAAGTTGTTCTCTCTTTAAAATTTTGGGATACAGTTTCTTCTAACAGACCAACATATACCCTAAATTGCTAGTGTATGTCTTTGTTCTAGTCTCTTGCTTGATCACATAGTCTCCCATTTTTTTCTTTAATTTCTCTTCTTCCTTTTTTCAACCAACTTATCAATTCCTTTTATAAAAACTTTTGTAATTTTCATCTTTACAGTCATATTCCATCCCTTCATCATATTTACCCTTATTTTTGTACATATACAAGCTTTTCTTTCTTTAAAATATTGGGAGGCAGTTTCTTCTAACAGACCAAAATACACCCAAAATCTAGTGTGTGGCACTGATCTATGCACCAGCCTGATCATATCTGATCACATTCTTTTTTTGTTCTCTTTCTTTTTCTTTTTTCTTTCTTTCCCTTTCTTTTCCCCTGGTTTCAGGTCTCTTCTGATTTGTTCAGTGTATATTTTTCTGGGGTCGTTGTTACCCTGTTAGCATTTTGTTCTCTCATTCATCTATTCTCCTATGGACAAAATGACAAGACAGAAAAAATCACCTCAAAAAAAAGAACAAGAGGCAGTACCAACTGCTAGGGACCTAATCAATACGTACATTAGTAAGATGTCAGAACTAGAGTTCAGAATGACGATTATAAAGATACTAGCTGGGCTTAAAAAAGCATGGAAGATACTAAAGAAACCCTTTCTGGAGAAATAAAAGAACTAAAATCTAACCAAGTTGAAATAAAAAAGGGTATTAATGAGGTGCAATCAAAAATGGAGGCTCTAATTGCTAGGATAAATGAGGGAGAAGAGAGAATTAGTGATATAGAAGACCAAATGATGGAGAATAAAGAAGCTGCAAAAAAGAGAGATAAACAACTACTGGATCACGAGGACAGAATTCGAGAGATAAGTGATACCATAAGACGAAATAATATTATAATAATTGGGATCCCAGAAGAAGAAGAAAGAGAGAGGGGGGCAGAAGGTATATTGGAGCAAATTATAGCACAGAACTTCCCTAATTTCAGGAAAGAAACAGGCATCAAAATCCAGGAGGCACAGAGAACCCCCCTCAAAATCAATAAAAATAGGAAAACACCCTGACATCTAATAGTAAAACTTACGAGTCTCAGAGACAAAGAGAAAATCCTGAAAGCAGCTCGGGACAAGAAGTCTATAACCTACAATGGTAGAAACATTAGATTGACAACAGACCTATCCACAGAGATGTGGCAGGCCAGAAAAGAGTGGCATGATATATTTAGAGCAGTAAATGAGAAAAATATGCAGCGAAGAATATTATATCCAGCTAGGCTGTCATTGAAAATAGAAGGAGAGATAAAAAGCTTCCAGGACAAACAAAAACTAAAAGAATTTGCAAACACAAAACCAGCCTTACAAGACCCCTTAGAGAAAGGGGTCCTCTAAGCAAAGAAAGAACCTAAAAGTAACATAGACCAGAAAGGAACACAGACAATATACAGTAACAGTCAACTTACAGGCAATACAATGGCACTAAATTCATATCTTTCAATAGTTACCCTGAATATAAATGGGCTAAATGCCCCAATCAGAAGACATGGGCTATCAGACTGGATTAAAAAACAAGACCCATCGATACACTGTCTGCAAGAGACTTGTTTTAGACCCAAACACACCTCCAGATTGAAAGTGAGGGGGTGGAAAACCATTTACCATGCTAATGGACACCAAAAGAAAGCTGGGGTAGCAATACTTATATCAGAACAATTAGATTTTAAACCAAAGACTATATAAGAGATGAGGAAGGACACTATATCTTACTTAAAGGGTCTCTCCAACAAGAAGATCTAACAATTGTAAATATCTATGCACCTAACATGGGAGCAGCCAATTATATAAATCAATCAATAACAAAATCAAAGAAACACATCGACAACAATACAATAATAGTGGGGGACTTTAACACCCCCCTCACTGAAATGGACAGATCATCTAAGCAAAAGATCAACAAGGAAATAAAGACTTTAAATGACACACTGGACCAAATGGACTTCACAGATATATTCAGAACATTCCGTCCCAAAGCAACAGAATACACATTCTTCTCTAGTGCCCATGGAACATTCTCCAGAATCGATCACATCCTAGGTCACAAATCAGGTCTCAACTGGTACCAAATGGTTGGGATCATTCCCTGCATATTTTCAGACCACAATGCTTTGAAACTAGAACTGAGTCACAAGAGGAAAGTCGGAAAGAACTCAAATACATGGAGGCCAAAGAGCATCCTGCTAAAGAATGAATGGGACAACCAGGAAATTAAAGAAGAATTTAAAAAATTGATGGAAACCAATGAAAATGAAAACACAACTATTCAAAATCTTTGGGATGCAGCAAAGGCAGTCCTAAGAGAAAAGTATATAGCAATACAAGCTTTTCTCAAGAAACAAGAAAGGTCTCAAATATACAACCTAACCCTACACCTAAAGGAGCTGGAGAAAGAAGAGCAAATAAAGCCTAAACCCAGCAGGAGAAGAGAAATAATAAGGATCAGAGCAGAAATCCATGAAGTAGAAACCAAAAGAACAGTAGAACAGATCAACAAAACTAGCAGCTGCTTCTTTGAAAGAATTAATAAGATTGATAAACCCCTGGCCAGACTTATCAAAAAGAAAAGAGAAAGGAGCCAAATAAATAAAATCATGAATGAAAGAGGAGAGATCACAACCAACATCAAAGATATACAAACAATTATAAGAATATATTATGAGCAACTATATGCCAGCAAATTAGATAATCTGGAAGAAATGGATACATTCCTAGAGATGTATCACCTACCAAAACTGAACCAGGAAGAAATAGAAAACCTGAACAGACCTATAACCACTAAGGAAATTGAAGCAGTCATCAAAAATCTCCCAACAAACAAGAGCCCAGGGCCAGATGGCTTCCCAGGGGAATTCTGTCAAACATTTAAAGAAGAATTAATACCTATTCTTCTGAAACTCTTCCAAAAAATAAAAATGGAAGGGAAACTTCCAAACTCGTTTTATGAGGCCACCATTACCTTGATCCCAAAATCAGACAAAGACCCCATCAAAAAAGGAGAGTTACAGACCAATATCCCTGATGAGCATGGATGCAAAAATTCTCAGCAAAATACTATCCAATAGGATCCAACAGTACATGAAAAGGATTATTCACCACGACCAAGTGGGATTTATTCCTGGGCTGCAAGTTTGGTTCAACATCGGCAAATCAATCAATGTGATACAATACATTAATAAGAGAAAGAACAAGAATCATATGATCCTCTCAATAGATGCAGAAAAAACATTTGACAAAGTTCAGCATCCTTTCTTGATTAAAACTCTTCAGAGTGTAGGCATAGAGAGTACATACATCAATATCATAAAAGCCATCTATGAAAAACCCACAGCGAATATCATTCTCAATGGGGAAAAACTGAGAGCTTTCCCCCTAAGGTCAGGAACACGGCAGGGATGTCCACTATCACCACTGCTATTCAACATAGTACTAGAAGTCCTAGCCACAGCAATCAGACAACAAAAAGAAGTAAAAGGCATCTGAATCGGCAAAGAAGTGAAACTCTCACTCTTTGCAGATGATTTGATACTTTATGTGGAAAACCCAAGACTCTACCCCAAAACTGCTAGAACTCATACAGGAATTCAGTAAAGTGGCAGGAGATAAAATCAATGCATAAATCAGTTGCATTTATATACACCAGTAACAACACAGAAGAAACAGAAATTAAGGAGTTGATCCCATCTACAATTGCACCCCAAACCATAAGATACCTAGGAAAAAAATCTAACCAAAGAGGCAAAGAATCCGTAGTCAGAAAACTATAAAATGCTCATGAAAGAAATTGAGGACGACACAAAGAAATGGAAAAACATTCCATGCTCATGGATTGGAAGAACAAATATTGTGAAAATGTCTATGCTACCTAGAGCAATCTACACATTTAATGCAATCCCTATCAAAATACCATTAACTGTTTTCAAAGAAATGTAACAAATAATTCTAAAATTTATATGGAACCAGAAAAGACCCCAGATAGCCACAGGAATGTTGAAAAAGAAAAGCAAAGCTGGTGGCATCACAATTCTGGACTTCAAGCTCTATTACAAAGGTGTAATCATCAAGACAGTATGGTACTGGCACAAAAACAGACACATAGATCAATGGAACAGAATAGAGAGCCCAGAAATGGACCCTCAACTCTATGGTCAACTAATCTTTGACAAAGCAGTAAAGAATGTCCAATGGAAAAAAGACAGTCTCTTCAACAAATGGTGTTGGGAGAATTGGATAGCCACATGCAGAAGAATGAAACTAGACCATTTCCCTACACCATGCACAAAAATAGACTCAAAATGGGGTTCCTGGGTGGCTCAGTCGTTAAGCTTCTGACTTCGGCTCAGGTCATGATCCCAGGGTCCTGGGATCGAGTCCTGCATCGGGCTCCCTGCTGGGCAGGAATCCTGCTTCTCCCTCTCCCACTCCCCCTGCTTGTGTTCCTGCTCTCACTCTCTCTTTCTCTGTCAAATAAATAAATAAAAAATCTTAAAAAAAATAGACTCAAAATGGATGAAAGACCTAAATGTGAGACAGGAGTCCATCAAAATCCTAAAGGAGAGCACAGGCAGCAACCTCTTTGACCTCAGCCACAGCAACTTCTTCCTAGAACATCACAAAAGGCGACGAAAGCGAGGGCAAAAATGAACTATTGGGACTTCATCAAGATAAAAAGCTTCTGCACAGCAAATGAAATAGTCAAGAAAACCAAAAGACAACCGACAGAATGGGAGAAGATATTTGCAAATGACATATCAGATAAAGGGCTAGTATCCAAAATCTATAAAGAACTTCTTAAACTCAATAGCCAGAGAACATATAATCCAATCAAGAAATGGTCAGAAGACATGAACAGACATTTCTGCAAAGAAGACATCCAAATGTCCAACAGACACATGGAAAAGTGCTCAACATCACTCAGCATCAGGGAAATCCAAATCAAAATCTCAATGAGATACCACCTCACACCAGTCAGAATGGCTAAAATGAACAAGTCAGGAAATGATCGATGTTGGCAAGGATGCGGAGAAAGGGGAACCCTCCTACACTGTTGGTGGGAATGCAAGCTGGTGCAGCCACTCTGGAAAACAGTATGGATGTTCCTCAAAAAGTTGAAAATAGAGCTACCCTATGACCCAGCAATTGCACTCCTGGGTATTTACCCCAAAGATACAAATGTAGTGATCTGAAGGGGTACGTGCACCCCAATGTTTATAGCAGCGATGTCCACAATAGTTAAACTATAGAAAGAACCAAGATGTCCATCAACAGATGAATGGATAAAGAAGATGTGGTATATATATATACAATGGGATATTATGTAGCCATCAAAAAAAAAAAAAAAAACAACCCAGAAATCTTGCCATTTGCAATGACGTGGATGGAATTAGAGGGTATTATGCCACGCGAAATAAGTCAATCAGAGAAAGACATGTATCATGTGATCTCACTGATATGAGGAATTTGTAATCTCAGGAAACAAACAGGGTTGATGGAGTGGTGGCAGGTGGGTGGGATTGGGTGGCTGGGTGATAGACATTGGCGAGGGTATGTGCTATGGTGAGCGCTGTGAATTGTGTAAGATTGATGAATCACAGACATGTACCTCTGAAACAAATAATATATTATATGTCAAAAAAAAAGAGAAGATAGTAGGAATGGAAAAATGAAAGGGGGGAAGTCGCAGGGGGAGAAAAACCATGAGAGACTATGGGCTCTGAGAAACAAACTGAAGGTTCTAGAGAGGAGGGGTGTGGGGGGATGGGTTAGCCTGGTGATGGGTATTAAAGAGGGCACGTATTGAATGGAGCCCTGGGTGTTATACGCAAACAATGAATCATGGAACACTACATCAAAAACTAATGATGTGATGTATGGTGATTAACATTACATTTTAAAATTTAAAAAAAAGAAAGCATCAGAGAAAATATTCAGAAACAATGTCAAAGGAAGTAATAAAATAGCACTAAATACATATCTATCAATAATTACTTTGAACGTCAATGGAATAAATGTTCCAATCAAAGACATAGGATGTCAGAATGAATAAAAAGAACAAGACCCATCTATATGCTGCTTACAAGAGACTCATTTTTGGCCTAAGGACACCTGCAGATTCAAAGTGAGGGGACAGAGAAACATTTTTCTTACAAATGAGGGTCAAAAGAAAGCCAGAGTAGCAACACTTATATCAGACAAATTAGATTTAAAACAAAGCCTGTAACAAGAGACAAAGAAGACAATAAATACAATCAAATAGAGTAAATCAAACAGAAGGTATAAAAGTGGAAATATGTATGTACCCAATATGGGAGCACCCAATATATAAAACAGTTAATGACAAACATAAAAGAACTAATTGACAATAATGCAATAATCGTTTTTATCACCCCTCTTATATCAATGGGCATATCAAATAAACAGAAAATCAATGAGGAATCAATGGCTTTGAATGACACACTGGACCAGGTGGCCTTAACAGATATGTTCAGAACATTTCTTTCTAAAACAGAAGAATACACATTCTTTTGACGCACACAGGGAACATTCTGTGGAATAGATTACACATTAGGTTATACAACAGGCCTCAACAAATACAAAAAGACTGAAATCATACCATGGACCTTTTCCAACCACAACTGTATGAAACTAAAGGTAAGTCATAAAAAAATCTGGAAAGACCGTGAGGTGTCTGGGTATCTCAGTCAGTTAAGCGTCTGCCTTTGGCTCAAGTCATGATCCCAGGGTCCTTGGATCAAGCCCCATGTTGGGATCCCTGCTCAGCAAGGAGTCTGCTCGTCCCTCTTCCTCTGCCCCTTCCCCCCACTCTCTCAAATAAGTAAATAAAATCTTTAAAAAATCTGGAAAGACCAAAACTACAAGAAGGTTACACAACATTCTACTAAAGAATGAATGGGTCAACCAGAAAATAAAAGAAATTTAAAAAATACAGGGAAGCAAATAAAAATGAAAACACAACACTCCCAAAATTGGGGATGTAGCAAAAGTGGTCCAAGAGGGAAATATATAGCAATACATGCCTATCTCAAGAAGAAAAAAAATCTCCAACAACCTAACCCCACACCTAAAAAAAGCCAGAAAAAGAACAACAAAGCTTAAAGGCAGTAGAAGGAACAAAATAATAAAGATTAGAGCAGAAACAATAAAGTTTTAGTTTTTTTGAAGTTTAGTTTTTTAGAAACTAAAAAGAAACCATTAGAAGAGATAAAACAAAGAGGTGGGTCTTTGAAAAAAAATAATGAAATTGATAAACCCTTAGCCATAGTTATCAAAAAGAAAAGGAAAAGGATGCACATAAATAAAATCACAAAATAGAGAAGAGAAATAACAATCTATATCACAGAAATACAAGCCATTATAAGAGAATATTATGAAAAACTACATGCCAACAATTTGGACAACCTGAAAGAAATGGATAAATTTCTAGAAACACATAAACTACCAAAACTGAAACAGGAAGAAATAAAAAACTTGAGCAGCCTAATAACCAGGAAAGAAAATGAATCAGTAATAAAATATATATATATAACTCAGCCATAAAAATAAATGAAATCTTTCCATTTGCAATGACATGGATGGAGCTAGAGAGTATTATGCTAAGCAAAATAAGTCTGTCAGAGAAAGACAAATACCAAATGATTTCATTCATATGTGGAATTTATGAAACAAATGAGTAAAGGGGGGAAAAAGAGAGAGAGGCAAACCAAAAAACAAGACTCTTAATTATAAAGAACAAACTGATGTTACCAGAGGGGAGGTGGGGTTGGGTGAGTAAAAGGTGTAATGGGAGTTAAGGAGTGCCGTTGTTGTGATTAGACCTGTGTGATCTATGTTATTGTTGAATCATTATATTGTGCACCTGAAACTAATATAACACTGAATACTAATCATATTGTAATTTAAAATAAAATAAAATATATATTAAAAATAATTGTGATTACTAGGGGCTGGTGAGTTGTTGATAAGGGGTACAAAGTATGTTTTGCAGGATACATAAGTCTTGGACATCTAATATAAAACAATTTGACTTTATTTAAAAATGTACTGTATACTTGAAGTTTGCTAAGAGGGTAGAACTTAGAGGTGTTCACCTTACTAAAAAATAACTATGAAGTAAGGAATATGTTAATTAGCTTGATTGTGGTGAATATTTCACAATGTGTACATATATCAAATTAATAAATTGCATATATTAAATATATACAATTTTATTTATTAAAGTTTTTATTTAAATTTTACTTAGTTAACATACAGTGTAATGTTAGTCCCAGGTATACAATATAGTGATTCAGCACTTCCATACAACACCTGGTGGTTATCACAAGTGCACTCCTTAATCCCCATCACCTATTTAACCCATCACCCCCCCATGGGCTGGTAACAATCAGTTTGTTCTCTACAGTCAAGAGTGTGTTTCTTTGGGGTGCCTGAGTGGCTCAGTCAGTTAAGCGTCTGCCTTCAGCTCAGGTCATGACCCCAGGGTCCTAGGATCAATCCCTGTGTCGGGCTCTCTGCTCAGCAGGGAGCCTGCTTCTCCCTCTCCCTCTGCCTGTGGCTCCTCCTGCTTGTGCACTCTCTTTCTCTCTCTGTCAAATAAATAAAATCTTTTAAAAAAGAGAGTGTGTTTCTTCATTTGCCTCCCTCTTTTTTCCCTATGTTCATTTGTTTTGTTTCTTAAATTCCATATGAGTGAAATCATGTGGTATTTGTCTTTCTCTGACTTTGCTTAATAACCTCTAGCTCCATCCACATCACAGCAAATGGCAAGATTTCATTCTATTTTAAAGCTGAGTAATATTCCATTGTATATATATACTATATCTTCTTTATCCATTCATCAGCCAATGGACACTTGGGCTGTCTCCATAGTATGGCTATTGTAGACAATGCTGCTATAAACATCACGGTGCATGTATTCATTTGAATTAGTATTTTTGTAGTGTTATTGCTTAGCCATAGGGTAGTTCTATTTTTAATTTCTGAGGAACCTCCATACTGAGATTTTTCTGGAAAACATTCTGTTTCTCCAGAGTGGCTGCACCAGTTTGCATTCCCATCAACAGTGCATGAGTGTTCCTTTTTCTCCACATCCTTGCTAACACCTGTTGTTTTCTGTGTTGTTGATTTTAGCCATTTTGACAGGAGTAAGGTGATGAGTGATGTTGAGCATGTTTTCATGTGTCTGGTGGTCATCTGTATGTCTTCCTTGGAAAAAAGTCTATTCATGTCTTCTGCCCATTTTTTAATTGGATTATTCATTGTTTGGATGATTAGTTTTATAAGTTCTTTATATATATTGGCTACTAAGCCTTTATCAGATATGTCATTTGCAAATATCTTCTCCCATTCCACAGGTTGCCTTCTGTTTTGTTGATTGTTTCCTTCATTGTGCAGAAGCTTTTGATTTTTATGTAGTTCTGACAGTTTATATTTGCTTTTGTTTCCTTGTGTTAGAAGACATATCTAGAAAGAAGTTCCATTGGCCAATGTCAAAGAAGTTACTCTCTGTGCTCTCCTCTAGGATTTTTATGGTTTCAGGCTTCACATTTTGGTCTTTCATCCATTTTGAATTTATTTTTTGTGGTGTAAGAAAGTGGTCCACTTTTATTCTTTTCCATATTGTTGTCCACTTTTCCCAACACCATTTGTTGAAAAAACATTCTTTCCCCATTGATATTCTTTCCTGCCGTGTTGAAGATTAATTGACCACATATTTGTGTGTTCATTTCTTGTTTTCTTTCTTTCTTTCTTCCTTCTTTTTCTTTCTTTTCTTTCTTTCTTTCTTTCTTTCTTTCTTTCTTTCTTTCTTTCTTTCTTTCTTTCTTTCTTTCTTTCTTTCTCTTTCTAATATTTTATTTATTTATTTGACGAGAGAGACACAGCGAGAGAGGGAACACAAGCAGGGGGAGTGGGAGAGGGAGAAGCAGGCTTCCCGCTGAGCAGGAAGCCTGACACGGGGCTCGATCCCAGGACCATGGGACCATGACCTGAGCCGAAGGCAGACGCTTAACGACTGAGCCACCCAGGCACCCCTCTTTCTTTCCTTTTCATTCTGGTTTTTCTATTCTGTTTCGTTGATCTACATGTCTATTTTTGTGCCAGTACTGTAATGTTTTGATTACTAATGCTTTGTAACATTGCTTGAAGTAAACAATTGTGATGCCTCCACCTTTTTTTTTTTTTTCAAGGTTACTTTGGCCATTCAGGGTCTTGTGTGGTTCCATACAAATTTTAGGAATGTTTATTCTAACTCTGTGAAAAATGCTGTTGGTATTTTGATAATGAATTACATTAAATGTGTAGATTTCCTTGGGCAATATAGACATTTTAACAATATTTGTTCTTCCGGGCGCCTGGGTGGCTCGGTTGGTTAAGTGACTGCCTTCAGCTCAGGTCATGATCCTGGAGTCCAAGGATCAAGTCCCGCATCAGACTCCCCGCTGAGTGGTCTCCCTCTGACCCTCCCCCGTCATGCTCCCTCTGTCTCTTTCTTTCTCTCTCAAATAAATAAATAAAATCTTTAAAAAAAAAAACAATATTTGTTCTTCTAATCCATGACCATGGAATGTCTTTTCATTTCTTTTTGTCATCTTTAATTTCTTTCATGAGTGTTTATAGTTTTCACAGTACAGGTCTTTCACCTCTTTGGTTACATTTATTCTTATGTATTTTATTGGTTTTGGTGCAATTGTAAATGGATTGTTTTGTTAATTTTCTGTTGCTTCATTATTGGTGTATAGAAAGGCAACAGTTTCTCTACATTGATTTTATCCTGTGACTTTGCCCAATTCCTTTATCAGTTCTAACAGCTACTTTTTGGTGGAGACTTTCAGGTTTTCTACATAGAGTATCACATTTATCTGCAAATAAGGAAAGTTTTACTTCCCCCTTGCTGATCTGGATGCTTTTTATTTCTTTTCATTGTCTGATTCCTGTGGCTAGGCCTTACAGTATTATGTTAAATAACAGTGGTGTTAGTGGACGTTCATGTGTTCTTCCTGACAGTAGAGGAAAACCTCTCAGTTTTTCCCCATTTAGGATGATATTAGCTGTGGGTATTTTGTATATTGTCTTTATTATGTTGAGGTATGCTCCCTCTAACCCTACTTTGTTGAGGGCTTTTATCATGAATGGATGTTGTACTTTGTCAAATGGTTTTTCTGCACCTATTGAAATAATCATATAGATCTTATCTTTTCTTTTATTAATGTGGTATGTCATGTTGATTGATTTGTGAATATGAACCACGATTTTAAGCCAGGAATAAATCCCACTTGACTGTGGTGAATGAATTTTTTAATGTAATGTTGGATTCGGTTTGCTAGTATTTTATTGAGAATTTTTGCATCTGTGTTCATCATGTATATTGGCCTGTACTTCCTTTTGTTTGTTTGTTTGTTTTTTATTGGTGTCTTTATCTGGTTTTGGTAACAAGGTAATGCAGGCCTCATAGAATGAATTTGGAAGTTTTCCATCCTTTTCTATTTTTTTGAATAGTTTGAGAAGAATAGGTATTAACTCTTCTTAAATGTCTTGTAGAAGTCGCTTGTGTAGCCATCTTGTCTTGGAGTTTTGTTTGTTGGCAGTTTT
The DNA here is from genome assembly GCF_964656455.1 of Halichoerus grypus. Classification (NCBI taxonomy): domain Eukaryota; kingdom Metazoa; phylum Chordata; class Mammalia; order Carnivora; family Phocidae; genus Halichoerus; species Halichoerus grypus. Next base: position 84,088,602 of record NC_135727.1, read on the forward strand.
TCAATTATTGATTCAACTTTTATCCTGGTTATTGCTCTGTTCAAGTTGTCATTTCTTAATTTTCAGTTTTGGTAGTTTGTATGACCTTAAGATCTTATCCATTTCTTCCAGGTTGTCCAATTTGGGGGCTTATTGTTTTTCATAATATTCTCTTATAATAGTTTGTATTTCTGTGGTGTTGGTTGTTATTTCTCCTCTTTTTTATTTGGGTCCTTTCACTTTTTGATGGGTCTGGCTAGAGGTTTATCAATTTCATTAATTTTTCAAAGAACCAGCTCTTTGTTTCATTGATCTGTTTTATTAATATCTGCTCTAATCTTTATTTCCTTCCTTCTGCTGGCTTTGGCTTTGTTTTTCTTATCCTAGCTTCTTTAGGTGTAAGGTTGAGTTGTTTATTTGAGATTTTCTTGCTTCTTGAGATAGACCTATATCACTATATACTTACCCTTTACAACTGCTTTTGCTGCATCTCAAAGGTTTTGGACCATTGTTTTCATTTTCATTTGTTTCTATGTATTTTTAAATTTCTTCTGTGATTTTTCTGGTTGATTCACTCATTGTTTAGTAGCATATTGTTTAATCTCCATGTATTTATGTTCTCTCCACATTTTTTTCTTATGGTTGACTTCTAGTTTCATAGCATTGTCATCAGAAAAGTTGTATGGTACATTTTAAATCTTTTCATATTTGTTGAGGTCTTTTTTGTGACCTAATATATGATCTATTCTAGAGAATGTTCCAAGTGCACTTGAAAAGAATGTGTACTCTGCTATTTTAGGATGGAATCTTCTGAATATATCTGGTAAGTCCACCTGCTACAGTGTGTCATTCAAAGCCATTGTTTCTTTGTTGATTTTCTGTTTAGTTCCTCTGTTCATTGATGTAAGTTGGGTGTTCAAGTCCCTTACTTGGGCGCCTGGGTGGCTCAGTTGGTTAAGCATCTGCTTTCGGCTCAGGTCATGTTCCTGGCATCCTGGGATCGAGCCCTGTGTCTGGCTTCCTGCCCAGTGGGGAGCCTGCTTCTCCCTCTTCCTCTGCTGCTCCCCCTGCTTGTGCTTGCTCTCTCTCTCTGTGTAAAATAAATAAAATCTTAAAAAAAATAAAGTCCCCTACTATTGTTGTATTATTATCAATTAGTCCTTTTATATTTGTTATTAATTATTTTATATATTTGGTTGCTCCCATGTTGGGTGCATAAATGTTTATACAATTGTTATATCTTCTTGCTGGATTGTCATATTTATGATTATATACTGCCCTTATTTGTGTCTTGTTAAAGTCTTTGTTTTAAATCTAGTTTGTCTAATGTAAGTATTGACACTCTGGCTTTCTTTTGACAGCCATTTGAGTAATAAAATTTCTCTGTCCCCTCATTTTCAGTCTGCAGGTGTCTTTAGGTCTAAAATGAGTTTCTTGTAGGCAGCACATAGATGGGTCTATTTTCTTTTACCCATTCTGACACCTTATGTCTTTTGATTGGAGCATTTAATCCATTTACATTCAAAGTAATTATTGATAGGTATGTATTTAGTGCCACTTTGTTACTTGTTTTGTCCTTGTTTTGGGAGATTTTCTCTGATCCTCTCTTGTCTTTGTCACTTTTGGCCTCTCCTTTGCACTCAGTGAGTCCCCTTCAATATTTCCTGCACATCTGGTTTAGTAGTCCCGAACTGCTTTTGTTCTTATTTTTCTGGGAAACTCTTTTTTTCTTAAGTTTTTATTTAAATTCCAGTTAGTTACCATATATGTAACATTTGTTTCAGGGTAAAAAAGAGTGATTCAATGCTTCCATACAATACCAGATGCTCATTAGAACAAGTGAACACCTTAATCCTTATCACCTATTTAACCCATGCCCCTACCCACCTCCACTTTGGTAACAATTAGTTTGTTCTCTATAGTTGATGATCTGTTTCTCATGTTGCCTTTCTTTCTTTCTTTTTTCCCCTTTGCTCAGCCGTTTCTTAGATTCCAAATCACATGTTACTTGTCTTTCTGTGCATGTCTAATTTTGGTTAGCATATGCCTCTCTAGCTCCATCCAGGTTGTTGGTAATGGCAAGATTTCATTTTTTTTTAATAGCTGACCAATATTCCATTGTGTATATATATACATATATACCACTTCTTTTTTCTTCTCTTCTCTTCCTCCTCCTCCCTCTTCCCTCCTCCTCCTCTTCCTCCTCCTCCTCGTCCTCCTCCTCCTCGTCCTTCTTCTTCTTCTTTCTTCTTCTTCTTCTTCTTTCTTCTTTCTTCTTCTTCTTCTTTCTTCTTTCTTCTTCATGTAGAGTTATATTTTATGGCCTGGGTTAGGGTATATCCTGATATCTTGCAGTTTAGAGAACTCTCCAGAGGTTTAGATTTAGGGTTAAGGATTAGGGGTTAGGGTTAGTGTTAGGGATAAGTTGTTAGTGGTTTATATTAATGAAAGAAGATGATACTTGAATGACAGTTTAAGCACAGTGTAGTTTCAATGTGTTTAAGCACAAGGCTCTTCCCTTATGCTCCTATGCAGTCATTTACAAACACACATATATTAATGAAAGATGTTATTTGAACAAGGGAAAATACACAGTATAGTTTCTGTGAGGTAAGGACAGGGCTTTTCCCATATGCTTCTAACATGTTTATAAATACTTTATATCTTAATGAAAGAAGGTGTTACTTGAAACTTGCATTATAAACCGTTTAGTTTCATTCAGGTAAGAATAGGCGTATTCCCCCCATGCTTCTACACATACATTTATAAACACATATATATCAATAAGGAAGTTGCTACTTGAACGATGATTTATACATAGTGTAGTGTCAATGAGTTAAGCATATGACTATTCCCATATGCTTCTACAGGTATGGGTAGAAAATTTTAATGAAAGAAGATGGTACTTGAAAGAGGGATTATATATAGTGTGGTTTCAGAGTGTTAAACATGTGGATATTCCCATATGCTTCTACACATACATTTACAAACACCTATATCTTATTCAAAGAAGACATTAGTTGAAGGATGCATTACACACATGGTAGTTCCAATGAGTTAAGCATACAGCTATTCTCATATCTTTCTACACATAACTTTACATACACTTATATCTTAATGAAAGTTGTTACTTGACAGAAAGTTTATACACAGTGTGTTTTCCATGTGTTAAGCATGCAGCTATTCCCAAAGGCTTCTTTTTTTAAATTTAAATTCAAGTTAGTTAATATATAGCATAATATTAGTTTCAGGTGTACAATTCAGTGATTCTATACTTACATACAACACCCAGTGTTCATCACAAGTTCACTCCTTAATCCCCATCACAAGTTTACTCCTTAATCCCCATCACAAGTTTAACCCATCCTCCCTCCCACCTGCCCTCTGGAAACAATTGGTTTGTTCTCTATAGCTAAGAGTCTGTTTTTTTGGTTTGCCTCTCCTTTTCCCCTATGATCATTTCTTTATTTTTTAAATTCCACATATGAGTGAAGTCATTGGTATTTGTTTTTCTCTGGCTGAGTTATTTCTCATTTCACAGTATGCTCTAGCTCCATCCACATCATTGCAAATGGAAAGATTTCATTCTTTATTATGATTAATATTCCATTATATATATGTTATATATATAAGATATATCTATGTATATGTGTGTGTGTGTATATATATGTGTATATATATATGTATATGTGTATATATATATATATATATATATATATATAAAACTTCTTCTTTATCCATTCATCAGTGAATGGACATTTGGGCTCTTTCCATAATTCAGCTATTGTTGATAATGGTGTTATAAACATCAGGGTGCATGTACCCCACTGAATCTGTATTTTTGTATTCTGTGGGTAAATACCTAGTACTGCAATTGCTGGATCATAGAGTAGTTCTAATTTTGACTTTTTGAGAAACCTCCATACTATTTTGCAGAATGGTTGCACCAGTTTACATTCCCACCAACACTGTAAGAGGGTTCCCCTTTCTCTGCATTATGGCCAACACCTGTTCCCTGCATTATTAATTTTAGCCATTCTGACAGGTGTTAGGTGATACCTCATTGTAGTTTTTATTTGTATTTCCCTGATGATCAGTGATGTTGAGCATGTTTTCATATGTCTCTTGATCATCTGTATGTCTTCTTTGCAAAAATGTCTATTCATGTGTTCTAGGCCACTTTTCTACTGGAATACTTGTGTTTTGGGTGTTGAGTTTCTTAAGTTCTTTATATATGTTGGATACCAACCCTTTATCAGATGTTATTTGCAAATATCTTCTCCCATTGCATAAGTTGCCTTTTAGTTTTGTTGGTTGTTTCCTTCACTGTTCAGAAGCTTCTCATTTTGATGAAGTCCCAATAGTGTATTTATGGTTTTCTTTCCCTTGCCTCAAGAGACATATCTAGTAAGAAGTTGTTATGGTCGATGTCAAAGAGGTTACTGCCTGTGTTTTCCTCTAGTATTTTAATGGTTTCTTGTCTCACATTTAGGTCTTTCATCCATTTATTTATTTATTTTTTGTATGGTGGAATAAAGTGGTCCAGTTTCATTCTTTTGCATGGTGCTATCCAGTTTTTGTCTGGGAAATTCTTTCTCCCTCCTATTCTGAATGATAGCCTTCCTGGATATTCTTGGCTGCAGATTTTTCCCATTCAGCACTTTGAATATATCATTACACTCTTTTCTGGATCAGCACATTTCTGTTGAGATATCCCTGGCTATTCTTATGGGTTTTCCCATGTATGTTAAGGACTTCTTTCGTTTTGCTGCTTTTAAGATTTTTTTTCATCACTATATTTTTCAAATTTAGTTACAATATGTCTTTGTGTTCGCCTGCTTTTGTTGATTTTGATGGGAGTTCTCTGTGCCTCCTGGATCCAGATGTCTGTTTCTTTTCCCAGATTAGGGAAGTTTTCAGCTATTATTTCTTCAAATAAATTTTCTGCCCCCTTTTCTCTCTGTGCTTCTGGGATTCCTGTAATAGAAATGTTAGTATGTTTAACAGAGTCACTGAGTTCCCTAAGTCTATTCTCATGTTGCATTAATTCTTCCTCTCTTTTGTTGAACTTCATTATTTTCCATACTTTGTCTTCTAGGTCACTAATTCATTCCTCTGCTTCTTCCATCCTGCTGTTCATTGCATCAAGCTTGTTTTTAATCTCATTTATTGCACTCTTCATTTCTGATTATTTTTTTTAACTCTTTGGTCTCTGTGGTAAGTGTCTCACTGATTATTTGTATACTTTTCTCAAACTCCGTGTGTATCCTTATGATTATTCCTCTAAATCCCCCATCAAGCATTTTACTTATATCTCTTTCACTTAGATCTCTGGATTTGGCCTTATCTTTTTCTTTCTTTTGGGATAAATTCCTCTGTCAATGTCTCTTCCCTCTTCTGTGTGTTAGAAAAGCCTGTTATGTCTCCTGATCCTGAAAATAATGGCCTTATGAAGAGGTCATGTAGTGTGAGGGCTTGGCACTTCAGAGAGTGTCTCTGGTGTGTGCTGCATGCACACTGCTGCTGTATTTTGTCTGCTCTATCCTTCAGGCCAGTCATCTTCAGAGGCTCTCCTTGCCTACTGTGGGTAGTGTTTGGTTCCTGCCTTGATGTGGTTGAGTTTTAACTATGTGTGCTTGGTCTGCTTGTGAAATGAGATCTCTCACCACCTTTATTGGAACTGAAGACTTGCAGCACTCTCTGGTCAGGAGATGTGTTGTGAGCAGGTATCTGTGCTGGTTTTCTGGGGGAGGGGTCTGCTGGGCAGGGACTGAGGCAAGTGTGACTGAAAGGGCATTCCCACCAGTTTGTGTGGTTGTGGGTCTTTTTATATGCAAGTTAGGCAGTCAGTGGGCACTGTGCTGCTTTCTGTAGGTGGTTCTGTGTTTATGCTAAAGGCTGGGTGAAGAAAATAGCACCTGCCACCTCTGTTGCTTCTGGAGAGGTATCTCTGTGAATGCTGCCTCTCAGGGACATGCACTGAGAAGAGCAAATAATATCCCCCCTGTATGCCCCAGGTGCTCTTGAGATCACTGGTTCCATGTTGTCTGCTGACATGTATTTTGCCTGCCTTCTCTCTAGGAGCAAAGCGGTGCCCTTTGTGCTATATCCAGCCAAGCCTGTTGGCCATTAAAACTCCAGGCTCGAAGCCCTGCTGGTTGCAAGAACTCAGGAAATTCAGGCCCTCTCATTTTCCAAGCCAATGGCTTTGGGTGAACATTTTCCTTGTGGGTTCCCCTGTGTGATCTTCTTTCATCCTTCTCTGTGACCGTGGATCCCTTCCTTTTGCAGTACCAGCAATCCATTTCTCCCCTAAACCACATCTCCACACTTCCTACCTTCTTTGATGTGGCCTCGCCTTTCCCTTTAGTTGTGTAGTTTGTTCTGTATGTCTTCACGTCTATTTCTGGCATATTTAGGATGATTTGATAGTTATCTGTTTGTGTTAATGGGACAAGGTGAGCCTAGGGTCCTTCTACTCCACCACCATTGTTCTCTAGCTCAAATATATACAATTTTAATTCTCAACTACAGTTCGTCAAAGTTGTTGGAAAAAGAATTAAACAAGACAAAAAGCCTTGGGGGGGGGTGGCAGTGAGATTGGAACTGAGAGCACCTTAATAATAGCTAATATTTGTTGAATGTTTCTTATATGCCAGATATTATTCTAAGTGTTTCACACTATTAATATCCCTAGATAAGTAAAGTGAGGCAAAAAAGGTGAAGTAACTTTCTGCTAATGATGGTAGACTGGGGATGTCAAATCCAGACAGTGTAGCTTCACAATATATGCTCTTGGCCATTATGTCTACATCCTCAATAAAAGAAGTATTTGAAGAATGAGATAATGAAAATTTATAAACAAATAACTGAGGGCATAAAAGAATGTTAAAAATCAATGATCCATTTTGAGCCAAGGTGATTGGGTGATGCCAATATTAAAAACTAGAACTTGAAAGTTATGTTTAATAGAAATTGTTGTATCTGCATCTCTTGTTTTTATAATTGTAAGCTCAGTGGAGATGAACGGCTGCACTGTATGCTAGAGGTGGTACCAAAATAAGCACAAACCTCATGGTTCTCTGCTGAGAGTGTGTTTACCAGAGAGAGAGATATTATTCTCTGGGACCCATTGCAATGAACCCTAATCTTTGGAAGTCAACAAAACAGGTATTTCTGCAGTTACCTCAGTTACAAAGAATCTGTGGAATACCAGGAATATTGAAAAGTATACTTTGGTTGCATACCAAGGTTTAATCCCTACTTACTGTGTTGGTTATTGGAAAACACTCTATCTCTCTAAATGACACCTCTGTCCACCCAGTACCCCAAAACAGAAATCTGAGTGTTATCAGTGTCCCCTCAATCATCAATACCCTTCCTTTTCTCCACATCCACTCCCAACATACTAGTCAGGTTTTCATCATTTTTTTTTTTTGTCCTGGATCACTATAGTAGCCTCTTAAGTGATCTTCCTTCTTCCACTCTTGCACCTGAATGCTTCTCCCACCAATCACTGTACTCAATATGCCCTAGTTGTGCTGAACTTCTGTCAGTTATTAAAAGAAGGCAAGCTTATCCCCATATCACAGCTTTTGTACTCTGCCTAGCCAAGAACACTCTTTCCTCAATCTTTGGCATACCTGGTTCCTTCTCATATGGATTAAATTATTCTATGTATGACTCTTGTTTAAATCTTGATTTGAACAAACATTAAAAAAAATTTACTAGATAGTTGGGGAAATCTGATATTAAGAAACATGATATTGAGGGGGCAGAGTTAAGATGGCAGAGAAGTAGGGGGACCTGGGGCTTTTCTTGTCCCTTGAACACAATTGTATTGAGATCAGATAACTTGGAACACCAAGGAAACCTATCTGAGGATTTGAAGAGTATTTCCATGGTTGGACAAAGAAAACATGGCAGGTGCGAGATGCGTGGAAAGGAATTGGGAGAGAAAAAAGCTGCTGTGCTGTGGAAGACATGAAACCCTTTCCACAGGGAGAGAAAAGGGAGAGAGGTGTTGAGAGAGTGTGGGATGGGGTTTGCACAAGAAAAAAACTTCTCAGAGGATAGACTGGGGAGCTAGGAGAACTGATTGGGACAGGTTTTTTTTGCCAACAGTGAATGTAGCTCAAACTCTGAACTTTGTATGTGTTGGACTTTCACCAAAGGGGAGATGTAGCATGTGCTCCTGGGGAGAAGGAGGGCTCTGGCCCAGAAGCACACCCAAGGTAGTGTGGGATCTCAGAGGTCGCACTGGGAGAGATAGCTCCCCTTTCTGGAGTACATTTAGAAGAGGGCATATTGATTCTCCAAGGACAAAAGACCCTGCAGATGCCAGCAAACAGCCTTTCATTGTCAAGTGTCCAAGGCACGGGCAAAGGGTGGCTAAACTAGCTACTCCATTTCTTGTTGCCACAGCATAGACTCTGGACACTGCACAGGTGGTAGACTGTTTTTCTAGGGCACTAGTCAGAGCACAGCGATCCTCTAATCTGGAGGACGGAGCAGATCCAAGCAGTGCTGGCTCCTTTAAGATCTGGAGTTTTGAATCCCAGCAGCATGACAAAGATAAAACACAGATTTGGAGTTTTGAATCCCAGCCTCACCAGAGATAAATGCAGGAGAGGTGGGCTCCAGGCATGCTGATGGCCCTCGCTTTTCTGTGAGGGCTTCCTGAACAGCTTGGGGTGTTAGAGCCCCTGTCCAGGGACCAGAGAGTGGGGTGTCATTTTACCCTTGATACCAACTCAGCAGGATATCAGAGAGCAGCACAGTGGCCCCCAGTGGAGGTGGAAGCTGCTTATATCAAACCCCGCCCTCTTGTGCTTGGGACGTGCTTTTCTTTTACTGGGGCAGAACTGACTCTGAGCCAGCATGGCAGGCCTCTCACCCAGAAGAAAAATACAGGCAACACTCGGCATGCACCAAGTCTACTGAACATACAGTGCCCCATAGCGTCCCCTTCAGTTCTTGTGGAAATAGGACCAGGCTGTATTACTTCTTTTTTTCTTCTTTCTTTCTTTCTTTCTTTCTTTTTCTTTCTTTTTTTTCTTTCTTTCTTTCTTTCTTTCTTTTTCTTTCTCTTTCTTTTTTTCTTTCTTTTCTTTCTTTCTTCTTTCTTTCTTTCTTTTTCTTTTTCTTTTTTCTCCTTTGGAATCAGGCTTATAGTTTTTTGTTTGTTAGTCTGTTTTTTCATTTCCTTTTCCTTTTTTGGGGGGTAAAGGGTCTTTTTTAAATTTAATTTTATTATGTTATGTTAGTCACCATACAATACATCATTAGTTTTTGATGTGGTGATCCACAATTCATTGTTTTCGTATAACACCCAGTACTCCATGCAGTACATGCCCTCCTTAATTCCCATCACCGGGCTAACCCATCCCCTCTTCCCCCTCCCCTCTAAAACCCTCAGTTTGTTTCTCAGAGTCCATAGTCTCTCATGGTTCATCTCTCCCTCCAATTTCTCCCCCTTCATTTTTCCCTTCCTTCTCCTAATGTCTTCCATGCTATTCCTTATGTTCCACAAATAAGTGAAACCATATGATAATTGACTTTCTCTGCTTGACTTATTTCACTTAGCATAATCTCCTCCAGTCCCATCCATGTCGATGTAAAAGTTGGGTATTCATCCTTTCTGATGGCTGAGTAATATTCCATTGTATATATGGACCACTTCCATTTCTCTCTTTCTGGATTAGGCTTCTTTTTCTCTTTTCCATTTCTTAATTTTTTTTCTTTATTTTTCTTTGGAATCAGCTTATAGCTTTTTCAATTGTCTGTTTTTTTGCCCCATTACTTTTCCTTTTCTTTTTATTTTGAAACAGGCTTTTCTTTTCTTTTTTCCCTTTCTTCCTTCCTTCCTTCCTTTTTTTTCCAGGTTTTTTAAACAAACAAATTGAAGCACACCTAGATAAAGGTACAAACACTCCACACTGCAAAGAAAGAGGAACTCCACAGAGGACAGACCAGTGGGAAAGAGAGCCAAAAATGCAACAGCAGAGTGCACACAGCATACACCAGAAACACATCCTGAAGTGCCAAGTCCTGGACAGTGAATGACCACTTCATAAAATAGCATTATTCTGACGTGCAGGAAACGTAACAACCTTTCATAGCATGCAAAAGATAGAAACTTAGCCAAATTGACAAGACATAGAAATTCTCCCCAAAAGAAAGGTCAGGAAGATATCACAACAAAGGACATGCTCAAAGTAGACATAAGCAATATATCTGAACAAGAATTTAGAAAACAGTCATGAAACTACTAGCTGTACTTAAAAAAAGCATAGAAAACATCAGAGAAATGCTTGCTGCAGAGATAAAGACCTAAAAACTAGTCAGCTGATATAAAAATTGCTATGACTAAGATGCAAAACAGATTTAATATAATCACTACAAAGAATGAAGAAGCAGAAGAGAGTATAGGGGATATAGAAGATAAAATGATGGAAACTAATGAAGCTGAAAAAAAGAGGGAAAGAAAACTATTAGATCATGAAGGTAAACTTAGGGAATTCAGTGATCCCATAAAACAAAAAATATATCTGTATCATAGGAGTCCCAGAAGAAGAGTGGGAAAAAGGGGCTGAAGGGTTATTTGAACAAACTATAGTTGAGAACTTCCCTAATCTGGGGAAAGAAATAGGCATTCATGTTCAAGAGGCACAGAAAACTCCCCTCAAAATCAACAAAACAAGTCAACACCATGACATATTATAGTGAAACTTGCAAAATACAAAGGTAAAGAAAAGGAAGAATTCTGAAAGTAGCTCAGGCAAAAAAGTGCATAACCTACATGCATAGACATATAAGGCTGGCAGCAGACCTGTTCACAGAGACTTAGCAAACCAGAAAGGACTGGCATGATATATTCAACGTGTTAAATGGAAAAAAAATATGCAGCCAAGAATACTTTATCCAGCAAGGCTGTCATTCAGAATAGAAGGAAAGATAAAGAGTATCCAAGACAAACAGAAAATAAAGGAGTTCATGAACACAAAGCAAGCCCTACAAGAAATATTAAAGGGGACCTTTTGAGTGGAAAGTGAGACCAAAAGTAACAAAAACTAGAAAGGAACAGAGATAACCTATAGGAACAGTGACTTTGCAGGTAATACAATGGCACTAAACTCTTATCATTCAATAATTACTCTGAATGTAAATGGACTCAATGCTCCAATCAAAAGACATAGGGTATCAGAATGGATAAAAAAAAAACAAAAAACAAACAAACAAAAACCACAAAAAACAAGACCCGTCAAATATGCTGCTTACAAGAGACTCATTTTAGAGCCAAAGACACCTCCAGATTGAAGGTGAGGGGGTGGAGAACCATCTACCATGCTAATGGACATCAAAAGAAAGCTGGAGTAGCCATCCTTATATCAGACAAACTAGATTTTAAAACAAAGATTGCAATAAGAGATGAATAAGGACACTATATCATAATAAAGGGATCTATCCAACAAAAAGATCTAACAATTGTGAATATTTATGTCTCTAACTTGGGAGCAGCCAAATATATGAATCAATTAATAACAAAGAAAGAAACACATTGATAATAATACAATAATAGAAGGGGACTTCAACACCCCACTCACAGCAATGGACATATCATCTAAGCATAATATCAACAAGGAAACAAGGGCTTTGAATTACACACTGGACCAGATGGACTTCAAAGATATATTTAGAGCATTTCATCCTAAAGTAGCAGAATACATATTCTTTTCAACTGCATATGGAACATTCGCCAGAATAAATCACATACTGGGTCACAAATCAGGACTTCAACTGGTACAAAAAGATTGAAATAATACCATGCATATTTTCAGACCACAATACTTTAAAACTTGAACTCAATCACAAGAAAAATTTGGAAGAAACACCAATACATGAATGTTAAAGAACATGTTACTAAAAAATGAGTGGGTCAACCAGGAAATTAAAGAAGAATTAAAAATATATGGAAGCAAATGAAAATGAAAACATGACAGTTAAAAACCTTTGGGATGCAACAAAGGATGCCCTACAAGGGAGGTATATAGTAATACAGGCATTTCTCAAGAGATAAGAAGAGTCTTAAAAACACAACCTAACATTACACTTAAAGGAGATGAGAAAAAAAAAAAAAAAAAAAAAAAACAGCATATTAAGCCTAAGTCCAGCAAGAGAAGGGAAATAATAAAGATTAGAACAGAAATCAATGATATAGCAAATAAAAAACAAAACAGAACAGATCAACAACACTAGGAGCTGGTCCTTTGAAAGAATTAACAAAATTGATAAAGTCCTAGCCAGACTTATCAAAAACAAAAGAGAAAGGACCCAAATAAATAAAATAATGAATGAAAGAGGAGGGATCACAACGAACACTGAAGAAATACAAACAATTATAAGAGAATATTATGAGCAATTGTATGCCAACAAAGTAGGCAACCTGGAAGAAATGGATACATTCTGAGAAACATATAAATGACCAAAACGGAAACAGGAAGAAATAGAAAACCTGAACAGCCCCAGAACAAGCAACAGAATTGAATCAGTACTCAAAAATTTCCCAACAAACAAGAGTCTAGCCTGGATGGTTTCCTGGGGAATGCAATAAAACATTTAAGGAAGAATTAATACTTATTCTTTGTTTTAAAAGATTTTATTTATTTTTGGCAGAGAGAGAGAGAGAGCACAAGCAAGGGAGTGGCATGCAGAGGGAGAGGGAGAAGCAGGCTCCCTGGGGAGCCTGATGTGGGGCTCAATCCCAGGACATTGGGATCATGACCTGAGCTGAAGGCAGACACTTAACTGACTGAACCAACCAGGAGCCCTGATACTTATTATTCTGAAACTGTTCCAATAAATAGAAATAGAAGGAAAACTTCCAAACTCATTCTATGAGGCCAGCATTACCTTGATCCCCAAACCAACAAAAACCCCACTAAAAGGAGAATTACAGATGAATATTCCTGATGAACATGGATACAAAAATGCTCAGCATGATACTAGCTAATCAGATCCAAGAGTACATTAAAAGGATTATTCACCAGGACCAAGTGGGTTTTATTCCTGGGCTGCAGGGGTGTTTCAAAATCTGAGAATCAGTCTTCCTGATACATGACATTAATAAAGGAAAGGATAAGAACCACAGATCCTCTCAATAGATGCAGAAAAAGCATCTGACAAAATATAGCATCCTATCTTGATAAAAACTCTGAACAAAGTAGGGATAGAGAGAACATACTTTAACATCATAAAGGCCATATACGAGAGACTCACAGCTAACATCATCCTCAGTGGGGAAAACCTGACAGCTTTTCCCCTAAGGTCAGGAACACGATAGGGATGTCCACTCTCACCACTGTTGTTCAACATTGTACTGGAAGTCCTAGCATAAGCAATCAGACAACAAAAAATAAAAATAAAAAAGCATACAAGTCAGCAAAGAAGTTAAACTTTCACTCTTCATATGACAATCTGTAGAAAACCCAAAGACTCTACCAAAAAATTGATAAAACTGTTACAGGAATTCAGCACAGTCACAGGATATAAATTTAATGTACAGAAGTCTGTTGCATTTCTATACACTAACAATGAGGTACAAGGAAGAAAAATTGAGGAATCTATCCCATTTACAGTTGTACCAAAAACCATAAGATACCTAGTTATAATCCTAACCAAAGAGGTAAAAAAAAAAAAAAATCTGTACTCTGAAAACTATAGAACGCTTATAAAAGAAATTGAGGGAGACACAAAGAAATGGAAAAGCATTCCATGCACACAGATTGGAAGAAAAAATAATGTTAAAATGTCTATAGTACTGAACACGATCTACACATTCAATGCAATCTTGAATTCTGAAATTTGTATGGAACCAGAAAAGACCCTGAATAGCCAAAGAAATGTTGAAAAAGAAAACCAAAGCCAGGGATGCCTGTGTGGTTCAGTAAAGTGTCTGCCTTTAGCTCAAGTCATGATCTCAGGGTCCTGGGATCGAGTCCCACATCAGGCTCCTTGCTCAGAGGGGAGCCTGATTCTCCCTCTGTCTGCTGCTGTTCCCCATGCTTGTACTCTCTCTCTCTGACAAATAAATAAATAAAATCTTAAAAAAAAAAAAAGAAAACCAAAGCTAGAGGCATCACAATTCTGTACTTCAAAATGTATTACAAAGCTGTAATCATCAAGACAGTATGGTACTGACACAAAAACAGATGCATAGATCAATGGAACAGAACAGAGAACCCAGGAATGAACCCTCAACTCTATGGATAACTAATCTTCAACAAAGCAGGAAAGAATATCCAATGGAAAAAAGACAGTCTCTTCAACAAATGGTGTTGTGATAATTGGACAGTCACATGCAGAACAATGAAACTGGAACCTTTTCTTACACCATACACAAAAATAAATTCAAAATGGATGAAAGACCTAAGTGTGAGACAGGAATGCATCAAAGTCCTAGAGGCGAACACATGCAGCAGCCTTTTTGACCTCAGCAGCAGCAACTTATTTCTAGATATGTCTCCAGAGGCAAGGGAAACAAAAGCAAAAATGAACTATTGGGATTTCTTCAGGATAAAAAGCTTTTGCACACCAAAGGAAACAATCAACACAACTAAAAGGCAACCTAGGGAATGGGAGATGACATTTGCAAATGACTTATGAGATAAAGGGCTGGTATCCAAAATCTATAAAGAACTTATGGGAATTTAGCTGGATATCTATCAAACCATTTTGAACACCCACGAAATCAGCCTGAGACATAAGAATATATATCTGGATCTCTACAAGCAGAAAAGCGACTGCTCTTTGCAAGGTAGGATGTGCAGAGTCCTGAATCTGTGGGGAGATATAGAAAGATAAACAGAAGGGGGAGGGAGCCTCCATAAGCTGGCTCCTGGAAAGTGATATAACACGGGAGCACAAAATTGGAATCCTTAGTAATCTGCTCTAGGGAGAGACATCCTTCTCTGAAAGGGGCTCTGGAAATGAAAAGGCAGAATTCTAGGTAGGGTTTTGGATCTCAGGTTACGAGAGACCACAGAGCAAAAGGGATTCCTGAAATGGTAGAGGGCCTGAGCACTGGAGCCAGGAAGCAGGTTATGGTCAGCAAACCCGGGAATGGACTCTCAGCTCGGATTGCCAGAAACTGCGAGCCAGGTTGGTAGATAACTCCTTGCACAGCCTGAAAAAATCTGGAACCTACGCCTGTAACAAGGCAAAATCTTGCAGAGCGGTAGTGGGCAGGAAAGGGCTTTAGGGTGGAACCCAGGCCTGATTCTCAGAGCTTCCGGTGCAACACAGGAGCCAGCAGCCATTTGCAGTTTTAGAATCACAAAGGGCAGAGGCACTTCTGGGCCTCTGAGACAGCCTCTGAGAGAGTTGCTGTGGGTCTGCATTGCGGGAGGCTAGTTTTCAGTGGCACATGAAGATGTAGAGACTGTTTATCCTGGGGGGTCCATTAAAGAGGGCAGACTGAGATTTTTCTGCTCTGGGCCAGAGGTTTGGCTGTGGCCATTTTTGCTCTGATCCTCTGAAGAAGCACCCAGGGAACAAAAGCCACACAGAAGACTGGTTTCTACTGAGCCTATCACCCTGATGGGGGAGGGGCAACTATGCACAGGCAGGGTTACCTGAGAAACAGCTTGGCAGGCCCCTCCCCCAGAAGAAAGCTGGAAGAACTGGTGGATGACAATTCTATGGATCCTGTAAGACTGTAAAATCCCAACACCAGGGGAAAATTGTATATTGACTTCCATGTGTGGCCTCATGACTTGTTTATTTTTCAGGTAGAATTCTCCTTTTCTTTTCTTTTTTTTTGCTTTTCTTCATGTTTTTTTCTCTGTTGTATTTTCTTTTTACGTCCTCCTCATTTCAACTAGATGTCCACTATATCTACTTATTTTTCATAGTTCCTTTTTAACTTGCATTTTTACACACCTATATTTTTTATAGATACATGATTTATTTTAGTCCCTTTTCTCACTCTATTCAGTTTTACCTTTCTATATATACTGTGAAGGAAAATCTGTGTCCTAAGATGGCCGACTGAGCCAGCAAGAGAGTCCCAGTCCTTGCCCCGGGGCTCTTCTGGGTTCTTCTCCCTGCTCTGCTTCCCACGTGGACCAATCTGGGTTCTTCTCCCTGCCGTGCTTCGCACACGCGCCAAAAGTGCCAAGTATGCGGAAGTAGATGTGTATAAGTTGCCCCCTTTGTTTGTGCTCGGGGCTAAGACCTTTGGAGACCACTCTTCTCTGAGCCCACTGGCATTAAATAAACCTATCCTCCAAGATCTCCAGGTGCCGCTTTGTTCTTCCATTGGGTGATCCAGTCCAGTTCCATAACATTTGGTTCCCTGACCAGGAAACCCAGCTGTGCTGGCCCATTGTTGCCACCTGTTTGAGGCAACAGTGGGGCGGTGATGGAATGAGGGATAGTAAGGGAGAAGGTGCGCCCTAATTTTTGGCAGTCTCCCACCCCAGTCGCCTTGGGCTGGCCCCACTCCACTGTTCCTGCTGGACTCGAGGAGACTTGGCAGGTGAGGACCTGGTCCCGACGTCAGATTCCGGTAAGGTCTGGGGCCCCAGGACCCAGACAGGCCCAACCCCATTGGGGTGGAAGGGGAGCCTGATCACCTCCCAGAGACCTCTTAGAGGTCTCACAGGTAGGGATTCCCAGGGAAAGAATGTAATAACTTCTGGAGTGTGAATGTGTGAGTGAGTGTGTAGTCCAACCTGGCTTGCTCAAGCGGACTGATTCTGTGACTCCACGGGCAGGCACCCTTAAGGTCCCCAGAAGCCTATGGAGTCTGAGTGGGTCTGTCTGCAATTCCGTGGTGAATGGCATACAGTTTAGGGTGGCATCAGAATAGTTTCTGATCATAAGTCACAACACTGAGACCGCTATGGCTAAGCCTCACCTAAGCTCCTTCGGGACATGGCCAGACTGGCATCTGATTGGTCTCCACATCTCAGGAGGCATCCCGCATTTTGTCTGTCTCTGCACCATCACACATGGGAACATCACCATGGGGTCAGGGCAGAGTAAACCTACGATTCTAGAGATGATGATCATAAATTTCAAGAAGGGGTTTTCGGGAGACTATGGAGTCAGGATGAACCCCGGCAAGTTGAGAACCCTATGTGAATTGGAATGGCCCACCTTTGATGTCGGGTGGCCTTCAGAAGGGACATTGGATGTCCCAACGATTCATCGAGTATGGCGAGTCATAACAGGAGAACCAGAACACTCTGACCAGTTTCAGTACATTGACTCCTGGCTAGGAATTGCTCAGACCCTTCCTCCCGGGTGCGATTCACTTGCAATAGGCAGGGACAGGCCAGAGTCTTAATCGCCTCATCCAAGCGACCTAAAGAAAATCAGCAAAAGCCCCAGTCTCCAAAAATCCTAGCCAGAGATCCCGAGGACGAACCGACCCAGCCCCCACTGTATGTACCCCCAAGACCACCTATACCTGGCCCTTCAGCTCCAGACACTCCACTGCCATCAGTTTCACTGGCACCCCTAGGCCCAGAGGATCCACCAGTGCCCCCAGGCCCAAAAGATCCACTTTCTTCAGGACCAGCAGCCAGGCTGCACCCCAGGCTGGGTGCCAGTGCCCTCCAAATGCCTGTACGAGAGACGCGGGAACCCAAGAGGCACGATGAAGATGGGACGGTCCAACCTGGCCATTCCATGATGTATTATCAGCCCTTCTCCACCACTGACCTCCTCAACTGGAAACATAACACGCCATCCTACTCTGAGAAACCACAAGCCATGGTAGACCTCATAGAATCCCTCTTCCAGACTCATCGGCCATCCTGGGAAAACTGCCAACAGTTACACCACACCCTGTTTAACACAAAAGAAAGGAGGAGAATAATGAAAGGAGCATGACAGTACCTGCAAGAGCACGCACAAGGGGGAGTCACAACCCTGCTGCCTGGGCTAGTACGGCCACACCCGAAGAGCGCCCAGCATGGGACTTCACCACAACTGAGGGACAGGCCCACATCTGCTGATACCAGGAGGTCTTCCTCTGGGGAATCCGGGCAGGAGCTAAGAAACCCATGAACATGATTAAGGTATCCTCAGTCACTTAACAACCAGGGGAGCCCCTCGGGGACTACTAAGAAAGACTATGTGAAGCCTACAGGATATACACTCCATTTGACCCTAAGGCACAGGAAAGCCAACAGATGGTAAACACCTCCTTCATAGCTCAGGCCACCCCAGACATCAGAAAAAAACTTCAGGGGCGCCTGGGTGGCTCAGTCGTTAAGCATCTGCCTTCAGCTCAGGTCAGGATCCCAGGGTTCTGGGATCGAGCCCTGTATCAGGCTCCCTGCTCTGTGGGAAGCCTGCTTCTCCCTCTCTCACTCCCCCTGCTTTTGTTCCCTCTCTCTCTGTGTCTCTCTCTGTCAAATAAATAAAATCTTAAAAAAGAAAAAAAAAAGAAAAAACTTCAGAAACTAGAGGGTTTTGCTGGGATGAACATCACCCAACTAATAGAGATTGCCAATAAGGTCTACATAAACAGGGAGGTTGCAGCCAAATGGGAAGCCGACAAAAAGATGAAAAAGAAAGTCAGCCTCCTCACCGCTACCCTGAAAGAAAAGGAAAACACAAAGATGGGGAGACCCCAACCACTGGAAGGGGGGAAACCCAGAACCCCCTTGGCAAGGGATCAATGTGCCTATTGTAAAGAGAAAAGGCATTGGAAAGATGAATGTCCCAACCGGGGAAAGGCTCAAAAGCCCAGCTGCTACAAGGAAGAACCCTGAGAGGAAGACCTCATAGGCCTTGGAGGAATGGACTCAGACTGAGGGGGACCGGGCTCTTTCCTCCTTGGCCCCCATAAGCCCCCAGTCAGAAAGAAGGTGGGGGGCCAAGCAGTGACTTTTATGGTTGATACTGGGGCCGAGCACTCTGTTGTCATCTCCCCAGTGGCCCCTTTCAGCAAAAGGATTGTGACTATCCTTGGGGCAACTGGAACATGGACGATACAGCAGCCCTTTTGCCAGGCTCGCTGGTGTGAACTCGGGGGCCACAAGGTCTAACATGAATTCCTTTATCTGCCTGATTGCCCAATCCCTCTCCTGGGCTGAGACATACTCTCCAAGCTTAGGGCTCAGATAACCTTTGAGCCCACTGGACACATTAGCCTCCGATTGAACTGAAGGCAAGAAGAGACGGGGTCTCTAATACTAGCAGTTACCACACCAAGGGAAGAAGAATGGAGGCTATTCTGTGCCCAGGCTCAACCGACCAGCCCGCTGGAGTTCAGACTCACCTTCACTACAGTATGGGCTGAAAATAACCCACCCGGACTAGCCCAGAATCAGGCCCCTATCATTGTTGAACTGATCCCAGGAGCCCAACCTCAGAGGCAAAGGCAATACTCCCTTCCACAAGAAGCTAAGATTGGCATCCAAGAACATCTGACCAAACTCAAAGAAACAGGTATTCTAGTTGAGTGCCAGTCAGCCTGGAATATCCCATTCTTGCCAGCCAAGAAGCCAGGTGGGGGATACCGACCAGTTCAAGACCTGCGGGCCATCAACAAGGTGACCATCTCTCTGCACCCAGTGGTCCCAAATCCATACAACCTCCTCAGCCAAATCCCAGGGTCGGCCAGATGGTTCACTTGCCTAGATTTGAAAGATGCCTTCTTCTGCCTCCACTTAGTTCCCCAGAGCCAGCCACTATTTGCCTTTGAATGGTCTGAGCCTGATAAAGGGTGCCAGATGCAACTGACTTGGATGTGCCTCCCACAAGGGGTTTAAAAACTCACCAACCCTCTGAGGACCTCGCCAGCTTCCCAAGAGAGGCCACACGATGCACCCTCCTCCAGTAGGTGGATGACCTCCTCCTCGACAGTGACACACAAGAAGACTGCACAAAAGGCACAAAGACCCTCCTGCACCTCCTGTCAGACTCGGGATACTGAGCCTCATGGAAGAAGGCACAAATCTGCCAACAACAGGACCAATACTTGGTTCTCTCCTCACCCAAGGGAAAAGAGAACTAGGGCCAGGAAGGAAAAGGGTCATCATCTCTCTGCCACAGCCCCAGACAAAAAAGGGCCTATGAGAATTCCTGGGAGTTGCAGGATTCTGTCGCATCTGGATCCCTGGGTTGTTGGCAATAGCAAGACCCCTTTATGATCTCTTAGGGGGACCAGATCAAGAACTCCCTGCCTGGACTGAGGAAGCAGAAGTCGCTTTCACAGAAATAAAGACTGCCCTAGGGCGTGCTCCAGCCCTGGGCCCACCAGATGTAGAGAAACCCTTCAATCTCTTTCTGCATGAAAAGGAAAAAACAGCACTCGGGGTACTCACCCAGACTGCTGGACCCTGGCAATGGCCAATTGCTTACCTGTCAAAGAAGCTGGTCCCCCTGGCAGTGGGATGGCCACTATGCCTCAGGGCGCTGGCAGCCACAGTCCTACTCATCAAAGAGGCAGACAAACTTACCCTGCGGCAAGAACTTAATGTCAAGGTCCCTTTTGCAGTTGTGTCCCTCATGCACGCACAAGGGCACCGCTTCCTTTCCAACTCTCGGCTAGCATAATACCAACGGCTCCTCTGCAAAAACCCGTGGGTCACCGTTGAAACAGTAAGGACATTGATGGGAGGAAAAGATGGCAGAGGAGTAGGGAAACCTATTTCAACTGGCCCCCAGAATTGAGCTGGATATCTACCAGACCACTCTGAGCACACGTGAAATCAGCCTGAGATGTAAGAAGATCCGGATCTCTACAAACAGAATATCACAGGCGGGTGGTTCCGAGGTATGAAGCGGGGTGCCGTGATTCTGTGGACAGATATCGGAGGATAAACGGCAGCGGGAGGGAGCCTGGCTGTGGGGATCCTACACCACCCGTGAGCAAAAGACTCACACGCTGAGGACCGGGCACAGACTTGCAGAACGGTAGCGGCATGGAAAGGACTTTATGGCAGCCCCCAGAGCAGAAACCCAGAGCGGGGGGTGGTGCGTGCGAACTGGGAGCAGCTGGTGGTTTTAGAAGCACAAAGGGCAGAGACGTGCCCTGACCTGGAGGCAGAACTAGGAGCACTGGAGAGGGGAGCACAACCCAGGAAGCAGCAGTCTATAGCAGCACAGACAGAAACTGACAGTGTGGCCTGGAGAGCTCACTGAAGAACAGACTGCGATCTCTTCGCTCTGAGGCAGAGGGTTGGAAACGGTCTCTTCTGCTCTGACTCTCGGAAGAGATGAGGAAACCTGCCAGGGAAAGCTGCCAGAGAAAAAATGCCCCAAAAAACTGATTCCCACTGAGCCCATCCCCCACCACAGGGAGGCAGGGCACCTCTGCCCAAACAGGGTTGCCTGAGTAACAGCATGGCAGGCCCCTTTCCCAGAAGACAGGCTGGGAAAACAAGAGGCCAACACCCTTAAGGTCCCTAGAAAACAGGTGCATCTTGCTTAGGTTCTGGTCAATAATTTGGACTCTATACATTCCCTCAACCACCCATCAACAGAAAGACTAGGAGGAGGAACCCCCAAAATAGAAAAGACTCAGAGATTATGACTTATGCCGCAGATTTACAAATGGATGCAGATAAAACCACAATGTCGGAGATGGAATTCAGGCTACCAATTGTGAAGACAATGGCTAGAATAGAGAAATCAATTAATGGCAACATAGAGTCTCTAAGGACAGAAATGAAAGCTGAATTGGCAAAACTTAAAAATGCTATCAATGAGATACAATCCAATCTAGACAATATAACAGCTAGGGTAACTGAGACAGAAGGGAGAATAAGCGACCTAGAAGACAATATAATAGATAAAGAGGGAAAAGAAGAGGCCAGGGAAAAACAACTCAGAATCCATGAAAATAGAATCAGAGAAATAAGTGACACCATGAAGCGTTCCAATGCCAGAATAATTGGAATCCTGGAGGGAGGGGAGAGAGAGAGAGGACTAGAAGATGTATTTGAGCAAATCGCAGCTGAGAACTTCCCTAATCTGGGGAATGAAACAAATATTCGTGTGCTAGAGGCAGAGAGGACGCCTCCCAAGATCAAGGAAAACAGGCCAACACGCCGGCATGTAATAGTAAAACTCGCAAATCTTAGAACCAAGGAAACCATCTTAAGGGCAGGTAGGGGGAAGAGATTCCTTACGTATAGAGGGAGGAACATCAGAATAACATCAGGCCTACCCACAGAGACCTGGCAAGCCAGAAAGGCCTGGCAAGACGTATTCAGGGTACTAAACGAGAAGGATATGCAGCCAAGAATACTTTATCCAGCAAGGCTGTCATTTAGAATGGATGGAAAGATGCAGAGCTTCCAAGACCGGCAGAAACTGAAAGAATAGGTGACCACTAAGCTGGCCCTGCAAGAAATATTAAGGGGAGGGGCACCTGGGTGGCTCAGTCGG
Source organism: Halichoerus grypus (assembly GCF_964656455.1). Taxonomy (NCBI): domain Eukaryota; kingdom Metazoa; phylum Chordata; class Mammalia; order Carnivora; family Phocidae; genus Halichoerus; species Halichoerus grypus. The sequence goes on from NC_135727.1 coordinate 84,110,991, forward strand.
TTAAGCGAATGCCTTCGGCTCAGGTCATGATCCCAGGGTCCTGGGATCGAGCCCCGCATCGGGCTTCCTGCTCCGAGGGAAGCCTGCTTCTCCCTCTCCCACTCTCCCTGCTTGTGTTCCCTCTCTCGCTGTGTCTCTCTCTGTCAAATAAATAAATAAAAATATTAAAAAAAAAAAAGAAATATTAAGGGGGATTCTATAAAAGGAGAAAGACCCCAAGAGTGATCTACAACAGAAATTTACAGGGACAATCTAAAAAAACAACGTCTTCGCAGGCAACATGATGACAATTAATTCATATCTTGCAATAATCACTCTCAATGTGAACAGCCTAAATGCTCCCATAAAATGTCACAGGCTTTTAGATTGGATAAAAAGACAGGACCCATCCATATGCTGTCTACAAGAGACTCATTTTGAACCTAAAGATATATCCAGACTGAAAATGAAGGAATGGAGATCCATCTTCCATGCCAGCGGACTTCAAAAGAAAGCTGGGGTAGCAATTCTTACATCAGACAAATTAGATTTTAAACTCAAGTCTGTAGTTAGAGACACAGAAGGACACTATATCATTCTTAAAGGGTCTTTCTAACAAGAAGATCTAATAATTGTAAATATCTATGCCCCCAACATGGGAGAAACCATCTACATAAGCCAACTGTTTACCAAAATAAAGAGTCATATTGATAACAATACGTTAATTGTAGGAGATCTCAATACTCCACCGTAAGCAATGGACAGATCATCTAAGCAGAAAATCAGGAAGGAAACAAGAGCTTTGAATGACAAACTGGACCAGATGGACCTCATAGATATATACAGAACATTCCACCCTAAAACAACAGAATACTCATTCTTCTCGAGCACAAATGGAACTTTCTCCAGAGTAGACCATATACTGGGTCACAAATCAGGTCTCAACCGAAACCAAAAGATTGAGATTATTCCCTGCATATTATCAGACCACAATGCTTTAAAACTGGAACTGAATCACAAGAAAAAATTCGAAGAAATTCAATCACTTGAAAGCTAAAGACCACTCTGCTCAAGAATGTTTGGGTCAGGGGAGGGGAAAGATGGCGGAGGAGTTGGGGACCCTATTTCAGCTGGTCCCTGGAATTGGGCTGGATATCTACCAGACCACTCGGAGCACCCATGAAACCAGCCTGAGATGTAAGAAGATCTGGATCTCTACAAACAGAATATCGCAGGCGGTTGCTTTTGAGATACGAAGTGGAGAGCCGTGACTCTGCGGGCAGATATCGGAGGATAAACGGCAGCGGGAGAGTGCCTGGCTGTGGGGATCCTACACTGCCGGTGAGTGACAACCTCGCGTGCTGTGGACGGGCACAGACTTGCAGACCGGTAGTGTCGGGGAAAGGACTTTAGGGCAGTCCCCTGGACAGAAACCCAGAACCGCGGGGTCACATGCACGTGAACTGCAGCCCCCCGGACAGAAACCCGGAGCAACGGAGTCGCGCGCACGGGAACTGCACCCCCCCAGACGGAAACCCAGGGCGCCAAGGTGGTGCCGGTGAACTGTAGCCCCCGGGGTGGAAACCCGGAGCGGCGGAGTTGCACATGCGCGCGGGAACTGGGAGCGGCTGGCGGTTTTAGAAGTACAAAGGTCAGAGACGTGCCCCTACCTGGAGACAGGACGGGGAGGGCTGCGAACGGGCACAAAACTCAGGATGCTGCAGTTTATAGCAGCACGGACAGAAATGGAGACAGTGTGGCCTGGAGGGCTCACTGAAGAACAGAGTGCAGACTCTCTACTCTGAGGCAGAGGGTTAGAAACAGTCTCCTCTGCTCTGACTCGCGGAAGAGACGCGGAAAGCCACCAGGGAACAAAAGCACCAAAGACTGATTCCCACTGAGCCCATCCCCCACCACAGGGGCGCAGGGCAACTCCGCCCAAACAGGGTTGCTTGAGTAACAGCACGGCAGGCCCCTCCACCAGACAACAGGCTGGGAAAACAAGAGGCCAGCAACCCTAAGGTCCCAAGAAAACAGGTGCATCTTGCTTGGGTTCTGGTCATTAATTTGGACTCTATACATTCCCTCAAACACCCATCAACAGAATGACTAGGAGGAGGAGCCCCCAAAACAGAAAAGATTCAGAGATTATGACTTATGCCGCAGATTTACAACTGGAGGCAGATATAACCAATATGTTGGAGATGGAATTCAGGCTAGCAATTGTGAAGACAATGGCTAGAGTGGAGAAATCAATTAATGGCAACATAGAGTCTCTAAGGGCAGAAATAAAAGGGGAATTGGTAGAACTTAAAAATGCTATCAATGAGATCCAATCCAATCTAGATAATTTAACAGCTAGGGTAACTGAGACAGAAGGGAGAATAAGCGACCTAGAAGACAATATAATAAATAAAAAGGGAAAAGAGGAGGCCAGGGAAAAACAAGGCAGAATCCATGAAAATAGAATCAGAGAAATAAGTGACGCCATGAAGTGTTCCAATGTCAGAATAACTGGAATCCCGGAGGGAGTGGAGAGAGAGAGAGGACTAGAAGATGTATTTGAGCAAATCATAGCTGAGCACTTCCCTAATCCAGGGAATGAAACAAACATTCGCGTCCTAGAGGCAGAGAGGACCCCTCCTAAGATCAAGGAACAGGCCAACACCCCAGCATGTAATAGTAAAACTTGCAAATCTTAGAACCAAGGAAACCATCTTAAGGGCAGTTAGGGGGAAGAGATTCCTTACGTACAGAGGGAGGAACATCAGAATACGTCAGACCTATCCACAGAGACCTGGCAAGCCAGAAAGGCCTGGCAAGACATATTCAGGGTACTAAATGAGAAGAACAGGCAGCCAAGAACACTTTACCCGGCAAGGCTTTCATTTAGAATGGATGGAGAGATGCAGACCTTCCATGACCAGCAGAAGTTGAAAGAATATGTGACCAGTGAGCCGGCCCTGCAAGAAATAGTAATGGGGGTTCTATAAAAGGAGAAAGACCCCAAGAGTGATCTACAACAGAAATTTACAGGGTCAAACTATAAAAACAATGTCTTCACAGGCAACATGATGACAATTAATTCATATCTTTCAATAATAACTCTCAATATGAATGGCCTAAATGCTCCCATAAAAGGGCACAGGGTTGCAGATTGGATAAAAAGACAGGACCCATCCATATGCTGTCTACAAGAGACTGATTTTGAACCTAAAGATACATCCAGACTGAAAGTGAAGGGATGGAGATCCATCTTCCATGCCAGCGGACCTCAAAAGAAAGCTGGGGTAGCAATTCTTATATCAGACAAATTAGATTTTAAACTAAAGTCTGTAATAAGAGACACAGAAGGACACTATATCATTCTTAAAGGGTCTATCCAACAAGAAGATCTAACAATTCTAAATATCTATGCCCCCAACATGGGAGCAGCCATCTACAGAAGCCAACTGTTCACCAAAATAAAGAGTCATATTGATAACAATACGTTAATTGTAGGGGACCTCAATACTCCACTCTCAGCAATGGACAGATCATCTAAGCAGAAAATCAACAAGGAAACAAGAGCTTTGAATGATACATTGGACCAGATGGACCTCAGAGAATTTTACAGAAAATTCCACCCTAAAACAATACTCATTCTTCTCGAGCGCACATGGAACTTTCTCCAGAATAGACCATATACTGGGTCACAAATCAGGTCTAAACCGATACCAAAAGATTGAGATTATTCCCTGCATATTCTCAGACCACAATGCTCTAAAACTGGAACTCAATCACAAGAAAAAATTTGGCAGAAATTCAAACACTTAGAATCTAAAGACCACTCTGCTCGAGAATGTTTGGGCCCACCAGGAAATCAAAGAAGAAATAAACAATTCATGGAAATCAATAAGAACAGAAACGCATCAGTCCAAACCTATGGGATACTGCAAAGGCAGTCCTATGGGGGAAATACAAAGCCATCCAAGCCTCACTGAAAAAAAATAGAAAAATCCCGGAATTCACCAACTACCCTACACCTTAAAGAACTAGAGAAAAAGCAACAAATGACCCCTAAGGCACGCATTAGAAGAGAAATAATTAAAATTAGATCAGAAATCAATGAATTAGAAACCAGAAACAAAGTAGATCACATCAATGAAACTAGAAGTTGGTTCTTTGAAATAATTAATAATATTGATAAACCACTGGCCAGACTTATCCAAAAGAAAAGAGAAAGGATGCAAATTAATAAAATGATGAATGAAAGGGGAGAGATCACGACTAACACCAAGGAAATAGAAACAATTATTAGAAATTATTATCAACAACTATATGCCAAGAAACTGAGCAATCTGGATGAAATGGAGGCCTTCCTGGAAACCTATATGCTGCCAAGACTGAAACAGGAAGAAATTGACAACCTGAATAGGCCAATAACCAGTAACGAGATTGAAGCAGTGATCCAAAACCTCCCAAAAAACAAGAGTCCAGGGCCTGATGGATTCCCTGGGGAATTCTACCAAACATTCAAAGAAGAAATAATACCAATTCTACTGAAGCTGTTTCAAAAATAGAAACAGAAGGAAAACTTCCAAACTCATTCTATGAGGCCAGCATTACCTTCATCCCCAAACCAGGCAAAGACCCCATCAAAAAGGAGAATTTCAGACCGATATCCCTGATGCATATGGATTCCAAAATCCTCAACAAAATCCTAGCTAATAGGATCTAACAATACATTAAAAGGGTCATCCACCACGACCAAGTGGGATTTATCCCCGGGATGCAAGGGTGGTTCAACATTCGCAAATCAATGTGATAGAACACATTAATAAGAGGAGGGAGAAGAACCATATGGTCCTCTCAATTGATGCAGAAAAAGCATTTGACAAAATACAACATCCTTTCCTGATTAAAACTCTCCAGAATATAGGGATAGAGGGAACATTCCTCAAGCTCATAAAATCCATCTATGAAGAACCCACAGTGAATATCATCCTCAATGGGGAAAAGCTGAGAGCCTTTCCCTTAAGATCAGGAACACGTCAAGGGTGCCCACTCTCACCACTGTTGTTCAACATAGTACTAGAAGTCCTAGAAATAGCAATCTGACAACAAAAAGAAATAAAAGTTATTCAAATTGGCAAAGAAGAAGTCAAACTCTCTCTTTTCGCAGATGACATGATACTTTATGTAGAAAACCCAAAAGACTCCACCCTGAAATTACTAGAACTCATACAGCAATTCAGTAATGTGGCAGGGTACAAAATCAATGCACAGAATCAGTTGCTTTCTTATACACTAACAATGCAACTGTAGAAAGAGAAATTAGAGAAACGATTCCATTTACAATAGCACCAAAAAGCATAAGATACCTCGGAATAAACCTAACTAAAGAGGTAAAGGATCTATACTCAAGGAACTACAAAACACTTATGAAAGAAATTGAAGAAGACACAAAAAGATGGAAAAATATTCCATGCTCATGGATCGGAAGAATAAGCAGTGTTAAAATGTCTATGCTACGCAGAGCTATCTATACCTTCAATGCCATCCCAATCAAAATTCCAATGACATTTTTCCAAGTGCTGGAACAAACAATCCTAAAATTTGTATGGAATCAGAAAAGACCCCGAATCGCGAAGGAGATGTTGAAAAAGAAAAACAAAGGTGGGGGCACCACGTTGCCCAATTTCAAGCTATATTACAAAGCTGTGATCACCAAGACAGCATGGTACTGGCACAAAAACAGACATACAGACCAATGGAACAGAATAGAGAACCCAGATATGGACCCCCAACTCTATGGTCAAATAATCTTTGACAAAGCAGGAAAAAACATGCAATGGAAAAAAGACAGTCTCTTCAATAAATGGTGCTGGGAAAATTGGACAGCCACATGCAGAAGAATGAAACTCGACCATTCTGTAACACGACTCAAAAAGATAAATTCAAAGTGGATGAAAGACCTCAATGTGAGACAGGAATCCATCCAAGTCCTAGAGGAGAACATAGGCAGTAACCTCTTTGACATTGGCCACTGCAACTTCTTTCAAGATACATCTCCAAAAGCTAGTGAAACAAAAGCAAAAATGAACTTTTGGGACTTCATCAAGATCAAAAGCTTCTGCACAGCAAAGGAAACAGTCAACAAAACAAAGAGGCAACCCACAGAATGGGAGAAGATATTTGCAAATGACACTACAGATAAAGGGCTGGTATCCAAGATCTATAAAGAACTTCTCAAACTCAACAGCCAAAAAACAAATAATCAAGTTAAAAAGTGGGCAGAAGAGATGAAAAGACACTTCTCTGAAGAAGACATTCAAATGGCTAACAGACATATGAAAAAATGTTCATCATCATTAGCCAGCAGGGAAATTCAAATCAAAACCACACTGAGATACTACCTTACACCAGTTAGAATGGCAAAAATGGACAGGGAAAAAACAACAAATGTTGGAGAGGTTGTGGAGAAAGGGGAACCCTCTTACACTGTTGGTGGGAATGCAAGTTGGTACAGCCACTTTGGAAAACAGTGTGGAGGTGCCTCAAAAATTTAAAAATAGAGCTACCCTATGACCCAGCAATTGCACTACTGGGTATTTACCCCAAAGACACAGATATAGTGAAAAGAAGGGCCGTATGCACCCCAATGTTCATAGCAGCAACGTCCGCAATAGCCAAACTGTGGAAAGAGCCAGGATGCCCTTCAATAGATGAATGGATAAAGAAGATGTGGTCCATATATACAATGGAATATTACTCAGCCATCAGAAAAGATGAATACCCCACTTTTACATCAACATGGATGGGACTGGAGGAGATTATGCTAAGTGAAATAAGTCAAGCCGAGAAAGTCAATTATCATATGGTTTCACTTATTGGTGGAACATAAGGAATAGCATGGGGACATTAGGAGAAGGAAGGGAAAAATGGGGGGGGGTTTGGAGTTAGAGATGAAGCATGACAGACTATGGAGCTGAGAAATAAACAGGGTTTTAGAGGGGAGGGGGGATGGGGGATTGGTTAACACGGTGATGGGTATTAAGGAGGGCACTTACTGCATGGAGCACTGGGTGTTATGCGAGAACTATGGATCGTGGATCACTACATCAAAAACTGGTGATGTGTTGTATGGTGACTAACATAACATAATAAAATTAAAAACAAAACAAAACAAAAAAAGAAAGCAATTCCATTTACAATTATGGCAAAAATAATAAAATACCTAGGAATAAACTTAATGAAGGTGCTGAAATACTTGTACTCTGAAAAGTATAAAACATTGATGAAAGGAATTGAGGTGACACAAACAAATGGAAAGATATTTCATGCCCCCCAAAAAGAAAGATATTCCATGTTCATGGATTGGAAGGAAAATATTGTTAAAATATCCATACTACCCAAATCATTCTATAGATTTAATTCAATCCCTACCAAGAAATACCAACATCATTTTTTAAAATTTGTGTTGTGTTGGTCCCCATACATTACATCATTGGTTTTTGATGTAGTGTTCCATGATTCATTGTTTGTGTATATACATCATTTTTCACAAAGCTAAAATAAAGTATCCTAAAATTTGTATGGAACCACAGAGGATCAAGAACAGCCAAAACAAACTTGAAAAAGAAAAACAAATCTGGAGGTATCACAATTCCAGACTTCAAGTTATCCTACTAAGCTGTAGTAATACAGACAGCATGGTACTTGCACAAAATAGACACATAGAACAGTAGAACAGAATAGAAAACCCTGAAACAAACCCACCTGAAACCATAAAAATTCTAGAAGAGAGCACAGGCAGTAATTTCTCTGACATTGGGCATAGCAACATTTTTCTCGATATGTCTCCTGAGACAGGGGAAATAAAAGCAAAAATAAACTATTGGGACTGCAGCAAAATAAAAAGCTTCTGCACAGCAAAGGAAACAATCAACAAAACTAAAAGACAACCTACTGAATGGGAAGAAGATATTTGCAAATGACATATCTGCTAAAGGGTTAGTATCCAAAATCTATAAAGAACTTATATAACTGAACACCCAAAAAACAAATAATCCAATTAAAAATGGGTGGAAGACATGAACATAAATTTCTCCAGACATCCAGATGGTCAAAAGACACGTGAAAAGATGTTCATCATCATTTACCATCAAGGAAATGCAAATCAAAACTACAGTGAGATATCATATCACACCTGTCAGAATGCCTAATATCAAAATCTCAAGAAACAACAGGTGTTGGTGAAGATGTGGAGAAAAAGGAACACTCGTGAACTGTTGGTGGGAATGCAAACTGGTGCAGCCATTGTGGAAAACTGTATGGAGGTTCCTCAAAGAGTTAAAAGTAGAACTACCTCATGATGTAGCAATAGCACTACTGGGTTATTTATCTGAAGAATACAAGAACACTAATTCAAAGGGATACATGCACCCCTATGTTTATAGCAGCATTATTTACAATAACCAAATTGCTATTTACAATAGCCAAATTACAATAGCTGAATATTATTCAGCTATAAAAAAGAATGAATTATTGTCATTTGTAAGGATGTGGATGGAGCTAGAGAGTATTATGCTAAGCAAAATAAGTCAGTCAGAGAAGGACAAATACCATATGATTTCACTCATATGTGCAACTTGAGAAACAAAACAAATGATGAAAGGGAAAAAACAAGAGACAGACAAATGAAGAAACAGACAATTATAGAGAACAAACTGATGCCTACCAGAGGGTGGGGGTGGGGGAATGGATTAAATAGGTAATGGGATTTAAGCAGTGCACTTGTAATGAGCACCAGGTGATGTATGGAATTGTGGAACCACTATATTGTATACCTGATAATAATATAACATTGTATGGTTAACTAACTGGACTTAAAATAAAAATAAACACAAGAAAAAAAAAAAAAAGAATGTTTGGGTCAACCAGGAAATCAAAGAAGAACTTAAACAATTCATGGAAACCAATGAGAACGAAAACACATTGGTCCAAAACCTATGGTATCCTGCAAAGGCGTTCCTCAGGGGGAAATACAGAGCCATCCAAGCCTCACTCAAAAAAACAGAAAAATCCCAAATTCGCCAACTAACTCTACACCTTAGAGAACTAAAGGAAAAGCAGCAAACGATGCCTAAGCCATGCATTACAAAAGAAATAATTAAGATTAGAGCAGAGATCAATGAATTAGAGACCAGAAACACAGTAGATCAGATCAAAGAAAATAGAAGTTTGTTCTTTGAAAGAATCAATAAGATCGATAAACCACTGGCCAGACTTATCCGGAAGAAAAGAGAAAGGACCCAAATTAATAACATGATGAATGAAAGGGGAGAGATCACGACTAACACCAAGGAAAGAGAAACAATTATTAGAAATTATTATCAACAACTATATGCCAATAAACTGAGCAATCTGGATGAAATGGATTCCTTCCTGGAAACTTATAAGCTGCCAAGACTGAAATAGGAAGAAATTGACAACCTGAATAGGCCAATAACCAGTAACGAGATTGAAGCAGTGATCCAAAACCTCCCAAAAAACAAGAGTCCAGGGCCTGATGGATTCCCTGGGGAAGTCTACCAAACATTCAAAGAAGAAATAATACCTATTCTACTGAAGCTATTTCAAAAAATAGAAACAGAAGTGAAACTTCCAAACTCATTCTATGAGGCCAGTATTAGCTTAATCCCCAAACTAGGCAAAGACTCCATCAAAAAGGAGAATTTCAGACCAATATCCCTGATGAATATGGATTCCAAAATCCTCAACAAAATCCTAGCTAATAGGATGCAACAATACATTAAAATGATCATCCACCACGACCAAGTGGGATTTATCCCCAGGATGCAAGGGTGGTTCAAAATTCAGAAATCAATCAATGTGATAGATCACCTTAATAAGAGGAGGAAGAAGAACCATATGGCCCTCTCAATTGATGCAGAAAAAGCATTTGACAAAATACAGCATACTTTCCTGATTTAAACTCTTCAAGTATAGGGATAGAGGGAACATTCCTCAAGTTCATAAAAGCCATCTATGAAAAACCCACAGCAAACATCATCTTCAATGGGGAAAAGCTGAGAGCCTTTCCCTTTGGATCAGGAACACGTCAAAGATGCCCACTCTTGCCACTATTGTTCAACATAGTACTAGAAGTCTTAGCAACAGCAATCAGACAAGAAAAGAAATAAAAGGTATTCAAATTGGCAAAGAAGAAGTCAAACACTCTCCTTTCGCAGACGACATGATACTTTATGTGGAAAACTCAAAAGACTCCACCCTGAAATTACTAGAACTCATACAGCAATTCAGTAACGTGGCAGGATACAAAATCAATGCACAGAAATTAGTTGCTTTCTTAAACACTTACTACGGAACTATGGAAAGAGAAATTAGAGAAACGATTCCATTTACAATAGCACCAAAAATCATAAGATACCTCTGAATAAACCTAACCAAAGTGGTAAAGGATCTATACTCTAGGAACTACAGAACACTCATGAAAGAAATTGAAGACACCAAAAGACGGAAAAATATTCCATGCTCAAGGATCGGAAGAATAAACATTGTTAAAATCTCTATGCGACCCAGAGCAATCTATACCTTCAATGCCATCCTGATCAAAATTCCAATGATATTTTTCAAAGCACTGGAACAAACAATCCTAAAATTTGTATGGAATCAGAAAAGACCCCGAATCACCTAGGAAATGTTGAAAAAGAAAAAAAAAGATGGGGGCAACACGTTGCCCGATTTCAAGCTATATTACAAAGCTGTGATCACCAAGACAGCATGGTACTGGCACAAAAACAGACATATAGACCAATGGAACAGAATAGAGAACCCAGATATGGACCCTCAACTCTATGGTCAAATAATCTTTGACAAAGCAGGAAAAAACATGCAATGGAAAAAAGACAGTCTCTTCAATAAATGGTGCTGGGAAAATTGGACAGCCACATGCATAAGAATGAAACTCGACCATTCTCTAACGCTGTACACAAAGATAAACTCAAAATGGATGAAAGACCTCAATGTGAGGCAGGAATCCATCAAAATCCTAGAGGAGAACATAGGCAGTAACCACTTTGACATCAGCCATAGCAACTTCTTTCAAGATACATCTCCAAAAGCTAGTGAAACAAAAGCAAAAATGAACTTTTGGGACTTCATCAAGATAAAACGCTTCTGTACAGCAAAGGAAACAGTCAACAAAACAAAGAAGCAACCCATAGAATGGGAGAATATATTTGCGAATGACACTACAGATAAAGGGCTGGTATCCAAGATCTCTAAAGAACTTGTGAAACTCAACACCCAAAAAGCAAAGAATCATGTCAAAAAATGGCAGAAGTTATGAAAAGACACTTCTCCAAAGACGACATACAAATGGCTAACAGACACATGAAAGAATGTTCATCATCATTAGCCATCAGGGAAATTCAAATCAAAACCACATTGAGATACCACCTTACACCAGTTAGAATGGCAAAAATGGACAGGGTAAGAAACAACAAATGTTGGATAGGTTGTGGAGAAAGGGGAACCCTCTTACACTGTTGGTGGGAATGCAAGTTCGTATAGCCACTTTGGAAAACATTGTGGATATTCCTCAAAAATTTAAAAATAGAGCTACCCTATGACCCAGCAATTGCACTTCTGGGTATTTACCCCAAAGACACAGATATAGTGAAAAGAAGGGCCATATGCACCCCAATGTTCATAGTAGCATTGTCTGCAATAGCCAAAGTGTGGAAAGAGCCGACATGCCCTTCAACAGATGAGTGGATAAAGAAGATGTGGTCCATATATACAATGGAATATTACTCAGCCATCAGAAAGGATGAATACCCCACTTTTACATCAACATGGATGGGACTGGAGGAGATTATGCTAAGTGAAATAAGTCAAGCAGAGAAAGTCAATTATCATATGGTTTCACTTATGTGTGGAACATAAGGAGTAGCATGGAGGACATTAGGAGAAGGAACGGAAAAATGAAGGGGGGGAATCGGAAAGAGAGATGAACCATGAGAGACTATGGACTCTGAGAAACAAACAGGGTTTTAGAGGGGAGGGGGGAGAGGGGATTGGTTAGCCCGGTGATGGATATTGTAGAGGGCACATACTGCATGGATCACTGGGTCTTATACAAAAACAATTGATCGTGGATCATCCCATCAAAAACTAATGATGTATTGTATGGTGACTAACAGAACCTAATTAAATTAGAAAAAAAAAAAACAGTAAGGACATTAAATCCGGCTACCTTTCTCCCCACGGAAGAGGGGGGACTAGACCATGACTGCTCCGAGGTGACTGATGAAGTCTACGTGAGCCGTCCAGATCTGCAGGATCAAGCCTTAAAGAATCCAGAGCTCATGCTGTTCAGGGATGGCAGCAGTTACCTACAAGAGGGTGCCCAAAAAGCAGGTTATGCAGTAACCACAACCACTGAAGTCCTAGAAGCTAAGCCATTACCAGCTGGATGGTTAGCTCAACAGGCTGAGTTATATGCCTTAGTCCGAGCCCTCACACTCGCTGAAAGCAAATGATTCAATGTCTATACTGACTCTTGGTACACCTTTGCTACTGTACATATACATGGAGCCATCTACAAGGAAAGGGGCCTCCTAACTGCCGTAGGAAAAACTATCAAGAATAAGGAGGAGATACTGAGATTCCTTGAAGCCGTCTGGCTTCCAAAGGAAGTAGCAATCCTGCACTGTAAGGGACACCAAAAAGGAGACGACCCCATAACATGGGGAAATCGTCTGGCAGATGAGGCAGCCAAGACTGCAGCCAGTGAGGACATAGACAGAGCCCCTTCCCTCACTATGGCCCTAACACCCCCGGAAGAAAGTCCATCCACCCAGTTACACTAAAAAGGAAAAGGAATGGGCCATGGCTGAGGGAGCCACCCTGACTGAAAAGGGATGGTGGATGATGCCAGATGGGCTCATCTTTGTTCCAACAGCAACTGGAGGGCATCTAGTCAAGGATTACCACCAACTCACTCATCTGGGGAAAACTGCATTAGAGGCCCTTCTCAAGAAGCACTACTACATCAGTCAGCTGCCAGCACTATGCCGAGCAATGAGTGAATGATGCATAACATGTGCTAAAAATAATGCTTGGTCTGCACCATGGCCCCCACCAGGTGTCCAGAGGATGGGAGCAACCCCCCTTGAAGATCTAGAGGTAGACTTCACAGATGTGCAGCGAAGCAGGGGGTTCAGATATCTCCTAGTAATAGTATGCACATACTCTGGGTGGGTCGAGGCCTTCCTGACTAGGACAGAGTAAAGCCAGGAAGTAGCTAAAGTCCTCTTGTGGGAAATCGTGCCCCAGTTCAGCCTGCCACTAACAATCCATAGTGACAGTGGATCCGCATTTGTGGCAGACATTGTTCAGGTCTTGACCAAATCTCTCAACATCATCTGGAGACTCCACACGGTTTACTGGCCCCAAAGTTCAGGGAAAGTAGAGATAATGAATCGCACCCTCAGGGGAACTTTAGCAAAGTTTTGTCTGGAGACTAACCTCCCATGCCCGGATCTGCCACCCCTAGCTCTCCTGCATGCTCGCTGCATGCCCGGGACATTAGTTTTTTCCCTACTTGAATTAATATATGGATGGCCTCCCCCATGCTTGGGAAGCCTTCCAGGAAACTTGCATCAGGTTGAAGATAAAGGGATAAAGGAGCTGCTTCAGGCCCTGGGGGCCACCCAAAATAAATTACAAAAGTACACCATCGAGAGGGCCCCAATCTCCTTAGGGTCTCAGGTATACTCCTTCCAGATAGGGGACTCAGTTTGGGTCAAAGATTGGAAGAAAGACCCCTTCAAACCACAGTGGACAGGGCCCCACACTGTTGTTCTAACCACCTCCACTGCCCTCAAGGTCTCAGGTGTCACCCCGTGGGTCCACCACTCCAGAGTGAAGAAAGCTCATCATTTGAATGAGGAGCTGCCCCAGCGGAGAGTCCAGCCAGACTTCATGAACCCACTCCGGCTTCACCTTTGATGAGACCCCACCAACTGATGGACACCTGCTCACCGTGGTCCCTGGCTCTCATTGGTGTGATTTCCCTCACCTTAGGAGTCGGACTCTACACTGTTGCCCCTCCTGACTGGACTTTCCCCCAGAGACTTACTATTGTCATTGCTTATTGGGTGTCCCTAGGGTGTATTACTGCACTCACTTGTCCACGGGTTTCATCTGCTGACGGGTTAGCCACGATGGCTCCCTCTACCTAAGGTCATAGATCCCACTTTTATTGGCCCTCTGCTCTCTACTCCCGAGTGCACTTCACCATGATTTTCCTGGCCCCAGTCAGTCCCGGTCTTCTGCTACCTGGTGTGCTGTTCCTCCTCACTGCCTCTAGCTTGCCCAGCCCAGCAAGGAGGGCAAACTCTTGTATCACTGTTACTGGAAAATGGACTTTCCAGCTTATCCCCCTCAATCCCACACCAGGGCCCCCACTGACTTCTTCCACTTGGGATGGGCACACACCAAAGGTTAACCTCCATTTTGATGGATGTCAGCTTCTTGATACCTCCTTGGAACCTCATAGACAGTGTTCCTACCATGGCCCTCACTCTGATTACTGGCTGGTAGATATCTACATCTGTGGGGGCCCTATGCGTCAACAGCCAAACACCTGCCCTCAGTTCTGCTTGCAAGCCTGGGGATGTGAGTCATGGGTGGCGACTTGTCTGGGAATGGAACAATGGTCCACCAGGTGGCACCTCAAACAGCGCAGTGACATCCAGATTTCCTTGTCACGCAAGGCCGCCCCATCCTCTTGCCCTAACAATCACTGTATACTGCTCACCCTCTCAGTCTAGAACCCAGTGTCACATCATGGGCTATAGGAATCATTCTCCTGTTGGGCTAATATCACCCTATGGGGACTGACCCCATGGCCAAATTTATGATTAAGTCCATGTTCACTCCAAACCTTACAGTCAACTCCAAGTCAGACAGAAAATAATTCGCCCTGGTGCATCCCTGGGTCCCCCATCCACATGCAGCAAGCATCTATAGCACAACTGTTAGGTAGGATTAAGGCCTCCCACCAAGCTCTTAACCACTCGAATCCACCCCTAGTGTCTGACTGCTGGATCTGTATGAAGCCCGGTCCCGTCCAATACCTAGGTGTCATCCTCAACCAATCTACCGTGTCACCTCTCATCTCGGCACTGGGGACCTCAGATTATCCCTTTCTGGCTCTGGTACCGCTGTATGGCAACTCTTCCTCTCCCCTCATGGGCTACAGTTGGGTCTGTGCGCCTAACAACACTTTTTTAGCTTGTAATCAAGGTATATACATCTGCATCACCCCGCATGATCAATCATGCATGCTTGTCAGTCTCTTACCTGATCTTTCAGTCCTCCCTGGGAATGATGACCCACTCATATGGAGACCTCCTAGCTGCGCTCAGCACTCTCCCATGGCCATCCCTCTTATCGTGAGCCTGCTGGCCGCATCAGGTGTTGCCTCAGCACCACTGGTGTTGGGATGTCTCAGGTTTAGTACCAGGGGTTAACTCAACAACTCACGGTGGTTTTCCACCCCCACTTGGTCGGCCCTGGCCCTGCAGCACCAACTCGATTCACTGGCCTCAGTGGTCCTCCAAAACAGGCATGGGCTTGACTTGCTCATGGCCACCCAAGGGGGGCTCTGCCTCTTCTTACAGGAGGAATGTTGTTTCTATGCTAATGAGTTGGGGGTGGTCCAAGAAATTGTGACCCAATTGCAGGAATGAGTACATCACCGGTGGGAAACACTCCAGCGGGCAACTTGGTGGGATACCCTCTCACAATGGTTCCCTTGTTTTGCCCCCCTCGTCGGCCCCCTCTTATTGCTTCTCCTCATAGTAACATTTGGTCCTTGTATTCTTAATGCCCTTACTAGGTTTATCACTACTCAAATTGCTAAAATCAGAGTCCGGTTACTCCTTACTCACTACCACCCCTTAAAAGATGAAACTGATGCCCTCTAAACTAGGTGTTTAAAGGGACATGAAAGGGGGGAATGATAAAGAAAATCTGTGTCCTAAGATGGCCAACCGAGCCAGCAAGAGAGTCCCAGTCTTTGCCCCGGGGCTCTTCTGGGTTCTTCTCCCTGCTCTGCTTCCCGTGTGGACCAATCTGGGTTCTCCCTGCCCCGCTTCATGCACACGCCAAAGTGCCAAGTATGCAGAAATAGATGTGTATAAATTGCCCCCTTTGTTTGTGCTCGGGGCTCAGACCTTTGGAGACCGCTCTTCTCTGAGACTGCTAGTGTTAAATAAACCTCCTATCCTCCAAGATCTCCGGGTGCCGCTGGTTCTTCTGTCGGGCCATCCCGTCCAGGTTCCATAACAATACAAATTTACTTTCCTTGTAATTTATGGACATAGTGTCCTCTAACACACAGACCCACATATACCCGAGAACAACTGAAACACCCAGCTTTGTTCACACTGATAGATTATAGCACCACTTCCTATCCCCCCCTTTTTAAAATTTTTCAATTTTTAAAATTTTATTCTTGTGTTTCATTTTGGCTTTGTTTTTTCGATGGTGGTGTCTGACCACTCCTGATTTTGCTAGGGTGCAAATAGCTTGGGTCGTGATTGATATTTTGTACTCTCTTCATTCGCTCAACCATCCCTCAAAAGAATGATTAGGAGGAGGAACTCCCAACAAAGAAAAGAACCAGAGAAAATGTGCTCTGCCACAGAACTAATGGGTATGGACATAAGCAAGTTGTCAGAGAGAGAATGCAGGATAACAATCATGAAGTCAATAGCTAGGCTTAAAAAAAGCATTAGTGACAGGATAGAATCTCTAAGGGCAGAAATGAGATCTAATCAAGCTGAACTTAAAAATGCTATGAATGAGATGCAGTCTAAACTAGATAGTGTAACAGCCAAGGTAAATGAGGAAGAAGAGTGAATCAGTGATCTAGAAGATAAGCTGATAGAAAGGAAGGAATCTGAGGAAAATAGGGATAAGCAGCTAGTAGCCCATGAAAATGGACTTAGAGAGATCAATGCTGTCATGAAACATTCCAATGTCAGAATTATTGGGATCCCCGAAGGGGTGGAGAGAGAGAGAGGACTAGAAGGTACATATTGAGCAAGTAGCTAAGAACTTCCCTAATCTGGGGAAAGAAACAAGCATTCATGTCCAAGGGGCAGAGAGGACCCCTCCCAAAATCAATAAAAATAGATCAACACCCTGACATATAATAGTGAAGCTTACAAACCTTAGAGCCAAGGATGGTATCCTGAAAGCAGCTAGAGGGAAGAGATTCCTTACGTACAGAGGGAGGATCATCAGAATAACATCCGACCTGCTCACAGAAAACTGGCAAGCCATAAAGGGCTGGCAAGACATATTCAGGCTATTAAATAGAAAGAGTATGAAGCCGAGAGTACTTTACCCAGTAAGACTGTCATTCAGAAAAGGTAGAGAGATAAAGAGCTTTCAGGACAGGCATAAACTGAAAGAATATGTGTCCACCACACCAGCTATGTAAGAAATATTGAGGGGGATTCTGTAAGCGAAGAGAAACCCCAAGAGTCATATAGACTACAAAGAAACAGAAAACCTACAGAAACAAGGACATTACAGGCAACACAATGGCACTACATTCATATCTTTCAATACTTACTCCAAATGTAAATGGGCTCAATGCTCCCATGAAAAGACACAGAGTTTCAGATTAGATAAAAATGCAGGACCCATTTATATGCTGTCTACAAGAGACTCATTTTGAACGTAAGACCCTTCAGATTGAAAGTGAGGGGATGGAGAACTATTTACCATGCTAATGAACACAAAAGAGAGCTGAGGTAGCAATTCTTAATTCAGACTAATTAGATTTTTTTAAAAGATTTTATTTATTTATTTGACAGAGAGAGACACAGCAAGAGAGGGAACACAAGCAGGGAGAGTGGGAGAAGGAGAAGCAGGCTTCCCGCCGAGGAGGGAGCCCGATGTGGGACTCGATCCCAGGAACCTGGGATCATGACCTGAGCCGAAGGCAGACGCTTAACGACTGAGCCACCCAGGCACCCCTGGACTAATTAGATTTTAAACCAAAGGCCATAGTAAGAGATGCAGAGGGACACTATATCATACTTAAAGGGTCTATCCACCAAGAAGATCTAACAATTGTAAATATCTATGCTCCCAACATGGGAGCAGCCAATTATATAAACCAGCTAATAACTAAAATAAAGACACTTATCGATAATAATACATTAATAGTAGGAGAACTCAACACTCCAATAACAGCAATGGCAGATAAACTAGGCAGAAGATCAAGAAAGAAACAAGATGGGCACCTGGATGGCTCATTTGGTTAAGTGAATGCCTTTGTTTCAGGTCATGATCCCAGAGTCCTGGGATTGAGTCCTGCATCGGGCTCCCTGCTTGGCAGGGAGTCTGCTTCTTCTTCTCACCCTACCCCCTCTTGTGCTCTCTCTCTCTCTCTGTCTCAAATAAATAAAATAAAATCTTAAAAAAAAAAAAGAAACAAGAGCTTTGAATACATTGGACCACATAGACTTCATAGATATATTCAGAACATTCCAACCTAAAACAACAGAATACTCATTCTTCTCGAGTGCACATGGAATTTTCTCCAGAATAGACCACATACTGGATCACAAAACAGGTCTCAAATGATACCAAAAGATTGCGATTATCCCCTGCATATTTTCAGACCACAATGCTGTGAAACTGGAACTCAAACACAAGAAGAAATTTGGAAGGAACTCAAACACTTGGAAGTTAAAGTGCATCCTGATAAAGACTGATTGAATCAATCAGGAAATTAAAGAAAAAATTAAACAATTCATTGAAACTAATGAGAATGAAAACACATTGGGCCAAATCCTATGGGATACTATGAAGGCAGGCCTAAGAGGGAAATACATAGCCATCCAAGCCTCTTTCAAAAAATTTTAAAAGTCCCAAATGCACAAGCTAACCTTAAACCTAAAGGACCTAGAGAAAGAAGAGCAAATAAGTCCTAAACCAAGCAAAAGAAGAGAAATAATAAAGAATAGAGCACAAATCAATGAACTAGAAACCAGAAAAACAGTAGAACAGATCAACGAAACCAGAAGATCGTTCTTTGAGAGAATTAATAAGATCAATAAACTTCTGGCCAGACTTATCCAACAGAAAAGGGAAAGGACCCAAATTAATAAAATCATGAATGAAAGGGGAGAGATCACAACTAATACCAAGGAAATAGAAACAATCATTAGAAATTATTATCAGCAACCATATGCCAACAGATTTAGCAATCTGGAAGAAAAGAATGCATTCCTGGAAATTTATAAACTACAAAGACTAAAACAGGAAGAAACAGACAATCTGATCAGACCAATAACCAGCAAGGAAATAGAAGTGTTCATCAAAAACCTCCCCAAAAATAAGAATTCAGGGCCAGATGGCTTCCCAGGGAAATTCTACCAAACATTTAAAGAAGAAATTATACCTACTCTACTGAAGCTGTTTCAAAAAATAGAAATAGAATGAAAATTTGCAAACTCGTTCTATGAGGACATCATTACCCTGATCCAACAACAGGACAAAGACCCCATCAAAAAGGAGAATTACAGACCAATATTCCAGATGAATATGGATGCCACAATACTCAACAAGAGCCTAGCCAATACAATCCAACAGTACATTAAAAGGATTATCCACCACGAACAGGTAGGATTTTTTCATGGGATGCAAGGGTGGTTCAATTTTTGCAAGTCCATAAATGTGATAGAGCACATTAATAAAAGAAAATACAAGAACCATATGATCCTCTCAATTGATCCCAAAAAAGCATTTGACAAAATACAGCATCCTTTCCTGATTAAAAGTCCTTAAAATATAGGGATGGAGGGAACATACCTCAATATTATAAAAGCCATCTATGAAAAGCCCACAGCAAATATCATTCTCAATGGGGAAAAACTGGGAGCTTTTTCCTTAAGGTCAGGAACAGAACAGGCATGCCCACTCTCACCACTATTGTTCAACATAGTACTGGAAGTCCTAACCTCAGCAATCAGACAATTGAAAGAAATAAAATGCATTCACATAGGCAAAAAAGAAGTCTAACTCTCTCTCTTAACAGATGATATGCAAATTCCACCTTATGTGGAAAACCCAAAAGACTCCACCCCCAAGTTGCTAGAACTCATACAGCAATTCAACAACATGGCTGGATACAAAATCAGTGCACAATCTGTTGCATTTCTATACAATAAAATGTAACTTAAGAAAGAAATTAAGGCATCAATTCCATTTACAATAGCACCAAAAACCATAAGATACAAAGGATCTATACTCTAGAAACTACAGAACATTTATGAAAGAAATGGAGGAAAACACAAAGAGATGGAAAAACATTCCATGCTCACGAATTGGAAGAATACACATTGTTAAAATGTCTATGCTGCCCAGAGCAATCTACACTTTCAGTGCAATCCTTATCAAAATACCACTGACATTTTTCACAGATCTGGAATAAACACTCCTAAAATTTGTATGGAACCAGAAAAGACCCTAAATAGCCAAAAGAAAGTTGAAAAATAAAACCAAAGCTGGAGGAAACACAATGCCTGACTTCAAGCTATATTACAAAGCTATTGTCATCAAGACACTATGGTATTGGAACAAAAACAGACCCATGGATCTGCGGAACAGAATAGAGAGCCCAGATATGGACCCTCAACTCTATGGTCCACTAATTTTGGATAAAGCAGGAAAGAATATCCAATGGAAAAAGGAAAGTCTCTTCAATAAATGGTGCTTGGAAAACTGAAGAGCCACATGCAGAAGAATGAACCTGGACCATTCTCTTACACCATACAAAAAGATAAACTCAAAATGAATGAAAGACCTCAATGTCAGACAGGAATCCATCAAAATCCTAGAGGAGAACATATGCAGTAACCTCTTTGACATCGACCACAGCAACTTCTTCCAAGAAGTCTTGAAGGCAAGGGAAACAAAAGCAAAAATGAACTTTGGGCTTCATCAAGATAAAAAGCTTCTGCACAGCAAAGGAAACAGTCAACAAAACTATGAGGAAACCCACGGAATGGGAGAACATATTTTCAAATGACATTACAGATGAAGGGTTGGTATCCAAGATGTATAAAGAACTTCTCAAACTCAACACCCCAAAAATAAATAATCCAGTCAAGAAATGGGCAGAAGGCATGAGCAGACATTTCTCCAAAGAAGACATACAAATGGCTAACAGACATATGAAAAAATGCTCAACATCATTAGCCGTCAGGGAAATACAAATCAAAACCACAAAGAGATACCACCCTACACCAGTTAGAATGGCAAAAAGTAACAAGCCAGGAAACCACAAATGTTGGTACAGGTGTTGAGTAAGGGGAACCCTCTTACACTGTTGGTGGGAATGCAAACTGGTACAGCCACTCTGGAAAACAGTATGGAGGTTCCTCAAGACATTAAAAATAGAGCTACCTTATGACCCAGCAATTTCATTACTATGTATTTATCCTAAAGATACAGATGTAGTGAAAAGAAGGGGCACCTGCACCCCAATGTTCATAGCAGCAGTGTCCATAATAGCCAAACTGTGGAAAGAGCCAAGATGTCCTCAAAAGATGAATGGATAAAGAAGATTTGGTTCATATATGCAACAGAATATTACTCAGCTATCAGAAAGGATGAATATCCACCATTTTCATCCACATGGATGGAACTGGAGAGGGTTATGCTAAGTGAAATAAGTCAAGCAGAGAACGACAATTATCATATGGTTTCACTCATATGTGGAACATAAGGATTAGTGCAGAAGACCACAGAAGAAGGGAGGGAGAACTGAATGGGAAGAAATCAGAGAGGGAGACAAACCATGAGAGACTCTGGACTCCAGGAAACAAACTGAGGGTTACAGAAGGGAAGGGGTTGGGGGATAGGGTAAATGGGTGATGGGTATTGAGAAGGTCACATGTCATGAGCATTGGGTGTTATATGCAACTAATGAATCATTGAATACTACATCAAAAACTAATGATGTAGTATATTTTGGCTAACTGAACATAAAAAAAGAGAACTTATAAAACTCAACACCTAAAAATCAAATACTTCAGTCAAGAAATTGGCAGGAGACAGGGACAGACTTTTCTCCAAGGAACACAGATAAATGGCTAACAGACACATGAAAATTTGCTTAACATCACTCATCATCAGAGAAATACAAATCAAACCACAATGAGATACTATTTCACACTGCTCAGAATTGCTAAAATTATCAACTCAAGAAACAACAAATGTCAGCAAGGATGTGAAGAAAGGGGAACGCTCTTACACTCTTGGTGGGAATGCAAACTGGTGAAGCCAGTCTGAAAAACAGTATAGAGGTTTCTCAAAATGTTAAAAATAGATCTACCCTATGACCCACAATTGCACTACTAGGTATTTATCTAAAGGACAAAATAGTGATTCAAGAGGGCACATGCACCCCAGCATCCATAGCAGCAATGTCTATATTTGCCAAACTATGGGAAGAGCCCAGATGTTCATCAACAAATGAATGGAAAAATAAGAGATCACACACACACACACACACACACACACACACACACACACACACACACACACCGAGGAATATTACTTAGCCATCAAAAATAATGAAATCTTGCCATTTGTGGCAATGTGGATAGAACTAGAGTGTAATATGCTAAGTAAGCTAAATCAATCAGAGAAAGACAAATACCATATGATTTCACACATGTTTGGAATTTAGGAAACAAAACAGATGAACATAGTGGAAGGGAAGGAAAAATAAGATAAATACAGAGAGAGGCAAATCATAAGAGACTCTTGACTATAGGGAAGAAACTGAATGTTGCTGGAGGTGAGGTGGGTGGTGGGATGGGATAATTGGGAGAAGTAGAGCACTTGTTGTTATGAGCACTGAGTGTTATATGCAATTAATGAATCATTAAACTCTACCCTGAAACTAATAATACAGTACATGTTAACTAACCTGAGTTAAAAAAAATAATTTAAAAGAAATACTATATTGATATTATGGAAAATTGATATCAGGAATTTTTATGTGATAGTAATCTTTTGCTTATTTTTAAAATAAAATAAAATAAAATAAATATATTTTGAAGTATTTATGACTAAGATGATATGATATCTGGAATTTGTTCCAAAATATTACTGTGGAGAATGCAGGAGTCAGTAGGGATGTGAAAATACAAAATTGGCCATATACTGATATAATTGTTAAAGTTGGGTGAAGGGTACATGAGAGTATAGTAAACTATTCTACTTTTACATTTGAAATTTTTAGTTTAAATAATATATATTTATACATGTATGTACACATATATACACACATACACATACACGCACATACACACACACACAAATGTGTGTGTGTGTGTGTGAGTGGAATCAGCCTGCACTCTACATCAAGGAGAAGCAAAGAAAACATCAATAAGAAGAGTGTCACAGGAATGTTGTGACAATGCAGCCTGGAAACTGATCACCTGTTCAGAGCTTCGGGGCACAGCATCTAGGATTCTGGTTTCTTCTATACAAATCCTAACACAGCAAATGTAATGCAGTGTATGTTTACAAGAAAGAAAGGTCCCTTTCTTATCCATGGTGTCCAAGACTCAATTCTGAGCTGGAGATTATTGGGGAGAAGGAGTTTCCAAAGGAGAGGGTACAAATTAATGACTGAGAATCTACATCTGGCTCATAGGCAGGTTTCTTTGAGTCCATGGTGCTATAATAATTTTTAATTATATGCCAACATTCAAAATCTAGGACATTTCACATAAAAATCTTGATTTTCTGGTTTTCTTTAAAATTTGGGAAATTTGGTAATGCTTAGTTGGATTTGAATGACAGTTCTCCTTACATGGGGCAGTGCCCTCCAGTTTGGCACAATCTCCATCAGGTCTGCTTTACTTATTATTTTTTTTAATATGCACATTTTTTTCTAGTGAGCAAAGGTATGCTAAAGGTTAGTGGATTGTGCTTAGCTCCAAAACCCTGCTCTAATTTCACTTAATTTAAATTGCCTTTGTGCTTTTCAATACTCAGTAAAACCTGTGGGACTCCGGTAACAAGGGAGGGAGTGATGTCTTAGCTGCTTAATCTTAGCATAAGTGTTATTACTTCCCTATTAGAAAGACCCACGAGTGTTTAATGTGGATAATGCCTATTCAGGAGACACCAGACTTAGTGTTTTCCTAGGTTGGTTTTATAAAAGCTACAACTGAGTAGGAACAAGACATAAGGGTAAAATCCATTAATGAAGCCTCTGTCCATGAGTATAAATGGATCAGTCTTTGTTTTAAGATTTTCTTCTCTTCCTATCTCTCACAGACTCGTGTGTGTGTGTGTGTGTGTGTGTGTGTGTGTGTGTTGGGAATGAGGTGGAGGTGCACAGACCTGTATGGATTCTGTGGTGGGCTTTCAGGTGGGAGCTCTTGGTGTACACTTTGCTGCATCCTGCAAAATCACATTGATGAATCCGTCTTCTCTTCAACTCAAGAGACTCTTCTCCCCGCATTTGGGTCATTGCTGATGGTCTGAGCAAAGAAAGAGAGATAGTACCAAAGAATGATTTTACCATGGAAGCTAAATAAATGGACTTACATACAATGGAATCCCCTCATACATGCATTTAATTTATGCAAATTTAAGAGTAGGCCTTCAAGAGAAGAAATAATTGAAATAGGTCAAGCAATTCCCTCAACTAGGACATTCTTCTGAGTAAGTGGAGGTTCCAGGAGGTGATAATGTTTCCTTGGGTGGTTTCTGTTCCCAGTGTGAGCATTTCACTCTAACAAGACTCATTTTTGTATTTACATAAATGTATTTTTTTCATACTACATAGTTGTTAAAATGCAAGACAACTACTTTATTAGTTACAACACTGGAAGACAAGAGTGCTGTAAACTTACAGAAAGAAACAGTATGCAACTGTACTTTATGGGAAATTTATAGATTTTTCAAAGGCAAAATTGGTGGTCTAGACAATTAGGGCATAAATCTGCCATAACATGCATGTCCATGCACATGTGTGATTACAAACTCACACCTGCTCCGGGAAGGCAATTTACCTATATTTTGTTATCCTTAAATGTTTACTATTGTGTCTGAGAATTTGTTCCACTTCTATGACAGACACACACATATATACACAGACAGACCTGAAATAAAGACAAAAGTACTCACTCTTGCTGTAGTCCCTGAATACCCTGTAAAGCCAAAGATCCACTCTCAGTTGCACTCTCCTCACTGTCACTTGGGATATCCAGTGAAGACATGGAGGTGGGGTAAACTTTCACTAAAATCAAAGAAAAAGAGCAGTGTGGGCTACAAATATGTGTGCCTCTGTATCATTTTCAGGATTCCCAGTATGGCTCACAATGAGAAGTAGCAGCAAGATAAAGAAAAAGCAAAGAAGAAAGAAGTGCATTTGTATGCAAGGAAGAGAAAAACATTTAAAATTTTCTTTTCTTTATATTTTTATATTTTTTATTTTATTATGTTACTCACCATACAATACATCATTAGTTTTTGATGTAGTGTTCCATGATTCATTGTTTTCATATAACACCCAGTGCTCCATGCAGTACATGCCCTTCTCAAAACCCATCACCAGACTAACGCATTCCCAACCCCGCTCCCCTCTAAAACCCTCAGTTTGTTTCTCAGAGTACATAGTCTCTCATGGTTCATCTCCCCGCCTGATATCCCACCCGTCATTTTTCCCTTCCTACTATCTTCTTTTTTTTTTTTAAACATATAATGTATTATTTGTTTCAGAGGTACAGGTCTGTGATTCATCAGTCTTACACAATTCACAGCACACACCATAGCACATACCCTCCCCAATGTCTATCACCCAGCCACCCCATCCCTCCCAACCCCCTCCACTCCAGCAACACTCCGTTTGTTTCCTGAGATTGAGAGTCTCTTATGGTTGGTCTCCCTCTCTGGTTTCGTCTTGTTTCATTTTTCCCTCCCAGTATTTTTTTCAGACTTATTTTATTTTTTAAAAATTTTTTGGCCATTTTTTATTTTATTTTATTTTTTTAAATTTTATTTTATTATGTTATGTTAGTCACCAAATAATACATCATTAGTTTTTGATGTGGTGATCCACGATCCATTGTTTTTGTATCACACCCAGTGCTCCATGCAGTACGTGCCCTCCTTAATACCCATCACTGGGCTAAACCATCCCCCCACCTCCCTACCCTCTAAAACCCTGTTTGTTTCTCAGAGTCCATAGTCTCTCATTGTTCATCTCTCCCTCTGATTTTGCCCCCTTCATTTTTCCCTTCCTTCTCCTAATGTCCTCCATGCTATTCCTTATGTTCCACATATAAGTTAAACCATGTGATAACTGTCTTTCTCTGCTTGATTATTTCACGTAGTTCCATCCATGTTGATGTAAAAGTTGGGTATTCATCCTTTCTGATGGCTGAGTAATATTCCATTGTATATATGGACCACATCTTCCTTATCCATTCATCTGTTGAAGGGCATCTCGGCTCTTTCCACAGTTTGGCTATTGTGGACATTGCTGCTATGAACATTGGGGTGCATATGGCCCTTCTTTTCACTGCATCTGTGTCTTTGGAGTAAATACCCAGGAGTGCAATTGCTGAGGTCATAGGGTAGCTCTATTTTTAATTTTTGAGGAACCTCCACACTGCATCTAGGATTCTGGTTTCTTCTGTACAAATCCTAACACATTTAGTGGATTTTCCAAAGTGGCTGTACCAACTTGCATTCCCACCACAGTGTAAAAGGGTTCTCCTTTCTCCACAACTTTCCAACATCTGTTGATTCTTGCCTTGTCAAATTTGCCATTCTAACTGGTGTAAGGTGGTATCTCAATGTGGTTTTGATTTGAATTTCCCTGATAGCTAATGATGTTGAACATTTTTTCCTGTGTCCGTTAGCCATTTGTATGTCTTCTTTGGAGAAGTGTCTTCATGTCTTCTGCCAATTTTTTGACTTGATTATTTGTTTCTTGGGTGTTGAGTTTGAGAAGTTCTTTATAGATCTTTGAAATCAGCACTTTGTCTGTAGTGTCATTTGCAAATATCTTCTCCCATTCTGTGGGTTGCCTCTTTGTTTTGTTGATTGTTTCCTTTGCTGTGCAGAAGCTTTTGATCTTGATGAAGTCCCAAAAGTTCATTTTTGCTTTTGCTTCACTAGCCTTTGGAGATATATCTTGAAAGATGGTGCTGTGGCCGATGTCAAAGAGGTTACTGCCTATGATTTCCTCTAGGATTTTGATGGATTCCTGTCTCACATTGAGGTCTTTCACCCACTTTGAGGTTATCTTTTTGTATGGTGTTAGAGAATGGTCGAGTTTCATTCTTCTGTATATAGCTGTCCAATTTCCCCAGCACCATTTATTGAAGAGACTGTCTTTTTTCCATTGCATATTTTTTTCCTGCTTTGTTGAAGATTATTTGACCATAGAGTTGAGGGTCCATATCTGGGCTCTCTATTCTGTTCCATTGGTCTATATGTCTGTTTTTGTGCCAGTACCATGCTGTGCTGGTGATCATGGCTTTGTAATATAGTTTGAAATAAGGCAACATGATGTCCCCAAGTTTGTTTTTCTTTCTCAACATTTCTTTGGCAATTGAGGGTCTTTTCTGATTCGATACAAATTTTAGGATTGTTTGTTCCAACACTTTGAAAAATGCTATTGGTATTTTGATCGGGATGGCGTTGCAGGTATAGATTCCTCTGGGTAGCATAGACATTTTAACAATGTTTATTCTTCCAATCCATGAGCATGGAATGTTTTTCCATCTTTTTGTGTCTTCTTCAATTTCTTTCATGAGTGTTCTGTAGTGCCTAGAGTATAGATCCTTTACCTCTTTCGTTAGGTTTATTCTGAGGTATCTTATGGTTTTTGGTGCTATTGTAAATGGAATCAATTCTCTAATTTCTCTTTCTACAGTTGTATTGTTAGTGTATAAGACAGCAACTCATTTCTGTGCATTGATTTTGTATCCTGCCACATTACTGAATTGCTGGATGAGTTCTAGTAATTTGCGGATGGAGTCTTTTGGATTTTCCACATAAAGGATCATGTCATCTGTGAAAAGAGAGTGTTTGACTTCTTTGCCAATTTGAATACCTTTTATTTCTCTTTGTTGTCTGATTGCTGTTCCTAGGACTTCTAGTACTATGTTGAAAATAGTGATGAGTGTGGCATCCTTGACATATTCCTGATATTAAGGGAAAGGCTCTCATCTTTCCCCCATTGAGGATGATATTCGCTGTGGGTTTCTCATAGATGGATTTTATGAACTTGAGGAATGTTCCCTCTATCCCTATACTCTGAAGTTTTAATCAGGAACATATGCTGTATTTTGTCAAATGCTTTTTCTGCATCAATTTAATGGATCATATGGTTCTTGTCTTTTGTTAATGTGCTGCATCACTTTGATTGATTTGCGAATGTTGAACCAACCTTGCATCCCGGGGGTAAGTCCCATTTGGTCATGGTGGATGATCCTTTTAAAGTATTGTTGGATTCTCTTAGCTGGGATTTTGTTGAGGATTTTGGAATCCATATTCATCAGGGATATTGGTCTGAAAATCTCCTTTTTGATGGGGTCTTTGCCTGGTTTAGGGATCAAGGTAATGCTGGCCTCATAGAATGAGTCTGGAACCTTTCCTCTTGTTTCTATTTTTTGAAACAGGTTCAGGAGAATAGGTATTATTTCTTCCTTGAATGGTAGAAATCCCCAGGGAATCCATCAGGCCCTGGACTCTTGTTTTTTGGGAAGTTTGTGATCACTGCTTCAATCTAGTTACTGGTTATTGGCCTATTCAGATTGTCAATTTCTTCTTGTTTCAGCCTTGGCAGTTTATAGGTTTCTGGAAGGTATCCATTTCTTCCAGGTTGCTTAATTTATTGGCATATAATTGTTCATAATAATTGTTTCTATTTCCTTGGTGTTCATCGTGATCTCTCCCCTTTCATTCATAATTTTATTAATTTGGATCCTTTCTCTTTTCTTTTGGATAAGTCTGGCCAGTGGTTTTTCAATCTTATTATTTCAAAGAACTAGCTTCTAGTTTCATTGATCTGATCTACTGTGTTTCTGGTTTCTAATTCATTGATCTCTGCTCTAATCTTAATTATTTCTCTTCTAATGTTTGGCATAGGCATCATTTGCTGCTTTATCTCTAGTTCTTTAAGCTGTAGTGTTAGTTGTTGAATTCAGGATTTTTCTATTTTTTTGAGTGAGGTTTGGATGGCTATGTATTTCCCCCTTAGGACCACCTTTGCAGTGTCCCAGCAGTTTTGGACCAATGTGTTTTCGTTCTCATTGGTTTCCATGAAATGTTTAAGTTCTTTGATTTCCTGGTTCACCAAAACATTCTTGAGCAGAGTGGTCTTTAGCTTCCAAGTGTTTGAATTTCTTCCAAATTTTTCTTGGGATTGAGTTCCAGTTTTAAAGCATTATGGTCTGAGAATATGCAGGGAATAATCTCAGTCTTTTGGAATTGGTTGAGACCTGATTTGTGACCCAGTATGTCGTCTATTCTGGAGAAAGTTCTGTGTGTGCTGGAGAAGAATGAGTATTCTGCTCTTTAAAGGTGGAATGTTCTGTATATATCTATGAGGTCCATCTGGTCCAGTGTGTCATTCAAAGCTCTTGTTTCCTTGTTGATTTTCTGCTTAGATGATCTGTCCATTGCTGAGGGTGGAGTATTGAGGTCTCCTACAATTAACATACTGTTATCAATATGACTCTTCATTTTGGTTAACACTTGGCATATGTAGATGGCTGCTCCCATATTGGGGGCATAGATATTTACAATTGTTAGATCTTCTTGTTGGATAGACCCTTTAAGAATGATATAGTGTCCTTCTCTGTCTAAAACTACAGTCTTTAGCTTAAAATCTAATTTGTCTGATATAAGAATTTCTACCCCAGCTTTCTTTTGAGGTCCGCTGGCATGGAAGATGGACATCCATCCCTTCACTTCAGTCTGGATTTATCTTTAGGTTCAAAATGAGTCTCTTGTAGACAGCATATGCATGGGTCCTGTCTTTTTATCCAGTCTGCAACCCTGTGCCATTTTATGGGAGTATCCATTCACGTTGAGAGTGATTATTGAAAGATATGAATTAATTGTCATCATGTTGCCTGTGAAGACATTCTTTCTATAGATTGTCTCTACAAATTTCTGTTGTAGATCACTCTTGGGGTCTTTCTCCTTTTATAGGACTCGCCTTAATATTTCTTGCAGGGCCGGCTTAGTGGTCACATATTCTTTCAGTTTCTGCCAGTCTTGGAAGGTCTGCATCTCTCCATTCATTCTAAATGACAGCCTTGCCAGATAAAGTATTCTTGGCTGTATGTCCTTCTTGTTTAGTACCCTGAATATGTCCTGCCAGGCCTTTCTGGCTTGCCAGGTCTCTGTGGATAGGCCTGACATTATTCTGATGTTCCTCCCTCTCTATGTAAGGAATCTCTTTCCCCTAACTGCCTTCAAGATGGTTTCCCTCATTCTAAGATTTGCAAGTTTTACTATTATATGCCAGGGCATTGGCCTGTTTCCCTTGATCTTGGGAGACGTTCTCTCTGCCTCCAGGCCTCTAATGTCTGTTTCATTCCCCAGATTCGGGAAATTCTCAGGTATGATTTGCTCAAATATATCTTCTAGTCCTCTCTCTCCAGCCCCTCAAGGATCACAATAATTTTGATATTGGATTGTTTCATGGTGTCACTTATTTCTCTGAATTTCTCTGATTCTGTTTTCATGGATTTTGAATTGTTTCTCCCTGGCCTCCTCTTTTTCCTTTTCTATCAATTGGTCTTCTACATCACTAATTTGTTGTTCTGCCTCACTTACCCCCGCTGTTAGAGTATGTAGATTAGACTGGATCTCATTGATAGCATTTTTAAGTTCTGCCAGTTCAGCGCTCATTTCTGCCCTTAGAGACTCTATGTTGCCATTAATCGATTTCTTCATTCTAGCTATCGTCTTCACAATTGCTAGCCTGAATTCCGTCTCTGACATATTTGTTATATATGAATCCATTTGTAAGTCTGTGGCAGAAGTCACAGTCTCTGAGTCTCTCCTATTTTGGGGGTTCCTCCTCCTTGTCATTCTGTTGAGGGATGGTTGAGGGAATGTACAGTGTCCAAATTATTGACCCCGACCAAAGCAAGATGCACCTGTTTTATAGAGACCTTAGGGTTGTCAGCCTCTTTTTCTCCCAGCCTGTTTTCTGGGGGAGGGGACTGCTGCACTGTTAGTTAGGCAACCCTGTTTGGACAGCATTGCCCTTCCCCCTGTATGTGGGGGCAAATGGGCTCAGTGTAAACTAGTTTTTTTGGACTTTTGTTCTCTCGTGGCTTTCCCTGGCGGCTTTCTGTGTCTTTTCCGAGAGTCAGAACAGAAGAGATTGTTTCCAACCCTCTGCCTCAGAGCAGAGAGATGGAACTCTGTTCTTCAGTGAGTTCTCCAGGCCACACTATCTCCGTTTCTTTCTGTGCTGCTATAAACTGCAGCATCCTGGTTTGTGCATCCCTCAGCAGGGCTCCCAGTCCTTGCCTCCAGGTTGGGTATGGGGGCATATCTCTGCCCTTTGTGCTTCCAAAACTCCCAGCTGCCCCTAGTTCACACACTCAGCCCCGGCGCTCCAGACCTTAGTCTGGCGGCCGCCTTAAAGTCCTTTTCCTTTCCCTGCCTGTCTGGCAGTCCATGCTTTGTCCCCAGCATGGGAAGCTTTTGCCCACAGGTGGTGTAGGATCCCCGTGTCTCCCTCCTCCTTCCGTTTATCTTCCGTTATCCGCCCGCAGAATCATGGCTCCCCGTTTCATACCTTGAAACCATCTGCCTGATATTCTGTTTGTAGAGATCCAGATATACCTTCTCCCATCTCAGGCTGACTTTGTGGGTGTTCAGGGTGGTCTGGTAGATATCTAGCTCAATTCAGGGGACCGGTTGGAATAGCGTCCCCTACTCCTCTGCCATCTTTGCCTCCCCCCTAAAATTTTCAGCATAGCTAAAATTCCTTTGAGGGAAAGGTAGTAAGGAGCATTCTGGTACCATTGGAATGAGCTTCTCTAGGATCATTGAGTTCAATAGGATAGGGCCTGAGTATAATTTAACTTTCTATCTCCAGTCACCACAACAAGGGTGTCCTGAAAAGTCAAGCTCAATGTGTGTTTGTGGAGTTGAACTTTCTGAATAGTTCACTGGCTGTCCAAGATCGATGCCTAGGTTCACCTCAGAAACGAGAACATTTCTTTTGGCTTTTGTGCTCCTAAATGGAAATGTGTCAATGAGATGAAACCCATACCTAGTACCTAGTATGTGCTTGATACATGTTGGCATCCTTCCCTTCCACCTATTTTGGGAGAAGTCCTCAAATATTTATTATCAACCCCTGATGTTTCTGATCCCTACCAAAACTCAATCAATGGTCACCAGTCTCCTAGATGTAGTTTAAGCTTCAAAATTTCTATATAGAAGAAACTTAAGGGTGGCAATAAGGTTGGGGGGGGAGTGGAACATTTGTCTAGTGCAGTTACCTCCATACACTGATTGTGTATCATTCACTAAAAAGTTTTAAGCATACATCTCATTATGTATGTGTCTCTGCATGTGTGTGTGCATGTATGTCACAAATGTAGTAATATACTAAAATTTTGTTTACATTATGAAAAATAAAGGTAACATGTAAAGAGTGAGAAAATAGAAATAGAAATGTTTATACTTTCTTCTTGTGCTACAATTATTTTGTGTGCATTCCTCACTCCCCCACCTCCCAACCAAGGTGTAAGCATACCATTTTGGGGACTATTGAGCTAATGGCTTTAGTTTAAAATTACACTGAAATGTTTAAAACTTATTTTGTTTATTTAGAGTGGCTCTGGTTGACTGATGGATATTATGGGGGCAATTCAAAGTCCTATCAAATCATTGCTTGGTGCCATCACTACCTTGATATCAGCAAATTCTCAGGGAATTTGATTTTCCTATTTCCTTTTTTGTTTGTCTCTCTCTTCCCATATGAGAACTGATACCGAAATTTTAATTAACCCCCTCAGGGGAATCTCAAAAACAAGACTATTATAAACACTTATCATTACCACAATTAACTACTAGTAGATTATCATTTTTATTCAGAAAAACACTACAGAGTCTCAGCAATTTGATGCTAGTATGTTGTTTTTCAGTCTCCTACATTTGGTGATGGGATGATTACAAGACATTAAATTTCAAAGAGAAAACTGTTAGAAAATGTTTTTTTATACTGAGCTAAGATCTGATTTTTAGTCATTTCCACCCACATATCTCCGTTTTGGTCTTTTTAATTCATGCTAAATATTTATCAGCCACTTGTTTGACATGCGTTTGAAATCTCTTACCATCCTAATTCTCTCTTCTGATTATACTCCAACTTCCAAATGTCCTTCCTAAGGCACAACATACAAAATTGATTGTCTTTCTACAGCTGTGATGAAGCTAAATATTTTGAACCACTTCAGAGGCCATATAATTGTCTTTGATCATTTCCAATTACAAACTAAAGTAGACACACCTCCATGATAGGAACTGGGTGGATGGGAGATAGTGGTGAAAGAGGGGCTTAATTTATTCCTTTCTGAATACTGAACTTATTTTTAAGATTAAATAAAAAGGAAGATTACAGCATATTAACTCTCTCCTGTACATATTTTCAAGTTTGTTTATCAAATTATTTGTTGCAAGACAACTAATTTCTACCACTGTGTTAAGTGTTCTGGAGATGCACAAATGGAAATAAGATACTTTTGTCCTTGAGGAATTTACAATTCAGTTGGGAAGAATGCCCATATACTTGTGATGCAGGCAAATAAAAAAGTAAAATGGAGGGTGATAGATGCCAAATGGAGGGGAGCACAGGGAAGATGGCAATATTTCAAAGAAGACTATTTTACCTGTAGGGAAGAGAAAAGATATGGTATTGGAAGAGGCGGGTGCTAAGACTGGCTACATATGTAGGGCTAAAAATGTTCTCAACTTTTCCACAAAAGCATTCCTAATGGCAAAGACAAATAAACACATTTTCCTAGAAAGTCCCAGGCTGTGTACCTTAATAAGCATAAGACTATTTTTGACAATTGTGTTTTATCTTAAAAGGTTATTCAAATTGTACATTTTTCTCTAATAAAATCATATTTTTAAAATATAAAATGTTTTAAATTACTTATTATTAAATAACACACAGGTTCCAGGAAGATACACAGCATTTCACTCAAAAATATGTATTCCCCAATTTGAGAAGCATACTAAACAAAAGAGCATCATTGTACGTTCTCAAGCACAAAGAGACATGATAAAAATAGTATTTATAAATAATTATTCTTGAAGCTGTGTGCAAGAATAATTAGAAGGGGTGAAAAGAGATAGGAGGACAATTCCAAAAGAGAATAGATGGAGGAAGGTAAGGTCCAGGAAAGAGGCACATTGATGCTTACCTGATCCAGAATTTTTACCATCTCCTCCAATGAGTGGGATTGTAATGGCTGCAGGGCCCCCATCTGCAGGCAAAGTAGTATACACCATGGGCAGTGACTGTACCACCACTGGGAATGTCTTCAGGCCACCCAACTTATTTGGCAGCCTGACTGAGGAAATGGTGTGAATCACATGTAAGATCTGCTGGCCACCAGTGCCCTGAGAGGAGGCCAGGATAGAGCTTGGATTCAGAAGAGTAGGGATATTTGCTGATGTGCTTGTGTCAGATGTTGACGTGGACACTACACGTGTCTGGAGAGCAGGCTGTGGCTTGGGAGGGTGTACTGGAGCTTGCAGCAGGCTGGCATGCTGTAGAGGAGACTTGGGCTTGTGAAAAGAGAGGTCGACTGGTTCCATCTGGGGCAGGTTGAAATCATTAGCCAGAAGTTCTTCTGGGGGATCAATTTTGATGTCACTAATTAGAGCTGGGTTCTCCATAGGACTGGCATCCAGGAATGGTGGAGATGTTATCTTCCCACTGTTTGCTGACTTAGGAGGATCTCTGATGTGAATAGAGCCAGTGACCTTAAATAAATAAATGAATGAAAGGTGGAAAATAGTCAGTACCCTGAAGAAGAGACATGTGAACCATTAAAGCAAGAAATCTGTATTTTCTTCTCATGGACAGAATATATAGGGAGTTGAGAGAAATGAGGCAGAAGTATGAGGAAGAAAGAAGAGAAACTTTACTGAACACTTACTAGGCACTGTATCAGGCAACTGACACAAATGATTACATTTAATCTTTATAATAACCCCGCAGGATTACTTAAAGTCAACATTTTCTGAATATCAACTGTAAGTACTCTGCTAAGCTCAGATAGGGCAAATTTAAGGGTCTACCCATGAAGTGCATACTAACATACTAACTATAATGATAGAATAATGTGAATAGCATAAAAGTCAGACCATAATAAGTGATGCAGCAGACATATAAGCAAGGCATTTTAGAAAAAGAAAAGGGAATAATTAATTCTATCTAAACAAGATGAGAGAAGGCTTCAAGGAGACAGAGCTATTATATATGGATCTTAGAGAATTGATAAGAATTCTTTAGGCAAAGAAGGGCTAAGAGATATTCCTGTATGTAGAGATATAACAACAGACAATATGCTTAGGGAATAATGATGCAGTATTGTCAGTTGTATTATATGCAAAACCAAAATATCCAAGTTTTAAAATAAAAAGCATGAATTAAATGATCACTTTACAGGTAATATACATTTTTAAAACCTCAACCTAGTTAAAAACTTCTTAAAAATTCCATTAATGTAAAGGTTAATGATATTGTGAACTGTGTATGCCATTGCCAAGTAAAACCCGGGACCTTGAAGATGGTCTTGGAAATAGTGGTGCTACTTTAGCCAGTTAACAAAACAAGACTTCATTCACTATCACAATTAGATTTGGGTTATAGATTTGAATTATGATAGATGTTCAATAATACATCACTTACACAAAATAAAACTATCTTTTATTTTTGCATATTAGGAATATGATGGAAAGTTGAGTTTGAGGAAAGGCTGGGCTATAAAATATAACTATTTCAAGGAGGGGAGTGACATGTGCATAGCTATTTTGGTGGGAATTAACTAGCTCCTCAATGAAGGATAGATTGAAGGAGAAATAAGTGCATTCAGGGACCATAAAGAAAGCAAGAGGGAAAATATTGATGACACTATGAGACAAATGGAAAAAATTTGAATATTGACTGGATATTGGATGATATAAAAGAATTATTGTTAATGTTTATAGGTTTGATATAGGTTGTCGGAATACGGTGGGAGTAGGAGGACCCTAGGCTCTCCTTGTCCCACGGATACAACCGAATAACTATCAAATCATCCTAAATACTCCAGAAACTGACCGGAAGACTAGCAGAACAAAATCCACAACTAAAGGTAGAGAAGAGGCCGCATCAAAGAAGGTAGGAAGAGTGGAGATGTGGTTTGGAAGAGAAATGGATTATGGCTGCTGCAGTGCAGAGGGAAGCACACTCATGGAGGAGGGTGAGAGACAGACACAGGGGCAGTGCACACATAGCAATTGTCTTGGAAAATGGGAAAGGCTGAATTTTGTGACTTGTTTTTTTTTTTAATTTAATTTAATTTAATTTGATTATGTTATGAGAGTCACCATACAATACACCATTAGTTTGTGATGTAGTGATCCACGATTCATGATTTTCGTATAACACCCAGAACTCCGTGCAGTATGTGCCCTCCTTAATACCCATCACAGGGCTAACACACACCCCACCCTGCTCCCCTCTAAAACCCTCAGTTTGTTTCTCAGAGTCTATAGTCTCTCATGGTTCGTCACCCCATCCAATTTCTGCCCCTTCATTTTTCCCTTCCTTCTAATGTCCTCAATGCTATTCCTTATGTTCCACCAATAAGTGAAACCATATGATAATTGACTTTCTCTGCTTGACTTATTTCACTTAGCATAATCTCCTCCAGTCCCATCCATGTTGATGTAAAACTTGGGTATTCATCCTTTCTGATGGCTGAGTAATATTCCATTGTATATATGGACCACATCTTCCTTATCCATTCATCTGTTGAAGGGCATCTCGGCTCTTTCCACAGTTTGGCTATCGTGGACATTGCTGCTATGAACATTGGGGTGCATATGGCCCTTCTATTCACTACATCTGGTCTTTGGGATAAATACCAAGGAGTGCAATTGCTGGATCATAGGGTAGCCATATTTTTAAATTTTTGAGGAACCTCCACATTGTTTTCTAAAGTGGCTGTACCAACTTGCATTCCCACCAACAGTGTAAAAGTGTTCTCCTTTCTCCACAACCTCTCCAACATTTGTTGATTTTTGCCTTGTCAATTTTTGCCATTCTAACAGGTATAAGGTGGTATCTCAGTGTGGTTTTGATTTGAATTTCCCTGATGGCTAAAGGTGATAAATATTTTTTCATGTGTCTGTTAGCCATTTGTATGTCTTCTTTGGAGGTGGTCTTTTGGGTTTTCCACATAAAGGATCATGTCATCTGTTAATGTCTTCTGCCCACTTTTTGACTTGATTATTTGTTTTTTGGGTGTTGAGTTTGAGAAGTTCTTTATAGATCTGGATACCAGCACTTTATCTGTAATGTCATTTGCAGATATCTTCTCCCATTGCAGATATCTTCCTTTGCTGTGCAGAAGCTTTTTATCTTGATGAAGCCCCAAAAGGTCATTTTTGCTTTTGCTTCACTAGCTTTTGGAGATGTATCTTGAAAGAAGTTGCTGTGGCCAATGTCGAAGAGGTTACGGCCTATGTTCTCCTCTAGGATTTTGATGGATTCCTGTCTCACATTGAAGATGAAAGTCATCCATTTTGAGTTTATCTTTCTGTATGGCGTTAGAGAATGGTCGAGTTTCATTCTTCTGTATATAGCTGTCCAATTTCCCCAGCACCATTTATTGAAGAGACTCTTTTTCCCATTGCATGTTTTTTCCTGCTTTGTAGAAGATTATTTAACCATAGAGTTCAGGGTCCTTATCTTGGCTCTCTATTCTGTTCCATTGGTCTATATGTCTGTTTTTGTGCAAGTACCATGTTGTCTTGGTGATCACAGCTTTGTAACATGGCTTGAAATCTGGAAAACTGATGCCCCTAGCTTTGTTTTTCTTTCTCAACATCTCCTTGGTGATTAGGGTTTTTTTGTGATTCCATACAAATTTTAGGATTGTTTGTTATGGGAATTTGAAAAATGCCATTGGTATTTTCATCGGGATGGCATTGAAGGTATAAATTGCTCTGGGTAGTATAGACATTTTAACAATGTTTATTCTTCCGATCTATGAGCATGGAATATTTTTCCATCTTTTTGTGTCTTCTTCAATTTCTTTCATGAGTGTTCTGTAGTTCCCAGAGTATAGATTCTTTACCTCTTTGGTTAGGTTTATTCTGAGATATCTATGGTTTTTGGTTCTACTGTAAATGGAATCACTTTTCTAAATTCTCTTTCTAGAGTTGCATTGTTAGTGTATAAGAAATCAACTGATTTCTGTGCATTGATTTTGTATCCTGCCACATTACTGAATTGCTGAATGAGTTCTACAAATTTGGAGGTGGTCTTTTGGGTTTTCCACATAAAGGATCATGTCATCTGCGAAGTGACAGAGTTTGAATTCTTTGCGAATGTGAACACCTTTTATTTCTTTTTGTTGTCTGATTGCTGTTGTTAGGACTTCTAGTAATATGTTGAAGAATAGAGGCGAGAGGGGGTATCCTTGACATGTTCCTGATCTTTTTTTTTCTTTTTAACGATTTCATCTATTTATTTGACAGAGAGAGACACAGCAAAAGAGGGAACACAAGCAGGGGAAGTGTGAGAGGTAGAAGAGGATTCCCACAGAGCAGGGAGCCTGATGTGGGGCTCAATCCCAGGACCCTGGGACCATGACCCGAGCTGGAGGCAGACGCTTAATGACTGAGCCACCGTGGCCCCCCAACGTGTTCCTGATCTTAAGGGAAAGGCTCTCAGCTTTTCCCCATTGAGGATGATATTCGCTGTGGGTTTTTCATAGATGGATTTTATGAACTTGAAGAATGATCCCTCTATCCCTATACTCTGAGGAGTTTTAATCAGGAAAGGATGCTGGATTTTGTCAAATGCTTATTCTGCATCCATTGAGAGGACCATATAGTTCTTCTCTCTCCTCTTATTAATGTGTTCTATCACATTGATTAATTTGCAAATGCTGAACCACCCTTGCATTCCGGGGATAAAACCTACTTGGTCGTGGTGGGTGATCCTTTTAATGTATTGTTGGATCCTGTTAGCTAGTATTTTGTTGAGAATTTTGGAATCCATATTCATCAGAGATATCGGTCTGAAATTCTTCTTGATGGAGTCTTTGCCTTCTTTGGGGATCAAGGTAATCTGGCCTCATAGAATGAGCCTGGAAACTTTCTGTTTCTATTTTTTGAAACAGCTTCTGGAGAATAGGTAATAGTTCTTCTTTGAATGTTTGGTAGAATTCCCCAGGGAATCCATCAGGCCCTGGACTCTACTGTTTTGGGAGGTTTGTGATCACTGTTTCAATCACCTTATTGATTATTGGCCTAGGCAAGTTGTCAATTTCTTCCTGTCTCAGCCTTGGCAGTTTATAGGTGTCTGGAAGGCATCCATTTCTACCACGTTGCTTAATTTATTGGCACATAGTAATTGATAATAATTTCTAATAATTGTTTCTATTTCATTGGTGTTAGTGGTGAACTCTCCCCTTTCATTTGTAATTTTATTAATTTGGGTCCTTTCTCTTTTCTTTTGGATAAGTCTGGCCAGTGGTTTATCGATGTTATTAATTCTTTCAAAGAACCAACTTCTAGTTTTGTTGATCTGATCTACTGTGTTTCCGGTTTCTAATTCATTGATCTCTGCTCTAATCTTAATTATTTCTCTTCTAATGCGTGACTTAGGCATCGTTTGTTGCTTTTTCTCTAGTTCTTTAAGGTGTAGAGTTAGTTGGTGAATTAGGGATTTTTCTATTTTTTTAAGTGAGGCTTGGATGGCTCTGTATTTCCCCCTTGGGACTGCCTTTGCAGTATCCCATAGGTTTTGGACCAATGTGTTTTCGTTCTCATTGGTTTCCATGAATTGCTTAAGTTCTTTGACTTCCTGGTTGACCCAAACATTCTTGAGCAGAGTGGTCTTTAGCTTCCAAGTGTTTGAATTTCTGCCAAATTTTTTCTTGTGATTCAGTTCCAGTTTTAAAGCATTATGGGCTGAGAATAAACAGGGAATAATCTCAGTCTTTTGGTATCAGTTGAGACCTGATTTCTGACCCAGCATGTGGTCTATTCTGGAGAATGTAATGGGTGCGCTGGAGAAGAATGAGTATTCTGTTGTTTTAGGGTGGAATGTTCTGTATATATCTATGAGGACCATCTGGTCCAGTGTGTCATTCGAAGCTCTTGTTTCT
The DNA here is from genome assembly GCF_964656455.1 of Halichoerus grypus. Taxonomy (NCBI): domain Eukaryota; kingdom Metazoa; phylum Chordata; class Mammalia; order Carnivora; family Phocidae; genus Halichoerus; species Halichoerus grypus. The sequence continues at coordinate 84,151,487 of NC_135727.1, forward strand.
TTGTTGATTTTCTGCTTAGATGATCTATGTATTGCTGAGAGTGGAGAATTGAGGTCTCCTATAATTAATGTATTATTATCAATATGACTATTTTGGTTAACAGTTGGCTTATGTAGTTTGCTGCTCCCATGCTGGGGGCATAGATATATATATTTTAAAGATTTTATTTATTTATTTGACAGAGAGACACAATGAGAGAGGAAACACAAGCAGGGGGAACATCAGAGGGAGAGGGAGAAGCAGGCTTCCCACCGAGCAGGGAGCCCAATGTGGGGCTCAATCCCAGGACCCTGGGACCACGACCTGACCTGAAGGCACATGCTTAATGACTGAGGCACCCAGGTGCCTGGGGGGTAGATATTTACAATTGTTAGATCTTCTTCTTGGATAGACACTTTAAAAATGATAATGTGTCCTTCTGTATCTCTATACGGTCTTTAGCTTAAAATCTAAATTGTCTGATATAAGAATTGCTACCCCAGCTTTCTTTTGAGGTCTTTTGGCATGGAAGATGGACGTCCATCTCTTCACTTTCACTGTGAATGCATCTTTAGGTTCAAAATGAGTCTCTTGTAGACAGCATATGGATGGGTCCTGTCTTTTTACCCAACCTGCAACCCTATGCTGTTTTATGGGAGTATTTAGGCCGTTCACATTGAGAGTGATTATTGAAAGATATGAATTTATTGTCATCATGTTGTCTGTGAAGAAGATTTTTCTATAGATTGTCTCTGTAAATCTGTTCTATATCACTCTTGCGATCTTTCATCTTTTATAAGAGCCCCCTTTATATTTCATTCAGGGCTGGCTTAGTAGTCATCTATTCTTTCAGTTTCTGCCAGTCTTGGAAGCTCTGCATCTCTCCATCCATTCTAAATGACACCCTTGCCAGATAAAATATTCTTGGTTGCATGATCTTCTCATTTACTACTCTGAATATGTCTTGCCAGCCCTTTCTGACTTGCCAGGTCTCTGTGGATAGGTCTGACATTATTCTGATGTTCCTCCCTCTGTACGTAAAGAATCTCTTCCTCTTAAATGCCTTAAGATGTTTTCCTTGGAATCAACAAATGTTGGAGAGGTTGTGGAGGAAGGGGAACCCTCTTACACTGTTGGTGGGAATACAAGTTGGTACAGTCCCTTTGGAAAACAGTGTAGATGTTCCTCAAAAAATTAAAAATTGCGTTACCTTATAACCCAGCAATTGCACTCCCGGGTGTTTACCACAAAGACATAGATGTAGTGAAAAGAAGGGCCATATGCACCCCAATGTTCATAGCAACAATGTCCGCAATAGCCAAACTGTGGATAGAGTGGAGATGCCCTTCAACAGATGAATGGATAAAGAAGATGTGGTCCATATATACAATGGGATATTACTCAGCCATCAGAAAGGATGAATACCCAACTTTTACATCAACATGGATGGGACTGGAAGGGATTATGCTAAGTGAAATAGGTCAAGCCGAGAAAGTCAATTATTATATGGTTTCACTTATTTGTGGAACATAAGGAATAGCATGGAGGACATTAGGAGAAGGAAGGGAAAAATGAAGGGGGGAAGTCAGAGGGAGAGATGAACCTTGAGAAACTATGTACTCCAAGAAACAAACTGAGGGTTTTACAGGGGAGAGGAGTGGGGTGATGGGTATTAAGGAGGGCATGTATTGCTTGGAGTACTGGGTGTTATACAAAAACAATGAATCATGAATTACCACATAAAAAACTAATGATGTATTGTATGGTGACAAACATAACATAATAAAATAAAAGTAAAAAAAAAAGATATATTCCTTGGTTCTAAGGTTTGTGAGTTTTACTATTACATGCTGGGGCATTCGCCTGTTTTCCTTGATCTTGGGAGATGTACTCCTTGCCTCTAGGACACGAATGTTTGTTTCATTCCCCAGATTAGGGAAGTTCTCAGCTACGATTTGCTCAAATATATTTTCTAGTCCTCTCTCTCTCTCCACCCCCTCAGGGATCCCAACAATTCTGACACTGGAATGCTTCATAGTGTCACTTATTTTCTGATTCTATTTTCATAGATTTTGAGTTGCTTTTCCCTGGCTTCTTTTTTCTTCTTGTCTCTGAATTGGTCTTCTAGATCACTAATTCATTCTTCTGCCTCACTTACTCTAGCTGTCAGATTATCTAGATTGTATCTCATTGATAGCATTTTTTTAACCTTTCATTTTTTTTTCCAAGTAATGACATTCTTTATTTTTTTTTAATTTTATTATGTTATGTTAGTCACCAAACAATACATCATTAGTTTTTGATGTGGTGATCCATGATCCATTGTTTTCGCATAAACCCAGAGCTCCCTGCAGTACGTGCCCTCCTTAATACCCATCACCAGGATAACCCCTCCCCCCTCCCCCCTCCCCTCTAAAACCCTGTTTGACTCTCAGAGTCCATAGTCTCTCATGGTTCATCTTTCCCTCTATTCCACCCCATTTTCCCCTTCCTTCTGATAATGTCCTCCATGCTATTCCTTATGTTCCACAAAAAATTGAAACAATATAATTGACTATCTCTGCTTGACTTATTTCACTTAGCATAATCTCCTCCAGTCCCATCCACGTTGATGCAAAATTTGGGTATTCATCCTTTCTGATGGCTGAGTAATATTCCATTGTATATAGGGACCACATCTTCTTTATCCATTCTTCTCTTGAAGGGCATCTCCGCTCTTTCCACAGTTTGGCTATTGCAGACATTGCTGCTATGAACATTGGGGTGCTTATGGCCCTTCTTTTGACTACATCTGTGTCTTTAGTGTAAATACCCAGAAGTGCAATCCTGGGTAATAAGGTAGCTCTATTTTTAAATTTTTGAGGAACTTCCATACTGTTTTCCAAAGTGGCTATGTCAACTTGCATTCCCACCAACAGTGTAACTGGCTTCCCCTTTCTCCACAACCTCTCCAACATTTGTTGTTTCTTTCCCTGTCCATTTTTGCCATTCTAACTGATGTAAGGTGGTATCTCAATGTGGTTTTGATTTGAATTTCCCTGATAGCTAATGATGATGAACATTTTTTTCATGTATTTGTTAGCCATTTGTATGACTTCTTCGGAGAAGTGTCTGTTCATGTCTTCTGCCCATTTCTTGACTTATTTGTTTTTGGGTGTTGAGTTTGAGAAGTTCTTTATAGATCTTGCATACCAGCCCTTTATCTGTAGTGTCATTTGCAAATATCTTCTCCCATTCTACGGGTTGGGTCTTTTTTTTGTTGACTATTTCCTTTGCTGTGCAGAAGCTTTTGATCTTGATGAAGTCCCAAAAGTTCATTTTGGCTTTTGTTTCACTAGCTTTTGGAAATGTATCTTGAAAGAAGTTTCTGTGGCCAATGCGGAAAAGGCTACTGCCTATGTTCCCCTCTAGGATTTGGATGGATTCCTGTCTCACATTGAGGTCTTTCATCCATTTTGAGTTTATCTTTGTGTATGGTGTTAGAGAATGGTCGAGTTTCATTCTTCTGCATGTGGCTGTCCAATTTTCCCAGCACCATTTATTGAAGAGACTGTCTTTTTTCCATTGCATGTTTTTTCCTGCTTTGTCAAAGATGATTTGACCATAGAGTTGAGGGTCCATACCTGGGCTCTCTATTTTGTTCCATTGGTCTATATATCCGTTTTTGTGCCAGTACCATGCTGTCTTGGCAATCACAGCTTTGTAATATAGCTTGAAATCAGGAACATGATGCCTCTAGGTTTGTTTTTCTTTTTCAACATCTCCTTGGCGATTCGAGGTCTTTTCTGATTCCATACAAATTTTAGGATTGTTTGTTCCAGCACTTTGAAAAATGTCATTGGAATTTTGATCGGGATGGCATTGAAGGTATAGATTGCTCTGGGTAGCATAGACATTTTAACAATGTTTATTCTTCCGATCCATGAACATGGAATATTTTTCCATCTTTTTGTGTCTTCTTCAATTTCTTTCATGAGTGTTTTGTAGTTCTTAGAGTATAGATCCTTTACCTCTTTGGTTAGGTTTATTCCGAGGTATCATATGGTTTTTGGTGCTATTGTAAATGGAATCATTTCTCTAATTTCTCTTTCTACAGTTGCATTGTTAGTGTATAAAAAAACAACTGATTTCTGTGCATTGATTTTGTATTCTGCCACATTACTGAACTGCCGGATGAGTTCTAGAAATTTGGGGGTGGAGTCTTTTGGGTTTTCCACATAAAGGAACATGTCCTCTTTGAAAAGAGAGAGTTTGACTTCTTCTTTGCCAATTTAATACCTTTTATTTCTTTTTGTTGCTTGATTGCTGTTGCTAGGACTTCTAGTACTATGTTGAACAATAGTGGTGGGAGTGGGCATCCTTAACGTGTTCCTGATCTGAAGGGAAAGGCTCTCAGCTTTTCCCCTTTGAGGATGATATTTGCTGTGGGTTTTTCATAGATGGATTTTATGAACTTGAGGAATGTTCCCTCTATCCCTATACTCTGAAGAGTTTTAATCAGCAAAGGATGTTGTATTTTGTCAAATGCTTTTTCTGCATCAATTGAGAGGACCATATCGTTCTTCTCCCTCCTCTTATTAATGTGTTCTATCACATTGATTGATTTGCGAATGTTGAACCACCCTTGCATCCCAGGGATAAATCCCACTTGATCGTGGTGGATGATCCTTTGAATGTATTGTTGGATCCTATTAGCTAGGACTTTGTTGAGGATTTTGGAATCCATATTCATCAGGGATATCCGTCTGAAATTCTCCTTTCTGATGGGGTCTTTGCCTGGTTTGGGGTTTAAGCTAATGCTGGCGTCATAGAATGAGTTTGGAAGTTTTCCTTCTGTTTCTATTTTTTGAAACAGTTTCAGGGGAATAGGTATTTTTTCTTCTTTGAATGTTCGGTAGAATTCCCCAGGGAATCCATCAGGCCCTGGACTCTTGCTTTTTGGGAGGTTTTTAATCACTGCTTCAATCTCTTTACTAGTTATTAGCCTATTCAGGTTGTCAGTTTCTTCCTGTTTCAGTCTTGGCAGTTTACAGGTTGCCAGGAAGGCATCCATGTCATCCAGATTGCTCACTTTCTTGGCATATACTTGTTGATAATAATTTCTAATAATTGTTTCTATGTCCTTAGTGTTAGTTGTGATCTCTCCCCTTTCATTCATCATTGTATTAATTTGGGTCCTTTCTCTTTTCTTTTGGACAAGTCTGGCCAGTGGTTTTTCGATCTTATTAATTCTTTCAAAGAATCAACTTCTAGTTTCGTTGATCTGATGTACTGTGTTTCTGGTTTCTAATTTATTCATCTCTGCTCTAATCTTAATTATTTCTCTTCTAATGCATGGCTGAGGCATCCTTTGTTCCCTTTTCTCTAGTTCTTTAAGGTGTAGAGTTAGCTGGTGAATTCAGGATTTTTCTGTTTTTTTGAGTGAGGCTTGGATGGCTCTGCATTTCCCCCTTAGGACTGCCTTTGCAGTATCCCATAGGTTTTGGACCAATGTGTTTTTGTTCTCATTGATTTTATGAATCGTTTAAGTTCTTCTTTGATTTCCTGGTTGACCTAAACATTCTTGGGCAGAGTGGTCTTTCGCTTCCAATGTTTGAATTTCTGCCAAATTTTTTCTCATGATTGAGAAATTTCAGTCTGGATGCGTCTTTAGGATCAAAATGATTCTCTTTTAGACAGCATATGGATGGGTCCTGTCTTTTTATCCGAACTGCAACCCTGTGCCATTTTATAGGAGCATTTAAGCCTTTCACGTTGAGAGTGATTATTGAAAGGTATGAATTAATTGTCATCATGTTGCCTGTGAAGACATTGTTTTTATAGATTGTCCCTGTAACGTTCTGTTGTATATCACTCTTGGGGTCTTACTTCTTTTATAGAACCCCCCTTAATATTTCTCGCAGGGCTGGCTTAGTGGTCACATATTCTTTCAGTTTTTGCCGGTCGTGGGAGCTCTGCATCTCTCCATCCATTCTAAATGACAGCCTTGCCGGATAAAGTATTCTTGGCTGCATGTTCTTCTCATTTAGTACCCTGAATATGTCTTACCAGGCCTTTCTGGCTTGACAGGTCTCTGTGGATAGGTCTGACATTATTCTGATGTTTGTCCCTGTGTATGTAAGGAATCTCTTCCCCCTAACTGCCCTTAAGATGGTTTCCTTGGTTGTAAGATTTGCAAGTTTTATGTTACATGCCGGGGTGTTGGCCTGTTTTCCTTGATATTGGGAGGGGTCCTCCCTGCCTCTAGGACGCGAATGTTTGTTTCATTCCCCGGATTAGGGAAGTTCTCAGCTATGATTTGCTCAAATACATCTTCTAGTCCTCTCTTTCTCTCCACTCCCTCTGGGATTCCAATTATTCTGACATTGGAATGCTTCATTGTGTCACTTATTTCTCTAATTCTATTTTCATGGATCCTGAGTAGTTTTTCCCTGGCCTTCTCTTTTCCCTTTTTATCTATTAAATTTTCTTCCAGGTCGCTAATTCCTTCTTCTGCCTCACTTACCCTAGCTGTTAGATTATCTAGATTAAATTGGATCTCATTGATAGCATTTTTAAGTTCTGCCAATTCAGCTTTCATTTCTGCCATTATAGACTCTTTGTTGCCATTAATTGTTTTCTCCATTCTAGCCATTGTCTTCACAATTGCCAGCCTGAATTCCATCTCCGACATCTTGGTTATATCTGCATCCATTTGTAAATCTGAAGCATAAGTCATAATCTCTGAGTCTTTTCTATTTTGTGGGCTCCTCCTCCTAGTCATTCTGTGGATGGGTGTTTGAGAGAATGTATAGAGTCCAAATTATTGACCAGAACCCAAGCAAGATGCACCTGTTTTGTTGGGACCTTAGGGTTGCTGGCCTCTTGTTTTCCCAGCCTGTATTCTGGGGGAGGGTCTGCCGCACTGTTACTCAGGCAACCGTGTTCGGGCGGAATTGCCTTGTCTCCCTGTTGCAGGGGATGTACTCAGGAGGAATCAGTTTTGGCGGCTTTTGTTCTCTGGTGGCTTTCCCTGGTGGTTTTCCGCGTCTCCTCTGCGAGTCAGAGCAGAAGAGACCGTTTCCAGCCCTCTGCCTCAGATCAGAGAGACAGCAGTCTGTTCTTCAGTGAGCTCTCCAGGCCACACTGTCTCCGTTTCTGTCTGCGCTGGTATCAACTGTAGTGTCCTGGGTTGTGCGCCCTTCCACAGCGCTCCCAGTTCTTCCTCCGGGTCGGGGACATATCTTCCCTTTTTGCTTCTAAAACTGCCAGCCGCTCCCAATTCACACGCACGACTCCGCTGGCCTGAATTACTGCCCCGGGGGCTGGCCTAAAGTCATTTCTCTGCTGCTACCGGTCTGCGACTCTGTGCCCCGTCCCCAGTGCACAAGGTTTTCGCTCACCGGCCATGCAGGATCCCCACGGCCAGGCACCCTTCCACTGCCATTTATCCTCTGATATCTGCCCGCAGAATCAGGGCTCCCTGCTTCTTACCTCGAAACCAACCACCTGCAATATTCTGTTTGTAGAGATCCAGATTTTCTTACATCTCAGGCTGGTTTCGTGGGTGCTCAGAGTGGTCTGGTAGATATCTCGCTCAATTCCAGGGACCAGTTGAAATGGGTCCCTACTCCTCCGCCATCTTTCCTCTCTCCTGCTGTGCTCTCACTTATAGCATTTTTAAGTTCTGCCAGTTCAGCTTTCATTTCTGCCCTTAGAGACTCTATGTTGCCATTAATTGATTTCTCCATTCCAGCTATCATCTTCACAATTGCTAGCCTGAATTCTATTTCCGACATCTTGGTTATATCTGAATCCATTTGTAAATCTGTAGCAGAAGTTATAGTCTCTGAGTCTTTCCTCTTTTGGGGGTTCCTCCTCTTAGTCATTGTGTTGAGGGTTGGTTGAGGGAATGTACAGTGTCCAAATTATTGACCACAACCCAAGCAAGAAGTATCTGTTTTATTAGGAGGTTAGGGTTGTCGGCCTCTTGTTCTCCCAGCCCGTTTTCTGGCGGAGAGGCCTGCCATGCTGTTACACAAGCAATCCTGTTTAGTCAGAGTTGCCCTGCCCCCTGTGGGGGGGATGGGCTCAGTAAAAACCATTTTTTTTTTCAGCTTTTGTTCTCTGGTGGCTTTCCCTGGCTGCTTTATGCATCTCTTCTGAGAGTCAGAGCAGAAGAGATTGTTTCCAATCCTCTGCCTCAGAGCTGAGAGATTGCAGTCTGTTCTTCAGTGAGCTCTCCAGGCCACACTATCTCCGTTTCTGTCTGTGCTGCTACAAACTGCAGTGTCCTGTGTTGTGCGTCCCTCAGCAGCACTCCCAATCCTCACCTCCAGGTCAGGGCACGTCTCTGCCCTTTGTCCTTCTAAAACCGCCAGCTTTCCCCAGTTCACACGTGCGGCCTGGCTGCTCCAGGTTTCAGTCTGATTGGCTGCCCTAAAGTCCTTTCCCTGTTGCTACACGAATTTTGTGACTTCTGACCATCAGTGGAACTTAATGCCTTGGATTTTGAAGGTCAATGGTCTGGATTGCATTGTATTGCTCTTGGAGAGAAGGCAGGGAAACAACTTGTGGAAATAGAGTATGGAAACAGTGATTTGAAGAGCACCTCAGGCACAGAGTAAGGAGGTTATCTGCTCATTTTTGGAGTGCATTCTACAGAGGCAACATTCATAGAGAGACCCTCTGGGAATAAAGGAACTGGCTGCAGCCATTTCCCACACCTGCTCCTCACCATAAGTACAAGGCCACCTGCAAGAACAAGCCCAGCACCAATGCTCACTGACTAACTTGTTTACACTAAGGCCTCATGCTCCAGAAAATGTCCCCTCCAAGTCTTGCCTGCCTCAGTCCCAGCAATGTAAGGCTCCCTTCCCTAGAAGACTGGCACAAACCCTTGCTCATAATGTGTTCCCCACCTCGGGAGATTTGCAGAACCTTGGTTCCAGTTGTGGTGATGACTGCTCTCATTTCACAAGCAGACCAGAGTACACCTAGTTAAAATATGCGACATTCATCCCAGGGGCCAAATACTTCCCACAACAGGGAAAGACAGCCTCTGGAACTATTGGTCTGAAGGATAAAGCAGCTAGGACAAAACAGCAGTGCATACGCAGAACACATTGGAGACACTCCTAGATGTGCCAGGCCCTGGGAAACAAAGCACACTACACAGCAGGGCACTACAAGTGACTGTCTGGAGGTATGCAACACAAAAGCAGTAAAAATTAGTACTTCTGTAAAAAAATAAGTCAAGGAACTCATCAAAGAAAGGATGCAAAATGGGACAAAATTTGCCTCAAACATGGGGAGGAGAGGAGTAAAAAATGGGTTCAAACTTAAACAACCATCAACTTCATATAGACTGCTATATGCAGAAATGGTTATATACAAACTTAATGGTACCCATACAGCAAAAAACAGTAATAAATATGCAAAGAAGAGAGAGAAAGAAATCCAAATACACAACTACAGAAATCCAGAAAAGCATGAAAGAGAAAAAAAAGGATCAGAGAAAATCTTCAGAAATAACCACATAACAAATAAAATGGCAATAAATCACAAATCTATCAATGACTCCATTGAATGTAAATGGACTAAATGCTCCAATAAAACATGGAAACAGTGATTTGAAGAGCACCTCAGGCACAGAGTAAGGAGGTTATCTGCTCATTTTTGGAGTGCATTCCACAGAGGCAACATTCATGGAGAGACCCTCTGGGAATAAAGGAACTGGCTGGAGCCATTTCCCACACCTGCTCCTCACCATAAGTACAAGGCCACCTGCAAGAACAAGCCCAGCACCAATGCTCACTGACTAACTTGTTTACACTAAGGCCTCATGCTCCAGAAAATGTCCCCTCCAAGTCTTGCCTGCCTCAGTCCCAGCAATAAGGTCATAGAATGGATAAAAAAAGACCCATCTATATGCTGCCTACAGGAGACTCATTTTAGACCTAAAGACACCTGCAGATTGAAAGTGAGGGGACTGAGAAATATCTATCATGCATACGGATGTCAAAAGAAAGCAATAGTAACAATCTCCAATATATTGGAGAAGCTAGATGTTAAAACAAACACTGTAACAAGAGACAAAAAAGGATACTACACAATAATAAAGAGGACAACCCAACAATAACATAAAACAATTGTAAATATGCGTCCATATACAAAAAAATTAATAACAAACATAAAGGAGCTAATTGATAATAATACAATAATTGTAGGGGACTTTAACACCCCACTTACAACAATGGACAGATCATCTAAACAGAAAATCAACAAGAAAACAATGGCTTTGAATGACACATTTGAACAGAAGGACTTAATAGATATATTCAGAATATATATTCTAAAATAGTAAAATACACATCCTTTTCAAATGCAGAAGGAACATTATCCAGAATAGAACACATAATAAGCCACAAAACAAACCTCAACAAATCCAAGAAGATCAAAGACATATCATTCAACTTTTCTGACCACAATGTTATGAACCTAGAAGACAATTACAAGAAAAAACCTGGAAAGAACACAAATATATGGAGATCAAATAATATGTCACTAAACAATGAATGGGTCAACCAGGAAATCAAAGAAAAAACTAAAAAGTATAAGATAATTAAAACAGAATGGTCCAAAGCTTTTGGGATGCAGCAAATCACTTCTAAGAGGGAAGTTTATAGCAATACAGGCCTACCTCAAAAAGCAAGAAAAATCTCAAGCCAACAACTGATCTTACACATTAAGAAGCTAGAAAAAGGAAAGCAAACAAAACCTGAAACCAGGAGAAAGAAGGAAATAATAAAGATTAGAGCAGAAAACAAATAAAACAGATAGATGAAACCTGGAGGTGATTATTTGAAAAAAAAAAAAAATCAATACAATTGAATCTCTAGCCAGACATATGAAGAAAAAAAAGAAAACTCAAATAAAATCACAAATGATAGAGGAGAAATAACAAATCACCACAGAAATACAAACCATCATGAGAGAATATTATGAAAAACTATGTGCCCACAGATTGGACAACCTGGAAGAAATGAATAAATTCATGGAAACATAAAAACTACCAAGACTGAAAGAGGAAGAAATAGAAAATATGAACTGATCAATAACCAGCAAAGAAATTAAATTAGTATTCAAAAAACTCCCAACCAAAAAAATCCAGAAACAGAGGGCTCAAGGGTGAATTCCGCCAAACATTTAAAGAGTTAATAAGAAAGATACCAGGGGTGGAGTTAAGATGGTAGAGTAGTAGTAGGACCCTATGCTTGCCTGATCCTTGAATACAGCTAGATAAATATCAGATCATTTTGAACACCCAAGAAACTGATCTCAGGACTGAGAGAACAAACTGCACAAGTCGAGGGAGAAAAGAGACTATGTCATGGAAGGTAGGAGATGCAGAGACATGATTTGAGGAAGAAAAGAATCACTAGTGTGGTGGAGGGGATGGAGCCCTGATCACAGAGAGAAGAGACAGAGAGAGAGGGAGAGTGAACAGAGCACAGGACACTGCACAAGAAAAACACTTCCCCAAAACCATTGATGAGGAAAAGAAGAGGGGCTGATTACTGCAAGATTTACAAGCAGTGGAGCTCAAACTAAAGTTTTCGAAGTCTGCACTATCACTGGGTGGAGCATGGTGGTTGTAGAGGTGTTTCTGTGGAGAAGGAAGACAGGTTGGGAGCAGACAGCATGGTCTGAGGATCCCCTGGGTCTCACTGGGAGAGACAGTTCCCCTTCTTAGGGTGCATTTGGTAGAGGTGGTTCTGCTTCTCCAGGGACAAAAGAACATGTAGATGCCACTGAGCTGCCCCATTCATTAGCATAGGAGCACAGACACCTGATGAGGGTAGCTAACCTGGACCCAGTTTTTTGCTGCACTTTACCATAAACTCCAAGCCCCTGCAGTTCCTGCAATTGCCCGTCTCAGACAAACCAGCACCAGTCATAGTGTGGTGAGACCATCCCCCAGAGGATTAGGATGGGTTTCTGCTATGCCAGGGCCCTAAAGTTTGGAGTTTTGAAATCTAGCTGGTATGCCTGAAATAAAACACAAGAGCACTGCATGGCCAGGTGGGCAGATGGATTGGACACAGACAAGGTGAAGGCAGGGAACTGAGGGGGTCCCTGGGACACACAAGTGCAGATTGTTTGCTCTTCAGTGAGGACTTCCTGAATAGATACACATGAACTCCCATCTCTGGATGAGAGAGTCAGCTGATGTGATTTTCCTCCTGCCCATCAGCACTGATGGACTTCAGTAAGCATTACACCACCTACAATGGAGATTTGAGCCACTAAGACCAAACTCTGCCCCTTAAGCTCTCTGCAGGTGCTGCTGAACTAAGGCAAGTATGTCTGAAATCCAGAGCAGCAGCGGGCCCCTCCTGCAGAAGACCAAACTCCCCACATGCACCAAGTCTACTGACCCTCGGGTGCTGCAAAGCTTCACCTCTAGGGGAAATAGGATCTAGATTCTTTCAACAAGCAGACCAGAGCACACCTGGTTAAAACTCACCACATACTGGACAAGGTCCAAACACTCCCCACTGCAGGTATGGAGAAACTCTACAGAGGACTGACCTGAGGGAAACAGTAGCCAAAACAAAACAGCAGAGTACACTCAGCATATACCAGAAACACTTCCTGAAGTGCCAGGCCCTAGACAGTAGAGGAACTTTTTAAAATACAGCCATTACTCTCAGTTGCAGGAAAAATAACAGGCTTTCATAACACACAGAAGACAGAGACCTAGACAAGATGCCAAGACAGAGGAATTCACCCCAAAAGAAAGCAAGAATAGGTCTGGCCAGGTATCTAATAAAAACAGGTATAAATAATATGCCTGAACCAGAATTTAAAACAACAATCACAAAGATACTAGCTGGGCTTGAGAAGAGCATAGAAACACCAGGGAATTCCTTCAGACATAAAAAACCTAAAAACTAGTCAGGCCAAAATAAAAAGTGCTATAACCAAGATGCAAAACCAACTGTATGTAATGATCACAAGGATGGAAGAAGTAGAGAAAGGAATACGTGATATAGAAGATAAAATTATGGAAACTAATGAAGCCAAAAAGAAAAGGGAGAGAAAAATACAGGATCACAAAAGTAGACGTATGGAACTCAGTGCCTCCATTAAGCATAATAACATTCCCATCAGAGGAATATCAAAAGAAGGAAAGGGAAAAGGGGGCAGAAGGTTTATTTGAACAAATTGTAGCTGAAAACTTCCCTAATCTGGGAAGAAAACAGACATCCAAGTCCAGCAAGCACAGAGAACTCCCATCAAAATCAAAGAAAACAGGAGAACAGCAAGACATACGGTAGTAAAATTTGAAAAATACAAAGATAAGGAAAAAATTCTGAAAACTGCAAGTGAAAAGAAAACCCTAAACTACAAGGGAAGAAAAATCAGGTTCACAGTAGATCTGTCCACAGGAACTTGGCCAGCCAGAAGGCAGTAGCATGATATAGTCAACCTGCTGAATGGGAAGAATATGCAGCGAACAATATTTTATCCAGCAAGGATGTCATTTAGAAGAGGAGAGGTAAAGAGTTTCCCAGACAAACAAAAACTAAAAGAATTCGTGAACACTAAACCAGCCCTTCAAGATTTTTTTTTGTTGTTTTATATATTCTTTTTTAAAAAATTATGTTAGTCACCATATCATTAGTCACCATATAATACATCATTAGTTTCTGATGTAGTGTTCCATGATTCATTGTTTGCATATAATACCCAGTGCTCCATGCAATACATGCCCTCCTTAATACCCATCACCCCACTCCCCTCCCTTCTAAAACCCTCAGTTTGTTTCTTGGAGTCCATAGTCTCTCATGGTTCATCTCCCCCTCTGATTCCCCACCCCCTTCATTTATCCCTTCCTTCTCCTAATGTCCTCCATGCAAGAAATATTAAAGGAGAATTTTTGAGTGGGAAATAAAGACCAAGAGCAACAAAGACTAGAAAGGACCAGAAAAAAATTTCCAGAAGCAATGACTTTATGTGTAATACAATGGTAATAAATACATATCTATCAATAATCACTCTGAATATAAATGGACTAAATGCTTCAATCAAAAGACATAGGGTATCAGAATGGATAAATAAACAAACAAACCAGGACCTATCTATATGCTGACTAAAAGAGACTCATTTTAGACCAAAAGACACATGCAGATCGAAAGTTAAAGCATGGATGTCAGTGAGAGATTAATGGATGTCAAAAGAAGGCTGGAGTAGGGGCGCTTGGGTGACTCAGTCAGTTGAGTTGTGGTTTCAGCTCAGGTCATGATCTTATGGTTTGTTAAATCGAGCCCCAAGTCAGGCTCTGGGCTGGGTGGGGAGTCTGCTTTGGGAATTCTCCACCCTCCCTCTCCACTTGTGCATGCATGAATACTGTCCTTCTCTCTCTCTCTCTCTAAAATAAATAAATAAATAAATTTTTTAAAGATATTTTTTAAAATAAAAAAAGCTGGAGAGCCATACTTATATCAGACAAATTAGCTTTTATTTTTTTTAAAGATTTTATTTATTTATTTGTGAGAGTGAGAGAGCACAAGTAGGAGGAACAGCAAGCAGAGGGAGCTGCAGGCTCCCTGCTGAGCAAGGAGCCCAATGCAGGACTCAATCCCAGAACTTTGGGATTATAACCTGAACCAAAGGCAGATGCTTAACTGACTGAGCCACCCAGGTTTCCCCAGACAGATTTTAAACCAAAGACTGTAAATAGAGATGAAGAAGGGCACTATATCATAATAAAGGGGTATATCCAACAGGTGATCTAACAATTGCAACTATTCATGCACTCAGCTTTGAGCACCCAAATATATAAATGAATAATAACAAACATAAAGAAACTCATAAGAGTAGGGGACTTTAACACCTCACTTATAGCAATGGAAAGATCATCTAAACAGGAAATCAACAGGAAACACTTGATTTGAATGACATATTGGACCAGATGAATGTAACAGATATATTCAGAACATTTCATCTTAAAGCAGCATAATACACATTCTTTTATTTTTTTTTAAGTAGGCTCCATGCCCAGAATGGAGCCCCACACAGTGCTTGAACTCATGACCCTGAGGTTAATATCTAAGCTGAAATAATGAGTCAGACAATTAACTGATTGAGCCAGCAGGCACCCCACATTCTTTTTGGGTACACATGGAGCATTCTCCAGAATAGATCACATACTGGGTCATAAATCAGGGCTCAACAGCTAAAAAATGATTCTGATCATACCATTCATATTGTCAGACCACAACCCTGTGAAACTTGAAGACAACCACAAGAAAAAATTTTAAAAAGACCACAAATATATGGAGGTGAAAGAACATCTGACTAAGGAATGAATGGGTTAACCAGGAAAGTAAAGAAGAAATTTTAAAAAAATACATGGAGAGAGAGGAGTTAAGATGGCAGAGGAGTAGGGGACCCTAAGTTCATCTGGTCCCTGGAATTCAGCTAGATAGTTAGCAAATCATTCTGAACACCTGCTAAATCAACTGGAGATCTGAGAAAAGAAAGGCTACAATTCCACAAATAGAAAAGTGACCACATTTTGGAAGTTAGGAGGTGCAGAAAATTTAATCCAGGATGATATATCAGAGGAAATGGCAGTGGGGCAGGAGCCGACTTAAGGAGGCTTCTGCAAAGTATTATAAGCAGTGGAGCACAAAATTGGAACCTTTAGAAGTCTAGTACAATGGGGCACATCCCTGGCTTAAAGGTGCTCAAGTGGTGAAGTGGGGCAGAATCCGAGGTGGGTTAGCATGGTCTCAGGATCCCTGGGGTCACAAGAAGATGGAGGTGCCTGAGTACAGAGGAGTTCCCAGGCATCAGAGTGGGAAAGCTAGCTGAAAACAGTGAGTCTAGGCAACAGCTTTCTGCTTGGTGTTGCCGTAAACTGTGAATCACTACATGGTTGCACCACCACTCTCCTGGCAGGGGCTCAGCAAAAGGCAGAAGCATGGTGAGGGAGGAACAGTGCAGGTCCACATCCCAGGAGTCCATAAAATTTGAAGACTTGAAACTCAGTTGCATGCCTGAGATAAACCTGAGATAAAAATGTTCAGTCACTGGCTGGTGAACACAGAGTTCAGGGAGAGAGAAGTAATTGACTGCTTTTCTGCAAGGGCTCACTGAAGAGTGGGAGGTGGGAATTTTCAGGTCTGGGGTGAGAGAGTAGGGCACCACTACTTTCATCCCTCCAATCAGTGCTGAAAGCCTTCAAGGAGCAAAACAGCACCACATAGTGGAATCTGAAGCCGCTTAGACTAAGCCC
Source organism: Halichoerus grypus (assembly GCF_964656455.1). Taxonomy (NCBI): domain Eukaryota; kingdom Metazoa; phylum Chordata; class Mammalia; order Carnivora; family Phocidae; genus Halichoerus; species Halichoerus grypus. Next base: position 84,167,754 of record NC_135727.1, read on the forward strand.
GACACCCTGACAATGGAGGGGCATTTCCACCAGGGTAAGGACACCTGAGAATCAGTGAAACTGGCTCCTTCCCCAGAAGACCAGCAAGAACAACTGGATAGCAACAAGTTTACCAATCATAGAGAAATGCAAAAATTCAGCTCTTGGGGAAAACAGTACATAACATTCATGGTGGTTTTTTGTTTTAATTCTTTAATCTTTGAGTTTTTTTTTTTTTTTTTAGCTCTTTTCTTATTTTTTCAAAACTTTTTCTATTCTTTCTTAATTTTTATTTTATATATATCTTGTACATATTATTCTTGGTTTCTGTTTGTTGTATTGTTTTTGTATTTTACTTTATTTTCATGTATATATATGAGTCTTTTTTTCTTTCCTATTTTGGGATCTAATTTCTTTTAAAAAGGAGACCAAATTACACCCAGGATCTAGTTTATTGTATTCTTCTGTTTTCTTTTGGTTTGATTTTTTTCATATTTGTTTTGTTTTTGTTTTCTTCTGGTTTGTTTTGTTAATTTTTTTCTTTGGCTGTTGCTGTTGGTATTGCTGTCTTTTCTCTTTCTTTTAATCCTTTCTGAACATAATGACAAAATACAGAAATTCACCACAAAAGAAACAAAAGGAGGTAGTACTCACTGCCAGGGATAGAATTAATACAGATATAAGTAAGATGTCTGAACTAGAATTTAAAACAACACTTATAAAGATATTAGCGGGGATTGTAAAAAGCATAGAAGACACTAGAAAATCCCTTACTTTAGAACTAAAAGAACTAAAATTTAAACAAGCCAAAATTAAAAACGCTATTACTGAGATTCAGTCACAAATGGAGGCTCTAATAAGGATAAATGATGCAGAAGAGAGAGTCAGTGGTATAGAAGACAAAATGATGGAAAATAAGGAAGCTGAAAAGAAGAGAGAAAGACAAATCCTAGATCACAAAGAAAGACTTAGAGAACTCAGAGATTCCATACCTTGAAATAATATCCAGATAATAGGTGTCCAAGAAGAGGAAGAGAGAGAGGGGCGGGGCAGAAGGTTTATTCGAATAAATTATAGCTGAGAATTTCCCTAATCTAGGGAAGGAAACAGGCATTCAAAACAAGGAGGAACAGGGGAGAGAAAAGATGGTGGAGTAGGGGACCCTAGTCCAACTAGTCCCCGGAGTTGAGCTAGATATCTACCAGACCATTCAGAGCACCCATGAAATCAGCGTGAGATATAAGAAAATAGATCCGGATCTCTACAAAAAGAATATCAGGGGTGGTTGGTTTTGAGGTACAAAGCGGGAAGCCGTGATTCTGCAGGCAGATTTCGGAGGATAAACAGCAGCGGGAGGGAGCCTGGCCATGGGGATCCTACACCAACGGTGAGCGACAGCATCCCGAGCTGGGGATCAGGCACAGGCTCACAGAATGGTAGCGGCGGGGAAAAGACGTTAGGGCAGCCCCTGGGACAGAAACCGGAGCAGCGGGGCCGCACGTGTAAACTGGGAGCAGCTGGTGGTTGTAGAAGCACAAAGGGCAGAGATGTGCCCCAACCTGGAGGCAGGACTGGCAGGGCTGCAGAGGGACACACAGCCCAGGACCCTGCAGATTATAGCAGCACAGACAGAAGTGGAGAAACTGTGGTTGGAGAGCTCACTGAAGAACAGACTAAGATCTCTCTACTCTGAGGCAGAGGGTTGGAAATGGTCTCTTCTGCTCTGACTCTCGGAAGACACGTTGAAGGCCACCAGGGAACAAAAGCCCCAAAACACCAGTTGCCACTGAGCCCACCCCCCACCACAGGGCGCACGGCAACTCTGCCCAAACAGGGTTGCCGGAATAACAGCATGGCAGGCCGCTCCCCCCAAAGACAGGCTGGAAAACAAGAGGCCAGCCACCCTAACGTCCCTAGAAAACAGGTGCATCTTGCTTGGGTTCTGGTCAATAATTTGGACTCTATACATTCCCTCAAACACCCATCAACAGAATGACTAGGATGAGGAAACCCCAAAATAGAAAAAACTTCAGAGATTATGACCTATGCAGCAGATTTACAAATGGATGCAGATATAACCAAGATGTAGGAGATGGAATTCAGGCTAGCAATTGTGATGACAATAGCTAGAACGGAGAAATCAATTAATGGCAACATAGAGTCTCTAAGGGCAGAAATGAAAGGTGAATTGGCAGAACTTAAAAGTGCTATCAGTGAGATCTAAACTAATCTAGATAATCTAACAGCTAGGGTAAGTGAGGCAGAAGGACGAGTAAGTGACCTGGAAGACAATATAATAGATAAAAAGGGAAAAGAGGAGGCCAGGGAAAAACAACTCAGAATCCATGAAAATAGAATCAGAGAAATAAGTGACACCATGAAACGTTCCAATGTCAGAATTATTGGAATCACGGAGGGAGTGGAGAGAGAGAGAGGACTAGAAGATATATTCAAGCAAACTGTAGCTGAGAACTTCCCTAATCTGGGGAATGAATCAAACATTTGTGTCCTAGAGGCAGAGAGGACCCCTCCCAAGAACAAGGAAAACAGGCCAACACCCTGGCATGTAATAGTAAAACTCACAAATCTTAGAACCAAGGAAACCATCTTAAGGGCACATGGGGGAAGAGATTCCTTATGTACAGAGGGAGGAACATCAGAATAACGTCAGACCTATCCACAGAGACCGGGCAAGCCAGAAAGAGCTGGCGAGACATATTCAGGATACCAAACGAGAAGAACATGCAGCCAAGAATACTTTATCCGGCAAGGCTCCATTTAGAATGGATGGAGAGATGCAGAGCTTCTAAGACTGGCAGAAACTGAAAGAATATGTGACCACTAAGTCGGCCCTGCAAGAAATATTAAGGGGGTTCTATGAAAGGAGAAAGACCCATCGAGTGATACACAACAGAACTTTACAGGGACAATCTAAAAAAACAACGTCTTTGCAGGCAACATGATGACAATTAATTCATATCTTTCAATAATCACTCTCAACGTGAATAGCCTAAATGCTCCCATAAAATGGCACAGGGTTGTAGATGGGATAAAAACAGGACCAATCCATATGCTGTCTAAAAGAGAATCATTTTGAACCTAAGGATACATCCAGACTAAAAGTGAAAGGATGGAGATCCATCTTCCATGCCAGCGGACCTCAAAAGAAAGCTGGGGTAGCAATTCTTATATCAGACAAATTAGATTTTAAACTAAAGACTGTAGTTAGAGACACAGAAGGACACTATATCATTCTTAAAGAGTCCATCCAACAAGAAGATCTAACAATTGTAAATATCTATGCCCCCAACACGGGAGCAGCCATCTACATAAGCCAACTGTTCAGCAAAATAAACAGTCATATTGATAACAATACGTTAATTGTAGGAGACCTCAATACTCCACTCTCAGCAATGGACAGATCATCTAAGCAGAAAATCAGCAAGGAAACAAGAGCTTTGAATGATACACTGGACCAGATGGACCTCATAGATATATACAGAACATTCCACCCTAAAACAACAGAATACTCATTCTTCTTGAGCGCACATGGAACTTTCTCCAGAATAGACCACATACTGGGTCACAAATCAGGTCTCAACCGATACCAAAAGATTGAGATTATTTCCTGCATATTCTCAGACTACAATGCTTTAAAACTGGAACTGAATCACAAGAAAAAATTTGGCAGAAATTCAAACACTTGGAACCTAAACACCACTCTGCTCAAGAATGTTTGGGTCAACCAGGAAATCAAAGAAGAACTTAAACAATTCATGGAAACCAATGAGAACGAAAACACATCGGTCCAAAACCTATGGGATACTACAAAGGCAGTCCTAAGGGGGAAATACAGAGCCATCCAAGCCTCACTCAAAAAAATAGAAAAATCCCGAATTCACCAACTAACTCTACACCTTAAAGAACTAGAGAAATAGGAACAAATGATGCCTAAGCCATGCATTAGAAGAGAAATAATTAAGATTAGAGCAGAGATCAATGAATTAGAAACCAGAAACACAGTAGATCAGATCAATGAAACTAGAAGTTGGTTCTCTGAAAGACTTAGTAAGATTGATAAACCACTGGCCAGACTTATCCAAAAGAAAAGAGAAAGGACCCAAGTTCATAAAATGATGAATAAAAGTGGAGAGATCACGACTATCACCAAGGGAATAGAAACAATTATTAGAAATCATTATCAACAACTATATGCCAAGAAACTGAGCAATCTGGATGACATGGATGCCTTCCTGGAAACCTATGAGCTGCCAAGACTGAAACAGGAAGAAATAGACAACCTGAATAGGCCAATGACCAGTAACAAGATTGAAGCAGTGATCCAAAACCTCCCAAAAAACAAGAGTCCAGGGCCTGATGGATTCCCTGGGGAATTCTACCAAACATTCAAAGAAGAAATAATACAAATTCTACTGAAGCTGTTTCAAAAAATAGAAACAGAAGGAAAACTTCCAAACTCATTCTATGAGGCCAGCATTACCTTAATCCCCAAACCAGGCAAAGACCCCATCAAAAAGGAGAATTTCAGACCGATATCCCTGATGAATATGGATTCCAAAATCCTCAACAAAATCCTAGCTAAGAGGATCCAACAATACATTAAAAGGATCATCCACCACAACCAAGTGGGATTTATTCCTGGGATGCAAGGGTGGTTCAACATTCGCAAATCAATCAATGTGATAGAACACATTAATAAGAGGAGGGAGAAGAACCGTATGTTCCTCTCAATTGATGCCGAAAAAGCATTTGACAAAATACAACATCCTTTCCTGATTAAAACTCTTCAGAGTATAGGAATAGAGGGAACATTCCTCAAGCTCATAAAATCCATCTATGAAAAACCCACAGAGAATTTCATCCTCAATGGGGAAAAGCTGAGAGCCTTTCCCTTAAGATCAGGAACACGTCAAGGATGCCCACTCTCACCACTATTGTTCAACATAGTACTAGAAGTCCTAGCAACAGCAAACAGACAACAAAAAGAAATAAAATGTATTCAGATTAGCAAAGAAGAAGTCAAACTCTCTTTTCGCAGAAAACATGATACTTTATGTGGAAAACCCAAAAGACTCCATCCCCAAGTTAAGACCAGCAAATTAAGACTAAATCCAGCAGGAGATGAGAAATAATAAAAACTAGAGCAGAAATGATGATATAGAAATCAAAAGAAAAGTGGAACACATCAACAAAACTAGAGGCTGCCTCTCTGAAACAATAAGATTGGTAAACCCCCATCCAGACTTATCAAAAAGTAATGCGAAAGGACCAGCATAAATAAAATGAATGAAAGATGAGAGATCACAACCAACACCTCAGAAATAAAAGCAATCATAAGAGAATATTATGAGCAATTATATGACAACAAATTAGGCAATCTGGAGGAAATGGATGCATTCCTAGAAACATATAAACTATCAAAACTGAAATAAGAAGAAAGAGAAGACCTGAACAGACCAATAACCAGCAAATAAATTGAATCAGTAATCAAAACTCTCCCACCAAACAAGAGACCAGGGCTGGATGGCCTCCCAGCAGAACTCTACCAAACACTTAAAGAAGAATTAATGCTTATTCTTCTGAAACTGTCCAAAAATAGAAATAGAAGGAAAACTTCCAAACTCATTCTATGAGGCCAGCATTACCTTGATCCCCAAACCAGACAAGGATCTCACTGAAAGGAGAATTACAGACCAATATCCCTGATGAACATGGATACAGAAATTTTCAACAAGATGATAGCTAATCAGTTCCAACAGTACATTATTCACCATGACCAAGTGAGATTTATTCCTGGTCTGCAAGAGTGGTTCAAAATCCACAAATCAATCATTGTATTAATCACATTAATAAAAGAAAGATAAGAACCACATGGTCCTGTCAATAAAAGCAGAAAAAGGATTTGACAAAATACAGCATCCTTTCTTGATAAAAACCTCCAGCATGTAGGGAAAGAGGGAACATACCTCAACATCATAAAGGTCATAAACGAGAGACCCACAGTTAATATCATCCTCAATGGGGAAAACCTGACAGCTTTTCCTCTAAGGTTAGGAACATGACAGGGATGTCCATTCTCACCACTATTGTTCAACATAGCACTGGAAGTCATAGCCTCAGTAATCAGACAGCAAAAAGAAAAAAAGAAAAGACATCCAAATCAGCAAAGAAGAAGTTAACCTTTTAATCTTTCCAGACATGATTCTCTATGTAGAAAACCCCAAAGACTCCACCAAAAAATTGCAAGAACTGATACACTAATTCAGCAATATTGCAGGATAAAATCAATGCACAGACGTCTGTTGCATTTGTATGCACCAAAATGAAGCAGCAGGAAGAGAAATCAAGGAATTTAACTTGTTTAAAATTGAACCCAGAATTATAAGATACGTGGGAAGAAACCTAACCAAGGTGCTAAATGATCTGTAATCTGAAAACCTTAGAACACTTATGAAGGAAACTGAGGAAGAGACAAAGACATGGAAAAACATTCCATGCTCATGGATTGGAAGAACATTCTTAAAATGTCTATACTCCCTAAGGCAATATACACATTCCATGCAATCCCTATCAAAATAACACCAGCATTTTTCACAGAGCTGGAGCAAACAATTCTAAAATTTGCGTGGAACCAGAAAAGACCCAAAAGCCAAAGTAAAGTTGAAATGGAAAACCAAAGCTGAGGAATACCTGGGTCGCTCAGTTGGTTAAGTGTCTGCCTTTGGCTCAGGTCATGATCTCAGGGTCCTGGGATCCAGCCCCATATTGGCTCCGTGCTCAGTGGGGAGTCTACTTTGCCCTCTCCCTCTATCGCTCACCCTGCTTGTGCTCTCTCCTTCTCTATCAATAAGATAAAATAAATTAAAAAAAAAGCTGGAGGTGTCAAAATTCTGGATTTCAAGATGTATTACAAAACTGTAATCATCAAGGCAGTATGGTACTGGCACAAAAATGGACACATAGATCAATGGAACACAACAGAGAACCTAGAAATGGACTCCCAACTCTATGGTCAACAAATCTTTGACAAAGCAGGAAAGAATATCCAGTGGAAAAAAAGATAGTTTCTCAACAAATTATGCTGGGAAAATTGGACAGCCTCATTCAGAAGAATGAAACTGTACCACTTTCTTACATCATACACAAAAATAAACTCAAAGTGGATGGAAGACCTAAATGTGAGACAGGAATCCATCAAAATCCTAGAGGAGAACACAGTCAGCAACACAGGCATTGGTCACAGTATCTGCTTGCTACTCTAAAGGCCAAAGAAAGAAAAGCAAAAATAAAATATTGGGACTTCATCAAGATAACAGGCTTTTGCATAAAAGGAAATAGTCAACAAAACTTAAAGGCAATCTGTGGAATCAGAAAACATATTTGCAAATGTCTTGACAGAAAAAGGGATAGTAATAAAAATCTATAAACAACTTATGAAACTCAACACCCCCAAAACAAAAAAATCCAGTCAAGAAATGGGCAGAAGACATGAAGAGACATTTCTCCAAAGAAGACATACAAATGGCCAACAGACACGTGATAAAATGTTCAACATCTCTCTGCATTAGCGAAACTCAAATCAAAATCACAATGAGATACCAGCTTACTCAGGTCAGAATGGCTAAGATGAACAACTCAGGAAACAACACAGATGTTGGCGAGGATGGGGAGATAGGGGAACCTTCTTACAATGTTTGTGGGAATGCAAGTTGATACAACCACTCTGGAAATCAGTATGGAGGTTCCTCAAGAAGTTAAAAATAGAGCTACCCTATGACCCAGGAATTGCACTATTGGTACTTACTCAAAGAATAAAAACATTGTGATTTAAAGGGGCACATGCACCACAATGTTTATAGCAGCATAGTCCACAATAGCCAAACTATGGAAAGAGCCCAGATGTCCACTTGTCCATTGACAAATGAATGGATAAAGAAGATAATGAATGGATATATATACATATATATTTGCCATCAAAAAGAATGAATTCTTGCCATTTGCAATGATGCAGATGGACCTACAGGGTGTTATACTTAGTGAAATAAGTCAGTTAGAGAAAGACAAATACCATGTGATTTCAGTCATATGTGGAATTTACAAAGCGAAACAGATCAACAGGGGGAGGGAAGGAAAAATAAAATAAGATGAAAATTGAGAGGGAGGTAAACCTTAAGAGATGCTGAACTCTAGGAAGCAAACTGAGGGTTTCTGGAGGGGAGGGGGTTAAAGGATAATTCGGTGGTGGACATTAAGAAGGGCACTAGATGTAATGAGCACTGGATGTTATATACAACTGATAAATCAGTAATTCTACCTCCAAAACTAATAACAAAATATCAAAAAATAAAAAATAAACAAATATCTACACTCAAAAAAGAAAATACATGGAAGCAAATGAAAATGAAAATACGACAGTCCAAAACCTTTCAGATGCAGCAAAAGTCATCATAAGAGGAAAATACATAGGGGCGCCTGGGTGGCTCAGTTGGTTGGGCGGCTGCCTTCGGCTCGGGTCATGATCCTGGAGTCCCTGGATCGAGTCCTGCATCGGGCTCCCTGCTCGGTGGGGAGCCTGCTTCTCCCTCTAACCCTCCCCCCATCATGTGCTCTCTCTCTCTCTCTCTCTCATACTCACTCTCTCAAATAAATAAATCTTTAAAAAAAAAAAAAAAAGAGGAAAATACATAGCAATACAGGCCTAACTCAAGAAGTAAGAAACATGTCAAATATACAACCTAACCTTACATCTAATGGAGATTAATAAGGAACAGTAAATATATTTTAACGCCAGCAGAAGAAGGGAAATAATAAAGATTAGAGCAGAAACAAATGATAGGGAAGTACACAAAAATGTAGAACACATTGGTAATCACAAGAGGAAAGTTGAAAAGAACTCAAATACATGGAGGCTAAAGAGCATCCTACTAAAGAATGAATGGGTCAACCAGGAAATGAAAGAAGAATTTAAAAAATTCACGGAAACAAATGAAAATGAAAGCAAAATGGTCCCAAACCTTTGGGATGAAGCAAAGGTGGTCCTAAGAGGAAAGTATATAGAACTACAAGAATTTCTCAAGAAACAAGAATCGTCTCAAATACACAACCCAACCCTATACCTGAAGGAGCTGATGAAAGAACAGCAAATAAAGCCTACACCCACCAGGAGAACAGAAATAATAAAGATCAGAGCAGAAATCAATGAAATAGAAACCAAAAGAACAGTAGAACAGATCAATGAGAATAGGAGCTGGTTCGTTGAAAGAATTAATAAGATTGATAAACCCCTGGCCATACTTATCCAAAAGAAAAAAGACCGAAATAAATAAAATCATGAATGAAAGAGGAGAGATCACAGCCAACACCTAAGAAATACAAACAATTATAAGAACATATTATGAGCAACTGTATGCCAAAAATTTAGACAGCCTGGAAAAAATAGATGCATTCCTAGAGATGTATAAAGTACCAAAACTGAAACATGGAGAAATAGAAAACCTGAACAGACCCATAACCAGTAAGGAAATTGAAGCAGTAATCAAAAATCTCCCAACAAACAAGAGCCCAGGGCCAGATAGCTTCCCAGGGAATTCTACCAAACATTTAAAGAAGAATTAATACCTTTTCTTCTGAAGCTCTTTCAAAAAATCGAAATGAAAGGAAAACTTCCAAACTCTTTTTGTGAAGCCAGCATTACTTTGATCCCAAAACCAGACACAGACCCCACCATAAAGGAGAATTACATACTAATATCCCTGATGAACATGGATGCCAAAATGCTCACCAAAATATTAGGCAATAAGATCCAACAGTATATTTAAAGGATTATTCACCATGACCAAGTAGGATTTATTTGTGGGCTGCAAGGTTTGTTCAACATTGGCAAATCAATGTGATGCACTATATTAATAAAAGAAAGACAAAAACCATATGATTCTCTCAGTAGATGTATAAAAAGCATTTGACAAAGTACAAGGTCCTTTCTTGACTAAAACTCTTCACAGTGTAGGGATAGAGGGTACAAACCTCAATATCATAAAAGCCACCTATGAAAAACCTACAGAGAATATCATTCTCAGTGGGGAAAAACTGAGAGCTTTTATCCTAAGGTCAGGAAAACATCAGAGATGTTGACTATCAACACTGCTCTTCAATATAGTACTAGAAATCCTAGCCTCAGCAATCAGACAACAAAAAGAAATAAAAGGCATCCAAATCAGCAAAGAAGTCAAACTCTCACTCTTTGCGGATGACATGATAGTTTATTTGGAAAATCCAGAAGACTTCCCCTCAAAATTGCTAGAACTCATACAGGAATTCAGTAAAGCGGCAGGATATAAAACCAGTGCATACAAATCAGTTGCATTTGTGTACATCAACAATGAGACAGAAGAAAGAGAAATTAAGGAGTTGATCCCATTTACAATTGCACCCAAAACCGTAAGATACTTAGGTATAAACTTATCCAAAGAGGCAACGGATCTGTACTCCAAAACTATACAATACTCATGGAAGAAATTGAGGACGACACAAATAAATGGAGAAACATTCCATGCTCATGGATTGGAAGAAGAGATATTGTTAAAATGTCTATGCTATGGAGCACTGGGTATTATATGCAAACAATGAACCATGGAACACTACATCAAAAACTAATGGTGTATTGTATGGTGACTAACAACATAATAAAAACAAACAAACAAATAAATAAATAAATATTTATGCTACCTAGTGCAATCTACACATTCAATGCAATCCCTATCAACATACCATCATTTTTTTTTCACAGAACTGGAATAAATGATCCTAAAATTTGTACGGAACCACAAAAGACCCCAAATAGCCAACAAAATGTTGAAAAAGAAAATCAAAGTCAGAGGCATCACCATGCCTGACTTCTAGTATATTACAAAGCTGTAATGATCAAGACAGCATGGTACTGGCACAAAAACAGACCCATAGATCAATGGAAGAGAAGAGAGAAACCAGAAATGGTCCCTCAACTCTATGGTCAACTCATCTTCAACAAAGCAGGAAAGAACATCCAATGAAAAAAAAGATAGTATCTTCAAAATTGTTGCTGGGAAAATTGGAGAGCCACATGCCGAAGAATGAAAGTGGACCATTCCCTTACACCATAGACAAAGATAAACACAAAATGGATGAAAGACCTCAATGTGAGACAGGAATCCTCTAAGTATCCTCTTTGACCTCAGCCACAGCAACTTCTTTCAAGATTTCTCTAAAGGCAAGGGAAACAAAAGAAAAAGGAGCTTTTGGGACTTCATCAAGATAAAAAGCTTCTGCATAGCAAAGCAAACAGTCAATAAAACTGAGAGGTAACCCACACAATGGGAGAAGATATTTGCAAATGACATATCAGATCAAGGGCTCATATCCAAAATCTATAAAGGACTTACCAAACTCAACACCCAAGGAACAAATAATGAAATCAAGAAATGGGCAGAAGACATGAACAGACATTTCTGCAAAGAAGACATCCAAATGGCCAACAGACACATGGAAAAGTGCTCAACATCACTCAGCATCAGGGAAATACAAATCAAAACCAAAATGAGATACCACCTCACCCCAGCCAGAATGGCTAAAATGAACAAGTAAGGAAACAACAGATGTTTGCGAGGATGCAGAGAAAGAGGAACCTTCCTACACTGTTGTTGGGAATGCAAGCTGGTGCAGCCACTCTGGAAAACAGAGTATGGAGGATTGTCAGAAAGTTGAAAATAGAGCCACCCTATGACCCAGCAGTTGCACTAATGGTTATTTACCCCAAAGATACAAATATAGTGATCCAAAGGGGCACCTACACCCCAATGTTTATAGCAGCAATGTCCACAATAGCCAAACTATGTAAAGAGCCCAAATGTCCATCGACAGATGAATGGATAAAGAAGATGTGGTGTATATATACAATGGAATATTACTCAGCCATCAAAAAAAAAAACAAAAAACAAAACAAAATCATGAAATCTTGGGGGGAGAAAAGATGGTGGAGGAGTAGGGGACCCTGTTCCAAATGGTCTCCGGAATTGAGCTGGATATCTACCAGACCACTCTGAGCACCCACAAAATCAGCCTGAGATGTAAGATCTGGATCTCTACAAACAGAATATTGCAGGTGGTTGGTTTCAAGGTATGAAGCGGGGAGCCATGATTCCGCGGGCAGATATGGGAGGATAAACGGCAGCAGGAGGGAGCCTGGCCATGGGGATCCTACACCATTGGTGAGCGAAAGCCTCACGGGCTGGGAATGGGGCACAGACTCCCAGACCAGTAGCGGCAGGGAAAAGACTTTAGGGCAGGCCCCGGGATGGAAACCCAGAGCAGCAGGGTCGTTCGTGCGAACTGGGAGCAGCTGGCTGTTTTAGAAGCACAAAGGGCAGAGACGTGCCCCGACCTGGAGGCAGGACTGGGGGCATTGCAGAGGGGCGCACAACCCAGGATGCTGCAGTTTATAGCAACACGGACAGAAATGGAGATACTCTGGCCTGGGGAGCTCACTGAGGAACAGATTGCGATCTCTCTGCTCTGAGGCAGAGGGTTGGAAATGGTCTCTTCTGCTCTGACTCTCAGAAGACACATGGAAAGCTGCCAGGGAAAGCCACCATGGAACAAAAGCCCCAAAACTGATGCCCACTGAGCCCATCCCCTGCCAAAGGGGAGCAGGGCAACTCTGCCCAAACAGAGTTGCGTGAGTAACAGTGCAGCAGGCCCCTACTCCAGAAGACAGGCTGGGAAAACAAGAGGCCAGCAACCCTAAGGTCCCAAGAAAACGTGCATCTTGCTTGGGTTCTGGTCAATAATTTGGACTCTATACATTCCCTCAACAACCCATCAATAAAATGACTAGGAGAAGGACCCCCAAAATAGAAAAGACTCAGAGATTAGGACTTATGCTGCATATTTACAAATGGATGCAGATATAACCAAGATGTCGGAGATGGAATTCAGGCTAGCAATTGTGATGACAATAGCTAGAATGGAGAAATCAATTAATGGCAACATAGAGTCTCTAAGGGCAGAAATGAAAGCTGAATTGGCAGAACTTAAAAATGCTATCAACGAGACCTAATCTAATCCAGATAATCTAACACCTAGGGTAAGTGAGACAGAAGAACAAATTAGTGACCTGGAAGACAATTAAATAGATAAAAAGGGAAAAGAGGAGGCCAGGGAAAAACAACTCAGAATCCATGAAAATAGAATCAGAGAAATAAATGACACCATGAAGCATTCCAATGTCAGAATTATTAATCCCAGAGGGAGTGGAAAGAGAGGACTAGAAGATATATTTGAGCAAATCGCAGCTGAGAGCTTCACTAATCTGGGGAATGAAACAAACATTCATGTCCTAGAGGCAGAGAGGACCTCTTCCAAGATCAAGGAAAACAAGCCAACACCCGGCATGTAATAGTAAACCTCGCAAATCTTAGAACCAAGGAAACCATCTTAAGGGCAGTTAGGGGGAAGAGATTCCTTACGTACAGAGGGAGGAACATCAGAATAACGTCAGACCTATCCACAGAGACCTGGCAAGCCAGAAAGGCCTAGCAAGATATATTAAGGGTACTAAATGAGAAGAATATGCAGCCAAAAATACTTTATCGGGCATGGCTGTCATTCAGAATAAATGGAGAGATGCAAAGCTTCCAAGAGTGGCAGAAACTGAAAGAATATGTGACCACTAAGCCGGCCCTGCAAGAAATATTAAGGGGGGTTCTATAAAAGGAGAAAGACCCCGAGAGTGATCTACAACAGAAATTTACAGGGACAATCTATAAAAACAACGTCTTCACAGGCAACATGATGACAATTAATTCATATCTTTCAATAATCACTCTCAACGTGAATGGCCTAAACGCTCCCCTAAAACGGCACAGGGCTGCAGATTGGATAAAAAGACAGGACCCATCCATATGCTGTCTACAAGAGACTCATTTTGAACCTAAAGATACATCCGGACTGAAATTGAAGGGATGGAGATCCATCTTCCATGCCAGTGGGCCTCAAAAGAAAGCTGGGGTAGCAATTCTTATATTAGACAGATTAGATTTTAAACTGAAGTCTGTAGTTAGAGACACAGAAGGAAAAGGTCTATTCAACAAAGATCTAACAATTGTAAATATCTATGCCCCCAACACGGGAGCAGCCATCTACATTAGCCAACTGTTCACCAAAATAAAGAGTCATATTGATAACAATACGTTAATTGTAGGAGACCTCAATACTCCACTCTCAGTAATAGACAGATCATCTAAGCAGAAAATCAACAATGAAATAAGAGCTTTGAATGACACACTGGACCAGATGGACCTCATAGATATATACAGAACATTCCACCCTAAAACAACAGAATACTCATTCTTCTCCAGCACACATGGAACTTTCTCCAGAATAGACTACATACTGGGTCACAAATCAGGTCTCAATCGAAACCAAAAGACTGAGATTATTTCCTGCATATTCTCAGACCACAATGCTTTAAAAGTGGAACTGAATCACAAGAAAATTTTGGCAGAAATTCAAACACTTGGAAGCTAAAACCACTCTGCTCAAGAATGTTTGGGTCAACCAGGAAATCAAAGAAGAACTTAAACAATTCATGGAAATCAATGAGAATGAAAACACATTGGTCCAAAACCTATGGGATACTGGAAATTCTGTCCTACGGGGGAAATACAGAGCCATCCAAGCCTCACTCAAGAAAATAGAAAAATCCTGAATTCACCAACTAACTCTACACCTTAAAGAACTAGAGAAAAAGTAACAAGCGATGCCTCAGCCATGCAATATTAGAATCTGCTTAGAAACACAGTAGATCAGATCAATGAAACTAGAAGTTGGTTCTTTGAAAGAATTAATAACATCGATAAACCACTGGCCCGACTTATCCAAAAGAAAAGAGAAAAGACCCAAATTAATAAAATGATGAATGAAAGGGGAGAGATCACGACTAATACCAAGGAAATAGAAACAATTATTAGAAATCATTATCAACAACTCTATGCCAAGAAACTGAGCAATCTGGATGACATGGATGCCTTCCTGGAAACCTATAAGCTGCCAAGACTGAAACAGGAAGGAACTGACAACATGAATAGGCCAATAACCAGTAACGAGATTGAAGCAGGGATCCAAAACCTCCCAAAAAACAAGAGTCCAGGGCCTGATGGATTCCCTGGGGAATTCTATCAAACAATCAAAGAAGAAATAATAAAGCTGTTTCAAAAAATAGAAACAGAAGGAAAACTTCCAAACTCATTCTATGAGGCCAGCATTGCCTTAATCCCCAAGCCAGGCAAAGGCCCCATCAAAAAGGAGAATTTCAGACCTATATCCCTGATGAATATGGATTCCAAAATCCTCGACAAAATCCTAGCTAATAGGATCCAACAATACATTGAAAGGATCATCAACCATGACCAAGTGGTATTTTTCCTCGGGATGCAAGGGGGAGTTCAACATTCACAAATCCATCAATATGATAGAACACATTAATCAGAGGAGGGAGAAGAACCCTATGGTCTTCTCAATGGATGCAGAAAAAGCATTTGACAAAATATAGCATCCTTCCCTGATTAAAACTCTTCGGATTACAGGGACAGAGGGAACATTCCTCAAGTTCATAAAATCCATCTATGAAAAACCCACAGCAAATATCATCCTCAATGGGGAAAAGCTGAGAGCCTTTCCCTTCAGATCAGGAACATGACAAGGATGCCGACTCTCGCCACTATTGTTCAATATAGTACTAGAAGTCCTGGCAACAGCAATCAGACAACAAAAAGAAATTAAAGATATTCAGTTTGGCAAAGAAAAAGTCAAACTCTCTTTTTTCGCAGATGACATGATAATTTATGTGGAAAACCCAAAGGACTCCACCCCAAATTACTAGAACTCATACAGCAATTCAGTAATGTGGCAGGATACAAAATCAATGCACAGAAATCAGTTGATTTCTTATATACTAACAATGCAAGTGTAGAAAGAGAAATTAGAGAAATAATTCCATTTACAGTAGCACCAAAAACCATAAGATACCTCGGAATAAACCTAACCAAAGAGGTAGAGGATCTGTACTCTAGGAACTACAGAACACTCATGAAAGAAATTGAAGAAGACACAAAAAAATGGAAAAATATTCCATGCTCATGGATCAGTAGAATAAACATTGTTAAAATGTCTATGCTACCCAGAGCATTCTATATCTTCAATGCCATCTTGATCAAAATTCCAATGACATTTTCCAAAGTGCTGGAACAGACAATCTTAAAATTTGTATGGAATCAGAAAAGACCCTGAATTGCCAAGGAAATGCTGAAAAAGAAAAACAAAGGTGGGGGCATCACGTTGCCCAATTTCAAGCTATATTACAAAGCTGTGATCATCAAGACAGCATGTTAATGGCACAAAAACATATAGACCAATGGAACAGAATAGAGAACCCAGATATGGACCCTCAACTCTATGGTCAAATAATCTTCGACAGAGAAGGAAAAAATATGCAGTGGAAAAAAGACAGTCTCTTCAATAAATGGTGCTGGGAAAATTGGACAGCCACATGCAGAAGAATGAAACTTGACCATTGTCTAACACCATACACAAAGATAAACTCAAAATGGATGAAAGACCTCAATGTGAGACAGGAATCAATCAAAATTCTAGAGGAGACCATAGACAGTAACCTCTTCGACATCGGCCACAGCAACTTCTTTCAAGATACATCTCCAAAAGCTAGTGAAACAAAAGCCAAAATGAACTTTTGGGATTTCATCAAGATCAAAAGCTTCTGCACAGCAAAGGAAACAGTCAACAAAACAAAGAGGCAACCCACAGAATGGGAGAAGATATTTGCAAATGACACTACAGATAAAGGGCTGGTATCCAAGATCTATAAAGAACTTCTCAAACTCAACACCCAAAAAACAAATAATCAAGTTTAAAAATGGGCAGAAGACATGAAAAGACACTTCTCTCGAGAAGAAATACAAATGGCTAACAGACACATGAAAAAATGTTCATCATCATTAGCCATCAGGGAAATTCAAATCAAAACCACACTGAGATACCACCTTACACCAGTTAGAATGCCAAAAATGGACAGGGAAAGGAACATCAAATGTTGGATAGGTTGTGGAGAAAGGGGAACCCTCTTACACTGTTGGTGGGAATGCAAGTTTGTACAGCCACTTTGGAAACCAGTGTGGAGGTTCCTCAAAAAATTAAAAACCGAGCTACCCTATGACCCAGCAATTGCACTCCTGGGTATTTACCCCAAAGACACAGATGTAGTGAAAAGAAGGGCCACATGCACCCCAGTGTTCATAGCCGCAATGTCCACAATAGCCAAACTGTGGAAAGAGCCGAGATGCCCTTCAACAGATGAATGGATAAAGAAGATGTGGTCCATATATACAATGGAATATTACTCAGCCATCAGAAAGGATGAATACCCAACTTTTCCATCAACATGGATGGGACTGGAGGAGATTATGCTAAGTGAAATAAGTCAAGCAGAGAAAGTCAATTATCATATGGTTTCATTTATTTGTGGAACATAAGGACTAGCATGGGGGACATTAGGAGAAGGAAGGGAAAAATGAAGGGGGGGGCGGGAAATTGGAGGGAGAGATGAACCATGAGAGACTATGGACTCTGAGAAACAAACTGAGGGTTTTAGAGGGGAGGGGGTTGGGGGGATGGGTTAGCCTGGTGATGGGTATTAAGGAGGGCACGTACTGCATGGAGCACTGGGTTTTATAGGAAAATAATGGATCCTGATTACCACATCTAGAACTAATGATGTATTGTATGGTGACTAAGATAACATAATAAAATTAAAAAAATAAATTAAAAAATGAAATCTTGCCTTTTGCAATGCTGTGGATGCAGCTAGAGTGTATTGTTCTAAGTGAAATACATCTGCCTGAGAAAAACAAATACCATATGGTTTCCCTGATATGTGGAATTTAAGAAACAAAACAGATGAACACAGGGGAAAGAAAAATAAAAAGAGTAAGGAGGCAAACCAAAAGAGACTCTTAACTATAGAGAACAACCTGTGGGTTGATGGAGGGTAGATGGGTGGGGGAGTGGCTAAATGGGTGATGGGTTTTAAGAAGGGCACTTGTGATGAGCATTGGGTGTGATGAATCACTGAAATCTACTCCTGAAACAATTATTACACTACATGTTAACTATCTAGAATTTCAATTAAAGAGTTTAAAAAAATAAAAGAAAAATACCACAATAACTAAAAAAAGTCAATACATATTCTTCCCAAACCACTCCAAAAAAATAGAAAAGGATGGAAAACTTCCAATTCATTCTATGAGGCCAGCATTACCCTGATACGAAAACCAGGTAAAGCCACCACCAAAAAAAAAAAGAAAATGGGGCGCCTGGGTGGCTCAGTCTTTAAGCGTCTGCCTTCGGTGCAGATCATGATCCCAGTGTCCTGGGATCAAGCCCAGCATCGGGCTCCCTGCTCTGTGGGAAGCCTTCTTCTCCCTCTCCCACTCCCCCTGCTTGTGTTTCCTCTCTCGCTGTGTCTCTCTCTCTGTCAAATAAATAAATAAAATCTTAAAAAAAAAAAAAAGAGAGAGAGAGTGAACTACAGGCCAATATCCATGATGAAAATAGATTCAAAAATCGTCAACAAAATACTAGCAAACCAAATTTAACAATACATTTTTAAAAAGTCATTCCCCACAATCAAGTGGGATTTATTCCTGGGTTGCAAGTATATTTCAGTATTTGTTAATGAATCAATGTGATAAATCATATCAATAAGAGAAAGGAGAAGAAGCATATGATCCTGTCAATGAATGCAGAAAAAGCATTTGACAAAGTACAACATCCATTCATGGTAACATCCCTCAGCAAAGGTTTAAAGGGAACATACCTCAATATAATAAAGGCCATATATGAACAACCCACGGCAAACATCATCCTCAATGGGGAAAAACAGAGATTTTCCCCCAGGTCAGGAACAAGACAGGGTTGTCCACTTTCCCTATTACTATTCAGCATAGTACTGGACATCTTAGTCAGAGGAATCAGACAACAAAAATAAATAAAAGGCATCCAAATCAGTAAGGAAAAAGTAAAACCTTCACTATTTGCAGATGACATGATTCTATATTCTATATATAGAAAATCTGAAAGACTCCACCAAAAAACTGCTAGAACTGATGAATGAATTCAGTAAACTCACAGGAATCTGTTGATTTCTATACACCAATAATGATGCAGCAGAAAAAGAAATCAAGGTATCTATCCCATTTACAGCTGCACCAAAAACATTAAGATAACTATGAACAAACCTAGCCAAAGAGATGAAAGACCTGTAGTCTGAAAATCATAGAACACTTATGGAATAAATTGAAGACTACACAGAGAAATGAAAGACATTTCATGCACATGGATTTTAAGAACAAATATTATTTAAATGTCTATAGTAACCAAAGCTATCTACACATTTAATGCAATCTCTATCAAAATACCAACAGCATTTTCCAGAGGTAGAGCAAACATTCCTAAAATTTGTATGGAACCACAAAATACCTTGAATAGCCAAGCAATCCTATAAAAGAAAAGCAAAGGTGGAGGCATCACAATTATAGACTTCAAGTTATATTACAAAGCTGTAGTAATCAAAACAGTATAGTAGTGGCACAAAAATAGGCACACAGATCAATAGAACAGAATAGACAACCCAGAAATGACCCCACGGCTATATGGTCAATTAATCTTTGACAAAACAGGAAAGAACATCCAATGGGAAAAAGACAGTCTCTTCAACAAGTGCTGTTGGGAAAACTGGACAGCAACATGCAAAAGAATGAAGCTCGACCATTTATTTACACCATACATAAAAATAGTTTCAAAATGGATGAAAGACCTAAGTGTGAGATAGGAAACCATCCAAATCTAAGAGAACACAGGTAGTAACCTCTTGGACATCAACCATAGCAACTTCTTTCTAGATATGTCTCCTGAAGCAAGGGAAATAAAAGCAAAAAATAAGCTTTTGGGACATCAAAATTAAAAGCTTCTGTACAGCAAAGCAACCAATCAACAAAACTAAAAGGCAACCTAAGTAATGTGAGAAGATATTTGTAAATGACATATCCAATAAAGAATTAATATAAAAAATATATAAAAACTTATAAAACTCAACACCCAAAGAACAAATAATCCAATTGAAAACTGGGCAGAAGGCATGAACAGACATTTCTGCAAAGAAGAAAGGCATCCAAATGGCCAACAGACACATGAAAAGATGTTCTTCATTACTTATCATTAGGGAAATGCAAATCAGAACTGCAATGAGCTATTATCTCACACCTGTCAGAATGGCTAAAATCAAGAAGACAAGAATCAACAGGTTTTGGTGAGGATGGAGAAGGAACACTTGTGCACTGTTGATGGGACTGCAAGCTGGTGCAACCACTGTGGAAAACAGTGATGGTTACTAAAAAAGTTAAAAATAGCACTACCCTATTATCCAGCAATCACAGTACTGGGTATTTACCCAAGGAATACAAAAATATCAATTCAAAGGGATACTGATGTTTACAGCAGTATTATTTACAATAGCCAAATTATGGAAGCAGTCCAACTGTCCACTGATTGATGAATGGATAAAGAAGAGGTGGTATATATATATAGAATAGAATATTATTCAGCCATTATAAAGAATGATATCTTGCCATTTGTATCGACATGAATGGAGCTAGACAGTATGATGCTAATCAAAATAAGTTGGTCAGAGAAATACAAATACCACATGATTTCACTGATATATGGAACTTAAGAAACAAAACAAGCAACGGGAAAAAAGAGACAGCCAAATCAAGAAACAGATTCTTTAATTATAGAGAACAAACTTATGGTTACAAGAGGGGATGGAGGTGTGGGGTAGGTTAAATAAGTGATGGGGATTAAGGAGTGCACTTGTCATGATGAGCACAGGGTGTTGTAAGGAATTATTGAATCACTATATTGTATATTATACTGAAACTAATAAAACACTATGTTAAAATGAATAAATAAATAGCATATCTTTTAAAAAGGGTTTGATAAAACATTACCATTATGATATGTATGTATGTATGTATGTATGTATGTAGGCTCCACACTCAGCGTGGAGCCCAACTCAGGGCTTGAACTCACAACCCTGAGATCAAGACCTGAGCTGACATCAAGAATCAGAGGCTTAACTAACTGAGTAACCCAGGCACCCCCGTTATGATTTTTTAAAATTTAGGTGAGACTTAATAAATGCCTGAACTCAGAAAATGAAGAGGGGCAAGAAAAGGCAGTATCTTCTTCATTTGCCTTTTTTCTTTTTTCCTTCAAGATTTTGTTTGTTTATTTTAGAGGTGGGGGGAAGGGCAGAGGGAGAAGGAGAGAGAATCTTAAGCAGATTCTGTGCTAAGCACGGAGCCAGACATGGGGCTCCACCCCAGGATCGTGAGATCACAACCTGAGCCAAAATCAAGTCACATGCTTAACTGACTGCGCCTTCCAGGCACCCTTGCATTTTTTCAAAAAACGCATACTTTATCTACAGAATCTACTGTTCTCCCTCTACTATGCTATGTCACTCTTAGTTTCTTGATTTATAAACTTGGAACCCAACTCAGGCCTTGTCTGTGGTCCAAATATTGTTTCAATCTGCTCCTATAAGCTTAACTTCTGTGATTTCCCCCACTGTTACATATACTTTTAAATTTATTTTTATTTCAGTGTAGTTGTCACACTATGTTACATTAGTTTCTGGTGTATAATATAGTGATTCAACATTTCTATAAATTATCCTATGCTCAGCACAAGTGTGGCTATCATCTGTCACCATATAATACTATTACAGTATCACTGACTATATTCCCTACGCTATACACTTTAATCCCATGACTTATTCATTTTATAACCAGAAGCCTGTATCTCCCACTTCCCTTCATCTATTTTGCCCATTCACCCACCCCCTCCCCTCTGGCAACCATCAGTTCATTTTCTGTATTCATTGTTTCACATACTTCTAATGTGATCTATCCCTCATGGGTGGATTCATTTCATCCAGGTAAGGAAGTCAGTAGAATTCTACTGGGAGGTAGGGGAAAAGGGAGGGAAGTTCTCAAGAATGGCTCTATTGAACTTAAAAAAATTCCTTATCCTCTGTACAAAAATACTGATTGGAAGGGACATATACACCCTGATGTTTATAGCAGCATTATAATAGCCAAATTATGGAAAGAGCCCAAATGTCAATCAACTGATTAATGGATAAAAAATGGATATATATATAATATATTATATATTATATATATATTCCCAGATTAAAAGGCAGAATCCCAGGAATCTCTAAGGAAGAGTAGGACAGCTGTTACTCAATCCATGTTATTTATTTTATTGAAAAACACATTATTCAGGAAAATCCATATTGGAACCTGACCAATAAGAGTATAGAAACTGAAGAACATATAGACTATTCTTTTTTTTAAAGTGTTTTTGAGTATAGTCAACATACAATAGTACATTAGTTTCAAGTGTACAACATAATGATTCAACAACTTTATACATTATGCTATGCTCAGCACAAGTGTACCTATGATCTGACATCATACAACACTATCACGATATCATTGACTATATTCCTTATATTGTGCCTTTTATTCCAGTGACTTATTTATTTCAAAAATATCTCCCACTCTTCTTCATCAATCTTGCCCATCCCCTCAGCCCTCTGGCAACCATCAGTTTGTTCTCTGTATTTATAGATCTGATTCTGCTTTTTATTTGTTTGTTTATTCAGTATTTTTTTTTTTAGATTCCACCCTGAGTGAAATACAGTATTTGTCTTTCTCAATCTGACTTATTATACTTGGCATAATACCCTCTAGGTTCACCCATGTTGTTGAAAATGACAGTATTTCATCCTTTTTTTGTGGCTGCATAATATTCCGTGTGTGTGTGTGTGTGTGTGTGTGTGTGTGTGTGTGTGTGTGTGTACCACATTTTCCTTATCCTTTCATCCATCAGTGGATACTTAGGTTGCTTTCATATCATAAATACTATTCTAATTGATGAGATAAGATATTGTAAGGCCTTGTTTCAGCACCCATCATGAGTTATGCTTCTGTAGACCAAGCCTGCCCTGTGGTCTAGCAATTCTTAACAAAACCCTGTCCATAACAGGGCTTCAATCATTACTCCTCTTCCGCCATCATTATAAGACTTTGAAAGTAATGTTGGAAGGCCAGTTGTTTGGGTTTTCCTGTTTTATTTTATTTTTTTAAGATTTTGTTTATTTATTTGAGAGATAAGAGTGTGTGAGCAGGGGAGGAGCAGAGGGAGAGGGACAAGTAGACCCTGCGCTGAACACACAGCCCAACATGGGGCTTGATTCCAAGACCTTGGGATCATGACCTGAGCCAAAATCAAGAGTCATACACTTTTCAAAGAGATAAAAGACTTCAGGAGTTGAAAATGACATTTTAAAAATGGTCTGAGTCACCCAGGCACCCCTGTGTTTTCCTGTTTTAACAGTAATTTCTTCACAATGTATCATCACATATTTCCTTCTGTATATATCACTTTCAAGTGTACCTGTTACGCCTAAGTGAATCCAGTCTGTGACAAGGATTTTCTGATTTGTGAATGCTATATTATGCAAGGAAGCTTCCTCAAGAAAAGTCTATGCTCAAAAGCAGCTCTGAAGGTTGAACTTACTGTTTCTTGCTTTGTAGCACGAAGACATAATAGGACAAGCATTTCATATCTACACATTACTATAGTGAATAATTTTTGTGTGCACTGAGAATTCTTTTTTCCATATGGTCAAATAATTTTAATAATAATTCTAATATACAGTCTGATTTCTTCCATATTTTGAATATAACTACACCTATTGTTAAACAAAAAAACCCAAACACTATCTGCTTTACCTTCTCCTTGTACATGACATACTATACTTAAGGATTCTGAAGAGACATAATGTAGGGAGTGAGTTTTCAGCCCAGGGTTTTGATTTTTAAAAATTCTCACTGAGATGACTCAAGATGGCTTCCCATTCCACATATTGAATATAATTACCACAGTTTTAATAGTTCATCTAAGTATTAATTTAAAGTTGTTGCATCAGATTTTTCTCTTTAAATAACCTCTTTTCATCTTCAACATGGTGTGATGGCTTCAGTTTTTAAGTGTTCTGTAGTTAGTCACTATCACTTTTCAAAGAAAGAGAATAGCTACTTTACACATTATTTTAGAACTTCAGGCTGCAGCTTTCTCAAATTTCTGAGTCTATGAAGAAGGTTAGGTATGAAAAAAACACAAACATGTATGGGGGTAGTTCAAAGAGGAATTTTTTTTATTTCCACAGTCCTTCTCAAATGTCCAGAATCCTAATCAAATTTTAAGTCAATTTGAGTTGACAAAAAAGAGTTATTTTTGATATATCATCAAAGATGATGGATGAAGGCACATAGGACCCTCAATT
This sequence comes from Halichoerus grypus, assembly GCF_964656455.1. Taxonomy (NCBI): domain Eukaryota; kingdom Metazoa; phylum Chordata; class Mammalia; order Carnivora; family Phocidae; genus Halichoerus; species Halichoerus grypus. The sequence continues at coordinate 84,192,277 of NC_135727.1, forward strand.
CTAGAAAGAAATCTAGGAAAAAAGTGGTCAACTCAAAATATTTAAGCTCTTGAGCATTTGATGAAGATAGGTAGAATGCCTTGGGAGGTCGAGGGTCAGGGGAATCAACTGTCTAAAATAGCTCTGATTTATTTTTTTATTCTAATTTTTTCCAAGGTTTTATTTAAATTCCAGTTAACATACAGTATTATATTAGTTACAGGTGTAGAAGTTAGTGATTCAACACTTCCATACAACACCCAGTGTACTCACAAGTGCACTCTTTTTTTTATAGCTTTTTTTATTAAGTTATGTTAGTCATCATATAGTACATCATTAGTTTTTGATGTAGTGTTCCATGATTCATTGTTTGCGTATAACGCCCAGAGCTCCATGCAATACATGCCCTCCTTAATATCCGTCATTGGGTTAACCCATCTCCCCACTCCCCTCCCCTCTAAAACCCTCAGTTTGTTTCTCAGAGTCTATAGTCTCACATGATTTGTCTCCCCTTCCGATTTCCCCCCTTCATTTTTCCATTCCTTCTCCTAATGTCCTCCATGCTATTCCTCATGTTCCACAAATAAGTGAAACCATATGATAATTGTCTTTCTCTGCTTGACTTATTTCACTCAGCATAATCTCCTCCAGTTTCATCCATGTTGATGCAAATGTTGGGTATTCATTCTTTCTGATGGCTGAGTCATATCACATTGTATATATGGACCACATCTTCTTTTTTAAAATTTTTTATTAACATTCTATATTATTTATTTCAGGGATACAGGTCAGTGACTCATCAGTCTTACACAATTCACAGCGCTCACCATAGTACATACCCTCCCCAATGTCCATCACCCAGCCACCCCATCCCTCCCACACCCCTCCTCTCCAGCAACCCTCAGTTTGTTTCCTGAGATTAAGAGTCTCTTATGGTTTGTCTCCCTCTCTGGTTTCATCTTGTTTCATTTTTCCCTCCCTTCCCCTATGATCCTCTGTCGTGTTTCTCAAAATCCTCATATCAGTGAGATCATACGATACTTATCTTTCTCTGATTGACTTATTTCACTTACCATAACACCCTCTAGTTCCATCCACGTCATTGCAAATGGCAAGATTTCATTTTTTGATGGTTGCATAATATTCCATTATATATACATATCACATCTTCTTTATCCATTCGTCTGTTGAAAGGCATCTTGGCTTCTTCCACAGTGTGGCCATTGTGGACATTGCTGCTATGAACATTGGGGTCCATATGGCCCTTCTTTTCACTACATTTGTATCTTAGGGGTAAATAACCAGTAGTGTAATTGCTGGGTCATAGGGTAGCTCTATTTTTAACTTTTTGAGGAACCTCCACACTGTTTCCCAAAGTGGCTGTACCCACTTGCATTCCCACCAACAGTGTAAGACGGTTCCCCTTTCACCACAACTTCTCCAACATTTGTTGTTTCTTGCCTTGTCAATTTTTGCCATTCTAACTGGTGTAAGATGGTATCTCAATGTGGTTTTGATTTGAATTTCCCTGATGGCTAAAGATGATGAACATTTTTTCATGTGTCTGTTAGCCATTCATATGTGTTCCTTTGAGAAGTGTCTGTTCATGTCTTCTGCCCATTTATTGACTTGATTATTTGTTTTTTGCATGTTGAGTTTGAGAAATTCTTTATAGATTTTGGATACCAGCCCTTTGTCTGTACTGTCATTTGAAAATATCTTCTCCCATTCTGCAGGTTGCCTTGTAGTTTTGTTGACTGTTTCCTTTGCTGTGCAGAAGCTTTTTACCTTGATGAAGTCCCAAAAGTTCATTTTTGCTTTTGTTTCCGTTGCCTTTGGAGATGTGTCTTGATAGAAGTTGCTGTGGCCAATGTCAAAAAGGTTACTGCCTATGTTCTCTAGGATTTTGATGGATTCCTGTTTCACATTGAGGTCTTTCATCCATTTACAGTTTATCTTCATGTATGGTGTAAGAGAATGGTGGAGTTTCATTCTTCTGTATATAGCTGTCCAGTTTTCCCAGCACCATTTATTGAAGAGACTGTCTTTTTTTCCATTGGATATTTTTTCCTGCTTTGTCAAAGATTATTTGACCATAGAGTTGAGGGTTCATATCTGGGGTCTCTACCCTGTTCCATTGATCTATGTGTTTGTTTTTGTGCCAGTCCCATGCTGTCTTGCTGATCAATGCATAGAAATCAGTTGCTTTCCTATACAGTAACAATGTAACTGTAGAAAGAGAAATTAGGGAATCGATTCCATTTATAATAGCACCAAAAACCATAAGATACTTTGGAATAAACCTAAACAAAGAGGCAAAGGATCTATACTCTAGAAACTACAGAACACTTATGAAAGAAATTGAAGAAGCCACAAAAAGATGGAAAAACATTCCATGCTGATGGATAGGAAGAATAAACATTGTTAAAATGTCTATGCTGTCCAGAGCAATCTATACTTTCAACGCCATCCTGATCAAAATTCCAATGACATTTTTCAAAGTGCTGGAACAAACAATCCTAAAATCTGTATGGAACCAGAAAAGACCCCGAATCACCAGGGAAATGTTGAAAAAGAAAAAGCTGGGGCATCACATTGCCTAATTTCAAGCTATATTACAAAGCTGTGATCACCAAAACAAGTGCACTCCTTAATCCCCATCACCTATTTAACCCATCCACCCCCCCACACACACACCTACCCTCTGGTTACCATCAGTTTGTTTTTTCTAATTAAGAGTCTGTTTCTTGGTTTACCTCTCTTTTTTTCCCCATGATCATTTTTTTGTTTCTTAAATTCCACATATGAGTGAAATCATATGCTATTTTCTTTCTCTGACTGACTTATTTCACTTAGCATACTTTTCTAGCTCCATCCACATCATTGCAAATGGTAAGCTTTCATTCTTTTTATGGCTGAGTATTATTTCATTGTATATATGTGTGCTACCTCTTCTTTATTCATCCACTGGTCAATGGACACTTGGGGGAAAAAAAAGAATACTGGGTGTAAGAATGCTGAGTAGTTGTACGCTACTTTCTTTTCTATTTTGGAACAGTTGTCTTAAGATGTAATTTACTGTCATACATTCACACATTTAAATATAAAAAAATAAAATAAAATAGCTCTGATTTAGAGCTTGAAAGTGGGAAGGCAAGACTAGAAATAAAATGAAAGAACAAAATACTCCAGTCAGCACAGGAGGAAAAGAGAGGAAAGAGTATTTTTATGGTAGTAAGATAAAGCCCAGTCTCCTAAACAGAAAGAGGAAAGCTGCTCTTGTACACAAGTCCCTTCTAGCTTTGCTCTAGGTTTAAACTAATCATTTTCATGACTGGGTGCACAAGTATGTACATCAAGACATATATGTGCACATTCATTGTTTAAGTCAAAAAGTCAGTTTAACTTTCTGAAACTCCAATCCTTCTCCAATAAGGACATCAGGTGTTCATGTATTCAGAGAAAGGAGAGGTGATTGGAGTTGAGTATTATTATTAAAGAGGGCACATACTGCATGGAGCACTGGGTGTTATATGCAAATAATGAATCATGGAACACTACATCAAAAACTAATGATATAATGCATGGTGATTAATATAAAATAATAAAAAAAAAGTAGAGCCAAAATAAACCTAGAGGGATTTCAAATTTTACATCACCACCATCTCAATAGCATCCGGAAATGTAGCTATGAGATAAAAGAATTCATCAATTTGTAAAAACTAATGAACTAGGCAATCCTAAAGGCTTGGGAGATAGCATTGAGCATAGTGTCAGCTGCGTCTAGGCAAAATAATATTAGACATGTATATATGTATGTTGTATGTATGCATGTATATATGTGTGTGCATATATTGATTCATTAGGTATTTGATTAGTACCTAGCATGAAAATATGGAAAAATTATTACCTAGCATGAAACTATGAAAAATGTAAACTATAATATGGTGAAGAACTTTTTCTTTCTCAAAGCATCTAAGATTGTTTTGGGGTGCTGTGTTATTTACTATATATTAGAAATATATGTATAACACACTGTAGTGGGCTGGATGATGTTCCCCCCAAATATATGTCCACATCCTAATCCCCAGAACCCATGAATATTACTTTATTTGGAAATAGTCTTTGCAGATAAACTAAGGATCTTGAGGAGATTATCCTGGGTTATTTGGGTGGGCCCTAAATTCAATGACAAGTGTCCTTAAACAGGTACACAGAGCAGAGACACACACAGAGACACAGAGGAGAAAGCAATGTGAAGATGTAGGTAGATACTGGAGTGCTGAGTCCACAAGCCAAGGAACACCAGCATCCACCAGAAGGTGGAAGAGGCAAGAAAGAGATTCTCCCCTAAAACCTTGGAAAGGATCATGGTGATGACACAATTTTGGACTTCTGGACTCTAGAGCTGTGAGAGAATACATTTATCTTGTTTTAAGCCACCCAACTGGTGGTAATTTGTTGCAGCAACCCCAGGAAACCAATACCCCACATCAAACCCAGAATATAGGTATTTATTTATTTACTTTTAGCTGCACTAATCTTCTAAAAGTAAGTAATATTCATAATAAGGATGTTTCAAAAATTGTGTAAGTGGTACATAATAATTGAAGTTTCAGAGACAAAAAATATCAGTGTAAAAACAAGAGATAGTTACATAAATTAGTTGACGACTAGAGAACAAGTACTAAGCAGAGCCACATAAGTAACTGGTACAGATAATTTAGCATTCCAGTTGATTCCAAATCAACTGCACTAAGATTAGTAAGAATAGTTATCAGTGGAAGTTTTATGGAAGAGATGGAATTGAAATTTGGGCCCTAAGAAAAGTTGGGATTTGGTAAATTAGACAGGCTGATTGAAGGACGTTCCAGGCGGAAAGAATGGTGTGGGAAAAGGTGTCACTGAGAACCTTTTAGAAATATATGACCCAATTAGATAATATTATTAAAAATTGTTAATTACTTGGGTGTAATATTGTTGATGTACTTATGTATGAGAGTGTCATTTGTAGGTGATGCATGCTGAATTATTTATGGGTGAAGTTTCTCGATGCAAATTACTTTCAAAGGTAAAAAATGAAAGAAAGAGACACAGGGAGTTGGAAGGGGTAGAGAGAGAGTGTGTAAATACATGCAAATATGTGAGAATATGTGTAAAATATTAACAATATTAAATTGGAGGGGGGAGACATGTATGCTACAATATGAGCCCTAAAGTTGCTCATACACTTTGTCCAACTTCTACGAAATAATCAGAAACTAAAAACAAAAGGCAGTGACAACCAAGTATATTCATTATATTGTATATGGTGATATAGGAATTCAAAGAAGGTTGAGCAGCATGTGTGTACTGAACTAGACAGCCCCCCACTAATCTTATCTCATGACATAAACAAATCATATAATGAGACAAATCAGTAGGCTTCTGCCCACTAGAATGTTGCCAACATTGTATTTTTATAGAACACAAGTTCTGAGCCTTTGTTCCCTGGGACATGGCCAGTGTTCTGTGGCCATGTAACCACAAGCACCCTAGCTTTACTAAAAACATGATATCTTGGAGAAGTCAAGAAACAAAAAAGTTCTTAGATTATCTATTATCCAGATTTTCTATACATTGAACTAATTTCAAAGTGCCTTCAAATTCTGGAAACTTAGTATACTTAAACAATGCATTGAAAAATAATTTTGGAATTGTACTTAGGTGTACTGAGATTTCAAAATAAGGTATCTATGCATGCTTGACAACATTTCACTGAGTATTTTTTATTACGTGTCCAACAGATTTTTGTCTAACACTTATACTCAGCTTCTTTTTAGTATTAATTATGACTTAGCACCAGAAACCAGCAGATGTTCTGCAACAATAAAACAATTAAATAATAAAATAAAATAAAATAATTAGCAAGTGTTGATGTACTAATAGTCCCTAAATGGCAACAGCTACAAGTAAGGTAAATAAAATATTAAATTGGGTTTGGTATTAACACAGTACAAAGGAAAATCACCCCTATGTGCATGTACCTTAAAGTCAATTGTACACCAAAGGCAAAACATTTAATGGTTAAAAACTATTTTTGGTAAAATATGACTCTTAAATGTAAGCCAGATACTTAATCTGGTGACTTAAATAAAGAAACAAAGGGCGCCTGGGTGGCTCAGTTGGTTAAGCATCTGCTTTCAGCTCAGGTCATGATTCCAGGGTCCTGGGGTCAGGTTCAGTGGGGAGTCTGCTTTTCTCTCTTCCTCTGCCCCTCCCCCTGCTTGTGCTCTCTCTCTCTCTCTCTCTCTGTCTCTCAAATAAATAAAATATTTTTAAAAAGAGAAACAGATAGTTACTGGATACACAAAACTGCATACTCAACTTTATAGACAATTTAAGGGATTTTCAAGGGTAATTTTGACTGTATTTGGGTTTTACTCATGGAATGACTTTAAAACTTAAACCTGAGCAAAATGGGACTTCCACGTCTAACACAGACTGCTTGCCTGTTAAAAAAATAAAAATCTTTGTTCTGGGGTGTTCCCAAAGTTACAATTTTCTTATCTGTAAGATGGGAATATTAATAATACCTATCTGTGATGATAAATTTTGTGTCAATTTGGGTGGATCACAGTGCTCAGATATTTGGTCAAACATTATTCTGAATGTTTCTGTGAAGATGTTTTTGGATGAAATTAATATTTAAATTACCGGACTTTGAGTTAAGCAGATTACCCTCCATAATGTGGGTTGGCCTCATTCAATCACTTGAAGACCTTAATAGACAAAGACTAAGCTCCTCCAAGCAAGAAAGAACTCCTTCACCCAACTGCTGTTGGAACTGCAACTCTTCCCTGGCTCTCCAATCTGCCAGCCTACCCCTATTAAATTTTAGATTCATCATAATTCTATAGTCATGTGAGCCAATTCCTTAAAATCTCTCTCTCCCTCTCAATAGCTAGGTAGATAGATATATTTTATTTTATATATAAATATATATGTATATATGTGATACATACATTGTTATCTATATCTATAGATATAGAGATATAGTTTGTGTGTATATACATACGTATATATACATATATGTTGATGGGGAGAGAGAGGGAGATATTGAGACATGCACATTCTGTTGATTCTGTTTCTTTGGAGAACCTAAATACAGTATCCAACAGAGTTATTACGAAGATTAAATAAGACAATGTATTTAATCTTCAAAGTGTCTGAAATGTGGAACAGTGTTAGGTAAATGACTGCTATTGCCTACCAAGTGTCTAACTTGCCCCTATAGCCTTGACCCTAGAGGTTATATTTCTTTTAGGCCAGATCTATTCCAGTATTCAGACCTGAAACCCAGGCTTTCAAGTACTTCTTAGAAACCTTCCTTCCTTCACCCCTTTTCAGTTCCCAACATTGTTAGAAAAAAAAAGAGCTTTAGCTCTATAATGATTACCAGGTACTCAGCACTATTATAGCTCAATATTAGTATCTCATTTTCCTGATAACTGACCTGTTTGAAGACATGCATTGAGCCACCTTCTGAATTAAGTTGGACTTCCAAGTTGTTTATGAGTTGATCCATATCTGGAAAAAAGACAAGGGACACACAATTTTAGAATAAGATCCAATCCACTATATGCATACAGTATGCCATTTACCCTTGGTTATACCTGTTTGCATTCTATGAACATCATTTTTCAGGACTTACTAGATATTGAGAAGTCAGTGTTTGGATAACATTCTAATTTATATATTCTATTCATCAAGATGGCCCTGGCTTGTCCCCAACAATATTAGCTGCCCCCCACAAATCCTATATACATGAGAATCTGCTTCTTCCAACCACTCCAACCAGCCCTACCTACAGAAGATCCTGTATGAATATTTACCCTAATGAGCTTCTAAACACATTAGCACCAAATCTCTCTAAGGAAGTATTTTCTGTCTATCTTTCTTAAACACACAAGCTAGGTGGAGTTAATATGAGCAGTCTTCTATTTCCCTGTTCATTGTCTTTCTATAAAAAGAGAGACTTGGTGGCCTCATTATGCTGCCCTATCTACATCGTCATAATCATTCCTACCAGAAGCACATACCAGTACTTCTTTAACCAGATTTCCTTTGATCTATCTACAGTTTAATCTCACTAAAGAGGAAAACATAGGGCAAGGAAGATAAATCCACAGCTTGCTTATAACTTAGTTGATCAGATTTTGGATTATTCTAAGTGTCTCCAGATCAATTACAATTTAAGACCTGATTGTGTTTCAAAAGGTAGTCCATAAATCAGTTAATCGTTTTCGATGTCAAATACTTTTACCCATAAAAGTGTCCATTTTATAGGTTACTTCACAATAGCCATTTAATACCTAATGCAGTTAAAATACAACAAATACACAATGAGCAAAGAGACAAAATTATAATACAGCCACACAAAAAAGCAAAAAATAAACCTAAAAATAATTCCTTTATTTTTTGAATGTCAGGAATTAAGGAAACCAGTCCTAATTTGATGGCAATAACACACAAAGAATCTTCTATTGAGGTGATGAGGAAAACTTTTGCGCCACTACCAAAGAATCTGGAGAATTTTGACACATTAAAATAGCTTCAATTTAGGGGCGCCTGGGTGGCTCAGTCATTAAGCGTCTGCCTTCAGCTGGGGTCATGATCCTAGGGTCCTGGGATCAAGCCCCACATTGGGCTCCCTGCTCAGCGGGAAGCCTGCTTCTCCCTCTCGCACTCGCCCTGCTTGTGTTCCCTCTCTCGCTGTGTATCTCTCTGTCAAATAAATAAAATCTTAAAAAAAATAGCTCCAATTTAGCTACAGTGTATTATGCTAAGAGAAATAAGTTAGTCAGAGAAAGACAAATACCATATGATTTCACTCATATATGGAATTTAAGAAACAAAACAGATGAACATATGGGATGGGGAAAAAAAGATAGAGGGAAACAAACCATAAGAGAATCTTTATAATAGAGAACAAACTGAGGGTTGATGGAGGGAGGTGGGTGGGGGATGGGCTAGATGGGTGATGGGTATTAAGGAGGGCACTTGTTATGATGAACACTGGGTGTTGTATTTAAGTGATAAACCACTGAATTCTACTCCTGAGCCAATATTGCACTGCATGTTAACTAACTATAGTTTAAATAAACATTTGGAAAAATAAAATAAAAAAATAAAATACCTCCGATTTTATCTCAAAACACATGGATTTTCTTTTCTTTCATCCAAGTATATGAATAGAACTGCTCACATATACATCCATCATTTACCAAATACTTATTGCATAATTACTGTGTGTCAGAGGTTATGCTAGGCACATTGTTATCAGTTTGGGATCTGGATCAACCAGACATAGAGTCAGCAAATGTAGCAGAGAGCACTGACCTGAGAGCTAGATGCCCAGGGATTATATCCTATAATCTTTATCAAGGCCTTTTTATGTAAGCCTCAACTTCTCCATCTAGAATTAAAAGATTTCAAACTGTTTTCTGCAGAGTCCTAAGGTTTCTCTGAAGCCTCTTGGAGGGTGAGGTCAGGGTTGATGGAGGAAGAAGCATATATTTTTTAATTGATTTATTTTTATTTATTTATTTGACAGAGAGAATGCACAAGCAGGGTGAGCAGGAGAGGGAGAAGCAGGCTTCCCGCTGAGCAGGGAGCCCAATGTGGGGCTCGATCCCAGGACCCTGTGATCATGACCTGAGCCGAAGGCAGATGCTTAACCAACTGAGCCACCCAGGTGCCCCAAGGAAGAAGCGTATTAAGGAATAAGCACAGAAATCAGACACAGGGGCGCCTGGGTGGCTCAGATGGTTAAGCATCTGCCTTCGGCTCCGGTCATGATCCCAGGGTCCTGGGATTGAGCCCCATGTCCAGCTCCTGGCTCAGCGGGGAGCCTGCTTCTCCCTTTGCCTCTCCCCCTGCTCATGCTCTCTCTCTCTCTCTCTGTGTCTTGAATGAATAAATAAAATCTTAAAAAAAAAAAAAAAGAAATCAGACACAGAAAAATCCAATTTCCATTAAACTGTAAGCTCTTTGCAGGCAGGGTTTTTAATCTTTGATATTTTTTTCCACTGATGTATTTCAAGGGGTTAGAATAGTACCTGGCATATGATAGGTGTTCAAACACATACCTGAAGGTTTTTGATGAATGACAGAAAAGGAGAATGAGGAAGTGTGTTTTCCCAAGTACAGGAATTGGACAAGAATGAGAAAGAATGAAAGAAAATTAGAGACATTGTGTATAAGAGATGTTTGAGGTGTAATTAACTATGAAGTATGAGGTGCCAGAGAGGGCAGCTTGTTCTGATTTCAAGGAGGGAAAAGGGGGATGCAATGGTAGAAAAAGAATGTTAGGTCAGATGACTGTCATATAGTCCACAGGGGGGCACCACGGAACCAGGAGAATTTGCTTGGTTGCTGCCAGAAACATTTGTAGGAGAGAGTGAGTGAATTTGGTTCTTTCCATTCACCTATCCTTTCACTAGATGTCATCATTTTTAGCCAGACCATCTTACAAAAGCCATATCCTATCTGGTCTTCTTTAATTTCTATGGCTTATAAGACAGCAAGGCTGAGGAAGCAGAGTGACTTTGACAAGGTATTTATTCCCTATAAACCTAAGACTTTTCACCTGCCAGAGGCAGGGTGGTGGTGGTAGTACTGATTTAATAGGGTTAATATGAGGATTCCTTGAATTACACTTAAAACAGTTCTTGTCATATAAAAAGTTCTCAATAGCTATTATTATCATCACTACCATTATTATTGTTGATGGCCAGAATCTTTAGCCTTAGCCCAGTAGGTTATCTCCTAGGCATCAAGCAAGTCTTTCCTACACAATGTGTTCACAAACCTCTCCATATCTTATGTTTACAATCTCAATTTTTAGCACCACCATCAGTCTAAAAACCTGAGAGTCAGTCACCTTTGACTTCATTCTCACCATCTCCAGCCAACTGGTTATCAGTTGCAATTAATTCTACAGCAGAAATATCTTTTAAATGTACCCCTTCATCATCTTCTAGTCACTTCTCCTTCTAGCCATGGTAAAAAGGTGTGGGCTCTAGAGTGAGTGCCTACAGTCACATCCTGGCTCTGTAACTTCTTTTTTTTAAGATTTTATTTATTTATTTTAGAGAAAGGCAGGGGGAGGGGCAGAGGGAGATGGAGAGAGAGAATCTCAAGCAGACTCCCTGCTGAGTGTGGTGCCCCAAGCAGGGCTTAATCCCACAACCCTGACACCATGACCTGAGCCGAAATCAAGAGTCAAGTCCCATGCTTAATGGACTGAGACACCCAGGCACCCCTTGCTTCTGTAACTTCTTAACAATAAGAACTTAGACAAGTTTTTTCTACCTCCCTCTGTCTGTTTCCCCATCTGCAAAATGGGAATAATAATAGTACCAGCTTATAGATTTGTCATAAGGATTTATCAAGTTAATATGCATTCAAGTATTTACAACACTTCCTGGCACAAAGAGGCATTGTCTGTCTGTTTCCCTGACCATCAGGTGAGCCCCCCAATAGTTAACTAGTAACTATTACCTACCTTCTTTTGTATCTTTTAGCAGAGTATCTCCTCTGCTAATTAATGTGCTATTAGTGTCCAATGTGCTAATTAACGTCCAATGAATGAATGATAGTGGGAATAAGGAAGGTTATTTAACAGCAATTATATTATAATATTAAATAATACCAATATTATTTAATAGCAATAATCAAGGAGTCTGGGTAATACTTATTGCCCCACTCATACCACCAATATTTTAGTCAAATGACATAAGGGAGATAGCTGACAATTAGGAATGTCTCAGCCATTTCTGCTTAGTATCCTCTCACTTGAAGAACAGCCAAATTGGAATAGCCAATAGGTAACTCTTAGATAACTCTGGACAACATTCTAAATGTTGGTGGGAGTATATATAGAGAAAGCTATCAGAAAGGTGTGTAAGCTCTTCCTTTAAAAAAATGTTTTAATATTTACTCAGCCAAAATTTAAAATTGAAGGAAATTTGGGCCTATAGAATGGTCTTAAAGAAAGCTCAGTTTTTCTAAAAAAAAAAAAAAAAAGAGAGAGAGAGAGAAAGAGAGGACTTTTTAAACCTTTTGCTTTTCTCTAGAGTTGGAGCTTCTGCTCTGTGTCTGGAACCAGACAGTTGCACAGAAGCTGTGAAGAAAGTGGTGAGGAAATGTCCAAAGGGATTTAAGGTATGTCCTGGGCCATTGAGATGTGAATTATACAGTCAGGAGGGCTTTAGAAATACAAATTACCTACTTGAGATAATAACCATCTTTCTGCCTGGATTGGCTCTTCAAGCATTTGTGTCTGGAAGCTGGACTTTTTGCTCCTTCCCCTGAGGGAGTACTGGAGAAGGAAATAGAGGAGGAGATAGGGAGGACTGAGCCTCATCCATAGCAGGTCAATGTCTCATATATGCAGAAAATCACAAACCATATTCCAGGGACTATGATCAGAGAAATTTGATTTGGTTATTTTATCTTCATCATGTTCCCAGGTTTATTTTGTTACCAAAGTGGCATTTTCCACAGTGATCTGTTTGTTTTATGAAAGTGAACAGTTTGTTTAAGGTAGAGGAGCAGATGGCTGGCTAATAGATCATATCTCACTCTTCGGTCAGCCCTGAGAGGGAAAAAAATGTCTAGGGACAAAAGCAAGCAGTTAAACCTTTAAGGTGGAAACCAAGGAAGAGTCATTGGGGTGTACAACTTCAAAATCAAGCAAAACACTGGGGACCCTAAGAGACTTAAGAAAGTACCTAGTGTCTAAACAAGATAGAGCATTTGGACAATACAAATAATAATTCCTCAATTGTATCTACATAGCTTTACAGTAAGGACATAGTTTTCATATATCATTCCCATTTCACTGATAATGAATTTGGAGGCCCAAGGTTATATAGTTTAGAAATCATGGGTCAGAACTGGAATTCTTATCCTCTGACTCAAATTACAGTGCTCCCTCACTACTTTCCAATATCATAAATCTGGTAAGCATCTTCTTTTAAAAAAAAAATACAACTATCTGCTAAAAGAAGTTTAAGGACAACAAACCAATCATTTTGGAAGATCTTGAGCAGATATCATTCACTTTCAACCTCTGATCTGTAAGAAATGCTGGAACTATTGAAAATTGAAAATCAGTATTTTAGAATTTTGAGATTATAAGTAATTTTTTAAAAGTATTACTTGTGTCTTTAATATTATAAAAAGATAACTAAAGAACAACTAGAATACACATATATTTTCAGACAGTTTAATTGTGTGTCTTCCAGGGGAATAGAAAGTACTTTTGGGATGGGCCTCTGGGAAAACCTTCAGGCTACTTTGCAGCATGACATTAACAATAGAATGGTGATAAAAGACCAAAAATTGCCAACATTCACTGAGTACTTACTATGTTCCAGATACTGTCCTAAGAACAAATACTTGTATTAGCTCATTTAATCTTCATAATTCTCAGTGGCCACATTATTTCTTCATTTTTAAAATGGGGAAACTGAAGCACAGAGAGATAAAGTAGATTATCCCCAAATCACCCAGCTAGTAAATGGCAGAACTGAGATTTGAACTATAACAGTCTAGCACTATAATGAAGCTATAATTCTCTTTGACCTGAGAGCCAGTGAGATCCCCCAGCTCCTGCTTGAAGCAGATCACATAATGGAGAGTAAGTGGTTGCTGGAAACAAACTACCTAATAAAAGAAGATTGCAAGATCCTCATTTCCCCCAAATAGGGTCACATCTATCACCACAGGAACCACTGGAAAACAAAAATTCAAAGAACCCCCACATGTGGCATCTCAGCAGGTAGCTCACTATGATTTTAAAAGTATATTGTATAAATACAGTCTCAGTGTTTTAGAACTAGTCTCCTTGTCCTGTACTGTCATCAAAAGGTAAATTTATTTTTAAACAATAATTAATCTTACATGCAATAAACTGACAGAATGTATATTAAAAGTACTATAATTAAAGAAGGAAGTATGAAAAAAATGGGAAAATCTTTTAACTAGGAGATGGGGAACCTAGGTTCTAGTCCAGGCTCCACTGTTATCTAGCAATGTCATTTTGAGTAAACTACTTAGCCCTTTTCAGGTCTCTTCAGTTATAATATTGTATGATATATGGTTCTATGATTTAAGACATACAAGGAAGATCTAGAATATCTTTCCAAGTCTCTGCTTAATCTGTGAAATTAAATTCAAGAAAAGCAATTAAGTTCTCCACAAAATTAGGTAAACTTGAGTGTAACTCCCACAGCATTAAAAAAAACTTTTTATTATGTATAATTTCAAATGCATACAAAAATAAAGATGATCCCCCATGTGCCTATTACAAGCTTCAGTGATTTTCAGCTGATGGAAAATCTTGTTTCATCTGTACCCCCACCACTCCCCCCCAACTCACTGGGTATTTTTAGGCAAATCCCAGATATCGTATTATTTCATTCCTATGGCATTTCCAATAGGACATATTTAATCTTCACAATCCCTGTGAGGTAGGTACTATTGTTGATTCCATTATACACATGAGGAAATAGAGGCTCAGAGAGAGTAAGTAAGCCCAGGGTCACATAGCTGGTAAATGACTGGGATTTGAATCCAGGGATGATGTCTGATACCAAAGCTTCTTTACCCCTTAAAGTACTTGATACTATCCTGTACTTTTGAATAGTTTGATGATGTTGAAGATCATAATAATGGAGGTGATTTTATACCTTAGCAGTGAGCTCTATGATTAAACATTTGCAGAGAGTATTAAAGGATTCCCACTAATCATGATGTTAACCATCTAAGAATACAGAGCTCCAGCATGGCATTAAGGCATCAGTTTAGAAAAAGGACAAAGAGCCACAATAGTATAAGCTCATTGCTCTATAATGTCATGTAAAATCTCATGCAATTCACTTAAATACACCATTATTTCATGCAATAGTCTCCTCCAACAAATTAAACATGGTGCCACTTCAGCAACCAAAAAGAATTTACAATACAGTGGTCCTTGTCAATGGTTAGTACAACAAGTGTTTAAAGGTAGAGACTTTATCTCTTGAATGGCCTTTCCACTCACTGCCTGGGCTCAGAAGCACCAAGTCAAGAAGTTCTAGAAGAGTCCTGGGCCATCTCAATTTGTAGGACAAGAGGTCAAGTTAATAAAGGAACCAATAATCATCAAGGCTACATATTGATTATTATTATTTTTCAAGGCTACATATTAATTTTATTATTTTTCAAGGCTACATATAGATTCTAGAATATAGTTACAAAAACTAGAGGAACTACACAATGTACATTTATCAGAACTAGTTTCAAAAAAACAAGAAAATAGATTCACATCATACATTCCTATTCTAATTTAAGATGAAACAAGATAACTGACAGCACAGAAATAAACAAAAAAGCTAGGATGATCAGCCCCAAATAATTAAAAGTTAACTATATGCTTAACATTATGAAGATCTTCCTGAAGATACTGCACCTTGTTTGCAAGTTTGTAATTCAAAGGAAATAAAATGGAAGAGAAATGCAGAAAAAAATGAAAGATACTCTAGAGGGATAAAGGATCAATTTTTTAAAATTAAAAAAAAAGGAGCTAGGTCAAGGAATTTGCATGGTTACATTTGAGAAAAAAGGAAGTAGAGAAAAGACTGTCTTGATAATTATCTTTAAAGGCACACATTAGGAATGTGGAGAAAGCAGAAGTGTTATATTATTATTGGAGATTATAGTCGACTTAAAGAGAAACTTAGTGATAATATTCAAGTCTTTACAGAGAACCTACTAAATACCCAACACTGTAGTAGACACTGTGTGTTTGAGAGGGAAAAGCAGATAATGGTAGATTTCCACCTGGTCCCTACTTGGTCTCTACCCTTAGGGAACTTGCAGTCTAGGTCAAACAGAAAAAATTGGCAGCCCATAGTAGATGCCGGCTTATTCTCACAGTGATGTGAAAAATTAAAATCAAATTAGCTAATAATCTTTCAAAAGCAGATTTCTTTTTTTTAAATCCATTTTTCGCTTTTCTGAAAAAATTGGGAGATCTTACAACATGGAGTCTACACTAGCATGGAGAAAAATTAGCTAGAGCTGATTAATGGGTGCTCCTTTTATACAGTGCATGCTTTTCTTATTTTATTTTATTTTATTTTCATTTTTTAATTTAATTTTAATTTAATTTAATTTATTTTATTTTATTATTTTATTTATTTTATTTTATTTTATTTATTTTATTTTATTTTTTATTTTATTTTATATTTATTATTTTATTTTATTTTATTTTATTATTTTATTTTTTATTATTTTATTATTTTATTTTATTTTATTATTTATTTTATTTTATTTTATATTTTATTTTATTTTATTATTTATTTTATTTTATTTTATTTTACTTTATTTTTTATTTTATTTTATTATTTTATCTTATTTTATTATTTTATTTTATTTTATTTTATGTTATGTTAGTCACTGTACAATACATCATTAGTTTTTGATGTAGTGATCCATGATTCATTGTTAGAAAATAAGATAGAGAGATATCAGATTCCAGGTCTATGTGGTGAGATAAAACTAAGAATAAAACAATAGCAACCAAACATCACAAGATAATAGATGCTGCAGTGCTGGATTATGATTTGAGGCTATGAGCACTAATTAGAAGAGGAGACAGCTAAAAGTGGAATAGTAAGAAAAAAATCCAAAGAAATGACCTGTGGTGAGATGGGCCTTGAGGATCTAAAATTGGTCAAGAAAAGACAGAAAGGAAATCCAGTGAGAAGAAGAGTAAGTAGACTATGCACTCTGTGAAGGCAAGGGTCCCATCTAAATTATTCACCACTCTAACCACAGCTTCTAGCATGATGCCTAGAACTTTGTAGGCATCTGGTAAATGGTTGCAAAGTGAAGGATAATGGCATAATTTTTAAAAATGTGTTTTAAGGAAGATACCCTGTCAGCAGTCTACAGAATATAGAAGGCAGAAAAAATCAAGGTAGAACTAGAAGCTATTAGAATATTCTATTCGTATCATGGTAAGAGCTTACAAAGGTGTCACAAACTCAATACCTAGAAGAGCCTGGCAGGTTAAGGTTACCTAAGCCAGATGGGGAATATGGTGAACTGAGAATACATGTCCTATCCAAAAGGGGAGGGAGGGAGCAGCTCATCAACTCCACATAATTGTTGACAAGAGGGAATACTGGTGCAGTATCTTCTTATTATTCAAGAGAAGCTGGAATTCTGAGTTTTAATTAAAATATGATTTTGAAATTCTGGTAATCAATCATTTTTTTCAAAGTATGTGTCTGGGCAAACTGACATACTGGTGCTAAAGACTGAATTGTGTCCCCCACTCCCAAATTCATATGTTGAAGCCCTAACCCCCAATGTGACTTTAAGGGCCTTTATGGAAGTAATTAAGGTTAAATGAGGTCATAAGGGTAGGGCCTTCATCCAAGGGGATTAGGGTCCTTATAAGAAAAGACACCAGAGAGCTCACTCTTTTTCTCCAGGAGCACAGAGAAGAGGTTATATGAGCATACAAGGCAAAGACAGCCTTCTACATGCCAGGAAAAGGGTTCTCACCAGAACCTGGTCATGCTGGTACCTTTATCTCAGACTTCCAGCCTCCAGAACTGTAAGAAAATAAATTTCTGTTTTAATCCTCTTAGTCTATGGTATTTTGTTACAGCAGCCCTAGGAAACTAATAAACATACAAGGTTTTTTATTGCTGTTACAAACAACACTGCAAATGTTGGGAAATACACTAAATGCTATTCAATAGAAGACTGTTTAATAAATTGTGGCTCATCCATATACAGTTGACCCCTGAACGATGGAGTTAGGGGAGCTGACCCTTACACAGTCAAAAATCCACATATAACTTCTGACTCCCAAAAACTTAACTACTAAGAGCCTATTGTTGACCAGAAGCCTAACCAATAGTATAAACAGTTGATTAACATATATTTTGTATGTTATATGTATTATATACTGTATTCTTATAATAAAGCTAGAGAAAAGAAAATGGTATTAAGAAAATCATAAGGAGGGGGGCACCTGGGTGGCTCAGTCAGTTGAGGGTCCTACTCTTCATTTTGGCTCAGGTGGTGATCTCAGGGTCATGAAATTGAGCCCTGCCTGGGGCTCCAGTCTGAGCATGAAGCCAGTTTAAGACTTTTTCTCCTTCTCTCTCTGCCTGCACCCCCGGGCTTGTGCGCATGCTCGCTCACTCTCTAAAAAAAAAATCATAAGGAAGAGAAAAATATATTTATAGTACTGTACTGTGTTTATCAAAAAAAAAAAATCCATGTATAAGTGGACCCACATAGTTCAAACCCATGCTGTTCAAGGGTCAACTGCAGTGAAAAACTATGCAGTCACACAAAAGAATTTAGGTCTTTCTTTACATCGGATATGGAAAGGTCTCCAAAGTATATTTCAAGTAGACAAAGCAAGGTGTAGAGCAATATACAGAGAGTCTAAAAGTGAAGGGAAGAAAAAATGTATGCATTTACTCATTTTTTGATATGCATAAAATGTCTGTGGAAGGATCCCTAATAAGCATAACTTTAGTTGCCTCCAGTGAGGCAAAATGAGTGCCTAGGGGACAGGACTAAGAGGGAGACTCATTACTGTATATCCTTTTGTATATTTTGACTTTTGAGCAACGTGAAATGCATTACCAATTTAAAATAAATTTTTAAATAAAAAAATTTAACAATTTAGAGCAAACAAAATGTGTGTGAGCTGTTTTTGGTCTGTAGGCTAATTGTTTGTACCTCTGGACTAAGTTAAGGTGGTGTCAGAATAAAAAGAAAGGAACTGATGCTAGATACAAAGGGGAAAAAAAATAACAGCCCTTGGCAACAAGGTAGATAAAAAACTGAGGAAGAGGGAAAAGCTGATGCCAGCATTTTTAGCGTGGAGTATGGGAACCACAACAACCATATTTCCCCCACTGTTTACTACACTGTCATTTATTCTTCTAAGTGCTTTATAAAATTAACATATTTGTTCCTTACTGCAACC
This sequence comes from Halichoerus grypus, assembly GCF_964656455.1. Classification (NCBI taxonomy): domain Eukaryota; kingdom Metazoa; phylum Chordata; class Mammalia; order Carnivora; family Phocidae; genus Halichoerus; species Halichoerus grypus. The sequence goes on from NC_135727.1 coordinate 84,211,307, forward strand.
TTATAAGGTAGTTTCTACTAGTAACCTCAATTCGTCAATGAGAAAACAAGTGCAGACCTGAAATAACCTCATTAAGATTATGATGATGGTAAGCTGCACGACCAGGGAGATGAAAAGAAGTTTGGAATGAGGGATGGGGGAAGAGTCTAGGAGAGATGATGAATTCTATTTTAGAAATGATGAGTTTGAGGATACAATAAAATGGTCAAAATGCTAGTGATTTGATAACTGTATTGGTAACAAATACCTGGATTTGGCTACAGAGTTACATTATATCTTCTTAATTTAAAATGTTTAATAATCCCAGAGTTTAGTTTGCCCACATTACATATATTTAGTTGAAGTACAAGATACCATCTTTTAGTTTATTACACAAAGCACCTAGCATGTTACAGACATTTAAATCCAGAATCTTGCCCTACTACTCTACCTTCTACTCCAAACACACAAGCAACATTTAAATAAAATAAATCACTTAAAGTAACAAAAATGATGACACTCTCCACTTACGAAATATGTATTAGAAGTCAGGCACTGGGTCCAATGTTTTACTTACATTATTTATAATTACAAATTACTGTATTATTTTAGAGGTGAGGAAGCTAAGGCTAGATGATAAAGCTGAGCTGGGAATAATATATACATCAGAAACCCGACTTCAGGTATAAAATCCAAATTGAGGGGTCCTGGGTGACTCCGTCAGTTAAGTCTCTGATTCTTGTTTTTGGCTCAGGTCATGATCTCAGGGTCCTGGAATCCAGCCCCACCTCAGGCTCTGAGCTCAGCAGGGAGTCTGCTGGAGATTCTCTCTCCCTCTCCCTCTGGCCCTTCTCTCTCTCTCAAATAAATATATAAATAAATCTTTAAAAAATCCAAAAATTGAAAACATTATTATATGAGCATCAGAAAGTAAGTCAAACAAGTTCTCACAGTTTCTTTGGGTAAACTAGTTGAGCTTGATATGACAGTTACTCATTCCCACTCTACTTAGTAATGAGATGGCAATTGTACTAGATGATCATCTAGATCAATAATTGCGATCAGGAAAAAGATGGTGGAGGAGTAGGGGACCCTATTCCAACTGGTCCCTGGAATTGAGCTGGATATCTACCAGACCACTCTGAGCACCCACAAAATCAGCCTGAGATGTAAGAAGATCTGGATCTCTACAAACAGAAGATCACAGGCGGTTGGTTTTGAGGTACAAAGTGGGGAGCCGTGATTCCCCAGGCTGATATTGGAGGATAAATGGCAGCGGGAGGGACCCTGGCCATGGGGATCCTGCACCACTGGTGAGCAAGAGCCTCCCGCACTAGGGACGAGGCACAGACTCGCAGACCAGTAGTGGCAGGGAAAGGACTTTAGGGCAGCCCCTGGGCCAGAAACCCAGAGCGGCGGGGTCGCGTGTGCAAAATGGGAGCGGCTGGCAGTTTTAGAAGCACAAAGGGCAGAGACGTGCCCAGACCTAGAGGCAGGACTGGGAGCACTGCAGAGGGGTGAACAACCCAGGACCCTGCAGTTTATAGCAGCACAGACAGAAATGGAGATAGTGTGGCCTGGAGAGCTCACTGAAGAACAGACTGTGATCTCTCTGCTCTGAGACAGAGGTTTGGAAATGGTCTCTTCTGCTCTGACTCTAGAAAGAAACACAGAAAGCTGCCAGGGAAAGCGCCAGAAAACAAAAGCCCTAAAAAACTGGTTCCCACTGTGCCCATCACCCGCCACGGAGGGTGAGGGCAGGGCAACTCTGCCCAAAAAGAGTTGCCTGAGTAACAGCATGGCAGGCCCTTGCCCCTGAAGACAGGCTGGGAGAACAAGAGGTCAGCAATCCCAAGGTCCCTAGAAAACAGTTGCATCTTGCTTGGGTTCTGGTCAATAATTTGGACTCTATACATTCCCTCAACCACCCATCAACAGAATGACTAGGAGGAGAAACCCCCCAAATAGGAAAGACTCAGAGATTATGACTTATGCCACAGACTTACAAATGGATGCAAATATAACCAAGATGTCGGGGATGGAATTCAGGCTAGCAATTGTGAAGACAATAGCTAAAAAGGAGAAATCGATTAATGGCAACACAGAGTCTCTAAGGGCAGAAATGAAAGCTGAATTGGCAGAACTAAAAATGCTATCAGTGAGATCCAATCTAATTTAGATAATCTAACAGCTAGGGTAAGCGAGGCAGAAGAACAAATAAGTAACCTGGAAGACAATTTAATAGGTAAAAACGGAAAAGGAGGCCAGGGAAAAACAACTGAGAATCCATGAAAATAGAATCAGAGAAATAAGTGACACCATGAAGCATTCCAATTTCAGAATTATTGGAATCCCAGAGGGATTGGAGAGAAAGAGAGGACTAGAAGATATATTTGAGCAAATCGTAGCAGGGAACTTCCCTAATCTGGGGAATGAAGCAAACATTCGTGTCCTAGAGGCAGAGAGGACCCCTCCCAAGATCAAAGAAAACAGGCCAACATCCCGGCATGTAATAGGAAAATTCGCAAATCTTAGAACCAAGGAAACCATCTTAAGGGCAGGTAGGGGGAAGAGATTCCTACGTACAGAGGGAGGAACATCAGAATAACGTCAGACCTATCCACAGAGACCTGGCAAGCCAGAAAGGCCTGGCAAGACACATTCTGGGTATTAAATGCGAAGAACATGCAGCCAAGAATACTTTATCTGGCAAGGCTATCATTTAGAATGGATGGAGACATGCAGAGCTTCCAGGACCAGCAGAAATTGAAAGAATATGTGACCACTAAGCCGGCCCTGCAAGAAATATTAAGGGGGGTTCTATAAAAGGAGAAAGACCCCAAGAGTCATATACAACAGAAATTTACAGGGACAATCTATAAAAACAATGTCTTCACAGGCAACGTGATGATAATTAATTCATATCTTTCAATAATCACTCTCAACATGAATAGCCTCAATGCTCCCATAAAAGGGCACAGGGTTGCAGATTGGATAAAAAGACAGGACACATCCATATGCTGTCTACAAGAGACTCATTTTGAACGTAAAGATAGATCCGGACTGAAATTGAAGGGATGGGGATCCATCTTCCATGCCAACGGACCTCAAAAGAAAGCTGGGGTAGCAATTCTTATACCAGACAAATTAGATTTTAAACTAAAGTCTGTAGTTAGAGACACAGTAGGACACTATATCATTCTTAAAGGGTCTATCCAACAAGATCTAACAATTGTAAATATGTATGCCCCCAACATGGGAGCAGCCATCTACATAAGCCAACTGTTAACCAAAATAAAGAGTCATATTGATAACAATACGTTAATTGTAGGAGACCTCAATACTCCATTCTCAGCAATGCACAGATCACCTAAGCAGAAAATCAATAAGGAAACAAGAGCTTTGAATGATACACTGGACCAGATGGACCTCATAGATATTTACAGAACATTCCACCCTAAAACAACAGAATACTCATTCTTCTCGAGCGCACATGGAACTTTCTCCAGAATAGACCACATACTGGGTCACAAATCAGGGCTCAACCGATACCAAATGATTGAGATTATTCCCTGCATATTCTCAGACCACAACGCTCTAAAACTGGAACTCAGTCACCAAAAAAATTTGGAAGAAATTCAAACACTTGGAAGCTAAAGACGACTCTGCTCAAGAATGTTTGGGTCAACCAGGAAATCAAAGAAGAACTTAAACAATTCATGGAAATCAATGAGAACAAAAACACATCGGTCCAAAACCTATGGGATACTGCAAAGGCGGTCCTAAGGGGGAAATACAGAGCCATCCAAGCCTCACTCAAAAAAATAGAAAAATCCTGAATTCACCAACTAACTCTACACCTTAAAGAACTAGAGAAAAAGCAACAAAGGATGCCTAAGCCACGCATTAGAAGAAAAATAATTAAGATTAGAGCTGAGATCAATGAATTAGAAACCAGAAACACAGTAGATCAGATAAAAGAAACAAGAAGTTGGTTCTTTGAAAGAATCAATAAGATCGATAAACCACTGGCCAGACTTATCCAAAAGAAAAGAGAAAGGACCCAAATTAATAAAATGATGAATGAAAGGGGAGAGATCACGACTAACACTAATGAAATAGAAACAATTATTAGAAATTATTATCAACAACTCTATGCCAAGAAACTGAGCAATCTGGATGACATAGATGCCTTCCTGGAAACCTATAAGCTGCCAAGACTGAAACAGGAAGAAATTGACAACCTGAATAGGCCAATAACCAGTAACAAGATTGAAGCAGTGATCCAAAACCTCCCAAAAAAGAAGAGTCCAGGGCCTGATGGATTCCCTGGGGAATTCTACCAAACATTCAAAGAAGAAATAATACAAATTCTACTGAAGCTGTTTCAAAAAATAGAAACAGAAGGAAAACTTCCAAACTCATTCTATGAGGCCAGCATTACCTTAATCCCCAAACCAGGCAAAGACCCCATCAAAAAGGAGAATTTCAGACTGATATCCCTGATGAATATGGATTCCAAAATCCTCCACAAAATCCTAGCTAATAGGATCCAACAATATATTAAAAGGATCATCCACCACGACCAGGTGGGATTTATCCCCGGGATGTAAAGGTGGTTCCACATTTGCAAATCAATCAATGTGATAAAACACATTAATAAGAGGAGAGAGAAGAACCACATGGTCCTCTCAATTGATGCAGAAAAAGCATTTGACAAAATACTGCATCCTTTCCTGAATAAAACTCTTTAGAATATAGGGACAGAGGGAACATTCCTCAAGTTCATAAAATCCATCTATGAAATACCCATAGCGAATATCATCCTCAATGGGGAAAAGCTGAGAGCCTTTCCCTTCAGATCAGGAACATGTCAAGGATGCCCACTCTAGCGACTATTGTTCAACACAGTACAAGAAGTGGGACACCTGGGTGGCTCAGTCGCTGGGCGTCTGCCTTCGGCTCAGGTCATGATCCTAGGGTCCTGGGATCGAGTCCCGCATCAGGCTCCCTGCTCCGCGGGGAGCCTGCTTCTCCCTCTGCTTGTGCTCTCTCTCTCTGACAAATAAATAAAATCTTAAAAAAAAAAAAAAAAAAAACATAGTACAAGAAGTCCTAGCAACAGCAATCAGACAACAAAAATAAATAAAAGGCATTCAAATTGACAAGGAAAAAGTCAAACTCTCTTTTTTCGCAGATGACATGATACTTTATGTGGAAAACCCAAAAGACTCCACCCCCAAATTACTAGAACTCATACAGCAATTCAGTAATGTGGCAGGATACAAAATCAATGCACAGAAATCAGTTGTTTTCTTATACACTAACAATGCAACTGTAGAAAGAGAAATTAGAGAGACGATTCCATTTACAATAGCACCAAACACCATAAGATACCTTGGAATAAACCTAACCAAAGAGGTAAAGGATCTATACTGTAGGAACTACAGAACACTCATGAAAGAAATCGAAGAAGACACAAAAAGATGGAAAAATATTCCATGTTCATGGATCAGAAGAATAAACATTGTTAAAATGTCTATGCTACCCAGAGCAATCTATACCTTCAATGCCATCCCGATCAAAATTCCAATGACATTTTTCAAAGTGCTGGAACAAACAATCCTAAAATTTGTATGGAATCAGAAAAGACCCCGAATAGCCAAGGAAATGTTGAAAAAGAAAAACAAAGCTGGGGGCATCACATTGCCTGATTTCAAGCTTTATATTACAAAGCAGTGATCACCAAGACAGCATGGTACTGGCACAAAAACAGACATATAGACCAATGGAACAGAATAGAGAGCCCAGATATGGACCCTCAACTCTATGGTCAAATAATCTTCAACAAAGCAGGAAAAAATATGCAATGGAAAAAAGACAGTCTCTTCAATAAATGGTGCTGGGAAAATTGGACAGCCACATGCAGAAGAATGAAACTCGACCATTCTATAACATCATACACAAAGATAAACTCAAAATGGATGAAAGACCTCAATGTGAGACAGGAATCAATCAAAATCCTAGAGGAGAACATAGGCAGTAACCTCTTTGACATCGGCCACAGCAACTTCTTTCAAGATACATTTCCAAAAGCTAGCAAGACAAAAACAAAAATGAACTTTTGGGACTTCATCAAGATAAAAAGCTTTTGCACAGCAAAGGAAACATTCAACAAAACAAAGAGGCAACCCACAGAATGGGAGAAGATATTTGCAAATGACACTACAGATAAAGGGCTGGTATCCAAGATCTATAATGTACTTCTCAAACTCAACACCCAAAAAACAAATAATCAAGTCAAAAGTGGGCAGAAGATTTGAAAAGACATTTCTCTGAAGACATACAAACGGCTAACAGACACATGAAAAAATGTTCATTATCATTAGCCATCAGGGAAATTCAAATCAAAACCACATTGGATACCACCTTACACCACTTAGGATGGCAAAAATGGACAGAGAAAGAAACAACAAATGTTGGAGAGGTTGTGGAGAAAGGGGAACCCTCTTACACTGTTGGTGGGAATGCAAGTTGGTAGAGCCACTTTGGAAACCAGTTTGGATGTTACTCAAAAAATTAAAAATAGAGCTACCCTATGTCCCAGCAATTGCACTCCTGGGTATTTACCCCAAAGACACAGATGTAGTGAAAAGAAGGGCCATATGCACCCCAATGTTCATCGCAGCAGTGTCCACAATAGCCAAACTGTGGAAAGAGCCGAGATGCCCTTCAACAGATGAATGGATAAAGAAGATGTGGTCCATATATACAATGGAATATTACTCAGCCATCAGAAAGGATGAATACCCAACTTTTCCATCAACATGGATGGGACTGGAGATTATGCTAAGTGAAATAAGTCAAGCAGAGAAAGTCAATTATCATATGGTTTTACTTATTTGTGGAAGGCATGGAGGACATTAGGAGAAGGAAGGGAAAAATGGGGGGGGGAATCGGAGGGTGAGATGAACCATGAGAGACTATGGACTCTGAGAAACAAACAGGGTTTTGGAGGGGAGGGGGGATGTTTTAGCCCAGTGATGGATATTAAGGAGGGCATGTACTACATGGAGCACTGGGTGTTACACGAAAACAATGAATCATGGATCACCACATCAAATGTATTGTATGGTGACTAACATAACATAATAAAGTTTTAAAAATTAAAAAAAATAGATCAATAAAAAGACACTGAAGACATTTAAGACTTAAGACATTAAGGTATTTAATAAGGAATGAATGTTAAAAATGAATTTTTAACAAATTTTTCAGTGCCTGACACATAGCATGTCAACACATATTTGTGAAATGAATTATATAGCCAAAGGCAATCTTCTCATTATTCATCAATTTAAGTGAAGTAATAAACTACAACTGACTCAAGGCAAGGGTGAATATGAATGTGTCAAATAATAATGATGCCCCTGCTGGAAGGATAAAGAATAAATAGTTGATCTTTCTCACCACCAGACATACAATATGGAGAGAGAAATGATGACTGTACCAGGCTTGGTTTGCTTGGTTACTGGAATTCAATTAGCTGAACCAACAAGGGCCCCATCTCAGAAATGCATATACTAGAAGGATGGGGGCTGGGGGGAAGAAAGTGGTAGTGGTGATCTAGTTCACGTTTTTTATCCAATTTTCTTTCCAGTGTATCCTGAAAGAGGGACCTATAGCTCCCTAGAACTCTAGAAGTAGAGCCATTAACCAGTTTGGTCTTGAGGAGGGACTAGATGTACACATCACTTTTACTTGACTTTATATTTCTTTCCTTCCTGTTATCTGCTCTCTGCCCTCCAAGCTAACCTGAAGACACTGTTCCCAGCCTATTCTCTGTGTCCCCAACAGTCACCAAAGATTAACAACCCTCATATACAAGGGTTCCCCCCAAAATTCTGAAGAATGGAATGAGGTCATTTGTGAGTCACTGGATTCTGCTGTCCAAAGGTCCTGTTGGTTATATCATCTTGGTTAAGTTGCCAGAAGAATCAGGGTGAAAGGCAAGCTAGTGGCTCTTTCTCTCAGCGGTACTAAAGTCCAGTGGGGGGCACCTGGGTGGTTAAGCATCTGCCTTCAGCTCAGGTCATGATCCCAGAGTCCTCGGGATTGAGTCCCACATCAGGCTCCCTGCTCAGCGGGGAGTCTGCTTCTCCCTCTGTCCCTCCCCCTGCTTGTGCTCCTGCTCTCTCCCTCTCTCTCTCAAAAATAAAGTCTAGTGGAAACAATGTTAAATCAGAAGCAAATAAAACCTGTGTTCTAGCCTCAGCCTTAGGGCAAGCTAATTCAGTCTTCTGAGGTCTCCTTTCATCCCATCTGCAAGAAGTTTTAAAAAACAGGGAAACACTAGGGCACCTGGGTGGCTCAGTTGGTTAAGTGACTGCCTTCGGCTCAGGTCATGATCCTGGAGTCCTGGGATGGAGTCCCCCACATCGGGCTCCCGGCTCAGTGGGGAGCCTGCTTCTCCCTCTGACCCTCGCCCCTCTCATGCTGTTTCTCTCTCTCTCTCTCTTTCTCAAATAAATTAAATAAATAAAATCTTTAGGAAAAAAAAAACCAAGGAAACACTAATTCTATCAATAGTGCTCCAGGGAAAGTCTCAAACTGAATAGGAAAATGAAGTAAGACTAAGAGTACTTGCAGCCTCTGTCACATACACCACGGTATTTAATCTATTCAAATATCTTTTGAGATAACATTATCAATCGGCATTCTCTAGAGGAGAAAAGCATTGCCCAGGGTCATGCAACTAGTAAGCAGTGGTAATTGGGTTTCAAATCAGATCTGTCTGTTACCCCAAACCATCACAGTCTCTATCAGTATTAAATTCAAATTTAGAGATTATTCTCTTGGTCAAGTTATTATCACACTGACTGACATCAGACATGTGCTTAATGTTTTCCTTTACAATAAAGACAATACCAAAGGAAACAGGGGACCATTCCCTTGACCATCTGTTTGGATTTATTTTTCCAAAGAATAGATTTTATTTATTTTGCCATTTATATTTCCTCAAATTCTTAGAATTAAAAAAAAAAAAAAAAAGACCACAAAAAGGACAGTTCTTCCAAATGACCATTGCAAGTCGATTCGCCACAGCAACCTCAGCAATTCAGCCCAATCTTCCATCTACACAGAGGAACCAACTCCCTTGGCCTTGTCTTAAAGAGCCAGGGCGGGACCTAGACTCCTCCTCTAACCAAGCTCAGCCCCTCCTTAAAGAGCCGGCACGCCCAAAGCAGCTCCGACCCAGAGGCTGCCTCCAGGGGCCTGCCGCTCAGTATCCCCGGTAGCCCCTGGTAGAAACTTCACCCCCCGCCCGCTCCTCTTTCCTTTTTGAAGCATCTCTAGGTATCCTCTACTGCTTAGAGGGTTACTTGGGAGCGTTGGCCTTCTGAACTCTGTTCTCTCTTGCTGCAACTTTGGCTGCGTAGGGTTAAGTCAAAGACAAACCTCTCCTTAAGGAGAACTGAGATGGCCGAGCCAGGGACGGATTAAATTAGACAAATCTATCCGCTCCTGGCCCCCCACTCATTTCTCCCTCGAGTCTTCCCCAAAGTGCTTCTCCCCTTCCTAGCCCCTCTTTGCTCAGCCCTTTAGCAAAATCATTTTTCCCTTGGGTTTCATTTGATTCCACATAGTGTTCATACCCTCCGTTCCCCAACCCTCCTCCCGGCTGCTAAAACCTAAAGAGGTATGGGGGTGCGGGGTAGAATTCAGATCAGGAGACAGGGGTGTGTGGGTTCTAACCCTGGAGTCACTTACCATTCATGTCGCTAGCTGGTGACTCCTGAAGTGTCCGGAGCTCATGCTGTCCTCTGGGAGGCTCATACTCCTGAGCCGATCGAAGACAGCTGTCTCTCTCACACCCGCCCCTGTCAGCGCACCGGGCGACTAGCCCTCGCCTTCTCTTTCCCGGGCCCCCACCTCCTCTTTTTCTCCTGGCCGGAAAATGGGGAGGAGGGCCAGAGCAGAGGGAGTCAATTCAGACACAGCTGGACTACCCTAAAAAAAAAAGGGAAACAAAGCCCTCAAGCATCCAACCCCAAACTCGGGGGTTGGGGGTAGGTTAGCAAAGCAGACTTCCTAAAAAGAATCTTCCCCCTGCTTCCAATGCAGATCTTTTCCTCGGCTAAAAATAAAGTGAATTCGCCAGGTCGAAGTGGCCAAGGCTGAGAATCCTCCGTTTCCCTTTCACCTCTGCTAATTCAGTTCCGGCCAAGCCCACTCTCCACCCATCTCTGAACTCCACACACCCTTGAAAAGAGGACTGGGGTAGGAGCTAAGAAAACCAAGCCAAATCCCCAAATACTACTTGAATACAAAGTTGAGGCAGAGAAGGACTCCTTCAAGACACCCACGAGAAGATACTTCAAGGAGATCCCTTTACTGCGGCAGTTGACGCCACACACCCCAGCGCCTTCCTTTAAAAAAGGCCGGGGGCGGAGAGCAAATGTCTACGTTTGGTGGAAACATATACGGGCACCCTCAGCTCAGGGGAGAGGCTTCAGCAAAAAATGGTAACAATTTGTGAGGGTTCTCTGGGGCGAGGTTTCTTAAAGGCACCTAAGTTGTCCCATTAGGGACCTCGCGCCCATGCGGGTCAGAACCTAAAGTGCTCGCTAGGCGACCTGAGTGGATGGGGTGACTCTGTCTCTAGTCCAGCTAGACCCAGAGGAGAGGTGTGACTCTTTATGAGGATGGAGTTCCTTAAATGGGACAGGCAGGCCGCTAGAGGAGAGTGCGGTGGGAGAAGGTGGAGAAGGGTGGGGCTTGAGAACAGAAAGGGAGAAGGGAGGGGGTGGGGCGGGGCCCTGGGCGGAGAGCTCTGGCTTCGCCCTTGGCGGCCGCTTCAGTCTCCAGCAGCAGCAGGTATAACTCGAAACAATTTCACTTCCTTATTGGTCCTAGGAAGAGGCTTACAAGCACACTGCTTGGTCACCTATCCTTTCTGGTTAAGCTAACCTACCAGGGGAGGATGAAAGGCATGCGGGGATACTGGGTGGGGGCTCTCTAGAAAGAGAGGAATGGGAAAAGGGAAGAGCAAGAAATCTGGCAACTGTAAGCGATAATTACCCGTCCCCGCTCTCCATGGTAACAGTATGACACCAGCAAGGACAGCGAGGTTACAGTGTCTTCTAAGGGAGGAGAATAAGAGCAAAGAAGAAGGGAGCTGGGGGCATGTTCTCACAAGAGATAAGGGAAGGAGGTGAGGGTGAAAGAGTGGGTGGAGAAGGAAGAATTGAAGGAATTGTGAAACAGAAAGCTCTCAACACCCTGAGACCGCCTCTCAGCCGAGCATTGGTAAAGATCCCTGTAGAGCTGATTCCTATGGATAACAGCCACATTTCCAGGATTTCTTTGTCCTTGCCTGAAAGTCCCTCTCTAGCTCATTTTAATAGGAGGCCAGGAAGTCACAAGCAACCACAAGCTCTTTTCAGTGCCTCTTCTCTACCACAATTCTTTTAAAGGGGAGGGAAGAGAAGAGAGACAAGAAACAAAGCAGAGGGAGTGAGAGAGCAGAGGAACAGAATAAATAATAATAGCTACTGTATATTCAGTACCTAATATGGGAAAGTCACTGGGCCAGGTGCTTTTACATTCATCATTTCTCATTTCTTTCTTTTTTTTTTTTTTAAGACTTATTTATTTATTTGTCAGAGAGAGAGAGAGAGAGCATGTAGAAGCAGGGGGAGCAACAGGCAGAGGGAGAGGGAGAAGCAGGCTCCCAGCTGAGCAAGGAAATGGATGTGGGACTCATCCCAGGACCCTGGGATCTTGACTTGAGCTGAAGGCAGACACTTAACTGACTGAGCCATCCAGGCGTCCCATTTATCATTTATGTCTGATAACAACCCTGGAAAGTAGGTAGTAGTATACTCCCCAAGATAGGTTTTTTTTTTTTTTTCAAATAAAGAAATTGAGATTCAGAGCCCAGTACTTCCCAACACATATATGTCCACTTGCTTAATATTTCTACCTGAATGTCTTCTAATCATCTTATCTTCTCTTAGTCTGTCCCAAATTCTCTGTTCTCCCTCCTGTAGTTCACCTGCTAACTACTTGAATGGAATCAACATGCACCGTGGCCTTTAAAGCAGCATGCTGAGACTTACCTTTAATCTGCTGTAATCTGAAATATACCTACCTCTCAAGCAGCAGAGCTTTTGCTGCTTACCTGTATTACAAATCCCTGAGAATGCCAGCCTTGTTCCATCCTCTATACTTTGGCTCATCTTGCTTTCTTTGTCTGAAATGGCCTAAGATCTCTATCCACCTTCTTGAAAGGACTAATTGAAGATCATCTCCCTTCCTTACTTAATTCCTTCATGCAGAACTAATCATTGCTTCCTCTGTGCTCTTCTCTACCTCAGTGCACATATTTGTTGATATAATTGCCTCCCCCTACTAGATTATAAAGTCCCTGAGGTTAGGCACTAAGCAGCATCATTTCTGTAACCTGGGTACCTGGTATTATTATTCACAATAATAATAGTTACTGAGCATTAACTATGTGCCAAGCTCTATTCTAAGCATATTCTCTCTCTCCCTCCCTCATACATGTATATGTATACAAACATATATACATATATATTTTATATACACATATAGTCATTGAATCCTTCTAACAACCTATAGGTAGGTATTGTTACTATCCCCATTTTACAGATGAGGAAACTAAGGGACAGAGATTAAATAACATGAATATGCATTTGTTGAATGAAATCATATCCCTGTTGAACAAAAGAATATCCCTGTAGTAGGGGTTTTATAAAGAACTCCCTATCTTACTATACCATATTTTCCCACCATCTGCTTAGCTTACAAAGTAAGATGTGTTGACAAGAAACCATATAGACAAGTGTACAACTCTCCACACATTCTTTAAAAATGAATCACTTTATCCCGTGGAGACTTAGTATCTCAATGTATAAAATTTGGGGAGTTCTACTCAACATAGGATTCTCACTACTCCAACCAACGATTTTTTCAACAACACTAGAAAGTTTTCTCTTAGATTCAAGTGCATGAAAGGAAGTTGAACTGTTTATAGCAAGAATTAATGCATTTTCATGATGTTCAGATGAAAATCAGCATGTAACTGAAGTAAAATTTTAAAGAGTAGCCAGTACAATTCCTGATTTAAGATATGTGTGCCTCAAGGTCATAATGAGTTCCTTGTCCAATCTGGAAAAGCTTCTCAAGAAGCCATATTCATCTGCAGATAGCTAAACAGTTTACATTCTTATTAACAGTCTTTCTTTAATTTATTTTAAGCCCAAGTTTTTTGTTTGCTTTTTAGTAATACTGCTTCAACTTTATTTGTGGGGAAACTAAGACCTCAGATGGCAAATTTGGTTTCTGTAAAACATAAATTATTGAAACTTGGAAAACAAACCCAAGAGTCTTCTATCCATTTAGTCAATAAAATGGATATTGTAGGGCGCCTGGGTGACTCAGTTGGTTAAGCGACTGCCTTCGGCTCAGGTCATGATCCTGGAGTCCCTGGATCAAGTCCCGCATCGGGCTCCCTGCTCAGCAGGGAGTCTGTTTCTCCCTCTCCCGCTACCCCCTCTTGTGCTCTCTCTCTCTCTCACTCTCTCTCTCAAATAAATAAATAAAAATAAAATCTTTAAAAATAAAATGGATATTGTAGATATTGTGTTATATCAAGAACCATGCTGTTAGGGGGAGAAAGGAGAACATCTGTCTTTGCAAGAGCCTCCAGTGAAGGAACCCTTAGTTCACCAAGCAGCACATTAGTCCATATTTCCCTTTAGTCTTCTAGAACTGGCTTCTGTCTCAAATTAGGACTCAAAGATGGCTCACAGGGAACTGTGTACCTCATGACCATAGTTAAGGGCAAAGGCAAAACTTTTACTTTATACTTGGCCTCTTGACATGTCAATTATCGTCATGTGGCTGGTGTTGTGTAAGTCACAGGAAAGGATGTGGGGGAGGAGGTATGAAGAACTAGAAGTTGTGATCAGTTTCCCTCTCCTAGGAAGCACCACAGGCTCTCCTTTCTATTAGCTGGCTTAAAAAATAAACTGAATAGCGACTTGCAGTATCTTCAACTCCTTCCATCCCATCCTAAGCCTTAGGGAGACTGTCTGCTTAAAGTAATAGCCTGTGCTTTCCTCTATACCCAAACAGTCAGATGAAGAATATAAGAGTTAAATTAAGCAGGGAACCTAATGAACAACAGCTAAGAGACATGCAGATATCCCATGTGTAAGGGCCCGCAAGATACTGTTCTTCCTTTTCCCTCTTTCTCTTCATCCTCCTGCTTCTCCCCCATGTTTTTTGTTTTGTTTTGTTTTTTGAAAGCCAGCTGACAAACTACTAGGGTGGAGCCCAGCCTGAGGGCTGGAGAGAGGGAAGGGAGGAAACGCCTGAGAAAGAGGACTCCACCCTCCCAGCTCCTAGTAAAACAACAACCAAAAAAGGCTTAAGAAGCTGGGGTTGAGAAAAATGTGGGCCAGAATAGGGTGAACTGAGGAAGGGTGGGGAGAGTGAGGGGAATCAAGGGGCTCAGAAGGGTAGAGCTGGTCTGAGGACAAGAGGGAAGTCAAGCAATATATAATCAGAAAAGCCTGAATTCTTAAGTTACTGTTGTTCATGGAACAACAAAATTGTAACTAAACCCGATGCATAGCTCAAATCTAATGGGAACAAAATTGCCCTCCTCACCCACTTCCTTCTTGCTCTGCAGGTCCCCAGAGGGCACATTCCTCCTGAGGGCTCAGCAAAAAGGAGACCTTATACCCCTCTGTTAATGTTGAACAGGTGTTAAGTTCCCCACACATCCCAGAGGACAGTGCTAAGTTTATTGCCAGAAAAAGATAAAAGATATTTTGGAGAAGGAAATCTAGTTAGATGAGGAGGAAAAAGCCTGGAAGGAGATTGTGAGAGAAAAACAATGACAAATTACAATCTGTACAACCTTGAGCAAGTGACTTTACTTTTCTATAAGTCAATTTCCTCATCTAGCTTTTTTTAAATTTTATTTTATTATGTTATGTTAGTCACCAAACAATACATCATTAGTTTTTGATGTAGTGATCCACTATTCATTGTTTTCGTATAACACCCAGTGCTCCATGTAGTCGATTCATTGTTTTAGTATAACACCCAGTGCTCCATGCAGTACATGCCCTCTTTAATACCCATCACCGGGCTAACCCATCCCCCCTCCGCCCTCCCCTCGAAAACCCTCAGTTTGTTTCTCAGAGTCCATAGTCTCTCATGGTTCATCTCTCCCTCTGATTTCCCCCCTTTCATTTTTCCCTTCGTTCTCCTAATGTCCTCCATGCTACTCCTTATGTTCCACAAATAAGTGAAACCATATAATAATTGACTTTCTCTGCTTGACTTATTTCACTTAGCATAATCTCCTCCAGTCCCATGCATGTTGATACAAAAGTTGGCTATTCATCCTTTCTGAGGGCTGAGTAATAATATTACATTGTATGTATGGACCACATCTTCTTTATCATTCAACTTTTGAAGGGCATCTCGGCTCTTTCCACAGTTTGGCTGTTGCGGACATTGCTGCCATGAACATTGGGGTACATATGGCCCTTCTTTTTACTACATCTGTGTCTTTGCGGTAAATACCCAGTAGTACAATTGCTGAGTCATAGGGTAGCTCTATTTTTTAATCTTCTGAGGCACCTCCACACTGTTTTCCAAAGTGGCTGTACCAACTTACATTCCCACCAATGGTGTAAGAGAGTTCCCCTTTCTCTACAACCTCTCCAACCTTTGTTGTTTCTTTCCCTGTCCATTTTTGCCATTCTAACTGGTGTAAGGTGGTATCTCAGTGTGGTTTTGATTTGAATTTCCCTGATGGCTAATGATGATGAACCTTTTTTCATGTCTCTGTTAGCCATTTGCATGTCTTCTTTGGAGAAGTGTCTGTTCATGACTTCTGCCCATTTTTTGACTTGATTATTTGTTTTTTGGGTGTTCAGTTTGAGAAGTTCTTTATAGATCTTGGATACCAGCCCTTTATCTGTAATGTCATTTAAAGATATCTTCTCCCATTCTGAGGGTTGCCTCTTTGTTTTGTTGACTACTTCCTTTGCTGTGCAGAAGCTTTTTACCCTGATGAAGTCCAAAAAGTTCATTTTTACTTTTGTGTCACTAGCCTTTGGAGATGTATCTTGAAAGAAGTTGCTGTGGGCGATGTCAAAGAGGTTACTGCCTATGTTCTCCTCTAGGATTTTGATGGAGTTGTGTCTCACATTGAGGTCTTTCATCCATTTTGAATTTATCATTATGTATGGTGTTAGAGAATGGTTGAGTTTCATTCTTCTGCATGTGGCTGTCCAATTTTCCCAGCACCATTTATTGAAGAGACTGTCTTTTTTCCATTGCATATGTTTTCCTGCTTTGTCGAAGATTATTTGACCATAGAGTTGAGGGTCCATATCTGGGTTCTCTATTCTGTTCCATTGGTCTATATGTCTGTTTTTGTGCCAGTGCCATGCTGTCTTGGTGATCACTGCTTTGTAATATAAAGCTTGAAATCAGGCAATGTGATGCCCCCAGCTTTGTTTTTCTTTCTCAGCATTTCCTTGGCGATTCAGGGTCTTTTCTGATTCCATACAAATTTTAGGATTGTTTGTTCCAGCACTTTGAAAAATGTCATTGGAATTTTGATCAGGATGGCATTGAAGGTATAGATTGCTCTGGGTAGCATAGACATTTTAACAATGTTTATTCTTCTGATCCATGAGCATGGAATGTTTTTCCATCTTTTTGTGTCTTCTTCAATTTCTTTCATGAGTGTTCTGTAGTTCCTACAGTATAGATCCTTTACCTCTTTGGTTAGGTTTATTCCAAGGTATCTTATGGTTTTTGGTGCTATTTTAAGTGGAATCGATTCTCTAATTTCTCTTTCTACAGTTGCATTGTTAGTGTATAAGAAAGCAACTGATTGGGGCACCTGGGTGGCTCAGTTGGTTAAGCAACTGCCTTCGGCTCAGGTCATGATTCTGGAGTCCCGGGATCGAGTCCCACATCGGGCTCCCTGCTCAGTGGGGGGTCTGCTTCTCCCTCTGACCCTTCCCCTCTCATGCTCTCTGTCTCCCATTCTCTCTCTCAGATAAATAAATAAAAACTTTTTTTTTTAAAAAAAGAAAGCAACTGATTTCTGTGCATTGATTTTGTATCCTGCCACATCACTGAATTGCTGGATGAGTTCTAGTAATTTGGGGGTGGAGTCTTTTGGGTTTTCCACATAAAGTATCATGTCATCTGCGAAAAGAGAGAGTTTGACTTCTTCTTTGCCAATTTGAATACCTTTTATTTCTTTTTGTTGTCTGATTGCTGTTGCTAGGACTTCTAGTACTATGTTGAACAATAGTGGCAAGAGTGGGCATCCTTGTCGTGTTCCTGATCTTAAGGGAAAGGCTCTCAGCTTTTCCCCATTGAGGAAGATATTTGCTGTGGGTTTTTCATAGATGGATTTTATGAACTTGAGGAATATTCCCTCTATCCTTATACTCTGAAGACTTTTAATCAGGAAAGGATGCAGTATTTTGTCAAATGCTTTTTCTGCATCAGTTGAGAGGACCATGTGGTTCTTCTCTCTCCTCTTATTAATGTGTTGTATCACACTGATTGATTTGCGAATGTTGAACCACCTTTACATCCTGGGGATAAATCCCACTTGGTCGTGGTGGATGATCCTTTTGATGTATTGTTGGATCCTATTAGCTAGGATTTTGTTGAGGATTTTGGAATCCATATTTATCAGGGATATTGGTCTGAAATTCTCCTTTTTGATGGGGTCTTTGCCTGGTTTGGGGATTAAGGTAATGCTGGACTCATAGAATGAGTCTGGAAGCTTTCCTTCTGTTTCTATTTTTTGAAACAGCTTCAGTAGAATAGGTATTATTTCTTCTTTGAATGTTTGGTAGAATTGCCCACGGAATCCATCAGGCCCTGGACTCTTGTTTTTTTTTTGGAGGTTTTTGATCACTGCTTCAATCTTGTTACTGATTATTGGCCTATTCAGGTTATCAATTTCTTCCTGTTTCAGTCTTGGCAGCTTATAAGTTTCCAGGAAGGCATCCATTTCATCCAGGTTGCTCAGCTTATTGGCATATACTTGTTGATTAATATTTCTAATAATTGTTTCTATTTCCTGGTGTTAGTCATGAACTCTCCCTTTTCATTCCTAGTTTTATTAATTTGTGTCCTTTTTCTTTTCTTTTGGATAAGTGTGGCCAGTGGTTTATCAATCTTATTAATTATTTCAAAGAACCAGCTACTAGTTTCATTGATCTGATCTATTGTGTTTCTGGTTTCTAATTCATTGATCTCTGCTCTAATCTTTATTTCTCTTCTAATGTGTGGCTTAGGCATCGTTTATTGCTTTTTCTCTAGTTCTTTAAGGTGTAGAGTTAGTTGGTGAATTGGGGATTTTTCTGTTTTTTTTTTTAGTGAGGCTTCGATGGCTATGTATTTCCCCCTTAGGACTGCCTTTGCAGTATCCCATCAGTTTTGGACCAATGTGTTTTCATTCTCATTGGTTTCCATGAATTGTTTAAGGTCTTCTTTGATTTCCTGGTTGACCCAAACATTTTTTTTTCTTTTAATTTTATTTTATTACGTTTTGTTAATCACCATACATCACATCATTAGTTTTTGATGTAGTGTTCCATGATTCATTGTTTGTGTATAACACCCAATGCTCCATTCAATACATGTCCTCTTTAATATCCATCACCAGGCTAACCCATCCTCCCACCCCCTCCCCTCTGGAACCCTCAGTTTCTTTCTCAGAGTCCATAGGCTCTCATGGTTCTTCTCCCTCACTGATCTCACCCCTTCATTTTTCCCTTCCTACTATCTTCTTCTTTTTTTTAACATATAATGTATTATTTGTTTCAGAGGTACAGGTCTGTGATTCATCAGTCTTACACAATTCACAGCACTCACCATAGCACATACCCTCACCAATGTCTGTCACCCAGCCACCCCATCCCTCCCAACCCCCACCACTCTAGCAACGCTTAGTTTGTTTCCTGAGATATATCAGTGAGATCATATGATACATGTCTTTCTCTGATTGACTTATTTCTCTTAGCATAATATTCTCTAGTTCCATCAACGTCGTTGCAAATGGCAAGATTTCATTTCTTTTGATGGCTGCATAATATTCCATTGGATATATATACCACATCTTTGTCTATTCATCAGTTGATGGACGTCTTGGCTCTTTCCATAATTTGGCTATTGTGGACATTGCTGCTATAAATGACCCAAACATTCTTGATCAGAGTGGTCTTTAGCTTCCAAGTGTTTGAATTTCTGCCAAATTTTTTCTTGTGATTGAGTTCCACTTTTAAAGCATTATGATCTGAGAATATGCAGGGAATAATCTCAATCTTTTGGTATCTGTTGAGACCTTATTTGTGACTCAGTATGTGACCTATTCTGGAGAATGTTCCATGTGCACTCGAGAAGAATGAGTATTCTGTTGTTTTAGTGTGGAATGTTCTGTATATATCTATGAGGTCCTTCTGGTCCAGTGTGTCATTCAAAGCTCTTGTTTCTTTGTTGATTTTCTGCTTAGATGATCTGTCTATTGCTGAGAGTGGAGTAGTGAGTTCTCCTACAATTAACTTTTTTTTTTTATCAATATGACTCTTTATTCTGGTTAACAGTTGGCTTCTGTAGATGGCTGCTCACATGTTGGGGACGTATTTACAATTGTTAGATCTTCTTGTGGGACAGACACTTTAAGAATGATATCATGTCCTTCTTGTCTCTAAGTACAGTCTTTAGTTTAAAATCTAATTTGTCTGATATAAGGATTGCTACCCCAGCTTTCTTTTGAGGCCCGTTGGCATAGAAGATGGATCTGTATCCCTTCACTTTCAGTCTGGATGTATGTTTAGGTTCAAAATGAGTCTCTTGTAGACAGCATATGGATGGGTCCTGTCTTTTTATCCAGTCTGCAACCCTGTGCTGTTTTATGGGAGCATTTAGGCTGTTCACGTTGAGAGTGATTATTGAAAGATATGACTTAATTGCCATCATGTTACCTGTGAAGACCTTGTATTTATAGATTGTCCCTGTAAATTTCTGTTGTATATCATTTTGGGGGTCTTTCTCCTTTTATGGAACCCCCCTTAATATTTCTTGCAGGGCTGGCTTAGTGGTGACATATTCTTTCAGTTTCTGCCAGTCTTGGAAGCTCTGCATCTCTCCATCCATTCTAAATGACAGCCCTGCCAGATAAAGTATTCTTGGCTGCCTGTTCTTCTCATTTAGTACCCTGAATATGTCTTGCCAGGCCTTTCTGGCTTGCCAGGTCTCTGTGGATAGGTCTGACATTATTCTGATGTTCCTCCCTCTCTACATAAGGAATCTCTTCCCCCATGTGCCCTTAAGATGGTTTCCTTGGTTCTAAGATTTGCAAGTTTTATTATTACATGCCAAGGTGTTTGCCTGCTTTCCTTGATCTTGGGAGGGGTCCTCTCTGCCTCTAGAATGCGAATGTTTGTTTCATTCCCCAGATTAGGGAAGTTCTCAGTTATGATTTGCTCAGTTACATCCTCTAGCCCTCTCTCTCTCTCCACTCCCTCCGGGATTCCAATTATTCTGACATTGGAACGCTTCATGGTGTCACTTATTTCTCTGATTCTATTTTCATGGATTCTGAGTTGTTTTTCCCTGGCCTCCTCTTTTCCCTTTTTATCAATTATTTGGTCTTCTAGGTCACTAATTCTTTCTTCTGCCTTGCTTACCCTAGCTGTTAGATTATTTAGATTAGATTGGATCTCACTGATAGCATTTTTAAGTTCTGCCATATCAGCTTTCATTTCTGCCCTTAGAGACTCTATGTTGCCATTAATCGATTTCTCCATTCTAGCTATCGTCTTCACAATTGCTAGCCTGAATTTCATCTCTGACATCTTGGTTATATCTGAATCTATCTGTATCTCTGTGGCAGAAGTCATAGTCTCTGAGTCTCTCCTATTTTGGGGGTTCCTCCTCTTAGTCATTCCGTTGAGGGGTGGTTGAGGGAATGTATAGAGTCCAAATTATTGACCAGAATCCAAGCAAGATGCACCTGTTTTCTTGGGACCTTAGGGTTGCTGGCCTCTTGTTTTCCCAGCCTGTCTTCTGTGGGAGGGGCCTGCCACGCTGTTAGTCAGGCAACCCTGTTAGTCAGGCAACCCTGTTTGGGCAGAGTTGCCCTGCCCCCCTGTGGAGGGGGGGATGGGCTCAGTGAAAACCTGTTTTTGGGGGCTTTTGTTCTCTTGCAGCTTTCCCTGGCAGCTTTCTGCATCTCTTTAGAGAGTCAGAGCAGAAGAGATCATTTCCAACCCTCTGCCTCAGAGCAGAGAGATCGCAGTCTGTTCTTCAGTGAGCTCTCCAGGCCACACTATCTCAGTTTCTGCTATCAACTGCAGCATCCTGGGTTGTGTGCCCCTCAGCAGCCTTCCCAATCCTCGCCTCCAGGTTGGGGCACATCTTTGCCCTTTGTGCTTCTAAGCCCACCAGATGCCCCCAGTTCGCATGTGTGGCCCTGCCGCTCCGGGTTTCCATCCACAGGGCTGCCCTAAAGTCCTTTCCTCGCCGCTACCGGACTGCAAGTCTGTGCCTCGCCCCCAGTGCAGGAGTCTATTGCTCACCCGTGGTGTAGGATCCTGACCGCTCAGCTCCCTTCCCCTTCCGTTTATCCTCCGATATCTACCTACGGAATCAGGGCTCCCTGCTTTGTACGTCAAAACCAACTGCCTGCGATATTCTGTTTGTAGAGATCCAAATCTATCTTCTTACATCTCAGGCCGATTTTGTGGGTGTTCAGAGTGGTCTGGTAGATATCCAGCTTAATTCCAGGGACCGGTTGGAATAGGGTTACCTACTCCTCCGCCATCTTTTTTCTCCCCCCTCATCTATCTTTTTTAAAGGTATACTGCTAGGGACGCCTGGGTGGCTCAGTTGGTTAAGCAACTGCCTTCGGCTCAGGTCATGATTATGGAGTCCCGGGATCGAGTCCCGCATCGGGCTCCCTGCTCAGCGGGGAGTCTGCTTCTCCCTCTGACCCTCCCACCTCTCATGCTCTCTCTCTCATTCTCTCTCTCAGATAAATAAATAAAATCTTTAAAATAAATAAATAAATAAAGGTATACTGCTAGTACTAGTACTTATTTCTCAGAGTTGCCAAAATGATTAAATGAGATGCAGAATTGGCTTTACAGTGAAATTAATGATGCTTGAGCTTCAGGACCCCTCAGCTGAATGAGCTCTTTTCAAGACTCTGGGATGGACCAGTGTGTTTTTCTTGAAGAGGATCCCCAAAATTATATAAGCTTCAGGCCTCACAAAGCCTCTAGCTGCCCCTGATGAGATTATAGCCTACAAAACAGGGTGACCAGCACAAAGAAAGCATTTAATGAAGGATAATTATTATTCTTAGCAATGGCAGCTCTTAAATCTACGAGCCATGGACTCTCTTTCTGGCCATCGATATTGGGAACATGCCTCCAT
This sequence comes from Halichoerus grypus, assembly GCF_964656455.1. NCBI lineage: Eukaryota > Metazoa > Chordata > Mammalia > Carnivora > Phocidae > Halichoerus > Halichoerus grypus. The sequence goes on from NC_135727.1 coordinate 84,233,807, forward strand.
GTTTTGCATAACTCCCATCCTTGTATATATGAACAAACCAACTTATAAAAATTAATAACTAAACTGCTTAATTGAGACATTCAGAGACATGATTAAATTCAGCTTAGGAATGGACAATGGGCAAGGAGCAGATGACCAGGGTATGAAATTCTCCTGGTAGAGTACCATCCCAGGCAAGCTTTAGCAGACCTGCTAAGCTTTACAAGTTTAGTTGTACTCAGGCTGATAACTTTATGAGCAAAGACCTTGACTAGTTGTGTGTGGGGTGTGTGTGTGTGTGTGTGTGTGTGTGTGTGTGTGTTGGGTCCAGGGGGTTGGATATGCATGGATTTTTCACACTAGATCTAGATGATACCACACCTATAAATTGGAGGAGGTAAGAGGCTTTATAATTAACAAACAAGCCAAACCAGAAAAACTGGGAGCCTCAACCTCATCTGTAGGAAAAGAATAACATGCTTGGCCTGCTCCCCAAAATGTATATTCCTGAGTCAGGGAAGGATCCTATTTAGTGTTAAAGAAAAATATCTGCATTCTCAGATAAATATATAAGAGTGTCTAAGGAAATGTATGAGGAGAACAGGAACTTTTTTTTTCTTTTCTTTTCTGTCTTACTTTTTTTTTTTTTTTTTTTTGAGAACAGGAACTTCTTAATCACTGAGCTACTTGAGAGAGGCACCAGGCTCTGCAGGTCACCAAAAGGCAGGCTCATGTTTTTCATCCTTGCATTATCACAAGCAGCTCTCACATCCCTAACAGAGGAGTTGTGTCCATTTCCCACTCTTCCCCAGACCAGTGGGAGATTGGTTTTTACCCTTATGCCCATTGTCGTCTAATCACTTCCCTCAGAAAGTAAAATGGAAAAAAGAAAGAAGTAGGGCATTGTGTCTTTGGTGCTTTCTTAAAACCTTTCCAGTAACACACATATTGAAGTACTGCACCCTTATTCTTTCCTTCCTCTGCTCCAGTATTGTAGTAGTCCTTCCTCTCAAGTCAATATCACAAATATAGTTGGAGAAGCCTACCATGAAGCTACAATGAGAAGACATCACTTTCTTTAGTCAGGCTAGCGGTGAATTTAAAACAGTAAGGCAGAGAGATTAGCAGTAGTAATTCACTTCTTAAGGTGAGATAAATGATTTGATCTGGGAAAAAAGTCTAATTAGTATGTCATGGGGATATAGTCGACTACACCTATTTCCATGGTCAAAACACAAAGCTGGAATTATCAAGACAATGTGAACAAGAGGTTGAAAGAAGAAACACAAATATGCTGAAAATAAGACATTGGAGGCACACATTGGAGACAAGAAATATTCACCTAAGCACAGAATGTTGTTGTAGGAAAGGCCTGAAGAGGTTATTTCATCTAGTATTTTTCAACATGTGGTATGCATACTAATAGTGGAATAAGGATTATCTTAGATGGTACACTAAATATTTTCTAATAGTATGCATTTATTTTTATGCTTGTCTTCTATTTATAGACAGTAAAACTTACTTTCTATTTATGGTAGTGCTATTATTTATTTATGTATGTATTTTTCAAAAGATTTTATTTTATCATTATTTGAGAGAGAACACAAGCAGAGGGAGAGGCAGAGGGAGAGGGAGAAGCAGACTCCTCGCTGAGCAGGGAGCAGGATGCAGGGCTCAATCCCAGGACTCGTAGATCGTGACCTGAGCCAAAGGCAGACACTTAACAAATGGAGCCACCCAGGTGCCCCGGTAGTGCTATTTTTAAAATTTAAATTCCAGTTAGTTAACATACAGTGTAATATCAGTTTCAGGTTCAAAACTTCTGTATAACACCTGGTGCTCATCATAGCAGGTGCACTCCTTAATCCCCATCACCTATTTAACCCATGCCACACCCACTTTCCCTCTGGTAACCATCAGTTTGTTCTCTATAGTTAAGAGTCTGTTTCCAGGGGTGCCTGGGTGGCTCAGTCATTAAGCGTCTGCCTTCAACTTAGGTCATGATCCCAGGGTCCTGGGATCGAGCCCCGCATCGGGCTCCCTGCTCCGTGGGAAACCTGCTTCTCCCTCTCCGACTCCCCCTGCTTGTGTTCCCTCTCTCACTGTATCTCTCTCTGTCAAATAAATAAATAAAACCTAGAAAAAAAAAAAGGGTCTGTTTCCTGATTTGCCTCTCTCTCTTTCTTTTTTTTGCCCTTTGCTCATTTGTTTTGTTTCTTAAATTCCACATATGAGTGAAATTATATGATATTTGTCTTTTTCTGACTGATGGAGCCACTCCAGAAAACAGTATGGAGCTTCCTCAAAAAGTTCAAAAAAGAAATACCCTATGATCCAGCAATTGCATGACAAGATATTTACCAAAAAAAATACAAAAATACTAATTCAAAGGAATACATGCAACCCGATGTTTATAGCAGCATTATCTACAAGAGCCAAAGTGTGGAAACAGCCCAAGTGCCATTGATTGATAAATGGAGAAAGAAGATGAGGTACATATATACAATGGAATATTACTCAGCCATAAAAAGAATGAAATCTTGCCATTTGCAGTGACATGGAGGTAGTGCTACTTTTGATAATTTTAGTAAATAAGTCAATTTATTTAAGGAACCACATTAAGCACATAATGGTACAGGTGATACACAGATAAAGTCATGAAGGCAAAATATAAATAATTAAACTTTAGTAAACAATGACTTAAAGCAATTCTCCTCCCAATTCAGGAGTTACTTTATTAGTCACCTTGGCTTAGGGGAGGTCTAATCCATGAATCAATAAATATATAGCAAGCCTGCCTCCTCTTCCTGTGCCTATGGCAAAGTTGCTAATAGAACAAAGAAGTTTTCCACAGGGCCCAGATGAAATTTTATACTCTTTCTGAACCTACATCAACAGGAAGTTTTCCTTGAACCTCCATTTTGGGCTGAGGGGCCCTTTTCCAGCCCTTACAGCACTCTGTTATACTTCCTTCATGAAGCTGACTATATTATATGTAGTACACCTATCTTTTTATATGGCAGTCTCATGCATTTGACTGTCAGTTCCTTGAAGTCTGAAGTTCAATCATCAGTAGTTCCAATCATCTTTATACTTTTAGCTCTGAGCATAGTGCTCCTTATATGACAAGTACCCAATAAAAGATTGTAGAATGGAATACCTTAGAAGCACAATGGCTGGGTGTGCATACTGGCTTCACCATTTCCTAGCTGTGTGACCTTGGACAAGTTATTTAACATATCTGTATAACATAGGAATAATAATTGTACCTACCTCATGAGATATTCAGAGGATTATGTTTAACATAATAAATATGTATAACATACCTAGAACTGTATTTGACACAGAGTAAGCAGTATATAAAAATTACCTTTTATTATTTTGAACTGAAAGATGCCTCCTTGAGAATTCTTTTCTTTTAAATTTTATTATGTTATGTTGGTCACCATACAATACATCATTAGTTTTTGATGTAGTGATCGATGCTTCATTGTTTTCAAATAACACCCAGTGGTCCAGGCAGTACATGCCCTCCTTAATACCCATCACCGGGCTAACCCATCCCCCTAAACCCCTTCCCTCTAACACCCTCAGTTTGTTTCTCAGAGTCCATAGTCTCTCATGGTTCATCTCTCCCTCCGATTCCCCCCATTCATTTTTCCCTTCCTTCTTCTGATATCCTCCATGCTATTCCTTACGTTCCACAAATAAATGAAACCATATGATAATTGACTTTCTCTGCCTGACATATTTCACGTACCATAATCTCCTCCAGTCCCATTCATGTTGATGTAAAAGTTGGGTATTCATCCTTTCTGATGGCTGAGTAATATTCCATTGTATATATGGACCACATCTTCTTTACCCATTCATCTGTTGAAGGGCATCTGGGCTCTTTCCACAGTTTGGCTATTGCAGATATTGCTGCTATGAACACTGGGGTGCATATGGCCCTTCTTTTCACTACATCTGAGTCTTTGGGGTAAATACCTAAAAGTGCGATTGCTGGGTCATAGGGTAGCTCTATTTTTAATTTTCTGAGGCACCTCCACACTGTTTTCCAAAGTGGCTATACCAAATTGCATTCCCACCAACAGTGTAAGAGGGTTCCCCTTTCTCCACAACCTCTCCAACATTTTTTGTTTCTTTCCCTGTCAATTTTTGCCATTCTAACTGGTGTAAGGTGGAATCTCAATGTGCTTTTGATTTGAATTTCCCTGATGGCAAATGATGATGAACTTTTTTTCATGTGTCTGTTAACCATTTGTATGTTTTCTTTGGAGAAGTGTCTGTTCATGTCTTTTGCCCATTTTTTGACTTGATTATTTGTTTTTTGGGTGTTGAATTTGAGAAGTTCTTTATAGATCTTCGATACCAGCCCTTTATCTGTAGTGTCATTTGCAAGTATCTTCTCCCATTCTGTGGGGTGCCTCTTTGTTTTGTTGACTGTTTCGTTTGCTGTGCAGAAGCTTTTTATCTTGATGAAGTCCAAAAACTTCATTTTGCTTTTGTTTCACTAGCCTTTGGAGATGAATCTTGAAAAAGTTGCTGTGGCCAATGTCAAAGAGGTTACTGCCTATGTTCTCCTCTAAGATTTTGATGGATTCTTGTCTCACATGAGGTCGTTCATCAATTTTGAGTTTATCTTCGTGTATGGTTTTAGAGAATGGTCGAGTTTAATTCTTCTGTATGTGGCTGTCCAATTTTCCCAGCACCATTTAAGGAAGAGAATTTCTTTTTTCCATTGTATATTTTTCCTGCTTTGTCGAAGATTATTTGACCATAGAGTTGAGGGTCCATATCTGGTCCATTTCTTTTTTCCATTGTATATTTTTCCTGCTTTGTCGAAGATTATTTGACCATAGAGTTGAGGGTCCATATCTCTCTATTCTGTTCCATTGGTCTATATGTCTGTTTTTGTGCCAGTACCATGCTGTGTTGGTGATCACTGCTTTGTAATATAGCTTGAAATTGGGCAACGTGATGCCCCCAGGTTTGTTTTTCTTTTTCAGCATTTCCTTGGCGATTTGGGGTCTTTCCTGATTCCATAAAATTTTAGGATTGTTTGTTCCAGCACTTTGAAAAATGTCATTGGAATTTTGATCGGGATAGCATTGAAGATACAGATTGCTCTGGGTAGCATAGACATTTTAACAATGTTTATTCTTCCGATCCATGAGCATTGAATGTTTTTCCATCTTTCTGTGTCTTCTTCAATTACTTTCATGAGTGTTCTGTAGTTCCTAGAGTATAGATCCTTTACCTCTTTGGTTAGGTTTATTCCAAGGTATCTTATGGTTTTTGGTGCTATTGTAAGTGGAATCATTTCTCTAATTTCTCTTTTTACAGTTGCATTGTTAGTGTATAAGAAAGCAACTGATATCTGTGCATTGATTTTGTATCCTGCCACGTTACTGAATTGCTGTATGAGTTCTAGTCATTTGTGGGTAGTGTCTTTTGGGTTTTCCACATAAAGTATCATTTCATCTGCGAATAAAGAGTTTGACTTCTTCTTTGCCAATTTGAATACATTTTATTTCTTTATGTTGTCTGATTGCCGGTGCTAGGACTTCTAGTACTATGTTGAACAATAGTGGTGAGAATGGGCATCCTTGTTGTGTTCCTGGTCTTAAGGGAAAGGCTCTCAGCTTTTTCACATTAAGGATGATACTCACTGTGGGTTTCTCATAGATGGATTTTATGAACCTGAGAAATGTTCCCTCTATCCCTATACTCTGAAGAGTTTTAATCAGGAAAGGATATTGTATTTTGTCAAATGCTTTTACTGCATCAATTGAGAGGACCATGTGGTTCTTGTCTCTCTTATTTATGTGTTGTATCACACTGATTGATTTGCCAATGTTGAACCACGCTTGCATTCTGGGGATATATCCTACTTGGTCGTGGTGGAGAATCCTTTTGATGTATTGTTGGATCCTATTACCTAGGATCTTGTTGAGAATTTCGGAATCTATATACGTCAGGGATATTGGTCTGAAATTCTCCTTTTTGATGGGGTCTTTGCCTGGCCTTATAGAATGAGTCTGGAAGTTTTCCTTCTGTTTCTATTTTTTGAAACAGCTTCAGTAGAATTGGTATTATTTCTTCTTTGAATGTTTGGTAGACTTCCCCAGGGAATCCATCAGGCCCTGGACTCTTGTTTTTTGGGAGGTTTTGGATCACTGCTTCAATCTCGTTACCGGTTATTGGCCCATTCAGGTTGTCAATTTCTTCCTGTTTCAGTCTTGGGAGTTTATAGGCTTTCAGGAAGTCATCCATTTCATCCAGGTTGCTCAATTTATTGGCATATAGTTGTTGATAATAATTTCTAATATTGTTCTCTTTCCTTGGTGTTAGTCGTGATCTCTCCCTTTTCATTCATAATTTTATTAATTTGGGTCCTTTCTCTTTTCTTTTGGATAAGTCTGGCCAGTGGTTTATTGATCTTATTAATTCTTTTTTAGAACCAACTGCTAGTTTCGTTGATCTGATCTACTATGTTTCTGGTTTTCAATTCATTGATCTCTGCTCTAATTTTAATTATTTCTCTCCTAATGTGTGGCTTGGGCATCATTTGTTGCTTTTTCTCTAGTTCCTTAAGATGTAAAGTTAGTTGGTGAATTTGGGATTTTTCTATTTTTTTGAGTGAGGCTTGGGTGGCTATGTATTTCCCCCTTAGGACCGCCTTTGCAGTATCCCATAGGTTTGGAACAATGTGCCTTCATTCTCATTGGTTTCCATGAATTGTTTAAATTCTTCTTTGATTTCCTGATTGACCCAAACATTCTTGAGCAGAGTGGTCTTTAACTTCCAAGTGTTTGAATTTCTGCCAAATTTTTTCTTGTGATTGAGTTCCAGTTTTAAAGCATTATGGTCTGAGAATATGCAGGGAACAATCTCAATCTTTTGGTATCCATTGAGATCTGATTTGTGACCCAGTATCTAGTTTATTCTGGAGAAATTTCCATGTGAGCTCGAGAAGAATGAGTATTCTGTTGTTTTATGGTGGAATGTTCTGTATATATCTATGAGGTCCATCTGGTCCAGGGTGTCATTCAAAGCTCTTATTTCTTTGTTGATTTTCTACTTAGATGATCTGTCTATTGTTGAGAGTGGAGTATTCAGGTTTCCTACAATTAACATATTGTTATCAATATGACTCTTTATTGGGGCGCCTGGGTGGCTCAGTCGTTAAGCGTCTGCCTTCAGCTCAGGTCATGATCTCAGGGTCCTGGGATCGAGCCCCGCATCGGGCTCCCTGCTCCGCAGGAAGTCTGCTTCTCCCTCTCCCACTCCCCCTGCTTGTGTTCCCTCTCTCGCTGTGTCTCTCTGTCAAATAAATAAATAAAATCTTTAAAAAAAAAAAAATATGACTCTTTATTTTGGTGAACCTTTGGCTTATGTAGATGTTTGCTCCCATGCTGCCTATGTAGATATTTACAACTGTTAGATCTTCTTGTTGGATAGACCGTTTAAGAATGATATCATGTGTTTCTGTATCTCTAACTACAGTTTTTAGTTTAAAATCTAATTTGTCTGATATAAGAATTGCTAACCCAGCTTTCTTTTGAGGAGTTGGCATGGAAGATGGATCTGCATCCCTTCACTTTCAGTCGGGATGTATGTTTAGGTTCAAAATGAGTCTCTTGTAGACAGCATATCGATGGGTCCTGTCCTTTTATCCAATCTGTAACCTTGTGCCGTTTTATGGGAGCATTTAGGCCATTCACATTGAGAGTGATTATTGACAAATATGAATTAATTGTGATTATTTTGCCTGTGAAGACCTTGTTTTTATAGATAGCCCCTGTAAATTTCTGTGTATATCACTCTTGGGGTCTTTCTCCCTTTAGAGAACGCCCCTTAATATTTCTTGCAGGACCAGCTTAGTGGTCACATATTCTTTCAGTTTCTGTCCTTCATGGAAGCTCTTTATCTCTCACCCAATCTGAATGACAGCCTTGCTGGATAAAGTTTTCTTGGTTGCATGTACTTCTCATTTAGTACCCTGAATATGTCCTGCCAGGCCTTTCTGGCTTGCCAGATCTCTGTGGATAGGTCTGACATTATTCTGATGTTCCTCCCTCTGTATGTAAGGAATCTCTTCCCCCTAACTGCCCTTAAGATGGTTTTCTTGGTTCTAAGATTTGTGAGTTTTACTATTACATGCCACAATGTTGGCTTGTTTTTCTTGATCTTGGGAGGGGTCCTCTCTGCCTCTAGGAAACGAATGTTTGTTTCATTCCCCAGATTAGGGAAGTTCTCAGCTAGAATTTGCTCAAATATATCTTCTATTCTTCTGTCTCTCTCCACCCCCTCAGGTATCCCAATAATTCTGACATTGGAACATTTCATGGTGTCACTTATTTCTCTGATTCTTTCATGGATTCTGAGTTGTTTTTCCCTGGCCTCCTCTTTTCCCTTTTTATCTATTAATTGGTCTTCTAGGTCACTAATTCTTTCTCATGCCTTGCTCACCCTAGCTGTTAGATTATGTAGATTAGATTGGATCTCATTGATATCATTTTCAAGTTCTGCCAATTCAGCTTTCACTTCTGCCCTTAGAGTTTCTATGTTGCCATTAATCGATTTCTCCAGTCTAACTATTGTCTTCACAATTGCCAGCCTGAATTCCATCTGTGACATCTTGGTTATATCTGAATCCATTTGTAAGTCTGTGGCAGAAGTCATAGTCTCTGAGTCTTTCCTATTTTGGGGGTTCCTCCTCTTAGTCATTCTGTTGAGGGGTGGTTGAGGGAATGTATAGAGTCCAAGTTATTGACCAGAACCCATGCACCTGTTTTCTAGGGACCTCAGGGTTGTTGGCCTCTTGTTCTCCCAGCCTGTCTTCTGGGGTAGGGACCTGTTACCTTGTTACTCAGGCAACCCTGTTTGGGCAGAGTTGCCCTGCCTCCTGTGGCAGGGGATGGGCTTAGTGGAAACCGGTTTTTGGGAGCTTTTGTTTCCTGTCAGCTTTCCCTGGTAGCTTTCCGCATCTCTTCCGAGAGTCAGAGCAGAAGAGATCATTTCCATCCCTCTGCCTCAGAGCAGAGAGATCGCATTTTGTTCTTCAGTGAGCTCTCCAGGCCACACTATCTCAATTTCTGTGTGTGTTGCTATAAACTGCAGTCCTGGGTTGTGTGCCCCTCAGCAGCATTCCCAGTCCTCGCCTCTAGGTCGGGCACGTCTCAGCCCTTTGTGCGTCTAAACCTCCCAGCTGTCCCCAGTTCACACGTGCGGCCCTGCCACTCTGGGTTTCCATCCAGGGGGCTGCCCTAAGGTCCTTTCCCTGTCCCTCCCAGTCTGCATGTCTGTGCCTTGTCCCCAGTGCAGGAGGCTATCACTCATCATTGGTGTAGGATCCCTACCGCTTGGCTCCCTTCCCCTTCCATTTATCCTCTGATATCTGCCAGCAGAATCACAGCTCCCTGCTTTGTACCTCAAAACCAACTGCTTGCTATATTCTTTTTGTAGAGATCAAGATCTATCTTCTTAGCTCTCAGTCTGATTTCATAGGTGTTCAGAGTGGTCTGGTAGATATCCAGCTCAATTCCGGGGACTGGTTGGAATAGGGTCCCCTACTCCTCTGTCATCTTTTCTCCCTCCCCAAGAATTCTACCTACTAATCCTGGGACTGAACTCTGGAGAAACACGAAGAAAGGCTACTCCTTCCATGTCATGGCCTCTCAAATATATTACTTTCTTTTCTCTCCTACAAACATTCCTGTTTAATCCATAAACTGCACTACCTGTTTTCTTGGTTAATCCGAGCAAAATGATAAGGACTTCCAGGTTAGAGATGTTATTTCACAGAGGCCAAGGTGCTTTCCCATACTGTTAACCAGGAAAAAATCCAAATATGTGTATAAATCTCTCTCTTACCAGAAAATCAGAGACAGGGCAAAGGTCATCCCATATTTAAATATAACAATGAAAAGTTATAAATCATCTAAGCAGAAAATATTGGAAACCTAAATTACGGTATATACATATGATAGATTGTATATCCATTAAAATTTCAGTTTTTCAATAATTCTCAGTGACCATGAAAATTATTTATGTAATAATGTTAAGTGTAAAAACAAGACACATAAATACATTGACACTATCATATAAATTTTGTTTGACATAAATGTCACACATTTTTAACAGGAAAAAAACACATTTTAGCATTACAAAAGGATAGCTGAGGAGTTTGGAAGATGGCAGCAAAGGAGGAGGACCCTAGACTCACCGTGTCCTATGAACACAACTAGATAACTAACAAAACATCTGAAATACCCCAGAAATCAACTAGAAACCTCCTGCAGTGAATTTGACAACTAAAGGGAGAGAAGAGGCCACATCAAAAAAAGGAGCAAGTTCAGAGACTTGGTTTAGGGGAGAAATGAATGGTGGGTTCTGTTGAGGGGCTGGAGCCATGGTTGTGGAGAAGGACAACAGAGAGGAGCACACAGGCCACACACAAGGAGGAGGATCCCCAAAGTCATTGGCTTTGAAAACAAGAGGGGCTGGATTTTGTGAGTTCTTGCAACCAATGGGGCTTAAAGTTTGGAGTTTTAAATGTCAGTGGGCTAGGCTGGAATAGAGCACGGAGGATATAGCACTGCTTCTGGAGAGAAGGAAGACGAACAACCTGGGGGCAGACAGCATGGAAGCAGTGATCTGAAGAATGCCTGGGGCACACAAGACTGAGAATACTTGCTCTTCTCAGAACTTCTTCCTGGGAGGCAGCCTTCCCAGAGGCACCTCTCCTGGAAGAAAGGAGATGCCTGGTGGCATTCCTCCCTGCCACTGAGCATGAACATAGAGGCACCTCTGGGAAGAAGTACAGCTCAGACACTGGCTGTCCAACTAGCTTACACCAAGTCCCACACCCCTGCACTCTGGTGGAAATGCCCTTCTCAGTCAAACTTGCTCCAGACCCAGTGAGGCAGGCCCCTGCCCAGAAGACCAGCACAAACTCCTGCCAACACCACATCTCCTGACCAGAGAGTTTTTGCAGGACCTCAGTTCTGGAGATGGTGGTGTCAAGTCTCATTTTATAAGCAGACCACAATATACCTAATTAAAACTCACCATATTCTGGTCAGTGACAGAACACTGCCCACAGCAGGGAAGGAGAAACTCTGCATATGAATGGCCAGAAGGATATAATAGCCAAAACAAAATAGCAGAGCACACATTGGAGACACTCCCTGAAGAACCAGGCCCTGAGCACTACATGACATCTTCTTCATGAGGCCATTAATTTCAGGAGCATGAGATATAACTGGCTTTTCTAACACAGAGAAGAAGGAAGAGACTTTAAGAAAATGCAAAGAGGAAAGAATCTATCCCAAATGAAAGAATAAGATAAGGCCATGGACACAGATCTAAACAAAAGAGATATAAGTTAACATGCCTGATGGAGAATATAAAGCAACAATCATAAGGGCACTCACTGGGATTCAGGAAAAAAGAAAGGACAGCAGGGAGAGATAAAAGAGTTAAAAGAGAATCAATCAGAGATGAAGAATGCAATAAACAAGATTAGAAACAGGCTTAATACAATGAACAGCAGGCTGGAAGAAGCAAAGGAACAAATTAGTGACCTAGAAGACAAAGTAATGGAAAGTAATGAAGCAAAACAAAAGAGAGAAATAAGAAGTATGCAATACGAGATTAGACTTAGGGAACTCAGTGACTCTGAAAAGGCCTCTCAGAAGAAGAGAAATAGGGAGCAGAAAATTTATTTGATGAAATAATAGTTGAAAACTTCCCTAATCTGTGTAAAGGAACAGACATCCAAATCCAGGAGGCATAGAGAACTCCCATTGAAATCAACAAAAGCAGGTCAACACCAAGACATATTGTCATTAAATTTGCAAAATATAGTGATAAAGAAAAAATCTTGAAAGCACCAAGACAAAAGAAGTCCTCAACTTACAAGGGAAGACCCATAAGGCTAGCTGCAGATTTCTCAGCAGAAACATGGCAAGCCAGTAAAGAGTGGCATCATATACTCAAAATGCTAAAGGAGAAAGATTTGCATCCAAGAAAACTGTATCCAGGAAGGCTAACATTCAGAATAGGAAGAGAGATAAAGAGTTTCCAGGACAAACAAAAAATAAAGGAGTTCATGACCACTAAACCAGCCCTGTAAGAAATATGAAAGGGGACACTTTGAGTGGAAAGCAGAGACCAAATGTGACAAAGCCAAGAAAGAATCAGAGAAAATCTCCAGGAACAACGTTAAAAAAGTAAAATGACAAATATGTATCAAAAACAATGTATCTATCAAAAAATACTTTGAATGTAAATGGACTAAGTGCTCCACTCAAAAGACATAGGGTATCAGATGGGTTAAAAGAAAAGAAAAGATCCATCTATAGCTGCCCACAAAGACTCATTTTTGAACTGAGGACACCTGGAGGTTGAAAGTGAGAGAAAGAAACATTTATCATGCAAACAGATGTCAGAAGAAAGCTGGAGTAGCAATACTTATATCAGACAAACTACACTTTAAAACAAAGACTAACAAGAGATGAGGAAGGGCACTATTTCATAATAAAGGGGAAAATCCAACAAAAACATATAACAATTGTAAATACTTATGCCCTCAACATGGGAGCACCCAAATATATAAAACAATAACAAACAGAAAGGAACTAATTGACAATAATACAATAGTAGGGTACATTAACATCCCCCTTACATCAATGGGACAGATCACCTGAACAGAAAATGAACAAGGAAACAATATTTTTGAATGGCACACTGGACCAGATGGACTTAACAGATATATTGAGAACATTCCATCCTAAAATAGCAGAATGCACATTCTTTTCAAGTGCACATGGGGCATTCTCCAGAATAGATCACATATTAAGTCACAAATCAGGCCTCAACAAATACAAAAAAGATTGAAATCATACCATGCACCTTTTTGATCATAAAGCTATGAAACTTGAAGTCAAGCACAAGAAAAAATTTAGAAAGACCACAAATACATGGAGGTTAAAAAATATGCCACTAAAGGGGTGTCTGGTGGCTCAGTTGGTTAAGTGTCTGACTTTAGCTCAGCTCATGATTTCAGGGTCCTGCCTGGGATTGAGCTCTGGATCATGTTTCCCACACAACAGGGAGTTTACTTGTCCCTCTGCCCCTCCCCCTGCTCATGCTCTCTATCTCTTTCTCTCAAATAAATAAATAAAATCTTTAAAAAAAATTTACAAAAGAATAAAGGGGTCAACAAGGAAATCAAAGAAGAAATTTTAAAAATACATGGAAACAAATGAAAATGAAAACACATGGTCCTAAATTTTTGGGATGCAACAATGGAAGTCCTGAGAGGGAATTATTTAGCAATACAGGCCTACTTCATGAAGCAAGAAAAATCTTAAATGAACTACCTAAGCCTACACCTAAAGAAGTTCAGAAAAGAACAACAAATTAAGCATAAAACCAGAAGAAGGAAGGAAATAATAAAAATTAGAGCAGAAATAAATGAAATAGAAACTAAAAACAAACAAAAATAGAACAGATCAATGAAACCAGGAGCTGGATTTTTGAAAAAATGAAAAATTGAAAAACGTCTACCCAGACTTAGCAAAAAGAAAAGAGAAAGGACCCAAATAAATAAAATCACAAATGAGGGAGAAGAAATAACAACCAACACCACAAAAATTATATAAGTAAGAGAATATTATGAAAAACTCTAGACCAACAAATTGGACAACCTGAAAGAAATTGATGAGTTCCTTAAAACATATAAACTACGAAAACTGAGACAGGAAGAAATAGAAAATGAGAACAGGCTAATAGCAAGAATATTGAATCAGTAATAAAAAAAATCCCAACAAACAAAAGTCCAGGTCCAGATGTCTTCACAGGTGAGTTCTACCAAACATTTAAAGAAGAGTTAATACATATTCTTCTCAAACTATTCTGAAAAATAGAAAAGGAAGGAAAACTTCCAAATTCATTCTATGAGGTCAGCAATACAAATACTGGGCCAGATATAGGTTACATTAAAAGTGAGAATTACAGGCCAATATCCCTGATGAAAATAAATGCAAAATTCTCAACAAATACTCTCAAGCTGAAGCCCACAATACATTAAAAAAAATCATTTACCATAATCAAATGGGATTAATTCCTGGGCTGCAAGGGTGGTTCGATATTTGGGAATGAATCAATATCGGACAGCACATTAATGAAAGAATGGACATTTCAAAGGACACAGAAAAAAAATTTTTTTTACAAAGCAGAACACCCATTCATGATAAAAAAAAAAAAAAGCCCTCAACAATTAGACTTAGAGGGAACATACCTCAACATAATAAAGCCCGTATATTAAAAACCCATGGAGAACATCATCCTCAATGGGGAAATACTGAAAGATTTTCCCATCAGGTCAGAAACAAGACAAGAATGTCCACTATGACCACTAGTATTTAACATACTACTGGATGTCCTAGCCAGAGCAATCAGACAACAATAAGAAATAAAAGACATCCAAATTGGCAAGGAAAAAGTCAAACTTTCAGTATTTAATATGACATGATACTCAGTATAGAAAACCCAAAAACTTCACCAAAAAACTGCTAGAAATGAAAAAAAAATCAATAAAGTCACAGGATACAAAATCAATGTACAGAAATCTGTTGCATTTCCATACACCAATAATGAAGCCACAGAAAGAGAAATTAAGAAATCCATCCCATTTAGAACTACACCAAACACCATATGACACTTATGAAGAAACCTAAACAAAGAGGTGAATGACTTGTACTCTGAAAACTATAAAATCCTGATGAAATAATTGAAGATGACACAAAGAAATGGAGAGACATTCCATGCTAATGGATTGGAAGAACAAATGTTGTTACAATATCTATACTATCCAAAGCAATGTACAAATTTGATGCAATGCCTATGAAAATACTAACTGCAAAGTAGGAGTGAAAATGGTGGAGGAGTAGGGGACCCTAAGTTCCTCTGTCCCTGGAATTCAGCTAGATAGTTATCAAATCATTCTGAATACCTGCTAAATCAATTGGAGATCTGAGAAAAAGAAATGCTGCAATTTTACAAATAGAAAAGCAACCACTTTTTGAAAGGTAGGAGGTGCAGAGACTTGAATCTATGGCAATATATTGGGGGATAGGAGACCTCAACACTCCACTCTCAGCAATAGACAAATCATCTAAGCACAAAGTCGACAAAGACACAAGAGCTTTGAATGACACGCTGGACCAGATGGACCTCATAGATATATACAGAACATTCAACCCTAAAACAACAGAATACTCATTCTTCTCGAGCGCACATGGAACTTTCTCCAGAATAGATGACATACTAGGTCACAAATCAGGTCTCAACCAATACCAAAAGATTGAGATCATTCCCTGCATATTCTCAGACCACAATGCTCTAAAACTGGAGCTCAATCCCAAAAAAAAGTTTGGCAGAAATTCAAACACTTGGAAGCTAAAGACCACTCTGCTCAAGAATGTTTGGATCAACCAGGAAATCAAAGAAGAACTTAAACAATTCATGGAAACCAATAAGAACAAAAACACATCGGTCCAAACCCTATGGGATACTGCAAAGGCAGTCCTAAGGGGGAAATACATAGCCATCCAAGCCTCACTCAAAAAAATAGAAAAATCCTGAATTCACCAACTAACTCTACACTTTAAAGAACTAGAGAAAAAGCAACAAACGATGCCTAAGCCATGCATTAGAAGAGAAATAATTAAAATTAGAGCTGAAATCAATGAATCAGAAACCAGAAACACAGTAGATCAGCTGGTTCTTTGAAAGAATTAATAAAATCGATAAACCACTGGTCAGACTTATCCAAAAGAAAAGAGAAAGGACCCAAATTAATAAAAGTATGAATGAAAGGGGAGAGATCACAACTAATGCCAAGGAAATAAAAACAATTATTAGAAATTATTATCAACAACTCTATGCCAATAATTTAAGCAACCTGGAAGAAATGGATGCTTTCCTGGAAACCTATAAACTACCAAGACTGAAACAGGAAGAAATTGACAACCTCAATAGGCCAATAACCAGTAACGAGATTGAAGCAGTGATCACAAACCTCCCAAGAAATGAGTCCAGGGCCTGATGGATTCCCTGGGGAATTCTACCAAACATTCAAAGAAGAAATAACACCTATTCTACTGAAGTTGTTTCATAAAATAGAAACAGAAAGAAAGCTTCCAGACACATTCTATGACGCCAGCATTACCCTGATCCCCAAACCAGGTAAAGACCCCATCAAAAAGGAGAATTTCAGACCAATATCCCTGATGAATACGGATTCCAAAATTCTCAGCAAAATCCTAGCTAATAGGATCCAACAGTACATTAAAAGGATCATCCACCATGACCAAGTGGGATTTATCCCTGGGATGCAAGGGTGGTTCAACATTTGCAAATCAATCAATGTGATAGAACACATTAATAGGAGGAGAGAGATTTTTGTATCTTGTTTCTTTATTGAATTTGTGTATCAGTTCTAGCCATTTCTTGGTGAATTCTTTCATGTTTTTTACATAAAGTATCATGTCGTCAGTGAATATTGTATGTTTGACTTCTTCCTTGCAGATTTGGATGCCTTTTATTTCTTTTTGTTGCCTGATTGCTGAGGCTAAGACTTCCAGTACTATGTTAAATAACAGTGGTGAGAGTGGACATCCCTGTTTTGTTCCTGACCATAGAGGAAAAACTGTTAGTTTTTCCCCATTGGGGATTATATTAGCTCTGGGTCTGTCTTGTATGGCCTTTATGATGTTGAAGTATGTTCCCTCTATCTCTTCTTTGTTGAGATTTTTAAAATCAAGAATGGATGTTGTAAAGTTGGTACAGCTACTTTGGAAACAATGTGGAGGTTCCTCAAAAATTAAAAATAGAGCTGCCCTATGACCCAGCAATTGCACT
Organism: Halichoerus grypus; assembly: GCF_964656455.1. NCBI lineage: Eukaryota > Metazoa > Chordata > Mammalia > Carnivora > Phocidae > Halichoerus > Halichoerus grypus. Next base: position 84,250,724 of record NC_135727.1, read on the forward strand.
CCTGGGTATTTACCCCAAGGACACAGATGTAGTGAAAAGAAGGGCCATATTATGCACCCCAATGTTCATAGCAGCAATGTCCACAATAGCCAAACTGTGGAAAGAGCCGAGATACCCTTCAACAGATGAATGGATAAAGAAGATGTGGTCCATACATACAATGGAATATTACTCAGCCATCAGAAAGGATGAATACCCAACTTTTACATCAACATGGATGGGACTGGAAGAGATTATGCTAAGTGAAATAAGTCAAGCAGAGAAAGTCAATTATCATATGGTTTCACTTATTTGTGGAACATAAGGAATAACATGGAGGAGATTAGGAGAAGGAAGGGAAAATTGAAGAGGGGGGAATCGGAGGGAGAGACAAACCATGAGAGACTATGGACTATGAGAAACAAACTGAGGGTTTTAGTGGGGAGGGGGGTGGGGGGATGGGCTAGCCCGGTGATGGTTATTAAGGAGAGTATGTATTGCATGGAGCACTGGGTGTTATAAGCAAACAATGAATCATGGAACACTACATCAAAAGCTAATGATGTGCTGTATGGTGACTAACATACCATAATAGAAAAAAAAGAATGGATGCTATATTTTGTCAAATGTTTTTTTCCCCCTGCATCTATTGAGAGGATCATATTGTTCTTTCTTTTGTTAATGTGGTATATCATGTTGATTGATTTGTGAATGTTGAACCCCCTTTGCAGCCGAGAAATAAATCCTACTTGATCATGGTGAATGATTCTTTTAATGTTTTGTTGGATTCAATGTGCTAGTATTTACATTCATGTTCATCAGGGTTATTGGCATATAATTCTCCTTTCTGTTGGAGTCTTTGGGTTTTTTTTAAAGATTTTATTTATTTATTTGACAGAGAGAGACACAGTGAGAGAGGGAACACAAGCAGGGGTAGTGGGAGAGAGAGAAGCAGGCTTCCCGCTGAGCAGGGAGCCCGATGCGGGGCTCGATCCCAGGACCCTGGGATCATGACCTGAGCCGAAGGCAGACGCTTAACGACTGAGCCACCCAGGCGCCCCTGGAGTCTTTGGTTTTGGATTCAAGGTAATGCTGGTCTGATAGAATGAGTTTGGAAAATTTCCTGCCATTTCTACTTTTTAGAACAGTTTAAGATTAGTTATAACTCTCCTTTAAATGTTTGGTAGAATTCCCCTAGGAAGTCATTTGGTCCTAGACTTCTGTTTTTTGGGAGATTTTTGGTTACTGATTCAATTTCTTTGCTGGCTATTGGTCTGTTCACATTTTCTATTTCTTTCTGCTTCAGTTTTGGTAGTTTGTATGCTTCTAGGGATTTATCCATTTCTTTCAGTTGCTCAATTTGTTGGCACATAATTTTTCATAATATTCTTTCGTAATTGTATTTCTGTGATGTTGGTTGTGATCTCTCTCATTCGTGATTTTATGTATTTGGTTCTTTTCTCTTTTCTTTTTGATAAATGTGGCTGGTGGTTTATCAATTTTATTAATTCTTTCAAAGTATCAGCTCCTGGTTTCATTGATCCATTCTACTATTTTTGTTTGTTTCTGTATCATTCATTTCTGCTGTAATCTTTATTATCTTACTTCTGCTAGCATTAGGCTGCATTTGCTGTTCTTTAAGTGTAAGGTTATGTTGTATATTTGAGATTCTTCTTGCTTCTTGAAGTAGACCTGTCTTGCTATATTATTCCCTTTTATGACTGCTTTTGCTGCATCCCAAAGGTTTTGGACCATTGTGTTTTCATTTTCATTTGTTTCCATGTAGTCTTTTATTGCTTCTTTAATTTCCTGGGTAACCATTCATTCTTTAGTATGGTATATTCTTTAACCTCCATGAATTTGTGGTCTTTCCATTTTTTTTTTTTCTTGTGGTTGACTTCAAGTTTCACAGCATTGTGGTTGGAATATATGTATGGTATGATACTAATCTTTCTGTACTCCTTGAGGCCTGATTTGTGACCCAATATGTGATATATTTTGGTGAATGTCCCTTGTACTTTCGAAAAAGTACATGTGCATTCTGCTGCTTTAGGATGAAATGTTCTGAATATATCTGTGGAGTCAATCCTACACTTATGAGAGAAACAGAACAGGACATAAAGAAATGGAAAACATTCCATGCTCATGGATTGGAAGAAAAATATTGTTAAGATGTCTATACAACCCAACTCTATATGGCTGCTAAGTCCACAGGGGAAAAAGCCATTTTTCCCTTGTTGATTTTCTGCTTAGATGATCTGTCCATTGCCATAAGTTGGGTCTTAAGATCCCCTACTATTATTTTATTATTATCAATGGGTTCTTTTATGTTTGTTGTTGTTTTACATATTTGGATGCTGCCAAGTTGGGGCATACATATTTACAATTGTTAGATCTTCTCGTGGGATAGACCTCTTTATTATGATATGGTGCCCTTCATTATCTCTTGTTACAGTCTTTGGTTTAAAATCTAGTTAATCTGACATCAGTATGGCTACCCCAACTTTCTTTTGACAATGATTAGCATGATAACTGGTTCTCTATCCCCTCACTTTCAATCTGCAGGCATCTTTAGGTCTAAAATGAGTGTTGTGTAGGCAGCATATAGTTGGGTCTAGTTTTTTTTAATTATTATTCATTCTGACACCCTACGTCTTTTGATTGGATCATTTAGTTCATTTACATTCAGAGTGATTATTGATAGATTTTAATTTAGTGCCATTGTGTTACTTGTTAAGTCATTGTTTCTATAGATTTTCTCCTTTCCTTTCTTGTCTTTTTCACTTTTAATCTTTTTTTTCCCACCCAAAGTGTCCCCTTTAATATTTCTTGCAGGGCTGGTTTAGTGTTCACGAATTCCTTTAGTTTTTGTTTGTCTGGGAAACTACATCTCCTATTCTGAATGACAGCCTTCGTGGATCAAGTATTCTTGTCTGCATATTTTTCCCATTCAGCACATTGAATTTATCACGCCACTGTCTTCTGGTCCACTATGTTTCTGTGGAGAGATGTGTTGCTAACCTTATTTGTTTTGCCTTATAAGTTAAGGAGATCTTTTGTCTTGTTGCGTTTAAGATTTTGTCTTTATCTCTATATTCTGCAAATCAAATATGATATGTCTTGGTGTTGCCCTGCTTTTGTTGATTTTGATGGGAGCTCTCTGTGCCTCCTGATTTTGGATGTCTGTATCCTTCCCCCAGATTAGGCTAGTTTTCAGCTATAATTTCCTCAAATAAGCCTTCTGCCCCCTTTTTACTCTCTTCTCAGATTCCTATGATACAAAGGTTATTACATTTTATGGAGTTGTTGAGATCCCTAAGTCTACATTTGTGATCCAATATTTTTCTTTTTCCCTTCTTTTTAGCTTCCTTATTTTCAATCAGTTATATTTTATACCACTTATTAATTCCTCTTCTTCTTCCGTCCCTCTGATCATTATATCCAGTTGCTTTCACATCTTGGTTATAGCATTTTTTAATTTTGCCCTGACTTGTTTTTAGGTCTTTTATGTCTGTGTTAAGGTACTTCCTGGTGTCTTCTATGCTTTTCTCAAGTCCATCCAGTATCTTTATGATTGTTGTTTTAAATTCTGATTCAGGCATATTACTTATGTCTGTTTCAATTAGCTTCCTGGCCATAATCTTTCTTTGTTCTTTTTGTTAGGGGGAGGGGGGATGAATTCCTCCATCTTGGCATTTTGTCTGGGTCTCTGTCTCCACTTGTGTGTTTGGAAAGCCTATTAAGTTTCCTGCTCCTAAGAGTAATGGCTTTATGAAGAGGATGTCATATGCTGTCCAGAGACTGATGCTTCAGGAAGTTTTTTGGGTGTGTGCTGTGTGCACTCTGCTGCTGTGTTTTGGTTGCTCTTTCCCTCAGGTCAGTCCTCTGCAGTGTTTCTCCTTACCTGTAGTGGGGATTGTTTGGTTCTTGGACTGAGTATGGTGAGCTTAACTAGGTGTGTTCTGGTTTGCTTGTTAAAAGAGACCTGATGCTGTTCCCAGTAGAGTTGAAGCTTTGCAGAACCTTATGGTCAGTAGACATGGTGTGTGCAGGGAGATTTGTTCTGGTCTTCTGGGAGAGGGGCCTGCTGCTCTGGTTCTCATACACACTTGCCCTAGTAATGCAGCACTTGCAGAGTATAGGTAGGTGGGGCTTGGTGTAAGTGGTTTAGCAGCCAATGTTGGCTGCTGTGTTGCTTACTGAAGTTAGTTTATGTTGAGAGATGGGGGTGAGAAATGGCATCAGTACCCCCCATCCCTGGAGAGGGGAGTTCACACCCACCACTGTTTGGGAAGCCCTCCCAGAAGGGCAAACATTGTCCCCTCTTGTGTCCCTGCCTTCACCCTGTCTGTGTCTGGGCTATCTGCCTGCCTGGTAGTGCAGTGCAGCTGTGCTTTATCCCAGGTAGACCAGCTGAGTTTTTAAACTCCAAGCTTTAGAGACCTGGTATGGCATGAACCTGGGCTGATCCTCTAGGGGAAGGTCTTGTGTGCTGGGCCTGGTGCAAATTTTTCTCAGAAGGGCAGATCCACCAAGGCACAGGAACTTTGAGTTTAGTGTAAATCGTAGCAAAAAGCCTGTGTCCAGGTTAGCTACCTTCAGGACATGTCTCTGCTGCTATGCTGAGGGGCAGGGGAGCATAATGGTTACTGCCAAGTCTTTTGTGCCCAGAGATGCAATGCCACCTCTCCCAGATGTGCTCTAAGAAGGAGAAATTGTCTCTGCCAATATGTCCCACGGGATCCTCAGATAGAGCCATCTGCTAGTGAGCTATCTGCCCTTCTCCACAAGAGCACTGCAGTGCTTGCTGAGCTCCACACCGGCCATGGTGCAGACCTCTAAAACTCCAGTCTTTGAGCTCTGGTGGTTGTAAAAATTCAAGATAATCAGCCCCTCTCATTTTCCCAGTCAATGCTTTTGGGACATATTTTCCTTGTGGGATCACTTGTGCACACACACTCTCTCTCTCTCTCTCTCTCTCTGTCTCTCTCTGTGATCAAGGCTCCATCCCCTTCATAGCACAGCATCCTTTTCTCCCTTAAATCATGTCTCTGCACCTCCTACCTTGCACAATGTGGCATCTGCTCTCCCTCTAGTTGTTCAGTTTGTTCTGTCAGTCCTCAGATTGATTTCTTGGGTGTTCAGAATGATTTGATATTTATCTAGCTGTGTTTGAGTGATGAGGCAAGCCCAGGATCCTCCTACTATTCTGCCATCTTAGCTCTCCTTATCTATTCATCTATTGATGGACACTGAACTTGCTTCCATATTTTAGCTATTGTAAATAATGCTGCAATAATCATAAGAATGCATACATATTTTTGAATTGGTGTTTTTGTTGTCTTTGTGTAAATACCCAGTAATGGAATTACTGGATCATATGGTAATTCTATTTTTAACTTTTTTAGGAACTTCCATACTGTTTTGTACAGTTGCTGCACCAGTTTGCATTCCCACCAACAATGCACAGTGTCCCTTTTTCTCCATATCCTCACAAATACTTATTTCTTATGTTTTTAATTTTAGTTATTCTGACAGATGTAAAGTAATATCTCCTTGTGGTTTTAATTAACATTTCTCTGATGATTAGTGACATTGATCATGTTTCATGTGTCTATTGGCCAGGTGTATGTCTTCTTTGGAAATATATCTACACCCATTTTTTTTAAGTTGAATTATTTGTTTTCTTGGTGTTGAGTTGCATAAGTTATTTATGTAATTTAGATATTAACCCCTTCTCAGATATATCATTTGAAAATATCTTCTTTCAGTAGGTTGCCTTTTCGTTTTGTTTATGGTTTCCTTCACTGTACAGAAGCTTTTTAAAAAGATTTTATTTATCTATTTGACAGAGAGAGAGACAGTGAGAGAGGGAACACAGGCAGGGGAAGTGGGAGACAGAGAAGCAGGCTTCCCGCTGAGCAGGAGCCTGATGTGGGGCTCGATCCCAGGACCCTGGGATCATGACCTGAGCCAAAGGCAGACACTTAATGACTGAGCCACCCAGGTGCCCTGTACAGAAGGTTTTTATTTTGGAGTAGTCCCAATAGTTTAATTTTGCTTTTGATTCCCTTGCCTGAGAAGACATAGGTCAAAAAATGTTTCAATGGCTGATATTAAAAAAAAATACTGTTTATGTTTTCTTCTAGGAGTTTTATGATTTCAGGTGTCACACTGAGGCCTTTAATTCATTTTGGTTTTGTGTATGACATAAAGAAGTGATCCAGTTTCATTCTTTTGCATATAGTTGTCCTGATTTCTTAGCACCATTTTTGAAGAGACTGTCATTTCCTCATTGTTTATTCTTACTTCCTTTGTCATAGATTAATTGACCATAAAAGCATGGGCTTATTTCTGGGCTTTCTATTCTGTTCCATTGATCTATGTGACTATATTTGTGCTAGCACAATAATGGTTTGGTTACTACAGGTTTGTACTATATCTTGAAATCTGGACTTGTAATAACTCCAGCGTCATTCTTTTTCAAGACTGCTTTGGCTATTTAGGGTCTTCTGTGGTTCCATATAAATTTAGGATTATTTGTTCTAGTTCTGTTTAAAAGTTTTTTGATATTTTGACAGGGATTGAATTGAATCTAGAAACTGCTATGTTAAGTAGAGCCATTTCATCAGTAATGGTTCCTCCAAACCATGAACATGGCATATCTTTCCATTTCTTTGTGTGCTCCTCAATTTCATTCATGAATGTTTTCTAGTTTTTGAAGTACAAGTCTTTCACCTCCTTGGTTAAGTTTATCCCTTGGTATTTTATTCTTTTTTGTGCAATTGTCAATGTGGTACTTTTCTTAGTTTCTGTTTCTGCTACTTTGTGTATAGAAATGAAACAATTTCTGTATATCAATTTTGTATCCTGCATATTTACTGAATTCATTTATCAGTTCTAGTAGATTTTTGGTGGTGTCTTTCAGGTTTTCTATATATAGTATCATGTCATTTGCAAATGAGTGAAAGTTTTACTTCTTTTCTATTTGAATTTTTCTTTCTTTCTTTCTTTCTTTCTTTCTTTCTTTCTTTCTTTCTTTCTTTCTTTCTCTCTTCTTTCTTTCTTTCTTCCTTCCTTCCTTCCTTCCTACTTTCTTTCTTTCTTTCTTTCTTCTTTTTTTTTGTCTGATTGCTGTGTCCAGGACTTCCAGTACTATGTTGTATAATAGTGGTGAGAGTGGATATATTTTTCCTCTTCCTGATCTTAGAAGAAAAGCTCTCAGGTTTTCATCATTGCCTATGTTAGCTGTGGGCTTCATATATATTCTTACATATATATTCATATATATATATAACCTCTTCTTTATCCATTCATCTGTTGATGGATATTTGGGCTCCTTCCATAGTTTGGCTATTGTAGACATTGCTGCTATAAATATTGGGGTGCATGTGCATCTTTGAATCACTCTGTTTCTATCTTCTGAATAAATACCTAGTAGTGCAATTGCTGGGTCCTAGGGTAGTTCTATTTTTACATTTTTGAGGAACCTTCATCCTGTTTTCCAGAGTGGCTGCACCAATTTACATTCCCATCAACAGTGTAAGAGGGCTCCTCTTTCTCCACATCCTCACCAACAACTGTTGCTTCCTGAGTTATTAATTTTAGCCATTCTGACTGGTGTGAGGTGGTACTTCATTGTGGTTTTGGTTTGTATTTCCCTGATGCTGAAAGTTGTTATCAATTTTTCTTTTTTCTGTTAGCCATTTGCATGTTTTCTTTGGAGAAATGTCTGTCATGTCTTCTTATCAAACTCAACATCCCCAAACCAAAAAATCCAGTCAAGAAATGGGCATAATATTCTTTATAATACTTTACATTTCTCTGGTGTTGGTTGTTATTTCCTTTTCCTTAGTTCTGAACTTATTTATTTGTGACTTCTCCCTTTTTTTTTTCATAATAAGTCTGGCTAATGGTTTGTCGATTTTGTTGATCTTTTCAAAGAACCATCTCCTGGTTTCAATGATCTATTCAACAATTTGTTAGTCTCCATTTAATTTATTTCTGCTGTAGTCTTTAGTATTCCTTTTCTTCTACTGCTTTGGGGCTTAGGTTTTTTTTTTTTTTTTTTTTCTTTTTCTAGCTACTTTTGGTGTAAGGTTACATTGTTTATTTGAGATTTTCCTTTTTATTGAGGTAGGCCTGTGATCTTTCATCTTAGAACATCTATTGTTGCATTTTAAATATGTTGGATCACTGTGTTTTCATTTTCACTTGTCCCCTCATATTTTTTTGTTTCTTCTTTGATGCCTTGGTTGGCACATTCGTTGTCTAGTAGCATGTTATTTAGTCTCAATGCATTTGTGTTCTTTCCAGAGTTTTTCTTGTAATTGATTTCTAGTTTCATGAAGTTATAGTTGGAGGAGATGCATAATATGATTTTAGTCTTTTTGAATTATTCAGACTTGTTTTGCTGCCTTACATGCCATGCATTCTTTGTGAATGTTCCATTCACATTTGAAAAGAATGTGTATTCTACTGTTTTGGGATGAGATGTTCTGTATGTATCCGTTAGATCCATCTGGTCCAACATGTCATTCAAAGACTCTGTTTCCTTGTTGATTTTCTGTTAAGATGATCTATCCATTGATGTAAGTCAGGTGTGAATGTCCCCTAATATTATTGTATTATTATAAATGTCTTCATTTATGTCTGTTAATAGTTGCTTTATGTATTTAGGTGCTCCCATATGGAGTGCATAAACATTTACAATTGTTCTATCCTCTTGTTGGGTTGTTCCTTTTATTGCTATGGAGTGCCCTTCTTTGTCTCTTGCTATGGTCCTTGTTTTAAATTCTACTTTGTATAAGTATGGTTATGTAGTTTTCTTTTTACTTGTATTTGAATGGTAAATGTTATTCCATCCCCTCACTTTTAATCTGCACATGTCTTCAGGTCTGAAGTTAGTCTCTTCTAGGCAGCATGTAGATGGGTCTTGCTTTTTTATCCACTCAGTCCCCCTATTTCTTTTGATTGGAGCATTTAGTCCTTTATATTCAATGTAATAATTGCTAGATTTGTACTTATTGTCATTTTCTTACTTGTTTCCTAGTTTTTGTATTTCCACTCTTTTCCTGTCTTCCCTTTTGGTTTTCTCTTGTGGTTTGATGGCTCTCTTTAGTGATATGTTTGGATTCCTTTGTCTTTTTTCTATATCTATTACAGGATTTTTTTTTCTATTATAGAATTTTGATTTGTAATAACCATTAGGCTTATATATAACATCTCATATGCAGTCTATATTAAGTTTATGGTCATGTAAGTTTAAGGCCATTTTAGAAGCAGTAACTTTTAAACCCCCTTCCACATTTATGTATATGAGGTCATACTTTACATATATTTTGTGAATCCTTGACTGATTTTTATAGATATAATTGATTTTACTGCTTTTGTGCTTTAACCTTTGTACTGGTTTAATAAGTGATTAATCTACTACTTTTATTATGTTTGTTTTTTCCTGTGAAATGTTTTCCCTCCATATTTTCTTACCCCTGATTATGACTTATTCTTTCCACTCAAAGAATTCCTTTTAACGTTTCTTATAAGGCTGGTTTAGTGGTGATGTTCTAGAGGGTGGTCTCCTTGTGTTATCCCCTGAGAGGTTTTTGTTGGTAGGCAGGTCTGGCTGTCAGACCAGACATCTAGCCCCCATCAGTTTTCTGGAATTTCAGTTGAACTGGTGTGTGTGGTTGGTTATCTTACCCTCTACCCAAGGCAGGAGTCACTTTGGAATGGTACCAGTCCTTCCTGGGGCTGCTTGAAGGATGTTTCAGGGCAGGAATTGCTTTATACAGATGCCTGCCTGCTGAATGGGGGGTGGATGGGATGCAGCAGATCCACAGGACAATGTGGAGGCATGTTATGTGGTTTTAGCAAGTTAAATGGAGAGTGTTTGCACATGTTCCTGCAAGTATCTGCTTATCTAGGCTGGAGTGAGGGGAGAGAAACTGCAACTGCCAGCTGTTTTGTTCTTGGAGAAGCCTTCTAAAGATCTCTGCCCCTATGGCACATGTTCTGGAATTAGTAAATAAATTTTCCCATAACCCCAGGTGCTTTTGAAAGTACCTCTTCCTTGGGGACACCAGGGTGGCTCAGTTGGTTACCTGTCTGACTGTTGATTTCAGCTCAGGTCATTATCTCAGGGTTGTGAGATTGAGCCTGGGCATGGAGCCTGCTTAAGATTCTCTCTCTTCCTTTGCTCCCCCATCCTCTTCTAAAAAAAGTGCTGCTTCTATGCTGTATATTGGTGGTGCTGGATCTTTAAGAATGAGAATTCAGTTTCGTATCACACTCTGATTTTCCTAGAGCTAAGTCTGTTGATTTTAAAAGTACCCAAAATTGGGGCGCCTGGGTGGCTCAGTCATCAAGCATCTGCCTTCGGCTCAGGTCATGATCCCAGGGTCCTGGGATTAAGCCCCACGTCGGGCTCCCTGCTCAGCAGGGAGTCTGCTTCTCCCTCTGCCCTGCTTGTGCTCTTTCTGTCTCTGTCTCTCTCTCTCTCAAATAAATACATAAAATCTTAAAAAAAAAAAAAGTACCCAAAATTAAGCCCTGATGATTATAAGAACTCACATAGTTAAGCCCCACTGATTTTCAAAGCCAAGTGTTATGGGGACTCATCTCTCCAGTTCAGGTTTCCCATCTTGAGTGCATGGTGTGGGTCTGCCCCTCTCCCTTCTCTGTGGTTATGGTGTCCTTCCAGTTTGCAGTTAGTATCATCAGGAATTTGGTTCCTGTCCATGCCTCTGCCCCTCATATTCTTTGCAGTGTTGTTTCCTATGATTAAATGTGGAAAGTCTGCTTTGCCAATCTTCAGGTCATTTTCTGCATTAGTTGCATTGATGTGGCTGTTATCTAGATGTGTTCAAGGGACAAGGTAAGCTTAAAATCCTACTTTGCCATCTTTCCCAAAGTCCCTGTTACATTATGTTTTACATTGCAGTGTAATTATGTCACTAAAATATTACGGGTTTTTCATAGTATATTGCTCAGAATGATGATATGCTCATAATAAAAGAAGATTATTGGTTTTAAGAGGAGACATTGGTGGTATTTTTATTGCCAGCCTTGTATATAGGAAACAGCCAATATACTTCAGAGTTCCTATCACAGAACATTTTTTGAACCAGCAAAAAGACTGTTTTAGCATATCTTATGGTGTACCTGCTGTTGAGTAGGACTCTTTGCTTTTCATCACTCTAATCGAAACTCTGAGTTTGGATCCCAGAACTCCAGTTTTCGTATATTACCTCACTACCCCCTGCTTGCATAAAAGTGGAGTTTAAGGCAGCTCTGACTGCCAGGGACATAATCATATGGACATTAGTAAGATGTCAGAACTAGAGTTCAGAATAATGATTATAAAGATACTAGATGGGCTTGAAAAAAAACATAGAAGACACTAGAGAAGCCCTTTCTGGATAAATAAAAGAAGTAAAATCTAACCAAGTTGAAAGAAGAAAGGCTACTAATGAGGTGCAATAAAAAATGGAAGCTCTAACTGCTAGAATAAATGAGGCAGAAGAGGCAATTAGTGATAGAGAAGACCAAAAGATGGAGAATAAAGAAGCTGAGAAAAAGAGAGATAATCAACTACTGGATCATGAGGGGAGAATTCAAGAGATAAGTGATACCATAAAGTGAAACAGTATTACAATAATTGGGATCCCAGAAGAAGAAGAAAGAGAGAGAGGGGCAAAAGGTATATTGGAGAAAATTATAGCAGAGAACTTCCTTAATTTCAGGAAGGAAACAGGCATCAAAATCCAGGAGGTACAGAGAACCCCTCAAAATCAATAAAAATAGGTCAACACCCCAACATCTAATAGTAAAACTTAAAAATCTCAGAGACAAAGAGAAATTCCTGAAAGCAGCTCAGGACAAGAGATCAGTAACTTACAATGGTAGAAACATTAGATTGGAAGTAGACCTGTCCACAGAGACCTGGCAGGCCAGAAAGGACTGCCATGATATATTCAGGGTACTAAATGAGAAAAAATATGCAGCCAAGAATACTTTATCCAGCTAGGCTGTCACTGAAAATAGAAAGAGTGATAAAAAGCTTCCAGGACAAACAGAAACTAAAAGAATTTGTGATCACCAAACCAGCCCTACAAGGAATATTGAAAGCGGTCCTCTAAGCAAAGAGAGAGCCCAAAAGTAACAGACCAGAAAGGAAAAGAGACAATATACAGTAACAGTCACCTTACAGGCAGCACTAAAACACTAAATTCCTATCTTTCAATAGTTACCCTGAATGTAAATGGGCTAAATACCCCAATCAAAAGACACAGGGTATCAGATTGGATTAAAAAAGCAAGATACATTGATATGCTGTCTGCAAGAGACTCATTTATTTTTATTTTTTTAAAGATTTTATTTATTTATTTCACAGAGAGAGAGATAACAAGAGCAGGAACACAAGCAGGGGGAGAAGCAGGCTTCCTGATGAGCAGGGAACCTGATTTCGGCCTCGATCCCAGGGCCCTGGGATCATGACCTGAGCTGAAGGCAGAGGCTTAACAACTGAGCCACCCAGGTGAAGAGATTCATTTTAGACCCAAAGACAACTCCAGATTTAAAGTGAGGGGGTGGAAAACCCATTTATCATACTAATGAATATCAAAAGAAAGCTGGGGTGGCAATCCTTATATCAGACAAATTAGATTTTAAACCAAAGACTGTAATAAGAGATGAGGAAGGACACTGTATCATAATTAAAGGGTCTATCCAACAAGAAGATCTAACAATTGTAAGTATTTATGCCCCTAACATGGGATCAACCAATTATATAAGCAAATTAGTAACAAAATCAAAGGAATAGTAGGGGACTTTAACACCCTCTCTCACTGCAATGGACAGATCATCTGAGCAGAAGATCAACAAGGAAACAAAGGCTTTGAATGACACACTGGACCAAATGGACTTCACAGATATATTCAGAACATTCCATCCCAAAGCAATAGAATACACATTCTTCTTGAGTGCACATGGAACTTTCTCCATAATAGATCACATTCTAGGTCACAAATCAGGTCTCAAACAGTACCAAAAGATTGGGATCATCACCTGCATACTTTCAGAACACAATGCTTTGAAACTCGAACTCAATCACAAAAGGAAAGTTAGAAAGAACTCAAATACATGGAAGCCAAAGAGCATCCTACTAAAGAATGAATGGGGCAACCAGGAAATTAAAGAATTAAAAAAAATAATGGAAATAAATGAAAATGAAAACACAACTGTTCAAAACCTATGGGCTGCAGCAAAGATGGTCCTAAGAGGGAATATACAGCACTACAAGATTTCTCAAGAAACTAGAATGGTCCCAAATACACAACCTAACCCTACACCTAAAGGAGCTGGAGAAAGAACAGCAAATAAAGCCTAAACCCAGCAGGAGAAGTGAAATAATAAAGATTAGAGTAGAAATCAATTAAATAGAAACCAAAAGAACAGTAGAACAGATCAACAAAACTAGGAGCTGGTTCTTTAAAAGAATTAATAAGATTGATAAACCCCTGGCCAGACTAATCAAAAAGAAAAGAGAAATGACTCAAATAAATAAAATCATGAATGAAAAAGGAGAGATCACAACCAACACCAAAGAAATACAAACAATTATAAGAACATATTATGAGCAACTATATGTTAACAAATTTGACAACCTGGAAGACATGGATGCATTTCTAGAGACATATAAACTACCAAAACTGAACCAGGAAGAAATAGAAAACTTGAACAGACCCATAACCAGCAAGGAAATTGAAGCACTAATCAAAACTTCCCCAAACAAACAAACAAACAAACAAAAAAACAAGAGCCCAGGGCCAGATGGCTTCTCAGGGAACTCTACCAAACATTTAAAGAAGAATTAATAGCTATTTTTCTGAAGCTGTTTCAAAAAATAGAAATGGAAGGAAAACTTCTAAACTCTTTTTATGAGGCCAGCATTACCTTGATCCCAAAACCAACAAAGACTCCACTGAAAAGCAGAATTACAGACCAATATCCCTGGTGAACATGGATGCCAAAAATCTCACCAAAATACTAGCCAATAAGATCCAACAGTATATTAAAAGGATTATTCACCATGACCAAGTGTGATTTATTGGTGGGCTGCAAGTTTGGTTCAACACTGGCAAATCAATCAATGTGATACACTATATCAATAAAAGAAAGGACAAGAACCAAATGATCCTCTCAATAGATGCAGAAAAAGCATTTGACAAAGTACAGCATCTTTTCTTGATTAAAACTCTTCACGGTGTAGGGATAAAGGGTACATACCTCAATATCATAAAAGCCATCTATGAAAAACCCACAGCAAATATCATTCTTAATGGGGAAAAACTGAGAGCTTTTCCCCTAAGGTCAGGAACACAGCAGCAATGTCCACTATCACCACTGCTCTTCAACATAGTACTAGAAGTCCTAGCCTCAGCAAGCAGACAAAAGCAACAAAAAATAAAAGGCATCCACTGGGGAAGCAAGATGGCGGAGGAGTAGGAGACCTAGATTTCGTCTCCTCTCAGGAATTCAGCTGGATAGGGGTCAAACCATTCCGAACACCTACAAACTCAACAGGAGATCAAAGAAAAGAAGAGCAACAACTCTCTGAACAGAAAAGCGACCACTTTCTGGAACGTAGGACGTGCGGAGAAGTGAATCTGAGGCGATATTCGGGAGGATAGACGGGGGGAGAGGGGCCTCCATCGGCTGCTTCTGGCAAGTGATAGAGCCGCGGAGCACAAAATCAGAACTTTTAGAAGTCAGCTCCGCTGAGGGACGTCACTCCGGTGGCTAAGCGGGGGGTGGAACTCTCGTGGGACAGTGTGGTCTCAGGACCCTCGTGGTCACAGAAAGACCAGGGGTGCCTGAGTGTGGCAGAGCTCCCAGGGATTGGAGCGGGGAAGCCGGCTGCAGAGACAGAGCCCAGGCGGGGGCTCTCAGCTCGGGGTTGCCATAAACCGTGATCCGCGGCACAGTCGGGCCACTGCTCCTCCAGCAGGCACCCAACAAGCGGCAAATCCGGGGAGACTCACCTTTTTCCCCTGGGAGGAGAGGCGCAGGAGCGCACCACAGGGATCTGCTGGGTTTGGAGACTCCACACGGGGTCGGGTGCCAGAGATAGAAACGCGCGGTCACAGGCCGGGTGAGCATGGAGTGCAGCCGGAGACCGGGGAGACGGGAGTGACTGACGGCTTTTCTCTGGGGGCTCACTGAGGAGCAGGGCCCGAGTTCTTGGCTCCTCCGAGGCAGAGATTGGGAGGCCGCCATTTTCACTCTCCACGTCCAGAGCTGTACGGAAAGCTTGCAGGGAACAAAAGCTCCCGAGAGCAAACCCGAGCAGATTACTTAGCCCAGACCGGGCAAGGGTGGGGCAATTCTACCTCCGGCAAAGACTTTTAGAAACCATGGCAACAGGCCCCTCCCCCAGAAGATCAGCGAGAACAGCCAGCCAAGTTTACCGATCAATGAGAACGGCAGAACTCCAGCGCTAGGGGAATAATGCACATAGAATTCATGGCTTTTTTACCATGATTCTTTAGTCTTTCAATGTTAATTTTTTTTTAACTCTCTTTTTTTTTTTTTGAATTTTTCTTTTTCCCTTTTTCAACCAACATCTTATCAATCCCTTTTAAAAAAAAAATTATTTTTCATTTTTATTTTTCATTTTTAGAGTCATATTCTATCCCTTCATAGTAGTTACTGGTATTTTTGGCATATAATATAAGTTGTTCTCTCTTTAAAATTTTGAGATAGTTTCTTCTAACAGATCAAAATATACCTTAAATCTCTAGTGTATGGTTTTTTTCTACTCCCCTGCCTGATCACATTCTCTCCCTTTTTTTTCCCTTTTTTTTAAATCCTCTTCTTTCTTTTTTCAAACAACTTCTTATCAATTCCTTTTATAAAATTTTTTATAATTTCCATCTTTACAGTCATATTCCATCCCTTCATCATATCAACCCTTATTTTTGTACATAAATAAGTTTTTCTTTCTTTAAAATTTTGGGAGGCACTTTCTTCTAACAGACCAAAATACACCCAAAATCTAGTGGGTGGCACTGATCTATATACCAGCCTGATCATATTTGATCACATTCTGTTTTTTTTTTGTTTTGTTCTGTTTTTCTTTGTTTTTATCTTTTTCTTTTTCTTTTTTTTTCTTTTTCTTTTTCTCTCTTTCCCTTTCTTTTCCCACTGCTTCAGGCCTTTTCTGATTTGTTTAGAGTATATTTTCTGGGAACGTTGTTACCCTGTTAGCAGTTTGTTCTCTCATTAATCTATTCTCCTCTGGACAAAATGACAAGATGGAAAAAATCACCTCAACAAAAAGAACAAGAGGTAGTACCGACTGCCAGGGACCTACTCAATATGACATTAGTACGATGTCAGATCTAGAGTTCAGAATCATCACTTTAAAGATACTAGCTGGGCTTGAAAAAAGCATGGAAGTTATTAGAGAAACCCTTTCTGGAGAAGTAAAAGAACTAAAATCTAACCAAGTCGAAATCAAAAAGGCTATTAATGAGGTGCAATCAAATATGGGGGCGCTAACTGCTAAGATAAATGAGGCAGAAGAAAGAATCAGTGATATAGAAGACCAAATGATGGAAAATAAAGAAGCTGAGAAAAAGAGAGATAAACAACTACTGGATCATGAGGGCAGAATTCGAGAGATAAGCGATACCATAAGATGAAACAACATTAGAATAATTGGGATCCCAGAAGAAGAAAGAGAGAGAGGGGCAGAAGGTATAATGGAGCAAATTATACCAGAGAACTTCCCTAATTTGAGGAAGGAAACAGGCATCAAAATCCAGGAAGCACAGAGAACCCCTCTCAAAATCAATAAAAATAGGTCAACACCCCGATATCTAATAATAAAACTTACGAGTCTCAGAGACAAAGAGAAAATCCTGAAAGCAGCTCGGGAGAAGAGATCTGTAACCTACAATGCTAGAAACATTAGATTGGCAACAGACCTATCCACAGAGACCTGGCAGGCCAGAAAGGACTGGCAGGATATATTCAGAGCACTAAATGATAAAAATATGCAGCCAAGAATACTATATCCAGCTAGGCTGTCATTGAAAATAGAAGGAGAGATAAAAAGCTTCCAGGACAAACAAAAACTAAAGGAATTTGCAAACACCAAACCAGCCCTACAAGAAATCTTGAAAGGGGTCCCCTAAGCAAAGAGAGAGCCTAAAAGTAACATAGACCAGAAAGGAACACAGACAATATACAGTAACAGTCACCTTACAGGCAATACAATGGCACTAAATTCATATCTTTCAATAGTTACCCTGAATGTAAATGAGCTAAATGCCCCAATCAAAAGACCCAGGCTATCAGATTGGATTAAAAAACAAGACCCATCGATATGCTGTCTGCAAGAGACTCATTTTAGACCCAAAGACACCCCCAGATTGAAAGTGAGGGGGTGGAAAACCATTTATCATGCTAATGGACACCAAAAGAAAGCTGGGGTGGCAATCCTTAGTTCAGACAAATTAGATTTTAAAACAAAGACTGTAATAAGAGATGAGGAAGGACACTATATCCTAATTAAAGGGTCTATCCAACAAGAAGATCTAACAATTGTAAATATCTATGCCCCTAACATGGGAGCAGCCAATTATATAAGGCAATTAATAACAAAAGCCAAGAAACACATCGACAACAATACAGTAATAGTGGGGGATTTAACACCCCCCCTCACTGAAATGGACAGATCATCTAAGCAAAAGATCAACAAGGAAATAAAGACTTTAAATGACACACTGGACCATATGGACTTCACAGATATATTCAGAACATTCCATCCCAAAGCAACGGAATACACATTCTTCTCTAGTGCCCATGGAACATTCTCCAGAATCGATCACATCCTAGGTCATAAATCAGGTCTCAACCGGTACCAAAAGATTGGGATCATTCCCTGCCTATTTTCAGACCACAATGCTTTGAAACTAGAACTCAATCACAAGAGGAAAGTCGGAAAGAACTCAAATACATGGAGGCTAAAGAGCATCCTACTAAAGAATGAATGGGTCAACCAGGAAATTAAAGAAGAATTAAAAAAATTCATGGAAACCAATGAAAATGAAAACACAACTATTCAAAATCTTTGGGATGCAGCAAAGGCAGTCCTAAGAGGCAAGTATATAGCAATACAAGCTTTTCTCCAGAAACAAGAAAGGTCTCAAGTACACAACCTAACCCTACACCTAAAGGAGCTGGAGAAAGAACAGCAAATAAAGCCTAAACCCAGCAGGAGAAGAGAAATAATAAAGATCAGAGCAGAAGTCAATGAAATAGAGACCAAAAGAACAGTAGAACAGATCAACGAAACTAGGAGCTGGTTCTTTGAAAGAATTAACAAGAGTGATAAACCCATGGCCAGACTTATCAAAAAGAAAAGAGAAATGACCCAAATGAACAAAATCATGAATGAAAGAGGAGAGATCACAACCAACACCAAAGAAATACAAACAATTATAAGAACATATTATGAGCAATTGTATGCCAGCAAATTAGATAACCTGGAAGAAATGGATGCATTCCTAGAGATGTATCAACTACCAAAACTGAAGCAGGAAGAAATGGAAAAACTGAACAGACCTATAACCACTAAGGAAATTGAAGCAGTCATCAAAAATCTCCCAAAAACAAAAGCCCAGGGCCAGATGGCTTCCCAGGGGAATTCTACCAAACATTTAAAGAAGAATTAATACCTATTCTTCTGAAACTGTTCCAAAAAATAGAAATGGAAGGAAAACTTCCAAACTCGTTTTATGAGGCCACCATTACCTTGATCCCAAAACCAGACAAAGACCCCATTAAAAAGGAGAACTACAGACCAATATCCCTGATGAACATGGATGCAAAAATTCTCACCAAAATACTAGCCAATAGAATCCAACAGTACATTAAAAGGATTATTCACCACGAAGTGGGATTTATCCCTGGGCTGCAAGTTTGGTTCAACATCCGCAAATCAATCAACATGATACAATACATTAACAAAAGAAAGAACAAGAATCATATGATCCTCTCAATAGATGCAGAAAAGGCATTTGACAAAGTACAGCATCCTTTCTTGATCAAAACTCTTGAGAGTAGAGGGATAGAGGGTACATACCTCAATATCATAAAAGCCATCTATGAAAAACCTACAGCGAATATCATTCTCAATGGGGAAAAACTGAGAGCTTTCCCCCTAAGGTCAGGAACGCGGCAGGGATGTCCACTATCACCACTGCTATTCAAAATAGTATTAGAAGTCCTAGCCACAGCAATCAGACAACAAAAAGAAATCAAAGGCATCCAAATCAGCAAAGAAGAAGTCAAACTCTCACTCTTTGGAGATGATATGATACTTTATGTGGAAAACCCCAAAGACTCCACCCCAAAACTGCTAGAACTCATACAGGAATTCAGTAAAGTGGTAGGATATAAAATCAATGCACAGAAGTCAGTGGGATTCCTATACACCAACAACAAGACAGAAGAAAGAGAAATTAAGGAGTCGATCCCATTTACAATTGCACCCAAAACCATAGGATACCTAAGCATAAATCTAACCAAAGAGGCAAAGGATCTGTACTCAGAAAACTATAAAATACTCATGAAAGAAATTGAGGAAGACACAAAGAAATGGAAAAACGTTCCACGCTCATGGATTGGAAGAACAAATATTGTGAAGATGTCAATGCTACCTAGAGCAATCTACACATTCAATGCAATCCCTATCAAAATACCATTCACTTTTTTCAAAGAAATGGAACAAATAATCCTAAAATTTGTATGGAACCAGAAAAGACCCCGCATAGCCAGAGGAATGTTGAAAAAGAAAAGCAAAGCTGGCGACATCACAATTCCAGACTTCCAGCTCTATTACAAAGCTGTCATCATCAAGACAGTGTGGTACTGGCACAAAAACGGACACGTAGATCAATGGAACTGAGTAGAGAGCCCAGAAATGGACCCTCAACTCTATGGTCAAGTAATCTTTGACAAAGCAGTAAAGAATGCCCAATGGAAAAAAGACAGTCTCTTCAACAAATGGTGTTGGGAAAATTGGACAGCCACATGCAGAAGAATGAAACTGGACCATTTCCTTACACCAGACACAAAAATAGACTCAAAATGGTTGAAAGACCTAAACGTGAGACAGGAGTCCATCAAAATCCTAAAGGAGAACACAGGCAGCAACCTCTTCGACCTCAGCCGCAGCAACTTCTTCCTAGAAACATCGTCAAAGGCAAGGGAAGCAAGGGCCAAAATGAACTATTGGGACTTCATCAAGATAAAAAGCTTCTGCAAAGCAAAGGAAACAGTCAACAAAACCAAAAGACAACCGACAGAATGGGAGAAGATATTTGCGAATGACATATCAGATAAAGGGCTAGTATCCAAAATCTATAAGAAGTTATCAAACTCAATACCCAAAGAACAAAGAATGCAATCAAGAAATGGGCAGAAGACATGAACAGACATTTTTCCAAAGAAGACATCCAAATGGCCAACTGACACATGAAAAAGTGCTCAATATCGCTCGGCATCAGGGAAATCCAAGTCAAAACCTCAATGAGATACCACCTCACACCAGTCAGAATGGCTAAAATTAACAAGTCAGGAAATGACAGATGTTGGCGGGGATGCGGAGAAAGGGGAACCCTCCTACACTGTTGGTGGGAATGCAAGCTGGTGCAGCCACGCTGGAAAACAGTATGGAGGTTCCTCAAAAAGTTGAAATGGAGCTACCCTATGACCCAGCAATTGCACTACTGGGTATTTACCCCAAAGATACAAAAGTATGGATCCGAAAGGGTACGTGCACCCCGATGTTTATAGCAGCAATGTCCACAGTAGCCAAACTGTGGAAAGAGCCAAGATGTCCATCGACAGATGAATGGATAAAGAAGAAGTGGTGTATATATATATATATATATATATATATATATATATACAATGGAATGTTATGCAGCCATGAAAAGGAATGAGATCTTGCCATTTGCAACGACGTGGATGGAACTGGAGGGTATTATGCTGAGCGAAATAAGTCAAACAGAGAAAGACATGTATCATATGACCTCACTGATATGAGGAATTCTTAATCTCAGGAAACAAACTGAGGGTTGCTGGAGTGGGGGATGCGGTGGGAGGGATGGGGTGACTGGGTGATGGACACTGGGGAGGGTATGTGCTCTGGTAAGCGCTGTGTATTGTGCAAGACTGTTGAATCTCAGATCTGTACCTCTGAAACAAATAATGCAATATATGTTAAGGCAAAAAGAAGAAGAAGAAGATAGCAGGAGGGGAAGAATGAAGGGTTTGGAAATCGGAGGGGTAGACGAACCATGAGAGACGATGGACTCTGAAAACCAAACTGAGGGTTCTAGAGGGGAGGGGGGTGGCAGGATGGGTTAGCCTGGTGATGAGTATTGAGGAGGGCACGTTCTGCATGGAGCACTGGGTGTTATGCACAAACAATGAATCATGGAACACTACATCTAAAACTAATGATGTAATGTATGGGGATTAACATAACAATAAAAAAATTAAAAAAAAATAAAAGGCATCCGAATCGGCAAAGAAAAAGTCAAACTCTCACTCTTTGCAGATGCTATGATACTTTATGTGGAAAACCCAAGACTCCACCCCAAAACTGCTAGAACTCATAGAGGAATTTTGTAAAGTGGCAGGTTATAAAACCAATGCACAGAAATCAGTTGCATTTCTATACACCAACAATGAGATAGAAGAAAGAGAAATTAAGGACTTGATCTCATTTACAATTGCACCCAAAACCATAAGATACCTAGGAAAAAATCTAATCAAAGAGGCAAAGTGGTTGTACTCAGAAAATTATACAATACTCGTGAAAGAAATTGAGGAAGACACAACGAAATGGAGAAATGTTCCATGCTCATAGATTGGAAGAATAAATATTGTGAAAATGTCTATGTTACCTAGAGCAATCTGCACATTCAATGCAATCCCTATCAAAATAGCATCAATTTTCTTCAAAGAAATGGAACAAATAATTGTAAAATTTGTATGGAACGAGAAAAGACCTCAAATAGCCAGAGGAATGTTAAAAAAGAAAAACAAGGCTGGTGGCATCACAATTCTGGACTTCAAGCTATATTACAAAGCTGTAATCATCAAGACAGTATGGTACCGGCACAAAAACAGACACATAGATTAATGGAACAGAATAGAGAACCAATGGAAAAATGACAGTCTGTTCAACAAATGATGTTAGGAAAATTGGACAGCCACATGCAGAAGAATGAAACTGGACTATTTCCTTACACCATACACAAAAATAGACTCAAAATGGATGAAAGACCTCAATGTGAGACAGGAATCCATCAAAATCCTTGAGGAGAAAACTTCTTTGACCTCGGCCACAGCAACTTCTTCCTAGACACATCACCAAAGGGAAGGGGAAGAAAGGCAAACATGAACTATTGGGACTTCATAAGATAAAAAGCTTTTGCACAGCATAGGAAACAAATAACCACAAGGTAGCTGACAGAATGGGAGAAGATATTGCAAATGACATATCAGATAAACGGCTAGTATCCAAAATCCATAAAGAACTTATCAAACTCAACAGCCAGAGAACAAATAATCCAATCAAGAAATGGGCAGAAGACATGAACATACATTTCTGCAAAGGAGACATCCAAATGGTCAACAGACACATGAAAAAGTGCCTAACATTACTCTGCTTCAGGGAAATACAAATCAAAACCACAATGAGATACCACCTCACACCAGAATGGCTAAAATTAACAAGTCAGGAAACGACAGATGTTGGCGAGGATGCAGAGAAAGGGGAACACTCCTACACTCTTGATAGGAATAAAAGCTGGAAAACAGTATAGAGGTTCCTCAAAAAGTTGAAAATAGAACTAACCTACGACCCAGCAATGGCACTACTGGGTATTTACCCCAAAGATACAAATGTAGTAATCTGAAGGGGCATGTGCACCCCAATGTTTATAGCAGAAATGTCCACAATAGTCAAACTATAGAAAGAGCCCAGATGTCCAATGACAAATGAATGGATAAAGAAGTGGTTATATATATATATATATATACACACACACACACACACACACACACACACACACACACACACAATGGAATATTATACAGCCATCAAAAAAATGAAATCTTGCCATTTGCAGTGACGTGGATGGAACTAGAGGGTATTATGCTAAGTGAAATAAGTCAATCAGAGAAAGACAATTATCATATGATCTCACTGATATGTGGAATTTAAGAAACAAAGCAATCTGGGTGCCCCCTTCGTGGTTGGGGCACCTGGGTGGCTCAGTCATTAAGCGTCTGCCTTTTGCTCATTCCAGGGTCCTGGGATTGAGCCCTGCATTGGGCTCCCTGCTCAGAGGGGAGCCTGCTTCTTCCTCTTCCTCTGCCCCTCCCACCCCACTTGTGCTCTCTTCCTCCCACTCTATCCTAGATAAATAAATAAAATCTTTAAAAATATAAGTTCTTCTTCCACATCACTGGAATTGAAGTGATGTTATGGTTTTTAATGGGCATACTATATATAAAAGCATTACCAGGGTGTGGCTCACTATCCTTGAATATGTCTCCAAGATAGGGAGTCAATGAGTACTAATTTTTGCTATTAATTAAGTTCTCCAAATAGACAGCACATACTTTCACTACTATTGTGAAAATAGCTGTTAAGTTCACATTCTTGGTCACCATGGATCAGCAAAACCATATTCCAAGCACCATTAAGGCCTTTCATCATTGGAATTCACATGTTTATTTAACTAATATTTGTTCAACACATACTATGTGCTATGAGAGAGCTAGCAAGAGAAATTAGATATGCTTTTTAAAAAGATTTTTATTTATTTATTTGAGAGAGAGAAAGAGAGAGAGAGCACGAGCAGATGCTTAACTGACTGAGCCATCCATCTGCCCCAAGATATCAGATATTCTTACACAAGGAGGAATAAAAGCTAATGAATCCCAGAGGGGAGGAAATAGGAAGAAGTAGCATCATGGGCAAACACCGTGTAGCTAAAGGGATTATATATGCTTGCAAACAAAATGCTAGAGAGATTGGAAGAAAGTGAGTGAGAGTAGTGCAAATTCAGGTTGGAGATACAGAAAGGAGCCAGATTATTCAGGGATTTATAGAGGTCCTAAAGAGTTTTGTTTTTACCCAAAGAGCCACTAAATATTTTATGCAGAGGTGCAACATAATCCGATATGAATTGTATGGAGATCTTATTGGAGGGAGCTGTGGTAATAGAGGAAGTTAAGTTAGGAGTGTGGTGCAGGAGTTCAGCAATAAAGAATTACATCTTAGAACAGATAGGGACAGAGAAGATGCAGAGAAGTAGATTAATTTTAGAGATACTTAGGAAGTTTTATCAATAGAAGTTGGCAATGGATTAAATATCAGAAGTGAGGGAGAGGGAAATATCTAAGATGATTCTTAGAATTCTAATTTGAGTACTGGATGAATAGTGATGTCATTCAATGAGGAACAATGTTTAGGGAGGGAAAATTATGAGTTTGGTTTTGGATGTGTTGAGTTTGAGGTGCCTTTTAGGCAATCCAAGTAAGTAATTGCATATGTGGTTTTCTGAGGACCTGTATACTCACTGTGGAGGACCTAAACCTTAGAGAGCACCAATTGCTTCTGTAGGCCTGTCTTGAACTATTTATATAAAACCACTTTTCAGAGCTGTTATTTGGGCCTCTTTTCTAGCAGCATTTTAGGCTTAAGGGAGACTTGTTTAGTTTGGAGACATTTTTTTCCCTTTTGTCAAAACAACTTTCCTGAATACTCCAACCAACTCTTACTGAATTAACTAGTCATCTCTAAAATAGTGAGGAGTTTTTCATTTAACACAAATATTACTAATGTAATGGTGGTAGTGTTAAGTTGTAAGTTGCATTCCCTTGATAAGAACAATAAGAACAGTTATTAGACACTTATATGTGATACATCTTATTTTATAGACCCTGGAGATTAAAAATTAATTAAGATCTACTAACTATCTGCAGGAAACTCCTAGTCTACTGATCAACTTGGCCACTTACCTCTGTCCTATAGCATATAATGTATCAATAGTTATATTTCTAAGTTGAAAGATGACTGACATATGTTGAGCACTTACTATGTGTCAAATATAAAACTAGTATTTGAGATGTATTTGTGTATAGTATAAGGTAGTAAAGAGTGAAAACTTTGGAGTTAGGCCGCCTGGGTTAATCCTGGCTCTGTAGCTTTGGGTACATTATTTAGCCTCTCTATGCCTCAATTTCTTCCTTTGAAAATGAGACTGATAGTACTACCTATGTACATTAGGTTGCTAGGGCTGTCACAACAAAGTACCACAACTAGTTGTGTTAAATTGTGTAAATTTATTGTCTCACAGCTCTGAAGCCTAGAAGTCCAAAATCGAGATGTCAACAAGGTTGGTTCCTTCTGAATGCTGTAAAGGAAGGATCTGTTCCCAGTGCCTTTTCTTGGCTTATAGATGGCTGTCTTCATCTTATGTCTCTTTACATCATCTTCCCTTTATTCATGTTTCTATGTCCAAATTTCCCCTTTTTCTAAAGATGCTAGTCATATTGGATTATGGTCCACCCTAATGACCTCATCTTTTTTTTTAAGATTTTATTTTTAAGTAATCACTACACCCAAGGTGGGGCTCAAACTTACAATCCTGAGATCAAGAGTTGCATGCTCTACCAACTGAGCCAGAGAGGCACCCCCTAACAACCTCATCTTAGCTAATGACATCTGCTAGGACCATACTTCCAGATAAGGTCACATTCTCAGATAATGGGAGTTAGGACTTCAACATATGAAGAATTGGGAAATACAATTCAACTAATAATACTATGTCATATGATTGTTGTGAAGATTAAAAGAATTAATCTAAAAAGTAGTTAAAACAATTTCTGGCACATTATGCACACTTAATGAATGTTAACTATTAATTGGCTTGTATTTCATTTAATCTTTATACCAGTGACCCATGTAAAATAGGTCATTGTAAAGGATAACACTGAGAATCAAGTTCTTACAGATAGTTATTTGTAGATACAGCATTTCAAACTAGTTCTACTGATCCCAAAGTTGATGCATGTTTCACTATACCATGAGGCATCATCAGGTGACTAGGTCATTGTCTGTGTGAAGCTGAGTGCCACAGAAATATTTTAAGGTATGTTCAGTGACTTCGTACCTCTGTGCCAGGATCTCATAATCTATGGGACTCTGATTAGCAACAGCAATTGGTCTTATTTATCCTTTATCAATCTAATATAACACTACCTCCATTCTACCCAGGCTAACAACAGTAGCATTGACAATAAAGGGTCTCCCAAAACAATGTGGGAGGAAACTAAGGTTCTCAAAATTCTATCTGCATCTATTTTCTTTCATAGATACTAGAACAGTCCATTTATTGGATTATTGGACAGTGTCAGCATTGTTTATGCTCACTCTGCAAGGATGGATACTTTGTTCTTCTCTTATACGCACAGATATTTGCAAATGGAATATTAAAGGTCTTGGAAATAAGAGGGAAATTGTTGGCATACTTCTATGGTTCCTTATAAATCCCAAAAAGTTCTGAATTTTTGGCGTTTGATAGGACATCCCCCAGCATCAATGGTCGATGCAACTTGGCTCCATGTTATTTCACTTGATAAATTATATAATTCATATATCATATGTAAATTTAGCAAAACTGAAATTTTTGAGGAATGAGTTAGAGCCAGCCTCATTTAGGCCACTGGGTTTTTTAGGAGACTGCATTTAGAAACCTACAAAAGTTTTACCTAAAGCTGTGACATAATTAAGAAACACAAACATTGTCATGTGATTTATGACTTTTACCACCTTTTTCATTCCCTATTAGGACATGGCTGTGTTCACAAAATATCTTAGGATGACCTTTCAAATTGATGGAATCTCACCTGACAGAAAAATATGTGAAGATATATCCCACATCATGACTATCTTGTAGTATGTGCTATGAAAATCCAGCATTAGAAATAAGAGAATATGGGGCCTAAGTCATTGATACACTTTGTTTGCTCATTTATTTATTTTCTTTTAAAGATTTTATTTATTTATTTGAGAGATAGATAGTGAGAGAGGGAGCACAAGCAGGGGAGAGAGGGAGAAGCAGGCTCCCCGACGTGGGGCTCGATCCCAGGACCCTGGGAACATGACCTGAGCTGAAGGCAGATGCATAACTGACTGAGCCACCCAGGTGCCCCTGATTGTTATTTAAAGTCTGATAAATAATGTGTATTTGATTTTACCTAAAAACTTCCACATGTAGGAAAGAGGTATTATACTTAAGAATATGGGTTCCAATACACAAAAATAAATTCAAAATGGATGAAAGACCTAAATGTGAGACAGGAGTCCATAAAAATACTAGAGAACACAGGAAGTAACCTCTTTGACATTAGTCATAGCAACTTCTTACTAGATATGTCTCCTGAGGCAGGGGAAAAAAAGCAAAAGCAAACTATTGGGACTTCATCAAGATAAAAAATCTTCTGCACAGTGAAGGAAATGATCAACAAAACTGAAAGGCAACATATGGAATGGGAGAAGATATTTGCAAATAACATATCTGATAAGGGGTTGGTATCCAACATATATAAAGAACTTAAAAAACTCAACACCCAAAACACAAATAATCTAATTAAAAAATGGGCAGAAGACATGAATAGACATTTTCCAAAGAAGACATACAGATGGCCAACAGACGCAGAAAAGATGCTCAACATCACTCATCATCAGGGAAATAAAAATTGAACCACACTGAGATATCACCTTGCATCTGTCAGAATGGCTAAAATTAACACAGGAAATAACAGAAGTTGTCATGGATGTGGAGAAAAGGGAACACGCTTACGCTGTTGGTGGGAATGCAAACTGATGCAGCTACTCTGGATAACAGGATGGAGGTTCCTCAAACAATTATAAAGAGAAGTACTCTATGATCCAGCAATTGCACTACTAGGTATTTACCAAAAGTATAAAAAATGTTGATTTGAAGGGACACATGCACCCCAATGCTTAGAGCAGCATTATCAACAGTAGCCTAATTATGGAAAGAGCCTGAATATCCATCAACTGTTGAATGGATAAAGAAGAAGTGGTATATACATACAATGGAATATTTCTCAGCCATCAAAAAGAATGAAATCTTGCCTTTTGCAATGATGTGCATGGAGCTAGAGTGTATTATGCTGAGCGAAATAAGTCAGTAAGAGAAAGCCAAATACCATATGATTTCACTCATATGTGGAATTTGAGAAACAAAACAGATGAACATATGGGATGGGGAAGAAGAGAGAGAGAGAAATCAGAAAACAGACTCAACTATACAGAACAAACGTGATTACTGGAGGGGAGGTGGGTGGGTGGATGGGTTAAATAGGTGATGGGTATTAAGGAGGGTACATTGTGATGAGCAATGGATGTTGTATGTATGTGACAAATCACTAAATTCTATACCTGAACCTAATATCACACCGTATGTTAACTAACTGGAATTTAAAAACTTGAAAAAAAAAAGGATATGGGTTCCAAATCAGGATTGTCTATACTGAAATATTACCCCTCTTACTTTCAGTGTGGCCTTGGGTAAGTCATGTAATATCCCTGTGCTTAGGTTTTATTGTTGTGTTTGGTTTGGTTTGGTTTGGTAAATGGGAATGGAGATAGTACCCAACTCATAAAATTACTGTGAAAAATAAATGAAATTATAGTAGAAAATATTCAGCAAAACATCTGTTTGGTAAGTTCTTAATTAGTGTTACCAACTATTTCTTTTCATTTTTATTGTTGAAGTATAGTTGACATACAATGTTATACTAGTTTCAGGTGTAAAAGAAAATGATTTGACAGTTCCATAAATTATTCAGTGCTTACCATAATAAATATACTCACCATTTGTCACCATACATTATTGGAAAATTACTGACTTTTTCTCTACGCTGAACTTTTTATATCCATTACTTTCTTACTTATTATTTATTTATTTATTTTAAATATTTTATTTATTTATTTTAGAGAGACAGAGATAGTGACAGAGAACACAATCAGGGAGGAGAGGGAGAAGCAGGCTCCCTGCTGAGCAGGGAGCCCCTTGTGGGCTTGATCCCAGGACCCTAGGATCATGATTTGAGCCGAAGGCAGACACTTAACCAACTGAGCCACCCAGGCACCCCATGACTTATTTATTTTATAGCTAGAAGTTTGAACCTGAGAGGTGTGAGGTGATACTTAATTGTAGTTTTGATTTGTATTTCATCTGGATGTCTTCTTTGAAAAATGTTCATATCTTCTGCCCATTTTTAATTGGATTATTGTTTCTGAGGTTTTTAGTTTCTTAAGATTTATTCTTTCATTTGAGAGAGAGGGAGAGAATGAAAGGGGGGAAGGGCAGAGGGAGAGGGAGAGACAGAATGTAAAGCAGACTCTGCCCGAAGCGTAGAGCCTGACACTGGGCTCGATCCTAGGACCCAGCGATCGTAACCTGAGCCAAGGTCAAGAGTCAGATGCTTAACCAACTGAGACACCAGGTGCCCCCAGATATTGGATTTTATAAGTTGTTTATATATTTTGGATACTAACTCTTTTTTAATTTTTTATTTAAATTTGATTTAGTTATGATAGAGTGTATTATTAGTTTCAGGGGTAGAATTTAGTGATTCATCAGTTGCATATAATATGCAGTGTTTATTACATCAAGTGCTCTCCTTAATTCCCATCACCTAATTACCCCATGCCGCCCCCCACCTCCCTTCCAGCAACCCTTGGTCTGTTTCCTATAATTCAGCATCTCTTATGGTTTGCCTCTCTGTTTTCATCTTATTTAATTTTAACTTCCCTTCCCCTATGTTCATCTGTTCTGTTTCTTAAATTCCACATATGAGTGAAATCATATGGTATTTGTCTTTCTCTGACTGACTTATTTCCCTTAGCATAATACCCTCTAGTTCCATCCACATCATTGCAAATGGCAAGATTTCATTCTTTTTTATGGCTGAGTAATATTCCACTGCATATATACTTATATATACAACCTATTCTTTACCAATTCATCTGTTGATGGACAACTGGGCTCTTTCCGTAGTTTGGCTATTGTGGACATTGTAGCTATAAACACTGGGGTGCATGGGAACTTTCGAATCACTGTTTATATCCTTTGGATAAATACTTATTAGTGCAATTCTTGGGTCATCGGATAGTTCTATTCAAACTTTTTGAGGAACCTCCATCCTGCTTTCCAGAGTGGCTGCACCAGTTTACATTCCCACCAAAAGTGTAAGAAGGTTCCCCTTTCTCCACATCCTCACCAACATCTGTTGTTTCCTGACATTTTAGCTATTCTGACTGGTGTGAAGTGGTATCTCATTGTGGTTTTGATTTGTAATTCCCTGATGCTGAGTGATTTCAGCAATTTTTCATGAGTCTGTTAGACATTGGTATGTCTTCTTTGGAGAAATATTTGTTCATGTTTTCTGCCCATTTCTTTTTTTCCTTTTTAAAAAAAGTTTATTATGTTATGTTAGTCACCATACAATACATCATTACTTTTTTTTTTTTTTAGATTTTTATTTATTTATTTATTTGAGAGAGAGAGAGAGTGAGAGAGAGAGCACAAGAGGGGGTAGGGTTAGAGGGAGAAGCAGACTCCCCGCCGAGCAGGGAGCCCGCTGTGGGACTCGATCCCGGGACTCCGGGATCATGACCCGAGCCGAAGGCAGTCGCTTAACCAACTGAGCCACCCAGGCGCCCAATACATCATTACTTTTTGATGTGGTGATCCACGATCCATTGTTTTTGTATAACACCCAGTGCTCCATGCAGTATGTGCCCTCCTTAATACCCATCACTGGGCTAACCAATCCCCCCTTCCCTCTCCCCTCTAAAACCCTGTTTGTTTCTCAGAGTCCATAGTCTCTCCTAGTTCATCTTTCCCTCTGATTCCCCCACCCTTCATTTTACCCTTCCTCCTCCTAATGTCCTCCATGCTAGTCCTTATGTTGCACAAATAAGTGAAACCATATGATAATTGACATTCTCTGCTTGACTTATTTCACTTAGCATAATCTCCTCCAGTCCCATACATGTTGATGCAAAAGTTGGGTATTCATCCCTTCTGATGGCTGAGTAATATTCCATTGTATATATGGACCACATCTTCTTTATCCATTCATCTGTTGAAGGACATCTCGGCTCTTTCCACAGTTTGGCTATTGTGGACATTGCTGCTATGAACATTGGGGTGCATATGGCCCTTCTTTTCACTACATCTGTGTCTTTGGGGTAAATACCCAGGAGTGTAATTGCTGGGTCATAGGGTAGCTCTATTTTTTAAATTTTTGAGGAACCTCCACACTGTTTTCCAAAGTGGCTGTACCAACTTGCATTCCCATCAACAGTGTAAAAGGGTTACCCTTTCTCCACAACCTCTCCAACATTTGCTGTTTCTTTCCCTGTCCGTTTTTGCCATTCTAACTGGTGTAAGGTGGTATCTCAATGTGGTTTTGATTTGAATTTCCCTGATGGCTAATGTATAAGACATTTGTATGTCTTCTTCAGAGAAGTGTCTTTTCATACCTTCTATGCATTTTTTGACTTGATTATTTGTTTTTTGGGTGTTGAGTTTGAGAAATTCTTTATAGATCTTGGATACCAATGCTTTATGTGTAGGTTATTTGCAAATATCTTCTCCCATTCTGTGGGTTGCCTCTTTGTTTTGTTGACTGTTTCCTTTGCTGTGCAGAAGCTTTTGATCTTGATGAAGTCCCAAAAGTTCATTTTTGCTTTTCTTTCACTAGCCTTTGGCAATGTATCTTGAAAGAAGTTGCTGTGGGCGATGTCAAAGAGGTTACTGCCTATGTTCTCCTCTAGGATTTTGATGGATTCCTGTCTCACATTGAGGTCTTTTATCCATTTTGACTTTACCTTTGTGTATGGTATTAGAGAATGGTCGAGTTTCATTCTTCTGCATGTGGCTGTCCAATATTCCCAGCACATTTATTGAAGAGACTATCTTTTTTCCATTGCATGTTTTTTCCTGCTTTGTCGAAGATTATTTGACCATAGAGTTGAGGGTCCATATCTGGGCTCTCTATTCTGTTCCATTGGTCTATATGTCTGTTTTTGTGCCAGTACCATGCTGTCTTGGTGATCACGGCTTTGTAATATAGCTTGAAATCAGGCAACGTGATGCCCCCAGCTTTGTTTTTCTTTTTCAACATTTCCTTGGTGATTCAGGGTCTTTTCTGATTCCATACAAATTTTCGGATTGTTTGTTCCAGCACTTTGAAAAATGTCATTGGAATTTTGATTGGGATGGCATTGAAGATATAGATTGCTCTGGGTAGCATAGACATTTTAACAATGTTTATTCTTCCAATCCATGAGCATGGAATATTTTTCCATCTTTTTGTGTCTTCTTCAATTCCTTTCATGAGTGTTCTGTAGTTCCTAGAGTATAGATCTTTTACCTCTTTGGTTAGGTTTATTCTGAGGTATCTTATGGTTTTTGGTGCTATTGTAAATGGAATCGTTTCTCTAATTTCTCTTTCAACAGTTGCGTTGTTAGTATATAAGAAAGCAACTAGACTCCTGTGCATTGATTTTGTATCCTGCCACATTACTGAATTGCTGGATGAGTTCTAGTAATTTGGGGGTGGAGTCTTTTGGGTTTCCCACATAAAGTATCATGTCATCTGCGAAAAGAGAGAGTTTGACTTCTTCTTTGCCAATTTGAATAACTTTTATTTCTTTTTGTTGTCTGATTGCTGTTGCTAGGACTTCTTGTACTATGTTGAACAATAGTGGCGAGAGTGGGCATCCTTGACGTGTTCCTGATCTGAAGGGAAAGGCTCTCAGCTTTTTCCCATTGAGGAAGATATTCGCTGTGGGTTTTTCATAGATGGATTTTATGAACTTGAGGAATGTTCCCTCTATCCCTATACTCTGAAGAGTTTTAATCAGGAAAGGATGCTGTATTTTGTCAAATGCTTTTTCTGCATCAATTGAGGGGACCATACGGTTCTTCTCCCTCCTCTTATTAATGTGTTCTATCACACTGATTGATTTGCGAATGTTGAACCACCCTTGCGTCCTGGGGATAAATCCCACTTGGTTGTGGTGGATGATCCTTTTAATGTTTGTTGGATCCTATTAACTAGGATTTTGTTGAGGATTTGGGAATCCATATTCATCAGGGATATCGGTTTGAAATTCTCTTTTTGATGGGGTCTTTGCCTGGTTTGGGGATTAAGGTAATGCTGGCCTCATAGAATAAGTTTGGAAGTTTTCCTTCTGTTTCTATTTTTTGAAACAGCTTCAATAGAATAGGTATTATTTTTTCTTTGAATGTTTGGTAGAATTCCCCAGGGAATCCATCAGGCCCTGGACTCTTGTTTTTTGGGAGGTTTTGGATCACTGCTTCAATCTCGTTACTGGTTATTGGCCTATTCAGGTTTTCAATTTCTTCCTGTTTCAGTCTTGGCAGCTTATAGGTTTCCAGGAAGGCATCCATGTCATCCAGATTGCTCAGTTTCTTGGCATATAGTTGTTGATAATAATTTCTAATAATTGTTTTTATTCCCTTGGTGATAGTCGTGATCTCTCCCCTTTCATTCATCATTTTATGAATTTGGGTCCTTTCTCTTTTCTTTTGGATAAGTCTGGCCAGTGGTTTATCGGTCTTATTAATTCTTTCAAAGAACCAACTTCTAGTTTCGTTGATCTGATCTACTGTGTTTCTGGTTTCTAATTCATTGATCTGTGCTCTAATCTTAATTATTTCTCTTCTAATGTGTGGCTTAGGCATCATTTGTTGCTATTTCTCTAGTTCTCTAAGGTGTAGAGTTAGTTGGTGAATTTGGGATTTTTCTATTTTTTTGGGTGAGGCTTGGATAGCTCTGTATTTCCCCCTTAGGACAGACTTTTCAGTATCCCATATGTTTTGGACGAATGTGTTTTTGTTCTCATTGGTTTCCATGAATTGTTTAAGTTCTTCTTTGAAAGAAGGTGTAGAGTTAGTTGGTGAATTCGGGATTTTTCTATTTTTTTGAGTGAAGCTTGGATTATTATCAATATGACTCTTTATTTTGGTGAACAGTTGGCTTATGTAGATGGCTGGTCCCATGTTGGGGCCATAGATACTTACAATTGTTAGATCTTCTTGTTGGATCGACCCTTTAAGAATGATATAGTGTCCTTCTGTGTCTCTTATTACAGACTTTAGTTTAAAATCTAATTTGTCTGATATAAGAATTGCTACCCCAGCTTTCTTTTGAGGTCCACTGGCATGGAAGATTGATCTCCATCCCTTCACTTTCAGTCTGGATGTATCTTTAGGTTCAAAATGAGTCTCTTGTAGACAGCATATGGATGGGTCCTGTTTTTATCCCATCTACAACCCTGTGCCATTTTATGAGAGCATTTAGCCCGTTCACATTGAGAGTGATTATTGAAAGATATGAATTAATTGTCATCCTGTTACCTGTGAAGACGTTGTTTTTATAGGTTATCCTTGTAAATTTCTGTTGTATATCACTCTGGGGGTCTTTCTCCTTTTATGGAACCCCCCTTAATATTTCTTGCAGGGCCGGCTTAGTGGTGACATATTCTTTCAGTTTCTGCTGGTCTTGGAAGCTCTGCATCTCTCCATCCATTCTAAATGAAAGCCTTGCCGGATAAAGTATTCTTGGCTGCATGTTCTTCTTGTTTAGTATCCTGAATATGTCTCGCCAGCCCTCTCTGGCTGCCAGGTCTCTGTGGAGAGGTCTGACGTTGTTCTGATATTCCTCCCTCTGCATGTAAGAAATCTCTTCCCCTTAACTGCCCTTAATAGGGTTTCTTTGGTTCTAAGATTTGTGAATTTTACTATTACATGCCAGGGTGTTGGCCTGTTTTCCTTGAACTTGGGAGGGCTCCTCTCTGCCCCTAGGATGCGAATGTTTGTTTCATTCCCCAGATTAGGGAAGTTCTCAGCTACAATTTGCTCAAATATATCTTCTAGTCCTCTCTTTCTCTCCAGTCCCTCCGAATTCCAATAATTCTGACATTGGAATGCTTCATGGTGTCACTTATTTCTCTGATTCTATTTTCATGGATTCTGAGCTGTTTTTCCCTGGCCTCCTCTTTTCCCTTTTTATCTATTAAATGGTCTTCTAGGTCACTGATTCGTTCTTCTGCCTCAGTTACCCTAGCTGTTAGATTATTTAGATTAGATTGGATCTCATTGATAACATTTTTAAGTTCTGCCAATTCAGCTTTCATTTCTGCCCTTAGAGACTCTATGTTGCCATTAATTGATTTCTCCATTCCAGTTATTGTCTTCACAATTGCTAGCCTGAATTCCGTCTTCGACATTTTGGTTATATCTCCATCCATTTGTAAATCTGCAGCGTAAGTCATAATCTCTCAGGCTTTCCTATTTTGGGGGTTCCTCCTCCTAGTCATTCTGTGGATGGGTAGTTGAGGGAATGTATAGAGTCCAAATTATTGACCAGAACCCAAGCAAGATGTACCTGTTTTCTAGGGACCTTAGGGTTGCTGGCCTCTTGTTTTCCCAGCCTGTCTTCTGGGGGAGGGGCTTGCCACGCTGTTACTCAGGCAACCCTGTTTGTGCAGAGTTGCCCTGCTCCCATGTGGTGGAGGATGGACTCAGTGGGAACCAGGTTTTGGGGGCTTTTGTTCTCTGGTGGCTTTCCCTGGTGGCTTTCTGCATCTCTTCCGAGAGTCAGAGCAGAAGAGACCATTTCCAACCCTCTGCCTCAGAGCAGGGAGATCGCAGTCTATTCTTCAGTGAGCTCTCCAAGCCACATTATGTCCGTTTCTGTCTGTCCTGCTTTAAACTGCAGCGTCCTGGGTTATGTGTCCCTCGGCAGCGCCCCCAGTCCTGCCTCCATATTGGGGCATGTCTCTGTCCTTTGTGCTTCTAAAACTGCCAGCCTCTCCCAGTTCGCATGGGCGACATCCCTGCTCCAGGTTTCCCTCCTGGGGGGCTGCCCTAAAGTCCTTTCCCCACCGCTACTGGTCTGCAAGTCTGTGCCCATCCCTAGCACGGGAGGCTGTCACTCACCAGCAGTGTAGGATCCCCACTGCCAGGCTCCCTCCCGCTGCCATTTATCCTCCAATATCTGCCCATGGAATCATGGCTCCCCACTTCATACCTTGAAACCAATCGTCTGTGATATTCTGTTTGTAGGGATCCAGATCTTCTTACATCTCAGGCTGATTTCATGGGTGCTCAGAGTGGTCTGGTAGATATCCAGCCTTCTGCCCATTTCTTGACTGGATTTTTTGCTTTTTTGGTGTTTAGTTTCATAAGTTCTTTATGGATTTTGGATACTAATCCTTTATCTTATATGTCATTTGTGAATATCTTCTCCTATTTTGTAGGTTGCCTTTTAGTTTTCTTGACTGTTCCTATGCTGTGCAAAAGCTTTTTATCTTGATGAAATCCCAATATTTGATTTTCGCTTTTGTTTCCCTTCCCTCTGGAGAAATGTCTAGAAAGAAGTTGCTATGGCTGAGGTTAAAAGGTTGCTAATGTATGTTCTGCTCTAAGATTTTGATGGATTCCTGTTTCACATTTAGGGCTTTCATCCATTTTGAGTTTATTTTTGTGTATGGTTTAAGAAAGTGGTCTCATTTCATTCTTCTGCCTGTGGCTGTCCATTTTTCCCATTACCATTTGTTGAAGAGACTGTCTTTTTTCCATTGGGTGTTCTTTCCTGCTTTCTTGAAGATGAGTTGACCATAGATTTGAGGGTCTTTTTCTGGGTTCTCTATTCTGTTCCATTGATCTGTCTGTTTTTGTACCAGTACTGTACTATCTTGATGATTACAGTTTTGTAATACAGCTTGAAGTCCAGAATTGTGATGTCTCCAGCTTTGGTTCTCTTTTTCAAAATTCCCTTGGCTATTCGGGGTCTTTTCTGGTTCCATATAAATTTTAGAATTGTTGGTTTCAGCTCTGTGAAAAATGCTGATGATATTTTGATATGGATTGCATTGAATATGTAGATAGCTTTGGGTGGCATAGACAATCTTATTAATTCTTTCAAGAACCAGCTCCTAGTTTCATTGATCTGTTCTTCTTTTTTTTTCTGTATCATTGATTTCTGCCCTAATATTTATTATTTCTCTTCTGTTTTCTTTTCCACCTCCTTTAGGTGTAAGTTTAGGTTGTATATTTGAGACTTTTCTTGCTTCTTAAGGAAGGCGTGTATTGCCATGTTCTTCCTGATTAAGACCACCTTTGCTGTATCCTGAAGGTTCTGAAATATGGTGTTTTCAGTTTCATTTGCTTCCATATATTTTTAAAATTCTTTATTTTCCTGGTTGAACCATTCATTCTTTAGTAGGATACTCTTTAACCTCCATTTATTTGTGGTCCTTTCAAATATCTTCTTGTGCTTGACTTCAAGCATTGTGGTCTGAAAATATGCATGGTATGACCTCAATCTTTTTGTATTGGTTCAGACCTGATTTGCAACCCAGTATGTGATCTCTTCTGGAGAATGTCTCATGTACATCAAAAAGAATGTGTATTCTGAGGCTTTAGGATGAAATTCTTTGAATATATCTATGAAGTCCATCTGGCCCAATGTGTCATTCAGAGCCCTGTTTCGTTGTTGATCTTATGCTTAGATGATCTGTTCATTGCTGTGAGTGGGGTGTAAAAGTCCCCTATTATTATAGTATTGTTATCAATGAGTTCCTTTAAGTTTGTTATTAATTGTATTATATATTTGGCTGCTCCCAAGTTAGGGGTATAAATATTTACAATTATTAGATCTTCTCATTGGATAAACCCCTTTCTTATGATATAGTGTCCTTCTTTATCTCTTATTACAGTCTTTGGTTTAACATCTATTTTGTCTGGTATAAGGAAGGCTACTCTAGCTTTCTTTTGCTATCATTATCATGATAATTGGTTTTCCATCCCCTCACTTTCAATCTGGAGGTGTCTTTGGGTCTAAAATTAGTCTTTTGTAACTAGCATATCAATGGGTCTTATTTTTTTTAATCCATTCTGATATTCTATGTCTTTGGATTGTAGCATTTAGTCCTTTTACATTCAGAGTAATTTTTGAAAGATATGAACTTAGTGCCAATTTATCACCTGTAAAACCGCTCTTCTTGTAGGTTGTGTCTGTTCCTTTCTGTTCTTTGTTACTTTTGGACTCTTTCTCTGCTCAAAGTATCCCCCTTAATATTTCTTGCAGAGTTTGTTTAGTGTTCACAAATTCCTTTAGTTTTTGCTCCTTCTTGGAAACTATTTATCTCTCCTTCTATTCTGAATGACATCCTTGTTGGATAGAGTATTCTGGGCTGCCTATTTTCCCGCTTAGCATGTTGAATATGTCATGCCAGTCCTTTCTGGCCTGACAGGTCTCTGTGAACAGGTCTGCTGCCAGCCTTATGTCTACACTTGTAGGTTAAGGACCTCTTGTTCTGAGCTGCTTTCAGGATTTTTGCTTTGTGTTTATAATTTACAAGCTTCAATATAATACGTCAAGGTGTTTATTTTTGTTGATTTTGATGGGTCTTCTCTGTGCCTCCTGGGTTTGAATGCCTGTTTCCTTCCCCAGATTAGGGAAGTTCTCAGCTATAATTTGTTCAGATAAACCTTCTGCCCCTTTCTCCTGCTCCTCATCTTCTGGGACTCCTATAATAATGATATTTTGCTTTATGGAATTGCTGAGTTTCCTCAATCTACTTTCGTGATCTAATAGTTTTCTTCCCTTCTTCTTTTCAGCTTTCTTATTTTTCATCATTTTATCTATGTCACTGCTTGCTCTTCTGCTTCATTCATTCTCATTTTTATGGCCTCCTATTGGCACTGAATCTTGGTAATAACATTTGTAATTTTGCCCTGACCAGATTTTTGTTTTTTTATCTCTACAGTAAAGGATACTCTAGTGTCTTGTATGTTTTTTTCAAACCCAGCTTGTATTTTTATAATCGTAGTTTTCAATTTTGGTCCAGACATCCTACTCATATCTGTATTGATTAAATCCCTGGTAGTACTACCTCCTGTTGTTTCTTTTGGGGTAACTGTCTCTGTCTTGTCATTTTGTCTAGAAAAGAAGAAAAAAAGAAGAGAAAAAACAAGAAAACCAAAACAACAATAAGAACAACAAAAGAAGAAAAAAAAACAAACTAGTTCCTGTTAGTGCTTTGGTCTGCTTCTTAAAAGAAACTAGATTCCAAAATAAGAAATAAATAAAAACATATATATGTGTATGTATATGCATATATATGTGTACATATACACATATATAATAAACTAAAATATAATGAAAGGAAACAAAAATATATATAAAGTATACATAAAAATGAAAAAGAATAAAAATGATTGAAAAAATAAGAAAGCTACTGAAAAAATAATACTAAACACTACATAATAAATATTCAAAGAATGTTATATACAGTTTTCCACAAGCGTTGAAACTTTGCAGCCTTCTATGCCCTGTTAACTTGGTGAGAGTGAGGTAAGGTTTGGTGCAGGGCAAGATGGCAGAGGAGTAGGGGACCCGGATTCAATTGGTCCCCTGAATTTAGCTGGATATCTACCAGACCATTCTGAACACCCACTAAAACAGCCTGAGATGTAGGAATATATATCTGGATCTCCACAAGCAGAAAAATCCATGGTTTTGAGATATGAAGGACAGAGTTGTGATTCGGCGGGCAGATATTGGAAGATAAAGAAAAGGGGGAGGGGGCTGCCATAGCTGGCCACTGGAAAGTGATATAGCACCAGAGCACAAAAGCATCCTGCACTGGGGGACCAGTGATAACTTGCAGAGTAGTAGCAGTGGTTCAGGAGGGCCTTGA
Organism: Halichoerus grypus; assembly: GCF_964656455.1. Taxonomy (NCBI): domain Eukaryota; kingdom Metazoa; phylum Chordata; class Mammalia; order Carnivora; family Phocidae; genus Halichoerus; species Halichoerus grypus. The sequence goes on from NC_135727.1 coordinate 84,290,640, forward strand.
TAACACTGCTCAAATAGGATCCAGGAGCTGAGGGCATGCTAGTGCAGACCCAAGGCGAACCACCCACTGCAGACCGAGGGCCACTCATGGTTGTAGAAGGACAAAGGGCACAGACAAGCGGGGGCCTGAGTTGACCACTGAAAGGGTTGCTGGGGGTGTGCACTGCCCGTGGGTGGCTGTGGTTCTCAGTGGCACTTACAGAAAGGGAGACTGTGTGTTCTGGAGGGTTCAGTGAAGAGCAGACTGTGATTTCTCTGCCTTGGGGCAGAGGTCTGGGTGTGGACATTTTTCTTTGCTCTGACCCCTGAAAAGGTGCGAAAATCCTCCAGAGAAAAAAGTCCCCAAAAAATGGTTTCCATAGAGCACAGCCCCCAATTAGGAGGCAGGGCAACTCCGCCCAAGCAGGGTTGCCTGAAAAACAACACAGCAGCCCCCTCTCCCAGAAGACAAGCTGGAAGAACAAGAAAACAACAACCCTAGGGTCTCCAAAACTGTAAAACCTCAACACCAGGGGTAAATAGTATGTTGAGCTCCAAGTGTTGTCTCAGGGCTTGTGTATTTCTAAGACACAACTTTTTTTTTTCTTTTTTCTTTTTATTCTTTCTCATGTTTCTTCTCTGTTTTTTTTCTTTTTACCTTTTCTGCATTTCAACTAGATGTTTAATATAACATATTTCATAGTAGCTTTTTAACTTGTACTTTTTCACACCTATATATATATATTTTTTATAGACATAAGCTTCAGTGCAGTCCTTTTTTCCCTATTCAATACTACCTTTATATATGTACCAGTTTTATTTCCCCTGTAACACTGGGAAGTAGTGTCCTCTAACAAAGAGAACAAAATACACCTAGGAAGTACTGAAACACCCTACCTTGCCCACACAGAGAGATTATATACCCCTTCCCCTCATCCCCCCTTTAAAAAAATTTTTTTAATCTTTAATTGTTTTTAATTTTTTGATTTCATAAATTTTATTCTTGGGTTTCATTTTGGCTTAGCTTTTTCAGTAGTGGTTTCCAACTGCTCTGGATTTTCCCAGGGTGCAGCTTGCCTGGATTGTGGTTGATATTTTGGACTCTGTACATTCCCTCAACCACCCCTCAACAGAATGACTAGAAGGAGGAATTCCCACCAAAGAAAGTAACCAGAGACAATGGTCACTCCTGCAGACAGAATCGATATGGATATAAGCAAGATGTCAGAGACAGACTTCAGGGTAACAGTTATGAAGTCAATAGCTAGGCTTGAGAAAACCATTAGTGGCAATATAGAATCTCTAAGGGCAAAAATGAGAGCCAATCAGGCCTAACTTAAAAATGTTATAAATGAGATGCAGTCTAAACTGGATACTCTAATAGCTAGGGTAAATGAGGCAGAGGAATGAATTAGTGATCTAGAAGATAAACTGATAGAAAGGAAGGAAGTTGAGGAGGCCTGGGATGAACATCTTAAAATCCATGAGAACAGACTTAGAGAGATTAATGATGCCATGAAATGTTCCAATGTCAGAATTATCAGGTTCCCTGAGGGGGTGGAGAGAGAGAGGACTAGAAGGTATATTTGAGCAAATTGTAGCTGAGAACTTCCCTAATCTGGGGAATGAATCAAGCATTCATGTCCAAGAGGCAGAGAGGACCCCTCCCAAGATCAAGGAGAACAGACCAATGCCCTGGCATGTAATATTAAAACTCGCAAATCTTAGAACAAAGGAAGGAATCTTGAGAGCAGCTAGGGGGAAGAGATTTCTTATGTACAGAGGTAGGAACATCAGAATAATGTCAGACTTGTCCACAGAGACCTGGCAAGCCAGAAAGGACTGGCAAGATATATTCAGGGTACTCAATGAGACGAACATGCAGCCAAGAATACTTTATCCAGCAAGGCTGTCATTCAGAACAGGTGGAGAGATAAAGAGCTTCCAAGATAGGCAGAAACGGAAAGAATATGTGACCACCAAGCCAGCCTTGCAAGAAATACTAAGTGGGATTCTATAAAAGAAGAAAGGCTCAAAGATTAATATAGACCAGAAATTTACAGAGACAGTCCATAGAAACAAGGACTGTACAGACAATAGGATGGCAATAAATACATATCTTTCTGTAGTAAGTCTCAATGTGAACAGCCTAAATGCTCCCATGAAACAGCACAGGGTTTCTGATTGGATATAAAGACAGGACCAATCCATATTGTCTAAAAGAGACTCATTTTGAATCTAAAGACACCTCCAGACTGAAAGTGAGGGGATGGAGCATCATTTATCATGCCAATAGACCTCAAAAGAAAGTTGGGATAACAAATCTTATATCAGACAAATTAGAATCTAAACCAAAGACTGTAATAAGAGATCCAGAGAGACACTATATCATTCTTAAAGGGTCTATCCAACAAGAAAATCTAACAATTGTAAATATCTATGCCCCCAACATGGGAGCAGCCATCTACATAAGCCAATGGTTAACCAAAATAATCAGATCGACAATAATACATTAATATAAGGAGATTTTAACACTCCGCTCTCAGCATTGGACAGATCATCTAAACAGAAGATCAACAAAGAAACAAGAGCTTTGAATGACACATTGGACCAGATGGACTTCGTAGATATATAGAGAACATCCCACCCTAAAACAACAGAATACTCATTCTTCTCAAATGCACATAGAACATTCTCCAAAATGGACCACATACTGTGTCACAAATTAGTTCTCAGCCAATACCAAAAGACTGAGATTATTCCCTGCATATTCTCAGACCACAGTGCCTTGAAACTAGAACTCAATCATAAGAAAAAAATTTGGAAGGAATTCAAACACTTGGAAGTTAAAGAGCATCCTGCTAAAGAATGATTGGATCAACCAGGAAATTAAAGAAGAACTTAAACAATTCATGGAATGTAATGAGAATGAAAACACTTCAGGTCAAAACCTATGGGATACTGCAAAGGCGGTCCTAAGAGGATAATACATAGCCATCCAAGCCTCTCTCGGAAAATTAGAAAAATCCCAAATGCATAAGTTAACCTTATACCTAAAGGAGCTGTAGAAAGAACAGCAAATAAAACCTAAACCAAGCAGGAGAAGGGACATAATAAAGAGTAGAGCAGAGATAAATGAAATAGAAACCAGAAAAACATTAGAACAGATCGCTGAAACTAGGAGCTGGTTCTTTGAAAGAATAAATAAGATAAAAAAAAAAAAAAAAAAACACTGGCCAGAATTATCCAAAACAAAAGAGAAAGGACCCAAATTAATAAAATCGTGAATGAAAGGGGAGAGATCACGACTAACACCAAGGAAAGAGAAACAGTTATTAGAAATTATTACCAGTAACTATATGCCAACAAATTAAGCAAGCTGGAAGAAATGGATGCCTTCTTGGAAACTTACAAATGTTCAAGACTGGAAAAGGAAGAAATAGACAATCTGAATAGACCAATAACCACTAAAGAAATTGAAACAGTAATAAAAAAACCTCCCAAAAAACAGAAGTCCAGGGCCAGATGACATCCCAGGGGAATTGTACCAAACCTTTAAAGAAGAAATTATACCTATTCTACTGAAGCTGTTCTAAAAAATAGAAAGAGAAGTAAAACTTCCAAACTCCTTCTATGAGGCCAGCATTACTCTGATCTCAAAACCAGGCAAAGACCCCATCAAAAAGGTAATTACAGACCAATATCCCTGACGAACATGGATGCCAAAATACTCAACAATTTCCTAGCTAATTGGATCCAACAGTACATTAAAAGGATTATTCACCATGACCAAGTGGGATTTATTCCTGGGATGCAAGGGTGGTTCAATATTTGCAAATCAATCAAAGCGATAGAGCACATTAACAAAAGACAAGACAAGAACCATATGATCCACTCAAGTGATGCAGAAAAAGCATTTGACAAAATACATCCGTTCCTGATTAAAACTCTTCAGAGTATAAGGATAGAGGGAACATTCCTCAATATCATAAAAAACATCTAAGAAAAGCCCACAGTGAATATCATTATCAGTGTTGAAAAGCTGAGAGCTTTTCCCTTAAGGTCAGGAACACGACAGCGATGCCCGCTCTCACCATTTTTCAATATAGTGCTAGAAGTCTTAGAAACAGCAATCAGACAACAAAAAGAAATAAAATGCATCCAAATTGGCAAAGAAGAAGCCAAACTCTCTCTCTTCACAGATGACATGTGGAAAACCCAAAAGACTCCACCCCCAAATTACTAGAACTCACACAGCAATTCAGCAATGTGGCAGGATAAAAAATCAATGCACAGAAATCAGTTGCTTTTATATACACTAAGAATGTACCTGAAGAAAGAGAAATTAAGGAATCAATTCCATTCACAATAGCACCAAAAACCGTAAGATACCTAGGAATAAACCTAACCAAAGAGGTAAAGGATAGACCTTGCTATAGAGAGAGAGAGAGAGAGAGAGATGATGATAGATAGATAGATGATAGATAGATAGAGAGAGAGAGAGAGAGAAACTACAGAACACTTATAAAAGAAATTGAGGAAGACACAAAAGGATGGAGAAACATTCTATGCTCATGGACTGGAAGAATAAACATTGTGAAAATGTCTATCCTGCTCAGAGCAATCTACCCTTTCAATGCCATCCCTATTAAAATACCATTGGGGGGCGCCTGGGTGGCTCAGTTGGTTAAGCGACTGCCTTCGGCTCAGGTCATGATCCTGGAGTCCCGGGATCGAGTCCCGCATCGGGCTCCCTGCTCGGCGGGGAGTCTGCTTCTCCCTCTGACCCTCCTCCCTCTCATATGCTCTCTCTCTCTCATTCTCGCTCTCTCAAATAAATAAATAAAATCTTTAAAAAAAATAAAATAAAATAAAATAAAATACCATTGGAATTTTTCAAAGAGCTGGAACAAACAATCCTAAAATTTGTATGAAACCAGAAAAGACCCCGAATCTCCAAGGTAATGATGAAAAAGAAAAACAAAGCTGGGGCATCACGTTGCCTGACTTCAAGCTATATTACAAAGATGTGATCACCAAGACAGCATGGTATTGGCACAAAAACAGACACGTAGACCAATGGAACAGAATAGAGACTCCAGAAATGGACCCTCAACTCTATGGTCAGCTAACCTTTGACAAAGCAGGAAAACTATCCAATGGAAAAAAGACAGTCTCAATAGGTGGTCTCTTCAATAAGTGGTGCTGGGAAAGTTGAACAGCTACATATAGAAGAATGAAACTGGACCATTCTCTTATACAATACACAAAGATAAACTCAAAATGGATGAAAGACCTCAATTTGAGACAGGAATCCATCAAAATTCTAGAGGAGAACACAGGGAGTTACCTCTTCGACATCGGCCACAGTAACTTTTTCAACACAAGTCTCCAAAGGCAATGGAAACAAAAGTGAAAATGAACTTTTGGGACTTCATTAAGATTAAAAGCTCTGCACAGCAAAGGAAACAGTCAACAAAACTAAGAGGCAACCCATGGAGTGGGAGAAGTTATTTGCAAATGAAATTATAGATAAAGGGCTGATATCCATGATCTATAAAGAACTTTTCAAACTCAACACCTCAAAAAATAAATAATCCAGTCAAGAAATGGGCAGAAGGAATGAACAGGCACTTCTCCAAAGAAGACATACAAATGGGTAACAGACACATGAAAAAATGCTCAACATCATTAGCCATCAGGGAAATACAAATCAAAACCACAATGAGATACCACCTTACACCAGTTAGAATGGCAAAAAGTAACAAGCCAGGAAACCACAAATGTTGGCAAGGATGTGGAGAAAGGGGAACCCTCTTACACTGTTGGTGGGAATGCAAGCTGGTACAGCCACTCTGGAAAACAGTATGGAGGTTCCTCAAGATGTTAAAAATAGAGTAACCCTACAACCCAGCAATTGCACTACTAGGTATTTACCCCAAAGTTACAGATGTAGTGAAAAGAAGGGCCACATTCACCCCAATGTTCATAGCAGCAATGTCCACAACAGCCAAACTGTGGATGGAGCTGAGATGCCCTTCAAGAGATGAATGGATAAAGATGTGGTCCATATATACAATGGAATATTATTCAACCATCAGAAAGGATGAATATCCCCCATTTGCATCAACATGGATGGAACTGGAAGGTATTATGCTAAGTGAAATATGTCAAGCAGAGAAAGACAATTATCATATGGTTTCACTCATATGTGGAACATAAGCAATAGCACAGAGGACCATAGGGGAAGGGAGGGAAATCTGAAGGGGGTGGAATCAGAGAAGGGGATGGAGCATGAGAGACTATGGACCCCGGGAAACGAACTGAGGGTCTCAGAGGGGAGGGGGTGGTTGGAGGTGGTAACAGGGTGATGGGTATTAAGGAGGGCAGATGTTGTGATGTGCACTGGGTGTTATGCATAACTGATGAATCATTGAACACTATCAAAATTAATGATGTACTATACAGTGGCTAACTGAACATAAAAAAATATAAAATGAAATAAGATAAAAATAAAAGTAATAAAGTACTAAAAAAATTTGGTGAGAGTGAGTTGTTTGTGTTGGTCTTCTGTGGGAGGGGCCTGCTGTGCTGATTCTCAGGTGGTCTTGTCCTAGTGCAAATGCACCTCCAGTGTGCTGAGAGGCAGTACTTGGTGTAAGCTCTCCGGACTCCACTAGGTGGCTCTGTTTTGCTCCCTGAATGCTCTCAGCCCTGATGGGCAGGATGAATATAGCTTTGCCCCCCTCTCTACCGCTGGAGCTGAAAATTTGCATCTCCCCACTCTTCATTGAGAGCTTATAGAAAAGCAGTCAATCACTCTTGTTTCCCCGGTTTCCATCAGAACTCTCTGTTCACCAAGCCTATGACCGAGCGTTTTTATCTCAGGCACACGATTGTGTTTCAAAACTCCAAATTTTATGGAGTTCTGTGGTGTGGACCCACACTGTTCCTCCCCAGGGAAGAAGTGGGGGTGTCTCACCAATCTTATGATTGTTCCTGGGCCCCTTCCAGGGAAGAGTTCAGAAGACTTTGCAGCAGTTTGAAGTTCATGGCAACACAGAGCAGAAAGCTGGCACTTAGACTTGCTGTTGGATACTAAGTCTTTATCAGATATATCATTTGCAAATATCTTCTCCCATGCCATAGGTTTACTTTTAGTTTTGTTGATTGTTTCCTTCACTGTGCAAAAGCTTTTAATTTTGATGTAGTCCCAATAGTTTATTTTTGCTTTTGTTTCCCTTAACTAAGGAGACATATCTAGAAAGAAATTGCTACAGCTGATGTCAAAGAGGTTACTGCCTGTGTTCTCTTCTAGGATTTTGATGGTTTCCTGTCTCACATTTAGGTCTTTTTTTAAAGTATTTTATTTATTTGTCAGAGTGAGACAGATACAGAGCACAAGCAGGGGTAACAGCAGGCAGAGCGAGAAGCAGACTCCCCGTTGAGCAGGGACCCCCATGTGGGACTCGATCCCAGGACCCTGGGATCATGCCCTGAGCTGAAGGCAGACGCTTAACTGACTGAGCCACCCAGGCGTCCCTCACATTTAGGTCTTTAATCCATTTTGAATTTGTTTTTGTGTATGGTGTAAGAAATTGTTCCATTCTTTTCCATGTTGTTGTCCAGCTTTCCCAAGACCATTTTCTGAAAAGACCTTTCCCCCCCATTGGATAGTCTTTCCTTTTTTTTTTTTTTTAAGATTTATTTATTTGTTTTAGAGAGAGATACAGGGGGCAGGGGAGGAGCAGAGGGGGAGAATCTTTCAAGCAGACTCCCTGCTGATTGGGGAGCTCAATGCAGGGCTCAGTCTCACAACTCATGAGATCATGACCTGAGCTGAAACCAAGAGTCAGATGCTTAATCCTTTGAATCACCCAGGCACCCCTTTCCTGCTTTTTCAAAGATTAATTGCCCATATAATTGTGGGTGTATTTCTGGGTTTTCTATTCTGTTCCAGTGATCCGTCTATTTTTGTGATAGTACCATATTGTTTTGATTACTACACCTTTGTAGTATAACTTGGTATTGTGATACCTGCAGCATTGCTTTTTTTATTTTCAAGACTGCTTTGATTATTCAAAGTCTTTTGTGTTTCCATACCAAATTTAAGATTATTTGTTCTAGTTCTGTGAAAAATGCTGCTGGTATTTTGATAGGGATTGAATTAAATGTGTAGATTGCTTTGGGTAATATAGATGTTTTAACAATATTTGTTCTTCCAATCCATGAGCATGGGATACCTTTCCATTTCTTTGTATCTTATTCAATTTCTTTCATCAGTGTTTTAATAGTTTTCAGAGTATAGGACTTTCACCTGTTTGGTTAAGTTTATTCCTATGCACTTTATTAATTTTGGTGCAATTGTAAATGGTACTTTTTTTAAAATTTCTCTTTCTGCTGTTTCATTATTAGTATATAGAAATGCAATGGATTTCTGTATTTTGATTTTGTATTGTGAGACTTTACTGAATTCATTTGTCAGTTCTAATAGTTTTTTGGTGAAGTCTTTAGGGTTTTCTCTGTATCGTAATATGTCATTTGCCAATAGTGACAGTTTTACTTCTTCCTTACCAATGTGAATTTATTTCTTTTTTCTGATTTTTATTACTTTTTTTCTGTTTTCTGATTGCTGTATGTAGGGCTTCCCATAGTATGTTGTATAAAAGTGGTGAGAGTGGACATCTTTGTCTTGTTCCTAACCTTAGGGGAAAAGCTCTCAGTTTTTCCCCATTGAATATGATGTTTAATGTGGGTTTTTCATTTAAGGACTTTATTATGTTAAGGTATGTTCCTTCTAAACCTACTTTGTTGAGGGTTTTTTTGATGAATGGGTGTTGTACTTTGTTACATGTTTTTTTGTGCATCAGTTGAAATGATCATATGGTTTTCATCCTTTCTGTTATTGATGCTATATATCATGATGACTGATTTGTGAATATGGAACCACCCTTACATATCAGAAATAAATTCCTCTTGATTGTGAATTAATTTTTTAATGTGTTGTTGCATTCAGTTTGCTAATATTTTGTTGAGGATTTTTGCATCTATGTTTATCAGAGATGTTGGTCTGTGGTACTCTTTTTTTTTTTTTTTTTTTTTTTTGGTGCTGGCTTTATCTGGTTAGGTATCAGGGTAAAGCTGGCCTCAGAGAATATATTTGGAAGTTTTTAGTCCTCTTCTTTTTTTTGGAATAGTTTGAGAAGAATAGGTATCTCTTCTTTAAATGATTGGTAGAATTCCCCTATGAAACAGTGTGGTCCTGGAATTCTGTTTGTTGGAAATTTTGTGATTACTGATTCAATTTTCTTGCTGGTAATCAGTCTGTTCAAATTTTCTGTTTCTTCCTGTTTCAGTTTTGGTAGGTTATATTCTTCTAGTAATTTATCCATTTCTTCTAGGTTGTCCAGTTTTTTGACATAATTTTTATAATATTCTCTTATGATTTTTCTATTTCTATAGTGTTGGTTGTTATTTCTCCTCCCTCATTTATGAATTTGTTTATTTGAGTCATTTCTCTCTCTCTCTCTCTCTCTTTTTTTTTTTTTTTTGGATGAGTCTGGCTAGAGGTTTATCAATACTGTTGATCTTTTCAAAGAATCATCTCTGAGTTTCATTAATCTGTTCTATTGTTTTTAGTTTCAATATAATTTATTTCTGCTTTAATCTTTATTAGTTCTTTCCTTCTGCTGGCTTTGCATTTTATTTGTTCTTTTTCTAACACCCTTAGGTGTAAGGTTATGTTGTTTCTTTGAGATTTTTCTTGCCTTTTGAGGTAAGCTTGCATTACTATATACTTCCCTCTCAGAACTGCTTTTGCTACATCCCAAAGATTTTGGACTGATGTATTTTTTTTCCAATATTAGTGATTCTATTCTATTCTATTTTTTTTGTATGTGCATGCTGTGTGGTGTGTGTGTTGTTTCAGTGTTGTTTTTTGTTGTTTTTGTGGTATTAGTTGTGTGTGGTATGTGTGTGTGGCATATTGTGTGCATGCATGGAATCTGTGTGGTGTGTGTTATATTTTGGAGTGTGTGTGGTGTTTGTGTGTACATTTGGTGTGTATGTGTTATATATGTTGTTTGTTTTGTGTATTTGGTGTGTGTAATGTTTGCATACTATATGTGTGGATTTTGTGATGTATGTGTGTATTATGTGTGTGGTATATGTGCACTTCCAGTGGGTTTATTGTGTGGTGTGTGGTGTGTTTGTGATGTATATGTAGTGTGTGTGTATTGTGTGTGCAGTATGTGTAATATAGAAATTTTAATAATATTTATTCTTCCAATCCATGTGCATGGGATATCTTTCCATTTCTTTGGGTCATCTTCAATTTCTTTCATCAGTATTTTATAGTTTCCAAAGTACAGGTCCTTCACCTCTTTGGTTAGGTTTATTCCTAGGTATTTTATTACTTTTGGTGTTATTGAAATTTTTTTTTTAATTTCTCTTTCTTCTGCTTCATTATTAGTATGTAGAAATGCAATGGATTTCTGTATATTGATTTTGTATTGTGAGACTTTACTGAATTCATTTATCAGTTCTTGTAGTTTTCTTTGGTGGAATCTTTAGGGTTTTCTAAACATAGAGTATCATGTCATTTGCAAACAGTGGAAGTTTTACTTCATCCTTACCGATTTGAATGCCTTTTATTTTATTTTATTTTATTCTATTTTATTTATTTTATTTTATTTTGCTTTCTAATTGCTGTGGGTAGAACTTCCAATACTATGTTGAATGAAAGTGGTGATAGTGGACATCCTTGTCTTGTTCCTGACCTTACAGGAAAAGTTCTTTGTTTTTCCCCGTTGAGTATGGTGTTCACTGTGGGTTTTTCATATAAAGCCAAATTACGTTGAAATATCTTCCCTCTAAATTTATTTTGTTGGTGGTTTTTATTATGAATTGATGTTGTACTTTGTCATATGCTTCTGCATCCATTGAAGAGATCATACAGTTTTCATTCTTTCTCTTATTGATGTTATGTATCACATTGATTTGTGAACATTCAACCACTTTTGACACTCAGGAATAAATCCTACTTCATTGTGGTGAATATTATTTTTTAATGTATTGTTAGATTTTATTTTTTCCTATTTTGTTGACGATTTTTGCATTTATGTTCATCAGAGTTATTGTCCTGTATTTCTCTTTTTTTGGTGGTGTCTTTATCTGGTTTTGGTATCAGGGTAATGCTGGCCTCACAGAATGAATTTGGACGTTTTCTTTCCTTTTCTATTTTTTGGAATAGTTTGAGAAGTATAGGTATTAACTTTTCTTTAAATGTTGGTAGGATTCACCTGTGCAGCCATCTGGTCCTGGAGTTTTGCTTGTTGGGAGTTTTGTGATTACTCATTCAATTTCATTGCTGGTTAATGAACTCTTAAGTTTTTCTATTTCTTTCTGTTTCAGTTTTTGTAGTTTACTTGTTTGTAGGAATTTATCCATTTCTTCAAGTTAGTCCAATGTGCTGACATATAATTTTTCATAATATTATTTTACAATTACTTATCTTTCTGTGGTGTTGGTTGTTATTTCTCCTCTTTCATTGGCGATTTTGTGTATTTGAGTCCTTTCTTTTTCTCAATGAGTCTGTCTATAAATTTATCAATTTTTTTGATCTCAAAGAACCAGCTCCAGGGTTCATTAATCTGTATTACTGGTTTTTTGTTTGTTTATTGTTTTGTTTTGTTTCTATATCATTTAGTTCTGCTCTAATCTTTTATTCTTCTTTTTCTAGCTTTTTAAAAAAATTTTTATTTATTTATTTGACACAGAGAGAGCTAGAGAGAGGTAGAGACAGAGAGCAAGTACAAGCAGGGGGAGCAGCAAGCAGGGGAGAAGCAGGCTCCCTGCTGAGCAAGGAGCCCGATGTGGGGCTCGATCCCAGGACCCTGGGATCATGACCTGAGCTGAACGCAGCTGCTTAACTGGCTGAGCCACCCAGGCATCCTGTTTTTCTAGCTTTTTTTTTTTTTTTAAGATTTTATTTATTTATTTGACAGAGAGAGACACAGCGAGAGAGGGAATACAAGCAGGGGGGAGAGGGAGAGGGAGAAGCAGGCTTCACGCCGAGCAGGGAGCCCGATGCGGGGCTTGATCCCAGGACTCTGGGATCATGACCTAAGCCGAAGGCAGACGCTTAACGACTGAGCCACCCAGGCACCCCTTTCTAGCTTTTTTTTTATATGTAAGGTTAAGTTGTTTATTTGAGATTTTCCTTGCTTCTTGAGGTAAGCTTGTACTGTTATAAACTTCCTTCTTGGAACTGCTTTTGCTGCATCCCAATATTTTGGATCTTTGTGTTTTCATGTTCTTTTGTGTCATAATTTCTGATTTGTTCTTTGATTCCTTTGTTGACCCATTCATTGTTTAAGAACATGTTACTTAACCTCCACGTATTTGTGCTTTTTCCATATTTTTTCTTGTCATTGTTTTCTAGTTTCATAGTGTTGTGGTCATAAAAATTCAGGGTATGACCTCCATCTTTTTTAATTTGTTGAGACATGTTTTTTGGCCTCATATGGGTCTATTCTGGATAATGTCCCATGTGCACTTGAAAAGAATGTATGTTGCTGTTTTAGGATGCAATGTTCTGAATATGTCTGTTAGATCTATCTGGTCCATTGTGTCATTCAAAGCCACTGTTTCCTTGCTGATTTTCTATTTGGATGATCTGTCCATCAATCTATGAAGGGGGTGTTAATGTCCCCTACTATTATTGTATTGCCATAGAGTAGTTCCCTTACATTTGTTATTTTCTGTTTTATGTATTTGGGTATTCTTATGTTGGGTGCATAAATATTTACAATTGTTATATCTTCTTGTTAGATTTTCCCCTTTATTATTATGTAGTGTCCTTCTTTGTCTCATGTTATAGACTTTGTTTTAAAGTCTTTTTTTTTTTTTGTCCAATATAAATATTGCTACCCTGGCTTTCTTTTGACATCAATTTGCATGAGAAACATTTCTCCATCCCCTCACTTTCTTTTTTTTTTTTTTAATTTTTTTTTTTATTAACCTATAATGCATTATTTGTTTCAGGGGTACAGGTCTGTGATTCATCAGTCTTACACAATTCACAGCGCTCACCATAGTACATACCCTCCCCAATGTCCATCACCCAGCCACCCCATCCCTCCCACCCCAGCCACTCCAGCAACCCTCAGTTTGTTTCCTGAGTTTAAGAGTTTCTTGTGGTTTGTCTCCCTCTCTGGTTTCATCTTGTTTCATTTTTCCCTCCCTTCCCCTATGATCCTCTGTCTTATTTCTCAAATTCCTCATATGAGGAACCTCCATACTGTTTTCCAGAGTGGCTGCACCAGCTTGCATTCTCACCAACAGGATAGGAGTGTTCCCCTTTCTCCGCATCCCCGCCAACATTTATCATTTCCTGACTTGTTCATTTTAGCCATTCTGACTAGTGTGAGGTGGTATCTCATTGAGGTTTTGATTTGGATTTCCCTGATGCCGAGTGATGTTGAGCACTTTTTCATGTGTCTGTTGGCCATTTGGATGTCTTCTTTGCAGGAATGTCTGTTCATGTCTTCTGCCCATTTCTTGATTGGATCATTTGTTCTTTGGGTGTTGAGTTTGATGAGTTCTTTATAGATTTTGGATACTAGCCCTTTATCTGATATGTCACTTGCAAATATCTTCTCCCATTCTGTCAGTTGTCTTTTGGTTTTGTTGACTGTTTCCTTTGCTGTGCAAAAGCTTTTTATCTTGATGAAGTCCCAATAGTTCATTTTGGCCCTTGCTTCCCTTGCCTTTGGCAAAGTTTCTAGGAAGAAGTTGCTGTGGCTGAGGTCGAAGAGGTTGCTGCCTGTGTTCTCCTCGATTTTGATGGATTCCTGTCTCACATTTAGGTCTTTCATCCATTTTGAGTCTATTTTTGTGTGTGGTGTAAGGAAATGATCCAGTTTCATTCTTCTGCATGTGGCTGTCCAATTTTCCCAACACCATTTGTTGAAGAGAGTCTTTTTTCCTGCTTTGTAGAAGATTAGTTGACCATACAGTTGAGGGTCCATTTCTGGGCTCTTTATTCTGTTCCATTGATCTATGTGTCTGTTTTTGTGCCGGTACCATACTGTCTTGATGATGACAGCTTTGTAATAGAGCATGAAGTCCGGAATTGTGATACCATCAGCTTTGCTTTTCTTTTTCAATATTCCTCTGGCTATTCAAGGTCTTTTCTGGTTCCATACAAATTTTAAGATTATTTGTTCCATTTCTTTGAAAAAAGTGGATGGTATTTTGATACGGATTGCATTAAATGTTTAGATTGCTCTAGGTAGCATAGACATTTTCATATTTGTTCTTCCAATCCATGAGCATGGAACGTTTTTCTGTTTCTTTGTGTCTTCCTCAATTTCTTTCATGAGTATTCTATAGTTTTCTTTCTTTTCTTTCTTTTTTTTTTTTTTTTTTTTTGGTGCAAAATGGTGGTTTATTAAAGCATGGGTCCTGTCCCCATGTTGAAGCAAGTAAGGAAAAGGGAGGTTTCAAAAGAACTTTCATATGCTAAAGAGGACTGACATACAAGATACCAGAGCCATTGTCAAGCTTGTTTCTCCCCCAGCAAGGTATTAACATTAAAACAGTTGGGAGATTCCTGGAAGAATGTCACACACGTCCCACCCAGGGGGCCACTGGGGTGGGGTGGGAGAGGTTGTGCTTTTTCTTTGTCTTCAGCTAGCCCCTTCTGCTCCCTCATCATTTCCCCCCTGAGCAATTTTGACCCTTAAATCTAAGGTTGTTGAAAGCAGAAGGTCTCATTTTCTGTAACATCCTCCTGCTGAATAGGGGCGGAGAGATGTCCCTACCTAGGGGAGTTACGAAAGGGGAGGCAGCTGAATCTAAGGCTGACAGGAAGTCAGGAAGTATCTCTGTGGGTGGTAAGAATCATCTGTTGATGTGAAGTCATGGTAGGGACGGAGTCTCGCACTAAGTGGAGAGATACTGGTGGGGAAATTTGGAGTGGGTGGTGTTAAGTCCAAGGGGTGCTCTTCTTGATGCGGTTTTGGAATATAGGTGAAATTCGGTAGGGTGAGGTCCAGAGCCGACGACCAAGAATTCTTGAGACATCTTTGGTGCAAAAGGTTCTATAGTTTTCTGAGTACAGATTCTTTGCCTCTTTGGTTAGATTTATTCCTAGATATCTTATGGTTTTGGGTGCAATTGTAAATGGGATCGACTCCTTAATTTCTTTTTCTTCTTTCTTGTTGTTGGTGTATAGACATGCAACTGATTTCTGAGCATTGATTTTGTATCCTGCCACTTTACTGAATTCCTGTATGAGTTCTAGCAGTTTTGGGGTGGAGTCTTTTGGGTTTTCCACAGAAAGTATCATATCACCTGTAAAAAGTGAGAGTTTCACTTCTTCTTTGTCAATTTGGATGCCTTTTATTTCTTTTTGTTGTCTGATTGCTGAGGCTTGGACTTCTCGTACTATGTTGAATAGCAGTCCATTCCTTCACTTTCAATCTATGTGTTTTGGGGTCTAAAATGAGTCTCTTGTAGGCAGCATGTGGATTGTCTTTTTTTTTTTTAAATCTACTTCATCACCTTATGTCTGGATAAGATTTGGATGTTTCTTTCATGTACATTCAAAGTAATTATTGATAGGTATGTATTTATTGCCATTCTGTTACTTGTTTTGTGGATGTTTCTGGAGTTTTCCTCTGGTACTTTCCTCCCTTGCTCTCTTTCATGGTGTTCTTTAGTGATGTACTTGAATTCCTTTGTCTTTATTCTTTGCATATATATTACTGTTTGTTTGTTTTCACACAGCACAGAAGGCTTTATTCATCCACACTGTTCCAGAGAAAGGTAGGCTCATGTTAGTATGCTGCCATCTTGGGCTTTTGCCAGTTCTCTCTCAATTTATTTCTGTTCATCCTGCTTCTTTTTCTCTTCAGCTGCTAAACTCCTTTCCTCTTCTGCCTGAGGTTTTAGGTAACTATAGCACTTGAGCCCTGCACCAGTGGTACCATCTTGTCCATCTCTATTACTGGTTTTTGCTTTGTGGTTACTGTTAGGTTTGTAGGTAACATCCTTCATATAGCAGTCTATATTAAGTTGATTGTCATTTAAGTTTGAACCCATTCTTTACTCCTCTCCCTGTCAAGTTTTAGATACATGGTCCCATAATTTACATCCTTTTATTTTATGAATAACAGGGTTTTTTGTGTGTGTGAATTGAATTTTTTTCAGATATACTTATTTTTTGTACTTTCATTCATGGTCTTTCAGCTATGTCTCTTGCCCTGGAAAGTAGTGACCTTATTAAGAAGAGGTACTGTAGTGCTCTGCCATGTAGTTCCCCCTGTTCACCAGAACCTGGCACTTCAGATGTGTCTCCTATATGTGATGTGTGTACCCTGCTGTTGTGATCTGCTTTTTCTTTCAGTCTGGTCATCTGCAATGGCTCTCTTTGCCTGTTGTGGGCACTGTTTGGTTCCTGTGTTGTTAATGGGTTAATCTAGGGATGCCTTGGGCTTGAGTTGAGTCAGAACAGGTGTTTTCCAGAGATGCAGTAGCACCAAACTGCATCCCCTGAGTTGTCCCCAGAAAGCTTTCATTTGTGGGTGGGACCTGCAGTCAGACCAGTTGTCTGTCTCCAGTCCACTGCTGGGGCCTGACTGACTGGTGTGTGTCTTTATCTTCCCCTCTCTACCTAGCATGAGTCACTTTGGAGTGCTGCTCAGCACTTTCGGGGCTGCTTGTATACTGCCAGGCCTGTGGTATAACCCTGTATGGGCTCTGGCCAAGAGTGTATTGGAAAGGGCAGATCCTTGGAGGCACAGTGCAGGGGTGGTGCAGAGGGGTGGCAGTGCTAACAAGCTTTGTGTGTCACAGGAGTGACCCTGCAACACTGGGACTGAAGTGGCCAGAAGAGCTCCACAGAAGCACAGCGCAGGTCGTGCAGAAGGGGGGCAGTACTAGCAAGTTTTGTGCATTTGAGTCCTTTGCAGGAGAGGCCTTGCAGTGCTGGGACTAAGATGGGTCTTCTGGAGGGGTGGATTGGGGGAAGCACAGTGTGTGTGTATTGGGGGGAATGACAGTGCTAGCAGGTAAGGTATTCAGTCCCTCAGGTGCCTGTGTGTTTACCCTGGGGGGGTCCACAAAGAAAATAACACTTGCCAGTTCCTTTGTCCCTAGAGGAGTTCCCCCAAGATTCTGTCCCTCTGGGAAAGGCACTGAGTTGAGTAAAAACTCCCTCCCATATGCCCCAGGCATCTTTCAAACTCATACTTATATGGTATATCTCTGAGTGCTGTTGTTGTACTGTCCCTTTAACAGTGGGCATTCAGTTTCCTCTAGCCCTCCCAGCTCTCCCAGAATTGAGTTCACTATTTTTTTTTAACTTCAGGTTTTAAGTCCAAATGATTGTAAAAATTAATAAAATTCAGCCCCTCTGGTTTTCAAAGCCAAATGTTTTTGGGATTTTTCTTCCTCTTGTGGGTGCCCCTGGGTTTGGGGATTAGTTTCTCTTCCCTGTCCATGTCTGTAGCATTCCTTCCCTCCCCTGCCCCCCCCCCAAGTCCTGTGAGTCCCATTAGCTCTCAAATGCATCTCTGCCGTTTCTACCCTTTTCAATGTGGCCTCTTCTCTACATTTAGTTGTGTTTATTCTGCCAATTTTAGTGTCCTTTAGTGAGTTATTTACACTGCTGTGAGTGTTCTCTAGTTGTAACCATAGGATGAGGTGAACCTTGGGCCTTACTCTGCAATTTTCCCTGGAATCATTATCATATTGTTGAGCATAACTATGAGCCAGAAACTGTTCTAAGAGTTTTTACCTCTGCTACCTCATTTAATTCTCACAACAAATCTCTGAGGTGGGTATACTAATATTATACTCTTTTACAAGCTAAATGATTGAGGCACAGTGAAGATAAGTAATTTGCCTGAGTTCACACAGCCTGGAAGTAAGCTAAAAGTCAAACCAGAGTAATCCAACTCTGGAGACGGAATGCTCATACACGTCATATGTGTCTGCAATTTTGTATTCTACTCTACCTCCACGTCTCTCATTTCATTATATTCACCTCCTTGTATTCCTCTCCATCATGGCTCTGAAACTTCTATTACTGGATTACTGTGAAAATTCTAGCTGAAGTAACTTGTGTGAACAGAAAGGAGCAGACACTGTTCCTAGAAGAGGGAAGCAAACAGCTAGACCAAAAGGAGGCTTCCCATTGGAATTACTTATTTATGGAAAGTTATGGAAGTCAGGCACAGATTGATGATGTTGATTAACAGAAAACATGGAACTAACATGAGAAATGACATCACTCAGAGACCCTAAGGCATATGTGGAACCAGGTCATACTGGAGGCAGAGAAAACAGTTATAAGACATTTTTACTAATTCGGGCATGAGAACCTAGAGGGACATTGAAAAGATGGATATGACAGAGATTTAAAAAGACACGTTTTGATTTTAAAACTCATTAAAGTTAGGTGACATAAGAAAGTGACTCATTTGCACTGCCCAACTCTACAAATGGCACCCCATTAACCCACACAAAAGTATGATCTAGCATAAGAAGATTAAAAAAAAAACCCAACTGTACAACTAGTAATTTATTTATCTTTTTCCCTCATTACACTGCCTTGCACATATCTGTTACTCAATTCACATTTGTTCAATGAAAGGTGTTTGAGAAGTTCACAATACCTCACAATATGACACTAAATCCAATTCTCTCATTAGCTGTATTTCCACATCAACTATGCAGATTTAAGTTTTGGGTTGTTTTGCTCTGTATTTCTGATCTGATTTGCCACTTTAATAAAACCTTCACAACCTAGACTAAATACAGAGTTAGACAACTGACCTATTTTTATCTCATTTGGTACATTACCAGAGGGTATCGGTTTGGTGTGTAGATGGGTACAAAGACTTCACAAGTTGTGAAATAATTAAACAGATACATGCTACATCATTGATTTAAAGAGAAACCTCTTTATATTATGTCAAATATGAAAATACATCTGCACTCTCTTCTTTCATCTTTTGGGGTTGGGGTTGGGGTAAGAGTGGCAAATTGTCTCTTTTGTACAAGAATGGTTCTGTGTGAGTAAATAAGTAATAGATTTCCCTGCCAAATCTCTAGAGAAAGGATACCCTGACAATTTTACCCAAGTGTGGTGAGTTGCAAAAGGGTTTGACTCTAATATGTTTTCCATTGTTCTGTTCCTTATCCAAAGTAGAAGACATGCTGACTGGAGGCACATAATCCGTGCCTGAAGGACAGAATTTGAATAACTTTCAAAAACATCAATAGTTCCTCCAGTCTATCAGAGCTCTTTCCCAGTAAATGGAACTTTGTAAACTTTACATACTTTTCTTATTCATCCTTCAAGATTCAGCTCAAATTCTAGCTCTAGTATTACCTTCCTGATGAAGAATTTCTTGTCATGCAGTTCCATCATGCAGTTAAGTTCTGTCCTCTAAACTACTATAGCACCTGGTGAAGATCTGTATTATACATTATAATAAGAATTGTGTGTTTATATTATTTCTTTTAGGGCCTTCATCTTACTTTAGTTTGTGAGCTCAGGGTAGAGTTCATGTGTTATCTGTAGCCCTGGTACTTGACACAGTGTTTGTAACATACCAGGCACTCAGTAAATTTTTCATTCATTTGTTCAACACTGGAGATTAGTGAAAAAAAAAAGTCCCTTATGGAAGTTAAATTTTAGTCAGGGGAAACCAACAATAAACAATATAGAATATGTCAGAGAAAATAATATAGGAGATATGGAGAGTGCTGGAGAGGGTGTTACTATTTTACATAGTCCTGTTTGGGGAGGTAATATTTGAACAGAGTTCTGAAAGAAAAGAGAAAGTGAGCCATGTGGATATTGCAAGGAAGAGGATTCCAAGCAGAAGAAATGGCATGTTCAGAGTGCCTGTGGCTTGGCCAGAGAGAATGGGGAGAGATGGTAGGAGATGGGGTCAGAGAGGGTAAAGAAGCCAAATCATGCAGTTTCTTGTATGCCAGGTAAGGACTTTGGCTTTCAGTTTGAGTGAGATGGGAAGTCATTAGAGAGCTTTGAGCAAAGGGCTCACATGATCTGACCTAGGCTATAATAGGATCACTCTGGATGATGTATTAGGAATAAATTTTGAGGGGTAAAGAAAAAGTAGGAGGTCCAGTTAAGAAGTTATTACAATACACCAGGGGAGAGATGGTGGTAGTTTAGACCATGAGGAGTATGTGGATGGCGGGAAGAAATGCTTGGATTTGGGATATTCTGTTTTATTATGTTAGAGTCAATAGCATTTGCTGATGTATTTAATACATATGAGATATAATGATGACTCTAATGTTTTTGGCCTGATCAACTGCAAGAAGTTTCAATTTACTGAAAAGGAGAGGGCTGTGAGGAACAGGTTGGTGAAAGCCATGGGAACTTTGAGTCGTACTTTGGCTAGTTTAAGAATGGGACAAGTTAAGATGAATAGATGAAGATGAATAGTGTTCATGTCTTTCCTAGAGCCAGATTAAGTCTACCTGACTTTGGTGTTTTCTGAGGTACCATTCACAAAACTATAAAACCAAAATTAGTAACAATGATAAAAATTACTGCAATTTATTGAATAGAATATATGTACCAGACATAGTGGGAACTTTATATGCATGATCTTACATCTCATCTTTCTCCAGACCATAAAAATAATAGTTATTTTTTCAGAATATATAACTGAGGTTCAGAAAACTTAAACATCCTGTGCAAGGAATGACACTGTGCTGCTAAGTGCCAAGTATATCACACTCAAAGATCATTATTGTATTTCTACTCTTGCCCATAAACTAGATTTGAACCATCTTTGCTATAGTATGGTTTGTCCATTTTTATATTTGGGGAAATGGATATTGCAGAAGGGAAAAGTTAAGGTCTGACACTAGCAGTGATTCAGACTTAAAGATACCATATTCCAGAGAAGCATTCCCTCATTTAAAAAACAAAACAAAACAAACAAAACAAAAACACATTTGCTGATACAAATAAACAAGAGAGATGGCAAAATTCACAAATACATAGAAATTAAACAACACAAGGCTGGAGAACCAATGGGCTAAAACAGAAATCAAAAGAGAAATTAAAAAATATTGAGACAAATAAAAATGGAAACACAACATACCAAAACTTACGGAATGCAGAGAAGACAGTTTTAAGAAACAGGTTTATAGCCATAAACACATACCTCAAGAAAAAAGAAAGATCTCAAATAAACAACCTAACATTATACACCTCAAGGAACTAGAAAAAGAGAAACAAACTAGGTGCAAAATTAGCAGAAAGGAAGAAATAATAAAGATAATATATATAAGTAAAATAAAAGAAGAAAAACACAATAAAGAAGATTAACAAAACTGAGTTGGTTTTTTTGAAAAGAAAAACAAAATTGACAAATCTTTAACTAAACCAAGAAAATAAGAGAAAGGACTTGAATAAATAAATGTATAGGTAAAAGAGGGGATATTACAACTGGTATCACAGAAATACAAAAGATCATGAAAGATTACTATAAAAATTATACAACAAATTGGACAACCTAGAAGTGGAGAAATTTCTAGAAACATATAGGCTACCAAACCTGAATCATGAATACATAGAAAATATAAATAGAACAATAATGAGAAAGGAGATTAAATCAGTAATCAGGGGCGTCTGGGTGGCTCAGTCGTTAAGCGTCTGCCTTCGGCTCAGGTCATGATCCCAGGGTCCTGGGATCGAGCCCCACATTGGGCTCCCTGCTTGGCAGGAAGCCTGCTTCTCTCTCTCCCACTCCCCCTGCTTGTGTTCCCTCTCTTGCTGTGTCTCTCTCTGTCAAATAAATAAATAAAATCCTTAAAAAAATAAATAAAATAAATCAGTAATCAAAAACTCCCACAAAAGGGAAAATTCAGGACCAGGTAATTTCACTGGTGTGTTCTATCAAATATTTAAAGAATTGATGTCAATCCTTCTCTACTCTTCCAAAAATTGAAGAGAAGGGAACACTATCAAACTCATTTCATGAGGCCAGAATCACCCTGATACCAAAGGTGGGTAAGAACACTTCAAAAGGAGGCAGTTAAGTTAGTGGAGTAGTAGGGGAACCCTGAGCTTGCCTTGTCCCTTGAACCCAGGTAGATCAACATCCAACTATTTTGAACAACTAAAAATATGATCTGAAGATTAAGAAAACAACCTGCACAGTTGGAGGGAGAGAACATGGCAGATGTGAGGTTTGGAGCCATGAATTGGGAGAGAGGAAAGCCATGGGGCTGCAAAGGGGAGAGAGCAAGAAAGAGCTCAGTGAGTAGGAATCACACAATAAGCCATGGTGAGGAGATCCCCTGGGTCTCACTGGGAGAGATCGCTCCATTTCCCAGAGTGTATTTGGAAGAGCATATTTTGCCTTTCCAAGGACAAAAGGCCAACTGGGAGCCATTGAGCAGCACTCAACAGCAGGGACAGAAGTGGGCACAGAGGTTGAATAACCTTTTAACAACTTTTCAGTGTGAGCTACAATAGGCTGAAATCTTTGCGTGTGCACTGAGCTGTTGCTTTTCTGAGACAGAACTGAGCAGAGAGCAGAGACATAGGCAGACTGCAGATAACCTGGCTGCTGCTTTTTGTGATCGCCACAATAGATTCAAGCATTTGTGTGACTGCTTTTCTGGAACAGAATGGAGTAGGGGACTGAGTCACATGCAGAAGGCCTATAACCGGGTTCCAGCCTTTCACTGAGCCTTACAGTAAACTCTAGCATCCATGAGCGAATTGTGTGACTGATTTTCTGGGACAGAACGGTACTGGGAACACCATGAGGTTCTCCTCCTCCTCCTGCACTTTGCCAGGCCTTTTAAAACCTGGAGTTTTGAATCCCAGCCACCAGCCAGAGATAAAATACAGGAGATCAGTGGCACGGGACATGCCAAAAACCCAGGAACAGACAGGTTAAGGGCAGAGTACTGATGAAAGCCTGGGACATAGGGCTTTTTTGTAAGGACCTCCTAAACAGTGGTGACCAAGAGTTCCTCTCCCCAGGGATAAGAGGGCAGGGTGATTCTATATTCTTCTTCCTCCACCACCCCTTCCTCCAATCCCCCTTCCCCAGCACAAACTTCAGAGGGAAACACAGTGCCTCCCCTGGAGGCTGGAGTCCTGACATTAAAATCCACCTCCCTACACTTGACAGGGTCATATATAAAAGGGCAAGCAAGACAGCTTCTAAGCCAGCCCAGTAGGCCTCTCCCGCAGACAGCCACAACAGGCCCTTGGCATGTACCAAGTCTACTAATTAAAGAATGCTCCAGAACCTCAGTTTCTGGTGGAAATAGGAACAGTATTGCTTTTTTTTTTCTTAATTTTTAAAATTTTTAATTTTTCCATTTCTTATCTTTATTTTTTACCATATATATTTTTTCTTTTTTCTTTTCTCTATTTTTTGGTATAAGGCTTATAATTTTTTTGTCATTTGTTGGTTTCTTTGTTTCCTTCTCTTATTTTTTTGGATCAGGTTTCTTTTTCTTTTTTTTCTCCTTTCTTCTTTCCTTACCCTTTTCCCCTGCTTTCTTATTATTTGGAATCAGGCTTATAGTTTTTTGTTTGTTTGTTTCCATTTTTGTTCATTTTCCTATTCTCTTCTCTTGGACAGGCTTTATTTTTTTTTCCATTTTATTTTTTTCTTTTGCAAGCTTATCTTAACAAACAAATCAAAGCACATTTAGTTAAAGGTACAAACACTCCCCACTGCAAGCAAGGAGGAGCTATAGAGGATGGACCAGTGGGAAAGAGCAGCAAAAATGCAACAGTAGAGTGCACACAGTATACACCAGAAACACATGCTGAAGTTTTTGTTGTTGTTCTTATTTTTGTTGTTTTCTTCTTTCTACCTTTCTTCTCTGGACAAAATGACTAGGAGAAATTCACCCCAAAAGAAAGAATAAGAGGTAATACTGGAGGGATTTAATCAATACAGATATAGCTAAGATATCTGACCTAGAATTTTAAACAGGGGCACCTGTGTGGCTCAGTCAGTTAGGAATCTGCCTTTGGCTACGGTCATGATCTTGGGGTCTTGGAATCAAGCCCCACATTGGTCTCCCTGCTCAGCGGGGAGACTGCTTTTCCCTCACCCTCTGTCCCTCCACCCTGCTTGTGCTCTCCCTTGCTCACTCTATCTCAAACAAATAAGTAAAATTTTTTAAAAAATTAAAAAATTGTAGTGTATACAATGACACTAAATTCATATCTTTCAAAAATTACTCTGAATGTAAATGGACTAAATTATAAACATACTAGCTGGGATTGAAAAAAGCACAGAAGACGCCAGAGAATCCCTTACTGTAGAGACAAAAGAACAAAAATCTCCTTAGGCTGATATTACAAACGCTATTATCAAGATTCAGTCCCAAGAGGAGGCTATAAAAATGAGGATGAATGAGGCAGAAGAGTGAGCAGTGACATAGAAGATAAAATGATGAAAAATAAGGAAACTGAAAAGAAGAAGGGAAGAAAACTATTAGATCACGAAGATAGATTGAGGTAACTCAGCAATTCCATAAAGCAAAATATCATTATTATAGGAGTCCCAGAAGATGAGGAGCAGGAGAAAGGGGCAGAAGGTTTATCTGAACAAATTATAGCTGAGAACTTCCCTAATCTGGGGAAGGGAACAGGCATACAAACCCAGGAGGCACAGAGAAGCCCCATCAAAATCAACAAAAATAAATAAACACCTTGACATATTATAGCAAAGCTTGCAAATTACAAACATAAAGAGAAAATCCTGAAAGCAGCTCAGGACAAGAGGTCCTTAATCTACAAGGGTAGACACATAAGGCTGGCAGCAGACCTGTCCACAGAGACCTGTCAGGCCAGAAAGGACTGGCATGACATATTCGATGTGCTAAATGGGAAAATATGTAGCCAAGAATACTCTATCCAGCAAGGATGTCATTCAGAATAGGAGAGATGAAGAGTTTTGAAGAAGGAACAAAAACTAAAGGAATTTATGAACACTAAAACAACCCTGCAAGAAATATTAAAGGGGATCCTTTGAGCAGAGAGAGAGCCCAAAAGTAACAAAGATCAGAAAGGAACAGACACAATCTACAGCGCTAGCGATTTTACAGGTAATACAATGACACTAAATTCATATCTTTCAAAAATTACTCTGAATGTAAATGGACTAAATGCTCCAATCAAAAGACATGGAGTAACAATTTGGATTAAAAAAAACAAAACAAAACAAAACAAAAAAGCAAGACCCATTGATAGGCTGGTTACAAGAGACTCATTTTAGACCCAAACATACCTCCAGGTTGAAAATGAGGGGTTGGAGAAGCATTTATCATGCTAATGGACATCAAAAGAAAGCTGGAGTAGCCAATTTTATATCAGACAAAGTAGATTTTAAACCAAAGACTGTAATAAGAGATGAAGGACACTATGTCATAATAAAGGGGTCTATCCAACGAGAAGATCTAGCAATTATAAATATTTATGCCTCATTTATGCCCCTAACTGGGGAGCAGCCAATTAGGCAAACCAATTAATAACAAACATAAAGAAACTCATTGATAATAATACAATAATACTAGAGGACTTTAATACCCCACTCACAGCAATGGACAGATCATCTAAGCAGAAGATCAACAAGGAAACAAGGGCTTTGAATGACACATTGGACCAGATAGACTTCAGATATTTTCAGAGCATTTCATCCTAAAGTAGCAGAATACACATTCTTTTTGATATACATGGAACATTCTCCAGAATAGATCACATACCAGGTCACAAATCAGGCCTCAAACCATACCAAAACACTGAAATCATAGCATGCATATTTTCAGGTCACAATGCTATGAAAATTGAAGTCAACCACAAGGAGAAATTTGGAATGACCACAAATACATGGAGGTTAAAAAACATCTTACTCTTGATTGAATGGGTTAACCAGGAAATTAAAGAATTAAAAAAAAATACATGGAAGCAAATGAAAATGAAAACATGACAGTTCAAGAGAGGAAGAAAGGGAAGTTGAGAATGTTTCAAAGAAAAAAGTAATCTTTGAGTTGAACTTTAGAGGTTGAGAAGTTCACAAGGCAAAGAAGTAGTATCACTAAAAATTGCTACCATTTATTGAGCATTTAAAATATGCTAGGCATGCAGGAAATTAAAACCCAATTGGCAACCAGGGCCTACAGTGGTGTCCCCAGATCAACCATACGAAGAAATATATTCTGGGAGGTGACTGCTTCATCTAAGTGTCCTCCCGCCCCCCCCACAAAAGCACTGATAGCACTATGCCACTTGCTTCCACAACTTACTGTCTGCATTTTTGGTTTGTTTTAATTCTGTCCCAATCCATACTTTAAACAAGATTTAAAATGGAAACTATATAGCATCTGATGAGGAGGGTAATCATCTATGAAAACAGAATAATTTCTTTACTTCTTTATCCATTTCCTAATGCTTTGCTTTCATTAACACATCTTTTGAAATTAGAGCCTTCTTTAATATTTACATATATGTAATTTCAGCTCCTTATTCTAAATTTTAATGTTTTTTTCATTTTCAATTAAAGAAAAACTACATTACCCCTTAAAAAAACAAACAAAAAACAAAACAAATAAACAACAACAACAACAAAAACATGAACACAATTCAAAACCATTGGGAAGCAGCAAAGGCAATCCTAAAAGGGAAATATATAGCAATAAAGTAGGCAATGAACTTGTGGATATGACACCAAATGCATAAGTGATAAAAGCAAAATAGTAAGACTACATCAAATTAAAAAGTTTCTGAACAGTAAAATAATAAATAAATGAAAAGGCAACCTATAAAATGGGATAAAATATTTGCAAATCATCTATCTGATAAGGGGTTAATATCCAAAATATATAAGGAACTGATAAAACTGAATATCCAAAACAAGCAAAAAAATCCAATTAAAAAATGATCAGAGGACCTGAATAACCATTTTTCCAGAGAAGATATCCAAATGGCCAACATGAAAATATGCTCACCATCACTAATCATTAGCGAAATGCAAATCAGAACCACAATGAAACATCACCTCAAGCCTGTTAGAATAGCTGTCATCAAAAAGACAAGAGATAATAAATGTTGGTCAAAATGTGGAAAACTGGGAACACTTGTGTACTGTTGGTGGGAATATAAATTGGTATAGCTACTATGGAACACACTGGAGGTTCCTCAAAAAAAAAATTAGAAATTAAACTATGATATATTCCAGTAATCTCATTTCTGGGTTTATATCTGAATGAAATGAAATCATTACCCTTAAGAGACACATGCAACCCCATATTCATTGCAGGATTATTCACAGTAGCAGAGACAAGGAAACAAACTAAGTGTCCA
Organism: Halichoerus grypus; assembly: GCF_964656455.1. Lineage (NCBI taxonomy): Eukaryota > Metazoa > Chordata > Mammalia > Carnivora > Phocidae > Halichoerus > Halichoerus grypus. The sequence goes on from NC_135727.1 coordinate 84,318,015, forward strand.
TCAACAGATGAAGGGATAAAGACAGTGTGGGAGAGGGGGTCCAAGAAGGCAGTTTAAAAAGGCCTTGAACTCACCTCCTCCCCTGGACACACCAAATCGACAGTTATATATGGATTATTTACCTCTGAAAAATATTTGAAAACTAGATGAACTGCTCTCCATGACAAAGGATAATAGGACCACATTGAGTTGGGTAGGGGAGGCAGAAACATGGTCCCACAAAAAACAACCCCCCCCCAAGAAAAATCTACCCAAGTGCAGCACCAAACAATAAGGAGGGATCTAACCAGATAGGCACTTTTCTCAGAGGAGTGAAGAGTTCGTGTCTTACATTGGGCACCCTGGCCTTTGGGATATAAAACAGAAGGATGAACCCCCAGAACATCCAGTTTGGAAAACCAATGGGGCTGACATCGGGGGTCCTAAGGTGCTATAGTAAACAGATTTCCCTCTTGGAGGTCTTGGATGTGGTCTTGCTCATCCTGAGACACCGGCAAAAAAAAAAAAAGAGAGAGAGAGAGAGAGAGAGAAAACGTATTTGAAATGTGCCTAGACTATATGTGAAGAAAATTAATTTACTGATCTAGGGCATTATCTGGAGGTGGGGGCAGTTGAGATGCTCCCCAGAGACAGAGGTGCTGGTGGACATCATTGTTGCATGGTTCACATAGTCTGCTAGTACTGTCTGGTGAGCTCTGCTGTGGCACTCTCCCACTGCTTTGCTGGGATGCATGGGAGCAAATGGTGGCGGCATTGCTGAGGCCAAAGAGCATGAGACAGTTGCAGTGCTTCCTCACTCCCTGGCTGGGATGGAGAACATGAATGGTTGGGGAGTTCTTCTGTTCCCTAGGTAAAATCTGTTAGTGTAGATGGTTGTGAAACTGCCTTCCCTTGGCTGGGGCTGGTGTGCATTTGTAGTAGTGGCATTCTCCTGCTCCCATCCTAAAACTGACATGAATGTTCAGACAAGGCACTGTCCCATTGCATTTCTGAAGACCCTGAATGTGAGCAGCCAACAATTTTTCCAGCTGTCTTTTGGATGTCAGTGAATATGACCCACCCCTTGCACTCTACAGATGCCTTGCTAAAGCCAGTGAGTGAACACACACAATTCATACAGGGGACACCCCTTGATCACCTGGCCCTGGTGGTCAAGACGGATGGCCCTTCAGAGCTCTACAGAACCGTAACAATTACAAGGACAGTGCTTGGCAGTTCACCGCACGCAGGACACTCCACAGACAGCAGATAGAAACACACCTCCAGTCTTCCTATGAAAAAGGCCTCTTTACTTATCCTGGAGCTTCAGCCTGAAGGACAGGCTTCAGATTTCCCACACATCTATTGGTGAACAAGATCCTCTAAGAGAACATAAGCAGGGCGAAACTATACTTGTACACACATTTATCCTCACTACAGCTCAATGAGACCTCCCAGAAATAAAATTATACATTCATCTGAAGCTCAGATTTTCACAGCTATCATCCAGGGGACATTTGAAGTTCTCCAGATCTGGAACCCAGTAGGAATTACAAATGAAGCACCATTGGACTATAGATATTTGCATACTTTAAAACCTGCTGCTTGAGGGCTTAGCTTCCAATCAGCCTGAAATTAGGTGTTAAATGAGATTACTCACATTGAGTCACTGACAGGTCTTGGCACATTCTCAGCAACAGGGACATATCAAGCATAAATCAAGTGGTTCAATCACAGTATTATTTTATTTATTTTTATTATGTTCGGTTAGCCACTGTATAGTACATCATTAGTTTTTGATGTGGTGTTCAATGATTCATTAGTTATGTATAACACCCAGTGCACATCACAACACCTGCCCTCCTTAATACCCATCACCCTGTTACCCGCTCCGCCCCACCTTCTGAGACCCTCAGTTCATTTCTTTTCTGGGGTCCATAGTCTCTCATGGTTCATCTCCCTGTTTGATTTCTCCCCATTCAGATTTCCCTCCCTTCCCCTTAGTCCTCTGTGCTATTGCTTATGTTCCACATATGACTGAAACCATATAATTGTCTTTCTCTCCTTGACTTACTTCACTTAGCATAATCCCCTCCAGTTCCATCCATGTAGTTACAAATGGTGGGTATTGATCCTTTCTGATGGCTGAATAATATTCCATTGTATATATGGACCACATCTTCTTTATCCATTCATCTGTTGAAGGACATCTTGGCTCCTTCCACAGTTTGGCTATTGTGGACATTGCTGCTATGAACATTGGGATGCATGTGGCCCTTCTTTTCACTACATCTGTATCTTTGGGGTAAATACCTAGTAGTACAATTGCTGGGTCATAGGGTAGCTCTATTTTTAACATCTTGAGGACCCTCCATACTGTTTTTCAGAGTGGCTGTACCAGCTTGCATTCCCACCAACAGTGTAAGAGGGTTCCCCTTTCTCCACATCCTTGCCAACATTTGTGGTTTCCTGGTTTGTTAATTTTTGCCATTCTAACTGGTGTAAGGTGGTATCTCATTGTGGTTTTGATTTGTATATTCCTGATGGCTAATGATGTTGAGCATTTTTTCATATGTCTGTTAGCCATATGTATGTCTTCTTTGGAGAATTGTCTGTTCGTGTCTTCTGCCCATTTTTTGACTGGGTTATTTGTTTTTGAGTGTTGAGTTTGAGAAGTTCTTTATAGATCTTGGATATCAGCCCTTTATCTGTAATTTCATTTGCAAATAACTTCTCCCATTCCATGGGTTGCCTCTTAGTTTTGTTGACTGTTTCCTTTGCTTTGCAAAAATGAACTTTTGGGATTCATCAAGACAATCACAGTTTTAAACGGCAACCAAGAATGCAACAAGTTTCTGTACATTGATTTTGTGTCCTGCAACTTCACTGTATTTGTGTATCAGTTCTAGCAAGTTTTTGGTGGAGTCTTCCGTGGTTATGTCATCTGCAAATAGTGATAGTTTCACTACTTCTTTATTGATTTGGATGTCTTTTTATTTCTTTTTGTTGTCTGATTGCTGTGGCTAAAACTTCAGTACTATGTTAAATAACAGTGGTGAGAGTGGTCATACCTATCTTCTTTCTGACCATAGAAGAAAAACTCTGTTTTTCCCCATTGAGGATGATATTACCTGTGGGTTATTCACATATTGTTTTTATCATGTAAAGCTATGTTCCCTCTAACCCTACTTTGTTGAGGGTTTTTATCATTAATGGATGTTGTACTTAGTGAAATGCTTTTCCTGCACCTACTGAAAGGATTATATGGTCCTTATCCTTTCTTTTATTAATATGGTGTATAATGTTGATTGATTTGAGAATATTGGACCACTCTTGAAGCCCAGGAATAAGTCCCACTTTTCTGTCATGATGGTTCTCTTAATGTACTGTTGGATTCAATTTGCTAGTATTTTATTGAGAGTTTTTTCTTCCCTGTTCCTCAGGGATGTTGGCCTGTAGTTCTCTTTTTTAGTAGAGACTTTGTCTGGTTTTGGTATCAGGGTAATGCTGGCTTCATAGAATGATATGGAATTTTGCTTCCTTTTTTATTTTTTGGAATAGTTTGAGAAATATAGGTATTAACTCTTCTTTACATGTTTGAATGAATTAACCTCTGAAGACGTCTGGTCCTGGAAGTTTGCTTGTGGAAGATTTTTGATTGCTCATTCAATTTCTTTGCTGGTTATGAGTCTATTCAAGTTTTCTATTTCTTTCTGTTTCAATTTTGGTAGTTTGTGCATTTCTAGAAATTTATGCATTTCTTCCAGCTTGTCCAGCTTTTTGGTATAAAGATTTTCATAATATTCTCTTAAATTTTTGTATATTTCTATGGTGTTGGTTGTTATTTCTCCTCTCTTGTTTGTTATTTTAATTATTTGGGTTCTTTCTCTTTTCTTTTTGATAAGTCTGGCTTAGGGTTTATCAAATATATATATATATATATATATATTTCAATGTATGAGCTCCTGGTGAAATAAAGCCTAAATCTAGCAGGAAAAGGGAAATAATAAAGATTAGAGTGGTAATAAATGATAAGGAAATTAAAAAATGGTAGAACAGATCAACAAAACTAGGAGCTGGTTCTTTGAAACAACTAACAAAATTGAAAAACCCCTAGCCAGACTTACCAAAAAGAATAGAGAAAACACCCAAATAAATAAAATCATGAATGAAAGAGAGACCACAAACAACACTGCAGAAATACAATTATAAAAGAATATTATGAACAATTATATGCCAACAAATTCTGGAAGAAATGGATGCAATCTGGAAGAAATGGATGAATCCTTAGAAACATATAAACTACAAAAACTGAAACAGGATGAAATAGAAAATCTGAACAGACCCATAACCTGCAATGAAATTGAATCAGAAATCAAAAATCTCCCAAAAACTGGAGTCCAAGGCCGGATGGCTTCCCTGTAGAATTCTACAAAACATTTTAAGAAGAGTTAATAACTATTATTCTCAAACTGTTCCAAAGAATAGAAATGGAAAGAAAACTTTAAACTCGTTCTATGAAGCCCCATTACTTTGATCCCCAAACCAGACAAAGACCCCACTAAGAAGGAGAATTACAGTCCAGTATCTCTAATGGACATGGATGCAAAAATTCTCAACGACATACTAGCTAAACGAATCTGATAGTACATTAAAAGGATTATTCACCATGACCAAATGGGATTTATTCCTGGGCTGCAGGTGTGGTTCAATACCCAGAAATCAATCAATTTGATATACCACATTAATAAAAGAAAATATAAGAACCATATGATCCTCTCAATAGATGCAGAAAAAGCATTTGACAAAATATAGCATCCTTTCTTGATAAAAACCCTCAAGAAACTAGGGATAGAAGGAACATACTTCAACATCATAAAGGCCATATACAAAAGACCCATAATTAATTGATCTGTTTTTTTTTCCTATAACATTGATTTCTGCTCTAGTCTTTATTATTTCTCTTCTTCTGCTGGCTTTAGCTTCATTTGTTGTTCTTTTTCTAGCACCTTTAGGTGTAAGGTGAGGTAGTGTATTTGAGATTTTTCTTGCTTCTTCAGGTAGACCTTAATTACTATATACTACATATTTGCTTCTTAGGACTGCTTTTGCTGCATCCCAAAGTTTTGGACCATTGCATTTTCACTTTCATTTATTTCCTTCTATTTTGTTTAAATTTCTTCTTTGATTTCATGGTTGATCCATTCATTGTTTAGTAGCATGTTATTTAAGCTCCATGTATTTGTGGTCTTTCCAACTTTTTTCTTGTGGTTAACTTCTAGCTTCATAGTGTTTTGGTCAAAAACTATGCATGGTATGGCCTGGATCTTTCTGTACTTGTTCAGGTGTGATGTGTGCCTTAGTATGTGATCTATTGTGGAGAATGTTGCAAGTGCACTTGAAAAAAATGTGGATTCTACTACTTTAAAATGGAATGTTCTGAATATATTTTTTAAGTCCATCAGGTCCAGTGTGTCATTGAAAGCCATTGTTTCATTGTTGATTTTCTGCTTAGGTTATCTGTCCATTGATGTAAGTGGGGTGTTAACATCCCTTTTATTATTGTATTATTATCAGTGAGTTCCTTTACATTTGTTATTGTTTTATATATTTGGGTGCTCCCATGTTGGGTACATAAATATTTACAACTGTTAGGTCTTCGTGGTGGATAGTCCCCTCTGTTATGATACAGTACTTTTCATGTATTGGTTCAGTGTTTGGTTTAAAATCTTGTTTGTCTGATATTACTATGGCTATTCGGCTTTCTTTTGAGGTCTATTTGCATGATAAATGTTCTTCCTTTTCCTCACTCTCAAGCTACAGGGAAGTCTGTTATTTCTTTATTCATTTCTCTACATATACTGTCCATTATTGAAAGTGGAGTATTTATGTCCTCAACTATTATTGTCTATTTCCCCCTTCAGTTTTCTCCTCTCCTAAGGCATATTTTTCCCTTTCTGCTCTTGATCTCACCTCCCTCAAACTTTTAATAATACTCACTTTCTTCTGTCTCTTTAGCCTCTCCCTATTTGACCTTTCCCATAAATATTTAATATTCTCAACTCTTTTCCTTCAAAACAAGGTTTCACTTATTTTATTTTTATTAGTTTTTTATTTAAATTCAATTAGCCAACATATAACACATTATTAGTTTCAGATGTAGAGTTCAATAATCCATCAGTTCTGTATAACACCTAGTGCTCATCACATCACGTACCTTCCTTAATGCCCATCACCCAATTATCCCAACCCCCCACAGACCTCCTCTCCAGTAAATTTGAGTGAAACCATATGATAATTTTCTTTCTCTTAGTGGCTTATTTCACTCAGCATAATACCCTCCAGTTCTATCCATGTCAATGTAAATGGTAAGTATTCATCCTTTCTGATGGCTGAGTAATATTCCATTATATATAGATATAGATAGATAGATAGATAGATAGATGATAGATAGATAGATAGATATACCACATCTTTATCCATTTGTCTGTCAATGGACATCTCACTCTTTCCACAGTTGGCCTATTGTGGAAATTGCTGTTATGAATATTGGGGAGCAGGTGCCCCGTCAGATCAATACATTTGCATCTTTTGGGTAAATACGTAGTACAACAATTGCTGGGTCATAGGGTAGCTCTATAATTAACTTTTTTTTATCTTTTTATTATTATTATGTTTTGTTAATCACCATACATTACGTCATTAGTTTTTGATGTAGTGTTCCATGATTCATTGTTTGCGTATAACACCCAGTGCTCCATGCAGAATGTGCCCTCTTTATTACCCATCACCAGGCTAACTCATCCCCCCACCCTCCTCCCCTCTAGAACCCTCAGTTTGTTTCCCAGAGTCCATAGTCTCTCATGGTTCGTCTCACCCTCCGATTTCTCTCCCTTCATTCTTCCCCTCCTGCTCTCTTCTTCTTCTTTTTTTAACATATAATGTATTATTTGTTTCAGAGGTACAGGTCTGTGATTCAACAGTCTTACACAATAATTAACTTTTTGAGGAACCTCCATATTGTTTTCCAGAGTGAGTGTACCAGCTTGCATTCACACCAACAGTGTAAGAGGGTTTCCCTTTCTCCACATCCTCACCAATTTGTTGTTTCCTGACTTGTTAATTTTAGCCATTCTGACTGGTGTGAGGTGGTATCTCATTGTGGTTTTGATTTGTATTTCCCTGATGCCTAGTGATGTGGAACATTTTTTTCATGTATCTGTTGGCCATTTGGATGTCTTCTTTGGAGAAATGTCTGTTCATGTCTTCTGCCCATTTCTTGACTGTATTATTTGTTTCTTGGGTGTTGAGTTTGATAAGTTCTTTATAGATTTTGGATACTAACCCTTTATCTGATATGCCATTTGCAAATATCTTCTCCCATTCTGTCGTTTGTCTTTTGGTTTTGTCGACTCTTTCCTTTGCTGTACAAAAGCTTTTTATCTTGATGAAGTCCCAATAGTTCATTTTTGCCTTTGTTTCCCTTGCCTTTGGAGACGTGTCTAACAAGAAGTTGCTGTGGTCGAGGTCACAGAGGTTTCTGCCTGTGTTCTTCTCTAGGATTTTGATGGATTCCTGTCTCACATTGAGGTCTTTCATTCATTTTGAGTCTATTTTTGTGTGTGGTGTTAGGAAATGGTCCAGTTTCATTCTTCTGCATGTGGTTGTTCCAATTTTCCCAACACATGGTGACTATAATTAACAATATTGTAGCATACAATGGAAAACTACTAGAAGAACATCTTAAATGTTTTCACCACAAAAAGAAATTGTATTTATGTGAGGTGATGGATGTGTTAATTAACCTTTACAGGGTAATTTATTTTGTAATATATGCATGTATCAAATCCTCACATTATACACCTTAAACTTACATAATGTTATATGTCAGTTACATCTCAAAGCTGGAAGAAAATGATAAAAAAATTATTGTTCAAAGTGAAGGAAAAAACCCACAGCAAACTGATGCTCACTCTTTCTTAATCCCCTCCAGCTTTCCAGGCTCTCTTCAGGAACTTGCATTTTCTCAGCCATTACACGGATTTATGTCAAAAAAACAAGGCCACCAAAGGTAAAGGAAGGTTTTGAAATCAGTCTTCAACTGAGTGGTGATGAAAGTAGCTATTTTTCACTAGCTCTTTTTTAAAAATCATTTCTTATCATTGGATCACATTGGGGCACCTTTTCGCTCATAAGTACTGTATTGCAACAGAGCTAGTCCTCCTCTCAGAGTCCCTGGCTGGTTCCTCCTCATGTCACCCATCCCTGCCAGGCCCAGCTCCATGTGAGTACTCAGACTTGCAGCCAGGATTCCTTTGGCTAGATGCTAATCCTCAGACAGCTTTAATTTAAGAGCAGGAACAGTCTAGGTTCAAAGGCAGAGAGGAAAGCACAGAATAGACAGGTCAAGGGGAAAATGTTGCTTAAGACATAACATGACCACGAATTGATGGGTTCATAATTAATCAAGTGTACTTGGTAACTTTTGTGGGGGATTAACTAAGGGAACAGTTTCTCAGATAGGACATGAAAGGGTCAATGCTTGAATCCAAACTTTTACTAATTAGCTGTGTGACCTTGATACGGTACTTAATTGGTCTGTGCACCAGTTTTCTCATCTGGAAAAAGGTGGTAATCATGGTATATATGCTATAGAATTGTCAAGAATATACAATGAGATAGTCCATATATAGCACTTAGAACCTTGCCTGACACAAGGTAAGTACTCAGTAAATGATATTATTATTATGTAAATGCCAGTTTTGGACTCTGCTTACCCAGGTACCATTTCAGTCCATTGAACTACATCTGGTGCACTAAAAGATATTTTAATACCTAATGCCTTCCCTTAAAGACTGTAAGAGTTAAAGCAACTCCTAGCTCCTGTTAATAAATGACAAAGTCTAGCCTTATCACTCATTAGCTGGGAATGGCATAACCTCAAGATGCATAGGGAATAAAGCTTCTTTTGTTTATGTTTTCCACCATGTTAAATATACCTTAGCTATTTATGCCCAAACCTAGAAGTAATCATAAAAATTCTCAGCCGGTGAGAAAAATTGCCTTTTCAGATTTGTCTTGTTTCCATCTTTGGGATGAGAAAAATTGAGACGCATTGAGGCTCAGAAAGACACCTTAGAGAAAACCAATAAAATACACCAAAGCTATAAAGAAAAAAATAATAACTGGAGGGTATTATGCTGAGCGAAATAAGTCAAACAGAGAAAGACATGTATCATATGACCTCACTGATATGAGGAATTCTTAATCTCAGGAAACAAACTGAGGGTTGCTGGAGTGGGGGGTGGGGTGGGAGGGATGGGGTGACTGGGTGATGGACACTGGGGAGGGTATGTGCTCTGGTAAGTGCTGTGAATTGTGCAAGACTGTTGAATCTCAGATCTGTACCTCTGAAACAAATAATGCAATATATGTTAAGAAAGAAAAAAAAAGAAGAAGAAGAATGTAACAGGAGGGGAAGAATGAAGGGGGGGAAATCGGAGGGGTAGACGAACCATGAGAGACGATGGACTCTGAAGAACAAACTGAGGGTTCTAGAGGGGAGGGGGTGGGAGGATGGGTTAGCCTGGTGATGGGTATTGAGGAGGGCACGTTCTGCATGGAGCACTGGGTGTTATGCACAAACAATGAATCATGGAACACTATATCTGAAACTAATGATGTAATGTATGGGGATTAACATAACAATAAAAAATTTTTTTTAAAAAAGCAAAAAAAAAAAAAGCAAAAAATAATAAAGAGACCTTAGAGACTATCTATTGTTCACCTTATGACTTTATCTTTTTACTTAAAAGTTTTTTAGGGGTGCCTGGGTGGCTCAGTTTGTTAAGTGGCAGATTCTTGTTTTTGGCTCAGGTCGTGATCTCATGCATCCTGAGATTCAACCCGGCATTGGACTCCATGTTCAGCAGGGAGTCTGCTTGATATTCTCTCCCTCTGCCCCTCCCCACACTCATGCTCGCTCTCTATCTCTAAAATAAATAAATAAATATTTAAAAAAGGTTTTGAAATTGACTCATGTATAATATAAAATAATTTAAAGAGGAAAATATATTATCACAAATGGAAAACCTGAATCCCCTGCTGTACATATTAGTACACATTCAAAGAAATCCATAGCTATTCCAATTTTAAAGGTTACCTGGAAAGAGTGATTTTGTACAACCTCTTTGTTTTATAGACAAGAGGAACTGAAGTTTGGAGAAAAGACCACGCATAAAATAAACCAGCCTAGTGGGTAAAAAATAAAACTACAAGCCAAGGCTCCTGAAGCCAAAATTCAGCTCTTTTATATCATACTACCTTTGGTTTATTTGTATAAAATTGTAATGTTTCTTCTTATCACGCTACATATCCTTTAATTTCACCTCAGAAAACTTGAGAAAAGAAGTCATTTCCAGAATAACTGGTCAAAATTTCTTAGTCACTGATTTTTCTCACAAAGCAGATAGGCAAACCAAAGTACAGTGACAATATATGTTTTTGCCCAGGCATTCCATATAAAAAGCTATGTCTATGTCCTTGTTCAATATGAAGGCATTCTACTTTTCATTCCTCTTAACACAGGTAGTGACACCCAAAGTTTACTGTTCACTGTCTAACCTGCTGGATCACAGAATTCTACAAATTAAAGCTGCAAGAGGTTTGAGAGGTCATAAAATTGAGGGAACTTATATGGTATTTGTCTTTCTCAGTTTGACTTATTTCACTTAGTATAATAACCTCTAGGTCCATCCAAGATGTCTCATGATGTTTTATGACAATATATGTATGTATATCACTATATATATAATATTTTCATCTATTGATGAACACTTAAGTTGCTTCTATATCTTGGTTATTGTAGATAATGCTACAATAAACATAAGAGGGCATATCATCTTTTCAAGTTAGTGTTTTTGTATTCTTCAGGTAAATACCCACTAGTGGAATTACAGGATTACATTGTATTTCTAATTTTTTGAGGAACCTCTATACTGTTTGCCACAGTGATTGTACAAATTTGCATTCCTACCAACAGTGCATGAGGGTCCTTTTCTCTCCATATCCTTGTCAACATTATTGTTACTTGTATTTTATTTTAGCCATTCTAAGAGGTATGAAGTGATATCTGATTATGGTTTTGATTTGCATTCCCTGATTATTGGTGATGTTGAGTAGTTTTCATGCATTCACTGGTCATCTATATTTCTTTGAAAAAAATATCTATTTGGGCCCTCTGCCTATTTTATTATTTTTTTGTAAGTTTTTATTTGAGGGGCGCTGGATGGCTCAGTCAGTTAAGCATCTGCCCTTGGCTCAGGTTATGATCTCTGGATCCTGGGATTGAGCCCCACATTGGGCTCCCTGCTCAGCAAAGAGTTTGCTTCTTTCTCTCCATCTGCCCTTCCCCCCGCTTGTGCACACTCTCTCTCAAATAAATAAATAAAATCTTTTAAAGTTTTTATTTGAATTCCAGTAAGTTAACATACAATGTTATATTAGTTTTAGGTGTACAATATAGTAATTCAACACTTCTATACAACACCCAGTGCTCATTACAAGTGCACTTCTTAATCCCCATCACCTAATGAACCCATCCCCCACAAACCTCCCTTCTGGTAACCATCAGTTTGTTCTCTATAGTTAAGAGTCTGTTTCTTGGTTTGTCTCTCTCTCTATTTCCCCTGCTCATATGTTTTGTTTCTTAAATTCCACATATGAGTGAATCAGATGATATTTGTCTTCTCTGACTGACTTATTTCATTTAGCATAATACTCTCTAGCTCCATCCATGTCATTGCAAATGGCAAGATTTCATTCTTTTTGATGGCTGAGTAATATTCCAGTGTGTGTGTGTGTGTGTGTGTGTGTGTGTGTGTGTGTGTGACATCTTCTTTATCCATTCATCAGTATATGGACACTTGACCTGTTTCCATAATTTGACTATTGTAGATAATGTGAAAGAAACATCAGGGTGCATACATTCCTTTCAATGAGTACCTTTGTATTCTTTGGGTAAATACCTAGAAATGCAATTGCGGGATCATAGGGTAGTTCTATTTTTAACTTTTGAGGACTTCCATACTGTTTTCCAGAGTGGCTGCACCAGTCAGTTTGCATTCCCACAAACAGTGCAAGAGTGTTCCCCTTTCTTCATATCCTGGCCAACACCTGTTGTTTCTTGTGTTGCTGAATTTAGCCATTGTGACAGGTTGTAAGGTGATATATAAGGAACTTATAAACCTCAACACCCCAAAAATGAATAATCCAATTAAAAAATGGGCAGAAGATATGATAGACATTTTTCCAAAGAAGACATCCAGATGGCCAACAGACACATGAAAAAAATGCACATCATTGATCATCAGGGAATGCAAATCCTCTGCCCATTTTAAATCAGATTTTTTTGGTATTGAGTTGTATAAGTTCTTTTTATAGTTTAGATAATAACCCTTTATTGGACATATCATTTGCAAGTATATTCTCCCATTCAATTGGTTGTCTTTTTTTGTTGTTGTTGATGATTTCCTTTGCTGCATAAAGCTTTTTATTTTAATGCAGTCCTAAGAGTTTAATTTTGTTTTTTTCCCCTCCTTAGGAAATATGTCTCCTAAAATGTTGTTATGGCTAATGTCAGAGAAATTACTGCCTGTGTTATCTTCTAAGATTTTTATGGTTTCAGGTTTCATGGTTAAGTCTTTAATCCATTTTGAGTTAATTTTTGTGTATGATGTTAGAAAGTAGTCCAGTTTCATTCTTTTACATGTAGCTGTCCAGTTTTCCCAGCACCATTTTTGAGGATTGTCTTTTCCCCATTGTATAATCTTGCCTACTTTGTCATAGGTTAATGGACCATATAATCAGGAGCTTATTTCTGGTATCTCTATTCAGTCCCATTGATCTATGTGTCTATTTTTCTGCTAGTACCATATTGTTTTGATTACAACATTGTAGTGTATCTTGAAAAATGTTATTGTGATACCTCCACTATTTTTGTTTCTCAGGAATGTTTTGGATATATAGGGTCTTCTGTGGTTCCATACAAATTTTACTATTATTTATTTTAATCTGGTAATACATGTTGTTGGTATTTTGATAGGGATTTCACTGAATCTGTATATTGCTTTGGGTAATATGGAAATTTTAACAATACTAACTCTTCTAATTGATGAGCATGGAATAGCTTTCCATTTGTTTGTATCATCTTCAATTTCTTCCATCAGTGTGTTATAGTTTAGAGATTATAGGTCATTCACTTCCTTAGTTATGTTTATTCCTAGGTGTATTATTTTTGGTGCAATTGTAAATGGCATTTTTTTCCTTTAATTTCTCTTTCAGAGACTCTGTTGTCAGTGTGTAGGAACACTACCAGTTTCTGGGTATTAATTTTGTGTCCTGCCATTTTACTGACCTCATTTATTACATCTAGCAGGTTTTTAGTGGAGTCTTTAGGATTTTCTATGTCGAGTATCATGTCATCTGCAAATAGCAACAGTTTAATAACTTCTTTACCAATATGGATGCTGCTTATTTCTTTTTCTTGTCTGATTGCTGTAGCTAGAACTTCCATTGCTATGTTGAATAAAAGCAGCAAGAGTAAACATCCTTGTCTTTTTCCTGACCTTAAAAGGAAAGATCACCATTGAGTATGATTTTAGCTGTAAGTTTTTCAAATATCGCCTTTATTATGTTGATGTGTTTTCCCTCTAACCCCACTTTGTGGAGGTTTTTTATCATGAATGGATGCTGAGCCTTGTCAAGTATTTTTTTTTGCATCTGTTGAGATGATCATATAATTTTTATCCTTCATTTTATTGATATGTTGTATGATGTTGATTGATTTTCAAGTATTGAACCATCCTAATATCCTGGGATTAAATCCCACCTGCTTATGATAAATAATCTTGCTAATGCATTCTTGTATGTGGTATACTTTTTGTTGAGGATTTTTGGGTCTATATTCATCAGGGAGACTGGCCTGTAGTTTTCTTTTTTTGATGTCTTTGTCTGGTTTTGGTCCTTCCTTTTCTATTTTTTGGAATAGTTTGAGAATAGGTATTAACTCTTTGAGTGTCTGGTAGAATTTACCTGTGAATCCATCTGGTCCTGGAATTATATTTCTTGGTAGTTTTTTGATTATCAACTCAATTTTGTTCCTTGTAATTGGTATACTCAGATTTTCCATTTCTCTCAGGTTTAGTTTTGGAAGATTTTATGCTTCTGGGACTTCATTCATTTCTTCTAGGTTCTCCAATTTTTTGGCATATATTTTTTGGTAGTATTCTCTTATCATTCTATTTCTGTGGTGTCAGTTGTTACTTCCCTCTGTCATTTTTAAATTTTATTTATTTAGGTCCTTTCTCTTTTTTTCATGATGAATCTGACTAAGGAATTGTCAATTTTGTATATCTTTTCAAAGAGCAAGCTTGTGGTTTCATTTATTTTTTTCTAATTTTTTAGTCTCTATGTAATTTATTTCTGTTCTGTTTTAATTTCCTTTCTGCTTCTCACCTTGGGCTTTGTTTGCTTTTCTTTTTCTAGTTCCCTTAGGTGTAAAGTAGATTGTTTATTCAAGCTTTTTCTTGTTTCTTGAGGTAGGCCTGTATCTCTATATACTTCTCTCTTAAAACTGCTTTGACCATGTCCCAAAGATTTTTGAACATTGTGTTTTCATTTTAATTTGTCTCCATTTATGCTTTTTAAAAAAATTTTATTATGTTACGTTAATCACCATACATTACACCATTAGTTTTTGATGTAGTGTTCCATGATTCATTGTTTGCATGTAACACCCAGCGCTGAATTCAATACGTACCCTGTTTAATACCCATCACCAGTCTAACCCATCCCCCAAATCCTTCCCCTCTAGAACCCTCAGTTTGTTTCTCAGAGTCCATAGTCTCTCATGGTTCATCTCCCCCACCGATTTCCCCCCCTTCATTTTTCCATTCCAACTATCATCTTCTTTTTTAAACATATAATGTATTATTTGTTTCAGAGGTACAGGTCTGTGATTCAACAGTCTTACACAATTCACAGTGCTCACCATAGCACTTACCCTCCCCAATGTCCATCACCCAGGCACCCCATCCCTCCCACTCCCCACCACTCCAGCAACCCTCAGTTTGATTCTTGAGGTTAAGAATTCCTCATATCAGTGAGATCATATGATACATGTCTATCTCTGATTGACTTATTTCGCTCAGCATAATACCCTCCAGTTCTATCCATGTCGTTGCAAATGGCAAGATTTCATTCCTTTTGATGGCTGCATAATATTCCATTGTATAAATATACCACATCTTCTTTATCCATTCATCTGTTGGACATCTTGGCTCTTTCCATAGTCTGACTATTGTGGACATTGCTGCTATAAACATCAGAGTGCATGTACCCTGTCAGATCACTACTTTGGATCTTAGGGGTAAATACCCAGTAGTGCAACTGCTGGGTCATAGGGTAGCTCTATTTTCAACTTTTTGAGGAACCTCCATACAATTTTCCAGAGTGGCTGCACCAGCTTGCATTCCCACCAACCGCGCAGGAGAGTTCCCTTTTGCCCGCATCCCTGCCGACATCTGTCGTTGCCTGACTTGTTAATTTTAGCCATTCTGACTGGTGTGAGGTAGTATCTCATTGAGGTTTTTTTTTTAGATTTTTTTTTTTAATTTATTTGAGAGAGAATGAGAGAGAGAGAACACAGGAGGGGGGACTGTCAGAGGGAGAAGCAGACTCCCCACTAAGCAGGGAACCCGATGTGGGACTCGATCCCGGGACTCCAGGATCATGACCTGAGCCGAAGGCAGTCGCTCAACCAACTGAGCCACCCAGGCGCCCTCATTGAGGTTTTGATTTGGAATTCCCTGATGCCGAGTGATGTTAAGCACCTTTTCATGGGTCTGTTAGCCATTTGGATGTCTTCTTTGGAAAATGTCTGTTGATGTCTTCTGCCCATTTCTTGATTGGCTTATTTCTTCTTTGGGTGTTGAGTTTGATAAGTTCTTTATAGATTTTGGATACTAGCCCTTTATCTGATATGTCATTTGCAAATATCTTCTCCCATTCTGTCAGTTGTCTTTTGGTTTTATTGACTGTTTCTTTTGCTGTGCAAACGCTTTTTATCTTGATGAAGTTCCAATAGTTCATTTTTGCCCTTGCTTCCCTTGCCTTTGGCAATGTTTCTAGGAAGAAGTTGCAGTGGCTGAGGTTGAAGAGGTGGCTGCCTGTGTTCTCCTTTAGGATTTTGATGGATTCCTGTCTCACATTTAGGTCTTTCACCATTCTGAGTCTATTTTTTTGTGTGGTGTAAGGAAATGGTCCAGTTTCATTCTTCTGCATGTGGCTGTCCAATTTTCCCAACACTATTTGTTGAAGAGACTGCCTTTTGTCCATTGGACATTCTTTCCTGCTTTGTCGAAGATGAGTTGACCATAGAGTTGAGGGTCCACTTCTGGGCTCTCTATTCTGTTCCATTGATCTATGTGTCTGTTTTTGTGCCAGTACCATACTGTCTTGATGATGACAGCTTTGTAATAGAGCTGGAAGTCCAGATGTGATGCCACCGACTTTGCTTTTCTTTTTCAACATTCCTCTGGCTATTCGGAGTCTTTTCTGGTTCCATACAAATTGTAGGATTATTTGTTCCATTTTTTTGAAAAAAGTGGATGGTATTTTGATAGGGATTGCATTAAATGTGTAGATTGCTCTAGGTAGCATTGACATCTTCAATATTTGTTCTTCCAATCCATGAGCATAGAACGTTTTTCCATTTCTTTGTGTCTTCCTCCATTTCTTTCATGAGTATTTTATACTTTTCTGAGTACAGATTCTTTGCCTCTTTGGTTAGATTTATTCCTAGGTATCTTATGGTTTTGGGTGTAATTGTAAATGGGATTGACTCCTTAATTTCTCTTTCTTCTGTCTTGTTGTTGGTGTATAGGAATGTCACTGATTTCTGTGCATTGATTTCATATCCTGCCATTTTACTGAATTCCTGTATGAGCTCTAGCAATTTTGGGGTGGAGTCTTTTGGGTTTTCCACATACAGTATCATATCCTCTGAAAAGAGTGAGAGTTTGACTTCTTCTTTGCTGATTCAGATGCCTTTTATCTTTTTGTTGTCTGAATCCTGTGGCTAGAACTTCAAACACTATGTTGAATACCAATAGTGATATTGGACATCCCTGCCGTGTTCCTGACCTTATGGGGAAAGCTCTCAGTTTTTCCCCACTGAAAATGATATTCGTGAGCCAGAAGGAAAGATGGCGAAGGAGTAGGGGACCCTATTTCGACTGGTCCCTGGAATTGAGCTGGATATCTACCAGACTGCTCTGACCACCCATGAAACCAGCCTGAGATGTGAGAAGATCTGGATCTCTACAAACAGAATATCGCAGGCGGTTGGTTTTGAGGTACGAAGCAGGGAGACGTGATTCTGTGGGCAGATATCAGAGGATAAATGGCAGCAGGAGGGAGCCCAGCCGTGGGGATCCTACACCACCAGTGAGCGACAGCCTCATGCACTGGGGATGGGACATAAACTCGCAGACTAGTAGTGGTGGGTAAAGGAGTTTAGGGTAGCCCCAG
Organism: Halichoerus grypus; assembly: GCF_964656455.1. Lineage (NCBI taxonomy): Eukaryota > Metazoa > Chordata > Mammalia > Carnivora > Phocidae > Halichoerus > Halichoerus grypus. Next base: position 84,335,583 of record NC_135727.1, read on the forward strand.
GGGCGGAAACACAGAGCGGCGGGGTTGCACATGTGAACTGGGGGCGGCTGGTGGTTTTAGAAGCACAAAGGGCAGAGACGTGCCCCAACCTGGAAGCAGAACTGGGAGCACTTCAGAGGGAAGCACAATCCAGGACGCTGCAGTTTATAACTGCACGGACAGAAAAGGAGACAGTGTGGCTGGAGAGCTCACTGAAGAACAGAGTGCGGTCTCTCTGCTCTGAGGCAGAGGGTTGGAAATGGTCTCTTCTGCTCTGACTTCCAGAAGAGATGCAGAAAGCCACCAGGGAATCCTGTCAGAGAAGAAAAGCCCCCAAAACTGATTCCCGCTGAGTGCATCCCCCACCACAGGGGGGCAGGGCAACTCTGCCCAAACAGGGTTGCCTGACTAACAGCACAGCAGGCCCGTACCCCAGAAGACAGGCTGGGAAAACAAGAGGCCAGCAACCCTAAGGTCCCAAGAAAACAGGTGCATCTTGCTGGGGTTCTGGTCAATAATTTGGACACTATACATTCCCTCAACCACCCATCCACAGAATGAATAGGAGGAGGAACCCCCAAAATACAAAAGACTCAGAGATTATGACTTATGCTGCAGATTTACAAATGGATGCAGATAAAACCAAGATGTCGGAGACGGAATTCAGGCTAGCAATTGTGATGAAAATAGCTAGAATGGAGAAATCAATTAATGGCAACATAGAGTCTGTAAAGGCAGAAATAAAAGCTGAATTGGCAGAAATTAAAAATGCTATCAATGGGATCCAATCCAATCTAGATAATCTAACAGCAGAGTAAGTGAAGCAGAAGAACGAATAAGCGATCTGGAAGACAATATAATAGATAGAAAGGGAACACAGGAGGCCAGGAAAAACAACTCAGAATCCACGAAAATAGAATCAGAGAAATAAGTAACACCATGAAGCCTTCTAATGTCAGAATAATTGGAATCCCGGAGGGAGTGGAGAGAGAGAGAGGGCTAGAAGATGTATTTGAGCAAATCATAACTGAGAACTTCCCTAATCTGGGGAATGAAACAAACATTCGCATTCTAGAGGCAGAGAGGACCCCTCCCAAGATCAAGGAAAGCAGGCAAACACCTTGGCATGTAATAATAAAACTTGCAAATCTTAGAAACAAGGAAACCATCTTAAGGGCACATGGGGGAAGAGATTCCTTACGTAGAGAGGGAGGAACATCAGAATAACGTCAGACCTATCCACAGAGACCTGGCAAGCCAGAAAGGCCTGGCAAGACATATTCAGGGTACTAAATGAGAAGAACAGGCAGCCAAGAATACTTTATCTGGCAGGGCTGTCATTTAGAATGGATGGAGAGATGCAGAGCTTCCAAGACTGGCAGAAACTGAAAGAATATGTGACCCCTAAGCCAGCCCTGCAAGAAATATTAAGGGGGGTTCAATAAAAGGAGAAAGACCCCAAGAGTGATCTACAACAGAAATTTACAGGGACAATCTATAAAAACAACGTCTTCACAGGCAACATGATGACAATTAATTCATATCTTTCAATAATCACTCTCAACGTGAATGGCCTAAACGCTCCCCTAAAACGGCAAAGGATTTAAGATTGGATAGAAAGACAGGACCCATCCATATGCTGCCTACAAGAGACTCATTTTGAAGCTAAAGATATATCCAGACTGAAAGTGAAGGGATGGAGAGCCATCTTCCATGCCAGCGGACCTCAAAAGAAAGCTGGGGTAGCAATTCTTATATCAGACAAATTAGATTTTAAACTAAAGTCTGTAATTAGAGCACAGAAGGACCCTATATCGTTCTTAAAGGGTCTATCCAACAAGAAGATCTAACAGTTGTAAATATCTATGCCCCCAACACGGGAGCAGCCATCTACATAAGCCAACTGTTCACCAAAATAAAAAGTCATATTGATAACAATACGTTAATTGTAGGAGACCTCAATACTCCACTCTCAGCAATGGACAGATCATCTAAGCAGAAAATCAGCAAGGAAACAAGAGCTTTGAATGACACACTGGACCAGATGGACCTCATAGATATATACAGAACATTCAACCCTAAAACAACAGAATACTCATTCTTCTCGAGCGCACATGGAACTTTCTCCAGAATAGATGACATACTGGGTCACAAATCAGGTCTCAACCGATACCAAAAGATTGAGATTATTCCCTGCATATTCTCAGACCACAGTGCTTTAAAATTGGAACTCAATCACAAGAAAAAATTTGGCAAAAATTCAAACACTTGGAAGCTAAAGACCACTCTGCTCAAGAATGTTTGGGTCAACTTGGAAATCAAAGAAGAACTTAAACAATTCATGGAAACCAATGAGAACAAAAGCACATCAGTCCAAAACCTATGGGATACTGCAAAGGCAGTCCTAAGGGGGAAATACATAGCCATCCAAGCCTCATTCAAAAAAATAGAAAAATCCTGAATTCACCAACTAACTCTACACCTTAAAGAACTAGAGAAAAAGCAACAAATGATGCCTAAGCCATGCATTAGAGAGAAATAATTAAAATTAGAGCAGAGATCAATGAATTAGAAACCAGAAACACAGTACATCAGATCAAAGAAAATAGAAGTTGGTTCTTTGAAAGAATTAATAAGTTTGATAAACCACGGTCCAGGCTTATCCAAAAGAAAAGAGAAAGGACCCAAATTAATAAAATGATGAATGAAAGGGGAGAGATCATGACTAACACCAAGGAAATAGAAACAATTATTAGAAATTATTATCGGGGCGCCTGGGTGGCTCAGTTGGTTAAGCGACTGCCTTCGGCTCAGGTCATGATCCTGGAGTCCCGGGATCGAGTCCCGCATCGGGCTCCCTGCTCAGCGGGGAGTCTGCTTCTCCCTCTGATCCTCCCCCTCTCATGCTCTCTGTCTCCCATTCTCTCTCTCAGATAAATAAATAAAAAATCTTTAAAAAAAAAAAAGAAATTATTATCAACAACAATATGCCAATAAACTGAGCAATCTAGATGAAATAGAGGCCTACCTGGAAACCAATAAGCTTGAAGACTGAAACAGGAAGAAACACACAACCTCAATAGGCCAATAACCAGTAACGAGATTGAAGCAGTGATCCAAAACCTCCCAAAAAACAAGAGTCCAGGGCCTGATGGATTCCCTTTGGAATTCTACCAAACATTCAAGAAGAATTAATACCTATTCTACTGAAGCTGTTTCAAAAAATAGAAACAGAAAGAAAACTTCCAGACTCATTCTATGAGGCCAGCATTACCTTAATCCCCAAACCAGGAAAAGACCCCATCAAAAAGGAGAATTTCAGACCGATATCCCTGATGAATATGGATTCCAAAATCCTCAACAAAATCCTAGCTAATAGAATCCAGCAATACATTAAAAGGATCATCCACCACGACCAAGTGAGATTTATCCCCGGGATGCAAGGATGGTTCAACATTTGCAAATCAATCAGTGTGATAGAACACATTAATAAGAGGAGGGAGAAGAACCATATGGTCTTCTCAATTGATGCAGAAAAAGCATTTGACAAAATATAACATCCTTTCCTGATTAAAACTCTTTAGAGTATAGGGATAGAGGGATCATTCCTCAAGTTCATAAAATCCATCTATGAAAATCCCACAGCGAATATCATCCTCAATGGGGAAAGGCTGACAGCCCTTCTGTTAAGATCAGGAACACGTCAAGGATGTCCACTCTCGCCATGATTGTTCAACATAGTACTAGAATTCCTAGCAACAGCAATCAGACAACAAAAAGAAATAAAAGGTATTCAAATTGGCAAGGAAGAAGTCAAACTCTCTCTTTTCACAGATGACATGATACTTTATGTGGAAAACCCAAAAGACTCCACCCCCAAATTACTAGAACTCATCCAGCAATTCAGTAATGTGGCAGGATACAAAATCAATGCACAGAAATCAGTTGCTCTCTTATACACTAACAACGCAACTGTAGAAAGAGAAATTAGAGAAATGGTTCCATTTACAATAGCACCAAAAACCGTAAGATACCTTGGAATAAACCTAACCAAATAGGTAAAAGGTCTATACTCTAGGAACTACAGAACACTCAGGAAAGAAATTGAAGAAGACACAAAAAGATGGAAAAACATTCCATGCTCATGGATCAGAAGAATAAACATTGTTAAAATGTCTATGCAACCCAGAGCAATCTATACCTTCAATGCCATCCCGATCAAAATTCCAATGACATTTTTCAAAGTGCTGCAACAAACAATTTCAAAATTTGTATGGAATCACAAAAGACCCCAAATCGCCAAGGAAATGCTGAAAAAGAAATACAAAGGTGGGGGAATCACGTTGCCCGGTTTCAAGCTATATTACAAGGCTGTGATCACCATGACAGCATGGTCCTGGCACAAAAACAGACATATAGACCAATGGAACAGAATAGAGAACCCAGATATGGACCCTCAACTCTATGGTCAAATAATCTTTGACAAAGCAGGAAAAAATATGCAATGGGAAAAAGACAGTCTCTTCAATAAATGGTGCTGGGAAAATTGGACAGCCACATGCAGAAGAATGAAACTCGACCATTCTCTAACACCATTCACAAAGATAAACTCAAAGTGGATGAAAAACCTCAATGTGAGACAGGAATCCATCAAAATCATAGAGGAGAACATAGGCAGTAACCTCTTTGACATTGGCCACAGCAACTTCTTTCAAGATACATCTCCAAAACCTAGTGAAACAGAAGCAAAAATGAACTTTTGGGACTTCATCAAGATAAAAAGCTTCTGCACAGCAAAGGAAACAGTCAAGAAAACAAAGAAGTACCCCACAGAATCGGAGAAGATTTTTGCAAATGACACTATAGATAAAGGGCTGGTATCCAAGATCTATAAAGAACTTCTCAAACTCGACACCCAAAAAACAAATAATCAAGTCAAAAAATGGGCAGAAGATATTAAAAAACACTTCTCTGAAGAAGACATACAAATGGCTAACAGACATATGAAAAAATGTTCAACATCATTAGCCATCAGGGAAATTCAAATCAAAACCACATTGAGATACCACCTTACACCAGTTAGAATGGCAAAAATGGACATGGAAAGAAACATCAAATATTGGAGAGGTTGTGGAGAAAGGGGAACCCTCTTACACTGTTGGTGGGAATGCAAGTTGGTACAGCCACTTTAGAAACCAGCGTGGAGGTTCCTCCAAATATTAAAAATAGAACTACCCTATGACCCAGCAATTGCACTCCTGGGTATTTACCCCAAAGATACAGATGTAGTGAAAAGAAGGGCCATATGCACCCCAATGTTCATAGCAGCAATGTCTGCAATAGCCAAACCTTGGAAAGAGCCGAGATGCTCTTCAACAGATGAATGGATAAAGAAGATGTGGTCCATATATACAATGGAATATTGCTCAGCCATCAGAAAGGATGAATACCCAAATTTACATCAACATGGATGGGACTGGGGGCGATTATGCTACGTGAAATAAGTCATGCAGAGAAAGTAAATTATAATATGGTTTCACTTATTTGTAGAATATAGGAATAGCATGGCTGACATTAGGAGAAGGAAGGGAAAAATGAATGGGGGGGGCAATCGGAGGGAGAGATGGACCATGAGAGACTATGGATTCTGAGAAACAAACAGGGTTTTAGAGGGGCTGGGAGAGTGGGGATTGGTTAGCCCAGTGCTGGGTATTAAGGAGGGCATGTACTGCATGGAGCACTGGCTGTTATATGAAAACAATGGATCGTGGATCACCACATGAAAAACTAATGATGTACTGAATGGTGACTAACATAACATAATAAAATTAAAAGAAAGAGAAAGAAAGAAAGAAAGAAAGAAAGAAAGAAAGAAAGAAAGAAAGAAAGGAAGGAAGGAAGGAAGGAAGGAAGGAAGGAAGGAAGGAAGGAAGGAAGGAAGGAAGGAAGAAAAAAGAAAGAAAGGAAGAAAGAAAGAAAGAAAATGATATTTGCTGTGTGTTTTTCATAGATGGCTTTTATGATATTGAGGTATGTACCCTTTATCCCTATACTCTGAAGAGTTTTGTTGAAGAAAGAGTGCTGTACTTTGTCAAATGATTTTTCTGCATGTATTGAGAGGATCATATGATTCTTGTTCTTTGTTTTTTTTTTTTTAAGATTTTATTTATTTATTTGATAGAGAGAGACACAGTGAGAGGGGGAACACAAGCAGGGGGAGTGGGAGAGGGAGAAGCAGGCTCCCCACGGAGCAGGGAGCCCGATGCAGGGCTCGATCCCCCCCTGGGATCATGACCTGAGCTGAAGGCAGACACCCAATGACTGAGCCACCCAGGCACCCCTGTTCTTTGTTTTTTTAATGTATTGTATCACATTGATTGATTTGCAGATGTTGAACTAACCTTGCAGCCCATGGATAAATCCCACATTCTCGTGGTGAATAATCCTTTTAATGTACTGTTGGATCCTATTGGCTAGTATTTTGGTGAGAATTTGTGCATCCATGCTCATCAGGGATATTGGTCTGGAATACTCCTTTTTGATGGGGTCTTTGTCTGGTTTTGGGATCAAGGTAATGGTGGCTTCATAAGACGAGTTTGGAAGTTTTCCTTCCATTTCTATTTTTTGGAACAGATTCAGAAGAATAGGTATTTAATCTTCTTTAAATGTTTGGTAGAATTCCCCTGGGAAGCCATCTGGGCCTGGACTCTTGTTTGTTCGGAGATTTTTGATTACTGCTTCAATTTCCTTAGTAGTTATAGATCTTTTCAGGCTTTCTATTTCTTCCTGCTTCCGTTTTGGTAGTTTATACATCTCTAGGAATGCATCCATTTTTTCCAGATTATCTAAATTGTTGGCATATAGTTGCTCATAATATGTTCTTATAAATGTTTGTATTTCTTTGGTGTTGGTTGTGATCTCTCCTCTTTCATTCATGAGTTTATTTATTTGGGTCCTTTCTCTTTTCTTTTTGATAAGTCTGGCCAGGGGTTTATCAATCTTGTCAATTCTTTCAATGAACCAGTTCCTAGTTTTGTTGATCTGTTCTACTGTTCTTTTGGTTTCTATTTCATTGATTTCTGCTCTAATCTTTATTATTTGTATTCTCCTGCTGGGTTTAGGCTTTATTTGCTGTTCTTTCTCCAGCTCCTTTAGGTGTAGGGTTAGGTTGTGTATTTGAGACCTCTCTTGTTTCTTGAGAAAGGCTTGTATTGCTATATACTTTCCTCTTAGGACTGCCTTTGCTGCATCCCAAAGACCGTAAACAGTTGTGTTTTCATTTTCATTTGTTTCCATGAATTTTTTTAATTCTTCTTTAATTTTCTCTTTGGCCCATTCATTCTTTAGTAGGAGGCTCTTCAGCCTCCCTGTATTTGAGTTCATTCCAAGTTTCCTCTTTTGATTGAGTTTTAGTTTCAAAGCACTGTGGTCCGAAAATATGCAGGGAATCATCCCAATCTTTTGGTACTGGTTGAGACCTGATTTGTGACCTAGGATGTGATCTATTCTGGAGAATGTACCATGGGTACTAGAGAAGAATGTGTATTCTGTTGCTATGGGATGGCATGTTCTGAATATACCTATGAATTCCATTTGTTCCAGTGTGTCATTTAAAGTCTTTATTTCCTTGTTGATATTTTGCAGATGATCTGTCCATTTCAGTGAGGGGGGTGTTAAAGTCCCCCATTATTATTTTATTGTTGTCGATGTGTTTCTTTGCTTTTGTTATTAATTGGCTTATATAATTGTCTGCTCCCATGTTAGAGGATAGATATTTACAATTGTTAGATCTTCTTGTTGGATAGACCTTTTAAGTATGATATAGTGTCCTTCCTCATCTCTTATTATAGTCTTTGGTTTAAAATCTAATTTGTCTGATATAAGGATTGCCACCCGAGCTTTCTTTTGGTGTCCGTTAGCATGGTAAATGGTTTTCCACCCCCTCATTTTAAATCTGGAGGTGTCTTTGGGTCTAAAATGAATCTCTTGCAGACAGCATACAAACAAGATGGGTCTTGTTTTTTTATCCAATCTGATACCTTGTGTCTTTTGACTGGAGCATTTAGCCCATTTACATTCAGGGTAACTCCTGAATGATATGAATTTCATGCCACTCTATTTTCTGTAATGTGACTGTTCCTGTATATTGTCTGTGTTCTTTTCTGGTCTATGTTATTTTTAGGCTCTTTCTTTGCTTCCAGGACCCTTTTAAATATTTCTTGTAGGGCTGGTTTTGTGTTTGTAAATTCCTTTAGTTTTTGTTTTTCCTGGAAGCTTTTTATCTCTCCTTCTATTTTCAATGACAGCCTAGCTAGATATAGTATTCTTGGCTGCATATTTTTCTCGTTTAATGCTCTGAATATATCATGCCAGTCCTTTTGGGCCTGCCAGGTCTCTGTGGATAGGTTTGTTGCCGATCTTGTGTTTCTACCATAGTATGTTACAGATCTCTTGTCCCGAGCTGCTTTCAGGATTTTCTTTTTGTGTCTGAGACTCGTAAGTTTTACTATTAGATGTTGGGGTGTTGACCTTTTTTATTGATTTTGAATGGGGTTCTCTGTGCCCTCTGGATTTTGGTGCCTGTTTCCTTCCCCAAACTAGGTAAGTTCTCTGCTATAATTTGCCCAATATACCTTCTGCCCCTCTCTCTCTTTCTTCTTCTTCTGGGATCCCAATTATTCTAATGTTGTTTCATCTTATGGTATCACTTATCTCTTGAATTCTGCCCTCGTGATCCAGTAGTTGTTTATCTCTCTTTTTCTCAGATTCTTTATTCTCCATCATTTGGTCTTCTATATCACTAATTACTCTTCTGCCTCATTTATCCTAGCTGTTAGAGCCTCCATTTTTGATTTCACCCCATTAATAGCCTTTTTGATTTCGACTTGGTTAGATTTTAGTTCTTTTATTTCTCCAGAGAGGGTTTCTCTAATACCTTCCATGCTTTTTTCAAGCCTAGCTAGTATCTTTATAATCGTCATTCTGAGCCCTAGTTCCAACATCTTACTAATGTCCATATTGATCAGGTCCCTGGCAGTCGGTACTGCCTCTTGTTCTTTTTTTTGAGGTGATTTTTTCCATCTTGTCATTTTGTCCAGAGGAGAATAGATGAATGAGAGAACAAAATGCTAACAGGGTAACAACAACCCCAGAAAAATATACACTTAACAACCAAAAGAGACCTGAAACCAGGGGAAAAGAAAGGGAAAGAAAGAAAAAGAAAAAGATTTAAAAAACCAGAATATAATCAAATATGATCAGGCTGGTGCATAGATCAGTGCCACACAGTAGATTTTGGGCATATTTTGGTCTGTTAGAAGATAATGTCTCCCAAAATTTTAAAGAAAGAAAAACTTATATATGTACAAAAATAAGAGTAAATACAATGAAGTGATGGAATATGATTGTAAAGATGAAAATTATAAAAGATTTTATAAAAGGAATTGATAAGATAAGAATTTGGTTGAAAAAAGAAAGAAGGGCAACTAAAAAAATAAAGGAGAGAATGTGGTCAGGCAGGAGAGTAGAAGAAAGCCATACACTAGAGATTTATGTATATTTTGGTCTGTTAGAAGAAACTGTATCCCAAAATTTTAAAGAGAGAACAACTTATATATATATACTAAAAATAAGGTTAACTACTATGAAGGGATAGAATATGACTCTAAAAATGAAAAATAAAAAAGATTTTTAAAAAAGGGATTGATAAGATGTTGGTTGAAAAAGGGAAAAAGAAAAATTCAAAAAAAAAAGAAAAAGAAAAAAATAAAATTAGAAAAATTAACTTTGAAAGACTAAAGAATCAGGGGAGAAAAAAGCCATGAATTCTATGTGCTGTATTCTCCTAGTACTGGCGTTCTGCCATTCTCATTGATCGGTAAACTTGGTCTTGGCAGGCTGTTCCTGCGATCTTCTGGGGGAGGGGCCTGTTTATGGCAATCCCGAGCTGAGAGCCCACTCCTAGGCTCCGTTTGCAGCCGGCTTCCCTGCTCTGATACCTGGGAGCTCTGCCACATTCAGGCACCCCCAGTCTTTCTGTGACCCTGAGGTTCCTGAGACCACACTGTCCCAGTGAGTGTTCCACCCCACTGCTTAGCCACTAGAGTGACGTCCTTCAGCAGAGTAGACTTCTAAAAGTTCCGACTTTGTGCTCTGCAGCTCTTTCACTTGCTGGTAGCAGCTGATGGAGACTCCCTCCCCCGCCATCGATTTTCCTGAATATCACCTCAGATTTACTTTTCCACACGTCCTACCTTCCAGAAAGTGGTCACTTTTCTGTTCAGAGTATGCTGCTATTCTTTTCTTCAATCTCCTGTTTAGTTCATAGGTGTTCAGAATGGTTTGATCCCTATCTAGCTGAATTCCTGGGACCAGACAAAATTTAGGTCTCCTACTCCTCTGCCATCTTGTTCCTCCCCCTTCCATCTATGCTTTTAAAAAAATTTTCTTCTTTGACTACTTTATCATTGACCTATTGTTTTTTTCGTATTATGTTTTTAGTCTCCACATTTTTTTTTTTTAACCAGTTCTCTTCTTGAGATTCATTTTTGGTTTCATTCCATTATGGTCAGAAAAGATGCATCTTATAATTTCAATCTTCATAAATTTATTGAGGCTTGTTTTATCGGCCCATATTTGATTTATTGTGGAGAATATTCCATGTGCACTTGAAAAGAATGTGTATTCTGGTTTTTTGGGGGATGGAATGTTTTGTATATAACCGTTATGTCCATCTAGTCCAATGTTCCATTCAAAGACATTGTTTCCTTATGGATTTTCTGTCTGGATGTAAGTGGAGTGCTAACATCCCTACTTTTATTGTAGTACCATCAAATTCTCTGTGCTTATTAATATTTGCTTTATGTATTTAGGTGCTTCAGCATTGGGTATGTGGGTATTTACAGTTGTTGTATCCTCTTGTTGCATTGACCCCTTTATCATTATGTAATGCCATTCTTTGTCTCCTTTCAGAGTCTTTGTTTTAAAGTCTATTTTGTCAAGGACCTTGGGAAGATGGTGGACTAAGAGGATCCTAAGATCTCCCTGCCCCACATTTACAAGTAGATAATACTGACATCTACATAAATAAACCGGAGAGTTATCTGAATAGAGGCAGAACAAATTCCACAACTAAATACAGAGAAGAAGCTGTGCCTGAGAGGTTAAGGAGGATAGAATTGTGGTTGGAAGCTGCCCACAAGAGGGAGGAAGCTGCACACACAGTTAGGGGAAAGAATGTTCCTTGCACCAGAGAGCCCACATAGGGCAGAAAAATTCCCATAATGTCTGGTTTTAAAAATCAGAGGGGCTGAATTCCATGAATTTGTATAACCAACAAGATTTGCATCATGGAAATTTAAAAGTCAGCTGACTCAGCGCTGGGCTAGCCAGGAGGGATAGTGATAACTGGGTCCCCACCCATAAAGGGACAGCAAGCCATAGAGAGGCAACATAGAAGCAACTGTTTGTACAACGCCTGGAGCAAAGGGGAGGAAGATCCATTTATACTGATTTCATAGCACATTGGTGGACTTCTCTGGGAACAAAGGAGATGGCCCATGCCATTTCCCTCCCCTGCCACCCAGCATAAACACAGGGCCACATGCAGGAGGCTGTACTGCACAGACACTTGTTACCTAACCTGCTGGCAGTGTGCCATGCATGTGTGTTCTCCTAAGGACTGGTCTACTCCAAGTCTACTGACCTCAGTCCTGGGCTCAGCACAAAGTATGTTAATGCTGCATGCACATGCCCTGCCCAGTGGCTGCACACATAAGAGGCTGTGTCACCCCAGCCAATACCATCTCCATGTGTGCTGCACTCCAGCCCTTGCCACCTCTGCACATACCATGCCCCCTCCAACAGCCACCCCATATTGGGGTTTCTGGCTTAGGAATAATGGCTCAGCACAAATTTTGCTAACACTGCCACCTTGTCCCTGATCCCTCCTGAAGTCATGCCTTGCAGAGTCAGCCTGCCTGGGTCTCATTAATACTACAGAGAGCAAGCACAGCTCACAACAGGTAGAGAATCAATGCAGATATGTGAACTGAAAGAAAAGTGACTCGGACACAATAGTAAGAGGCAATCAATACACACAGGATACTCTCCTGAGCTGCCAGGTTCTGATGAACAGGGAACACTACACTGCAGGTCACTATAGGAACTCTTCTTCACAGTCATTACTTTCAAGAGCAGAAGACATAGCTGACTTTCCTAATACAGTTAAACAGACACGGAGATGTAGATAAATAGGGGAGACAAAGGAATATGTCCCAAATGAAAGAACAGGACAAATTCACAGCAGGAGATCTAAGCAAAACATAAATAAGTAATATACCTGATAGATATTTTAAGGTAATCATCATAAAGATACTCATTGGACTTCAGAAAAGGGTGGAGGACATCAGTGAGACCTTTGACAAAGAGATAAAAAAACAACTTCAGATATGAAGAACTCAATAAATGAAATTAAATACAATAGATGGACTACATAGTAGGCTACAGGAAGCAAGGGAACACCTAAGTGACCTAGACAATATAGTAATGGAAATTAATCAAGCTGAACAGGTGAGAGATAAACAAATAGTGCATAATGAGGATAGACTTAGAGAACTCAGTGACACCATCAAGTGTAATACCATTAGTATTATAGGGATCTCAGAAGGAGAAGACGGAGAAAGGGAAGCATAAAATGTATTTGAAGAAATAATAGCTGAAACTTCTGAATCTCAGGAGGGAAACAGAGATCCAGATTCAGGAAGCACAGAGATCCCCCGAACAAATTCAACCCAAGGAGGACCACATCAAAACACACAGTCATTAAAATGGCAAAAAATAATGATGAAGAAAGAGTTTTAAAGCTTGCAAGAGAAAAGGAGACAGTAACATCAAAAGGAAACTACATAAGGCTGATTTTTCAGCGGAAACTTTGTGGGCCAGAAGTGGGTGCCATGATACAGTAAAATGCTGAAATGGAAAAACCTGCAGTCAAGACTACTCTATCCAGCAAAGCTATCACTGAGAATAGAAAGATAAAGTGTCTCAGAGACAAACAAAAGTGAAAGGAATTCATGACCACTAAACCAGCCCTACATGGCTGATCATTACCTTGATCCCAAAACCAGCTGATGTGTGCATGTCTGCAATGCACACATCATCTAAGCAGAAGATCAACAAGGAAACAAGGACTTTGAATGACACACAGGACCAGATGGACTTCACAGATATAAAGAGAATTCCATCCTAAAGCAACAGAATACACATTCTTCTCGAGAGCATATGGAATATTCTCCATAATAGATCACATACTGGGTCACAAATCAGGTCTCAACTGGTACCAAAAGTTTGGGATAATGCCCTGCATATTTTCAGACAATAATGCTTTGAAACTTGAACTCACTCGCAAAAGGAAACTTGGAAAGAACTCAAATGCAAGGAGGTTAAAGAGCATCCTACTAAAGAATGAATGGGTCAAGCAGGATATTAAAGAATTTTTAAAAATCATGGAAACAAATGAAAATGAAAACACAACTGTTCAAAACCTTTGAGATGCAGCAAAGGTGGTCCTATGAGGGAAGTGTATAGCACTACAAGACTTTCTCAAGAAACAAGAAAGGTCTCAAATACACAACCTAACCCTACACTTAAAGGAGCTGGAGAAAGAAGAGCAAATAAAGCCTAAACCCAGCAGAAGAAGGGAAATAATAAAGATAAGAGCAGAAATCAATGAAATAGAAACCAAAAGAACAGTAGAACAGATCAACAAAACTAGGAGCTGGTTCTTTGAAAGAATTAATAAGGTAGATAAACCCCTGGCCAGACATCAAAAAGAAAAGAGAAACGACCCAAATAAATAAAATCATGAATGAAAGTGGAGAGATCACAACCAACACCAAAGAAATACAAACAATTATAAGAACATATTATGAGCAACTATATGCCAACAATTTAGGCAATCTGGCAGAAATGGATACATTCCTAGAAATGTATAAACTACCAAAACTGAACCAGGAAGAGATAGAAAACCTGAACAGACCCATATCCAGAAAGGAAATTGAAGCAGTAATCAAAAATCTCCCAACAAACAAGAGCCCAGGGCAAGAGAGTTTCCCAGGGAAATTCTACCAAACATTTAAAGAATTAATACCTATTCTTCTGAAGCTGTTTCAAAAAATAGGAAAGGAAGGAAAACTTCCAAACTCATTCTATGAGGCCATCATTACCTTGATCCCCAAACCAGGCAAAGACCCCACCAAAAAGGAGAATTACACACCAATATCCTGATGAACATGGATGCAAAACTTCTCACCAAAAATGTTAGCCAGTAGGACCCAACAGTACTTTAAAAAGATTATTCACTACAACCAAGTGGGATTTATTCCTGGGTTGCAAGTGTGGTTCAACATCCTCAAATTAATCAGGGTGATACACTACATAAATAAAAGGAGAAGAACCATCTGATCTTCTCAATAAATGCAGAAAAAAAACATTTGAGAAGTACAACATCCTTTCTTGATTAAAACTCTTCACAGTGCAGGGACATAGGGAACATACCTCAATATCATAAAAGCCATATACAAGAAGCCCACAGCAAATATCATTCTCAATGGGAAAAAGCAGAGCATTTCCCCTAAGGTCAGGAACACGGCAGGGATATCCACTCTCACCACTGTTCAACATAGTACTAGAAGTCCTAGCCTCAGCAAGCAGACAACAAAAAGAAATAAAGCATCTGAAGCAGCCAAGATAAAGTCAAACTCTCACTCTTTGCAGATGACATGATATTCTATGTGGAAAACCCAAAAGACTCCACCCCAAAATTGGTAGAACTCATACAGGAATTCAGCAACATGGCAGGTTATAAAATCAATGCACAGAAATCAGTAGCATTTCTACACACTAACAATGAGACAGGAGAAAGGGAAATTAAGGAGTTGATCCCATTTACAATTGCACGTGCACCAAAACTGTAAGATACTTAGGAATAAACCTAATCAAAGAGGCAAAGGATATGTACTCAGAAAACTATAGAACACTCATGAAAGAAATTGAGGAAAACATAAAGAAACAGAAAAATGTTCCATGCTCATGGATTGGAAGAACAAAAATTGTTAAAATGTCTATGCCACCTAGAGCAATCTACACATTCAATGCATTCCCTATCAAAATACCATCAACTTTTTTCACAGAAATGGAACAAATAGTCCTAAAGTTTGTATGGAACCAGGAAACACCCCAAATAGCAAAAGAATGTTGAAATAGAAAACCAAAGCTGAGGCATCGCAATTCCAGACTTTGAGCTGTATTACAAAGCTGCAATTATCAAGACATTATGGTACTGGCACAAAAACAGACACATAGATCAATGGAACAGAAGAGAGAATCCAGCAATATACCCACAACTCTATGGTCAAGTAATCTTTGAGAAAGCAGGAAAAAATATCCAATAGAAAAAATACAGTCCCTTCAACAAATGTGTTGGCAAAATTAGATAGCCACATACAGAAGAGTGAAACTGGACCATTTTCTTATACCCTGCACAAAAATAGACTCAGAATGGTTGAAAGACCTCAATGTGATACAGGAATCCATCAAAATCCTAGAGGAGAACACAGGCAGCAACCTCTGTGACCTTGGCCTCAGCAACTTCTTGCTAGACATGTCTCCAAAGGCAAGGGAAACAAAGGCAAAAATGAACTATTGGGAATTCATCAAGATAAAAACTTTTACACAGCAAAGGAAATAGTCAAGAAATCTAAAAGGCAACCTACAGAATGGGAGAAGATATTTGCAAATGACATATCAGATAAAGGACTAGTATCCAAGATCTATAAAGAACTTATCAAACTCAACACCCAAAAACAAATGATATAGTCAAGAAATGAACAGTAATGATGTATTGTATGGTGACTAACATAGCATAATAAGATTAAATTAAATTAAAAAAAGAAATGGGCAGAAGACATGAATAGACACTTCTCTGAGGAAGACATACAAATGGCCAACAGATGCATGAAAAAAATGCTCAACATCACTAGGCATCAGGGAAATACAAATCAAAACCACAATGAGGTACCTCCTCACACCAGTCAGAATGGCTACTATTAACACTCAGGAAATGACAGATATTGGTGAGGATGTGGAGAAAGGGAACCCTCTTACAGTGTTGGTAGGAATGTAAGCTGGCGCAGTTACTCTGGAAAACAGTATGGACATTCCTCAAAAATTTGAAAATAGAGCTACTCTTCAACCCAGCAATTGCACTAATAGGTATTTACCCAAAAGATACAAAGTAGTAATATGAAGGGCCACCTACACCCCAATGTTCACAGCAGCAATGTCCACAATAGCCAAACTATGGAAAGAGCCAAGATGTCCACTGACAAATGAATGGATAAAGATGATGTGGTATGTATATATATATATATACACCCACCTGAGCAACTGCTCAGCTCCCCAGGTAAGACCCTGGGAATATTGCCGACATCTGATTGTCTGTATATATAGAGAGAGAATGGAATACTACTCAGCCATCAAAAAACATGAAATCTTGCCATTTGCAACTACGTGGCTGGAAGTAGAATGTATTATGCTAAGTGAAATAAGTCAATCAGAGAAAGACAATTATATGATCTCACTCATATGCAGAATTTAAGAAACAAAGCAGAGGATCATAGGGGAAGGGAGGGAAAAATAAAATAATACCAAAATCAGAGAGGGAGACAAACCATAAGAGACTCTTAATAATAGGACTAAAACTGGGTTGTTGGTGGGGGGATGGAGTAACTGGGTGATTGACATTGAGGGCCCATGATGTAATGTGCACTGGTATTATATAAGACTGATGAATCACTGAACTCTACCTCTGAAACTAACAATACACTCTATGTTAATTAATTGAATTTAGATTAAAAAATAAAATAATAAAATAAAAAAGGTAGAAAGATAATTAAAAAATAAAATTTAAGGGAAATTTATAAAAATAAAAGTAAATAAAAAATTAAAAGTTGTTCTTTCTGTATCCAAAAAAAAGAAAAGAAAATGAAAAACACAAAACCAAAAAGAAACAATGAAAAATTATCAAAGAAAGCTAGAATCTGTTTCCCCTAGAGCTGAAGTTTGCGGTACTCTATGATCAGTGGACTTGGTTTGGGGTAGGGTTTGTGCTGCTTTTCTGGGGGAGGGGGAGCCTGCTCTTCTTCTCAGGTGGAATTGCTGTAATGGAGTTACACCTGTAGGGAGCAGCAGGGTGTGGCTTGGTATAGCAGCTCCAGTCTCCACTTGGTGGTGCTCTTCAGTTCACCGAGGTTGATCAAGCTGTTGGGGAAGGAGGTGGGGATTAAATGGCTTCACTTTATTCTTTCCTCTCCAGAGGGGGTAATACATGACACCCCTCTTCAGGAAGCCCTCATATATTTGCAAACATTCACCCCTCCTGTGTCCCTAGTTTTTGTCAGATCCCTGCCTTCTCCCTGTCTGTGTCTGAGTTTTCCACCTACCAGGTGGTACAGTGCTCCTTTGTTTTTTTTTTTTTTTCAGGTGTGGTTGTGTTTCAAAATCCCACAATTCAGAGACCCTGGCAGTGTTGACCAATGCTGGTCCTCTTGGGAAGGGTCTTGCTGCACTGTGGCTGGTGGCCAGTGCCTGTGTGTGCGACTGCCCAGGTTTGGAGTTTATGTTAAATCACAACACACAGCTGGTGCTGTGGATTGCTGCCCTCAGCTTGGGTCTTTGTTCCTATACTGGTGAGTGGGACAGCTCAATGGTACCTGTAATGTCCTTTGCCCATGGAAAGGCTGTATCACCTCTACCAAATGCACTCCAAGCAGGGGAACTGCTTCTCCCCGTGTGAGCCAGCGGATCCTCAGCCTGCTGCTCCTGGGACTCTGTCCTGTTTCCCCACCTGAGCACTGCTCAGCTCCCCAAGTAGGATCCTGGGAATGTTGCAGACGTCTGAAACCTCAGACTCTGTTCTCCACTATTCATTAAAAAAAAAACGGTGATATTGTAACTGTCTCCTTTTTCCCTGTCAGTCGTTTTGGGGAAGTTTTCTTGTACAGTTACCTGCACATGTTATTCATTAAAAAGTGATATTGTAACTGTCTCCTTTTCCCTTGTCAATTGTTTTGGGGAACAGTTTTCTTGTACAGTTACTTGCACATGTTTTCATTCTTTTCATTTTTTCCCCCTGCTTTCTCTCTCTCTCCTCCTTCTCTCTCACTACTCCGCCTGTGATCAGGGCTCCCCACCCTGGGCAGCGCCCCCAGCTCTTTTCTCCCATGAATCAACTCTCTACAGTTCCTATCTTCCACGGATGTTTGTAGACATGCTTTGGTTTCTAAGACTTCCCATCAATTTCTTGGGTGTTCAGAATGATTTGATATTTATCAAGCTGCATTTGAGGGAGGAGGCAAGCTTAGGGTCACCCTAGTCCTCATCCATCTTACCTCCAAGTAATGTAAAGAAATGATAAAAGTGTTTCTTTTAGTGAACACTGAAAAATATGTTTACATAATAGCCTTTGTTAATATAGCTATGAGAAAATAAGAAAGGCTCTGGTTTCAAGGTAAAATGATTTTGGCATGTTCTAGGGACTTTAAAAATTAGTTTGCCATATAAAAATGATATTAGAAAAATATTTCATTTTTTTTAAAGACTAGGTTTAATTTATAGTTTAAATCTTCTATATTTCCTATGTTGGTTTTATGAGTTAAATATGAATGTTATGTTATAAGCTAAATGTTAATTGTTATGAGTTGAATGAGTTTTGAGTTCTGTATTTCCATAACTTATTTAAAATTTAAAAATGCATGTACAAAATTGTATCTGACTAAATAAAATAATAATAAAGGATAACTTTTGAAATTTTTATTTCATAAAAATATTAAAGATATCAATCATAATATTTTAATGTGTTAGCTAAATTATAATATTCAGATCCTTAACTAACTTTAATAACTGTGCCTAAGTTAATTAATAAACAATCCTTGAATGCCTGTTTAATTTCTAAATTAAAAAAAAAACATATTAATCACAGTTCTCAAAAGGCAATTTTAGTTTATATTTCTTAAAATGACAAAAGAGTATTTAAAATGCCTTTAGATGCTAACGTGTATGTCTGTTGGTATGTGCATATGTTTATTTTAACTTCCTCAAAATTGTTAAAATAACATAAACTAAGCCTGCATGAATAAAAACCATCTAAACAATTATTAATTTTCAATTCTATACTTATGTGTCTGGAAAAAAGTAGTCAATTACTTTGGTTAAACATATTAATCAATAGGTTCCAATCCAATATGGCAATGTAAAAAATCTTGAACTCCCTCCTTCCATGTAGCACAGCAAATTACACCTACTTACAGAACAATTTCTATTGAAGAAGATCTGAGGGTTAACTGAACAGATTCTGCACAACAGAAAATGCAGGGTATGGGAAATAAAGAATACCAAGAGGCTTGGGAACAGGGTAACAAAGGGGACCTCCACTCCTGAAGCTGCAAAATGCAGTTTGGAGGGATGATACTGAGGGACTAGGAACAGATTTCTCTGTGGTTTAGAAGAGCAACCAGCATATAAAAAAGACACCATTAACTCCACCAAATGGCCAAGGAGTTGTGGGATTACTCTCTGGGTCAGAGGGACTTGATAGCAACAAATTTACATGCACCCTCCATCTTAAAAATGGAGAACAGGAGGCTGGAAAGATGGAATAGGAGGACCATAAGCTTGATTCATCCCATGGATACTATATAACACACACCAATTTAAATAACCCAGAAAATGACCTGAAGACTAGCAGAACAAACTCCACAACTAAAGGTAGAGAATAGGTCACATTGAAGAAGGCAGGAAGGGTGAAGTCGTGGTTTGGGAGTGAAAGAGACTTTGGCCATCTGAGGTGGGGAGGGAGCCAGTTGTGTAACAAAGGGTTAAAAACATACTATCACACTGGGGAGCCCAAATGGGGAAAATTAATCTCCATTACAACTGTCTTGAAAGTGAGAGAGGCCGAATCTCATGAGTTACTACAACCAGCTATACTTAAAGCCTGGGATTTTAAAAATCAGCAGGCTCAGCTCTGGGAGAGCCCAGAGGGCATTAGGAAGTAGAGTCCCTGCCCTTAAAGAGACAGCAAGACAAACAGTCTACAGAGATACAGCAAGGAAACAGCAGTTTGAAAAATGCTAAGGGCAGTTGGGAGGGAAAGTAATGTACTCATCTCAGAGCATAACCTGAAGAGACAGGTATCTTGGGGAGACCCCTTCAAAAATAAAGGAGTTGGAAGGCCCATTTCCCTTTCCCAGCCAGCAGCATAAACACAAGGCCACCTGTGGGGACCAGCAAGTCATTGACATTCACTAACTTCCTTACACCAAGCCCCACCACCCCATGATTGAGCAAATCTGCCCTTTCCAGTCACACTTGCATCACTACCCATACTGTGCACTCTTGTCCCCAGAAGACTGATGCATATCCCAGCAATACATTGTCTCTTGACCCACACATTTTGCAGGATCTCCAGTTCTGTTGGTGGCAATGGTGGCAGGTCTCATCTCACAAGCATACCAGTGCACACCTTGTTAAAATGTGCCCCATCTGGCCAGGGATGAAACACTGCCCAAAACGCTTAAAGAGAGCCTCTGCAGACAACTGGACAGAATGAAAAATAAGTCCAGGATTCAACAGCAGAGCATAGACAACACCCAGGGGAGACACTCACTGAAGCACCACATCCTGGGAACAGAGGACACTGCACCACAGGGCACTACAGTACCTCTTTTTCTTAAGGCCATTATCTACAAGAGCAAGAGACATAACTGACTTTGGTAACACACAAAAGCAGATGCAGAGAGTTAGAAAAAAATGAGAAGAAAGAAATGTGTCTCAAATGAAAGAACAAGACCAAATCACAGTAAGAGGCCTAAGCAAAATGGATATAAGTAACATGCCTGATAGAGAATTTAAACTAATGATCATAAAGATACTCACAGGACTTGGAAAAAGAGTGGAGGACATCAGCGAGACCTTTAAGAAAGAGATAAAAACAGACCAGTCAGAGATGAACACAATAAATGAAATTAAAAATACACTTGATGGAAAAAATAGCAGACTAGAGCAAACAGAGGAACAAATTAATGACCTGGAAAACACAGTAATGGAAATTAATCAACCTGACCAAATGAGAGAAAAATAAATTATGCAAACTGAGAACAGAATTAGGGAACTCAGTGAATCCATCAAGTGTAATAATATTCACATTATCGGGATCCCAGAAGAGGAAGAGAGAAAAGGGGGCAGAAATTTTGTTTGAAGAAATAATAGCTGAAAACTTCCCTAATTTGGGGAAGGAAACATTTACAGATACAGGAGGCACAGAGATTCCCCCAACAAAATCAACCAAAGGTGGTCCACACCCTGCATGTGGTAATTAAAATTGAAAAAAAAAAAAAAGATTGATAAAGAGAAAGATTAAAAGTAGCAAAAGAAAAGAAGGGAAGTACATACAAGGGAAACCCAATTAGGGTAACATTGGGTTTTTCAGCAGAATCATTACAGATCAGAAGGGAGTGGCATGATATATTCAAAGTGCTGAAATGGAAAAATCTGGAGTCAAAAATACTCTACCCAACAAGGCTATCATTCAGAAGGAGAGATAAAGAGTTTCCCAGACAAACAAAAACTAAAGGAGTTCATGACAACTAAACCAGCCCTCAAAGAAATATTAAAGGGGACTCTGAGAGGAAAGGAAAGACCTTAAGTGAGAGTATGAAAATTAGGAAACACAAAAGCAGTTAAAATAAGTATTTCTGTAACAGTCAGTCAAAAAATTCATAAAATAAAAAGATGTAATATATGACACTATATACCTAAAACGTGGGAAGAAGGGGCGGAAAGAATGGGTTCAAACTTCATTGACCATCAACTTAATATAGATTGCTGTGTGCAGAAAATTTTATATACAAACCTCACAGTAACCACAAATCAGAAACCAGTAATATGTATGCAAAGAATAAAGAGAAAGAAATTAAAGTATATCACTAAAGAAAGCCAACAAACCATGAAAGAAAGAGAAGAAAGAATCAGAGAAAAACTAAAAAACAACTACAAAACAAGAAAAAAAGTGGCAACACACATAATTATCAATAATTACTCTGAATGTAAATGGACTAAATGCTTCAATCAAAAGACATAGGGTGCCAGAACAGATAAAAAAAGAAGACCCACCTATATGCTGCCTACATAACACTCGTTTCAGATCCGCAGACACCTGCAGATTGGACTTGAGGGGATGGAGAAACATTTATCATGCAAATGATTGACAAAAGAAAGCCAGGGTAGTAATAGTTATATCAGACCAAAGAGACTTTAAAACAGAAACAAGAGACAAAGAAGGACAATATAAAATAATAGAGGACAATTCAACAAGAAGATGTAACCCTTGTAAATATTTATGCACCCAATGTGGGAGCACCAAATACACAGAACAGTTAATAACAAACATAAAGGAACTAATCGATAGTAATACAAAAATGGTATGGGATTTTAACACCTCTTGGACATCAATGGACTGATAATCCAAACAGGTAATCAACAAGGAAACAGGGGCTTGAATGGAACTTGAGGGACTTAATTTGTCTATTCAGAACATTCCATCCTAAAACAGAGGAATGCCCATTATTTTCAAGTGCACATGGAACATTCTCCAGAATAGGCCACATATTAGGCAACAAAACAAGTTTCAACAAATTCGAAAAGATTGAAGTCATACCATGCATATTTTGTAATCACAATGCTAAGAAATTAGAAATCAAGCACAAGAAAAAATCTGGAAACACCAAAAATACATGGGGGTTAAATAACATGCTATTAAACAATGAATGGTTCAATCAAGAAATAAAAGAAGAAATAAAAATTACATGGAAGCAAATGAAAATGCAAACAAAATGCCCCAAAATCTTTGTGATACAGTAAAAGGGATACTAAGAGGGAAGTTTATACCAATATACACCTACCTCAAGAAGCAGGAAATATCTCAAATAAACAACCTAACCTTATACCTGAATGAGCTAAAAAAAAGAACAAACAAAACCCAAAACCAGCAAAAGGAAAGAAATAATAAAGATTAAAACAGATATAAATGATATAGAAACAAAACAAAACAAAACACAGTAGAAGAGATCAATGAAACCAGGAGTTAGTTCTGTGAAAAGATCAACAAAATTGATAAAGCTCTAGCCAAACTCACCAAAAAAGAAAAAAAGAGAGAAGACTCAAATAAATAAAATCACATATGAAAGAGAAAAAATAACCAATACCACAGAAATACAAACAATTGTAAGAGAATATTATGAAAAATTATATGTCAACACATTGGACAACTTATAAGAAATGCATAAATTCCTAGAAACATATAACCTACTAAAACTTAAGCAAAAATAAATAGAACATTTGAACAGACTGATTACTAGCAATGAAATTGAATCAGAAATCCAAAAACTCCTAACAAACAGAAGTCCAGGATTAGACAGCTCACAGGTGAATTCCATCAGATATTTAAAGAAGAGTTAATACTTATTCTCTTCAAACTATTCAAAAAAATAGAAGAGGAAAGAAAACTTCCAAATTAATTCTATGAGGCCAGCATCACACTGATATCAAAGCCAGATAAGGCACCATAGAAAAAGAGAATCATAGGCCAATATCTCTGATGGACATAGATGAAAAATCTCTCAACAAAATATTGACAAACCAAATTAAAAAAAAAAATCCATGAAAAGTCATTCACCATGATCAAGTGGGATTTATTCCCAGGATGCAGCTGTTATTCAATATTAGCAAATCAATCAATGTGATACACCAAATTGATAAAATAAAGAATAAAAACCATATGATCTATTCAATAGATGCAAAAAAAAAAAAAAAACATTTGATAAAGTACAATATCCACTTATGATAAAAACCCTCAACTAAGTAGGTTTAGTGGGAACATACCTCAACATAATAAAGGCCTTATATGAAAGCCTATGGCTAACATAATCACCAGTGGGGAAAATCTGAGTTTTTCCGCTAAAGTCAGGAGCAAGACAAGGATGTTCACTCACATCACTTTTATTCAACATAGGACTAGAAGTCCGAGACATAGCAATTAGACAACAACAACAACAAATATATTGCATACAAATTAGTAAGGAAGAAGTAAAAATTTCACTATTTGCATATGACATGGTACCATATATAAAAAACCCTAAACACTTAACCAAAAAAACTACTGGAATTATTAAATGAATTCAAAAATGTTGCAAGATATAAAATCAGTGTACAGGAATCTGTCACATTTCTATAATAATGAAGCAGCAGAAAGAAATTAAGAAAACAGTTCCATTTACAACTGCACCAAAAAATAACAAAATACCTAGAAATAAACCTAATTAAAGAGGTGAAAGACCTGTCCTCTGAAAACTGTATGTCATCAATGAAAGAAATTGAAGATGACACAGTAAAATGGAAAGGCATTCCTTGCTTATTGGTTGAAAGAACAAATATTGTTAAAAAGCCTATACTACGCAAAGCAAGGCACACACTTAATGCAATCCCTATCAAAATACCAATAGCATTTTTCAATGAACTAGAAGAAATAATCCTAAAATTTATATGGAACAACAAAGGATCCAGAATTGTGAAAGCAACCTTGAAATAGAAAAGCAAAGCTGAAGGCATCACAATTCCAGAATTCAAGTTAAATTACAAAGCTGTATTAATCAAAACAGTATGGTACTGGCACAAAAACAGGCACACAGATCAATGGAACAGAATAGAAAAACCAGAAATAAATTTATAATTATAACATCAATTAATCTTTGACAAAGGAGGAACAAATATCCAATGGGAAAATAATAGTCTCTTCAAGAAATTATGTTCGGAAAACTGGACATCTTTCATCCTCCCACACACCAGCAGGGTCTGAATTCAGAGAGAAACACAGTGTCTCCAGTGGGGGCTGGAGTCTCTTACACCAAACCCCATCCCCCTGTGCCCAGCAAGAGAATTTTTACAAGGGCAGGTCTGACTGTGAGCCAGTGCACTTGGCCTCTCTATCAGAAGACCAACATAAGCCCCTACATACACAAAGTCTACTGATTATAGAGTGCTCCAAAGCGTCAGCTTCAGTTCTGGTGGAAATAGGACCACACTTACATTTTTATTTTTTTCCTTTCTTTTTTAAATATTTTTTTAAATTATTATTTTTTATATTTCATATTTTATTTTATTTTTATTTGGCTTTGTGTTATTCTGGTGTGTGTTTTTTTATTGTTGTTTCTTTTTTTCTTTGGTATCGGGTTTATAGTCCTTTTTTTTAAATTTTATTTTATTATGTTATGTTAGTCACGACACAATACATCATTAGCTTTTGGTGTGGTGATCCATGAGTCATTGTTTTTGTATAACACCCAGTGTTCCATGCAGTACAAGACCTCCTTAATACCCACCACCTGGCTAACCTATCCCCCGACCGCCCTCCTCTCTAAAACCCTCAGTTTGTTTCTCAGAGTCCATAGTCTCTCATGGTTCATCTCTCCCTCCTACTCCCCCTGTTCCTTTTCCCCTTCCTTCTCCTAATGTCCTCCATGCCATTCCTTATGTTCCACAAATAAGTGAAACCATATGATAATTGCCTTTATCTACTTGACTTATTTCATTTAGCATAATCTCCTCCAGTCCCATCCATGTTGATGTAAAAGTTGGGCATTCATCCTTTCTGATGGCTGAGTAATATTCCATTGTATATATGGACCACATCTTTATCCATTCATCTGTTGAAGGAAATCTCGGCTCTTTCTACAGTTTGGCTATTGCGGACACTGCTGCTATGAACACTGGGGTGCATATGGCCTTCTTTTCACCACATCTGTGTCTTTGGGGTTAATACCCAGGAGTGCAATTGCTGGGTCATAGGGTAGCTCTATTTTTAATTTTCTGAGGCACCTCCACACTGATCTTGAAAGTGGCTGTACCAACTTGCAATCCCACCAAAAGTGTAAGAGGGTTCCACTTTCTCCACAACTTCTCCAACATTTGTTGTTTCTTGCCCTGTCCATTATTGCCATTCTAACTGGTATAAGGTGGTATCTCAGTGTGGATTTGATTTGAATTTCCCTGATGGCTAATGATGATGAACATTTTCTCATGTGTCTGTTAGCCATTTGTATGTCTTCGTTGGAGAAGTGTCTGTTCATGTCTTCTGCCCATTTTGTGACTAATTTGTCTTTTGGGTGTTGAGTTTGAGAAGTTCTTTATACATCTTGGATACCAGCCATTTATCTGTAGTGTCATTTGAAAATATCTTCTCCCATTCTGTGGGTTGCCTCCTTGTTTTGTTGACTGTTTCCTTTGCTGTGCAGAAGCTCTTTATCTTGATGAAATCCCAAAAGTTCATTTTTGCTTTTGTTTCACAGGCTTTTGGAGATGTATCTTGAAAGAAGTTACTGTGGCCGATGTCAAAGAGGTTACTGCCTATGTTCTCCTCTGGGATTTTGATGGATTCCTGTCTCACATGAGGTCTTTCATCCATTTTGAGTTTATCTTTGTGTATGGTATTAGAGAATGGTCGAGTTTCATTCTTCTGCATGTGGCTGTCCAATTTTCCCAGCACCATTTATTGAAGAGACTTTTTTCCATTGCATATTTTTTCCTACTTTATCGAAGATTATTTGACCATAGAGTTGAGGGTCCATATCTAGGCTCTCTATTCTGTTCCACTGGTCTATATGTTTGTTTTTGTGCCAGCACCATGCTGTCTTGGTGATCACTGCTTTTTAATATAGCTTGAAATCGGACAACGTGAAGCACCCAGCTTTGTTTTTCTTTTTCAACATTTACTTGGCGATTCAGGGTCTTTTCTGATTCCATACAAATTTTAGGATTGTTTGTTCCAGCACTTTGAAAAATGTCATTGGAATTTTGATCAGGATGGCATTGAAGGTATAGATTGCTCTGGGTAGCATAGATATTTTAACAATGTTTATTCTTCCGATCCATAAGCATGGAATGTTTTTCCATCTTTTTGTGTCTTCTTCAATTTCTTTCATGAGTGTTCTGTAGTTCCTAGAGTATAGATCCTTTACCTCTTTGGTTAGGTTTATTCCAAGGTATGTTATGGTTTTTGGTGCTAGTGTAAATGTAATCACTTCTCTAATTTCTCTTTCTACAGTTGCATTGTTAGTGTATAAGAAAGCAACTGATTTCTGTGCATTGATTTTGTATCCTGCCACATTACTGAATTGCTGTATGAGTTCTAGTAATTTGGGGATGGAGTCTTTTAGATTTTCCACATAAAGACTCATGTCATCTGCAAAAAGAGAGAGTTTGAATTCTTTGCCAATTTGAATACATTTATTTCTATTTGTTGTCTGATTGCTGTTGCTAGGACTTCTAGTACTATGGTGAACAATAGTGGCGAGAATGGGCATCCTTGATGTGTTCCTGATCTTAAAGGGAAAGGCTCTCAGATTTTCCACATGGAGGATGATATTCGCTGTGGGTTTTTCATAGATGGATTTTATGAACTTGAGGAATGTTCCCTCTATCCCTAATCTCTGAAGAGTTTTAATCAGGAAAGGATGGTCTATTTTGTCAAATGCTTTTTCTGCATCAACTGAGAGGACCATATGGTTCTTCTCTCTCCTCTTATTAATGTGTTCTATCACATTGATTGCTTTGCGAATGTTGAACCACCCTTGCATCCCGGGGATAAATCCCACTTGGTCGTGGTGGATGATCCGTTTAATATATTGCTGGATCCTGTTAGCTAGGATTTTGTTGAGGATTTTGGAATCCATATTCATCAGGGATATCGGTCTCAATTCTCCTTTTTGATGGGATCTTTGCCTGGCTTGGGGATTAAGGTAATGCTGGCCTCATAGAATGAGTTTGGAAGTTTTCCTTCTGTTTCTATTTTTTTAAACAGCTTCGGTAGAATAGGTATTATTTCTTCTTTGAATGTTTGGTAGAATTCCCCAGGGAATCCATCAGGCCCTGGACTCTCGTTTTTTTGGGAGGTTTTCAATCACTGCTTCAATCTCGTTACTGGTTATTGGTATATTCAGGTTGTATATTTCTTCCTGTTTCAGTCGTGGCAGCTTAGAGGTTTCCAGGAAGGCATCCATTTCATCCAGATTGCTCAGTTTCTTGGCATATAGTTGTTGATAATAATTTCTAATTGTTTCTATTTCCTTGGTGTTACTCATGATCTCTCCCCTTTCATTCATCATTTTATTAATTTGGGTCCTTTCTCTTTTTTTTTGGATAAGTCTGGCCAGTGGTTTATTGATCTTATTAATTCTTTCAAAGAACCAGCTTCTAGTTTCGTTGATCTGATCTACTGTGTTTCTGGTTTCTAATTCATTGATCTCTGCTCTAATCTTAATTATTTCTCTTCTAATGCGTGACTTAGGCATTGTTTGTTGCTTTTTCTTTCGTTCTTTAAGGTGTAGAGTTAGTTGGTGAATTCGGGATTGTTCTATTTTTTTGAGTGAGGCTTGGATGGCTATGTATTTCCCCTTAAGACTGCCTTTGCAGTATCCCATAGGTTTTGGATTGATGTGTTTTCATTCTCATTGGTTTCCATGAATTGTTTAAGTTCTTCTTTGATTTCCTGGTTGACCCAAACATTCTTGAGCAGAGTGGTCTTTAGCTTCCAAGTGTTTGAATTTCTGCCAAATTTTTTCTTGGGATTGAGTTCCAGTTTTAAAGCATTGTGGTCTGAAAATATGCAGGGAATGATCTCAATCTTTTGGTATTGGTTGGGATCCGATTTGTGACCCAGTATGTGGTCTATTCTGGAGAAAGTTCCATGTGCACTGGAGAAGAATGAGTATTCTGTTGTTTTAGGGTTGAATGTTCTGTATATATCTATGAGGTCCATCTGGTCCAGTGTATCATTCAAGGCTCTTGTTTCCTTGCTGGTTTTCTGCTTAGATGATATGTCCATTGCTGAGAGTGGAGTGTTGAGGTCACCTACAACTACCGTATTGTTATCAATATGACTATTTTGGTGAACAGTTGACTTATGTAGATGGCTGCTCCCATGTTGGGGCATAGATATTTACATTTGTTAGATCTTCTTGTTGGATAGACCCTTTAAGAATGATATAGTGTACTTCGGTGTCTCTAACTACAGACTTTAGTTTAAAATCTAATTTGTCTGATATAAGAATTGTTACCCCAGCTTTCTTTTGAGGTCCGCTGGCATGGATGATGGATCTTTGTCCCTTCACTTTCAATCTGGATGTATCTTTAGGTTCAAAATGAGTCTCTTGTAGGCAGCATATGGATGGGTCCTGTCTTTTTATCCAATCTGCAACCCTGTGCCCTTTTATGGGAGCATTTAGGCTGTTCACGTTGAGAGTGATTATTAAAAGATATAAATTAATTATCATCATGTTGCCTGTGAAGACGTTGTTTTTATAGATTGTCCCTGTTAATTTCTATTGTCTAGCACTCTTGGGGTGTTTCTCCTTTTATAGAGCTCCCCTTAATATTTCTTGCAGGGGGAGCCTAGTGGTCACATATTCTTTCAGTTTCTGCTTGTCTTGGAAGCTCTGCATCTCTCCATCCATTCTAAATGACAGCCTTGCTGGATAAAGTAGTCTTGGGTGCATGTTCTTCTCACTTAGTACCCTGAATATGTCTTGCCAGGCCTTTCTGGCTTCCCAGGTCTCTGTGGATAGGTCTGACGTTATTCTGATATTCCTCCCTCTGTACATAAGGAATCTCTTCCCCCTAACTGCCCTTAAGATGGTTTCCTTGGTTCTAAGATTTGCGAGTTTTACTATTACATGCCGATTTGTTGGCCTGTTTTCCTTGATCTTGGGACAGGTCCTCTCTGCCTCTAGGACATGACTGTTTCATTCCCCAGATTAGGGAAGTTCTCAGCTATGATTTGCTCAAATACATCTTCTAGTCCTCTCTCTCTCTCCATCCCTCCGGGATTCCAGTTATTCTGACATTGAAACGCTTCATGGTGTCACTTATTTCTCTGATTCTATTTTCATGGATTCTGAGTTGTTTTTCCCAGCCTCCTCTCTGCAGTTTTTATCTATTCAATTGTCTTCCAGGTCACTGATTTGTTCTTCTTCCTCACTTACCCTAGCTGAGAGATGATCTAGATTAGATTGGATCTCATTGATAGCATTTTAAAGTTCTGCCAATTCAGCTTTCATTTCTGCCCTTAGAGACTCTATGTTGCCATTAATTGATTTCTCCATTCTAACTATTGTCTTCACAATTGCTAGCCTGAATTCCATCTCCGACATCTTAGTTATATCTGCATCCATTTGTAAATCTGCAGCATAAGTCATAATAGCTGAGCCTTACCTATTTTGGGGGTTCCTCCTCCTAGTCATTCTGTTGATGGGTGGTTGAGGGAATGTATAGTCCAAATTATTGACCAGAACCCAAGCAAGATGCACCTGTTTTCTTGGGACCTTAGAGTTGCTGGCCTCTTGTTTTCTCAGCCTGTCTTCTGCGGGAGGGGCCTGCCGCGCTGTTACTCAGGCAACCCTGTTTGGGTGGAGTTGCCCTGCACCCCTGTGGTGGGGGATGGGCTCAGTGGGAATCAGTCTTTGGGGCTTTTGTTCTCTGGCGCCTTTCCCTGGCGGCTTTCCGCATCTCTTCCATGAGTCAGAGCAGAAGAGACCATTTCCAACCCTCTGCCTCAGAGCAGAGAGACCGCAGTCTGTTCTTCAGTGAGCTCTCCAGGCCACACTATCTCCGAATCTGTCCATGCTGCTGTAAACTGAAGCATCCTGCATTGTGTGCCCCTCCACAGTGCTTCCATTCCTGCCTCCAGGTCGGGGCACATCTCTGCCCTTTGTGATTTTAAAACCGCCAGCCACCCCTGTTCACATGCGGGAGCCCTCCATTCTGGGTTTCCATCTAAAGTCCCGTCCCCACCCCTAATGGTCTGCGAGTCTGTGCCCCGTCCCAAGTGCAGGAGGCTATTGCTCACCAGCTGTGTAGGATCCCCATGGCCAGGCTCCTTCCCACTGCCATTTATCCTCCAATAATTGCCCACGGAATCAGCTCCCTGTTTTGTACCTCAAAAGCAACCACCTGTGATATTCTGTTTTTAAAGATCCAGATCTTCTTATATCTCAGGCTGATTTCATTGGTGTTCAGAGTGGTCTGGTAGATATCCAGCTCAATTCTGGGGACCAGTTGGAATAGGGTCCCCTACTCCTCCACCATCTTTTCCTCCAGGTTTATAGTCTTTTGTTCATTTGTTCATTATTTCCTTTTCTCAGTTTTTTGGATCAGGTTTCTTTCTTTTTTTTCCCCTGTTTTCCTTCTTTCTTTCCCTTTCTTTGGAATCAGGCTTATTGCTTTTTGTTTCTCTGCTGATTTGCTTTTTTGTTCATTTTCTTTTTCTCTCTTTTTCAATCAGGTCTTCCCCCTCCACCCCCAGGATTATCTTAAAAAATTCAAAGCATACCTAGTTAAATTTCCAAACTCTACGCACTACAAGCAAGGAAGAAATCTGTAGAGGACTGACTTAGGGGAAAGAGCAGCCGAAACACAACAGACTGCACACAGCATACACCATAAACACTTCCTGAAGTGCCAAGCCCTGGACACTGTATGACCCCTTCTTAATATAGTATTACTCTCAGGAGCAAGAAACATAACAAGCTTTCACAATATGCAAAAGGCAGAAACTTAAACACAATGATAAGATGGAGCAATTCTCCTCAGAAGAAAGATCAAAAAGAAATCACAGGCAGGGATTTACTCAAAACAGACATAAACAATATATCTGAATAAGAATTTAGAACAACAGTCATAAGAAGACTTGGTGGGTTTGAAAGAAGCATAGAAGACACCAGAGAAACCCTGGCTGTATAGATAAATGTCCTAAAAACTAGTCAGGCCAAAATAAAAAATGCTATAACTGAGACGCAAAAATAGACTGGATGCAATCACAATTAGGACGGAGTAATCAGAAGAATGAATAGGTGACATAGAAGATAAAATTCTGGAAAATAATGAAGCTGAAAGGAAATGGGAAAGAAAACTATTAGATCATGAATATAGAGACTAAGACTAAGAGGACTAAGAAGACTAAGAGACTCAGAAATGCCACAAAGCACAATAATATCTCTATCATAGGAGTCCTAGAGGAAGAAGAGCAGGAAAAAGGGGCATAAGGTTTATTTGAACAAATTATAGCTGAGAACTTCCTTAATCTGGGGAAGGAAATAGGCATTCAAGTCTAAGAGGCACAAAGAACTCCCCTGAAAACCAACAAAAATATAACATGAAGACATATCAGACTGAAACTTGGAAAATACAAAGAAAAAGAATTCTGAAAGAAGCTGGGGACATAAGGTCCTTAACCTACAAGGGTAGACACATAAGGCTAGCAGCAAACCTGTGCATAGAAACTTGACAGGCCAGAAGGCAGTGACAAGGCCTATTCATGTCATAAATGTGAAAAATATAGAGACAAGAATACTTTATCCAGCAAAGTTGTCATTCAGAACAGAAGAGAGATAGTTTCCAAGACAAGTAAAAACTAAAGGAGTTCATGAACACTAAACCAGCTCTACAAGTAATACTAAAGGGGACCCTTTGAGCAGGAAAGAGAGACCAAAAGCAACAGACTAGAAAGAAACAGACAACCTACATGAACAGTGACATTACAGGTGCTACCATGGCACTAAATTCATACATATCAAAAATTACTTTGAATATAAAAGGACTAAATGCTCCAATCAAAAGACATGGGGTATTGAATTGTATAAAAACAAAACAAACAACAACAAAAAAAAACAAGACCCATCGATATCTTGCTTACAAGAGAATCATTTTAGACCCCAAAACACCTCCAGATTGAAAGCAAGGGGGTGAAAAACTATTTATCATGTAAATGGACATCAAAAGAAAGATGGAGTAGCCATCCTTATATCAGACAAACTAGATTTTAAACCAAAGACTGTAATAAGAGATGAAGAAGGGCACTATATCATAATAAAGGGTTCTAACCAAAAAGATCTAACAATTATAAATATTTATGTCCCCAACTAAGGAGCACAAAAATATATAAGCCAATTAATAAGAGACATAAAGAAACTCATTGATAATAATACAATAATAGTAGAGGACTTTAACTCCTCACTCACAGCAATGGACAGATCATCTAAGCAGATCAACAAGGAAACATTAGCTTTGAATGCCATGCTGGACCAGAGGGTTTTAAAAGACATATCCAGAACATTTCATCCTAAAGCAGCACAATATGCTGCACATTCTTCCCGAGGGCACATGGAACATTCTCCAGAATAGATCACCTACTGGGTCACTAATCAGGCCTCAACAAGTACAAAAAGATCGAGATCATACCATCCTTATTTTCAGACCACAGTGGTATGAAATGTGAAATCAACCAGAATAATAAATTTGGAAAGAATACAAATACATGTAGGTTCAAGAACATCCTACTAAAGAATGAAAGCGTTAACCAGGAAATTAAAGAATAAATTAGAAAAATACATAAAAGCAAATGAAAATGAAAACACGACAGTCCTCTGAGATACAGCAGGGGCGGTCCTAAGAAGGAAGTATATAGCATTATAGGCCTTCCTTAAGAAGCAAGAAAAATCTCAAATACACAACCTAACTTTAGACCTCAGGGAGCTTGAAAAAGATCAGCAAATAAAGTCAAAATCAAGCAGGAGTAGGAAAGTAACTGAGATTAGAGCAGAAATAAATGATACAGAATTTTTTTTTTTAAAGTTGAACAGACACTTCTCTGAAGAAGACATGCGAATGGCTAACAGACACATGAAAAAACGTTCATCATCAGTAGCCATCAGGGAAATTCAAATCCAAACCACATTGAGATACCACCTTACACCAGTTAGAATGGCAAAAATGGACAAGGCAAGAAACAACAAATGTTGGAGAGGTTGTGGAGAAAGGGGAACCCTCTGACACTGTTGGTGGGAATGCAAGTTGTTACAGCCACTTTGGAAAACAGTGTGGAGGTTCCTCAAAAATTTGAAAATAGAGCTACCCTATGACCCAGCAATTGCACTCCTGGGTATTTACCCTAAAGACACAGATGTAGTGAAAACAAGGGCCATATGCACCCCAATGTTCATAGCAGCAATGTCTACAATAACCAAACTGTGGAAAGAGCTGAAATGCCCTTCAACAGATGAGTGGATAAAGAAGATGTGGTCCATACATACAATGGAATATTACTCAGCCATCAGAAAGGATGAATACCCAGCTTTTACATCAACATGGATGGGACTGGAGGAGATTATGCTAAGTGAAATAAGTCAAGCAGAGAAAGTCAATTATCATATGGTTTCACTTATTTGTGGAACATAAGGACTAGCATGGAGGACATTAGGAGAAGGAAGGGGAAAATGAAGGGGAAAATCGGAGGGAGAGATGAACCATGAGGGACGATGTACTCTGAGAAACAAACTGAAGGTTTTAGAGGGGAGGGGGGAGGGGAGATTGGTTAGTCCGGTGATGGGTATTAAAGAGGTCATGTATGGCATGGAGCACAGGGTGTTATATGGAAACAATGAATCATGGATCACTACATCAAAAACTAATGATGCATTGTATGGTGACTAACATAATAAAATAAAATTTAAAAAAAATTTGAACATATCAATGAAAGTATGAGCTGATTCTTTTAAAGAATTAACAAAATTGATAAACCCCAGCCAGAATTATAAAAAAATATCAAAAAGAAAAGAGAAACGACCCAAACAAAATCATGAATGAAATAGGAGAGACCACAACTAACATCACAGAAATACAATAAATTTTAAGAGAAAATTATGAACTATTAGATGCCAACAAACTGGGCACTCTGAAAGAAATGGATAAATTCCTAGAAACATATACTAAAACTGAAACAGGAAGAAATAGAAAACTTGAAGACATCCATAACCAACAAGGAAATTGAATCAGTAATCAAAAATCTCCCAACAAACTAGAGTCCAGGGCTGGATGGCTTCCCTGGTGAATCCTACAAAACATTTAAAGAAGAATTAATACCCATTCTTCTGAAACTGTTCCAAAAAAATGGAAATGGAAGGAAAACTTCCAAACTCATTCTATGAAGCAAGACTACCTTGATTCCAAGACCACACTCCACTAAAAAGACCCCACTAAAAAGGACAATTACAAACAAATAACCCTGATGAACATGAATGTAAAAATACTCAAACATGATACTAGCTAAATGAATCCAACAGCACATTAAAAGGATTAATCACCAATATCAAGTGGGATTTACTGCTGGTCTGCAGGCGTGGTTCTATATCTGCAAATCAATCAATGTGATACATTACACTAATTAAAGAAAGGATGAGAATGACATGATCCTCTCAATAGAGGCAGAAAAAAGTATTTGACACAATACAGCATCCATTCTTGATCAAAACCCTCAACAAAGTAAGGATGGATGAAATATACCTCAACATCATAAAGGCCATGTATGAAAGACCCAGAGCTAAAATCATCCATAATGAGGGAAAATTGAGAGCTTTTCCCCTAAGGTCAGGAACACAACAGGGATGTCTGTTCTCACCACTGTTGTTCAACCTAGTACTGGAAGTCCTAGCCTCAGCAATAAGACAGTAAAAGAAATAAAAGACACCCAAATTGGCAAGCAAGAAGTCAAATATTCACTCTTGGCAGATGACATGATACTCTGTGTAGAAAACCCAAAGATTCCACCAAAAAATTGCTAGAACTGATAAATTTAACAAAGTCGCAGGATATAAAATCAATCTACAGAAAAGTGTTGCATTTCTATACACCAATAATGAAGTATCAGAAAGAGAAATCAAAGAGTTGATCCCATTTACAATTGCACCAAAAATTATAAGATACCTAGGAATAAAGTTAACCAAAGAGGTAAAAGATCAGAATGCTGAAAACTGTAGAATATTTATGAAAAAAATGTAGAAGAGACTAAGAAATGAAAAAACATTCCATACTCTTAAATTGGAAGAACAGATATTGTTAAAATGTCTTTACTACCCAAAGCAATCTACACATTTAATGCAATCCCTATCAAATTACCACCAGCATTTTTCACAGAGTTAAAACAAACAATCCTCAAATTTGTATGGAACCAAAAAGACCCCAAATAGCCAAAGTAATGTTGTAAAGAAGACAAATTGGGAGGCATCAGGATTCCAGACCTCAAGCTGTATTACAAAGCTGTAATCATCAAGACAGTATGGTACTGGCATGAAAACAGACACATAGATAAATAGAACAGAATAGAGAACCCAGAAATGGACTCACAACGTATGTCCAACTAATCTTTGTCAAGGCAAGAAAAAAAAACCAGCAGAAAAAAAGACAGTCTCTTCAAAAAATTGTGCTGGGAAAGCAGGACAGCGAAATGCAGAAGAATGAAACTGGACCTCTTTCTTATAGCATACACAAAAACAAATTCAAAATGGATTGAAGACCTAATGTGAGACAGGAAACCACCAAAATCCTAGAGAAAAAAGCACGCAGCAACCTCTCTGACCTTGGTCACAGCATCTTCTTACTAAACACATCTCTAGAGGCAAGGAAAGCAAAGGAAAAAATGAACTCTTGGGACCTCATCAAGATAAAAAGTTTCTGCACAGTGAAGGACATAATCAAAACAACAACAACAACAACAAAAAAAACCCACCAAAACCTAAAAGTCAAGCAATGGAATAGGAGAAGTTATTTGCAAATGACATATTGGATAAAAGGTTAGTATCCAAAATCTGTAAAGAACTTATCAAACTCAACACCAAAAAAGCAGATAATCCAGTTAAGAAATGGTCAAAAGATATTAATAGACACTTTTCAAAAGACATCCAGATGGCTAACAGACACATGAAAAGATGCACAACATCACTCATCATCAGGGAAATACAAATCAAAACCGCAATGAGATACTACCTTATATCTTCAGAATGGCTAAAATTAACAACTCAGTAAATAACAGATGTTGGTGAGGATGTGGAGAAAGGGGAACCCTCTTACACCAAGGAAATAGAGAGGTTTAAGAACATATTATGAGCAACTATATGCCAACAAATTAGACAATCTGGAAGAAATGGATGCATTCCTAGAAACTTATAAACTACCAAAACTGAAACAGAAAGAAATAGAAAATCTGAAACGACCAATAACCAATGGGGAAATTGAAGCAGCAATCAAAAACCTCCTCAAAAGACAAGAGTCCAGAGCCATATGGCTTCCCAGGGGAATTCCACCAAACATTTAAAGAAGAAATAATACCTATTCTACTGAAGCTGTTTCAAAAAATAGAAATGGACAGAAAACTTCCAAACTCATTCTATGAGGCCAGCATTACCTTGATCCCAAAACTTGACAAAGATCCCACCAAAAAGGAGAATTACAGACCAATATCCCTGATGAACATGGATGCCAAAATACTCACAAGATACTAGCCAATAAGATCCAATAGCACATTAAAAGGATTATTCACCATGACCAAGTGGGATTTATTCGTGGGATGCAGGAAAATACAAATCAAAAGCACAATAAGATACCACATTACACCAGGTAGAATGGCTAAAATTAACAAGACAGGAAACAACAAATGTCGGGAGAGAATGTGGAGAAAGTGGAACCCTCTTACACTGTTGGTGGGAATGCAAGCTGGTGCAGCCACTCTGGAAAACAGTATGGAGGTTCCTCAAGAAGTTAGAAATAGAGACCGGAGGAAGGCAAGATGGCAGGAGTAGGGGACCCCATTTAAACTGGTCCCCTGAGTTAAGCTGGATATCTATCAAACCATTTCGAACACCCACAGAATCAACCTGAGATGTAAGAATATATACAGGATCTCTACAAACAGAAAAGTGGTTGCGTTTGGCAAGGTAGGAAAGGCGGAGTTGTGAATCTGTGGGGTGATACTGGAAGATAAACAGAAGGGGGAGGAGCCACCATAAGCTGGAGCCTGGAAAGTGATATAACAATGAAGTGCGAAATCAGAGTCCTTGGAAATGTGCTATAGTAAGACACACCCCTCCCTGAGGTGGGCTTTGGAAATGAAAAAGCAGAATTCCAGGTAGGGCATTGTGGTCTCAGGATATGGGGGACCACGGAGCAAAAGGAGATTCCTGAAATGGTAGAGGGCCCTAGGGTTGGACCTAAGAAGCAATGTGTGGCCAGCAAGAGTGGGAGGGGACTCACAGCTAGGATCACCAGAAAACACGAACCAGGTGGGTCAATGGCCACTCTTTCCTTAAACAGCCTGAAAAAAATCTGGAAATAGGGCCTACAAAAAGGCAAAAACTCAAAGAACAGTAGTGGCCAGGGAGGGGATTTAGGGCAGACCTGGACCAGATTCCGGAACCGCAGGTGTGCAAGCCAGCCCACAGCCCCTTGCAGTTTTAAAAGCACACAGGGAAGAGATAATCCCGGGCCCCTGAAAACACATCTGGGAGTAGCTGCGGGCATGCACTGCGGAAAACTGTGGTTTTCAGCAGCGCAAGCAGAAGTGGAAAATTTTTGTCCTGAAGAGTTTATTAAAGAGGGCAGATGGCGAATTTTCTGCTCTGGGCCAGAGGTTTGGCTGTGGCCATCTTTGCTCTGATCCCCTGAAGAGGCCTGCAAATGCCCTGGACAACAAAAGCCAAAAAGAGGTCCATCCAATTTCCATTGAGTCCATCCCCCTGCATTGCAGGAGGTTGTGGTATTCAGCGTGCAAGTAGAAGTGGAGACTGTTTGTCCTGCAGAGTTTATTTAGGAGGGCAGACTGCGAATTTTCTGCTCTGGGGCAGAGGTTTGGCTGCGGCCATTTTTGCTCTGATCCCCTGAAGAGGCCCCAGGTTACAAAAGACACCCAGACGACCAGTTTCCACTGAGCCCATCCCCCAGATAGGGGGTGGGGCAACTCCGCACAGGGAGGATTACCTAAGAAATAGCATGGCAGGCACCTCCCCCAGAAGACAGGCTGGAAGAACAGGTGGATGACAATCCTAGGGATCCTATAAGACTGTAAAATTCCAATATAAGGGGAAAATTGTATATTGAGCTCCAGGTGTGGCCTTATGACTTGTTTACTTTTCAGATATATTTTTCTTTCCTTTTCCTTTTCTTTTTGTTTTGTTTTTCCCCTTCTTCATGCCATTTTCCCCTGCTGTATTCTTCGTTATACCTTCTCCTCATTTCAACTAGATATCTATTATACCAACTCATTTTTTCATAAGTGCTTTTTAACTTGTATTTTTACACACCTATATTTTTTATAGACATATGCCCTATTTTAGCGTGTTTTTTACTCTACTCAGTTTTACCTTTTTATATATACAAGTTTTACTCTCCTAATGATTTTGGGATGTAGTGTCCTCTAACACACAGACCAAAATACACCCAGGAACAATGGAAACTCCCTGTTTTGTCCACAGTGAGAGATAATAACACCCCTTCCCTCACCCTCCCTTTCCGTTTTATTTTCTATTTTCTCTCTCTCTCTCTCTCTCTCTCTATATATATATATATATATACATATATTTATTTTTTTTCAAAAATTTTTAATTTAATTCCTGTGTTTCATTTTGGCTTTCTTTTTTGGTGGTGATGTCTGACCACCCTGGATTTTGCTAGGGTGCATCTGGCTTGTGTTGCGGTTGGTATTTTAGACCCTGTCCATTTGTTCAACCGTCCATCAATAGAATGACTAGGAGGAGGAACTCCCAACAAAGAACCAGAGATAATGTCTTCTGCCACAGAACTAAGGGATATGGATATAAGCAAGATGTCAAAGACAGACATCAGGATAGGTAACATGAAGTTAATAGCTAGGCTTGAAAAAAAGCATTAGCAACAATATAGAATCTCTCAGGGCAGAAATGAGATCTAATCAGGCCAAACATAAAAATGCTATGAATGAAATGCAGTCTAAACAGGATACTCTAACAGCCAGGGTAAATGAAGCAAAAGAACGAATTAGCGACCTAGAAGATAAGCTGATAGAAAGGAAGGAAAGAGAAGAAGAAAGGGATAGGCAGCTAGTGGCACATGAGATTAGACTTAGAGAGATCAATGATGCCATGAAACACTCCCACGTCAGAATTATTGGGATCTCCGAGGGGCTGGAGAGAGAGAGGACTAGAAGGTATATTTGAGCAAATCATAGCTGAGAAGTTCCCTAATCAGGAGAAGGAAACAGGCATTTGAGTCCAAGAAGCATAGAGGACTGCTCCCAAAATCAATAAAAATAGATCAACACTCTGACAGGTTACAGTGAAGTTTGCAAATCTTAGAGCCAAGGAAACTATCCTTAGAGCAGCTAGGGAGAAGAGATTTCTTACCTACAGAGGGAGGAACATCAGAATAACATCAGACCTGTCCCCAGAGACCTGGCAAGCCAGAAAGGGCTAGCAGGACATATTCAGGGTACTAAATGTAAAGAACATGCAGCCAAGAATACTTTACCCAGCAAGACTGTCATTCAGAATGGATGGAGAGATAAAGAGCTTTCAGGACAGGCAGAAACTGAAAGAATATGTGACCACCAAGCCAACCCTGCAAGAAATATTAAGGGGGATTCAATAAGCAAAGAGAGATGCCAAGAGTCACATAAACCAGGAAGAAAAAGAAAATCTACAGAAACGGGGACTTTACAGGCAATACACTGCATTAAATTAATATCTTTCAATAGTTACTCTCAATGTGTATGTTACTCTGAATGCTCCCATCAAGAGACATAGGGTGTCAGATCGGATAAAAAAGCAGGACCCGTCCATATGCTGTCTACAAGAGACTCATTTAGAACCTAAAGCCACCTCCAGATTGAAGGTAAAGGGATGGAGAACATTTACCATGCCAACAGACCTCAAAAGAAAGCTGGGGTAGCAATTCTCATATCAGAAATTAGATTTTAATATAAGACTGTAGTAAGAGATGTAGAGGGACACTATATCATACTTAAAGGGTCTATCCAACAAGAATATCTAACAATTGTAAATGTCTATGCCCCCAAAATCAAACCCGTCAATTATATGACCAATTAATAAACAAAATAAATAAACCTATATATAGTACTACATTAATAATAGGAGACCTTAACACTTCAATCTCAATAATGGACAGATCATCTAAGTAAAAGATCAACAAAGAAACAAAAGCTTTGAATGATACTTTGGACCAGATGGAATTCGTATATACACACAGAACATTCCATTCTAAAACAACAGAATATTCATTTGTCTCGAGTCCACATGGAACTTTCTAAAGAATAGACAAAATATTGGGGCACAAATCAGGTCTCAAATGATACCAAAAGATTGAGATTATCCCCTGCATATTTTCAGACCACAGTAATTTGAAACTGGAATTCAACCACAAGAAGAAATTTGGAAGGATCTCGAACACTTGGAAGTTAAAGAGAATCTTGCTAAAGAATGACTGGGTCGGGGCGCCTGGGTGGCTCAGTCGTTAAGCATCTGCCTTCGGCTCAGGTCATGATCCCGGAGTCCTGGGATCGAGCCCCGCATCGGGCTCCCTGCTCGGCGGGAAGCCTGCTTCTCCCTCTCTCACTCCCCCTGCTTGTGTTCCCTCTCTCACTGTGTCTCTCTCTGTCAAATAAATAAAATCTTTAAAAAAAAAAATAAAAAATAAATAAAAAAAAAGAATGACTGGGTCAACCAGGAAATTAAAGAAGAACTTAAACAATTCATTGAAACTAGTGAGAATGAAAACACATACATCCAAAATCTAAGGGATACTGCAAAATGCATCCTAAGAAGGAGATTCATAGTCATCCAAGCCTCTCTCAAAAAATTAGGAAAATCCCAAATGCACAAGCTAACCTTACACCTAAAGGACCTGGAGAAAGAACAGCAAGTGAGACATAAACCAAGCAGGAGAAGAGAAATAATAAAGATTAGAGAAGAGATCAATGAAATAGAAACCAGAAAAACAGTAAAACAGATCAATGAAACTAGAAGCTGGTTCTTTGAAAGAATTAATAAGATCAATAAACTGCTGTCCAGGCTTATTCAAAAGAAAAGAGAAAACACCCAGATTAATAAAATCATGAAAGAAAGGGAGAGATCAGGACTAACACCAAATAAATAGAAACAATTATTAGAAATTATTACCAGCAACTATATGCCAACAAATTAAGTAATCTAGAAGAAATGGACACATTCCTGGAAACTTATAAACTAACAAGACTGAAACAGGAAGAAATAGACAATCTGAACAGACCAAAAACCAGCAAGGAAACTGAAGCAGTAATCAAAAACCTCCCAAAAAACAAGAGTCCAGAGACAGATGGCTTCCCAGGGGAATTCTACAAACCATTTAAAGAAGAATTAATCCTACTCTACTGGAGCTGTTTCAAAAAATAGAAATGGAAGGAAAACTGACAAACTCATTCTATGAGGCCAGCATTACCCAGATCCCCAAACCAGGCAAAGACCCCATCAAAAAGGAGAATTACAGACCAATATCCCTGATGAACATGGATGCCAAAATACTCAACAAGATCCTAGCCAATAAAATTCAACAGTACATTGAAAGGATTATTCATCACAACCATGTGGGATTTATTCCTGGGATGCAAGGGTGGTTCAACATTTGCAAATCAATCAACGTGATAAAGCACACCAATGAAAGAAAAGACAAGAAGAATATGATCCTCTCAATTGATGCAGAGAAAACGTTTGACAAAATACAGCATCCTTTCCTGATTAAAACTCTTCAAAGTACAGGGGGAGAGGGAACACACCTCAATATCATAAAAGCCATCTATGAAAAGCCTAGAGAGAATATCTTTCTCAATGGGGAAAAATTGAGAGCATTTCCCTTAAGGTCAGGAATATGACATGATACCCACTCTCATCATTATTACTCAACAAAGAACTAGAAGTCCTAGCCTCGCAATCAGGCAGCGAAAAGAAATAAAAGGCATCCAAATTGGCAAAGAAGTCAAACTCTCACTCTTCGCAGATGACATGATACTTTATGTGGAAAACCCAAAAGACTCCACCCCCAAGTTATTAGAACTCATACTGCAATTCAGCAACGTGGCAGGATACAAAATCAATGCACAAAAATGAGTTGCACTTCTATTCACTAACAATGTAAGTGAAGAAAGAGACATTAAGGAATCAATTCCATTTACAACAGCTCCAAAAACCGTAAGATACCTAGGAATAAATGTTACCAAAGAGGTAAAGGATCTATACTCTAGAAACTACAGACACTTATGAAAGAAACTAAGGAAGACACAAAGAGATGGAAAAACATTC
Source organism: Halichoerus grypus (assembly GCF_964656455.1). NCBI lineage: Eukaryota > Metazoa > Chordata > Mammalia > Carnivora > Phocidae > Halichoerus > Halichoerus grypus. The sequence goes on from NC_135727.1 coordinate 84,378,875, forward strand.
CATGCCCATGGATTGGAAGAATAAACATTTTTAAAATGTCTATGATCCCCAGAGCAATTTACACTTTCACTGCAATCCCCATCAAAGTACCATCGACATTTTTCACAGAGCTGGAACAAACAATCCTAAAATTTGTATGGAACCAGAAAAGACCCCGAATAGCTAATAGAATGTTGAAAAATAAAACCACAGCTGGGGGAAACACAATGCCTGACTTCAAGTTATATTACAAAGCTATTGTCATCAAGACACTATGGTATTGGAACAAACACAGACCCATGGATCTGTGGAACAGAATAGAGAGCCCAGATATGGACCCTCAACTCTATGGTCCACTAATTTTCAACAAAGCAGGAAAGAATATCCAATGGAAAAGGACAGTCTCTTCAATAAATGGTGCTTGGAAAACTGAAATAGCCACATGCAGAAGAATGAACTTGGACCATTCTCTTACACCATACACAAAGATAAACTCAAAATGAATGAAAGACCTCAATGTCAGACAGGAATCCATCAAAATCCTAGAGGAGAACATGGGCAATAACCTCTTTGACATTGGCCACAGCAACTTCTTTCAAGACATGTCTCTAAATGCAAGGGAAACAAAAGCAAAAATGAACTTTTGGGACTTCATCAAGATAAAAAGCTTCTGCACAGCAAAGGAAACAGTCAACAAAAATGGGAGGCAATCCCGGGAATGGGAGAAGATATTTGCAAATGACATTTTGGATAAAGGGCTGATATCCAGAATGTATAAAGAACTTATGACACTCAACACCCAAAAAATAAATAATCCAGTTATGAAATGGGCAGAAGAAATGAACAGACACTTCTCCTAAGAAGACATTCAAATGGCTAACAGACACATGAAAAAATGTTCAACATCACTAGCCATCAGGGAAATACAAATCAAAACCACAATGAGGTACCACTTTACACCAGCTAGAATGGTCAAAATGAACAAGACTGGAAAGAACAAGTGTTGGTGAGGATGTGGAGAAAGGAGAACCCTCTTATACTGTTGGTGGGAATGCAAGCTGGTACAGCCACTCTGGAAAACAGTATGGAGGTTCCTCAGGACGTTAAAAATAGAGCTACACTACCACCCAGCAATTGTACTACTAGGTATTTACCCTACAGATACAGATGTAGTAAAAAGAAGGGGCACATGAACCCCAGTGTTCATAGCAACAATGTCCACAATAGCCAAACTGTGGAAGGAACCAAGATGTCCTTCAACAGATGAATGGATAAAGAAGATGTGGTACATATATACAATCAATATTACTCAGCCATCAGAAAGGATGAATACCCACCATTTGCACTGACATGGATGGAACTGGAGGGGATTATTATAAGTGAAATAAGTCAAGCAGAGAAAGACAATTATCATATGGTTTTACTCATATGTTGAACATAAGGAATAGAGCAGAGGACCACAGAGGAAGGAAGGGAAAACTGAATGGGAAGAAATCAGAGAGAGAGACAAACCATGAGAGACTCTGGACTCTGAGAAACAAACTGAGGGTTACAGAAGGGAGGAAGGTGGGGGATGGGGTGACCAGGTGATGGGTATTAAAGAGGGCATGTTTTGGGATAAGCACTGGGTATTATACACAACTAATGAATCATTGAACACTGCAACAAAAACTTCTGATCTACTATATGCTGGCTAACTGAATTAAATTAAAAAAAAAGAAGTTAAAAATAGAGCTACCTTATTACCCAGCAATTGCACTGTTAGGTATTTACCTTAAAGATACAGATGTAGTGAAAAGAAGGGGCACCGGCACCCCAAGGTTCATAGAAGCAATGTCCACAATAGCCAAAGTGTGGAAGGAGCCATGATGTCCTTCATCAGATGAATGGATAAAGAAGATGTGGTTCATATATTCAATGGAATATTACTCAACCATCAGAAAGGATGTATACCTACCATTTACATCAACATGGATGGAACTGGAGGGTATTATGCTAAGTGAAATAAGTCAATCAGAGAAAGATAATTATCATATGGCTTCACTTATATGTGGAATATAAGGAATAGTGCAGAGATTCATAGGCAAAGGGAGGGAAAACTGAATGGGAAAAAATTAGAGAGGGTGACAAACCATGAGAGACTCTTGACTCTGGGAAACAAACTGAGGGTTGTGAAAGGGGAAGTCGGTGGGGGAATGGGGTACCTGGTTGATGGGTATTAGGGAGGGAACGTGATGTGATGAGCACTGGGTATTATGCACAACTGATGAATCATTGAACACTATATCAGATACTATTGATATACTATATGTGGGCTAATTCAATTTAAATTAAAAAAAAGAAAAAGAGAGAGGGAGGCAAGCCATAAGAGATGCTTCAATATAGAGAACAAACTGAGGGTTGCTGGAGGGGAGGTAGGTGGGGTGATGGGGCAAATGGGTGACGGACATTAAGGAGAGAACTTGCTCGGATGAGCATTGTTATATTTAAGTGATGAATCACTAAATTCTAGTCCTGAAATCAATACTACACTATATGTTAACTAACTTGTATTTAAATTTAAAAATACTAAATGCATCCTACTCAATGGAGAAAGATATTTGCAAATGGTATCCTAGAAAGAGTTAGTATCCAAAATATATATAGAACTTATACAATTCAACACCCAAAAACCAAATAATCCAATTTGAAAATGGGGTGAAGACATGAACAGATATTTCTCCAATGAAGACATACAGATGGCCAACAGACACATGAAAAGTTGCTCAACATCACTTACCATCAGAGAAATGCAAATCAAAACTTCAGTGAGATATTACCTCATACCTCTCAGAATGGCTAAAATTTAAAAAAAGAAAAAAACACCAAAAAACCCACAAGTGTTGGCAAGGATGCAGAGAAAAAGAAATCCTCGTGCAATGTTGCTGGGAATGTAAACTGGTGTAGCCACTTTGGGAAATCGATGGAGTTCCTCAAAAAGTTAACCATAGAGTGGTGCCTGGGTGGCTCAGTTGGTTAAGCATCTGCCTTTGACTCAGGTCATGATCCTGGGGTCCTGGGATCGAGCCCCACATTGGGCTCCCTGCTCCGGCTCCCTGTTTAGCAGGGAGCCTGCTTCTCCCTCTCCTCCCCACTTATCCTCTCTCTGTCACTATCTCTCTCTGTCTCTCTCTCTCTTTCTCAAATAAATAAATAAAATCTTTAAAAAAAGAAAAAAAAGAACTTCTTCCTTGTTAAAAAAAAAGTTAAGAATAGAAATATCCTACAATCCAGTGATTGCACTATTGGGTATTTACCTCCAAAATACAAAAACACTAATTCAAAGGGATTCATGCACCCCCATGTTTATTGCAACATTATTTACCAAAGCCAAATTATGGAAGCAACCCTAGTGTCCATCGTTAGATGAATGGATAATGAAGATGGATAAGAAGATTAAGAAGATATATATGATGGGATATTATTCAGCCATAAGAACGAATGAAATCTAGCCATTTGCAACAATATACTTGGAACTAGAGAGTATAATGCTAAGCAAAATAAGCCAGTCATAGAAAGACAAATACTATATGATTTATTCATATGTGGTTTTTAAGAAACATAACAAATGAGCAAAGGGTAAAAGAAAGAGTGATGCACCAAGAAATAGACTCTTAACTATAGAGAACAAACTGATGGTTACCAGACGGGAGATGGTTGGGAGGATGGGTGAACTAGGTAATGGGAATTAGAGAGTACGCTTATCATGATGAGTACGATGTAATGCATAAAATTGTTGAATCACTATATTATATACCTGAAAGTAATATAATAGTGTATGTTTACTGTGCTGAAAATAAATTAAAAAAAAAACAATAAAAAATGCAGACCGGAGTAGGGTCTAGATGCCTTAGCTGGCTTAGTGCCTCAGGGAGCCTGGGGTCCACCAGTGTTGTCCACTCCATCATGTCCTTTTATGCTGAGGCACAGACATGAAGCCAATGTTTCAAAAAGTGACTAGCATATAAAAAGTCAGCACTAGAACTCAGCCAAACAGCTGGCGGAGCTGTTGAAACACTCTCTGGATGAGAGGGGTTGAAGAACACCATCTACACTCACACCCCCACACCTTGAAAGCAGAGGTCAGAGCACATTATCGCCACTCTAACTGGCCCGTCACCTCAATGAGTGTTGTGCTCATAACCCACACCAGCCCCAGTCATCCAACCAAAGCAGCCTTGAGGTGGTGCACCCTAGGACACCCCTTGTCAGCACTCACTATAATTCCAGCTTTCCTGCAAAGGTGACAGAAGTGCAAAGTACCTCAGAACACTCCAGGTCTACATCACTTTAGCTTCAGATAGCTTGCTAGGCCAACCCCAGTACAGAGTGCTTGGGACGTCCCAGCTGACGTCTGCTTTAAATCCAGCCACCCTGACAGGGTTCCCCACCATGTGGAGCATCCCAGAACACTCCTGCACACAGTGGCCTCAGCTCCTGTCACCTGGCCAGGGAGCCCCCAATGCTGAGCACCTTGGGACACTCCAGCTTACACCCAATTCAGCTTCAGCTGTCCCTCCAGGACACCCTCAGTGTGGAGAACCCTGGGGCAGCCTGGCTTGCAACCATTTCAGCTTCAGCTGTCCTGCCAGGGCACATTTTGTGCAGAGAGCCAGGGACCATACTGATCTGCAACCACTCTGGCTTTAGCTGTCCTGGCAAGGCACCTTCTGCACAGAGCATCCCAGGACCTCCGACCCTGTACCCAAGCTTGTCTCCAGCCACCCCTTCAGGACACCCTTTGTATGGAGAGTCCTGGAGTACCCTGGTTTATATCCACTTCAGCTTCAGCTATCCTGCCAAGGTGTCTGCTGTTTCTAGAATTCAGGTCCCTTTGACTTGTACCCACTTTAGTTTCAGCTATTTTCTCAGGGCACTCTCTGTATATAGCCCAGGTACCTGAGCTGCCAAAAATAGCTCAGGTACCTCTTGGCCTACACACCATATAAACTTCAGCCACTCTGCCTGGGCAACCCCTGCAAAGACATTCTCAGGACACCCTGTCTTCACCCATTTCAGCTTAAGCTGTCCTGCCAGGGTGCCCTCAGTTCAGAGAACCTGGGGGAATACACTGTGAATACACTTCAGCTTAAGTTGTCCTGACAGTCACCTGCATGTGGAGAGCCACAGGATCTCCTCACTGCATTCACTTCAGCTGCAGTTGTCTTGCCAGTGTTCCCTTTATGTGGAGAGCCCTGGGACCTTCCAGCCTGCACACCACCTCAGTTCCAGCTGCCCTGCCAGGGTACCACCAGCACAGAACACCCAGGGACCCCCTGACTTGCAGCCACTTTAGCTTTAGCTGTACTGCCAGGGTGCCCTCAGTGCTTAGAAACCTGGGACTCCCTGACTTGCACCCTCTTCAGCCTTAGCTGTCCTTCTAGGGTGCTTTGTGTATGGAAAGCCCTGGGATTTCTTGGACACACTGTGTCTCAGTGCCAGCCACCTTACCAGGGTACCCTGTGAATGCCTGGCAAAAATGGATTTTTTTTACTCTCTTCATAGTTTTGTATTTTCCAGAATTTCACATAATTGGGATCATCCATTATGTAACTTTTCTCAGATTAGGTTTTTTTCACTTTAAGAATATGCATTTAATCATGAGCATAGCCAAACTATGGGAAGAGCCCAAATGTCCATCATCTGATGAATGGATAAAGAAATGGTAGATAGGGCGCCTGGGTGGCTCAGTTGGTTAAGCGACTGCCTTCGGCTCAGGTCATGATCCTGGAGTCCTGGGATCGAGTCCCACATCGGGCTCCCTGCTCAGCAGGGAGTCTGCTTCTCTCTCTGACCACCCCCCCCCATGCTCCCTCTCTCTATCTCATTCTCTCTCTCAAATAAATAAATAAAATCTTAAAAAAAAATTAAAAAAAATAATTAAAAAAAAAGAAATGGTAGATATATACAATGGAATATTACTCGGCCATCAAAAAGAATGAAATCTTGCCATTTGCAATGATGTGGATGGAGCTGGAGGGTATTATGCTAAGCAAAATAAGTCAGTCAGAGAAGACAAATACCATATGATTTCACGCAAATGTGGAATTTAAGAAACAAAACAGATGAAAATATGGGAGGGGGAACTGAGAAGGAAAGAAATCATGAGAGACTCTTAATGATAGAGAACAAACTGAGAAGTGATGGAGGGAGTGGGTGGGGGTTGCATTAGATGGGTGATGTGTATTAAGGAGGACACTTATGAAGAGCACTGGGTTTTGTATGTATGTGAGGAATCACTGAATTCTCCTGAAGCCAATATTGCACTGTTAACTAGAATTTAAATAAAAAATTTTTAAAAAGCATATCATTTAATATTCCTCACTGTCATTTTTGTGGCTTGATACTTCACGTCTTTTTATCACGGAATAATATTTCATTGTATGGATATATCAGAGCTTTTTTATTCCATTCACTTATTGAAGGACATCTTGGTTTCTTCCCAGTTTTGGCATTTATGAATAAAGCTTCTATAATCATTCATATTTAGATTTTTGCATGGACATAAGTTTTCAATTCAGTACGGCAAACATCAAGGACTGCAATCACTGAATCAGATAGCAAGTGTATGTTTAGTTTTGTAAGAAACTGTCAAACTGTGTTTAAAAGTGGTAGTGCCATTTAGCATTCCCACCAGCAATGAATGAGAGATCCCCTTGCTCCACATCCTTGCCAGCATTTAGTGTTGTCAGTGTTTCTTATTTTTGTCATTCTAATAGGTATGTAGTGTTATCTCATTGTTGTTGTTGTTGTTTTTCATTTGCAATGACATATGATGGTGAACATCTTAAGAAAAATTTATGTACCACTTGTATATCTTCTTTGGTGATCTTTTGCCCACTTTTAAGTCCAGTAGCTCATTTTTCTTAATGTTGAGTTTTAAGCATTATTTTTATATTTTGGACACCAGTCCTTTATCACGTGTGTTTTGCAAATATTTTTCTCCAACTTCATGGCTTGTCTTTTCATTCTCTTAGCAGTGTCTTTTGCAGAGGAGTTTTTAACTTTAATGATGTCCTAACTTGCCAATTTTTTTCATTTACCTTGTTTTTTTGGTGTTGTATCTAAGAAGTCATTACAAACAGAAGGTCACCTAGATTTTATGCAATGTTATCTTCTAGGAGTTTAATAGTTTGCTCTTTACATTTTGAGTCCATGATCCATTTGGGATAATTTTTTGAAAGGTGTAAAGTCTGTGTCTAGATTCATGATTCTGCATGTGGATGTCCAGTTGTTCCAGAATATTTGTTTGAAAGACTATCCTTTTTCATTCAGTGGTCTTTGCTTCTTTGTCAAAGATCAGTTAGTTATATTTATGTATGTCATTTCTGTGTCCTTTATTTTCATCCACTGATCTATTTGTCTATTCTTTCACCAATACCACTATATGGTTTTTTTAAAAAGATTTATTTATTTATTTGAGAGAGAGAGAGTGCTTAAGTGGGGAGAGGGAGAGAGGGAGAGAGGGAGAGAGAGAGAGAGGGGAGCAGACTTCCCAGTGAATACAGAGCCTGGCCGGACTCGATCCCAGGACTCTGAGATCATGACCTAAGCTGAAATCAAGAGTCAGAGGCTTAACGGACTGAACCACTCAGCCACCCCACCAATATCACTATGTCTTAATTAATGTAGCTTTATAGGATAGCCTTGAATCAGGTAGTTTCAGACCTCTGATTTTGTTCTTCTCTTTCAATGTTTTGTTGGCTAACTTGTGTCCTTACCTTTCCACTTAAACTTTAGCATCAACTTGTTGATATCTACAAGAATCTTCAGGGGATTTTTATTGGGATTTGTTGAATCTATATATCAAGTTGGAAAGAGAGAGGAGGGGGGGTAGAGGGACTCCAGACTGGAGAGAAAAGTAGATAAACTTAGTGACACCCTCAACAAAGAGAAAATATAAAAAAATAACCAATCAGAGTTGAAGAGTACAATAACTAAAATGAAAATTACAGTAGAGAAAATCAACAGTAGATTAAAAACTGCAGAAGAATGGATCAGCAATCTGGAAGACAGGGTAATGGAAAGAATCCTAGCTGAACAGAAAAAAGAAAAATAATTTTAAAAATGAGGACGGGGGGTGTCTGGGTTGCACAGTCAGTTAAGCATCCGACTCTTGGTTTCAGCTCAGGTTGTAATCTCGGCGTCATGAGATGGAGCCCTGCATTGGACTCTGTGCTCAATGTGGAGTCTGCTTAGGGCTCTCTTTCCCTTTCCCTCTGCCCCTCCCCCATGCTTTCTCTCTCTCTCTCTCTCAAATAAATAAATAAATCTTAAAAAAAATGAGGATAGGTTATGGGATCTCATGAACAATATCAAGAAAACAATATTCACATTATATGAGTCCCAAAAGGAAAAGAGAGAGAGGAGGGTGCAGAAAACTTATCACAAGAAACACTGGCTGAAGGGGTGGTTCCAGTCCAAAATGGCAATGTAGGAAGACCCTGAACTCACCTCCTCTATAGAACACACAAAATTACACACACACACACACACACACACACACACACACACACACAAACCCTCCTGAAGAAAAACTGAAGGACAACTGAATAGCTTCCACACAACAAAAGGTAGAGAGAATGGCAAAAGAGAACAGCAAGAGAGATGGAGACAGAGTAACAAAAGGAATCCCCAGACCTGATGCTGTGAACTGCAATGGGGAGGGATAATACTGAGGGACCAGGAACAGATTCCTCTGTCCTTGGGCACAGAAAACAAAAAAAGATGCAGTTTGAAAGAGCAACTTGCATATAAAAGAGACAGCACTAGAACTCCAACAAGTGGTGGAGGAGCTGCAAGTATGCTCTCTGGGACAAAAGAAAGGGACAAAGAAAGGGACAAAAGAAAGACAGGCTTATGTTTTCCCTCTACCTTAAAAGCACAGGCTGGAGCAGGGTCCAGTAGCCATAGCCAGCTTGCATTTCATGAGCCTCAGGTCTGCAAACCTATGCCAGCCCTGGTTGTGCTCTGGCACAGAAAAAAAAAATTCATGGTTTAAAAGAATGGAGGACGTGTGGGAATGCTGTCAGGGTCAGAGGAAATGTCTTACTGCCTCAACGAATACCAAGTACACAAGCCCATATGAGCTTCTGTCACACTGGGACACAGAGAAAAAGCCATAGTTTAAAAAGGTGGAGGGTGTGAGGGAAGGCTCTCTGGGTCTGAAGGACTGAAGAATGACAGGTTTATGTTCCCCCTCCACCTTAAAAGTGCAGAACAAAACAGGATCTGAATGCAATTGCTGGCTTGCCACTTCAGTAAGCACGAGGTCCACAAGCCCAGAGCAGCCCCATTTGCACCAGTGCACAGAAAAACAACAGCAACAACAACAACAACAACAACAACAACAGTATTTTCCCCCATGGTTTAAAAGAGCAACTGCACTTGTGATGAGCACCAGGTATTGCATGGAACTGTTGAATCACTATATTGTACACCTGAAACTAATATTACATTGTATGTTATCTAACTGGAATTTAAATAAAAACTTAAAAAAATTAAAAGAGTAGCTAGCATATAAGAAAGCCAGCACTAGAACTCTGCCAAACAGCTGGTGGAGCTGCTGGAATGGTATCTGGGTTGGAGGGGCTGAAGGACAAGGTCTATGCTCACCCCTCATCTTGAGAGCACAGACCAGTACATACCCCATCCACCCTAATTGGCCTGCCCCCTCAGTGTACCCTGGGTTCATAGCCCACACCAGCTTCAGCCATCCCACCAAGACAACCTCATATGGTGCATATCAGAACATGCCTGATTAGCGCTCATTACAGCCTCAGCTTTCCTACCCAGGTGATGCAAGTGCAAAATACAATGCAACAATCAAGGCCCACACCACTTCAGCTTTAGATGGTTTACTAGGTCACCCATGTTGCAGAGTACTCAGCTGACACCTGCTTCAGTTGCAGCCACACTGTCAGAGTGCCCCTAGGTAGAGCACCCTGGAAAACTCCAGCCCATGCTTGCAATGGTTTCAGCCACCATGCCAGAGGAACCCCTGCATACAGCACCCCACCAAACACCCATCCAAACTGACCTCATCCCCAGCTACCTGACCAGGTCACCCTTTATGTTGAGCAATTTGGGACATTCTTGCTTACACCCAATTCAGCTTTAGCTATCCTTCCAGGGTTCCCTCAAGGCATAGGACTCCAGGACACACCAACCTGCAACCATTTCACTATATCTGTCCTGATAGGGGACAGATAGCTGTGTGAAATGCTCTAAGCCCCCCAGCGTACAACATCCATATGTCCAACCAGCTAGCAAAAGTCACCAACTACATGCAGTCTACATAGGGGTTGACCATACATAAGACCATCTGCCTAGTCCATAAAAAATCACACAGAAAGTCAAGAAAAATGTGAGACAGAAGACTATGCTCTAAAAGAAATAACAAGGAAAAACCTCAGAAAAATAACTTCATGAAATGGAGATAAGAAACATGCATGATAAAAAATTTTAAGTGATTACAAAGAGGGTCACTGGGCTGGAGAGAGAAGTGGAAGAACTCATTGCAATAAAAATACAGAAAATATTAAAAAAAACAGTTGAAGAATACAATAACTGAAATAAAACTTACACTAGAGGAAATTGGCAGTAGAGTAGTGGATGCAGAAGAACATATCAGTTATTGAGAAGACAGGGTAATGGAAAGCACACAACTGAACAGCAAAAAGAGAAAGGAATAAAATAATGAACATACGTTAAGGGAGCTCCTGGGGAACATCAAGTGAACAAATATTCTCCTTATAGGTGTCCCAGAAAAAGAAGAGAAAAAAGGGGGTAGAAAGTATATTTGAAGAAATAATAGCAGAAAGTTTCCCTAACTTAGGTAAGGAAATAGAAATCCAGGTCCAAGAACCACAGAGCACTCCAAACAAGATGAATCTAAAAAGGTCCATATCACAACACATAATAATTAAAACGTGAAAGGTTAAAGATAAAGGTAGAATTATAAATTAGCAAATGAGAAGCAAAAATTTACCTACAATGGAAAACTTATAAGGCTATAAGCTGATTTTTCAGCAGAAACTTTGCAAGCCAGAGAAGAGTGGCATGATATATTCAAATTGCTAAAAGGAAGAAACCGACAACCAAGATATTCTATCCAGCAAGATTCTCATTCATATTTGAAGGAAAGAGAAAGAGTTTCCCAAACAAACAAAATATTAAAGGATTTTATATCACCACTAAACCAGCCTTACAAGAAATGTTAAAGAGACTTCATTAAGCGGAAAAGAAATGGCCATGATTAGACATTAGAAAATCATGTATAGAAAGATATAAAATATGACAGTATATACATGAAACATAAAGGATAGGGTTAAAAAGCGACTTGAATTTAAATGGTTATCAAATTAATATAGACTGCTATATACCTAGGATATTATATATAAACCTATAGTACCTACAAATCCAAAACCTATAATAGATACACAAAAAAATAGAAAGAAAACCAAACATAACAATACACGAAGTCAATTGCAAATAAAGAGAGCAAGAGAAGATAGGAACAGAGAAGAGATTAAAAAACAAACAGAAAACAAATAAAAAATGGTAACAATCAATAATTAATTTAAATGTAAGTGGCCTAAATGATCCAAGTTAAAAAAAAAAACAAAAACATAGGGTATAGGATTGGATAAAAAATACCAATCTATGTGCTTGCTGCAAAAGACTCACTTCAGAACTAAACATACAGACTGAAAGTGAAGAATGTAAAAAATATTTATCATGCAAATAGAAGCAAAAAGGAAAAAAAAACAGGGTAGCAATAATTATATCACAAAAAATAAACTTTAAAACAAGGAACTGTAAAAGACACAGAAGGACATTACATAATGAAAAGAGATCAATTCCAAAAAAGGATGTAATAATTGTAAATAACTACCCACTCAACAATGGACAACATAAATACATAATGCAAAAATTAATGGACATAAAGAGAGAAATTTATGGTAACACCATAATAGTAGGGGACTTTAACATGCCGCTTACATCAATGGATAGATCATCAATGCAGAAAATCAATATGGAAACAGTGTCTTTGAAGGGCATATTAGACCAGATGGACATAACAGATGTATACAGAATATTCCATCCCAAAACAACAGAATACACATTCTTTTCAAATAAACATGGAATATTTTACTGAATACATCATGTATTAGGCCACAAAACAAGCCTCAATAATTATAAGAAGATTGAAATTATACCATGCATCTTTTCTGACATCATATGGAACTAGAAATAAATCAATAGAAGAAACCTGGAAAAACTACAAACACATGGAGGCTAGACAACATGATATTAAATAACAAATAGGTAAATTAAGTTATCAAAGAAGAAATTAAAAAATACATGGAAATAAATGAAAATAAAAATATAATAGTCTAAAATATTTGGGACATAGGGAAAACAGTTCTAAGAGGGAAATATATAGCCATACAGGCCTACCTCAAGAAAGAGGAAAAATCTCAACTAAAAAAATCTAACCTTAGAGGTATGTGGGAAAATGGTGGAGTAGGGGGATCCTAAGCTCATCTTCTCTCATGGACACACTTAGGTAACAGCCACATCAGTGCATTCAACCTAGAAAATGACCAAAAGATTCAGAACAGAATTATCATATTTAATCATACAGAGAAGGACACATTGAAAAGGGAAGGAGGGCAGAGACCTGGTCTGGAACCAAACTCCCAGTTGGAATAACCACAAAATGGGAGAGACACCACAAGCATGGAGAAAGGAGAGGAATAGACTCACAGCAGTCACCCCAGAAATGGGGGATCTGAACTGGGAAGATGCGTCCCCATGATATTTGGCTTTGAAAACCAGTGGGTCTTAACCTTGTAAGTTTTTATAACCAGTAAGGATTAACTCCAGATGCTTTAAAAATAAGCAGGTTTGGCTCTAGGAGAGCTTGTGGGCAATAGGAAAATGAAGCCCTGCCTTAAAGAGACAGCATAACAAGCCAGACTACAAACAGCATAGAAGAAGCATTTTGAGAAGGACTTGGGGTATACATGAAGGAACTTTATTTACTAATTCCAGAACATGTGCTGGAAAGGCAGGGATATTTAGGAGACTCTTCCAAGAACAAATGAGCTGTTGGGTGCCACTTACGCACCCCCACCCACAGCCTAGATAGCCAGACACCTGCAGAAAAATTGTGAACATTTTCCACCTAACTTGCTAACATTGTGAGTACCACCCCATATTGGAGGAGCTCCTGCCAAGTCTAATCCTTCATGCAGCCCCAGTAGGGACAGGTACCACTCCAAAGTGACTCCTGCTCTACGGAGAAGGTAAGATAACATCACACACCAGTACACGTATAGTCTCAGGAGCTGAACTTTATAACTGGCAGTGCAGACAGAGTGCCTAATGCATCAATGCCTCTGCAGCCCTGGCAGGCATCTAGCCTGACAGCCAGCCCTGCCCATCAACAAAAACCTCTCAGGAGACAAGAAAGTGAGAGCATCTTGCAGGTCTGTGCTACTACAGCCCCAACAGATGAACTGGGGGAGACATCTGGTTTGTATGCAGGAACTGCCCACTAACAAAAGGCTCTCAGAGGACAACAAAGGGAGATGGCCCTGCAGTTTGATGTGACTATAGTCCAGGCATAGGGCTGAAGGCAGGTATCTGGCCTGACTGCTAACAATATCCAACTACAAGCCCATGGTGGCTCTAGACTGACCTCTTAATAGCATAAGAACCAAACTCAGCCAACAGAAGTCAAAGAGAACCATTGTAACTAATTGGACTGAAGGCAAACATGGCTCAGCAACAACAGTAGAGTGCATGCAACTCACAGAGGAGACCTGTGAAGCACCTGATTCTGGTGAACAGGAAAATTACACTACATGGTACTACAGGATGTTTTCTTCATAATGCCACTATTTTCAAGATAAGGAGACATAATTGACCTCTTGATACATAGAAACAGACACAGAAAATTAGAAAAAAATGAGGATACAGAGGAATTTGTCCCAAATAAAAGAACAGGACAAAACCACAGCAATATATCTAAATAAAAGAAGATAAGTAACATGCTGGATAAAAAATTTCAAGTAATGGTCATAAACATACTTACCGGACTTGGGAAAAAGAGTGGAGGAACTCAGTTGGAACTTCAACAAAAGATAGAAAATATTTAAAAAATCAGAGATGAAGAACTCAATAACTGAAATTAAAAGTACACTAGAAGGAATAAATAGATTAGGAGAGGCAAAAGAATGGATTAGAGAACAGGAAGAAAGGGTATAGGAAAGCAACCAAGCTGAACAGCAAAAAGAAAAAATATATATACTAAGAAGAAATAAGAATAGGTTGAAATAACTCAGTAATATCATCAAGTGTAATAGCATTTGTATTATACGGATCCCAGAAGAAGATAAATAAAAGAAGGCAGAAAATTTATTTGAAGAAATAATAGCTGAAAACTTTCCTAATCTGGAGAAAGAAACAAACATCCAGATACAGGAGGCATACAAAGTCCCCAGTAAAATCAACCCAAGGAGTTCCACTCCAAGAATATAATAATTAAAATGGCAAAGAGTAGTGATAAAGATGGAATTTTAAAAGCAAGAGAAAACAAAAGAGTTACATATAAGGAAAACCACATAAAGCTATCAACTCATTTTTCAACAGAAACTTTCAGGGCCACAATGCAGTGGTATAATATATTTAAAGTGTTGAAAAAAAAGAAAAAAGCCTGTGACCAAGAATACTTACCCAGCAATGCTATCATTCACAATACAAGGAGAGATAAAGAGTTTCTCAAACAAAAGTTAAAGGATTTCATCAGCACTAATCTGCCTTACAAGAAATGTTAAAGGAAATTCTTTGAAGGGAAAAAAAATGGCCATAAATAGAATTAAGAAAATTATGAAAATGAATTGTTTTCACAGGTAAATACAAACATAATAAAAGTAGATTAATCACTTATAAAACTAGTACAGGGGTTAAAGCACAAATGCATTAATCAATTATATCTATAAAAATCTGTCAAGGGACTCACAAAATAAAAGGGTATAAAATATGACATGATATACATAAACATGGGTGGGGTGGAGTAAAAATTGACTGCTTCAAAATGGATTTAACTTAAGCTACCATCAACTTAATATAGACTGCTATAAGCATAAAGATATTATATATGAGCCTAATGGTCGACAAAAATAAAAAACCTGATATGCAAAAAATAAAGAGGAATGAATGAAAGCATATTACTAAGGAAAACCATCAAATTACAAATGAAGAGAGCAAGAAAATAAAAAAAAAAACAGAGGACAGAAAAACAATGTTAAACCAAGCAACAAAAAGTTAATAAGTACATATCTATCAATAATTTATTTGAATGAGTGAAATCATATGGTATTTGTCCTTCCTGACTGACTTATTTTGCTTATCATATCTCTAGCTCCATTCATGTCATTTCAAATGGCAAGATTTCATTCTTTTTTATGGCTGAGTAATGTGGAATTTAAGACACAGAGCAAATGAGCAAAGGAAAAAAAAGAGAGAGAGGCAAACCAAAAAACAGATTTTTAACTATAGAGAACAATACTGATATTGATGGTTATCAGGGGGGAGGTTGGTGGAGGACGGGATAAATAGGTGATGGGGATTAAGGAGTGCATTTGTGATGAGCATCAGATGTATGGAAGTGTTGAATCACTATATTTTACACCTGAAACTAATATTACACTGTATGTTAACAAACTGGAATTTAAATAAAAACTTAAAAAATTTTCTTTGAATGTATGTGGACTAAATGTGACAACCAAAAGTCATAGGGTGACTGAATGGATAAAAAAGTAGACCCCTATATATGCTACCTACAAAAGCCTCACATCAGACTTAAATACATATGCAGGTTGAAAGTGAAGTGATGAAAAAACACTTACCAGAAAAATGGCAGTAAAAAGAAAGCTGTGGTAGTAATACATATATCGGATAAAATATACATTAAAACAAAGACTGTGGGGGGAGGGGCCTCCGTCAGCTGCTTCTGGCAAGTGATAGAGCAGCAGAGCACAAAATCGGAACTTTTAGAAGTCGGCTCTGCTGAGGGACGTTGTTCCAGTGGCTAAGCGGGGGGGGGGGGGGTTGGGGGGGTGGAACCCTCGCGGAACAGTGTGGTCTCAGGACCCTCGGGGTCACAGAAAGACCGGGGGTGCCTGAGTGTGGCAGAGTTCCCAGGTATCTGAGCAGGGAAGCCGGCTGCAGAGACGAAGCCGAGGAATGGGCTCTCAGCTCCGGGTTGCCATAAACCGTGATCTGCGGCACAGTGGGGCCACTGCTCCTCCAGCAGGGACTCAACAAGCGGCAGAACCAGGGAGACTCCCCTTCCTCCCCCGGGAGGAGCGGCGCGGGAGTGCACCGCAGGGATCTGCTGGGTTTGGAGACTCCACACCGAGTCAGGTGCCAGAGATAGAAACCCTCGGTCACAGGCCGGGTGAGCACGGAGTGCGGCTGGAGACCAGGGAGACGGGAGTGACTGACTGCTTTTCTCTGGGGGCTCACTGAGGAGCGGGGCCTGAGTTCTCGGCTCCTCCAGGGCGGAGATTGGGAGGTCATCATTTTCGCTATCGGCCTCCAAAGCGGTACGGAAAGCTTGCAGGGAACAAAGGCTCCCGAGAGCAAACTCGAGCAGATTATGTAGCCTGGACTGGGCAACGGTGGGGCAATTCCGCCTCCGGCAAAGACATTTGGGAACCATGGCAACAGGCCCCTCCCCCAGAAGATCAGCGAAAACAGCCAGCCAAGACCAAGTTTACCCATCAATGAGAACGGCAGAACTCCAGGGCTAGGGGAATAATGCACAGAGAATCCCTGGCTTTTTTACCATGATTCTTTAGTCTTTCAAAGTTATTTTTTTTTAACTGTCTTTTTTTTTTTTTTGAATTTTTCTTTTTCCCTCTTTCAACCAACATCTTATCAATCCCTTTTTTAAAAAACATTTTTATTTTTCATTTTTAGAGTCATATTCTATCCCTTCATAGTAGTTACCCGTATTTTTGGCATATATATATAAGTTGTTCTCTCTTTAAAATTTTGAGATAGTTTCTTCTAACAGATCAAAATATACCCTAAATCTCTAGTGTATGGTTTTTTTCTACTCTCCTGCCTGAACACATTCTCTCCCTTTTTTTTCTTTTTTTTTAAATCCTCTTCTTTCTTTTTTCAAACAACATCTTATCAATTCCTTTTATAAAATTTTTAATAATTTTCATCTTTACAGTCATATTCCATCCCTTCATCATACCAACCCTTATTTTGTACATATATGAGTTTTTCTTTCTTTAAAATTTTGGGACACAGTTTCTTCTAACAGACCAAAATACACCCAAAATCTAGTGTGTGGCACTGATCTATGTACCAGCCTGATCATATTTGATCATATTTTGTTTTTTTTTTTGTTTTGCTCTGTTTTTGTTTGTTTTTATCTTTTTCTTTTTCTTTTTTTTTTCTTTTTCTTTTTTCTCTCTTTCCCTTTCTTTTCCCCCGGCTTCAGGTCTTTTCTGATTTGTTTAGAGTATATTTTCTGGGAAATTTGATACCCTGTTAGCATTTTGTTCTCTCGTTAATCTATTCTCCTCTGGACAAAATGACAAGACGGAAAAAATCACCTCAACAAAAGAACAAGAGGTAGCACCAATCGCCGGGGACCTACTCAATACGGACATTAGTACGATGTCGGATCTAGAATTCAGAATCATCACTTTAAAGATACTAGCTGGGCTTGAAAAAAGCATGGAAGTTATTAGAGAAACCCATTCTGGAGAAATAAAAGAACTAAAATCTAACCAAGTCGAAATCAAAAAGGCTATTAATGAGGTGCAATCAAAAATAGGGGCACTAACTGCTAGGATAAATGAGGCAGAAGAAAGAATCAGTGATATAGAAGACCAAATGATGGAAAATAAAGAAGCTGAGAAAAAGAGAGATAAACAACTACTGGATCACGGGGGCAGAATTCGAGAGATAAGCGATACCATAAGACGAAACAACATTAGAATAATTGGGATCCCAGAAGAAGAAGAAAGAGAGAGGGGGGCAGAAGGTATATTGGAGCAAATTATAGCAGAGAACTTCCCGAATTTGGGGAAGGAAACAGGCATCAAAATCCAGGAAGCACAGAGAACCCCTCTCAAAATCAATAAAAATAGGTCAACACCCCGACGTCTAATAGTAAAACTTACGAGTCTCAGAGACAAAGAGAAAATCCTGAAAGCAGCTCGGGAGAAGAGATCTGTAACCTACAATGGTAGAAACATTAGATTGGCAACAGACCTATCCACAGAGACCTGGCAGGCCAGAAAGGACTGGCAGGATATATTCAGAGCACTAAATGATAAAAATATGCAGCCAAGAATACTATATCCAGCTAGGCTGTCATTGAAAATAGAAGGAGAGATAAAAAGCTTCCAGGACAAACAAAAACTAAAGGAATTTGCAAACACCAAACCAACCCTACAAGAAATCTTGAAAGGGGTCCTCTAAGCAAAGAGAGAGCCTAAAAGCAACATAGACCAGAAAGGAACAGAGACAATATGCAGTAACAGTCACCTTACAGGCAATACAATGGCACTAATTTCCTATCTTTCAATAGTTACCCTGAATATAAATGGGCTAAATGCCCCAATCAAAAGACCCAGGCTATCAGATTGGATTAAAAAACAAGACCCATTGATATGCTGTCTGCAAGAGACTCATTTTAGACCCAAAGACACCCCCAGATTGAAAGTGAGGAGGTGGAAAACCATTTACCATGCTAATGGACACCAAAAGAAAGCTTGGGTGGCAATCCTTATATCAGACAAATTAGATTTTAAACCAAAGACTATAATAAGAGATGAGGAAGGACACTATATCCTACTTAAAGGGTCTATCCAACAAGAAGATCTAACAATTGTAAATATCTATGCCCCCAACATGGGAGCAGCCATCTACATAAGCCAACTGTTAACTAAAATAAAGAGTCATATTGATACAATATGTTAATTGTAGGAGACCTCAATACTCCACTCTCAGCAATGGACAGATCATCTAAGCAGAAAATCAACAAGGAAACAAGAGCTTTGAATGATACATTGGACCTGACGGACCTCATAGATATTTACAGAACATTCCATCCTAAAATAACAGAATACTCATTCTTCTCAAGCACACATGGAACTTTCTTCAGAATAGATCACATCCTGTGTCACAAATCAGGTCTCAACCAATACCAAAAGATTGAGATTATTCCCTAAAGACCACTCTGCTCAAGAATGTTTGGGTCAACCAGGAAATCAAAGAAGAACTTAAACAATTCATGGAAACCAATGAGAATGAAAACACATCGGTCCAAAACCTATGGGATACTGCAAAGGCGGACCTACAGGGGAAATACATAGCCATTCAAGCCTCACTCAAAAAAATAGAAAAACCCCGAATTCACCAACTAACTTTACACCTTAAAGAACTAGAGAAAAAGCAACAAACGATGCCTAAGCCATGCATTAGAAGAAAAATAATTAAGTTTAGAGCAGAGATCAATGAATTAGAAACCAGAAACACAGTAGATCAGATCAATGAAACCAGAAGCTGGTTCTTTGAAAGAATATATAAGATCGATAAACCACTGGCCAGACTTATCCAGAATAAAAGAGAAAGGACGCAAATTAATAAAATGATGAATGAAAGGGGAGAGATCACGACTAACACCAAGGAAATAGAAACAATTATTAAAAATTATTATCAACAACTATATGCCAATAAATTGAGCAACGTGGATGAAATGGATGCAGTCCTGGAAAGCTATAAACTCCCAAGACTGTAACAAGAAGAAATTGACAACCTGAATAGGCTAATAACCTGGAACGAGATTGAAGCAGTGATCCAAAACCTCCCAAAAAACAAGAGTCCAGGGCCTGATGGATTCCCTGGGGAATTCTACTGAACATTCAAGGAAGAAATAATACCTATTCTCCTGAAGCTGTTTCAAATAACAGAAACAGAAGGAAAGCTTCCAGACTCATTCTATGAGGCCAGCATTACTTTAATCCCCATACCAGGCAACAACCCCGTCAAAAAGGAGAAATTCAGACCAATATCCCTGATGAATATGGATTCCAAAATCATAAACAAAATCCTAGCTAACAGGATCCAAAAATACATTAAAAGGATCATCCACCACGACCAAGTGGGATTTATCCCCAGGATGCAAGGGTGGTTCAAAATTCAGAAATCAATCAATGTTATAGAACACAATAAGAGGAGAGAGAAGAACCACATGGTCTTTTCAATTGATGCAGAGAAAGCATTTGACAAAATACTGCATCCTTTCCTGATTAAAACTCTTCAGAGTATAAGGATAGAGGGAACATTCCTCAAGTTCATAAAATCCATCTATGAAAAACCCACAGCGAATATCATCCTCAATGGGGAAAAGCTGAGAGCCTTTCCCTTAAGATTAGGAACACGACAAGGATGCCCACTCTCACCACTATTGTTCAACATAGTACTAGAAGTCCTAGCAACAGCAATCAGAGAAGAAAAAGAAATAAAAGGTATTCAAATTGGCAAAGAAGAAGTCAAACTCTCTCTTTTCACAGATGACATGATACTCCTTGTGGAAAACCCAAAAGACTTTACCCCAAATTATAGAACTCATCCAGCAATTCAGTAATGTGGCAGGATACAAAATCAATGTGCAGAAATCAGTTGCTTTCTTATACAGTAACAATGCAACTGTAGAAAGAGAAATTAGAGAAATGATTCCATTTACAATCGCACCAGAAACCATAAGACACCTCAGAATAAACCTAACTAAAGAGGTAAAGGATCTATACTCTAGGAACTACAGAACACTCATGAAAGAAACTGAAGAAGACACCAAAGATGGAAAAATATTCCATGCTCATGGATCCAAAGAATAAACATTGTTAAAATGTCTATGCTACCCAGAGCAATCTAAACCTTCAATGCCATCCCGATCAAAATTCCAATGATATTTTTCAAAGTGCTAGAACAAACAATCCTAAAATTTGTATGGAATCAGAAAAGACCCCGAATCGCCAAGGAAATGTTGAAAAAGAAAAACAAAGGTGGGGCATCACGTTGCCTGATTTCAAGCTATATTACAAAGCTGTGATCACCAAGACAGCATGGTACTGGCACAAAAACAGACATATAGACCAATGGAACAGAATAGAGAGCCCAGATATGGACCCTCAATTCTATGGTCAAATAATCTTTGACAAAGCAGGAAAAAATATGCAATGGATGAAAGAGAGTCTGTTCAATAAATGGTGCTGGGAACAATTGGACAGCCACATGCAGAAGAATGAAACTCGACCATTCTCTAACACCATACACAAAGATAAACTCAAAATGGGAAGACCTCAATGTGAGAGAGGAATTCATCAAAATCCTGAAGAGAACATAGGCAGTAACCTCTTTGACATCAGCCACAGCAACTTCTTTCAAGATACCTCTCCAAAACCTAGTGAAACAAAAGCAAAAATGAACTTTTGGGACTTCATCAAGATCAAAAGCTTCTGCACAGCAAAGGAAACAGTCAACAAAACAAAAAGGCAACCCACAGAATGGGAGAGGATATTTGCAAATGACACTACAGACAAAGCGCTAATTTCCAAGACGTATAAAGAACTTCTCAAACTCAACACCCAAAAAACAAATAATCATGTCAACGAAATGGGCAGAAGACATGAACTGACACTTCTCCAAAGAAGACATACAAATGGCTTACAGACACATGAAAAAAGGTTCATCATCATTAGCCATCAGGGAAATTCAAATCAAAACCATATTGAGATACCACCTTACACCAGGTAGAATGGCAAAAATGGAGAGGGAAAGAAACAACAAATGTTGGAGAGGTTGTGGAGAAAGGGGAACCCTCTTCCATTCTTGGTGGGAATGCAAGTTGACATAGCCACTTTGGAAAACAGTATGGAAGTTCCTCAAAAATGTAAAAATAGAGCTACCCTATGACTCAGAAATTGCACTACTGGGTATTGACCCTAAAGACACAGATGTGAAAAAAGGGCCATATGCACCCCAATATTCATAGCAGCAATGTCCGTAATAGCCAAACTGTGGGAAGAGCTGAGATGCCCTTCAACAGTCGAATGGATAAAGAAAATGTGGTCCATGTATACAATGGAATATTACTCAACCATCAGAAAGGATGAATACTCAACTTTTACATCAACATGGATGGGACTGGAGGAGATTATGCTAAGTGAAATAAGTCAAGCAGAGAAAGTCAATTATCATATGGTTTCACTTATTTGTGAAACATAAGGATAGCATGGAAGACATTAGGAGAAGGAAGGAAAAAATGAAGGGAGGAAATCGGAGGGAGGGATGAACCATGAGAGAATATGGACTCTGAGAAACAAACTGAGGGTGTTGGGGGCTGGGGGCTGGGTTAGTCTGGTGACGGGTATTAAGGAGGGCACGTATTGCATGGAGCACTGGGTGTTATATGAAAACAATGAAGCATGGATCACTACATCAAAAACTAATGATGTATTGTATGGTGACTAACATAATAAAATAATATTTAAAAATAATAAATTCAATTAGCCAACATACAGTCCCTTCATTAATACCTTTCAATGTATTTTTGAGATCAGTTTGCTAATATTTTGTGGATGATTTATGCATCTATCTCATCAGGATTATTGCCTTGTAATTTTCTTTTTTGTTATGCTCTTGTCTAGTTTTGGTATGAGGGTAATGCTTGCCTGTGAAAATGAGTGGATGTTTTCTCTACTCTTCATTTTTTAAAACGATTTTGAGAGGGATGGGTATTAAATTATTTTTTTTTAATATTTGGTAGAAGTCACCAGTGAAGACTACTGACCCAAGACTTTTGTTTGTTGAGAGATTTTTGTTTTCTGATTTAATCTCCTTACTATTAATCAGTCTATTCAGATTTTCTATTGCATCCTGATTCAGTCTTGGAAGATTATGTGTTTCTAGAAATTTATCCATTTCTCCTATGTTGTCTAACTTGTTGGTATATGATTGTTCATAGTAGTCTCTTATAATCCTTTGTATTTCTATGGTATCAGTCATAACTTCTTGTATTTCATTTCTGATTTTATTTATATGAACACTTTTGTTTTTTCATGGCCAGTCAAATTAAAAATATGTTAAGTTTTTTCTTTCCAAAGAACCAGTTCTTGGTTTCACTGATCTTTTCTATTCCTTTTTTTTTTTTTCATCTTTTACACATTTATTTCCACTCTGAAATTTATTTCCTTCATTCTACTAACTTTGGGCTTTAATTTTTTTCTACTTATTTTAGGTGTTACAGTTAGGTTGCTTATTTAAGATTTTCCTTGTTTCTTGAGGTAGGCCTATATTGCTATGATCTTCCCTCACAGAACAACTTTTGCTGCATCCCACAGTTTTTGGTAGTTCATATTTTTGTTTTCATTTGTCCCCAGTTTTTTTTTAAACTTCTCCTTTGAATTTTTCAGTGACTCAGTGGTTTTTCAGTAGCATGTTTAATCTCCATGTTATTGTAATTTTTCCTGTTTTCTTCAAGTCATTAGTTTCTACTTTCATACCACTGTGGCCAGAAGAGATGTGTAATCTGATTTTAATGTTCTTGGATTTTTTAAGACTTATATTCTGGCTTCAAATGTAATCAATCCTGAACAATATCCCATGTTCACTTGAGAATGAAAACGTGTATTCTGCTGCTTTTATTTTTTTTAATTTTTGTAAAGATTTTATTTATTTATTTTAGAGAGAGAGTGAGCAAGAGAGAGCACAAGCGGCGGGAAGGGCAGAGGGAGAAGCAAAAGCAGGCTTTCCACTGAGCAGGGAGCCTGATGCAGGGCTCGATCCTGGGACTCTGGGATTATAACCTGAGCTTAAGGCAGATGCTTAACCAACTGAGCCACTCAGGTGCCACATTCTGCTGCTGTTAGATGGAATATTGTACATATATCTATTAAGTACACCTGGTCTAATATGTCATATAAGGCCAATATTTCCTTATTGATTGTCTGCCTTGATAATCTATCCATTGATGTAAGTGGGGTATAAAAGCCCACTACAATTATTGTATTGCTGTCAAATTTCCCTTGTAGGAATGTTAATCTTTGCTTTATATATTTTGGTGCTTCTATGTTGGGTGCATATATATTTATAAATGTTATATCTTCTGGATGGATTGAGTTTTTTTATTACTTGTAATTTCCTCCCTTGTCTTTTACTACACATTTCTTTTAAAAAAATATTTTATCTGATATTAGTAGAGTTAAACAATTTTACTTTCATATACATTTGCATGGAATATCTGTTTCTATCCTCTCACTTTCCGTCTATGTGTATCTTTACGTCTGAAGTGAGTCTCTTGTAGTTAGTATAGAGTTGAGTCTTTTTTTTTTTAAATCTATCCAGTTACTATATGAGTTTAATTGGAAAATTTATTCCATTTCCATTTAAAGTAAATATTGATAAGCATGTACTTACTTCGGGAGGAGAGAAAAGATGGTGGAGGAGTAGGGGACCCGATTCCAGCTGGTCCCCAGAATTGGGCTGGATATCAAACAGACCTCTCTGAGCCACGAATTCAGCCTGAGATGTAAGAAAATAGATTTGGATCTCTACAAACAGAATATCATGGGCAGTCGGTTTCAAGGTACAAAGCAGGGAGGCGTGATTCCGCGGGCAGATATTGGGGGATAAATGGCGGTGGGAGGGAACCTGGCTATGGGGATCCTGCACCACCGGTGAGAAATAGCCTCCTGTGCTGGGGACCAGGCAAAGACTCTCAGAACAGTAGCAGCGAGGAAAGGACTTTAGGGCAGCCCCCAGGACAGAAACCCAAACTGGGAGCGGCTGGCGGTTTTAGAAGCACAAATAGCAGAGATGTGCCCCGACCTGGGGGCAGGACTGGAAGCCCTGTGGAGGAGTGCACAACGGAGGACACTGACAGAAATGGAGATAGTGTGGCCTGGAGAGTTCAGTGAAGAACAGACAGCAATCTCTCTGCTCTGAGGCAGAGGGCTGGAAATTATCTCTTCTGCTCTGACTCGCGGAAGAGAGGTGGAAAGCCGCCAGGGAAAGCCGCCAGAGAAAAAAAGCCCCCCAAAAATGGTTCCCACCCAGCCCATCCCCCACCACAGGGGGGCAGGGCAACTCTGCTCAAACAGGGTTGCCTGAGTAACAGCATGGCAGGCCCGTCCCCAACAAGACAGGCTGGGAAAACAAGAGGCCAGCAACTCTAAGGTCCCTATAAAACAGGTGCGTCTTGCTTGGGTTCTGGTCAATAATTTGGACTCTATACATTCCCTCAAACACCCATCAACAGAATGACTAGGAGGAGGAGCCCCCAAAACAGAAAAGACTCCGAGATTATGACTTATGCTGCAGATTTACAAATGGATGCAGATATAACCAAGATGTCGGAGATGGAATTCAGGCTAGCAATTGTGAAGACAATAGCTAGAATGGAGAAATCAATTAATGGCAACATAGAGTCTCTAAGGGCAAAAATGAAAGCTGAATTGGCAGAACTTAAAAATGCAATCAATGAGATCCAATCTAATCTAGATAATCTAACAGCTAGGGTAAGTGAGGCAGAAGAACCAATAAGTGACCTGGAAGACAATTTAATAGATAGAAAGGGAAAAGAGGAGGCCAGGGAAAAACAACTCAGAATCTATGAAAATAGAAACAGAGAAATAAATGACACCATGAAACATTCCAATGTCACAATTATTGGAATCCTGAAGGGAGTGGAGCGAGAGAGGACTAGAAGATATATTTCATCAAATCATAGCTGAGAATTTCCCTAATCTGGGGGAAGAAACAACCATTACTGTCTTACAGGCAGAGAAGACCACTCCCAAGATCAAGGAAAACAGGCCAATGTCCCAGCAAGTAATAATAAAACTTGCAAATCTTAGAACCAGGGAAACCATCTTAAGGGAAGTTAGGGGGAAGAGATTCCTTACGTACACAGGGAGGAACATCAGAATAACATCAGACCTATCCACAGAGACCTGGCAAGCCAGAAACAACTGGCAAGACGTATTCAGGGTACTAAACGAGAAGAACATGCAGCCAAGAATACTTTATCCAGCAAGGCTGTCATTAAGAATGGATGGAGAGATGCAGAGCTTCCAAGACTGCAGAAACTGAAAGAATATGTGACCACTAAACTGGCCCTGTAAGAAATAGTAAGGGGGGTTCTATAAAAGAAGAAAGACCCCAAGAGGGATATAGAAAAGAAATTTACAGGGACAATCTATAAAAACAAGGTCTTCACAGGCAACATGATGACAATTAATTCATATCTTTCAATAATCGCTCTCAACGTGAACAGCCTAAATGCTCCCATAAAAATGGCACAGGGTTGCAGATTGGATAAAAAGACAGGACCCATCCATATGCGGTCTACAAAAAACTCATTTTGAACCTAAAGATACATCCAGACTGAAAGTGAAGGGATGGAGATCCATCTTCCATGCCAGCGGGCCTCAAAAGAAAGCTGAGGTAGCAATCCTTATATCACATAAATTAGATTTTAAACTAAAGTCTGTAGTTAGAGACACAGAAAGACACTATATCATTCTTAAAGTGTCTATCCAACAAGAAGATCTAACGATTGTAAATATCTATGCCCCCAACATGGGAGCAGCCATCTACATAAGCCAACTGTTCACCAAAATAAAGAGTCATATTGATAACAATACATTAATTGTAGGAGACCTCAATACTCCACTCTCAGCAATGGACAAATCACCTAAGCAGAAAATCAACAAGGAAACAAGACTTTTGAATGACACACTGGACAAGATGGACCTCATAGATATATACAGAACATTCAACCCTAAAACAACAGAATACTCATTCTTCTCCAGTGCACATGGAACTTTCTCCAGAATAGACCACATACTGGGTGACAAATCAGGTCTCAACCAATACCAAAACATTGAGATTATTCCCTGCATATTCTCAGACCACAGAGCTTTAAAACTGGAACTCAATTACAAGAAAAAATTTGGCAGAGATTCAAACACTTGGTAGCTAAAGACCACTCTGCTCAAGAATGTTTGGGTCAACCAGGAAATCAAAGAAGAACTTAAACAATTCATGGAAACCAATGAGAATGAAAACACATCGGTCCAAAACCTATGGGATACTCCAAAGGCAGTCCTAAGGGGGAAATACATAGCCATCCAAGCCTCACTCCAAAAAAATAGAAAAATCCCGAATTCACCAACTAACCCTACACCTTAAAGAACTAGAGAAATAGCAACAATCGATGCCTCAGCCACGCATTAGAAGAGAAATAATTAAGAGTAGAGCAGAGAGCAATGAATTAGAAGCCAGAAACTCAGTAGATCAGATCAACAAAACTAGAAGTTGGTTCTTTGACAGAATTAATAAGATCGATAAACCACTGGCCAGATTTATCCAAAAGAAAAGAGAAAGGACCTAAATTAATAAAATGTTGAATGAAAGGGGAGAGATCATGACTAACACCAAGGAAATAGAAACTATTATTAGAAATTATTATCAATAACTCTATGCCAATAAACTGAGCAATCTGGAAGAAATGGATGCCTTCCTGGAAACCTATAAGCCGCCAAGACTGAAACAGGAAGAAATTGACAACCTGAATAGGCCAATAACCAGTAACGAGATTGAAGAAGTGATCCAAAACCTCCCAAAAAGCAAGATTCCAGGGCCTGATGGATTCCCTGGGGAATTCTACCAAACATTCAAAGAAGAAATAATACCTATTCTACTGAAGCTGTTTCAAAAAATAGAAACAGAAAGAAAACTTCCAGATTCATTCTATGAGGCCAGCATTACCTTATTCCCCAAACCAGGCAAAGACCCCATCAAAAAGGAGAATTTCAGACCAATATCCCTGATGAATATGGATTCCAAGATTCTCCACAAAATCCTAGCTAATAGGATCCAACAATACATTAAAAGGATCATCCACCACGACCAAGTGGGATTTATACCCAGGATGCAAGGGTGGTTCAACATTTGCAAATCAATCAATGTGATAGAACTCATTAATAAGCGGAGGGAGAAGAACCATATGGTCCTCTCAATTGATGCAGAGAAAGCATTTGACAAAATCCAGCATCCTTTCCTGATTAAAACTCTTCAGAGTATAGGGATAGAGGGAATATTCCTCAAGTTCATAAAATCCATCTATGAAAAACCCACAGCGAATATCATCCTCAATGTGGAAAAGCTGAGAGCCTTTCCCTTAAGATCAGGAATACATCAAGAAGGCCAACTCTCGCCACTATTGTTTAACATAGTACTTGAAGTCCTAGCAACAACAATCAGACAACAAAAAGAAATAAAAGGTATTCAAAGTGGCAAAGAAAAAGTTAAACCCTTTTCACTTTTTGGCAGATAACATGATACTTTATGTGGAACACCCAAAAGTCTCCACCCCCAAATTACTAGAACTCATCCAGCAATTCAGTAATGTGGCAGGATACAAAATCAATGTGCAGAAATCAGTTGTTTTCTAATACAATAACAATGCAACTGTAGAAAGTGAAATTAGAGAAATGATTCCATTTATAATAGCACCGGAAACCATAAGATATCTCAGAATAAACCTAACCAAAGAGGTAAAAGTTCTATATTTTATGAACTACAGAACACTCATGAACGAAATTGAAGAAGACACAAAACGATGGAAAAATATTCCATGCTCATGGATCGGCAGAATAAACATTGTTAAAATGTCTATGCTACCCAGAGCAATCTATACTTTCAATGCCATCCCGATCAAAATTCCAATGATATTTTTCAAAGTGCTGGAACAAACAATCCTAAAATTTGTATGGAATCAGAAAAGACCCCGAATCGCCAAGGAAATGTTGAAAAAGAAAACAAAGCTGGGGGCATCATGTTGCCCGATTTCAAGCTATGTTACAAAGCTGTGATCACCAAGACAGTATGGTACTGGCACAAAAAGAGACATATAGACCAATGGAACAGAATAGAGAGCCCAGATATGGACCCTCAATTCTATGGTCAAATAATCTTTGACAAGGCAGAGAAAAAACATGCAATGGAAAAAAGACAGTCTCTTCAATAAATGGTGCTGGGAAAGTTGGACAGCCACATGCAGAAGAATGAAACTCGACCATTCTCTAACACCATTCACAAAGATAAACTCAAAATGGATGAAAGACCTCAATGTGAGACAGGAATCCATCAAAATCCTAGAGGAGAACATAGGCAGTAACCTCTTTGACATCAACCACAGCAACTTCTTTCAAGATACCTCTCCAAAACCTAGTGAAACAAAAGCAAAAATGAACTTTTGGGACTTCATCAAGATCAAAAGCTTCTGCACAGCAAAGGAAACAGTCAACAAAACAAAGAGGCACCCCACAGAATGTCAGAAGATATTTGCAAATGACACTACAGATAAAAGGCTGGTATCCAAGATCTATAAAGAACTTCTCAAACTCAACACCCAAAGAACAAATAATCAAATCAAAAATGGGCAGAAGACATGAACTGACACTTCTCCAAAGAAGACATACAAACAGTTAACAGACACATGAAAAAATGTTCATCATCATTAGCCATCAGGGGAATTCAAATCAAAACCATGTTGTGATACCACCTTACACCAGGTAGAATGGCAAAAATGGACAGGGAAAGAAACAAAAAATGTAGGAGAGGCTTTGGATAAAGCGGAACCCTCTTACACTGTTGGTGGGAAGGCAAGTTGGTACAGCCACTTTGGAAACCCATGTGGAAGTTCCTCAAAAATTTAAAAATAGAGCTACCCTATGACCCAGCAATCGCACTCCTGGGTATTTACCCCATAGACACAAATGTAGTGAAAAGAAGGGCCATATACACCCCAATGTTCATAGCAGCAATGTCCGCAATAGCCAAACTGTGGAAAGAGCCGAGATGCCCTTCAACAGATGAATGGATAAAGAAGATATGGTCCATATATACAATTGAATATTACTCAGCCATCAGAACGGATGAATACCCAACCTTTACATCAACATGGGTGGGACTGGAGGAGATTATGCTAAGTGAAATAAGTCAAGCAGAGAAAGTCAATTATCATATGGTTTCACTTATTTGTGGAACATAAGGACTAGCATGGAGGACATTAGGAGAAGGGAGGGAAAAATGAAGGGGGGTGGAAATCGGGGGAGAGATGAACCATGAGAGACTATGGACTCTGAGAAACAAACAGGGTTTTAAAGGGGTTTGGGGAAGGGGGAGTGGTTAGCCAGGTGATAGGTATTAAGGAGGGTGCGTACTGCATGGAGCACTGGGTGTTATATGAAAACAATGGATCATGGATCACCACATCAAACATTAACGATGTAATGTATGGTGACTAACATAACTTAATGGAAAAAAAAAAGCATGTACTTATTTCCATTTTGTTAATTATTTTTTGGCTGTTTTTATAATTCCTCCCTTCTTTTTCTTTTTTTTCTTCCTTGAATATATAATGCATTTCTTTAGTGTTATGGTTAGATTCTTTTCTCAATTTTGTTTATGCATGTAATGTAAGTTTTTGCTTTGGACTTACCATCAGTGTCACATATATCAATCTATGTATAAAACAGTATATTTTAGGTTGATATAAGTTTAAACGTGAACACATTCCAAAACTAAACATTTTTCTCCCCAGGAATTCCAGAGAGTTTCAAATAAAATAAACCCAAAGAGACTCACACTGACACATTATTATTAAAATGTCAAAAGTTAAAGCTAAAGAGGAATCATAAAAGCAGCAAGAGAAAAGCAACTTTTTGCATACAAGGGAAACCCTATAGACCATCAGAATAATTTTCAGCAGACATTTTGCCGGCCAGATGGAATGGCATGACATATCAAAGTACTGAAAGGAACAAACGTCCAACCAAGAATCCTCTACCTGGCAAGCTTATCAATCAGAATTGAAGAGGATGTAAAGAGATTTCCAGATAAACAAAAGCTAAAAGAATTAATCACCACTAAACCTGCCTTACAAGAAATGTTAAGGGACTTTTTCTAAGCTGAGAGTGAATGGCACTAATTAAGTAGAAAAAGAAAACATATGAAAGTAAAAATCTGACTGGAAAAGGCAAATATATAGTAAAAGTAGTGGACAGATCATTTATAAAGCTACTATGAAGGTTAAAGGACAAACATAGTAAAATTAAAATAACAATAGTTAACAGATACATAAAATTTGTAAAAAGTTAAAATGTGACATCAAAAATCAAAGATTAAAAAAAGAATCGGGGCGCCTGGGTGGCTCAGTTGGTTAAGCGACTGCCTTCGGCTCAGGTCATGATCCTGGAGTCCCGGGATCGAGTCCCGCATCGGGCTCCCTGCTCATCAGGGAGTCTGCTTCTCCCTCTGACCCTCCCCCCTCTCATGTGCTCTCTCTCTCCTCTCATCCTCTCTCAAATAAATAAATAAAATCTTTAAAAAAAAAAAATAAAAATAAAAAAATAAAAAAAATAAAAAAAAAAATAAAAAAAGAATCCTAGGATTGCCTGGGTAGCTCAGTGGGTTAAGCGTCTAACTCTTGATTTGGTTCAGGTCATGATCTCAGGGTTGTGAGATCGAGCCCTGAATAGCGCTCCATGCTCAGCAGGGAGTCTCTTTCTCTCTCTCTCTCTCTCCCTCTTGCTCTGACCCTTCCACAGCTCGTGCTCTCTCTCTCTCCCTAATATATATATATAAATAAAAATCTTTAAAAAAAGGACTCCACCCCCAAATTACTAGAACTCATCCAGCAATTCAGTAATGTGGCAGGATACAAAACCAATGTGCAGAAATCAGTTGCTTTCTTATACACTAACAATGCAACTGTAGAAAGAAAACGATTCCATTTACAATAGCACCAAGCACCATATGATACCTCAGAATAAACCTAACTAAAGAGGTAAAGGATCTATACCCTAGGAACTACAGAACACTCATGAAAGAAATTGAAGGAGACACAAAAAGATGGAAAAATATTCCATGCTCATGGATCGGGAGAATAAACATTGTTAAAATGTCTGTGCTACCCAGAACAATCTAGACATTCAGTGCCATCCCAATCAAATTTCCAATGACATTTTTCAAAGTGCTAGAACAAACAATCCTAAAATTTGTATGGAATCAGAAAAGACCCCAAATCACAAAGGAAATGTTGAAAAAGAAAAACAAAGCTGGGGGCATCACGTTGCCTGATTTCAAGCTATATTACAAAGCAGTGATCACCAAGACAGCATGGTACTGGCACAAAAACAGACATATAGACCAATGGAACAGAATAGAGAGCCCAGATATGGACCCTCAACTCTATGGTTAAATAATCTTCGACAAAGCAAGAAAAAAATATGCAATGGAAAAAAGACAGTCTCTTCAATAAATGGTGCTGGGAAAATTGGACAGCTATACACAGAAGAATGAAACTCGACCATTCTTTTACACCATACACAAAGATAAAGTCAAAATGGATGAAAGACCTCATTGTGAGACAGGAATCCATTGAAATCCTAGAGGAAAACATAGGCAGTAACCTCTTTGACATCACCCACAGCAACTTCTTTCAAGATACATCTCCAAAAGCTAGTGAAACAAAAGCAAAAATGAACTTTTGGGACTTCATCTAGATAAAAAGTTTCTGCATAGCAAAGGAAACAGTCAACAAAAGAAAGGCAACCCACAGAATGGGAGAAGATATTTGCAAATGACACTACAGATAAAGGGCTGGTATCCAAGATCTACCACGAACTTCTCAAACTCAACACCCAAAAAACAATAATCAAGTCAAAAATGGGCAGAGGACATGAACAGACACTTCTCCAAAGAAGACATACAAATGGCTAACACACACATGAAAAATTGTTCAACATCATTAGCCATCAGGGAAATTCAAATCAAAATCACATTGAGATACCACCTTACACCAGTTAGAATGGCAAAAATTGACAAGGCAAGAAACGACAAATGTTGGAGAGGTTGTGGAGAAAGGGGAACCCTCTTACACTGTTGGTGGGAGTGCAAGTTGGTACAGTCACTTTGGAAAACACTATGGAGGTTCCTCAAATAATTAAAAATAGAGCTACCCTATGACCCAGCAATTGCACTACTGGGGATTTACCCTAAAGACACAGATGTAGTGATAAGAAGGGCCATATGCACCCCAATGTTCATAGCAGCAATGTCCACAATAACCAAACTGTGTAAAGAGCCGAGATGCCCTTCAACAGAAATGGATAAAGAAGATGTGGTCCATATATACAATGGAATATTACTCAGCCATCAGAATGGATGAATACCCAAGTTTTACATTAGCATAGGTCGGACTGGAGGAAATTATGGTAAGTGAAATAAGTCAAGCAGAGAAAGTCAATTATCATATGGTTTCACTTAATTGTGGAACATAAGAAATAGCATGGAGGACATTAGGAGAAGGAGGGGAAAAATGAAGGGTGGGAGTCGGAGGGGGAGACGAACCATGAGAGACTATGGACTCCGAGAAACAAACTGAGAGTTTTAGAGGGAAGGGGGGTGGGGAGATGGGTTAGCCCGGCGAGGGTATTAAGGAGGGCATGTACTGCATGGAGCACTGGGTGTTATATGAAAACAATGATTCTTGGATCACTACATCAGAAACTAATGATGTATTGTATGGTGACTAATATAACATAATAAAATTAAATTAAATTAAAAAAATAAAAAAATAAAAAAGGAGTCTTAAAGACAGCCAAGAAAAAATGTAAAAAAAAATACTGCCATCACCTTTAGGCTATCAGTACATTTCTAAGGAGAAACCACACAGATCAAGAGAGAGTGGAGTGGAATATTAAAAAGGCTAAAAGTTAAAAATGCCAGCCAGGAATATTCTATGGCAAAATTAACCTTCATAAATGAAAGAGAAATAGTTTCCTAGGTAAACAAAAGCTGAGGGAGTTCATCACTATTACAGTTGACTTATAAGAAATGTAGAAAGGAATTATTCAAACTGAGATGAAAAGACATTTATCAGTGATATGTAACCATTCAAAAGAATACAACACACTGAAAAATGTGAAAATAGTCTGATTTAGAAAATTCTAATTATTTCATAGGATGGTGTGTTAACCACTTGACTATAGGATAAACATTAAAGGAAACAAGTATCAAAAATAACTATAGCTACTGTAATTTGTTAACAATTATACATAATAAAAAGAGGTGAAGTGATATAAAAATATAAAAGGAAAAAAGAAAAGGGTGGAACCACTGTATATGATAGAATATAAGTTGCTGTGAGCATTAAATGGACATCATAAAATCTGATATGTCTTATGTAAATTTCCTGGTAAAAATAAAAAATCTAGAATAGATGTAGGAAAGATTTTTTTAAAAGAGGAAACAGAGCATATCTCAACGCAAAATCACCAATTTACAAGGGTAGGAAGAAATACAGAGAAAAAAATAGAAATACAAAACAGGAGAAGGAGCTAATATGGCATCATAGTAAGAATACCCTAGGCTTATATCATCCCTCAAACACAACTAGGTAATTATCAAATCATTCAGAATACCAGAGAAGTCAACCTGAGGACTAACAGAACAAACTCTACAACTAGAGGGAGAGAAGAGGCCACATTGAGAAAGGTAGGAAATGCAGAGACATGGTTTGGGGGAGAAGTGGACTGTGGGTGCTGTGGAGGGGAGAGTCATGGTCAAGGAGAAAGGCAAGAGAGAGAGGAGCACACAGGGGAATGCACAAAGGTAACACTTCCCAAAGCCATTGCCTGGGAAAATGAAAGGGACTAATATTCATGAGTTCTTGCAACCAGCAGGGCTTGAAGACTGGAGTTTTAAAGGTTGACTGGCTTGGCTGGGATAAAACCCTGAGAGCGCTGCCCTACTCCTGGAGAGAAGGAAGCCAATCAATGTGGGGGCAGATGGCATGGAAACAGTGATCTGAGGTATGCCAGGTGCACACAGGTGGGATTTTATTTGCTCTTCTTGGAGCTCATCCCTGAGAGGCAGTGTTCCCGGAGATGACTCTACAGGGAAAAAGGAGATGGGTGACACCATTTCCCTCCCCCACAGCTCAGCATAAACACAGAGCCACCTGTGGGAAGCAGCCCAGGGCTCACAGAGGCTGCCTAGCCTGCTTGCACCAAGTCCATTGCCCCTGCGCTCTGGCATGACTACTGTTCTCGATCAAACCTTCCTCAGTCCCAGTGCAGCGAGACCCTCCTTCAGAAGACCAGTGCAGGCCCCTGCCTACATCATGTCCCTAAAGTCTAGAGTTTTAAAAGTAAATCACAGACCTGTACCTCTGAAACAAATAATACATTATATGTTAAAAAAAAAAAGAAGAAGAAGAAGAAGATAGTAGAAAGGGAAAAATGAAGGGGGGGATTTGGAGGGGGAGACGAACCATGAGAGACTATGGACTCTGAGAAAAACTGAGGGTTCTAGAGGGGAGGGGGTGGGGGGATGGGTTAGCCTGGTGATGGGTATTAAAGAGGGCACGTCCTGAATGTAGCACTGGGTGTTATATGCAAACAATGAATCATGGAACACTACATCGAAAACTAATGATGTAATGTATGGTGATTAACATAACATAATAAAATAAAATTGAAAAAAAGAAATGAAAAAAAAAAAGCAGGCTTGGCTGGAATAGAGCACGGAGGACACTGTGTTGCTCCTGGAGAGAAGGTAGACAAACAACCTGGAGGCAGACAGTGTGGAAACAGCAATCTGAAAAACTCCTGGGGCACACAGTAAGGAAATAATTAGCTCTTCTTCCAGTGCTTCCCTGAGAGTAGCAAGCCTGGAGACCCCTCCAAGGGGACAAAGAAGCTGACTGGCACCATTTACCTCCCCAGTCCTTCAGCATAAACACAGAGCCACCTGAGGTAAACAGCACAGTGCCTACACTGGTTGTCTAACCTGCTTGTGCCAAGTCCCACACACCAGTAGTCTGGCAGTACTGCCCTTCTTAGTCAATTTTGCCTCAGTCCCAGCACAACAGGCCCCTTCCTCCAGAAATCCCTGCCCACACCATGTTTCATGAACAGAGTTCTGCAGGGCTTCAGTTCTAGTGGAAGTGGTATCAGGTCTCATTTAACAAGCAGACCAGAGCACACTAGTTAAAACTCACCACATTCTGTCAAAGGACCAAATACTGACCATTGCAGAAAAGGAAAGCCTCTGCAGGGGACAGGCATGAAGGATACTAGCCAAAATAGAACAGCAGAGTGCATGGAGCACACACCAGATACATGCCCTGAAGCACTAGGCCCTGAACACTATATGAGTTATTCTATATAAAAACTTTGGTCTCAGGAGCAGGAAACATAACAGGCTTTTCTAACACAAAGAAGAATATGGAGACTTAGGCAAAATGCCAAGATGGAGGAATTCATCCCAAATGAAAGAACAAGATAAGGTAATGGCCAGATATCTAAACATAATAGATAGAAGTAACATGCCTGATGGAGATTTAAAGCAACAATGATAAGGATACATGCTGGGCCTAAGAAAAGAATGGAAGACTTCAGGGAGATCCTTACAACAGAAATAATAGTTACAAAACAATCAGTCAAAAATGAAAAATACGAAAATGGAGATTCAAAACAGACTTGATGCAATGAACACAAGGATGGAAGAATCAGAGGAATGAATAAGTGATATAGAAGATAAAGTAATGGAAAATAATGAAGCTGAACAAAAGAAGGAAATAAAAATTATGGAACATAGGAATAGGCATATTGTGTCCAGTTAAAACTCTTATTGAGTTTTAACTCGTGTGCTTTGGTCTGCTTGTTACATGAATTCATTTATAGGAATTCGATCACTTCATGAAACATAATAACATTCATATTACAGGAGTCCCAGAAGGAAAAAAGAGAGAAAAGGAGGCAGAAAATGTATTTGAGGAAATGAGAGGTGAAAACTTCCCTAATCTGGGGAAGGAAATAGACATCCAAATCCAAGAAACACACTGAACTCCCACCAAAATAAAAAAAGCAGGCAACTTCAAGACATATTGCAATTAAATTTGCAAAATATAGCAATAAAGAAAAAAAAAATCATAAAAGCAGCAAGACAAAAAAAGTCCCTAACTTATAATGGAAGACCCATAAGGCTAGCTGCAGATTTCTCAACAGAAATGTGGCAAAGCAGAAAAGAGTGGCATAATACATCCAACGTACTGAATGGGTGGGCAAAATCTGCAGCCAAGAATACTCTATCCAGCAAGTCTATCATTCAGAATGGAAGGAAAGATAAAGAGTTTCCCAGACCAACAAAAACTAAATGAGTTCATGACCACTAAACTGGCACCTCAGGAAATATTAAAGGGGATTCCTTGAGTGGAAAGGAAAGAAAAAAAAAGTGACAAAGACAAGAAAGGAGCAGAGAAAATATCCAGAAACAATGACAAAACAAGTAATAAAATGGCACAATTCATACCTATCAATAACTACTCTGCAAGTAAATGGACGTTCCAATTAAAAGACACAGGGTGTCAGAATGGATAAAACAAACAAACAAACAAACAAAAAACACAAGACCCATCTGTATGCTGCCTACAGGAGACTCATTTTTAACCTAAAGACACCTGTAGATTGAAAGTGAGGGGATGGAGAAATATTTATCATGCAAATGGACATCAAAAGAAAGCTGGAGTAACAATATTTATATCAGAAAACTAGATTTTAGGGGAGCCTGGGTGGTTCTGTCGGTTAAGCGGCTGCCTTCAGTTCAGGTCATGATCTCAGGGCCCTGGGATTGAGCCCCACATTGGGCTCCCTGCTCAGTGGAGAGTCTGCTTCTCCCTATCCCTCTGCCCCTCACCTCCACTCATGCTCTCTCTTGTGCGTGCTCTACTTGCTCTCTCTCTTAAATAAATACATACAATCTTAAAAAAAAGAAAACTAGATTTTAAAGCAAAGACTGTAACAAGGGATGAAGAAGAGCCCAATATCATAATACATAGGACTATCCAGGGGGAGGAGTTAAGAGAGCAAAGAAGTAGGGGGATCCCGGGTTTTCCTCATCCCTTGAACACAGCTGTATTGAAATAAGATCACTTGGAACACCCAGGAAATTGATCTGAAGATTGGAAGAAGGATCTCCATGGTTGGAAGGAGACATCAAGGCAGGTGCAAGGTGCATGTAAGTGAATTGGGGGAAAGAAAAACTGCCATGCCCCAGAGGGGCGGGAGCCCTTTCCACGGGGAGAGAAAAGGGAGAGAAAAAGAGAGGGGTTGAGCGAGTGTGGCATTGGGTCTACATAAGAAGAAAACCTCTCCAGAACACAGACTTGAGAGCAAGAGAAACTGAATGTGGGGATTATTTGCAGTGTGTGGAGATCAAACTCTGTTTTGGAAGTGTGCAACTTTTGCTGAAGTGGATCTGTGGTGCATACTCCTGGGGAGAAGGAGGACACTGGCTGGAGAGCACACAAAATGGTGTAGGGATCTCCTGGGTTACATTGGGAGAGAACATTCCCCTTCCTGGAGTACATTTGGAAGAGGATATATTGCCTCTCCAAGGACAAAAGACTGCAGGCACCAGCAAATGTCCTTCCATCAGCAGGGGAAAGAGGCATGCACAGAAAGTGGATAACCTGGTTGCTACTTTTCCAGGTGTTACACCATAGATT
The DNA here is from genome assembly GCF_964656455.1 of Halichoerus grypus. Classification (NCBI taxonomy): domain Eukaryota; kingdom Metazoa; phylum Chordata; class Mammalia; order Carnivora; family Phocidae; genus Halichoerus; species Halichoerus grypus. Next base: position 84,417,576 of record NC_135727.1, read on the forward strand.
CCATGTACCACAGAAACATGGGACTGTTTTTCTTGAAAAGGACACTAGACACAGCACAGCAGGGAGGTTCTACTCCAAAGGGAATGGATGCATGCCATACAGGGTCCTTTAAGATTTGGAGTTTTGTATCCCAGCCATATGCTAAAGATAAAATTCAGGAGAGCTGTGGTGCCTGGTGCGATGACATCACTTTCCTGTGAGGGCTTCCTGAACAGCGGGTGGGGGGGAGGGGTGACAGAGATGAGAGAGTGATGTGTACCATTTTCCCCTCCACACCATCACCGTCAGACTTCAGAGAGCAATATAACAGCCTGCAGTAAAGGCAGGAGCCACTTACAACAAACCCTAGTCCCCTGTGCCTGGCAAGTGTATATTTACTGGGGCAGGACTGATTCTAAGCCAGTACAGTAGGCCTTTCCCCCAGAAGACCAGCACAGTCAGCAACCCTCATGCACCAAGTCTACTGATCATACAGTGTTTCAAAGTGTCACCTTCAGTTCTGATAGAAATAGGACCAGTCTATATTTTTCTTTGTATATTTCTTTATTTTTCCCTCTTTGGAATCAGGCTTATAGTTTTTTGTTTGTTTTTTCATTACCTTTTCTTTTTTTTTTTTTTTTTTATCAGACTTCTTTTGTACTTTTCTTTTTCCTTTTTTCCCTTACCTTTTCTTTGCAGTCAGGCTTATAATTTCTTGACTGTCTGTTAGGTTTTTGTCATTCCTTTTCCTTTTATCTTTTTTTTTTTTTTTTGAAACAGGCTTTCTTTCTTTCTTTCTTTCTTTCTTTCTTTCTTTCTTTCTTTCTTCTTTCTTTCATCTTTCTTTAGTTTTTTTTTCCAGGCATATTTTAACAAATAAATCAAAGCATACCTAGTTAAAGGTCCAAAAATTCCCTACTGCAAGCAAGGAGGAACTCTGCAGAAGACTGACCTGGCGGAAAGAGCAGCCAAAATGCAATAACAGCGTGAACACAGCATACACAAGAAACACATCCTGAAGTGCCAGGCCCCAAACAGTGTATGACCCCTTTTTTAATATAGCAGTACTCTCAGGTGCAGAAACATAACAAGCTTTCATAACACACAAAAGACAGAAACATAGCCAAAATGACAAGACAAAGGAACTCTCCTCAAATAAATGTCAAAAAGAAATCACAACCAGGGACTTGCTCAAAACAGATATAAGCAATATATCTTAACAAGAATTTAGAATAGTCATAAGAATACCACCTGGGCTTGAAAAAAGCATAGAAGATACCAGAGAAAACCCTGCAGCAGAGATAAAGGACCTAAAAACTAGTCAGGTTGAAATAAAAAATGCTATAACTGAGATGCAAAACAGACTGGATATAAGGACAATGAGGATTGAAGAAACAGAGGTGAGAATAGGTGATATAGAAGATAAAATCATGGAAAATAATGAAGTTGAAAAGAAGAAGGAAAGAAAACTATTAAATCACAAAGGTAGACTTAGGGAAATCAGCAATTCCATAGAGCAAATATTATCTGTATCATAGGAATCCCAAAAGAAGAGAAGGAAAAAGGGGCATAAGGTTTATTTGAACAAATGACAGATGAAAACTTCCCTAATCTGGGGAAGTAAACAGGCATTCAAGTCTAAGAGGCACAGAGAACTCTCATCAAAATAAACAAAAACAGGTCAACACCATAGCATATCATAGTGAAACTTGCAAAATACAAAGATAGAGAGTTCTGTAAGAAGCTTAGGACAAAAGGTTCTTAAACTAAAGGGTAGACAATAAGGTTAGATGCAGACCTGTTCAGAGAGACCTGGAAGGCCAGAAAGGAATGGAAAGAATAATCGATGTGCTAAATGGGAAACATATGCAGCCAAGAATATTTGATCTAGCAAGGCTGTCATTCAGAACAGAAGGAGAGATAGAGTTTACAAGACAAGCAAAAACTAAGGGAGTTCCTGAACACTAAACTAGCTCTTCAAGAAACACTAAAGGGAACCTATTGAATGGGAAAGAGAGAACAAATGCAAAAACACTAAAAAGGAAAAAAGACAATCTATAGGAACAATAACTTTAGAAGTAATACAAAGGTATTAAATTGATATCTTTCAAAAATTACTCAGAATGTAAATGGACTAAATGCTTCAATCAAAAGACACAGGATATAAGAACCAGACCCATCAAAATGCTACTTATAATAGACTAATATTAGACACAAAAACACCTCCAGATTGAAAGTGAAGGGCTGGAGAACAAATTATCATTCTAATTGACATCAAAAAGAAAGACAGAGTAACCATACATATATGAAACAAACTAGACTTTAAACCAAAGACTGTAATAAGAGATAAAGTAGGGTACTATATCATAATAAAGGGGTCTGCCCAACAAGAAGATCTAACAATTGTAAATATTAATGCCCCTAACTTCGGAACAGCCAGATATATAAATCAATTAATAACAAACTTAAACTCATTGTCAAAAATAAAATAATAGTGGGGGACCTTAACACCCCACTCACAGCAATGGACAGATATCTAAGCAAAAGATCAGTAAGGACACAGTGGCTGTGAATGACACACTGGACCAAAGGGACTTAACAACTATATTCAGAGTATTTCATTCTAGAGCAAAAGAATACACATTCTTTTTGATTGAACATAGAACATTCTCCAGAGTAGATCACATACTGGAACACAAATCAGACCTCAACCTGTACAAAAAGATTGAGATCATACCATGCATATTTTCAGACTACAATGCTATAAAACTTGAAGTCAAATACACACACAAAAAAATTGGAAACGCCACAAATACATGGAGGTCAAAGAACATTCTGCTAAAGAATGAACGGTTTAACCAAGAAATTAAAGAAGAAATTTAAAAAAATGGAAAAAAAGGAAAATGAAAATGCAATAGCCCAAAACCTTTGGGATGCAGCATAGGCAGTTATAAGAAAGCAGAATATAACAATACAAGACTTCCCCAAGAAGCAAGAAAAGTCTCAAATACACAATCTAAATGTACACCTACAGGAGCAAATAAAACATAAATCCAGCAGCAGGAGGGAAACAAAAAATAGTAGAGCAGAAATAAATGATATAATTTTTTTTTAAAAGTAGAACAGATCAATGAACCTTGGAGCTGGTTCTTGAAAGAATTAATAAGATTAATAAACCCCTAGCCAGACTTATCAAAAGGAAATGAGAAAGGACCTGAATAAATAAAATCATGATTGAAAGAGGAGAGATCAGAAACAACACCAAAGAAATACAAAAAAATTGTAAGAGAATACTATGAAAAATTATATGCCAAAACTTGGGCAATCTCGAAGAAATGGGTAAATTCCTGAAAACATATATACTACCAAAACTCAAACAGGAAGAAATATATATCCTGAACAGACCCATAACCAGCAAATAAATTGAATCAGCAATCGAAAACTCCCAACAAACAAGAGTCAGGGACTAATGGTTTCCCAGGGGAATTCTACCAAGCATTTAAAGAAGAATTAATACCTATTCTTCTGAAGCTGTTAAAAAAAAATAGAAATGGAAGGAAAACTTCCAAACTCATTCACACATATATGAAAGACCCAGAGTTAATATCATCCTCAATGTAGAAAAACTGAGAAGTTTTCCCCCAAGGTCAGGAACAAGACAGGGATGTCCACTCTCACCACTGTTGTTCAACATAGTACTGGATGTCCTAGCCTCAGCAGTCAGACAACAAAAAGAAATAAAATGCACCCATATTGGCAAAGAATAAGTGAAATATTCACTCTTCACAGAGAATATGATACTCAGTGTAGAAAACCCAAAAAACTCCACCAAAAAATTGCTAGAACTGATACAGGAATTCAGTAAGTCACAGGATATAGAATCCATGCACGGAAATCCATTGCATTTCCATACAGCAATAATGAAGCAGCACAGTGAGAAATCAAGGAATTGATCCCATTTACAATTGCACCAAAACCATAAGATACCTAGGAATAAACCTAACAAAAATGGTGAAAGATCTGTACTCTGAAAACTATTGAGCACTTATGAAAGAAATTGCAGAAGACACAAAGAAATGGATTACAAAATTGTAATCATCAACAGTGCATGGTACTGGCACAAAAACAGACACATAGATCTGGTAGTGGAACAGAATGGAAAACCCAGGAATGGACCCACAACTATATAGTCAACTAATTTTTGACAAAGCAGGAAAGAATATCCAATGGAAAAAAAGCAGTCTTTTCAACAAAAGGTGCTGGAAAATTGGACAGCAACATGATGAAGAATGAAACTGGACCACTTTCTTAAACCATACAGAAAAATAAATGCAAAGTGGATGAAAGACATAAATGTGAGACAAGAATAGATCAAAATCCTAGACAAGATACACTTCTTTATTCACTCATTAGTCAATGGACACTGGGCAGTTACCATAGTTTGGCTATTGTAGATAATGCTGCTATAGACATCGGGATGCATGTATCCCTTGAATTAGTACTTTTTTTAAAGTTTAAATTCAATTAGCCAACATATAGTTGGCTCATCATTAGTTTTTGATGTAGTGTTCAATGATTCATTAGTTGCATATAACACCCAGTGCTCATCACATCACGTGCTCTCCTTAATGCTCACCACCCAGTTACTCCATCCCGGCACCCTCATCCCCTTCTGCAACCCTAAGTTTGCTTCCCAGAGTCCAGAGTCTCTCATGGTTTTGCCTACCTCTCTGATTTCTTCCCATTCAGTTTTCCCTCCCTTCCCCTATGGTCTTCTGTGCTATTCCTTATATTCCACATATGAGTGAAGCCATATGATAATTGTCTTTCATTTCACTTAGCATAATACACTCCAGTTTCATCCATGTTGATGCAAATGGTAGGTATTCATCCTTCCTGATGGCTGAATAATATTCCATTGTATATATGAACCACATCTTCTTTATCCATTCATCTGTTGAAGGACATCTTGGCTCCTTCCACAGTTTGGCTATTGTGGACATTGCTGCTATGAAAATTGGGGTGTGTGTGGCCCCCCCTTTTTTTTACTACATCTGTATCTTTGGGGTGAATACCCAGTAGAAAAAAATGGGACTATCTAAGAAGGTGATCTAACAGTTTTAAAAACTTATTCCCCCAACATGAGATCACCAAAATATATAAGATAATGACAAAAATAAAGGAACTAATTGATAATAATCTTTAACACTGCATTTGCATCAATAGACACATCTTCTAAGCAGAAAATCAGCAATGAAACAATAGCTTTGAATTACACACTGCACCAGATACACTTAACAGATATATTCTAAACATGCCATCCTAAAGCAACAGAATACACATTATTTTCAAGTGCACATAGGATAGTTTCCAGGATAGGTCTCACACTAGGTCACAAATCAGGCCTCAACAAATACACAAAGATTGAGATCATACTATGCATATTTCTAACCATAACACCATGAAACTAGAAATCAATGACAAAAATAATTGGAAGGAACACAGATACATTGAGGTGAAACAACATGGTACTAAACAATGAGTGGGTTAATACAGAAATTAAGAAAGAAATTAAAAAATACAGGGAAAATTTGAAAATGAAAACACAACAATCCAGGACTTCAAGAAAGATGGTGGAGGATTGGTGGACACTAGTTTCACCCGGTCCATGGAATTCAGCTAGATAGCTATCAAATCATTCTGAAAACCTGTGCACTCAACATGAGATCTAAGAAAATAATTGCTACAAGTCTACAAATAGAAAAGCTACCACTTTTTGCAAGGTAGGAGGTACAGAGAAATGATTCTGAGGCAATATATAAGAAGATAAACTGCAGGGGGTGGAAGCCTTTGTAAGCTGTCTACTAAAGTGATAAAGCAGCAGAGCTCCAAATCAGAACTTTTAGAAGCCTGCTCCTGTAAGGGACGTCCCTGCTTGAAAGGCACTCAGGTGGCAGAACTGGGCAGAATCCTTGGTGGGACAGTGTGGTCACAAGATCCCCAGGGTCACAGAAAGAATGGGGGTGCCTGAGCACTACAGAATTCCCAAGCATCAGATCAGGTAGTCCAGCTGCAATCAGCAAGCACTGGAGTGGGCTTTCAGTTTGGTGTTGCTATAACCCTCAAACAGTTGCATGACTGGGTGACCACTCTCAGAGCAGGGGCACAGCAAGCAGCAGAACCAAATGAAACCCTCCTCCTTCCCCCAGGAGGAGAGACATGAATGGGCACTGTAGGAATCCACAGGGTTTTGAGACTCCAGTGGCAGGGGTATGTGCCACAGGAGTCTGCAGAGCTGAGAGACTCAGGCAACAGGGGTGTGCACACACAGGAGTATACAATGTTTGGAGACTCAAAGTGGGGTCAAATGCCTAAGATAAAAATGCTTGGTCACAGGCGGGGTGAACACAAAGTGTGGACAGAAACCAGGGAGACAAAAGTGATTGACTGCTTTTCCCTGAGGGCAAACTGAAGAGTGAGAGCCCGGACCTTTCACCATCATGGCTAGAGATTGGGGCATGCCAATTTTTAGTTTCAACCTCTAAAGTCGTATGGAAAGCCTTCAGGGAACAAAAGCCACATAGACAATCCAGAGACGCTTACAGTGAGCCTGTGACCCTGGCAAGGGTGGTGCAACTGCACCAGGGCAAAAACACCTAAGAATCAGTGTCATTGACCCCTCCTCCACAAGACCAGCAGGAAATTCAGGCTAATACCGAATTTACCAATCACACAGAAATGAAAAACTCCAGTGCTAGGTTAAATAGTACATAGATTTGAGGCTTTTTTCTCATGATTCTTTAGGCTTTCAGTTTAAAATTTATTTTTCTTTTTTTTTTCTCTTTCACCTAGTTTATTTTTTCAACTTTTGAAAGTTCTAATGACATTTTCAAAGTGCTGGAACAAACAATCCTAAAATTTGTATGGAATCAGAAAAGACCCCTAATCGCCAAGGAAATGTTGAAAAAGAAAAACAAAGCTGGGGGCATCACGTTGCCTGATTTCAAGCTATATTACAAAGCAGTGATCACCAAGACAGCATGGTACTGGCACAAAAACAGACATATAGACCAATGGAACAGAATAGAGAACCCAGATATGGACCTCCAACTATATGGTCAAATAATCTTCAACAAAGCAGGAAAAAACATGCAATGGAAAAAAGACAGTCTTTTCCATAAATGGTGCTGGGAAAAATTGGACAGCCACATGCAGAAGAATGAAACTCGACCATTCTCTAACACCATACACAAAGACAAAGTCAAAATGGATGAAAGGCCTCAATGTGAGACAGGAATCCATCAAAATCCTAGAGAACATAGGCAGTAACCTCTTTGACATCGCCCACAGCAACTTCTTTCAAGATACATCTCCAAAAGCTAGTGAAACAAATGCAAAAATGAACTTTTGGGACTTCATCAAGATCAAAAGCTTCTGCACAGCAAAGGGAACAGTCAACAAAACAAAGAGGCAACCCACAGAATGGGAGAAGATATTTGCAAATGACACTACAGATAAAGGGCTGGTATCCAAGATCTATAAAGAACTTCTCAAACTCAACACCTAAAAAAACAAATAATCGAGTCAAAAAATGGGCAGAAGACATGAAAAGACACTTCTCTGAAGAAGACATACAAATGGCTAACAGGCACATGAAAAATTGTTCATCATCATTAGCCATCAGGGAAATTCAAATCAAAACCATCCTGAGATACCACCTTACACCAGTTAGAACGGCAAAAATTGAGAAGGTAAGAAACAATAAATGTTGGAGAGGTTGTGGAGAAAGGGGAACTCTCTTACACTGTTGGTGGGAATGCAAGTTGGTACAGCCACTTTGGAAAACAGTGTGGAGGTGCCTCAAAAAATTAAAAATAGAACTACGCTATGACCCAGCATTACCTAATTCATCAAAACAACGATCTCACCAAAAAGGAGAATTACAGACCAATATCCCTGATGAACATGGATCCAAAATTTCTCACCAAGATCGTAGACGATAGGATCCAACAGTAAATTGAAGGGATTATTCACCATGACCACATGGGATTTATTCCTGGGCTGCAAGTGTGGTTCAACATCCTCAAATCAATCATTGTGATACACTACGTTAATAAAAGAAAGGACAAAAACCACATGATCCTCTCAATAGATGCAGAAAAATATTTGACAAAGTACAGCATCCTTTCTTGAGAAAATTCTGCACAGTGTAGGGATAGAAGGAAAATACCTCATTATCATAAAAACCATGAAAAGCCCAGAGCTAATATCATTCTCAAAGGGGAAAAACTAAGAGCTTTACCCCTAAGGTGAAGAACACGGCAGGGATGTCCACTCTCATCACTGTTGTTCAACATAGTACTACAAGTCCTAGCTTCAGCAATCAGACAACAAAAAGAAATAAAAGGCATCTGAATCAGCCAAGGTAAAGTCAAACACTCACTCTTTGCAGATGACATGATATACTATGTGGAAAACCCAAGAGACTCCACCCCCAAATTGCTAGAATTCATACAGGAAGTCAACAAAGTGGCAGGATTCAAAATCAATGCAAAGAAATCAGTTGAATTTCTATACAGTAACAATGAGACAGAAAAAAGAGAAATTAAGGAATTGATCCTATTTACAACTGTACCGAAAACCATAAGATATCTAGGAATAGACCTAACCAAGAGGTAAAGGATCTATACTCTGAAAAATATAGCCAGAGGAATGTTAATGTGGGGGGTTGAGGGATGGGGTAACAGGGTGATGGGCTTTAAGGAGGGCACATGATGAAATGAGCATTGGGTGTTATATACGACGGATGAATCACTGAACACTAACTCTGAAACTAATAATACACTATATGTTAATTAATTAAATTTAAATGTTTTTAAAAAGAAGAAAAAACAAGATAACACAACAGTCCCAAACCCTTTCAATGTAGCAAAAAAATAAAAATTCCTAAGAGGGATGTATATAGTAATACATGCCTACCCCAAGATCAAGAAAAATCTCAAATACACAACCAAACCTTATACCTAAAGTAGCCAGAAAAAGAACAACAAATTAATCCTAAAGCCAGCAGATGCAGGGACATAATAAAGATTGGAGAAGTAATAAATGATATGGAAACTAAAAAATCAATAGAACAGATCAATGGAACCATGAGCTGATTCCTTGAAAAAAATAATAAATCAATAAACCTGTAGCCAGACTTATGAAAAAGAAAAGAGGGAGGAAGAGCAAGATGGCAGAGGAGTAGGAGACCTAAATTTTGTCTGGTCCCAGGAATTCAGCTAGATAGGGATCAAACCATTCTGAACATCTATGTACTCAACAGGAGATAGAAGAAAAGAATAGCAGCAACTCTCTGAGCAGAAAAGCGACCACTTTCTGGAAGGTAGGACGTGCGGGGAAGTGAATCCGAGGCAATATTCCGGAAGACAGACGGTGGGAGAAGGGGCCTCCATCAGCCGCTACTGGCAAGTGATAGAGCAACAGAGCACAAAATCAGAACTTTTAGAAGTCGGCTCTGCTGAGGAACATCGCTCCAGTGGCTAAGCGGGGGGTGGAACTCTCGCTGAGACAGTGAGGTCTCAGGACCCTCGGGGTCACAGTAAGACTGGGGTGCCTGAGGGTGGCAGAGCTCCCAGGTATCAGAGCAGGGAAGCCGGCTGCAGAGACGAAGCCGAGGAATGGGCTCTCAGCTCAGGGTTGCCATAAACCATGATCCACGGCACAGTCGGGCCACTGCTCTTCCAGCAGGGACCCAACAAGCAGCAGATCCAGGGAGACTCCCCTTCCTCCCTCTGGGAGGAGCAGTGCGGGAGTGCACCGCAGGGAACTGCTGGATTTGGAGACTCCAAATAGGGTTCCGTGCCAGAGATAGAATTGCTCGGTCACAGGCTGGTTGAGCACAGAGTGCGGGCAGAGACCAGGGAGACGGGAGTGATTGACTGCTTTTCTCTGAGGCGCACTGAGGACTGGGGGCCCGAGTTCTCGGCTCCTCCGGGGTGGAGATTCGGAGGCCGCCATTTTCACTCTCGTCCTCCAAAGCTGTACAGAAAGCTTGCAGGGAACAAAAGCTCTCGAGAGCAAACCCGAGCAGATCACTTAGCCCGCCCAGGTAAGGGCGGACAATTCTGCCTCCGGCAAAGACATTTGAGAACCACAGCAACACGCCCCTCCCCCAGAAGATCAGCAAGAACAACCAGCCAAGACCAAGTTTACCGGTCAATGAAAACGGCAGAACTCCAGCACTAGGGGAATACTGCACATAGAATTCATTGCTTTTTTCCCATGATTCTTTAGTCTTTCAAAGTTAATTATTTTTTCTAACTTTCTTTTTGTTTTTTTTTTTAATTTTTCTTTTTCCCTTTTTCAACCAACATTTTATCAATCCCTTTTTTAAAAAAAAATCTTTTTTTGGAGATGTATCGTGAAAGAAGTTGCTGTGGGCGATGTCAAAGAGGTTACTGCCTATGTTCTCCTCTAGGATTTTGATGGATTCCTGTCTCACATTGAGGTCTTTCATCCACTTTGAGTTTATCTTTCTGAGTGGTGTTAGAGAATGGTCGAGTTTCATTATTCTGCATGTGGCTGTCCAATTTTCCCAGCACCATTTATTGAAGAGACTGTCTTTTTTCCATTGCATGTTTTTTCCTGCTTTGTCAAAGATTATTTGACCATAGAGTTGAGGGTCCATATCTGGGCTCTCTATTCTGTTCCATTGGTCTATATGTCTCTTTTTGTGCCAGTACCATGCTGTCTTGGTGATCACAACTTTGTAATATAGCTTGAAATCAGGCAATGTGATGCCCCCAGCTTTGTTTTTCTTTTTCAACATTTCCCTGGTGATTCGGGGTCTTTTCTGATTCCATGCAAATTTTAGGATTGTTTGTTCCAGCACTTTGGAAAATGTCATCGGAATTTTGATCAGGATGGCATTGAAGGTGTAGATTGCTCTGGGTAGCATAGACATTTTAACAACGTTTATTCTTCCGATCCATGAGTATGGAATATTTTTCCACCTTTTGGTGTCTTCTTCAATTTCTTTCATGAGTGTTTTGTAGTTCCTAGAGTATAGATCCTTTACCTCTTTGGTTAGGTTTATTCCGAGGTATCTTATGGTTTCTGGTGCTATTGTAAATGGAATCGTTTCTCTAATTTCTCTTTCTACAGTTGCATTGTTAGTGTATAAGAAAGCAACTGATTTCTGTGCATTGATTTTGTATCCTGCCACATTACTGAATTGCTGGATGAGTTCTAGTAATTTGGGGGTGGAGTCTTTTGGGTTTTCCACATAAAGTACCATGTCATCTGCAAAAAGAGAGAGTTTGACTTCTTCTTTGTCAATTTGAATACCTTTTATTTCTTTTTGTTGTCTGATTGCTTTGCTAGGACTTCTAGTACTATGTTGAACAATAGTGGCAAGAGTGGGCATCCTTAACGTGTTCCTGATCTTAAGAGAAAGGCTCTCAGTTTTTCCCCATTGAGGATGATATTTGCTGTGGGTTTTTCATAGATGGATTTTATGAGCTTGAGGAATGTTCCCTCTATCCCTATACTCTGAAGAGTTTTAATCAGGAAAAGATCCTGTATTTTGTCAAATGCTTTTTCTGCATCAATTAAGAGGACCATATGGTTCTTCTCCCTCCGCTTATTAATGAGTTCTATCACATTGATTGATTTGCAAATGTTGAACCACCCTTGCATCCTAGGGATAAATTCCACTTGGTCATGGTGGATGATCCTTTTAATGTATTGTTGGATCCTATTAGCTAGGATTTTGTTTAGGATTTTGGAATCCATATTCATCAGGGATATCGGTCTGAAATTCTCCTTTTTGATGGGGTCTTTTCCTGGTTTGGGGATTAAGGTAATGCTGGCCTCATAGAATGAGTTTGGAAGTTTTCCTTCTGTTTCTATTTTTTGAAACAGCTTCAGTAGAATAGGTATTATTTCTTCTTTGAAAGTTTCGTAGAATTCCAGAGGGAATCCATCAGGCCCTGGACTCTTGCTTTTTGGGAGGTTTTGGATCACTTCTTCAATCTCGTTACTGGTTATTGGCCTATTCAGGTTGTCAATTTCTTCCTGTTTCAGTCTTGGCAGCCTGTAGGTTTCTAGGAGGGCCTCCAAGAGCTAGTGAAACAAGAGCAAAAATGAACTTTTGGGACTTCATCAAGATCAAAAGCTTCTGCACAGCAAAGGGAACAGTCAACAAAACAAAGAGGCAACCCACAGAATGGGAGAAGATATTTGCAAATGACACTACAGATAAAGGGCTGGTATGCAAGATCTATAAAGAACTTCTCAAACTCAACACCCAAAAACACAAATAATCAAGTCAAAAAGTGGACAGAAGAGATGAACAGACACTTCTCTGAAGAAGACATACAAATGGCTAACAGACACATGAAAAAATGTTCATCATCAATAGCCATCAGGGAAAGTCAAATCAAATCCACATTGAGATACCACCTTACACCAGTTAGAATGGCAAAGATGGACAGGGTAAGAAGCAACAAATGTTGGAGAGGTTGTGGATAAAGGGGAACCCTCTTACACTGTTGGTGGGAATGTAAATTGGTACAGCCACTTTGGAAAACTGTGGAGGTTCATCAAAAATTTAAAAATAGGGCTACCCTATGACCCAGCAATTGCACTCCTGGGTATTTACCCCAAAGACACAGATGTAGTGAAAAGAAGGGCCATATGCACCCCAATGTTCATAGCAGCAATGTCCACAATAGCCAAACTGTGAAAAGAGCCAAGATGCCCTTCAACAGATGAATGGATAAAGAAGATGTGGTCCATATATACAGTGGAATATTAGCCATCAGAAAGGATGAATACCCAGCTTTTATATCAACATGGATGGGACTAGAGGAAATTATGCTAAATGAAATAAATCAAGTAGAGAAAGTCAGTTATCATATGGTTTCAGTTATTTGTGGAACATAAGGAATAGCATGGAGGACATTAGGAGAAGGAAGGGAAAAATGGGTGGGGGGATTGGAGGGAGAGATGAACCATGAGAGACTATGGACTCTGAGAAACAAACAGGGTTTTAGAGGGGAGGGGGAAGGGGGGATTGGTTAGCCCGGTGATGGGTATTAAGGAGGGCACGTACTGCAGGGAGCACTGGGTGTTTTACGAAAACAATGGATCATGGATCCCCACATCAAAAACCAATGATGTATTGTACGGTGACTAACATAACATAATAAAATTCAAAAAAAAATTTTTTTTATTGTACTTTTTTTAGAGTCATATTTTATCCCTTCATAGTAGTTAAACTTATTTTTGGTACATATATATATAAGTTGTTCTCTCTTTAAAATTTTGGGATACAGTTTCTTCTAACAGATCCCCAAAAAACCAAATATCTTATGTATGGCTTTGTTCTAGTCTCCTACCTGATCACATTCTGTTTTTTTTATCCTCTTTTTCTTTTTTCAACCAACTTCTTATCTTATCAATTCCTTTTATAAAATCTTCTATAATTTTCATCTTTACAGCCATATTCCATCCCTTCATCATACTTTCCCTTATTTTTGTACATATATAAATTTTTCTTTCTTTAAAATTTTGGGAGGCATTTTCATCTAACAGACCAAAATACGCCCAAAATCTAGTGTGTGGCACTGATCTATGCACCAGCTTGATCATATCTGATCATATTCTGTTTTTTTCTTTGTTTGTTTTTTATCTTCTTCTTTTTCTTCTTTTTCTTTTTTCTTTCTTTCCCTTTCTTTTCCCTGGTTTCAGGTCTCTTCTGATTTGTTTAGCATATATTTTTCTGGGATCGTTGTTACCCTGTTAGCATTTTGTTCTCTCATTCATCTATTCTCCTCTGGACAAAATGACAAGACGGATAAAATCACCTCAACAAAAAAAATCCAAAAATAAAACGAGAGGCAGTACTGAATGCCAGGGACCTAATCAATACAGACGTTAGTAAGATGTCGGAACTAGAGTTCAGAATGACGATTTTAAAGATACTAGCTGGGCTTGAAAAAAGCATTGAAGATAGAGAAACCCTCTCTGGAGAAATAAAAGAACTAAAATCTAACCAAGTCAAAATCAAAAAGGTATTAATGAGGTGCAATCAAAAATGGAGACTCTAACTGCTAGGATAAGTGAGGCAGAAGAGACAATTAGTGATATAGAGGACCAATATTGGAAAATAAAGAAGCTGAGAAAAAGAGATAAACTGGATCACGGGGGCAGAATTCGAGACTTAAGTGATACCATAAGACCAAACAATATTAGAATAATTGGGATCCCAGAAGAAGAAGAAAGAGAGAGGGGGGCAGAAGGTGTATTTGAGCAAATTATAGCAGAGAACTTCCCGAATTTGGGGAAGGAAACAGGCATCAAAACCCAAGAGGCACAGAGAACCCCCCTCAAAATCAATAAAAAGAGGTTAACATCCAGATATCTAATAGTAAAACTTATGAGTCTCAGAGACAAAGAGAAAATCCTGAAAGCAGCTCAGGAGAAGAGATCTGTAATCTACAATGGTAGAAACACTAGATTGGCAACAGACCTATCCACAGAGACCTGGCAGGCCAGAAAGGACTGGCAAGATATTTTCAGAGCACTAAAGGAGAAAAATATGCAGCCAAGAATACTATATCCAGCTAGGCTGTCATTGAAAATAGAAGGAGAGAAAAAAAGCTTCCAGGACAAACAAAAACTAAAGGAATTTGCAAACACAAAACCAGTCCTGTAAGAAATATTGAAAGGGGTCCTCTAAGCAAAGAGAGAGCCTAAAAGTAACATAGACCAGAAAGGAACACAGACAATATACAGTAACAGTCACCTTACAGGCAATACAATGGCACAAAATTCATATCTTTCAATAGTTACCCTGAATGTAAATGCACTAAGTGCCCCAATCAAAAGACACAGGCTATCAGATTGGATAAGAAAACAAGACCCGTCAATATGCTGCCTGCAAGAGACTCACTTTAGACCCAAAGACACCCCCAGATTGAAAGTGAGGAGGTGGAAAACCATTTACCATGGTAATGGACACCAAAAGAAAGCTGGGGTCGCAATCCTTATATCAGAGAAATTAGATTTTAAGCCAAAGACTATATAAGAGATGAGGAAGGACACTATATCATACTTAAAGGGTCTATCCAACAAGAAGATCTAACAATTGTAAATATCTATGCCCCTAACATGGGAACAACCAATTATATAAGCCAATTAATAACAAAAGCAAAGAAACACATCGACAACAATACAATAATAGTGGGGGACTTTAACACCCCTCCTCACTGAAATGGACAGATCATCTAAGCAAAAGATCAACAAGGAAATAAAGACTTTAAATTACACACTGGATCAAATGGACTTCACAGATATATTCAGAACATTCCATCCCAAAGCAACAGAATACACATTCTTCTCTTGCCCATGGAACATTCTCCAGAATAGATCACATCCTAGGTCACAAATCAAGTCTCAACTGGTACCAAAAGTTTGGGATCATTCCTTGCATATTTTCAGACCACAATGCTTTGAAACTAGAACTCAATCACAAGAGGAAAGTTGGAAAGAACTCAAATACATGGAGGCTAAAGAGCATCCTGCTAAAGAAGGAATGGGTCAAGCAGGAAATTAAAGAAGAATTAAAAAAATTCATGGAAACCAATGAAAATGAAAACACAACTGTTCAAAATCTTTGGGATGCAGCAAAGGCAGTCCTAAGAGGAAAGTATATAGCAATACAAGCCTTTCTCAAAAAACAAGAAAGGTCTCATATACACAACTTAACCCTACACCTAAAGGAGCTGGAGAAAGAACAGCAAATAAAGCTTAAACCCAACAGGAGAAGAGAAATAATAAATATCAGAGCAGAAATCAATGAAATAGAAACCAAAAGAACAGTAGAACAGATCAATGAAACTAGGAGCTGGTTCTTTGAAAGAATTAACAAGATTGATAAACCCCTGGCCAGACTTACCAAAAAGAAAAGAGAAATGACCCAAAGAAATAAAATCATGGATGAAAGAGGAGAGATCACAACCAACACGAAAGGAATACAAACAATTATAAGAACATTTTATGAGCAACTATATGTCAGCAAATTAGATAACCTGGAAGAAATGGATGCATTCCTAGAGATGTATCAACTACCAAACTGAACGAGGAAGAAATAGAAAACCTGAACAGACTTATAACCACTAAGGAAATTGAAGCAGTCATCAAAAATCTCCCAACAAACAAAAGCCCAGGGCCAGATGGCTTCCCAGGGGAATTCTACCAAACATTTGAAGAAGAGTTCATACCCATTCTTCTCAAACTATCCAAAAATAGAAATGTAAGGAAAAGTTACAGATTCATTCTATGACGCCAGGATTATCCTGATACCCAAACCAGAAGAACACTCCACTAAAAAAGAGAACAATAGGCCAATATCCTTGAGGGACATGTATGTAAAAATTCTCAATAAAATACTAGCAAATTAAATCCAAACGTTAGATAAAAGAATCATTCACCAAAATCAATTGGAATTTGTTCTGAGCTATAAGCGTGGTTTATTATTTGCAAATAAGTCAACATGATACACCAAATTAATAAAAGAGAGGAAAAGAACCATATGATCCTTTGAATAGATGCAGAAAAAGAAGTTGACAAAGTAAGACATCCATTCATGATAAAAACCCTCAACAAAGTAGGGTTAGAGGGAACATACGTCAACATAATAAAGTCCATATATGAAAATCCCACAGGTTAATATCATCCTCAATGGGGAAACACTGAGACATTTTTCTCTTTGGTAGGAACAAGAAAAGGATGTCCAATCTAACCACTGTTATTTAAGATAGCATTGGAAATCCTAGTCACAGCAATCAGATAACACAAAGAAATAAAAGGCATCCAAATCAGCAAGGAAGTCAAACTTTCACTATTTCAGATGACATAATATTCTATATAAATAACTCAAAAAGATTCCACCAGAAAGTTCCTAGAACTGATACACGAATTCAGTAATGTTGCAGGATACAAAATCAATGTACTGAAATTGGCTGCATTTCTATATAGCAATAATGAAGCAACAGAAAGAGAAATCAAGTACTCGATCCCATTTACAATTGCACGAAAAACATAAGATACTTAGGAATAAACTTTACCAAAGAAGTGAAAGATCTGTACTCTGCAAACTGGAAAACACCACCCAGGCATCTCTATGAATCTACACATTTAACGCACTGTAAATGATGGAGAACCAACTGAGGGTTGATGGAGGGCTGTGGGTTGGGTATGGGATAGATGGCTGATGGAATTAAAGATGGTACTTGTTGTGATGAGCACTGGGTTTTGTATATAAGTGAGGAATCACTGAATTCTACTCCAGAAATCAGTATTGCACTATGTGTTAATTAAAAACAGAGAGAAAATATAAAAAATATAGCAATCCCTAACAAAAGAGCAACAGCAATTTCCACAGAGCTAGAACAAACAATCTTAAAATTTGTATAGAACCACAAGAGGCCCTGAAGAGCCAAAACAGAAAAATCACTAATGAAAATGGAAACTGACATACCAAAACCTATGGGATACTGCAAAAAAAGTTCTGAGGGGAAATTTATAGCATTAAATACATATAGTAAGAAATTTGAAATATGTAAAATGGGGCACCTGGGTGGCTAAGTCAGTTAGGCATCTGCTTTTGGCTCAGGTTATGGTCCCAGGGTCCTGCTCAGCAGGGAGCCTGTTTCTCATTCTCCCTTTGCTGCTCCACTTCCTTGTGCTCTCTCACTCTCTGTCAAATAAATAAATAAAATCTTTTAAAAAAAGAAATATGTAAAATGAATAACCTAACTTTCCACCTCAAGGAAATAAAAAAAAAGAATAAGCCCAAAGTTAGTAGAAGAAAGGAAGTAATAAAGAACAGAATAGAAATAAAGTAATGAAGAAAATCAGTAGAAAATATGAACAAAACTAGAAACAGATTTTTTGAAAACAAACAAAATTGACAATCCTTTAGCTAGACTAAACGGGAAAAAAAAGGAGACTCAAAATCAAAAATGAAAGAGGAGGCATTACAATTGACACTAAAGAAATACATAGGATCATATGTTACCAATATAAACAATTATTTGTCAATAACATATATACACCATAAGAGATGGATAAATTCCTAGAAATACACAACCTATCAAGTCTGAATCAAGAAGAAATAGAAAATCTGAAGAAATCAATAATGAGTAGAGATTGAACCAGTTATCAAAAATGTCCTAACATTGAAAATCCCATGATCAGATGTCTTCACTGGTGAATTCTACCAAACATTTAATGATCAATTAATGGCAGTCTTCAAAATATCCAAAAAATTAAATAGGAGGGAACACTTCCAAACTCATTTTCCAAGGCCAGCATTACCTGGATACAAAAGCCTGAGAAGGACAGTATAAGAAAAGAAAAATATATACCAAATCCTTGATGAATGTATATGTAAAAGGTCTCCACAAAATATTAGTAAATCGTATCCAAGAATACATTAAAATAATTATACATCATGACCAAGTGCAATTTATCCCTACAATGCAAGGATGGTTCAACATAGATAAATAAGGGGAGGAGTTAAATTGGCAGAGGTGTAGGGAACTCTAAGTTTGTATCATCCCTCGAATACAACTGGATATGTATCAAATCATTCTGAACACCCGAGAAATCAATCAGAGATCTGAGGAGAAAAAAATGGTGCAAGTCTACAAGTAGAAAAGTGACCAGTGTTGGAAGTAGGAGTAGCAGAGACCTCACTCCAGTGTGATATACCTGAGGATACAGTGGAGGGGAGGAAACTTGCTTAAGGAGGCTACTGCAAAGTATTATAAGCATCGGAGTGCAGAATTAGAACTTTTAAGGTGCCCAGGTGGCTTAGAGTTTTAAGCATCTGCTTCAGCTCAGGTCATGATCCCAGGGTCCTGGGATAGAGAGTCCTGCATTGGGCTCCCAGCAGGGAGTCTGCTTCTCCCTCACCCTCTGCCCCTCCACCCCGCTCATGCTCTATCTCAAATAAATAAATAAAATCTTAAAAAAAAAAGAACTTTCAGAAGTCAGCTACAGTGGGGGATGTGCCTGACTTAAAGGCATGCAGGTGTTGAAGTGGCATGGAATCATGGACTCTCAGGGGTGACAGTGTGATCTGAGGATCCCCAGGGTGCAGGAGGAATGGTAGGAACCTTAGTGTGGTATTAAAGAGGACACTTTGAACACAGAAAGAGAGGCCAAAATTAACAAAGACCAGAAAGGAACAGAAACAATTTATAGAAACAGTGACTTTACAGGTAATACAATTGCATTAAATTCATATCTTTCAATAATGCTCCACATGTAAATGAACTAAATGCTCCAATCAAAAGACGTAGGGTATTAGAATGGATAAAAACACAAGACTCATTGATATACAGCTTACAAGATACACATTTTTTGACCAAAAACACCTCTAGATTGAAAGTAAGCAGCTGGCGAACCATTTATCATGGTAATGGACATCAAGAGAAAACTGGAGTAGCCATCCTTATATCAGAAAAGCAAGATTTTAAACCAAAGACTGTAATAAGAGTGAAGAAGGACACTATATCATAATACAGGGGTCTATCCAATGAGAAGATCTACCAATTGTAGATATTTATGCCCCTAACTTTGGACCAGCCAAATGTTTAAATCAATTAATAAAAAACTTAAAGAAACTCATTGATAATGCAGTAATAGTAGGGGACTTGAACACTCCACTCAAAGCAGTGGACAGATCATCTAAGGAGAAGATCATAAAGAAACAAAGGTTTTGAATGACACACTGGTCCAGATGGACTTAACAGATATTAAGAGTATTCATCCTAAAGAAGCAAAATACATATTCTTTTTGAGTGCACAGAGAACATTCTCCAGAATAGATCACATACTGGTTCACAAATTAAGACTTAACCACTACAAAAAGATAGAGAACATACCATGCAACCATACATATTTTCAGACCATAATGCTATAAAACTTGAAGTCAACCACGAGAGCAGATTTAAAAGGACCATAAATACATGGAAGATAAAGAACATCCTATTAAAGAATGAATGGGAAACTAAAGAAGACCTTAGAAAATACATGGAAGCAAATGAAAATGAAACACAACAGTCCAAAACCTTTGGGAAACAGAAAAGGCGGTCCTAAGAGGGCAGTGTTTAGCAATACAGGACTTCCTCAAGAAGCAAGAAAAGTCTCTAATAAACTAAACTTTCACCTAATGGAGCTGGAAAAAGAACACCCCCCCGCCAAAAAAGCCTAAATCCAGCAGTAGAAGAGAAATAATAAATATTAGAGCAGAAATCAATGCTATAGAAATTAAAAAAAAAACACACAAAACAGTAGAACAGATCAACAAAACTAGGAGCTGGTTCTTTGAAAGAATCAACAAAATTGCTAACCCCCTAGCCAGGATAATCCAAAAAGAAAAAACAGAGAAAGAGAGAGAGAGAAAGGACCCAAATAAATAAAATCATGAATGAAAGAGGAGAGATCACAACATGAAGTAATACAATTATAAAAAGAATATTATGAGCAATTATATTCCAACAAATTAGGCAATATGGAAGAAATGGATAAATTTGTAGAAACATATGAACTATCAAAATTGACACAGGAAGAAATAGATAACCTGAACAGACTCGTTATCAGCAAATAAATTGAATCAGTAATCAAAAATCTCCCCTCAAACAAGAGTCCAGGGCTTAATGGCTTCCCAGCAGATAAATTACTAGAAATATATAACCTACTAAAACTGAGCAGGAAGAAATAGAAAATTTGAACACACCAATTATCAGCAAGGAGATTTAATCAGTAAAAAAAAAACCAAAAACCAAAAAACAAACACTCCCCCAAAACAAAAGTCCATGGCCAGATCACTAAACAGGTGAATTCTACCAATCATTTAAGTAAGAGTTAATACCTATTCTTCTTGAACTGTTCCAGAGAAAAGAAGAATGAAAACTTTCAAATTCATTCTCTATGAGGTAAGTTTCACACTGATATCAAAACCAAATATAGACACCATTAAAAAAGAGAACTACAACTTCTGTGTTCTGATGAACACAGAAGCAAAAATTCTCAACAAAATATTAGCAAACAAAATCCAGCAATATATTAACAAAAGCATTCACCACAATCAAGTGGGATTATTCCTGAGATGCAAGGGTGGTTCAATATTCACAAATCAATCAAGTGATACATTACATCTTTAAGAGAAATGATTAAAATCTTATGATCATTTCAATAGGTACAGAAAAAGCATTTGAGAAAGTACAGCACCCATTCATAATAAAAACCCTCAATAAAATAGGGTTAAGGGAAATGCACCTCAACATAATAAAGGCCATGTATGAAGAACACACATTGAACATCATACTCAATGGTGTAAAAACAGAGAGCTTTCCCCTAAGGTCAGGAACAAGACAAGGATGTCCACTCTCAGCACTTTTATTCAACATAGTACTGGAAGTCCTAGCCACAGCAATCAGACAACAAAAAGAAATAAAAGGCATCCAAATCTGCAAGTAAGAAGTCAAACTTCCAATATTTGCAGGTGATATGATGCTATATATAGAAAACCCAAACGACTCCACCAAAAAATTGCTAGAGCTGATAAATGAATTTAGTAAAGGCACAGGAATACAAAATCAGTGTACAGAAATCTGTTGTATCTATATACACAAATAATGAAGCAGCACAAAGAGAAATGAAGGAATTGACCCCATTTACAATTGCACCCCAAATGATAAGATACCTAGGAATAAACCAAACCAAAGAGGTGAAACACCTGTACTCTGAAAACAATAAAACGCTGATGAAAGGAATTCAAAATGACACAAAGAAATGGAAAAGGCATTCCATGCTGAAGAATTGGAAGAACAATTGTTAAAATGTCTACACAATCCAAAGCAATCTACATATTTAATGCAATCTCTATCAAAATACCAACAGGATTTTTCACAGAAGTAGAAGAAACAATCCTAAAATGTGTGTGGAACCACAGAAGACCCTGAATAGCCAAAGCAACCTTGAAAAAAAGAAAAACAAAGCTGGAGACATCACAATTTTGGACTTCAAGTTATATTACAAAGCTGTAGTGATCAAGACAGTATGGTACTAGCACAAAATTAGACACATAGATCAATAGAGCTGAATAGAAAACCCAGAAATAAATGCACAGTTATATGTGCAATTAATCTTTCACAAAGCAGGAAAGAATACCCAATGGGAAAAATCTTTTCAACAAATGGTATTAGGAAACATGCAAAAGAATGAAACGGGACCCCTTTCTTACCATACACTAAAATATATTCAAATTGGATGAAAGACCTAATTTTGAGAACTGAAACCATAAAAATCCTAGAAGAGAAAACTGGCACTAACCTCTTTGACATCAGTTGTTAACAACTTCTCTCTAGACATGTCTCCTCAGGTAAGGGAAACAAGCTACTGGGACTACATCAAAATAAAAAGTTTCTGCACAATGAAGATAACATTGAACAAAACTAAATGGCAACCTACAATATGGGGAAAATTCGCAGATGACATATTCAATAAAGAGTTAGTACCCAAAATATATAAAGAACTTATAAAACTAACTGTGCGTGTGTGTGCACGTGCACACACACACACACACACACACACACAATAATCCAGTTAAAAAATGGGCAGAAGACATGAACAGACATTTCCCCAAAGAATAGATCCTGATGGACAATAGACACATGGAAAGATGCTCATCATCACTTATCATCAGGGAAATGAAAATCAAAAGTGCAATGTAGTATCATGTCACACCTGTCAGAATGGCTAAAATCAACAACACAAGGTACAACACATGTTAGCAAGGATGTGGAGAAAAGGGAAACATCTTGCACTGTTGGTGGGAATGCAAACAGATGCAGACACTGTTGAAACCAGTATGGAGGTTCCTCAAACAGTTAAAAATAGAACAACCTTATGATCTAGCAATTGCATTACTGGGTATTTACCCAAAGAATACAAGAACACTAATTCAAAGGGATACATGCATCTCTATGATTATGGCAGCGTTATTTTGAATATACAAGATATGAAAGCAGCCCAAGTGTCCACTGACAGATGAATGGATAAAGAAAATGTGGTATATATATACAATGGAAAACTATTCAGCCATAAAAAGCATGAAACCTTGCCATTTTCTATGAGATGGACAGAGTTAGAGTATAATGCTAAGTGAAATACATCAGTTAGAAAAAGACAAATACCATATGATTTTACTCATATGTGGAATTTAAGAAACAAAACAAATGAACAAAGGGAAAAAATAGTCCAGCATATGTCCTAATATGCTGGAGAGTGAGTGATAAATCAAGAAAGAGTGAGGTAAATCAAAAAAAAGACTCTTATAGAGAACAAACTGATGGTTCCCAGGGAAGATGGGGATGGAGGGGTGGGTTAAATAGGTGATGGGGATTTTTTAAGGAGTGTACTTGTGAGGAGCACAGGGTGATATATACAAGTATTGAATTGCTATATTCAGACACCTGAAACTAATATAACACTGAATGTTAACTAACTGGAATTAAAATAAAAACGTTAAAAAAAGAGATTGAGAATCACTGTTCTAAGATTTTTTAACCAAATCTGTCAAGGTTCTTAGGAAGTCTCCACCCCTCCAAAACCACACCACACACCCACTCATTAGCCAACCAGACCTGGAAATTGTAGTCTCATTCACTAGCCAAGAAATAAAGGAAATTAGTCTTCCAGTCTGTCTTAATCTGTTCAGACTGCTATAATCAAATAGCAAGGACTTGGGTAGCTTATAAACAACAGAAATTTATTTCTCACAGTTCTAGAGGCTAATAAATCCAAGATCATAGCACCAGCATGGTCAGTTGAGGACCCTATTTTGGTTCATAGTTGGTTCCTTCTCCATGTGTCCTCACATGGTGAAAAGGGCTAGAGATCTTGTTGGAACCTCTTATAAAGCACTAATCCCATTCCTGAGTGTTCCACCTCCATGACATAAGTACCTCCCAAAGCCTCACTTACTAATACCTTTGGGAGTCATGATTTCAAAACATAAATCTTAAGAAGACACAAACATTCAGAGCATAACACAGAATTCATGTCCCTTGTTCCCCCCACTCCTTCTCTTTCCTGGAGCTTTGCATAGACCCTCACAGACCTAGCACAATCTCTTACATATAACACCCTCAGTAAATATTTCTTGAAGTGACCTGACAGCAATTCCTAACATTTTGGTCTCTTTTGTCTGCTTTGAGTATTACAGAATTGGTCCTTCTGTGGAAACTGAATTCCCGATTCACATCTGTGGCAGATAATCTTGAACTATCAACTTAGGACATATGCTGGACTTCTGAAAAAAAATAAAAGAGAGAGAGAGAGAGAGGTAAAGGCCAATAGAGTTGCAACATGATACCAACTGCTGGTACTTGTTTGTAAGTATATTTTAAATATAAACAAATTCAATATAGTTCAGCTCAATAAATGTTGAGTGCCTACCACATGTAGGGGCACTCAGTCTTAGTGAGGAAACATATATGATCTCTATCCTCAAGACACTTTCAGTCTAGGGGTGCCTGAGTGGCTCAGTCAGTTAAGCCTCTGCCTTTGGCTCAGGTCTTGATCCCAGGGTCCTGGTATTGAGCCCCACATCGGGTTCCCTGTTCAGCACGGAGTCTGCTTCTCCCTCTTACTCTGCCCCTATCCCTGCTCATGCTCTCTCTCTCCTCTCTATCTCTCTCCCTCAAATAAATAAAATATTTTTTAAAAAGACACTTCCAGTATAGTAAGGAAAGATAAGGGAAGTATATTTATAATTTAAGACAAAAAAAAATTAGGAAAAGTGTCATAGAGAGGTTCAGAGTACCACCAGGGAATCAGGAAAAACTTTGGAGATAAGCATAACAGAATTAGTAGGATTTTTCCACAGGGCCTAACTGCCTGAAAGTAGGGTATGCTAGTAGAGGATCAATACTGTCACTTAATGCTGCTTGTGCTGAATGAACATTTTTATGCACTAGCACATTTAATCCTCACAACAGCCACAGTGAGTTAGGTCCATTATCATCAATCTTCCTTTACAGATGAAACTGAAATTTTGAAAGATTAAACAACTTGCTTAAGGTCATGTAACAGAAAGTAGCAGAAGTAAGACCTGAAGCCAGATCTGTCTCTTGATGCTGGTAACTTGCTCTTAACTGCGACATGTTGCTGTCCCTGATGCTCCAATTGACCTTCTAGCTACACATATTGCAAAAGGCCACTCTGAAATGTCCTCCTCTTTGCCAGAAATGACTCATGACAATCAACTCTTCTTAGTGACCCACAGAATTCATCAGATGTGCCACATGTTATCTAGTGAAATTCTCAGCTGAGGAGGTTCTCATGCAGGTGGTGAGCCTTTGGCGAAGAAGGATGACTTGGAACACTGCAGAAGGACATAGTGACTATTCTTTGAGAGCTAAAATATGAAAGTTTCAGAATTAGGGTCCAGCGGGGTAGTATGTAAGCTACATTAGCTGGCTAGAGAAACTGATCATTTTTTTTTTTAAATCTTACTCATTAAGTATGTGGAGTTATTTGTTTATTTTTATTTCAAGTTTTTATTTAAATACCAGTTAGTTAACATATACTGTAATATCAGTTTCAAGAGTAGAATTTAGCAAGTCATCACTTATATATAACACCCAGTGCTCATCACAAATGCCCTCCTTAATAACCATCATCCATTTAACCCATCCCTCCTGCCCCACATCCTCTCCAGCAACCCTCAGTTTGTTCTCTGTACATATGTCTGTTTTATGGTTTGCCTCACTCTTTTTTCCCCCATATGTTCATCTGTTTTGTTTCTTAAATTCCACATATGAGTGAAATCATATGGTATTTGTCTTTGACTGATTCCACTTAGTATAATACACTCTAGCTCCAACCATGTCATAACAAATAGCAAGATATCATTCATTTTTTATCACTGAGTAATATTCCACTGTATTCCACAACTTCTTTTATGGTTGAGTATTTTATATATATATAAATTATATATATATACACCACAACTTCTTTATCCATTTATCAGTCAATGGACCTTTGGGCTCTGTCCATAATTGGCTATTGTTGATAGTGCTGCTAAATATGGAGGTGTATGTGTCCTGTCCAATCAGTATTTATGCATTCTTTGGGTAAATACCTAGTAGTGCAATTGCTGGATTGTAGGGTAGTTCTACTTTTAGCTTTATGAGGAACCTTCGTACTGTTTTCCAGGGTAGCTACACCAGTTTGCATTCTCAACAACAGTGTAAGAGGGTTCCCCTTTCTCTAAATCCTTGCCAACATCTGTTGTTTCCTGAGTTGTTAATTTTATCCATTCTGACTGGTGTGAGGTGATATCTCATTGCAGTTTGATTTTTATTTCCCTGATGGTCACTGATATTAAACACCTTTTCATGTGTCTGTTAGTCATCTGTATGTCTTATTTGGAAAAATATCTATTAATGTCTTCTGGCAGGGGCGTCTGGGTGGCTCAGTTGTTAAGCGTCTGCCTTCTGCTCAGGTCATGATTCCGGGGTCCTGGGATCGAGCCCCGCATTGGGCTCCCTGCTCTGCAGGAAGCCTGCTTCTCCCTCCTCTACTCCCCCTGCTTGTGTTCCCTCTCTTGCTGTCTCTCTCTCTGTCAAATAAATAAATAAAATCTTTAAAAAAAAGTCTTCTGGAAATTTCTTAAATGGATTATTTGCTTTTTGAGTGTTGAGTATGATCAGTTCCTTAAATATTTTGGTTATTAACCCTTTATCAGATATGTCATTTGCAAATATCTTCTCTAATTCCGTAGGTTGCCTTTTAGTTTTGTTGATTGTTCCCTCTGCTGTGCAGAAGTTTTTATCTTGATGAACTCCCAATAGTTTATATTTTATTTGGTTTCCCTTGCCTCCAGACATGTTTCTAGGAAGAAGTTGCTACAGCCTATGTCAAAGTTGCTGCCTTTGTTCTCCTGTAGGATTTTGATGGTTTTCTATCTCACATTTAGGTCTTTCATCCATTTTGAATTAGATTTTAAGCCAAAGGTTGTAGTAAGAGAGGTAGAGAGACACTATAACATAATTAAAGGGTCTATCCAACAAGAATATCTAACAGTTGTAAATGTCTATGCCCCCAACATGGGAGCAGCCAATTATATGAATTAATTTTGTGTATGGTGTAAGAAAGTGGTCTAGTTTCATTCTTTCACGTGTTACTGTCCAGTTTTCCCAACATCATTTGTGAAGACTCTGTTGTGAGACCATTTCTGAGTTGTCTATTCTGTTCCAATCATCTATGTGTTGCTTTTTGTGCCAGTACCTTACTATTTTGATCACTACAGCTTTGTAACATACCTTGAAGTCAAAATTTTTTTTGTTGTCTAATTGCTGAGGCTAAGATTTCCAGTGCTATGTTAAATAACAATGGTGAGAGTGGACATCCCTCTCTTGTTCCTAATCATAGAGGAAAAGCTCTCAGTGTTTCCCCATTGAGGATGATATTAACTGTGAGTCTTTCATATATGGCATTAAAGATGTTGAGGTATGTTTCCTCTATCCCTACTTTGTTGAGGATTTTTATCAAGAATGGATGCTACACTTTGTCAAATGCTTTTTCTGTATCTATAGACAGAATCATATGGTTCTTATCCTTTCTTTTATTAATGTGGTATATCATTTTGATTGATTTACAAATATTGAACCATCTTGAAGCCCAGGAAAAATCCAACTTAGTCATGGTGAATGATGCTTTTAATATACTGTTGGATTCTGTTTGTTAGTATTCTATTGGGAATTTTTGCATCCATGTTCATCATGGATATTGGCCTGTAATTCTCCATGTTTGTGGGGTTTTTGTCTGGTTTTAGAACCACGGTCATGCTGGCCTCATAGAATAAGTTTGGAATTTTTCCTTCCATTTCTATTTTTTGGAACAGTTTGAGAAGAATAGATATTAACTCTTCTTTAAATATTTGGTAGAATTCACCTGGAAAGCCATCTGACCTTGGACTTTAATTTGTTGGGAGATTTGTGATTACTGATTCAATTTCTTTGCTGGTTATGGGTCTGGTCAAATTTTCTATTTCTTCCTGTTTCAATTTTGGTAGTTTATATGTTTCTAGGAATTTGTCCATTTCTTCCAGATTGCCCTATTTGTTGGCATATAATTTTTCATAGTATTCTCTTATAATTGTTTGTATTTTTGTGGTGTTGGTTGTTATTTCTCCTCTCTCATTTGTGATTTTATATATTTGGGTCCTTTTGTTTTCTTTTTGATAAGTCTGGCTAGGGGGTTATCAATTTTATTACATCTTTCAAAGAACCAGCTCCTGGTTTCATTGCTCTGTTCTATTGTTTTTTTTATTTCTATATCATTTATTTCTGCTCTAATCTTTTTTTTTTTTTTACATATTTATACGTACTTTTATTTCAGATTTTTTTTCTTGAATGACTGTCCTAAAAGAAAAATTAATTAGGGGGGAAAACACTACAGAATTACCATGACCCTTAGGCCACAAAGACTTCCTTTACTTAAGAACCACTGAGAAAACACAGAAACAATTGTGAACTCATTCATGTCATATTTCCTTCACTTACAAAGTGTGTAGCAGTCACGGCTGGTCCCCTCCCATACTGCTCCAGAACTCATTGGCAGCACCTGACAAACAAGATACCTTTGGCAAACAGCCCACATTTTCGTCTAAGAGCTTTCTCTTAGAGGTGATACCCTGGAGCAGCCCTGAGCCAGGAATGGATGGAGTTTGAGGATAATTGAGCAACCTTCTACACTGCAGTCCAGGGTCTTCGGGGGTGAGCTTCAAGGGCCCCCATAGTAACCTGCTTGAAAATGCATCCTCCAAACATTTTCTCCTTCCTGTTGGATTTCCCTGCCTTTCCCCAGTTTTACGTATTTCTCTCTCTCTCTCTTTTTAATCCCCTCCTAAATTGTGCATTCTCAATAAGAATGGTATCACCTTCAAAGGGGCCAAATCAGTTCTTGGGGAAATGGGGCTGGGTGAAAGAAATCTTACTTTTTTTAAAAAATATATCAAGCTCAGATATACATACAGTACACAAGAAATATGCTGTATATCTGTGGCATTAAAATGTCATGGTGGGGGCAATTAGGAAAAAATGTCTTAAAAACTTCTCAAAGAGGAGATAGTGAAAACAAGATTGAATAATCCTGTGTTAAATAAACCACTTGCACTGAGCTTCTTGGCTCAGGGAGCTCCTGGAAGAACACAGGCTAAGATCCAATGCTAGTGCTCTGTTGAGCACTTGCATGAATTACTTCATTTAATCCATTCAACAACATGTAAGGCAGGGAGTATTAGGTCCATTTAACAGACTGGAAGTAAAATGACTTATTGAAGGCTACAGAGCAAATTAGCCTAAGACTCAGGGTTAGAACTCTGGGTTCCTGGTGGATGGGCTCTCAGCCATATGTTAGGAGAACTGTCTCGAGAGTTAAGCCCAACATTGCACAGGGAAGCAACTCTATAAATGTCAGTTCTTGTTATTAATGAAAATAAATCAGGTTTCCATGAATGGACCAAATGGTGGTGCTGTCCCATAAGTGGCATTATAAATAACCCAAATGGATAAAAAACATTACAAGATGAAGGTTTTGAATGCCCCAACTCAATGTTGACCTCAATGGAAATCAAATACTACTTGATATGACCCTTGGCATAGGACTGGAGGGTGGGGGGCAGTGGGGAGATGGATAAAAGGTGGTCTGGGTACAGGGAATTTCAGCGGAAGAGAAACCCTCCTTGGCAAGAGGCCACCTGGAGCGTGTGTATGGATGCCAGATCAGCCTGCCCTTGGCTTTATTCTTTCTTCTGTTCATTTGATCCAGACCCTAAGCCAGTGTAACCCAGAGGAATTCTGCTGTAGCAAAACTTCTTCATTGGTACACAGCTGTTGGAGCCTCATGAGAAGAAGCCAATGTGGCTGCATGGGAGCCAGCCTTGGAAGAAGACCCGAGTTCAGGTTCTTCCTTTGTCAGCAGCATGACTATAGGCAAGTTTCTAATGGCTCTGGGCCTGTTTCATCTTCTCTACACTTCCCTCCAGCTCTGAAGGCCTCTGAGGTCTGTAATCAGCCAAGTGCCTCTCTCAGTTCTGGGTCGATGAATCTCATAAATTGCTGTTATCTAATTACAGCTGATCAGTTTGATTACACTTGCTGATTCCTAAGGCCTTCCAGTTCCATTTTCTGGACTGACATGACCAGGTGGAGAAGCATCCATGACTGGTACATGTGGGGTGAGATAAAGTTGAGATTCTAGGAAAAGGTAGGAGTAGGGAGATAAAGAGTGTAATACTGCTAAGTGATTTTTCCATTAGTACAGATGGCTGGGACTGGATGAACACATTTCCCTAGTGCAGCACGTTGGATAATATTTCACCCCATCCCTTCAAAAAGACACCCATAAAGACAGAAATGAGCTTGAACTGCTAATGCAAGTTTACAAAGAGTTTAAGGGTCACTAGCAAGGAAAATCTACATCAGGCTGCCAGCTCCTTAAGAAAGCCAAATGTGGCAATTTTTAAGAAGGGATTTTTCTATAAGAATTATTGTTACTAGGAGAGAAAAAAGATGGAGGAGGAGTAAGGGACCCTATTCCAACTGGTCCCAGGAATTGAGCTGGATATCTACCAGACCACTCTGGACACCCATGAAATCAGCCTGAGATGTAAAAAGATATATCTGGAACTCTACAAACAAAATATTGCTGGCAGTTGGTTTCAAGGTATGAAGCAGGGAGCTGTGATTCCACAGGCACATATCAGAAGGTAAACGGAAGGGGGAGGGAGCCTTTCGGATCCTGCACCTCCAGTGAGTGAAAGCCTCCCATGCTGGGGATGGGGCACAGACGCACAGACCAGTAGCTGTGGGGAAAGGACTTTAGGGCAGCCCCCCTGGACTGAAACCTGGAGCACCAGGGCCACACATGCGAACTGGGGGCAGCTGGAGGTTTTAGAAGCACAAAGGGCAGAGATATGCCCAAATGTGGAGGCAAGGACTGGGAGTGCTACTGAGGGACGCACAACCCAGGGCACTGCAGTTCATAGCAGCACAGACAGAAACGGAGATAGTATGGCCTGGAGAGCTCACTGAAGAACAGACTGTGAACTCTCTGTTCTGAGGCAGAGGGTTGGAAACGGCCACTTCTGTTCTGACTCATGGAAGAAATGCGGAAAGCCGCCAGGGAAAGCCACCAGGGACAAAACCCCCAAAACCAGTTTTCACTGAGCTCATCCCCTCCCATAGGAAGCAGAGCAACTCTGCCCAAACAGGGTTGCCTGAGTAACAGTGCAGCAGGCCCCTCTCCCAAAAGATAGGCTGGGAGAACAAGAAGCCAACAACCTTAAGGTCCCTACAAAAGAGGTGCATCTTGCTTGGGTTGTGGTCAATAATTTGGACTCTGTACATTCTCTCAACCACCCCTCAACAGAATGATTAGGAGGAGGAACGCCCAAAATAAGAAAGACTTAAAGACTGTGACTTCAGCCACAGATTTACAAATGGATACAGATATAAGCAAGATGTCGGAAATAGACTTCAGGGTAACAGTTATGAAGACGATAGCTAGAATGGAGAAATCAATTAGTGGCAACATAGAATCTCTAAGGGCAGAAATGAGAGCTAAACTGGCAGAACTTAAAAATTCTATCAGTGAGATCCAATCTAACCTAGATACTCTAACAGCTAGGGTAAAGGAAGCAGAAGAATGAATTAGTGATCTAGAAGAAAAACTGAGAGAAAAGAAGGAAAAAGAGGAGGCCTGGGAGAAACACCTTAAAATCCATGAAAACAGAATTAGAGAAATAACTGATGCCATGAAACATTCCAATGTCAGAATTATTGGGCTCCCTGAGGGGGTGGAGAGAGAGAGAGGACTAGAAGATATAATTGAGGAAATCATGGCTGAGAACTTCCCTCATTTGGGGAATGAAACAAACATTCGTGTCCTAGAGGCAGAGAAGACCACTCCAAAGATCAAGGAGAACAGACCAATGCCCCAAAATGTAATAGTAAAACTCGTAAATCTTAGAACCAAGGAAACCATCTTAAGGACAGTAAGGGGGCAGAGATTCCTTACATACAGAAGGAGGAACATCGGAATAACGTCAGACCTATCCACAGAGAACTGGCAAGCCAGAAAGGACTGGCAAGACATTCAGGGTACTAAATAAGATGAACATGCAGCCAAGAATACTTTATCCGGCAAAGCTGTCAGTTAGAATGAATGGAGAGATGCAGAGCTTCCAGGACTGGCAGAAACTGAAAGAATATGTGACTACTAAGCTGGCCCTGCAAGAAATATTAAGGGGGGTTCTATAAAAGGGGAAAGACCCCAAGAGTGATATAGAACAGAAACTTACAGAGACAATCTATAGAAACAAGGACTTCATAGGCAACATGATGACAATAAATTCATATCTTTCAATAATCACTCTCAACATGAATGGGCTAAATGCTCCCATAAAATGGCACAGGGTTGCAGATTGGATAAAAAGACAGGACCCATCCATATGCTGTCTACAAGAGACTCATTTTGAACCTAAACATATATCTAGACTGAAAGTGAATAGATGGAGATCCATCTTCCATGCCAGCGGACTTCAAAAGAAAGCTGGGGTAGCAATTCTTATATCAGACAAATTAGATTTTAAACTCAAGTCTGTAGTTAGAGACACAAAAGGACACTATATCATTCTTAAAAGGTCTATCCAACAAGAAGATCTAAGAATTGTAAATATCTATGCCTCCAGCATGGGAGCAGCCAACTACATAAGCCAACTGCTAATCAAAATACAGAGTCATATTGATAATAATACGTTAATTGTAGGAGACCTCAATACTCCACTCTCAGCAATAGAGATCATCTAAGCAGAAAATCAACAAAGAAACAAGAGCTTTGAATGACACACTGGACCAGATGGACCTCATAGATATATACAGAACATCCGACACTAAAACAACAGAATACTCATTCTTCTTCAGTGCACATGGAACTTTCTCCAGAATAGACCACATACTGGTTCACAAATCAGGCCTCAACTGATACCAAAATGTTGAGATTATTCTCTGCATGTTTTCAGACCACAATGCCTTGAAACTGGAACTCAATGACAAGAAAAAATTTGGCAGAAACTCAAACACTTGGAAGCTAAAGACCACTCTGCTCAAGAAAGTTTTGGTCAACCAGGAAATCAAAGAAGAACCTAAACAATTCATGGAAACCAATGAGAATGAAAACACATCAGTCAAAAACCTACCAGATACTGCAAAGGCGAAACTAAGTGGGAAATACGAAGCCATTCAAGCCTCACTCAAAAAAATAGAAAAATCCCGAATTCACCAAGTAACTTTACACCTTAAGGAAATGGAGAAAAAGCAACAAATGATGCCTAAGCCATGCAATAGAAGAGAAATAATTAAGATTAGAGCATAGATCAATGAATTAGAAATGAGAAATACAGTAGAGCAGATCAATGAAACTAAAAGCTGGTTCTTTGAAAGAATTAATAAGATCGATAAACCACTGGCCAGATTTATCCAAAAGGAAAGAGAAACGACCCAAATTAATAAAATTATGAATGAAAATGGAGAGATCACGACTAACAAGAAGGAAATAGAAACAATTCTTAGAAATTATTAACAACAACTCTATGGCAATAAACTGAGCAATCTGGATGAAATGGAGGCCTTCCTGGAAACCTATACACTGCCAAGACTGAAACAGGAAGAAACTGACAACCTGAATAGGCCAATAACCAGTAACGAGATTGAAGCAGTGATCCAAAACCTCCCAAAAAACAAGAGTCCAGGGCCTGTTGGATTCCCTGGGGAATTCTACCAAACATTCAAAGAAGAAATAATACCCATTCTACCGAAGCTGTTTCAAAAAATAGAAACAGAAGGAAAACTTCCAAACTCATTCTATGAGGCCAGCATTACTTTAATCCCCAAACCAGGAAAAGACCCCATCATAAAGGAGAATTTCAGACCGATATCCCTGATGAATATGGATTCTAAAATCTTCAATAAAATCCAAGCTAATAGGATCCAACAATACATTAAAAAGATCATCCACCACGACCAAGTGGGATTTATCCCCAGGATGCAAGGGTGGTTCAACATTTGCAAATCAATCAGTGTGATAGAACACATTAATAAGAGGAGAGAGAAGAACCATATGATCCTCTCAGTTGATGCAGAGAAAGCATTTGACAAAATACAGCATCCTTTCCTGATTAAAACTCTTCAGAGTACAGGGATAGAGGGGACATTCTTCGAGTTCATAAAATCCATCTATGAAAAACCCACAGCAAATATCATCCTCAATGGGTAAAAGCTGAGAACGTTTCCCTTAAGATCAGGAACACGTCAAGGATGCCCACTCTCGCCACTATTGTTTAGTATAGTAGTAGAAGTCCTAGCAGACAACAAAAAGAAATAAAATGTATTCAAATTGGCAAAGAAGAAGTCAAACGCTCACTTTTTGCAGATGACATGGTACTTTATGTGGAAAACCCAAAAGAGTCCACCCCAAAATTAATAGAACTCATCCAGCAATTCAGTAATGTGGCAGGACACAAGATCAATGCATGGAAATCTGTTGCTTTCTTACACACTAACAATGCAACTGTAGAAAGAGAAATTAGTGAAATGATTCCATTTACAATGGCACCAAAAACCATAAGATACCTCAGAATAAACCTAATCAAACAGGTAAAGGATCTATACTCTAGGAACTACGGAACACTCATGAAAGTAATTGAAGACACAAAAAGATGGGAAAATATTCCATGCTCATGGATCCAAAGAATAAACATTGTTAAAATGTCTATGCTACCCAGAGCAATCTATACCTTCAATGCCATCCTGATCAAAATTCCAATGACATTTTTCAAAGTGCTGGAACAAACAATCCGAAAATTTGTATGGAATCAGAAAAGACCCCAAATCGCCAAGGAAATGTTGAAAAAGAAAAACAAAGCTGCGGCCATCATGTTGCACGATTTCAAGCTATATTACAAAGCAGTGATCACCAATTCAGGATGGTACTGGCACAAAAACAGACATATAGACCAATGGAAAGGAATACAGAGACCAGATATGGACCAGCATACGACTCTATGGTCAACTAATCTTTGGCAAAGCAGGAAAAAACATGCAATGGAAAAAAGACAGTCTCTTCAATAAATGGTGCTGGGAAAATTGGATAGCCACATGCAGAAGAATAAAACTCGACCATTGTCTAACACCATACAGAAGGATAAACTCAAAATGGATTCAAGACCTCAATGTGAGACAGGAATCTATCAAAATCCTGAGGAGAACATAGGCAGTAACCTCTTTGACATCAGCTACAGCAACTTCTTTCAAGATACATCTCCAAAGGCTAGTGAAACAAAAGCAAAAATGAATTTTTGGGACTTCATCAAGATCAAAAGCTTCTGCACAGCAAAGGAAACAGTCAACAAAACAAAGAGGCAACCCACAGAATGGGAGAAGATATTTGCAAATGACAGCACAGACACATGAAAAAATGTTCATCATCATTAGCGATCAGGGAAATTCAAATCAGAAGCATATTGAGATACCACCTTACACTAGATAGAATGGCAAAAATTGACAAGGCAAGAAACAACAAATATTGGGGAGGTTGTGGAGAAAGGGGAACCCTCTTACACTCTTGTTGGGAAGGCAAGTTGGTACATCCACTTTGGAAAACAGTGTGGAGGTTCCTCAGAAAATTAAAAATAGAGCTACCCTATCATCCAGCATTTGCACTCATGGGTATTTACCCCAAAGACACAGATGTAGTGAAAAGAAGGGCCATATGCACCCCAATGTTTATAGCAGCCATGTCCACAATAGCCAAACTGTGGCAAGAGCCGAGATGCCCTCCTACAGACGAATGGATAAAGAAGATGTGGTCCATATATACAATGGAATATTACTCAGCCATCAGAAAGGATGAATACCCAACTTTTACATCAACATGGATGGGACTGGAGGAGATTATGCTAAGTGAAATAAGTTAAGCAGAGAAAGGAAATTATCATATGGTTTCACTTATTTGTGGAACATAAGGAATAGCATGGAGGACATTAGGATAAGGAAGGGAAAAATGAAGGGGGTGCGGAAATCGGAGGGAGAGATGAACCATGAGAGACTATGGACTCTTAGAAACAAACTGAGGGTTTTAGAGGGGAGGTGGTTGGGGGGATGGGTTAGCCCTGTGATCAGTATTAAGGAGGGCACGTACTCCATGGAGCACTGGGTATTATACGAAAACAATGAATCGTAGATCACTACATCAAAAACTAATGATGTATTGTATGGTGACTAACGTAAATAATAATATAAAATTTACCAAAAAAGAAATGAATAATGCAGTAACTGAAATTGGAA
The DNA here is from genome assembly GCF_964656455.1 of Halichoerus grypus. Classification (NCBI taxonomy): domain Eukaryota; kingdom Metazoa; phylum Chordata; class Mammalia; order Carnivora; family Phocidae; genus Halichoerus; species Halichoerus grypus. The sequence goes on from NC_135727.1 coordinate 84,454,049, forward strand.
ATAGCTTTGATGCAATTAAGACAAGGCTGGATGAAGCAGAGGAATGATTAATTGATACAGAGGACAAAATCATGGAAAAATAATGAAGCTGAAGAAAAGAGAGAATGAAAAATGGAACATAAATATAGACTTGGGAATTCAGTGTCTCCATGAGATGTACTAACATTCATATTAAAGGAGTTCCAGGAAAAAAGAGAGCGAAAAGGGGGACAGAAAATGTATTTGAGGAAACGAGAGGTGAAAACTTCCCTAATCTGGGAAAGGAAATAGACATCCATTTCCAGGAGGCAGAGAGAGCTCCAATCAAAATCAACAAAAGCAGGGCAACACAAACACATATTGTAATTGAATTTTCAAAATATAATGGTAAAGAAGAAATCCTAAAAGCAGCAAGGCAAAAGAAGTCCCCAACTTACAAGAGAAGAACCATAAGGCTAGCTGCACATCTCTCAACAGCAACTTGGCAAGCCAGAAGGGAGTAGCATGATATATTGATCATGCAGAATGGGAAAAGATATGCAGACAAGAATCCTCTATCCAGCAAGGCTATCATTCAGAATAGAAAGAGATATAAAGAGTTTCCTAGACAAACAAAACTAAAAATGTTCATGACCAATAAGCCAGCCCTGCAAGAAATAATAAAGGGGACTCTTTGAGTGGAAAGGTAAGACGAAAACTCACAAAGACAAAAATGTAACAGAGAAAATCTCCAGAAACAATGACAAAACAAGTAATAAAATGGTACTAAATACATATTTATCACTACTTACTCTGAGTGTAAATGGACTAAATGCTCCAATCAAAAGACATAGGCTGTCAGAATGACTAAAAAAAAATAGGACCCATCTATATGCTGCCTACAAGAGATTTACGTGGGACTTAAAAACACAAGAAGATTGAAAGTGAAAGGATGGAAAACAAATTATCAAGCAAATATACAACAAAAGAAAGCCAGAGTACCAAAATTTATATCAGGAAAAATAGATTTTAAACCAAAGACTGCAACAAGAGATGAAGAAGGACACTATATTATAATAAAGGGGACTGTACAACAAAAAGACCAAACAATTGTAAACATTTATGCCCCCAACATGGGAGCACACAAATATAAAACAATTAATAACAAACATAAAGGAACTCATTGATAATAATACAATAATAGTAGGGGATTTTAACACCCCCACTTACATCAATGGACAGATCATCTAAGGAGAAAATCAACAAGGAAACAATGCCTTTGAATGACAAACTGGACCAGATGGACTTAACAGATATATTCATAACATTCCATCTTAAATTAGCAGCATAATACACATACTTTTCAAGTGCACATGGGACATCCTCCAGAATAGATTACATACTAGCTCACAAATCAGGCCTCAACAAGTACAAAAAGACTGAGATCATACCAGGCACACTTTCTGACCACAACGTTTTGAAAATTGAAGTCAAAGGCAGGAAAAAATTTGGAAAGACCACAAATACATGGAGATTAAAGAACATGCTACTAAAGATTGAATGGGTCAACCAGGAAAGTAAAGAAGTAATTAGAAAAATACATGAAAAGAAATGAAAATGAAAACACAATGGCCCAAAACCTTTGGGATGCAGCAAAAGCAGTCCTACGAAGGAAGTAATAGCAATACAGGCCTACCTCAAGAAGCAAGAAAAATCTTGGGACACATGGATGGCTCAGTCAATTAAGTGTCCAACTCTTGATTTCAGCTCAGATCATAATCTCAGAGTCATGAGACTGAGCCCCACACCAGGCTCCATGCACAGAGTCTGCTTAAGATTTTCTTTCTCTCTCCTTCTGCCCCTTCCCCACCTCACGCTCTCTCTCTCTCATAAAAAAGAAAGAAGAAGAAGAAGAAAAAGACGAAGAAGAAGAAGAAGAAGAAGAAGAAGAAGAAGAAGAAGAAGAAGAAGAAGAAGACGATGAAGAAGAAGCAGCAAGAAAAATCCCAAATAAATAACCTAACTGTATACATAAAGGAGCTGGAACTAGAGAAAGAACTGCAATTGAAGCCTAAATCCAGCAAGAGGGAAGAATAAAGATTAAAGCAGAAATAAATGATATAGAAACAAAACAAAACAAAACAACAACAAAAAAACACAATAGAACAGATCAATGAAACCATGAGTTGATTCTTTGAAAAAAAAAATAATAACATGGATAAAGAAATAACATGGATAAAGAATAACATGGATAAAGAACAAGAGATGAAGAAGGACACTATATTATAATAAAGGGGACTGTACAACAAAAAGACCTTAGCCACTTATCAAAAAGAAAAGAAAAAGGACCCAAATAAATAAAATAAAAAATGAGAGAGGAGAGATCACAACCAACATGAGAGATATACAAACAATTATAAGAGAATGCTATGAAAAATTATATGCCAAGAAATTGGGCAATGTGTAAGAAATGGATGAATTTCTAGAAACATGTAAACTGAAACAGGAAGAAATAGAAAACTTGGACAGATAATGAGCAAAGAAATAGAATCAGTAATCAAAAATCTCCCAAAAATCAAAACTCCAGAGCCAGATGGCTTCACAGGTAAATTCTGCCAAACATTCAAAGAAGAGTTAATACCTATTCTTCTCAAACTAGTCCCAAAAATATAAATGGAAGGAAAACTTCCAAATTCATTCTATGAGGTCAGCATTAACCTGATACCAAAACCAGATAAAGTCTCCACTAAAAAAAGAGGATTATAGGCCAATATCCTTGATGAATATGGATTGTAAAAATCTCAAACTACGCAAAAATTTTCAAAATACTGGAAAATCAAAACCAACAATACATTAAAAGAAAAATTCACCACAGTCAATGGGAATTTATTCCTGGGCTCAAGGGTGGTTCAATATTTGCAAATCCATCAACATGATACACCACATTAATTAAAAAAAAAGACAAAACCCATATGATCCTTTCAATAAATGTACACAAAACATATGACAAAGTACGACATACATTCATGATTAAAAAAAAAACTCAACAAAATAGGGTGAGAGTCACCATATCTCAACATAATAAAGGCCATATATGAAAAACCCACAGCTCATATAATCCTTAATGAGCAAAAACTGAGAGCTTTTCCTTTGTGGTCAGGAACAAGAGAAGGATGCACAGTCTCATCATTGTTATTTAACATAGTACTGGATGTCCTAGCCTCAGCAATCAGACAACAAAATGAAACAGAAGATATCCAAATCTGCAAGAAAGAAGTCAAACTTTCACTATTTGCAGATAACATGATACTCTATGTAGAAAACCTGAAAGACTCCACCAAAAAATTGCTAGAACTGACACACAAATTCAGTAAAGTTGCAGGATATGAAATCAATGTACATATATCTGGTGCATTTTTACACACCAATAATGAAACAGCAGAAACAGAAATCAAGGAGTTGATCCCATTTACAATTTCACCTGACTATAAGATTCCTACAAATAACCTAATCAAAGAGGTAAAAGTTCTGTACTCTGAAAACCATAAAACAATGATGAAAGTAACTGAAGATAACACAAAGAAATGGAAAGACATTCCATGCTCATGGATTGGAAGAACAAATATAGTTAAATTGCCTATCTTACCTAAAGCAATCTATGTGTTTAATGCAATCCCTTTCAAAATACCAAAAGCATTTTTCACAGAGCTAGTACAAACAATCTGAAAATCGTATGGAAGTACAAAAGACCCTGAATAGCCAAAGCAACTTTGAAGAAGAAAAGCAAAGTTGGAGGCACCACTATTCCAGACTTCAAGCTATATTACAAAGCTGTATTTATCAAAACAGTATGGTACTGGCACAGAAATAGACACACAGATCAATAGAACAGAATAGAAAACCCAGAAATGAATCCACAATTATATGGTTAATTAATCTTCTACAAATCAGGAAACAATATCCAATGGGAAAAAGACAGTCTCTTCAACAAATGGTGTTGGGAAAACTGGACAGCTACATGCAAAGTACCAAACTGGACCGCTTTCTTAAATTCAAAATGGATGAAAGACCTAAACTTGAGACAGGAAACCATTAAAATCCTAAAGGAGAACAGGCAGCCACCTCTTTGACATCAGCCATAGCAACTTCTTACTCGACATGCCTCCTGAGGCAAGGGAAACAAAAGTAAAAATGAACTTTTGGGATATCACCAAGATAAAAAGCTTTTGCACAACAAAGGAAACAATCAATAAAACTAAAAGGCAACCTACAGAATGGAGGACATATTTCCAAATGACATATCTGATAAAGGGTTAGTATCCAAAGTATATAAAGAACTTACCAAACTCAACATGCCAAAAAATGAATAACCCAGTTATGAAGTTGGCAGAAGACATAAATAGACATTTTTCCAAAGAAGACATCCAGATGGCCAACAGACACATGAAAAGATGCTCAACATCATCAGGGAAATACAAATCAAAACTACAATGAGATATCTCCTCAGACCTGTAGAATGGCTAAAATTAACAACACAGGAAACAACAGGTGTGGGCAAGGATGTGGAGAAAGGGGAACTCTCTTACACTGTTGATGGGAATGCTTACTGGACCAGCCACTCTGGAAAACAGTATGGAGTTCCCCCGAAAAGTTAAAGTAGAACTACCCTACTATCCAGGGATTGCACTAGGTATTTACCCAAAGGACACCAAAAGACTAATTTGAAGGGATACATACACCCAGATGTTTATAGCATCATTAGCAACAATAGCCAAATTATGGGAAGAGCCCAAATGCCCATCAACTGATGAATGGATAAAAAGATGTGGTATAGGGGCGCCTGGGTGGCTCAGTCATTAAGCGTCTGACTTCAGCTCAGGTCATGATCCCAGGGTCCTGGGATCAAGCCCCGCATTGGGCTCCCTGCTCTGCGGGAAGCCTGCTTCTCCCTCTCCCACTCCCCCTGCTTGCGTTCCCTCTCTTGCTGTGTCTCTCTCTGTCAAATAAATAAATAAAATCTTTTTTAAAAAATGTGGTATATACACACAATGGAATACTACTCAGCCATAAAAAATGAAATATTGTCGTTTGCAACAATGTGGATGGAGCTAGAGGTTATTATGCTAAACAAAATAAGTCAGTGAGAGAAAGATAAATACCATATGGTTTCACCTATATGTGGAATTTAAGGAACAAAACAAACAATCATGGGGGAAAAGAGAGAGGCAAACCAAGAAATGGACTATTAACTATAGAGAACAAAATGATAGTTACCAGAGGGGAGGTGGGGAGAATGGGTTAAATGGGTGATGGGGATTAACCAGTACTCTTTTTGTCGATAAGTACCAGGTAGTCGTATATAAGTGTTGAATCACTTAATTGTACAAGTGATAGCTGGGTCTCTGCCCTTAAAGAGACAGCAGGCTGCATAGAAAGACAATATAAAAGTAGCAGTTTACACAATGTCAGGGGCAAATGAGAGACAAATCTGTTCATACTGATTTCAGAATATGCTGGGGGACTTCTAAAACATGGGAGATGGCAGGCACCATTTTCCTCCCCCACCACCCAGTATAAATACAGAGACACCTGCTGTAGGTTGGGCTGCACAGACACTTTCTACCTAACCCACTAGCAGAGTGCCATGCCCACAAGTTCTCCTGAGGACTTGCCCTCTCCAAACCTCCTAGCCTTGATGCTAGGCTCAGGGCAAATTTTTTTAAACCTGCACATAAGCCCCACTTAGTTGCTGGGTGCACAGCTGCCACCATATGCCACACATATCCACCTTACTGCACCGAACTGTGTGCCCCCAACTGCCATCACATGTTGCACTCAGTTGCATGCCCCTCAGCACCATTGCATGTCATGCTTCACTGCATGCCCCCTAGGCACCCTCATGTGCCTGACCAGTCATGAGATCACAGTGGCCAGCACACGCTGTGGGCTGTAACAGCTCCTAGCTACTGTCACAAGTCATGCTCAGTTGTGTGCTCCCAGCCACTGTCTAGCACCAGATACCAATAGGCCAACAATTGAGTGCTGCACCCAGCCTTGTGCCACCAGCCACTCCAGCATCCATCCTCCATTTACCCTAGCACTTCATAGAGTCCAGCATAGGACTAGTGGAACAGCACAAATTTTGCTAACACTGATGCCCTGCTTCCAAGTCCTCTGGCAGGAATGCCCCTTCAGAGATGCTCTGCCTGGGCCCCACTAATACCACAGACAGCAATCACAGTCAACAATATGAAGAGAGACGGTGCGAACGACTGCACTGAAAGGAAAAGTGACTCAGACACAACAGCAAGGTGTAACCAACATGCATAGAGTACTCTCCTGAAGTGCCAGATTGTAGTGACCGGGGTACATAGCACTGAAGGGCACTCCAGGAACTCTTCTTCCTAAAATCACTACTTTCAAGAGCAGAAGACACAGATGACTTTCTCAACACAGAGAGGCAGACAAAATTAGGAGACAAATTTATCTCAAATGAAAGAACAGCACAAGGCCAGGGCCAGAGATCTAAGTGGAACAGATATAAGTAACATGCCTGATAGAGAATTTAAAGCAATGATAATAAGGATGTAACTGGATTGAGAAAAGAGTGGAAGGCATGAGTGAGGACCCTTAATGCAGAGTTAAGGAATAATATAGCAGATAAAAGTATACAATAAACAAAATGAGAAACACGCATGATGATATGAACAACAGGATGGACGAGCTAAGGAATGAGTTAGTGACCTAGAAGACAGAGTAATGGAAATTAATCAAGCTGAAGAAAATAGACTAAAACCTATTAAACAAAATGAGGACATATGTATGAAATTCAGCAACTCCATCAAATGTAATAACATTTGTATTATAGGAGTTGCAGAAAAAGAAGAGAGAGAAAAGGGGACAGAAAATTTATTTGAAGAAATTATAGCTGAAAACTTCCTTAATCTGGGGAAGGAAGCAGATATCCACATCCACGAGGCAGAGAGAAACCTCAGCAAAAGAATAAAGGTAGACCCACACTAAGACATATTGTAATTAAATTTGCAAAATATAGTGACAACAAAATTTAAAAATGTCAAGACAAAGAAATCATTAATTTACAAGGCAAAACCCATTAGGCTAGCAGGAGATTTTTTTTCAACAGAAACTTGGCAAGCCAGAAAAGGGTGTCATGATAAAATCAAAGGGCTGATTAGGAAAAATCTGCAGCCAAGAATACTCTATACAGCAAGGCTATCATTCAGAAAACAAGGAGATTTTTTTTTATTATGTTCAGTTAGCCACTGTATCATTAGTTTTGATGTAGTGTTCAATGATTCATTAGTTGAGTATAACACCCAGTGCTCATCACATGTGCCCTCTTCAATACCCATCACCCAGCTACCGCATCCCCCCAGCCCCCTACCCTCTGAAACCCTCAGTTTGTTTCCCAGAGTCCATAGTCTTTCATGGTTCATCTCCTTCTCTGATTTCTCCCCCTTCAGACTGCTCTTCCTTCCCCTAATGTCCTCCATGCTATTCCTTATGTTCCACATATGAGTGAAACCATATGATAATTGACTTTCTCTGATTGACTTATTTCACTTAGCATAATCCCCTCCAGTTCCATCCATGTCGATGCAAATGGTGGGTATTCATCCTTTCTGATGGATGAGTAATATTCCATTGTATATATGAAGCACATCTTCTTTATCCATTCATCTGTTGAAGGGCATCTTGGCTCCTTCCACAGTTTGGCTATTGTGGACATTGCTTCTATGAACATTAGGGTTCATGTGCCCCTTTTTTTCACTACATCTGTATATTTGGGGTAAATACCTAGTAGTCCAATTGCTGGGTCATAGGGTAGCTCTATTTTTAACATCTTGAGGAAACTCCATATTATTTTCCAGAGTGGCTGTACCAGCTTGCATTCCCACCAACTGTAGGAGGGTTCCCCTTTCTCCACATCCTCGCCAACATTTGTTCTTTCCTGTTTTGTTAATTTTTGCCATTCTAACTGGTGTAAGGTGGTATCTCATTGTGGTTTTGATTTGTATTCCCCTGATGGCTAGTGATGTTGAACATTCTTTCATGTGTCTGTTAGGCATTTGTATGTCTTCTTTGTGAAGCGTCTATTCATGTCTTCTGTCCATTTTTTGACTGCATTATTTATTTTTTGGGTGTTGAGTTTGAGAAGATATTTATAGATCTTGGATTCCAGCCCTTTATCTGTAATGTCATTTGCAGATATCTTCTCCCATTCTGTAGGTTGCTTCTTGGTTTTGTTGGCTGTTTCCTTTGCTGTACAGAAGCTTTTTATCTTGATGAAGTCCCAAAAGTTCATTTTTGTTTTTGTTTCCCTTGCCTTTGGAGACATGTCTTGAAAGAAGTTGCTGTGGCAGATCAGAATACAAGGAGATTTAAAGAGTTTCCCAGAGATAAGGGTAGGAGACCTTAATTTCATCTGGTCCCAGGAATTCAGCTAGATAGCTATCAAACCATTATGAACACCTGCAAACTCAACCGGAGATTGAAGTAAAGAGTAGCTGCAACTCTACAAATAGAAGAGCAAACACTTTCTGCAAGGTAGGAAGTGTGGAGAAGAGAATTGGAGGTGATATATGAGAAGATAGACCAAAAATGGAGGGAGCCTCCGTCAGCCAACTACCAGCAAGTGAGAGAGCAGAGAAGCACAAAATCGGAACTTTTAGAAATCTGCTATGGTGAGGGATGTTGCTCAGGTGGCTAAGCGGGGGATGGAACCCTCACTGGAGCAGTGTGGTCTCAAGATATTCAGGGTCACAGGAAGACCGGGGGTGCCTGAGTGTGGCAGAGCTCCCAGGTATCAGATGGGGAAGCCAGCTGCAAAGAGTGAGCCCAGGAGTGGGCTTACAGCTTGGGGTTGCCATAAATCATTATCCATCACACAGTCGGGCCACTGCTCTATGAGCAGGGGCCCAACAAGCAGTGGAACCAAGGAGAGCACCCTTCCTCCCCCAGGAGGAGCAGTGCGGGAGCCCGCCAAAAGAGTCTGCTGGGTTTGGAGACTGCAAGCTGGGTCGTGTACCTGAGATAGAAATGCTAGGTCACAGCGGGTGAGCATGGAGTGACTGCTTTAATCTGAGGGCTCACTGAGGTGTGGGGCTCCAAGCTTTCGGCTCCAGGGCCAGAGATTGGGAGGCTGCCATTTTAATTCTCATCCTCTAAAGCTGCGCAAAAAGCCTTCAGGAAACAAAAGCCACATAGAAAAAACCCGAGATTACTTACCCTGGCCCCTGGCAAGGGGGGTGCAATTTCGCCCAAGGCAAAGATATTTGAGAATCAACACAAAAGGCCCCTCCCCCAGAAGATCAGCAAGAACGTCCAGCCAAGACCAAGTTTATTGATCAATGAGAACTGCAAAACTCTAGTGCTAGGGCAGTACAACACATAGAATTCATGGCTTTTTTCCCCCATGATTCTTTAGTCTTTCAACTTTATTTTTTTTAATTTTCTTTATTTTTTCATTTTAAAAAAATTTTCCTTCTTTGCTTTTTCAACCTACTTCTTATCAATTCCTTTTTAAAAATCTTTCTTAATTTTCATTTTTACAGTCATATTCTATCCCTTCATTGTATTTCACCTTATTTTTGTATATATATAAGCTTTTCATTCTTTAAAATTTTGGGATGTGGTTTCTTCTAACAGACGAAAATACACCCAAAATCTAAAGTATGGCTCCATTCTATTCAAACACTTGATCATATTCTGTTTTATTTTTTTCTCTTCTTCCTTTTTTCTTTTTTTTCTTTGTTTTGTTAAAGGCTTTTTAAAATTTTCATCTTTACAGTTACATTCTATCCTTTCAATGTATTTAATATTATTTTTGTATATATAAGTTGTTCTTTCTTTACAATTTTGAAATGTGGTTTCCTCTAAAAAAAACTGACCAAAATACACTCAGGAGATAGTTTATTGCACTGTTCTGTTCACCTGCCTGTTTATATCCCTTCCTTTTTTGTTGCTGTTGTTGTTTTTTCTTTCTCTTTTGTTTTTTCTTGCTTTTTAAATTTACATTTTTATACTCACATTCTATCCTTTCATTTTATTTTTGTACATATTCAATTTTTCTTTCTTTACAATTTTGGGATCTAGTTTTCTAAAAAGCAAGAAAAAATACACACAGAATCCAGCGTATTGTTCTATTCTGTTCACCTGACTGGTTATATTCCCCACCCCCCCACCCCCAGTTTCAGGTCTCTTCTGATTTGTATAGTGTATATTTCTCTGTGGTTGTTGTTGCACATTTAGTATTTTGTTCTCTCGTTCATCTGTTCTTCTCTGTACAAAATGACAAGACAGAAAAACGCACCTCAGAAAAGAGAACAAGAGGCAGTACTGACTGCCAGGGAACCAACCAATATGGACATTAGTAAGATGTCAGAATTAGAGTACAGAATAACAATTATAAAGATATTACCTGGGCTTCAAAAAAGCTAGAAGACACTAGAGAATCCCTTTCTAGAGAAATAAAAGAACTAAAATCTAATGAAGTTGAAATAAAAAAGGCTATTAATGAGATGCAATCAAATATGGAGGCTCTAGCTGCTAGGAGAAATGAGGCAAAAGAGAGAATTAGTGATATAGAAGACCATATGATGGAGAATAAAGAAGCTGAGAAAAAGAGGGATAAACAACTAGTGGATAATGATGGGAGAATTTGAGAGATAAGTGATACCATAAAGCAAAATGATATTAGAATAATTGGGATCCCAGAAAAAGAAAGAGAGAGGGGCAGAAGGTATATTAGAGCAAATTATAGCAGAGAACTTCCCTAATCTGGGGAAGGAAACAGGGATCAAAATCCAGGAGGCACAGAGAACCACTCTCAAAATCAATAAAAATAGATCAACAAACCAACACCAAACAGTGAAACTTACAAATCACAGAGACAAAGAGAAAATCCTGAAAGCAGCTCAGGACAAGAGGTGAGCAACCTACAAGGGTAGAAACAATAAATTGGCAGTAGACCTATCCACAGAGACCTGGCAGGCCAGAAAGGACTGGCATGATATATTCAGGGTACAAACGAGAAAAATATGCAGCCAAGAATACTTTATCCAGCTAGGATGTCATTCAAAATAGAAGGGGTGATAAAAAGCTTCCAGGTCACCAGAAACTAAAAGAATTTGTGAAAACCAAGCCAGGACTACAGGAAATATTGAAAGGGGTCCTCTAAGCAAAGAGAGAGCCAAAAAGTAACACAGACCAGATAGGAACAGAGACAATATAAAATAACAGTCACCTAACAGAGAATTAAATGGCACTAAATTCATATCCTTCAATAGTTACCTTGAATGCAAATGGGCTAAATGCCCCAATCAAAAGACAGTGGGTATCAGATTGGATAACAAAGCCAGACCCATCAATATGCTGATCAACAAGGAAATAAGGGATTTGAAAGACACGCAAGACCAGATGGACTTCACAGATATATCCAGAACATTCTACTCCAAAGCAACAGAATACACATTCTTCTCGAGTGCATATGGAACATTCTCCAGAATAGATCACATCCTGGGTCACACATCAGGTCTCAAAACTAATGTTGGTCAGTACCAAAAGATTGGGATCATTCCCTACATATTTTTGGACCACAATGCTTTTTTTTTTGGTTTTTTTTTTTAAGATTTTATTTATTTATTTGAGAGATAGAGAATGAGAGACAGAGAGCATGAGAGGGAAGAGGGCAGAGGGAGAAGCAGACCCCCTGCTGAGCAGGGAGCCTGATGTGGGACTCGATCCCGGGACTCCAGGATCATGACCTGAGCCGAAGGCAGTTGCTTAATCAACTGAGCCACCCAGGCACCCCAGACCACAATGCTTTGAAAGTAGAACTCAATCACAAGAGGGAAGTCAGAAAGAACTCAAATACATGGAGGCTAAAGAGTATCTTACCAAATAATGAATGGGTCAACCAGGAAATTAAGGAAGAATTGTAAAAATTCATGGAAACAAATGAAAATGAAAACACAGCTGTTCAAAATCTTTGGGATGCAACAGAGGCAGTCCTATGAGGGAAGTATATAGCACTAATAGACTTTCTCAAGAAACAAGAAAGGTCTCAGATACACAACATAAACCTACACCTAAAGGAGCTGGAGAATGAACAGCAAATAAAGCCTGAACCCAGCAGGAAAAGACAAATAATAAAGATTAGAGTAGAAATCAATGAAATAGAAACCAAAAGAACAGTAGAACAGATCAACAAAACTAGGAGTTGGTTCTTCAAAAGAATTAATAAGATTGATAAACCCCTGGCCAGACTAATCAAAAAGAAAAGAGAAAGGACCCAAATAAATAAAATCATGAATGAAAGAGGAGAGATCACTATCAACACCAAGGAAATACAATATAAGAACATATTATGAGCAACTATATGCCAAAAAAATAGACAATCTGGAAGAAATGGATGCATTCCTAGAGATGTATAAACTACCAAAACTGAACCAGGAAGAAATAGAAAACCTGAACAGACCTATAACTAGCAATGAAATTGAAGCAATAATCAAAAATCACCCCCCCGCCGCAAAACAAAACAAAACAAAACAAAAACAAGAGCCCAGGGCCAGATGACTTCCCAGGGGAATTCTACCAAACATTTAAAGAAGAAATAATACCTATTCTGAAGCTGTTTCAAAAAACGAAATGGAAGGAAAACTTCCAAACTCATTTTATGAGGCCATCATTACCTTGATGCCAAAACCAGAAAAAGATCCAACCAAAAAGGAGAATTACAGACTAATATCCCTGATGAACATGGATGCTAAAATTCTTACCAAAATACTAGCCAATAGATCCAACAGTACATTAAAAAACTTATTCACCATGACTAAGTGGGATTTATTCCTGGGCTCCAAGGGTGGTTCAACATCTGCAAATCAATCAATGTGATACACTACGTAAAACAAAGAAAGGACAAGAACCGTAAGATCCTCTCAATAGATGCAGAAAAGGCATTTGACAAAGTACAGCATCCTTTCTTGATTAAAACTCTTCAGAGTGTAGAGATAGAGGGTACCTACCTCAATATAAAAGCCATCTATTAAAGACCCATAATGAATATTATTCTCAATGGGGAAAACCTGAGAGCTTTTCCCCTAAGGTCAGAAACACAGAAAGGATGTGTACGATCACCCCTGCTGTTCAACATAGTATTAGAAGTCCTAGCATCACCAATCAGACAACAAAAGGAAATAAAAGGCATCCGAATCAGCAAAGAACAAGTCAAACTCTCACTCTTGGCAGATGTCAAGTTACTTTATGTGGAAAACCCAAAAAACTCCACCCCAAAATTGCTAGAACTCATACCGGAATTCAGTAAAGTGGCAGGATATAAAATCAGTGCACAGAAATCAGTTGCATTTCTATACACCAACAATGAGACAGAAGAAAGAGTAATTATGGAGTTGATCCCAAATACAAATGCACTCAAAACCATAAGATACGTAGGAATAAATATAACCAAAGAGGCAAAGGATCTGTACTGAGAAAATTATAGAATACTCATGAAAGAAATTGAGGAAGACACAAAGAAACAGAAAAACATTCCATGCTCATGGATTGGAAGAACAAATATTGTTAAAATGTCTGTGCTACCTAGAGAAATCTACACATTCAATGCAATCCTTAGCAAAATACCATCAACTTTGTTCACAGAATTGGAACAAATAATCCTAAAATTGGTATGGAACCGAAAAAGACCCCAAATAGCCAAAGGAATGTTGAAAAAAAAAAAACACCAAAGCTGGTGGCATCACAATTCCGGACTGCAAGCTCTATTACAAAGCTGTAATCATCAAGACCATATGGTACTGGCACAGAAACTGATACATAGACCAATGGAACAAAATAAAGAACCAGAAATGGACCCTCAACTCTATGGTCAACTAATTTTCAACAAAGCAGAAAAGAATATCCAATGGAAAAAAGACAGTCTCTTCAAAAAATGTTTTTGGGAAAATTGGACAGCCACATGCAGTAGAAGGAAACTGGACCATTCTCTTACACCATACACAAAAATAGACTCAAAATGGATGAAAGACCTAAATGTGACAGGAATCCATCAAAATCCTTGAGGAGAACACAGGCAGTAACCTCTTTGACCTTGGCCACAGCAACTACTTGCTAGACACATCTCCAAAGGCAACAGAAACAAAGGCAGTAATGAACAATCGGGACTTTATCAAGATAAAAAAGCTTTTACACAGCAAAGGAAACAGTCAACAAAACTAAGAGGCAACCCATGAAATGGGAGAAGATAATTCCAAATGACATACCAGATAAAGGGCTAGTATCCAAGGTATACAAAGAACTTACCAAACTCAACACCCAAAGAACAAATAATCAATCAAGAAATGGGCAGAAGACATGAATAGACATTTCTGCAAAGAAGACATCCAAATGGCAAAGAGACACAAGAGAAAGTGCTCAACATCACTCAGTGTAGGAAATAGAAATCAAAACCACAATGAGATACCACCTCACACCAGTCAGAATGACTAAGATTAACAAGTCAGGAAATGACAGATGTTGGTGAGGATGCAGAGAAAGGGGAACCCTCTTACACTGTTCGTGGGAATGCAAGTTGGTGCAGCCACTCTGAAAAACAGTATGGAGGTTCCATGAAAAGTTTAAAATAGAGGTACTCTACAACCCAGCAATTGCAGTATTGGGTATTTACCCCAAATATATAAATGTAGTGATCCAAAGGGCACCCATACACCAATGTTCATAGTAACAATGTCCACAATAGTCAACCTGTGGAAAGAGCCCATTGACAGATGAATCAGTAAAGAAAAGGTGGTGTATATATACAATGGAATATTATGTAGCCATCAAAAAAATGAAATCTTGCCATTTACAACAACGTGGATGGAACTGGAGTGTATTATGCTAAGTGAAATAAGTCAATCAGAGAAAGACAATTATCATATGATCTAACTGACATGGGGAATTTAAGAAACAAGGCAGAGGATCATAGGGCAAGAGAGGAAAAAATGAAATAAGATAAAACAAGAGAGGGAGACAAACCATAAGAGACTCTTAATCTTAGGAAACAAACTGAGGGTTGCTGGAGGGGAAGGACTGTGGGAATGGGGTGCTTGGTGATGAAAATTGGGGAGAGTATGTGTTGTGGTGAGAACTGCATGTAGTGTAAGACTGATGAATCACAGACCTGTACCCCTGAAACCAATAATACATTTTATGTTAATTGGACAGGTACATACAGAAGAATGAAACTTGAACATTCTGTTACACCATACACAAATATAAACTCAAAGTGAGTGAAAGACTTCAATGTGAGACAGGAATCCATCAAAATCCTAGAGGAGAATATAGGCAGTAACCTCTTCAACATCGGTGACAGCAACTTCTTTCATGACACGTCTCCAAAGGTAAGTGAAACAAAAGCAAAAATGAACTTTTGGAACTTCATCAAGATAAAAAGCTTCTGTACAGCAAAGGAAACAGTCAACAAAACTAAGAGGCAACCCACAGAATAGGAGAAGATATTTGCAAATGACATTATAGATAAAGGGCTGGTAACCAAGGTCTATAAAGAACTTCTCAAACTCAACATCAAAAAAACAAATAATGCAGTCAAAAAAATGTGTAGAAGACATGAACAGACTCTTCTCCAAAGAAGACATACAAATGCCTAACAGACACATGAAAAAGTGCTCAACATCACTTAGCATCAGGGAAATTCAAATCAAAACCTCATTGAGATACCACCTTACACCAGTAAGAATGGCAAAAATTAACAAAACAGGAAAAACAAATGTTGGCAAAGATGTGGAGAAAGGGGAATGCTCTTACACTGTTGGTGGGAATGTAAACTGGTATAGCCGCTCTGGAAAACAGTATGGAGTTTCCTCAAGATGTTAAAAATAGAGCTACCCTATGACCCAGCAATTGCACTACTAGCTATTTACCCCCAAAGACACAGATGTAGTGAAAAGAGGGGGCACATGCACCCCAATGTTCATAGCAGTAATGTCCACAGTAGCCAAACTGTGGAACGAACCGAGATGCCGAACAGATGAATGGATAAAGATGTTGTTCATATATACAATGGAATATTACTCATCCATCAGAAATGATGAATACCCACCATTTGCATCTACATGGATGCTACTGGAGGGGATTATGTTACGTGAAGTAAGTCAATCAGAGAAAGACAATTATCATATGGTTTCACTCATACATGGGACATAAGGGACAGCATGGGGGACATTAGGGGAAGGAAGGGAAAACTGAACTGCAGGAAATGAGAGGGGGAGACGAACCATGAGATACTATGTACTCCAGGAAACAATCTGAGGGTTTCAGAGGGTAAGGGCATAGGGGCATGGGGTAGCTGGGTGATGGGTATTGAGGAGGGCATGTGTTGTAAGGAGCACTGTCTGTAATATGCAAATAATGAATCATGGAACACTACATCAAAAACTAATGATGTATGGTGACTAATTTAACATAATAATATTAATAACATAACATAGTAAGGTGACTAATTTAACATAATAAAATTCTCATGGCAAGAAAAAAATTTTTTAAATTTTTAAAAATTAAATAAATAAGTAAATAAATTTTAAAAAAGAAAAGAGTTTCCTAGAGAAACAAAAAGTAAAGGAACTTATTTTCACTAAACTCGTGCTGCATGAAATATTAAAAGGGACTTTTGGAGTGAAAGGAGAGATCGCAAGGGACAATATAGAGGTAGGAAATACTAATGAAGTAAAAATAATTATATTGTAAAAAAATCAGTCTAGAAACTCACTAAAAAGTATATAAAATATATTAATATATATTTAATGTGTGGAGGAGAGTAGAAAATAATGGATTCAAACTTAAATAACCATCAACTTAATATGGACTGCTATATGTAGAATAGTTTATATAGAAACCTAATGGTAGCCATATATCAAAACCCACTACTATATATGAAAAAAATAAAGAGAAAAAAATCCAAATATATCATGAAAGAAAACCAGCAAGCATGAAAGAAAGACAAGAGAGCATCAGTGAAAATCACCAGAAACAACCACTGAACAAATAATAAAATGGCAATAAATACATATCTATAAAAATTATTTGAATGTAAATGGACAAAATGCTCTAGTCAAAAGACATAGGGTTGGGAGCCTGGGTGGTTCATTGGTTAACTGGCTGCCTTCAGCTCAGGTCATGGTCCCAGGGTCCTGGGATCAAGCCCTTTGTAGGGCTTCCTGCTCCATGGGAATTCTGCTTCTCCCTCTGCCCCCCACTTGTGCATGTGCTCTCTTTCTCTTTCCCTCTCTCTCTCTCTCAAATAAATAAATAAAATATTTTTAAGAAAAGACATAGGGTGACAGAATGGATAAAAAATCAGGACCCATCCATATGCTGTCTACAAGAGACCCATTTTAGACCTAAAGATACCTGAAGATTGAAAGTTAAAGGATGGAGAAACATCTATCATGAAAATGGAATCAAAAGAAAGCCAGGGTAGCAGTACTTACATTGGACAAAGTATACTTTAAAAGAAAGATTGTTTTTTTCAGAGGCAAGACGGTGGAGGATTAGGGGACTCCATTTCAACCAGTGCCCTGAATTTAGCTGGATATCTACCAAGCCAGTCTGAACACCCATGAAATCAGCCTGAGATGTAAGATTATATGTCTGGATCTCTATGGGGCAGAGGATCATCAGTCGAGAGGTATGAAGGATGGAGTTGGGATTGCTTGGACAGATGTTGGAGGATAAATGAAGGGGGAGGGGACTGCCAGAAGCTAGGCTTTCGAAAGTAATACCCCAGTGCAAAAGCGTCCTGTGCCTAGGGACCAACAATAGCTTAGAGAGAGGTGGCCAATGGACGGGAAGGGACTGATAACAGCTATCAAGCAGAACAAAGGGACTTAAAGAGCAAATGCTGGGACTGGGCGGCCCCGGCACTGCCAACGCAGCCACTGCCTGCGCCTGCAACTGCGCCAGAGAGGACCCAGCACAGACCTGGGCCCGAGGACAAGGGGCTGGAGGCGGCTGCCACCAACAATGGTGACACTGCCTCCACCACCACCCATGCCCAAGAGGACCCAGCTTAGAACTGTGCCCACAGACTGGGGGGCTGGCCACCACTGCCGCCAGGGCCCAGGCTAAGTTTAGCTTGGAAGGTAAAGACCATCTTCCTCAAGAACGTATGGGTCAACCAGGAAATCAAAGAAGAATTTAAACAATTCATGGAAACCAATGAGAACAAAAACACATCGGTCCAAAACCTATGGGATACGGCAAAGGTGGTCTTAAAGGGAAAATACATAACCATCCAAGCCTCACTCAAAAAAATAGAAAAATCCCGAATACACAAACTATCTTTACACCTTAAAGAACTGGAAAATCAACAACAAATTAAGCCTAACCCACGCAGGAGAAGGGAATTAATTCAGATTAGAGCAGAGATCAATGAATTAGAAACCAGAAACTCAGTACAGCAGATCACTGAAACTAGAAGCTGGTTCTTTGAAAGAATTAATAAGATCAATAAACCACTGGCCAGATTTACCCAAAAGAAAAGAGAAAGGACCCAAACTAATAAAATTATAAATGAAAGGGGAGCGATCATGACTAACACTAAGGAAATAGAAACAATTATTAGAAATTATTATCAACAATTATATGTCAATAAATTAAGCAACCTGGAAGAAATGGATGCCTTCCTGGAAACCTATAAGCTGACAAGACTGAAACAGGAAGAAATTGACAACCTGAGTAGGCCAATAATCAGTAACAACATTGAAGTAGTGATCAAAAACCTCCCAAAAAACAAGAGTCCAGGGCCGGATGGATTCCCTGGGGAATTCTAACAAACTTTCAAAGAAGAAATAATACCTATTTTCCTGAAGCTGTTTCAAAAAATAGAAACAAAAGGAAAGCTTCCAGACTTATTCTATGAGGCCAGGAATACCTTGGTCCCCAAACCAGGCAAAGGCCCCATCAAAAAGGAGAAATTCAGACCGATACCCCTGACGAATATGGATGCCAAAATTCTCAACAAAATCCTAGCTAATAGGATCCAACAATACATTAAAAGGATCATCCTCCATGACCAAGTGGGATTTCTTGTCTGGATGCAAGTGTGGTTCAACATTTGCAAATCAATCAATGTGATAGAACACATTAATAAGAAGAGAGAAAAGAACCATATGGTCCTCTCAATTGATGCAGAAAAAGTATTTGACAAAATACAGCACCCTTTCCTGATTAAAACTCTTCAGAGTAGAGGGATAGAGGGAACATTCCTCAAGTTGATAAAATCCCTCTATGAAAAACCCACAGCAAATATCATTCTCAATGGGGGAAAGCTGAGCACCTTCCCCTTAAGATCAGGAACACAACAAGGATGCCCACTCTCGCCACTATTGTTCAAGATAGTAGTAGAAGTCCTAGCAACAGCAATCAGACAACAAAAAGAAATGAAAGGTATTCAAATAGGCAAAGAAGAAGTCAAACTCTCTTTGCAGATGACATGATACTTTATGTGGAAAACGCAAAAGACTGCACCCCCAAATTTCTAGAACTCATACAGCAATTCAGTAATGCAAAAATCAATAGTACAAAAAATTACTGCAAAAAGCAATAATACAAAATCAATGCACAGAAATCAGTTGCTTTCTTCTACAGTAACAATGTAACTGTAGAAAAAGAAATTAGATAATTGATTCCATTTACAATAGCACCTAAAACCATAAGGTACCTTGGAATAAACCTAACCAAAGAGGTCAAGGATCTATACTCTAGGAACTACACAACACTCATGAAAGAAATTGAAGAAGACACAAAAAGATGGAAAAATATTCCATGCTCATGGATCGGGAGAATAAACATTGTTAAAATGTCCATGCTGCCCGAAGCAATCTATACTTTCATCGCCATCCTGATCAAAATACCAATGGCATTTTTCAAAGTGCTGGAACAAACAATCCTAAAATTTGTATGGAATCAGAAAAGACCCTGAATCGCCAAGGAAACGTTGAAAAAGAAAAACAAAGCTGGGGGCATCACGTTGCCTGATTTCAAGCTATATTACAAAGCTGTGATCACCAAAACAGCATGATACTGCCATAAAAACAGACACATAGACCAGTGGAACAGAAGAGAGAACCCAGATATGGACCCTCAACTCTGTGGTCAAATAATCTTCGACAAAGCAGGAAAAAACATGCAATGGAAGAAAGACAGTCTCTTCAATAAATGGTGCTGTGAAAATTGGACAGCTATATACAGAAGAATGAAACTCGACCATTCTCTTACACCATACACAAAGGTAAACTCAAAATGGATGAAAGACCTCAATGTGAGACAGGAATCTATCCAAATCCTAGAAGAGAACATAGGCAGTAACCTCTTTGACATTGGCCACAGCAACTTCTTTCAAGACACGTCCCCAAAGGCAAGGGAAACAAAAGCAAAAATGAACTTTTGGGACTTCTTCAAGATAAAATCTTCTGCACAACAAAGGAAACAGTCAACAAAACAAAGAGGCAACCCACAGAATGGGAGAAGATATTTGCAAATGACACTACAGACAAAGGGCTGGTATCCAAGATCTGTAAATAACTTCTCAAACTCAACACTCAAAAAACAAATAATCAAGTCAAAAAAATGGGAAGAAAACATGAACAGACACTTCTCTGACGAAGACACACAAATGGCTAACAGACACATGAAAAAATGTTCATCATCATTAGCCATCAGGGAAATTCAAATCAAAACCACATTGAGATACCACCTTACACCAGTTAGAATGGCAAAAATGGACAAGGCAAGAAACAATAAATGTTGGAGAGGTTGTGGAGAAAGGGGAACCCTCTTACACTGTTGGTGGGAATGCAAGTTGGTACAGCCACTTTGGAAAACAGTGTGGAGGTGCCTCAAAAATATAAAAATTGAGCTACCCTATGACCCAACAATTGCACTCCTGGTTATTGACCCCAAAAACACAGATGTAGTGAAAACAAGGGCCATATGCACCCCAATGTTCATAGCAGCAATGTCCGTAATAGCCAAACTGTGGAAAGAGCTGAGATGCCCTTCAACAGTTGAATGGATAAAGAAGATGTGGTTCATATATACAATGGAATATTACTCATCCATCAGGCGGATGAATACCCAACTTTTGCATTAACATGGTTGGGACTGTAGGAGATTATGTTAAGTGAAATATGTTAAGCAGAGAAAGTCAATCATCATATGGTTTTCACTTATTTGTGGAATGTAAGGAATAGCAGGAGGACATTAGGAGAAGAAAGGGAAAAACATGCAAACAAATGAAAATGGAAACACAATATTCCAAAACCTCTGGGATTCCACTAAAGTGGTTCTAGGAGGTAAGGATATGGCAGTAAATGCCTACCTCAAGAAGCAAGTAAAATCCCAAATAAACAACCTAACCTTACACCTAAAGGGACCAAAGAAAGAACAACAAATGAAGCCTAAATCCAGTAGAAGAGGGTTCAGGACACTGATACCAAAAGTGGATAAACACAATAACAAAAAAGAAGACTATAGGCCAATGTCCCTGATGAACCCAATGCGAAAATTCTCAATAAAATAAATCATATTTAATCCAACAATACATTAAAAAATTATTCACCACAACCAAGTGGCATTTATTCTTGGGTTGCAACAGTGGTTCAATATTTGCAAATCAATCAACATGAGAAACCACGTTAATAAAAGAAAGGATAAGAACCGTATGATCCTTTCAATAGATGCAGAAAAAGCATTTGAAAAAGTACAACTGCCATTCATGGTAAAAAAAAAAAAAAAGTAAGTTTAGAGGGAACATACCTCAATATAATGAAGGGTATATATGAAAAACCCACAGCTAATGTCATTCTCAATGGGGAAAACCTGAAAGCTTTTCCTCTGTGATCAGGAACAAGTCAGGGATGTTCACTCTCACCGTTGTTATTTAACATAGTACTAGAAGTCCTAGCTACAGCAATCAGACAACTAACAGAAATAAAAGGCATCCAAGTCAGTAAAGAAAAAGTCAAACTTTCACTATTTGCAGATGACATGATACTCTATATAGAAAACTTTGAATGACTCCATCAAAAAAAAAAAATTACTAGAACTGATAAAGGAATTCAGTAATTGTTGCAGGATACAAAATTAATGTACAGAAATCTGTTGCATTTATATACACCAATAATGAAGCAACAGAAGGAGAAATTATGGAACCAATCTCATTTATAATTGTATGCAGAATAATAAGATACAGGGGCGCCTGGGTGGCTCAGTTGTTAAGCGTCTGCCTTCGGCTCAGGTCATGATCTCAGGGTCCTGGGATCGAGCCCCGCATCAGGCTCCCTGCTCAGCCGGAAGCCTGCTTCTCCCTCTCCCACTCCCCCTGCTTGTGTTCCCTCTCTCGCTGTGTCTCCCTCTGTCAAATAAATAAAACCTTAAAAAAAAAAAAAGAATAATAAGATACCTAAGAATAAGCCCAACCAAGGGGGTGAAAGACCTGTACTCTGAAAACTACAAAACAGTGATGAAAGAAATTGAAGACCACACAAAGAAATGGAAAGACAGTCTATGGTCATAGATTGGAAGAATTCTTAAAATGTCTATGCTACTCAAAGCTCTCTACACATCTAATGCTCTCCCAATCAAAATACCAACAGCAGTTTTCACAGAACAAGAACAAAGAATACTAAAATTTGTGTGAAACCACAAAAGACCCTGAATAGACAAAGCAACCTTGAAAAAGAAAGGCAAAACTGGAGGCATCACAAATTTGGACTTCAAGTTATATTACAAAGCTGTAGTGATCAAAACAGTATGGGACTGGCACAAAAACAGACATATAGAGCATTAAAACGGAAGAGAAAATCCAGAAATAAAACCAAAATTATATGATCAATTAATCTTCTGCAAAGCAGGAAAGAATATCCAATGAGAAAAAGACAGTCTCTTCAGCAAATGGTGTTGGGAAAAATGGATAGAAAGATGCAAAAGAATGATACTGGACCACAAATTCAAAATCAATTAAAGACCTAAATGTGAGACCTGAGACCATAAAAGCCCTAGAAGAGAACACAAACAATAACTATTGACATCAGCCATACAAAGTTCTTTCTAGATATGTGTGCTGAGGCAAGGGAAACCAAAGCAAAAATAAACTATTGGGACTACATCAAAATAAAAATTACCATATGGTTTCACTTATTTGTGGAACATAAGGAATAGCACAGAGGACATTAGGAGAATGAAGGGAAAAATGAACGGGGGGAAATCGGAGGGGGAGATGAACCATGAGAGACTATGGACTCCAAGAAACAAACTGAGGGTTTTAGAGGGGAAGGGGGGTGGGGGGATGGTTTAGCCCAGTGATGGGTATTAAGGAGGGCATGTACTGCCTGGAGCACTGGGTGTTATACGAAAACAGTGAATCATGGATCACTACATAAAAAACTAATGATGTGTTGAGAGACTATGGACTCTGAGAAACAAACAGGATTCTAGAGGGGAGGGGGATGGGGCGATGGGTTAGTGTGATGATGGGTATTAAAGAGGGCACATACTGAATGGAGCATTGGGTGTTATATGCAAACAATGAATCATGGAACACTACATCAAAAACTAATGATGTAATGTATGGTGATTAACATAACATAATAAAATTATATTAAAAAAACTAATGATGTATGGTGACTAACATAATAAAATAAAATTAAATTAAAAAAATAAAAAATAATCTAATCTAAAAAAACAAAAACAAAAAACTTCTGCACAGTGAAGTAACAATCAACAAAACTAAAAGGCAACCTGTGGAATGGGAGGAGATATTTGCAAATGACATATCCCATAAAGTGTTAGTATGCAAAATGTATAAAGAACTTACAAAACTCAATACCCAAAGACAAAAATCAGAGAGAGAGAGACAGAGAGAAATCAAGAAACAGACTCTTAATTATAGTGAACAAAATGGTGGTTACCAGAGTGGACGGTGTTGGGGATGGATTAAATAGGTGATGGGGATTAAGGAGTGCACTTGTCCTGATGAGCACAGGGTGGTATATGGAAGTGTTGAATTAGTATATTGTACACCTGAAATTAATATAACACTGTGTGTTCACTAACTAGAATTAAAATAAAAACTTTTAAAAATGATGCAAAATATGGGCTTGATTATTGGCAAAAAATAAATAAATAATAATTCCCTGTATTATATTGCACCTCCAGTAAATATGTAGATCATATTTTTATGAAATATAGTTTTCTTCTTACAAACTACTTTAAATACATGTATAATTTTTAAAGTAAAATGTCCCTGAAAATTTTGGAGAATGTATTATACACCTACAGATCTACATTATAATATATAGTATTTATTTTGTAAGTCTGCTTAGATAAAGTCAGTAGGAGCTGATGATGTGTTAATGTGCACAAAATTCAAAGATTTGATTTGATTCTATTCTGATCTTCAATACTCTATGAATCTGCTCCTATGGAAGAAACATTTCTATCAAATACAAAATAAAAACAAAAAAAACAAAATTAAAAACAGGAAATTATATTTGAGGAAGCTATTCCTAAAATTTAATTCATAATTCCCTCTTTGAACAACAAGATTTGGGCCTCTTGAAATCTTTATTCTATGCAGCATCCGGGCTTCAGGTGTGTAGGGCCAATTAAGAATGAGGGAAACTAACGTAACATTATGTGTCAACTATATTCAGATTTTTTAAATTAATTATTATTTTTTAAAAAGGAGGTTCCAGAAACTAGGAGAGTTCTTAAGGAAAGGCAGGCAGCTTAAACAGCAATGCTCCAAAGAAGCTGCTTTTTATTATGACCTTTCAGTGTACAGCTGAAAGTCCAATGTAGCTGAAAACCAGAGCTGTAAGCCATTCACATTCCTTTGCAGGCACACACCCAACTCTATTTGCATCAAACTTAAGTTTTTATTCCCTGGAATTTCCTCCCACCCCAAAGCCCCTGCCCACCTCACTACCTTACCTGCCCACTTCACTACCTATTGGTACCAAGAGCTACCAATAAGTTTTTTTGGTTAAAGTGAAATCTATGGTCAAAATTCAGCTTCTAGTCATCAGAGACCAATCCATCAACTGTCCTTTCACCTCCCCACTGAATATACTCATCAAAAACACCAGTGAGGGCTCCTTTTCTACCAGACCTCTAAATGTTGGCATGCCCCAGGCTCAGCCTTCAAACCTCCTTTCTTCTTCATGTATACCATTTCCTTAGGTGATCTCATTCAGTCTCACATTTTCAGATATCTCTATATGCTAATGACACCAAAAGTGCTGCTCCAGTGGTTCCACCTGGACATCTAATAAGCATCTCAAATTCAATATGCTCAACACAGAACTCTTATTTTTTGTTGGAATAAATTTATTTCATCTGTCTGTAAACAAGGTATTTAATAGTTATAGCACTTTTAAAATGCATATTAAATCAGATGAGTTAGACTATATCCTAGATGTAGCAAAGTACAGGGAAAGAAATGGACAAATCAGCAAGAAGATTTGTTTTAAATCTGTACATTATCCACAAGGCCCAAATGATAGAAGCAAATACCAGAATATCCCTATAGTGCCGTTTGAAAGAAACCTTTAATAGGTCACTTAAAATCCATCTCACAGTAGCAACAGTTCATTTTAACAATAGTATGGCCCATGGGGCACCTGGCTGACACAGTCAGTAGAATATGAGACTCAATCTCAGGGTCATGAGTTCAAGCTCCGTGTTGGGCATGAAGGCTACTTATAATTAATCAAAAAACCCCACAGTAATATGGCACAGAACACATATGAAAAAATTCATCACAAGACCAGTGAAGTCCAGGGGTGCCTGAGTGGCTCAGTTGGTTAAGCAACTGCCTTCGGCTCAGGTCATGATCCTGGAGTCCCAGGATTGAGTCCCGCATCGGGCTCCCTGCTCAGCAGAGAGTCTGCTTCTTCCTCTGACCCTCCCCCTTCTCATGTGTGCTCTCTCTCTCTCTCATTCTCACTCTCTCAAATAAATAAATAAATAGAATCTAAAAAGAAAAAGACAGTGAAGTCCACAATAATGCAACTTCATAATAAAAATCCAAGCTGCAAATAAAAATTAGTCCTATGAATAACAAACTGAACACACTCCAGAAGGTAATGTTGGGATACCTAATGTCCACAATGGCAGCCTTTTTCAATTTTACTAAAGAGTAGAGCTGGTGTGAAAAGAAAAAGACAGGAACAAAAATCTGAGCTATTACAATGATGGAATGTCCCTGGAGATTCAATCAGTATGGTTACTGTAAGGTTCATGGGAGGAAGTGCCTTTTGCTCTTGTTTTGCAGTTGCACTCTTCATGTATCCTGTAGACAAAAGGTTTGTCTCTACTCAAGTGCAGCAACAATACTAAAAGCAAACTACCAGGCACTGCATAAAAGATGGAAGCAAACCAAATACCTATGTGCAAAGGGAAAGGGTGGGAAAAGAGGAGTGAAGGGAAGATGCATGCACTTTTGCCTCCCAACCATGTGCTACAAAAGGAAGACTAAATGAGGTAAGTAAATGCTCAAAGTGCTGAACAGACATTGATCAAATTAAAGATTGTTCAACTGGCACCTTGCTTGATATTACCTTATTTTAGTTATTAATATCCCATTAATTGCTAAGACAAAGTGATGCCCAGCTTGGCATGCCCCCTCCCCCCAAATTTCAAGGTATCATGCAAATCATTATTGTGCTGCAATTATGTTGCCAGATAAGGGTTGGTTACAGAAATGGCTAACATACAAATGATCCAATTGAGCAAACAGAAATTGTGACATTAGAAAATAGGTAAAGAAAAATTAGCTACCATCTATAATCTGGTAGCACTGTAACCATAATTGGGGTGATGATGAAGAGAGTGGCTAAGTAGATGGGGAGAGCCTGCTTACACATCAGACCTCCTCCAGTATAAAGAGAGTTCATATGCTTTCTTGTTACATGTCAACACAGAACTCTTGGTTTTACTTCCAAAACCCAGCGTCCTTCTTCCATGTTTCAGTAAGGAGCATCACCATCTACTCTGTTACGCATGACAAAAATTAAAAATCATCTTTGGCTTTTCTCTTTCCTTCACTTCCAACATTTGGTCTATTAGCAAGTCTAGTCAATTCTACTTCTAAAATAGATTTTGAATCTGTCCACTTTTTTGTCTCCTCTGCTGCCATCTAAACCCAACAATTATTATTATTTTTTTTGTTTGGACCACAGCAACAGTCTTTTAACAGGTCTCAGATCTTCCACAGATCAGACTGACATGACTGAGATGAAAATGGTTTTTTGCCCAATATTCCTCTAACAGTCTAAACTTGCCTCTACTTCAGGGACTTTGCACTTGCTGACATGTGTCTGGAATTCTCTTCTCCCACATGACTGGCTGGCTCCTTCTCATTATTCTAGGAATCAGCCCAAAGATAACCCAATATAAAAACTTCCCTAAGTATTTAATCAAAAGGATCCTCACCCCATACATATTCTAGTCCTTCTCTCTTCATTATCCTGTCTTATTTTCACTATAACACTTACCATTAGCTGAAATAATCTTGGCCATGTATTTGTTTACAGGATTCTTATAAGTATCTCACCACTAGAATGTAAGCTCCAGGAAAGTAAGACGTTTTTCATCTTGTTCACAATGATATGCTTATCTAGTATGTGGTCAATAAAATATCTAACGAAAGGATGTATGGACTTTGGGGCCTAGAGTTCCACCAAACTGGTAGTGATGCTGGTGGGGGGCAGGGGTGGTCATTGACCATAGATCACATATAAATAAAAGATAATTTAATTAACTGAGGGGAGAATAATTAACTGAGGGAAAGAAACTGAAAAATGTTTAGTATGTCTTAAGTACCTATCTTAATGAAGTCATGATACTTTTGGGTTCATTTCTTTCTGGCAGGTCAATTGAAAAAATATAAAGAATAAAAATAAAAACCCATGTAACTATCTCTCCACTTTATCAAATTATAACATGATGCTATATTTACTTAACCTCTTATTTGAAAAAAAAAAAGATAAAATATTACAAATGTGCCTCAAGCCAACTGAATAACACTCCAAGGTGCCATTTCTCTACTTCCCAGAAGTAACTACTATCATAAATTCGTTGGTTCTTATTCTCATGCATGTTTTTTATACTTTTAGTATATATGTCTCCATACTTCCAATCAGTACAGCCAATATGTTTTAAAACTTCATATAAATCTTATCACATTATATCCATCCTGCAATTTGCTCCTCCCCACTCCAATATTGTTTTTCTGAAATTTATTCATGTGGCTCTAGGTCATTATTTAGCACTGCTATAAATGGTATCAGAATACCATAATTATCTGTTCTATTGATTGCTATTTGGGTTGTTTCTGTTTTCTTTCCCTGTATTCATGATCCCGTCTCCTTATACACATGGGTGAGAGTTCATCGAGATGTTTCTTAAACTTTAATGTGCATACAAATCACCAGGAATCAGGTTCTGATTCTTCAGGCCTGGGGTGTGGATTGAGATTATGCATTTCTAATAAGATCTCAGGTGATGCTGTTGGAGCTGGTCTGTGAACCACACTTGGAGTAGCAAGGCTTTAGAGAGTCTATATCCAGTAGTAGAATTACTGGAACACAGGTTATGTAGGTCTTCTACTTTACTAGTAATGCCAAACTATTTCCAAAGTCCTTGTATCAATTTATACTCAGAGAGTTCATAGTCTTATACATCTTCACCAGCAATTATTTTTTTAAACTAATTATGTTCTCCACTGCAATCTTTTTCCCTGGATGCATATGTGATCCCCCTTCATTTATAAAGTATGTGGCCACCAGAAGTGTTGGATCCATCCCTAACAAAGACAGCTTCTTGTGGTCTACTATCCTCTTTCTTATGTTTTCCCCAGAAGGGTCCAGTGACCCCAGGAGCCTACCAATGTCCCACCAAGGTGGAGCACTGGGCAGGCAACTGGATCACACAGTGAATGGGGGAGGAGGATTTTAATCAATTTGAAAATTTTCCTTTCTTTTTTTAAAAAATATTTTATTTATTTATTTTGACAGAGAGAGAGAGACAGCGAGAGAGGGAACACAAGCAGGGGGAGTGGGAGAGGGAGAAGCAGGCTTCCTGCTGAGCAGGGAGCCCGATGTGGGGCTCGATCCCAGGACCCTGGGATCATGACCTGAGCCGAAGGCAGACGCTTAACGACTGAGCCACCCAGGCACCCCAAAACTTTGCTTTTCTTGATGGCATCATTCCTGCTAATAGACACTGATTTCTGAAGGCATAATGAGTTAAAGCTATCAGCTAGAAGCTAACTGAGGAAGTAGAGACTAGAAAGAGATTCTGGTTGAACAGACAACAACTGAATATTACCATGGCCAGAAAGGAGGAGAAAAGAATGCTAATAACTTTCTGTCATTCAAAGTCTAGCACTATTTACACTGGAATTCAAAGAGATAGCTGAAGGAAGGCAGGGCCCTCTGTTAGACTTCTGGGTCTGACTACTGCATCTTTGCTTCCTTTTGATGAAATGCTGTAAATCCTTGAGATCTTTACTTTTTCTAGCCATGCCTCAGTTAACCTGATTTTTTTTTTCATTGATAAGTATTTGGCTACCCTATACCCAGCCCTATTATGGGTGCTAGGATGAAGAGAGAGAATAACTCAATTGAATTCCACCCACAAATATTTATTGAGCACCTTTTATACACCACGGCTGGAGTGGATTCTGCCCTAAAAATTCACAAACTAAAGGCAAAATTTACACATAGATTAGCTAAGCCATCCAGCTAAACACTCAAAAGATACTTTTCAAAAAGTATATAATTTCCAAAATGGATGAAGTAATACCATATTTCCTCATTTCTAAGATACACATTTTTTTCTTTTCTTTTCTTTTTACTTTTTAACAGCTCTGATGACTCATCAAGATTTATCTTATAATTGATGTAAATTTATAGTGTGACATTTTATTTTCTTGAAAACTATTATCAATCCATGCTGTGATTTACAATTAGAAGTCTGTTCAAATTAAGGCAAAGCAGTAAATGTTACTGGAGTTCCCCATGGATAGTGATAATCTTATGAACAGATCATATTTGGTAAATAGAAAGGAAGAGAAAAAATTCCAGGTTGGAGGGTAAGCACAGGCAAGTCACAGATACCAAGTCTCTCCTATTTTCTCCCTAGGACAGAGAAAACTGTGGGAAAGCAAAATTCACACACACACATGCATATATTCATTAGTGAAAACAGAAAATTGTGTTCCATAAAAACAGTTGCTGAAAAATATGGAATTTTCAACAGAAATGCCAGTAATCCAAAATTTCACGGTGAGGGGTTAACTCCTAGTCAAAGTATTTTCTAAAGACTTTATAAGGTCACTGAATCGTGGTAATTACATTACTTCCCCTTAAACTGGTCATTTAATAGCTGATCATTTTTAATAGCATAACAGAGATAACCTCCTTGTTTGCCATTTCCTGTATTCTTGTCATAAAAAAGCAGAGCTTTATTTAAGCAAGGGAAGCTTTCATAACATTGCCAACCACTTATCTATCTAGGTAGAGAGGGCAAGTCACCTTGGAGTAGATATTATTCGTTCTAAGATTAGTTCTATACACTTTTGGCTGGGTATACAAGTCAGTAAGGAACAGGCAGTTTTGTTTTTGTTTTACTTTGTTTTTATTTTTTTTTTAAATTTTTTATTTATTTATCTGAGAGAGAATGGGAGACAGAGAGCATGAGAGGGGAAGGGTCAGAGGGAGAAGCAGACCCCCCGCTGAGCAGGGAGCCTGATGTGGGACTCGATCCCGGGACTCCAGAATCATGACCTGAGCCGAAGGCAGTTGCTTAACCAACTGAGCCATCCAGGCGCCCCCGTTTTACTTTGTTTTTAGTGATGGGACAACCACATAGTCATATAGAGAAATATAAAATTAGACTTCTACTTCACATACAAATAAACCACAGATGCATTAGAGATCGAAGAAAAAAAAAACTGTAAAACTTTTAGAATACACAAGGGATTCCATCAAATCACAGCAAATCCAGCAAATCACAAGGAAAGATTCTTCAATAATATAGAAAAATATGCACAAACAATAAGGAAAATATTATTCCATTTTGCTACATCAAAAGTTAAAATCTTCACCATGCAGAAATTTTTATTTTGGTGTAGTCCCAATAGTTTAATTTTGCTTTTGTTTCCCTTGCCAGAGGAGACATATCTAGAAAAATGTTTCTGTAGACAATGTCAAAGAAATTACTGCTTCTGTTTTCCTTTAGGAATTTTACCATTTCAGGTCTCACATTTAGGTCTTTAATCCCACTTCAAGTGTGTGTGTGTGCGTGTGTGTGTGTGTAAGGAAGTTTCATTCTTTTACATGTAGCCCGTTTTTCCAACACCATTTGTTAAAGAGATTGATTTCCCACTGAATATTCTTTTTTTTTTTTTTAATTTAAAAATTTAGTTAGTAAACATACAGTGCAATATTGGTTTCTGGGGTAGAATTTAGTGATTCATCACTTACATAAAACAGCCAGTGCTCATCACAAGTGCCCTCTTTAATACCCATCACCCATCTAGCCCATTCCCACCCCCACATCCCTGCATCAACCCTCAGTTTGTTCTCTATCATTAGGAGTCTCTTATGGTTTCTGTCTCTTCTTCCTTTTTTTTTTCTTTTCCCTCTTCCCATATGTTATCTGTTTTCTTTCTTAAATTCCACATATGAGATCATGTGTTATTTGTCTTTCTGTGACTGACTCATTTCAGTTAGCATAATACACTCCAGCTCCATCCACATCATTACAAATGGCAAGATTTCATTATATTTAATGTCTGAGTAATATTCCATTACACACACACACACACACACACACACACACACACACCACATCCTCTTTATCCATTTATCAGTCAATGGACACTTGGGCTCTTTCCATAGTTTGGCTATTGTTGATAGTGCTGCTATAAACATTGGGGTACATGTACCCCTTCAAATCTGTATTTTTGTATCCTTCGGGTAAATACCTAGTAGTGTAATTGCTGAATCATAGAGTAGTTCTATTTTTAACTTTTTGAGGAACCTCCATACTGTTCTCCAGAGTGGCTGCACCAGTTTGCATTCCCACCAACAGCACAAGAGGGTTCCCTTTTCTCTGCATCCTCACCAACACCTGTTGTTTCTTGTGTTGTTAATTCTAGCCATTCTGACAGGTGTGAGGTGGTATCTCATCATGGTTTTCATTTGTATTTCCTTGATGATGAGTGATGTTGAATATCATTTCATGTGCCTATCAGCCGTCTGGATGTCTTCTTAGGAAAAGTGTCTGTTGAGGTATTCTGCCCATGTCTTAACTGGATTATTTGTTTTTTGGGTGTTGAGTTGAGGAAGTTCTTTATAAATTTTGTTTATTAACCCTTTATCTGATATGTCATTTGCAAATATCTTCTCCCATTCTGCAGAATGCCTTTCAGTTTAGTGTTTTTGTTTGTTGGTTTCCTTTGCTGTGCAGAAGCTTTTTACCTTGATGAAGTCCCAATAGTTCATTTTTGCTTTTTTTCCCCCTTGCTTCTGGCAATGCCCACTGTATATTCTTGCTTTCTTTATCATTTATTAATTAGCCATGAAAGTGTGAGGTTATTTCTGGGCTCTCTACTCTGTTCCATTGGCCTATGTGTCTATTTTTGTGCCAGAACCATAGGGTTTTGACTACCTTAGCTAAGGAAACTATCAACAAAACAAAAAGGCAACCTACTGAATGGGAGAAGAATCTGCAACTGGTATATCCGATAATAGGTTAATATCCAAAATATATAAAGAATATCTTACAGGGAAGATGGTGGAGGACTACGGGACCCTATTTCAACTGTCCCCCTGAATTTAGCTGGATATCTACCAAACCATTCTGAACACCCACAAAATCAGCCTGAGATGTAAGAATATATATCTGGATCTCTACAAGAAGAAAATCTCCTGCGGTCTCAAGGTATGAAGGGCAGAGCCATGATTCTGTGGGCAGATATGGGAAGATAAACAGAAGAAGGGAGCTGCCATAAGCTGGTGCAGGGAAGGTGATATAACACCAGAGCACAAAAGCATCCCATGCTGGGGACTGGGCAGAGACTCGCAGGCCAGTAGTGGCAGGGAAAGGACTTTAGTGCACCTCCTGGACAGGACACAGGAGCTGTGGGTGCATGTGTGTGAACGGGGGGGTGGCTCGCAGTTTAAGAAGCACAAAGGGCAGAGAGATGTCCGGCCCTGGGATTAACATCTGGGAGAGTTGCTATGGGGCGCACAACTGGGGAGGCTGCGGTTTTTAGCAGCACAGACAGAAACGGAGACCATGTGTCCTGGAGAGCTCAGTGAAGAGCAGACTGCAATTTCTCTGTCCTGGGACAGAGGTTTAGGTGTGGTCACTTCTGCCCTGACTCTCAGAATAGAGGAGGAAAGCCTCCAGAGAACAAAAGCTCAAAAAACTGGTTTTCACTGAGCGTACACCCACCCCCGACAGGGAGCAGGGCAACTATGGCCAAGTAGGGTTGCCTGAGTAATGGCTCAGCAGGCTTCTCCCCCAGAAGACAGGCTGGAAGAACAAGAGGACTACAACCTTAGGGTCCCTATAAAACACGTGCCTCTTGCTTGAGATGTGGTTAATACTTTGGACTCTGTACATTCCCTCAACAACCTCCAACAGAATTACTAAGATGAGGCACCACCAACAAAGAAAAGAATCAGAGGCTGTGGCCTCTTCCACAGACCTACTGGATATGGATATAAGCAAGATGTCAGATAGACTTCAGAGTAACCATTATGAAGTTGATATCTAGGCTTGAGAAAAATAGTAGCGCCAGTATAGAATCTCTAAGGGCAGAAATGAGATCTAGTCAGGCAGAACTTAAAAATGCTATGAATGAAATGCAGTCTAAACTGGATACTCTGACTGCCAGGGTAAATGAGGCAGAAGAACGAATTAGTGAACTAGAAGATAGATGATAGAAAAGAAGGAAACCAAGGAGGCCTGAAAAAAACAGCATAAAGCCCAAGAGATCAGACTGAGAGAGATTAATGATGCCACGAAATGTTCCAGTGTCAGAATTATTGGGATCCCTGAGGGGGTGGAGAGAGAGACAGAGAGGTCTAGAAGATATATTTGAGCAAATCCTAGCTGAGAACTTCCCTAATCTGGGGAAGGGAACAAGCATTAGTGTACAAGAGGAAGAGAGGACCTTTCCCAAATTCAATGAGAACAGATGAATGCCCTGACATATAATAATACAACTCCTAAATCTTAGGTCCAAGGAAATAATCCTGAGAGCAGCTAGAGAGGGAGAGATTTCTTATGTATGGAAGGAGGAACATCAGAATAACATCAGACCTGTCCATAGAGACCTGGCAAGACAGAAAGCACTGGCAAGACATATTCAGGGTACTAAATGAGAAGAACATGCAGCCAAGGATACTTTATCCAGCAAGGCTGACATTCAGAATAGATGGAGAGACAAGGAGCTTCCAGGACTGGCAGAAACTGAAAGAATATGTGACCACCAAGCTGCAAGAAATATTAAGGGGGGTTCTATAAAAGAAGAAATACCCCAAGAGAAATATAGACCAGAAATTACAGACACAATCCATAGAAACAGGGACTTCACAGGAAACATAATGGCATTAAAATCATATCTTTCAAAAATAACTTTCAACCTGAACAGCCTAAATGCTCCCAAGAAATGGCACAGGGTTGTAGAATGGATACAAAGATAGAACCCATCCATGTGCTGTCTACAAGAGACATATTTTGAACCTAAAGATACATCCAGACTGAAAGATAGGGAACAGAGAACAATTTTTCATGCCAATGGACCTCAAAATAAAGCTAGGGTAGCAATCGTCATATCAGACAAATTAGATTTTAAACTAAAGACCGTAGTAAGAAATATAGAGGGACAGTATATCATACTTAAAGGGTCTATCCAAAAAGAAAATCTAACAATTGTAAATATCTATGCCCCTAACATGGGAGCAGACAACTACATAAGCCAAATGTTAACCAAAATAAAGAGTCATATTGATAATAATACGCTAGTAGTAGGAGACCTCAAGTCTCCACTCACAGTAATAGACAGATCATCTAAGCAGATGATCAACAAAGAAAGAAGATCTTTGAATAACACACTGGACCAGATGGACCTCATAGATATATACAGAACATTTCACCCTAAACAACAGAATATCCATTCTTCTCGAGTGCACGTGGAACTTTCTCCAGAATAGATGACATACTGGGTCACAAATCAGGTCTCAACTGATACAAAAAGAATGAGACTGTTTCCTGCATATTTTCAGGCCACAGTGCTTTGAAAATGGAACTCAAACACAAGAAAAAATTTGGAAGGAATTCAAACACTTGGAAGTTAAAGACCACTGTGCTCAAGAATGTTTGGGTAAACCAGGAAATCAAAGAAC
Organism: Halichoerus grypus; assembly: GCF_964656455.1. NCBI lineage: Eukaryota > Metazoa > Chordata > Mammalia > Carnivora > Phocidae > Halichoerus > Halichoerus grypus. The sequence continues at coordinate 84,489,529 of NC_135727.1, forward strand.
TTAAACAATTCATGGAAACCAATGAGAATGAAAACACATTGGTCCAAAACTGATAGAATACTGCATAGGCGGTCCTAAGGGGGAAATACATAGCCATCAAAGCCTCACTCAAAAAGGTAGAAAAATCCTGAATGCACAAGCTAACCTTACACCTAAAGGAACTGGAGAAAGAACAGCAAATAAAATCTAAACCAAGCAGGAGAAGAGAAATAATAAAGATTAGAGCAGAGATCAATGAAATAGAAACCAGAAAAACAGTAGAGCAGATCAAAAAACTAGATGCTGGTTCTTTGAAAGATTAATAAAATGGATATACCACTGGCCAGATGTATCCAAAACAAAAGAGAAAGGATCCAAATTAATAAAATTATGAATGAAAGAGGAGATATCATGACTAACACCAAGGAAATAGAAACAATTATTAGAAAGTATTGTCAGCAACTATATGCCAACAAATTAAGCGATATGGAAGAACTGGATGCGTTCCTGGAAACCTATAAACTACCACAACTGAAACAGGAAGAAACTAACAAACTGAATAGATCATTAACCAGTAAAGAAATTGAAGCAGTGATCAAAAACCTCCAAAAAACAAGAGTCCAGGGCCAGATGGATTCCCATGGTAATTCTACCAAACATTTATTATTTTTTAATTTAATTTAATGTTATTATGTTATGTTAGTTACCATATAATACATCATTAGTTTTTGATGTAGTGATCCACGCTTCACTGTTTTCGTATAACACCCATTGCTCCATGCCCTCTTTAATACTCATCACCAGGTTAACCCACCCCCCCAACCCCCTCCTCTCTAAAACCCTCAGTTCATTTCACAGAGTCCTCAGTCTCTCATGGTTCAACTCTCCCTCCAATTTTCCCCCTTCATTTTTCCCTTCCTTCTCCTAATGTTCTCCATGCTATTCCTGATGTCCCACAAATAAATGAAACCATATAATAATTAACGTTCTCTGCTTGACTTATTTAACTTAGCATATCTCCTCCAGTCCCATCCATGTTGATGTAAAAGTTGGGTATTCATCCTTTCTGATAGCTGAGTAATATTCCATTGTATATATGGACCATATCTTTATCCATTCCTCTGTTGAAAGGCATCTCGACTCTTTCCACAGTTTAACTATTGCGGACATTGCCTCTATGAACATTGGGGTGCATATGGCCCTTCTTTTCACTACATCTGTGTCTTTGGGGTAAATAACCAGGAGTGCAATTACTGGGTCATAGGGTAGCTCTATTTTTAATTTTTTTGAGGAAACTCCACACTGTTTTCCAAAGTGCCTGTACCAACTTGCATTCCCACCAACAGTGTAAAAGTATTCCCCTTTCTCCACAACTTCTCCAACATTTGTTGTTTCTGGCCTTGTCAATTTTTGCCATTCTATCCAGTGTAAGGTTGTATCGCAATGTGGTTGTGATTTGAATTTCCCTGATGGCTGATGATGAACATTTTTTCATGTGTCTGTTAGCCATTTGTATGTCTTCTTTGGAAATGTGTTTGTTCATGTCTTCTGCCCATTTTTGACTTGATGATTTACTATTTGGGTGTTGAGTTTGAGAAGTTCTTTGTAGATCTTGGAAATCAGCGCTTTGTCTGTAGTGTCATTTGCAAATATCTTCTTCCATTTTGTGGGCTGCCTCTTTGTTTTGTTGACTGTTTCTTTTGCTGTGCAGAAGCTTTTTATCTTGAAGAAGTCCCAAAAGTGCATTTTTGCTTTTGTTTCACTTGCCTTTGGAGATGTCTCTTGAAAAAAGTTGCTGTGGCCAATGTCAAAGAGGTTACTGCCTATGTTCTCCTCTAGGACTTGGATGGATTCCTGTCTCACATTGAGGTCTTTCATCCATTTTGAGTTTATCTTTGTGTATGGTGTAAGGAATGGTCGAGTTTCATTCTTTTGTATATAGCTGTCCAATTTTCCCAGCACCATTTATTGAAGAGACTTTTTTCCATTGCTTATTTCTTCCTGCTTTCTCAAAGATTATATGACCCTAGAGTTGAGGTTCCATATCTGGGCTCTCTATTCTGTTCCACTGGTCTATGTGTCTGTTTTTGTGGCAGTATCATGCTGTTTTGATAATCACAGCTTTGTTATATAGCTTGAAATCAGGCAACGTGATGCCCCCAGCTTTGTTTTTCTTTTTCAACATTTCCTTGGGGATTCGGGGTCTTTTCTGATTTCATATACATTTTAGGATTGTTTGTTCCAGCACTTTGAAAAATGTCATTGGAATTTTGATCGGGATGGCATTGAAGGTCTAGATTGCTCTGGGTAGCATAGACATTTTAACAATATTTATTTTTCAGATGCATGTGCATGGAATGTTTTTCCATCTTTTTGTGTCTTCTTCAGTTTCCTTCATAAGTGTTCTGTAGTTCCTAGAGTATAGGTCCTTTACCTCTTTGGTTAGGTTTATTCCGAGGTATCTTATGGTTTTTGTTGCTATTGTAAATGGAATCGTTTCTCTAATTTCTCTTTCTACAGTTGCATTTATAGTGTATAAGAAAGCAACTGATTTCTGTGCATTGATTTTGTATCCAACCACAATACTGAATTGCTGTGTGAGTTCTAGGAATTTGGGGGTGGAGTCCTTTAGATTTTCCACATAAAGTACATGTCATCTGCGAAGAGAGAGTTTGACGACTTCTTTGCCAATTTAAATACCTTTTATTTCTTTTTGTTGTCTGACTGCTGTTGCTAGGACTTCTAGTACTATGTTGAACAATAGTGGCGAAAGTGGGCATCCTTGTCTTGCTCCTGATCTTAAGGGAAAGGCTTTCCGCTTTTCCCATTGAGGATGATATTTGCTGTGGGTTTTTCATAGATGGATTTTATGAACTTGACGAATGTTTCCTCTATCCCAATACTCTGAAAAGTTTTAATCAGGAAAGGGTGCTGGATTTTGTCAAATGCTTTCTCTGCATCAATTGAGAGGACCATATGGCTCTTCTCTCTCCTCTTATTAATGAGTTCTATCACATTGATTAATTTGTGAATGTTGAACCACGCTTGCATCCTGGCAAGAAATCCCACTTGGTCGTGGTGGATGATCCTTTTACTGTATTGTTGGATCCTATAAGCTGGGATTTTGTTGAGAATTTTGGAATCCATTGTCATCATGGATATCAGTCATTTTGATGGGGTCTTTGCCTGGACTGGGGATTATGGTAATGCTGGCTTCATAAAATGAGTCTGGTAGGTTTCCTTCTGTTTCTATTTTTTGAAACAGCTTCAGTAGAATAGGTATTATTTCTTCTTTGAATGTTTGGTAGAATTCCCCAGGGAATCCATCAGGCCCTGGACTCTTGTTTTTTGGGAGGTTTTTGATCACTACTTCAATCTCCCTACTGGCTATTGGCCTATTCAGGTTGTCAATTTCTTCCTGTTTCAGTCTTGGCAGTTTATACGTTTCCAGGAAGGCATCCATTTCTTCCAGGTTGCTCAATTTATTGGCATAGAGTTGTTAATAATCTCTAATAATTGTTTCTATTTCCTTAGTGTTAGTCATGATCTCTCCACTTTCATTCATAATTTTATTAATTTGGGTCCTTTCTCTTTTCTTTTGGATAAGTCTGGCCAGTGGTTTATCGATCTTATTAATTCTTTCAAGGAACCAACTTCTAGTTTTGTTGTTTCTCGTTTCTAATTCAATGATCTCTGCTCTAATCTTAATTATTTTTCTTCTAATGTGTTGCTTAAGCATCATTTGTTGCTATTTCTCTAGTTCTTTAAGGTGTAAAGTTAGTTGGTGAATTGGGGATTTTTCTTTTTTTTTGAGTGAGACTTGGATGGCTATGTATTTCCCCCTTAGGACTGCCTTTGCAGTATCCCATAGGTTTTGGACTGATGTGTTTTCTTTCTCATTGGTTTCCATGAATTCTTTAAGTTCTTCTTTGATTTCTTGGTTGATCCAAACATTCTTAAGCAGAGTGGTCTTTAGCTTCCAAGTGTTTGAATTTCTGCCAAATTTTTTCTTGGGATTGAGTTCCAGTTTTAAAGCATTATGGTCTGATAACATTCAGGGAATAATCTCAGTCTTTTGGTATTGGTTGAGACCTGATTTGTGATCTAGTATGTGGTCTATTCTGGAGAAAGGAAGAGTAGGAGATCTGGATTTCGTCTGGTTCCAGGAATTCAGCTGGATAGGGATCAAACCATTCTGAACACATACAAACTCAACAGGAGATCAAAGAAAAGAATAGCAACAATTCTCTGAACAGGAAAGCGACCACTTTCTGGAAGGTAGGACGTGCAGAGAAGTGAATCCGAGGCGATATTGGGGAGGATAGATGGCGGGGGAGGGGGCCTTGGTCGGCCCCTACTGGCATGCGATAGTACAGCAGAGCACAAAATCGGAACATTTAGAAGTCTCCTCCGCTGAGGGACACCGCTCCAGTTCCAAGCGAGGAGTGGAACCTTTGCTGGGACAGTGTGGTCTCAGGACCCTCGGGGTCACAAAAAGACTGGGGGTGCCTGAGTGGGGCAGAGCTCCCAGGTATCAGAGTGGGGAAGCTGGCTGCAGAGATGGAGCCAAAGAGTGGGCTCTCAGCTTGGGGTTGCCATAAACGGTGGTCCGTGGCACAGCCGGGCTACTGCTCTTCCAGCAGGGACCCAACAAGCGGCAGATCCAGGGAGACTCCCCTTCCTCCCTCAGGAGGAGAGGCACAGGAGCGCACTGGTGGGACCTGCTGGGTTTGGAGACTTCACATAGTGTCATGAGCCAGAGATAGAAATTCTTGGTCACAGGCCGGGTGAGCACAGAGTGCAGCCAGAGACTGGGGAGATGGGAGTGATTGACTGCTTTTCTCTGGGGGCTCACTGAGGAGTGGGGCCCCAAATTCTCAGCTTCTATGGGACGGAGATTGGGAGGCCGCCATTTTCACTCTCGGCCTCCAAAGCTATATGGAAAGCTTGCAGGAAACAAAAGGTCCCGAGAGCAAACCTAAACAGATTACTTAGCCTGGCACCCGGCAAGGGCGGGGCAATTCCGCCTCTGCCAAAGGCATTTGGGAACCATGGCAACAGGCCCTTCCCCCAGAAGATCAGCAAGAACAGCCAGCCAAGACCAAGTTTACCGATCAATGAGAACGGCAGAACTCCAGCCCTAGGGGAATACTGCACATAGAATCATGGCTTTTTTCCCATGATTCTTTAGTCTTTCAAAGTTAATTTTTTTAACCTTTTTTTTTAAATTTTTCTTTTTCCCTCTTTCAACGAACATCTTATCCATCCCTTTTTAAAAAAATCTTTTCTATTTTTCATTTTTAGAGTCATATTTTATCCCTTCATAGTAATTACCTTAATTTTTGGCATATATATATAAGTTGTTCTCTCTTTAAAATTTTAGGATACATTTTCTTCTAACAGATCAAAATATACCCTGAATCTCTACTGCATTGCTTTGTTCTAGTCTCCTGCCTGATCACATTCTCTACTTTTTCTTTTAAATCCTCTTCTTTCTTTCTTCAACCAACTTCTTATCAATTCGTTTTATAAAATCTTTTATAATTTCCATCTTTACAGTCATATTCCATCCCTTCATCATATCAACCCTTATTTTTGCACATATTTAAGTTTTCTTTATTTAAAATTTTGGGAGGCACTTTCTTCTCACAGACCAAAATACGCCCAAAATCTAGTATGTGGCACTGATCTATGCACCAGCCTGATCATATTTCACCATATTCTGTTTTGTTTTGTTTTGTTTTGTTTTGTTTTGTTTTTGTTTGTTTTTATCTTTTTCTATTTTTTTTTTCACTTTTCTTTCTTTCCCTTTCTTTTCTCCCAATTTCAGGTCTTTTCTGATTTGTTTAGAGTATATTTTCTGGTAACGTTTTTACCCTGTTAGCATTTTGTTCTCTCATTCATCTATTCTCCTCTGGACAAAATGACAAGACAGAAAAAAAATCACCTCAAAAAAAAGAACAAGAAGCAATACTGACTGCCAGGGACCTAATCAATAGGGACATTAGTAAGATGTCGGAACTAGAGTTCAGAATGATGATTTCAAAGATACTAGCTGGGCTTGAAAAAAGCATGGAAGTTATTAAAGCAACACTTTCTGGAGAAATAGAACTAAAATTTAACCAAGTCAAAATCAAAAAGGCTATTAATGAGGTGCAATCAAAAATGGAGGCTCTAACTGCTAGGATAAATGAGGCAGAAGAAAGAATCAGTGATATAGAAGACCAAATGATGGAAAATAAAGAAGCTGAGAAAAAGAGAGATAAACAACTACTGGATCACGAGGGCAGAATTTGAGAGTTAAGTGATACAATAAAACAAAACAACATTAGAATAATTGGGATCCCAGAAGAAGAAGAAAGAGAGAGAGGGGCAGATGGTGTACTGGAGCAAATTATAACAGAGAACTTCCCGAATTTGGGGAAGGAAACAGGCATCAAAATCCAGCAGGCACAGAGAACCCCTCTCAAAATCAATAAAAAGAGGTCAACACCCCAACATCTAATAGTAAAACTTACGAGTCAGAGACAAAGAGAAAATCCTGAAAGCAGCTCGGGAGAAGAGCTCTGTAACCTACAATGATAGAAACATTAGATTGGCAACAGACCTATCCACAGAAACCTTGTAGGTCAGAAAGGACAAGCATGATATATTCAGAGCACTAAATGAGAAAAATATGCAGCCAAGAATACAATATCCAGCTAGGCTGTCATTGAAAATAAAAGGAGAGATAAAAAGCTTCCAGGACAGACAAAAACTAAAGGAATTTGCAAACACCAAACCAGCCCTACAAGAAATCTTGAAAGGGGTCCTCTAAGCAAAGAGAGAGCCAAAAAGTAACGTAGACCAGAAAGGAACACAGACAATATACAGTAACAGTCACCATACAGGCAATACAATGGCACTAAATTCATATCTTTGAATAGTTACCCTGAATGTAAATGGGCTACATGCCCCAATCAAAAGACACAGGCTATCAGACTGGATAAAAAACAAGACCCATTGATATGCTGTCTGCAAGAGACTCATTTTAGACCCAAAGACACCCCCAGATTGAAAGTGAGGGGGTGGAAAACCATTTACCATGCTAATGGACACCAAAAGAAAGCTGGGGTGGCAATCCTTCTATCAGACAAATTAGATTTTATTTATTTTTTTAAAGATTTTATTTATTCATTTGAGACACAGAGATACAGAGAGAGAGAGAGCATGAGCAGTGGGAGAGGTAGAAGTAGAGGGAGAAGCAAACTCCCCGCTGAGCCAGAAGCCCAATGTGGGGCTCGATCCCAGGACACTGGGATCACGACCTGAGCTGAAGGCAGACACTTAACAATCTGAGCCATTCAGGCACCCCAGACAAATTAGATTTTAAAGCAAAGACTGTAATAAGAGATGCAGAAGGACACTATATCATACTTAAAGGGTCTATCCAACAAGAAGATCTAACAATTGTAAATATGCCCCTAACATGGGAGCAACCAATTATATAAGCCAATTAATAACAAAAGCCAAGAAACACATCGACAACAATACAATAATAGTGGGGGACTTTAACACCCCCCTCCCTGAAGTGGACAGATCATCTAAGCAAAAGATCAACAAGGAAATAAAGACATTAAATGACACATTGGACCAAATGGACTTCACAGATATATTCAGAACATTCCATCCCAAAGCAACAGAATACACATTCTTCTCTAGTGCCCATGGAACATTCTCCAGAATAGATCACATCCTAGGTCACAAATCAGGTCTCAACCAGTAACATAAGATTGGGATCATTCCTTGCATATTTACAGACCACAATGCTTTGAAACTAGAACTCAATCACAAGTGGAAAGTCGGAAAGAACTCAAATACATGGATGCTAAAGAGCATCCTACCAAAGAATGAATGGCTCAACCAGGAAATAAAGAAGAATTAAAAAAAATTCATGGAAACCAATGAAAATGAAAACACAACTGTTCAAAACCTTTGGGATGCAGCAAAGGCATTCTTAGAGGAAAGTATATAGCAATACAAGCCTTTCTCAAGAAACAAGAAAGGTCTCAAATACACAACCTAACCCTACACTTAAAGGAGCTGGAGAAAGAACAGCAAATAAAGCCTAAGCCCAGCAGGAGAAGTGCAATAATAAAGATCCAAGCAGAAATAAAGGAAATAGAAACCAAAAGAATGGTAGAACAGATCAACGAAACTAGGAACTGGTTCTTTGAAAGAATTAACAAGATTGATAAACCCCTGGCCAGACTTATCAAAAAGAAATAAGAAATGACCCAAATAAATAAAATCATGAATGAAAGAGGAGAGATCACAACCAACACCAAAGAAATACCAACAATTATAAGAGCATATTATAAACAACTATATGCCAGCAAATTAGATAATCTGGAAGAAATGGATGCATTTCTAGAGATGTATCAATTACAAAAACTGAACCAGGAAGAAATAGAAAACTTGAACAGACTTATAACCACTAAGGAAATTGAATCAATCATCAAAAATCTCCCAACAAACAAAAGCCCAGGGCCAGATGGCTTCCCAGGGAAATTCTACCAATCATTTAAAGAAGAATTAATACCTATTCTTCTGAAACTGTTCCAAAAAATAGAAATGAAGGGAAAACTCCCTAACTCATTTTATGAGACCACCATTACCTTGATCCCCAAACCAGACAAAAACCCCATCAAAAAGGAGAATTAGAGACCAATATCCGTGATGAACATGGATGCAAAAATTCTCACCAAAATACTAGCCAATAGAATCGAACAGTATATTAAAAGAATTATTCACTACGACCAAGTGAGATTTATCCCTGGGCAGCAAGTTTGGTTCAACATCCACAAATCAATCAATGTGATACAATACATTAATAAAAGAAAGAACAAGAACCATATGATCCTCTCAATAGATGCAGAAAAAGCATTTGACAAAGTACAGCATCCTTTCTTGATCAAAACTCTTCAGAGTATAGGGATAGAGGGTACATACCTCAATATCATAAAAGACATCTGTGAAAAACCCACAGCAAATATCATTCTCAATGGGGAAAAACTGAGAGCTTTCCCCCTAAGGTCAGGAACATGGCAGGGATGTCCACTATCACCACTGTTATTCAACATAGTATTAGAAGTCCTAGCCCCAGCAATCAGACAACAAAAAGAAATAAAATGCATCCAGATTGGCAAAGAATAAGTCAAACTCTCACTGTTTGCAGATGATATGATACTTTATGTGGAAAACCCAAAAGACTCCACCCCAAGACTGCCTGAACTCATACAGGAATTCAGTAAAGTGGCAGGATATAAAATCAATGCACAGAAATCAGTGGGATTCCTATACACCAACAACAAGACAGAAGAAAGAGGAATTAAGGAGTCGATCCTATCTACAATTGCACCCAAAACCATGAGATACCTAGGAATAAATCTAACCAAAGAGGCAAAGAATCTGTACTCAGAAAACTATAAAATACTCATGAAAGAAATGGAGGAAGACATAAAGAAATAGAAAAACGTTCCATGCTCATGGATTGGAAGAACAAATATTGTGAAGGTGTCAATGCTACCTAGAGCAATCTACACATTCAATGCAATCCCTATCAAAATACCATCGATTTTTTTCAAAGAAATGGAACAAATAATCCTAAAATTTGTATGGAACCAGAAAAGACCCCACATAGCCAGAGGAATGTTGAAAAAGAAAAGCAAAGCTGGTGGCATCACAATTCCGTACCTCAAGCTCTATAACAAAGCTCTCACCATTAAGACAGTATGGTACTGGCACAAAAAAAAGACACAAAGACCAATGGAACAGAATAGAGAGCCCAGAAATGGACCCTCAACTCTATGGTCAACTAATCTTCAACAAAGTAGGAAAGAATGTCCAGTGGAAAAAAGGCAGTCTCTTCAACAAATGGTGTTGGGAAAATTGGACAGCCACATGCAGAAGAATGAAACTGGACCATTTCCTTACACCACACACAAAAATAGACTCTAAATGGTTGAAAGACCTCAGTGTGCGACAGGAGTCCATCAAAATCCTAAAGGAGAACACAGGCAGCAACCTCTTCGACCTCAGCTGCAGCAACTTCTTCCTGGAAACATCGCCAAAGGCAAGGGATGCAAGGGCAAAAATAAACTATTGGGACTTAATCAAGAAAATAGCTTTTCACAGCGAAAGAAACAGTTAACAAAACCAAAAGACAACCGACAGAATTGGAGAAGATATTTGTAAATGACATATCAGATAAAGGGCTAGTATCCAAAATCTATGAAGAACTTATTAAATTCAACACCCAAAGAACAAATGGTCCAATCAAGAAATGGGCAGAAGACATGAACAGACATTTTTCCAAAGAAGACATCCAAATGGCCAACAGACACATGAAAAAGTGCTCAGCATCACTCGGTATCAGGGAAACCCAAATCAAACCTCAATGAAATATCACCTCACACCAGTCAGAATGGCTAAAATTAACAAGTCAGGAAACGACAGATCTTGGCGGGGATGCAGAGAAAGGGGAACACTCCTACACTGTTGGTGGGAATGCAAGCTGGTGCAGCCACTCTGGAAAACAGTATGGAGGTTCCTCAAAAAATTGAAATTAGAGCTAACATATGATCTAGCAATTGCACTACTGTGTATTTATCTCAAAATACTAATGTAGGGATCTGAAGGGGTATATGCACCCCAATGTTTATAGCAGCCATGTCCACAATAACCAAACTGTTGAAAGAGCTAAGATGTCCATTGACAGATGAATGGATAAAGAAGATGTTGTGTATATATACAATGGAATATTATGCAGCCATCAAAAGGAATGAAATATTGCCATTTGCAACAATGTGTATGGAACGGGAGGGTATTATGCTGAGCGAAATAAGTCAATGAGAGAAAGACAAGTATCATATGACCTCATTGATGTGAGGAATTCTTAATCTCAGGAAACAAACTGAGGGTTGCTGAAGTGGGGGGGGTGGGAGGGATGGGGTGCCTGGGTGATAGACATTGGGGAAGGTATGTGCTATGGTAAGTGCTGTGAATTGTGTAAGACTGTTGAATCACAGACCTGTACCTCTGAAAAAAATAATACATTATATGTTTAAAAAAAAAAAGAAGATAGCAGGAGGGGAAGAATGAAGGGGGGAAATCAGAGGGGGAGACGAAACATGAGAGACTATGGACTCTGAAAAACAAACTGAGGGTTCTAGAGGGGAGGGCGTGGGGGATGGGTTAGCCTGGTGATGGGTATTGAGGAGGGCATGATCTGCATGGAGCACTGGTTGTTATACACAAACAATGAATCCTGGAACACTACATCAAAAACTAATGATGTAATGTATGGTGATTAACATAACATAATAATGAAAAAAACTAAAAAAAAAAAAAAGAGGAGAGAGAAGAACCACATGGTCCTCTCAATTGATGCAGAAAAAGCATTTGACAAAATCCAGCACCCTTTCTTGATTAAAACTCTTCAGAGTATAGGGATATAGGGAACATTTCTCAAGTTCTTAAATTTCATCTATGAAAAACCCACAGCAAATATCATCCTCAATGGGGAAAAGCTGAGAGTCTTTCCCTTGAGATCAGGAACACGTCAAGGATGCCCACTTTCGCCACTATTGTTCAACATAGTACTAGAAGTCCTAGCAACAACAATCAGACAACCAAAAGATAAAAGAAATAAAAGGTATTCAAATTGGCAAAGAAGTCAAACACTCTCTTTTCACAGATGACATGATCCTTTATGTGGAAAATCCAAAAGACTCCATCCCCAAATTACTAGAACTCATACAGCCATTCAGTAACGTGGCAGGATACAAAATCAATGCACAGAAATCAGTTGCTTTCTTATACACTAACAATGCAACTGTAGAAAGAGAAATTAAAGAAATGATTCCATTTACAATAGCACCAAAAACCATAAGATACCTCGGAATAAACCTAACCAAAGAGGTAAAGGATCTATACTCTAGGAACTACAGAACACTCAGGAAAGAAACTGAAGAAGACACAAAAAGTTGGAAAAAGATTCCATGCTCATGGATTGGCAGAATAAACATTGTTAAAATGTCTATGTTACCCAGAGCAATCTATACCTTCAATGCCATCCCGATCAAAATTCCAATGACATTTTTCAAAGTGCTGGAACAAAGAATCCTAAAATTTGTATGGAATCACAAAAGACCCCGAATCGCCAAGGAAATGTTGAAAAGAAAAAAGAAAAGCTGGGGGCATCACGTTGCCCAATTTCAAGCTATAATACAAAGCAGTGATCACCAAGACAGCATGGTACTGGCACAAAAGGAGATATAGAGAGCAATGGAACAGAATAGAGAACCCAGATATGGACCCTCAACTCTATGGTCAAATAATCTTTGACAAAGCAGGAAAAAACATGCAATGGAAAAAAGACAGTCTCTTCAATAAATGGTGCTGGGAAAATTGGACAGTCACATGCAGAGAATGAAACTCAACCATTCTCTAACACCATACACAAAGAGAAACTCAAAATGGATGAAAGACCTCAATGTGAGACAGGAATCCATCAAAATCCTAGAGGAGAATATAGACAATAACCTCTTTGACATCAGCCACAGCAACTTCTTTCAAGATACGTCTCCAAAAGCTAGTGAAACAAAAGCAAAAATGAATTTTTGGGACTTCATCAAGATCAAAAGCTTCTGCACAGCAAAGGAAACAGTCAACAAAACAAAGAGGCAACCCACAAAATGGGAGAAGATATTTGCAAATGACACTACAGATAAAGGGCTGGTATCCAAGATCTATAAAGAACTTCTCAAACTCAACACCCCAAAATCAAATAATCAAGTCAAAAAATGGGCAGAAGACATGAAAAGAGACTTCTCTGAAGAAGACATACAAATGCCTACCAGACACATGAAAAAAATGTTCATCATCATTAGCCATCAGGGAAATTCAAATCAAAACCACACTGAGATACGACCTTACACCAGTTAGAATGGCAAAAATGGACACCGAAAGAAACAACAAATGTTGGAGAGGTTGTGGAGAAAGGGGAACCCTCTTACACTGTTGGTGGGAATGCAAGTTGGTACAGCCTCTTTGGAAAACAGTGTGGAGGTTCCTCAAAAATTTAAAAATAGAGCTACCCTATGACCCAGCAATTGCACTCCTGGGTATTTACCCCAAGGACAGAGATGTAGTGAAAAGAAGGGCCATATGCACCCCAATGTTCATAACAGCAATGTCTGTAATAGCCAAACTGTGGAAAGAGCCGAGATGCCCTTCAACAGATGAATGGATAAAGAAGATGTGGTCCATATATACAATGGAATACTACTCATCCATCAGAAAGGATGAATACCCAACTTTTACATCAACATGGATGGGTCTGGAGATTATGCTAAGTGAAATAAGTCACACAGAGAAAGTCAATTATCATATGGTTTCTCTTATTTGTGGAACATAAGGAAGGCATGGAGGACAATAGGAGAAGGAAGCGAAAATGAAGGGGGGGGAATTGGAGGGAGAGATGTACTCTGAGAGACAATGGACTCTGAGAAACAAACAGGGTTTTAGAGGGGAGGGGGGAGGAGGATTGGTTAGCCCGGTGATGGGTATTAAGGAGGGCACGTACTGCATGGAGCACTGGGTGTTACACGAAAACAGTGGAGCCTGGATCACCACATCAAAAACTAATGATGTATTGTATGGTGACTAACATAACATAATAAAATTTTAAAAATTTAAATAAACAATAAAAGCATTATACATCATGACCAGGTGGGATTTATCCCAGGGATGTAAGGGTGTTTCAACATTTGCAATTCAATACATGTGATAGAATGCATTAATAAAGAAAAGAAAAGAACCATATGATCCTTTCAATTGATGAAGAAAAAGCATTTGACAAATAACAGCATCCTTTCCTGATTAAAACTTTCCAGAGTGTAAGGATAGAGGAAACATTCCTCAATTTCATAAAAACCATCTATGAAAAGCCCACAGTGAATATCATTCTCAATGGGGAAAAGCTGAGGGCTTTTCCCTTAAGATCAGGAACACTACAAGGATGCCCACTCTCTCCACTTATTCAACATTCTACTAGAAGTCCTAGCATCAGTAATCAGACAACAAAACAAAATCAAATGTATTCAAATTGGCAAAGAAGAAGTCAAACTCTCTCTCTTTGCAAATGACATGATACTGTATGTGGAAAACCCAAAATACTCCACCCCCAAATTACTGGAACTCATACAGAAATTCAATAATGTGGCAGGATACAAAATCAGTGCAGAGAAATCAGTTGCTTTTCTATACACTACAATTTAACTGTAGAAAGAGAAATTAAGTAATCGATTCCATTTACAATAGCACCAAAACTCAATAATAAATAAATAAATAAATAAATAAATAGCACCAAATCCCACAAGATATATAGGAATAAACCTAACCTAAGAGGTAAAGACACAGATGTATGTGAAAAGAATGGCTATATGCACCCCCGTGTTCATAGCAGCAATGTCTGCAATAGCCGAACTGTGGAAAGAGTCGAGATGCCCTTCAACAGACGAATGGAAAAAGAAGATGTGGTCCATATATATAATGGAATATTACTCAGGCATCCAAAAAGATGAATATCCACCATTTGCATAGACATGGATGGAACTGGAGGGGATTATGCTATGTGAAATAAGTCAATCAGAGAAAGACAATTATCATATGGTTTTCACTCATATGTGGAACATAAGGTATTGCACAGAGGATATTAGGGGAAGGAAGGGAAAACTGAAGGGGGGAAATCAGAGGGGGAGATGAACCATGAGAGGTTATGGACTCCAGAAAACATTCTGAGGTTTTCAGAGGGTAGGGGATTGGGGGGATGTGGTAGCCCAGTGATATGTATTAAGTAGGGCACATGCTGTAATGAGCACTGGGGGTTATATGCAAATAATCAATCATGGAACAATACATCAAAAACTAATGATGTACTGTATGGTGACTAACATAACATAATACAAAAAATAATAAAAAAATAAAATATAATAAAAAGCAAAATTTGCCCTATGATATTTTGGAGCAATTAATAATTTGATGTGTCTTTGAATATAAACTCTACCATGGGACTCATTTATACTCTGCAGAAAATCTGAGCCAATGGGAAAAAATAGTTTCCTCTCTCATTGAATTATAATATGAGAGAAAGATACAGAGACAGAGGCACAGAGAGACTGAGACAAACCTCTTAAGTTGGATAAAAAAGTCCTACTTAGGGCACCTGGGTGGCTCAGTTGGTTAAGCGACTGCCTTCAGCTCAGGTCATGATCCTGGAGTCCTGGGATCGAGTCCCACATTGGGCTCCCCACTCGGCGGGGAGTCTGCTTCTCCCTCTGACCCTCCTCCCTCTCATGCTTTCTCTGTCTCATTCTTTCTCTCTCAAATAAATAAATAAAATCTTTTAAAAAAGTCCTACTTAGTTCATAAGAATTCCATTTACATCTTAACTACTACCAAATATATCTTATTCTATAGAATTCTAATATCAGAAGGGTAAACATGATGAAATTTTTTTTTCCTTTAAATTTTTGCTTCGTTGAAATGAAAGTTCTGGTTTAAAGCTGACTTTGTGAAGCAATGTTTAGATACATATTTTTACTTCTTAAAAATTGACTCAATATAGTGGTAAGATAGTGGCAAGATTTTCTGGCATTCTCTATTTAGTTTGTTTTTGTTTTGTTTTTTAAAATGCTAAGATGGAGAAAATAAAGTACATCAAAGCAAAAAAAAAAAAAAAAAAGAATATATTACAACTCAACACCAAAAAACCCCAAATAATCCAATTTCAAATTGGGCAGAGGAACTGAATAGAGATTTTTCCAAACAAGACATACAGATAGCTGACACACACATGAAAAGATGCTCAACATTACTCATCACCAGGGAAATGTAAATTAGAACCACAATGGGATATCACTTTATAACTGTCAGAATGGCTAAAATAAAAATCATGAGAAATAAAGTGTTTCTACATATGTAGAGAAAAGGAGACTCTCATGCATTGTTGGTGGGAATGGAAATTGGTGCAGCCACTATGGATAACACTATGGAGGTTACTCAAAAAAAAAAAAAAATGGAATTACCATAAGATGCACTAATTCTACTACGGATTATTTATGCAAAGAAAATGAAAACACTATTTCAAAATGACATATGTACCCCTACGTTTATTGAAGCTTTATTTCCAATAGCTAAGATATGGAAGCAACCCAAGTTTCCATCAATAGATGAATAAATAAAGAAGCCAGGGTACATGTATACAATAGAATATTATTCAGCCATAAAAAAGAATGAGAACTTGCCATTTACCACAACATGGATGCACATAGAAGGTAAAATGGTAAGTGAAATAAATCAGTGAGAGAAAGATAAATACCAGATGATATAACTCATATGTGGAATTTAAGAAACAAAACAAATAAAGAAAAAAAGAAAAAAAAACCAGACTCTTAAATACAGAGAACAAGCTGTTGATAGTTATAGGGGAGTTGATGGGGGGATGGGTGAAACAGATAAAGGGGATTAAGTGTACACTTACCTTGATGAGCACTGGGAAATGCATAGAATTGTTGAACTATTATATTGTACACCCAAAACTAATATAATAGTGTATATTAATTATACTTCAATGAAAAAATCAAAAAAGTTAAAACTTTTAAACAATAAAATAGCATAAACAGAATTAAAAACAAACAACACAAAAACTACCCACTATGAAAAGGTTGGAGGTATGTCAAAAGGGCAGAGGAGGCAATCTAAAAGACCTCCCAATAGCCAAAGCTGGAACAATTTGAGCAACAAATAAATAACAATAGTGTTGGAGTATAAATTCAAGAATAAAACAAATCTCCATGAGTCCAAACTAATATACATGAGTGATTGAATAAATGAATATTTGGGAATACAAGGACAAATATTTCTTTTTTTAAAAGATTTTATTTATTTATTTAAGAGAGAGAATGAGATAGAGAGAGCATGAGAGGGGGGAGGGTCAGAGGGATAAGCAGACTCCCCGCTGAGCAGGGAGTCCGATGCGGGACTCGATCCCGGGACTCCAGGATCATGACCTGAGCCGAAGGCAGTCGCTTAACCAACTGAGCCACCCAGGCGCCCAAGGACAAATATTTCTTACAGAAAAATTCCAATTAACAAATGGAGAAAGAGATTGGAAGGGGGAAAAAAAACAATGGTCCTCAGAAAATGGACAGGTAAAATATATTAATTGGGTAGAATACTATCAAGCAGTTAAATGAAAGATCTAGATTCATATATGTCAACAGGGAAAAGTCACAAAGCACATTTTGGAGTAAAAACAAGTTGCAAAAAGACAAGTAGGGTATGATATCATTTTACATAAAGGTTTAAAACTTCAAATAATACTATATATTTTTGTGGACACATTCATATGTAATAAAATTACCAACACACATATGGATGAGAATGATAAATACAAAATTTAGGATAGTGATTACCTCTTTATAGACAAACAGAGGAAATAGATGAGAAGAGTAGAGCTTTGGTTGTGTCTGTAATATTTATTTATTTTTTATTTGAGAGCACTGTAGTAAATAAAGCAAGATATTGGTACTAAGGTGTTAAGATGGTGGAGTAGTAAGGGGACCCTATGCTTGCCTCATCCCTTGAACACAGCCAGATAAATATCAAATCATTCTGAACACCCAAGAAATCTATCTGAGGACTGGAGGACTGAGAGAATAAACTCACAACTAGAGGGAGAAAAGAGGCCACATCATAGAAGGTAGGAATTACAGAGATGTGATCTGGGGGAGAAAAGAATCAGCAGTGCTGTGGAGGAGAGAGAGCCCTGATCACTGTAGGTGGGGCAGAGAGAGAATTATCAGCATGCAGGGGACTGAACAAGAAAAACACTTCCCCAAAACCATTGATTGGGAAAACGAGGGGGGCTGATTATCAAAGTTTTTATAAAGCTCAAAGTCTGAAGTTTTAGAAGTCTGCACTATCACAGGGTAGAGCCTGACAGACATAGTGGTACTCCTGTGGAGAAGGAGGGCAGAGGCTCTGGAGCAGACAGCATGGCCTTAGGATCCCCTGGGTCGCACCAGGAAAGACAGTTCCAACTTTTGGAGTGCATTTGGGGGAGGTGGCACTGCCTCTCAGGGAGCAAAAGGGCCAACAGTTGCCATTGTGCTGCCCCATTCATTAGCATAGGCAGAGAGGCATCTGCTAAGGGCAGCTAACCTAAATGCTGGTTTTTTGTTGCACTTTACCATAAACTCCAAGCCACTGCACCTTCATGTGGCTGCCCTTCTGGGACAACCTGGCACCAGCCACAGTGCAGAAAGATGCTCCCCCAGAGGATCACTGCGGGTCCATATCTCATCAGGTCCCTAAAATTTGGAGTTTTGAAACACAGCATGCCTGAGATAAAACACAGGAGCACTCCACCACTGGGTGAGAAGATGGCTAGGACACAGACTGGGTGAAGGCAGGGATCTGAGGGATCCCTGGGACACAAGAGGAGAGATTGTTTGTTCTTCTCTGAGGGTTCCCTGAACAGCGGCAGGTGCAAACTTCCCTCTACGGTGACAAGAGAGTGGGCTGATGCCATTTTTATCCCCCTGCCCATCAGCACAAACAGACTTCAGTGGGCAGCAGAGCATCCAAAGTGGAGGCTTGAGCCATTTACACCAAGCCCCGCCCACCTGCACTCCAAAGGTGCTTTTTAATAGGGCAAACATACCGGAGAGCCAGAACAGCAGAGGGTCTCTCCCCGAGAAGACCAGCACAAACCACCCCCCCCCACACACACACCAAGTCTACAGACTATAGAGTGCTGCAAAACATCACCTTTAGTGGAAGTTGGACCTAGCCTCTTTTAACTGAACAAAACATACCTAGTTAAAACTCACCACACAGTGGACAAAGTCCAAAAACTCTCCACTGCAGGCAAGGAGAAACTGCAGAGGACTGACATTAAGGAAAGAGCAGCCAAAACACAAGAGCAGAGTACACTGAGCATACACCAGAAACACTACTTGAAGTGCCAGAACCTGGTCAATATATGACATCTTAATAGAGTCATTACTCTCAGGAGCAGGAACTATAAGAGGATTCCCTAATATATAGAAGACAGAGACCTAAGAAAAATGCCAAGACGGTGGAATTCATCAAAAAAAAAAAAAAAAAAAAAAAAAAGAAAAGAAAAGAAAAGAAAAGAAAGAAAGAAAGAAAGAAAAGAACAAAAAAAGGTCATAGCCAGGGATTTAATCAAAACAGATATAAGTAATATGTCTGATCCAGAATTGAAAACAATCATAAGGGGCACCCGGGTGGCTCAGTCAGTTAAGTGTCTGCCTTCGGCTCAGGTTATGATCCTGGGGTCCTGGGATCGAGCCTTGCATCACGCTCCCTGCTCAGCAGGGAGCCTGCTTCTCCCTCTCCCTCTGCCACTGCCCTTGCTTGTACGCTCTCTCTCTGTCTCTCTCTCTCTCAAATAAATAAATAAAATCTTTAAAAAATAATCATAAGGATACTAGCTGCGCTGAGAAAAGCACAGGAGACACCATGGAGTTCCTTAGCACAGAGATAAAAGAACTAAAAACCAGTTGAGCCAAAATAAAAAATGCTATAACCAAGATGTGAAAATGATTGGATGTAATGAACACAAGGATGGAAGAAGCAGAGGAATGAGTGATAAAGAAGATAAAATTATGGAAAATAATGAAGCTGAAAAGAAGAGGGAAAAAATATTGGATCATGAATGTAGAGTTAGGGAGTTCAGTGACTCCACAAAGCATAATACCATTCATATCATAGAAATCCCAGAAAAAAGAGAGAGAGAAAAGCGGGAAGGTTTATTTGAGCAAATTATAGTTGAAAACTTCCCTAATCTGGAGAAGGAAACAAACATCCAAATCCAGGAGGCACAGAGAACTCCCATCAAAATCAACAAAAGCAGGCCAACACCAAGACATATCATAGTAAAATTTACAAAATGCAGAGATAAGGAAAACATCCTGAGAGCAGTAAGGGAAAAGAAATCCCTAACTTACAAGGGAAGACAAATCAGGGTAACAGCAGATTTATCAACAGTAACTTGGCAGGCTAGGGAGTAGCATGATACATTCAAATTCTGAATGTGAAAAATATGCAATCAAGAACACTCAAGGCTGTCATTCAGAATAGGAAAGATAAAGAGTTTCTCAGAAAAACAAACCTAAAGGAGTTCAGGACTGCTAAACTAGCCCTTTAAGACATATTAAAGGGGAAACTTTGAGTGGGAAAGAAAGACCAAAACAACAAAGACTAGAAAGGAAAAGAGAAAATCTCTAGAAACAATGACTTTACAGGTAATATAATGGCACTAGATTCATATCTATCAGTAATCACTGTGAATGTAAATGGAGTAAATGCTGCAATCAAAACACATGGGCTGTCAGAATGCATTAAAAAAACAAGACCCATCTATATGCTGCCTACATGAGACTCGCTTTAGACCTACAGACTCATAAAGACTGAAAGTGAAAGGATAGAGAACCATTTATCATGTTAACATATGTCAAAAGAAGCTGGAGTACTTACATCAGAAAAACTAGATTTTAAACCAAAGACTGTAACAAGAGATGAAGAAGGACACTATGTCATAATAAAAGGGACTATCCAACTAGAAGCTCTAACAATTGTAAATATTTATGTCCCCAACTTGGAAGCACCCACATACATAAATCAATTAGTAACAAACATAAAGAAACTCATTGATAAAAATACAATAATAGTAGGGACTTTAACACCCGCCCTTACATCAACAGACAGATCATCTAAGCAGAAAATCAACAGGGAAACAATGGCTTTGAATGACACATTGGACAAGATGGACCTAACATATATATTCAAAACATTCCATCCAAAACAGTGACTACATATGCTTTCCAAGTACACAAATACATTCTCCAGAATACATAACATTTTACACCACAAAACAATTCTCAACAAATTCAAAAAGATTGAAATCATATTATGATTTCAACCACAACAGTATGAAACTATAAATCAACCACAAGAAAAAACCTGGAAAGAACACAAATAACATAGAGGTTAAATGATGTGCTACTAAACAATGAATGTGTCAACCAAGAAATCAAAGAGGAAATAAAAAAAATATATGGAGGCAAATGAAGATGAAAACACAATTGATCTCAAATCTTTGGAATGCAGGAAAGTTGTTTTAAGATGAAAGATTATAGCAATATAGGCCTATCTCAAGAAGCAAAACAAAACAAAAAACCCAAAGATCCTAACCTTACACATAAAAGAGGTAGAAAAAGAAGAGAAAAATAAACCCTAAGCCAGTATAAGAAAGAACATAATAAAGGCTAGAGCAACAATAAATGAAACGGAGGCTAAAAATGTACAGAACAGGTCAATGAAACCAGGAGCTGATTCTTTAAAAAGATCAACAAAATTGAAAAACTTTTAGCCAGATGTCTCAAAAATAAAAAAGAGAGGCAGCTTAAACAAACAAAAAATCAGAAATAAATGAGGAGAAATAACAACCAACACCACAGAAATACAAAATATTATAAGAGAATATTCTGAAAAATTATATGCCAGCAAATTGGACAAACTAAAAGAAATGGATAAATTCCTAGAAACATATAACCTCCCAAATTCAATCAGGAAGAAAAATAAAATTTGAATACACTGATTACCAGCAATGAAATTGAATCAGTAAGCAAAAAAAAAAAAAAAAAAAATTCCCAAAAACAAAAGCCCTGACCAAGATGGCTTCACAGAAGAATTCTACCAAACATTAAAAGAAGAGTTAATATCAATTCTTCTCAAACTATTCCAAAAAGAAGAGAAAAGAAAGCTTCCAAATTCATTGTACCAAACCAGCATTACCCTGATATCAAAATCAGATAAAGACACTACAAAAAAAAGAAAACTGAAGGCCAATATCACTGATGAACATAGATGCAAATATCCTCAACAAAATATTAGCAAACCGAATCAATACATTAAAAAAATCATTTACCACAATCAAGTGGGATTTATTCCTGGGATGTAAGGGTGGTTCAATATTCACAAATCAATCAAAGTGATACATTGCATTAACAAGAGAAAGGATAAACATCAAATGATCATGTCAATAGATGCAGAAAAAGCATTTGACAAAGTACAACATCTATTAATTACAAAAACTCTCAACAAATTAGGTTTAGAGGGAAGATACTTCAACTTAATAAAGGCTATATGTGAAAAACCCACACCAGCATCATACTCAATGATGAAAAACTGAGGGCTTTTCCTCTAAGATCAGGAACAAGGCAAGTATGTCCACTCTCACCATTCTTATTCAACATGGTATTGGAAGTCCTAACCACAGCAATCAGACAAGAAAAAGAAGTAAAAAGCATCCAAATTAGTAAAGAAGAAGTAAAAATTTCAGTATTTGCAGATAACATGACACTATATATGGAAAATCCTAAACACTCCACCAAAACAAACAAACAAAACAAAACAAAACAAAAAAAACTACTAGAGCTGATAAATTAATTCAGTGAAGTCACAGGATAAAAATATCAATATACAAAAATCTATAGTATTTATACACACTAATAATGAATTAGCAGAACATGAAATTAAGGAAACAATCCCATTTACAATTGCACCAAAAAATTAAAATAATTAGGAATAAACTTAACCAAGGACATAAAAGACCTGCACTCCAAGAACAGTAAAACATTGATGAAAGAAAGTGAACATGATACAAACAAATGGAAACATATTCTATGCTGATGGGTTGGGAGAAAAAATATTGAAAAAAATGTCCATACTACCCAAAGCAAACTACAGATTTAATGCAATCCTTATCAAAATACCAACAGGATTTTAACAAAACTAGAACAACCAATGCTAAAATTTGTATGGGAGCACAAAAGACACCAATAGCCAAAGGAATCATGAAAAAAAGAACAAAACTGGAGGTAACACAATTCCAGATTTCAAGATATACTACAAAACTGAGGGGATTGAGCAAAGATGGCAGAAGAGGAGGGGACCCACGTTTCATCTGATCCCTAGAATTCAGCTAGATATCTATCAAATCATTCTGAACACCTGTGAATTCAACCTGAGATCTAACAAAAGAATTGCTGCAATTCTACGAACAGGAAAGCAACCACTTTTTGCAAGATAGGAGGTGTGGAGAAGTGAATCTGAGGGGATATAACAGAAGATAAACCGTGGGGAGAGGGAGCCTCCATAATCCAGCTACCGGAAAGTGATGCAGCAGAGTGCAAAATCAGAACTTTTAGAAGTCTGCTCCTGTGAGGGACATCACTGCCTGAAAGGTCCTCAGGTGGCAAAGCATGGCAGAATCCTAGGTGGGACAGTGTGGTCTCAACATCCCCAGGGTCACAGAAAGAATGGGGGTGCCTGAGTGCAGCAGAGGTCCCAAGCATTGGAGTGGGGAAGCCGGCTAAAATTAAAGAGCCCCGGAGTGGCCTCTCAGCTAGGAGTTACTATAAACTGCAAACTGCCACACAATTGGATCACTGCTCTTCAAGCAGGGAACAAGGAAGCAACAACCTCTGCAAGATCTGGCTCCTTCTCCTGGGAGGGGCAGCATAGGAGCATGCACGATCAGGCAATCACTCCCCAGCATGGGCCCAGTGAGCAGTGGGGTCCTGGTAAGACACCCTGCCCTCCCCTGGGAGGATTGGTGCAGGTGTGCACTGCAAGAGTCTAGGGAGTTTGGTGCACACAAAAGGGACTGAATGCCTTTCCCTGAGGGAGCACTGAAGAGTGGAGGCCACAATGTTCAGCTCTGGGGCTGGAGATCAGGGTGCCGCCATTTTTACTTTTTTTTTCATCTTCTAGAGCAGCACAGGGCATGAAAAGCCATCAGGGAACAAAAGTCGCATAGAGCAACCTGAAGCAGCTTACACAAAGCCTGGACCCCTGGCAAGGGGTGGTACAATGTCCAGGCAAAGACACCTGAGAATCAGTGCAACAGGCTCCTCCCCCAGAAGACCAGCAGGATCCTCAGGTGAATGCCAAATTTATAGGACACTCAGAACTTAAAAACTCCTGTGCAAGGGGAAAATAGTATATAGAATTAGAGGGTTTTTTTTACACATTAAGGGTTTAGTCTTTCAATTTAATGTCCACAAGAGCCAAACTGTGGAAGGAGCTGAGATGTCCTTCAAAAGATGAATGGATAAAGAAGATGTGGTTCATATATACAATGGAATATGACTCAGCCATCAGAAAGGATGAATACGTACCATTTGTATCAACATGGATGGAACTGGAGGGGATTATGCTAAGTGAAATAAGTCAAGCAGAGAAAGACAATTATCATATGGTGTCATTCATATGTGGAATATAAGGAATAATGCAGAGGACCATAGGGGAAGGGAGGGAAAACTGAATGGGAAGAAATCAGAGAGGGACACAAACCATGAGAGACTCTTGATTCCGGGAAACATTCTGAGGGTTGCAGAAGGGAGGGGTGGGGGAATGAGGTAACTGGGTGATGCGTATTAAGGAGGGCACATGATGTGATGAGCACTGGGTGTTATAAGCAACTAATACATCATTGAACACTACATCAAAAACTAATGATGTACTATATGTGGGCTAATTGAATTTAAATTTTAAAAAAAGGCTTTCAGTTTAATTTTTTGTCTTTTTTCTTTTTTCCCCTATTCAACTAGTTTCTTATGTTATCAACTCTTTGTTTATTAGTCTTTTAATTTTTATTTTCACATTAATATTTTATAGATACATTCTTCATTTTTTGCTTCCTTTCATTGTATTCAATTTTATTTTTGTATATATATTTTTAGCTTTCTTTACAATTTTGGGATTTAGTGTCTTCTAAAAAACAGATCAAAATACACCCAGGACGAAGTGGATAACTCTGTTTTGTCTACCTGTGAGATTATATTCTTTTTTTTGCCTTTTTTTTCTTTTAATTTTCTTCTTTGGTTTCTGACCTCTTCAGATTTGCCTACTGTGTATTTCACTTGGGATGTGGTTCATATTTTTTATTTTGTTCACTCGTTCACCCATTCTTCTCTGGGCAAAATGAAAAGAAGGAGGAATTCACAACAAATGAAAGAACCAGAGGTAATACTCTCTGCTACAGGTCTAATCCATAAGGATATAAGTAAAATGTCAGAGTGGGAGTTCAGGATAAAAATTATAAAGTAACTAGCTGGGCTTGAAAAAAGAATAAAAGACACAAGAGAATCTCTTAGTGCAGAAATAAAATCTAATCAGGCCAAAATTAAAAAATGCTTTAACTGAGATGCAATATAAACTGGATGCTCTAACAGCTAGGGTAATTGAGGCAGAAGAGAGAATCAGTGATATAGAACACAAAATGATGGAAAGGAAGGAAGCTGAGGAAAAGAGAGAAAAACAACTAATGGACCATGAGGGGAGTCTTCAAGAAATCAGCGATGCCATAAAATGAAACAATATTAGAATTATTGGGGTCCCCAAGGTAGAAGAAAGAGAGAGAGAGGGACACAAGGTATATTTGAGCAAATCATACCAGAGAATTTCCCTAATCTGGGGAAGGACACAGGCATGCAAGTCCAGGAGGCAATGAGAACCCCCCCTCAAAATCAATAAAAATAGATCAACACCCTGACATAAAATAGTGAAGCTTGCAAATTTCAGAGATAAAGAATAAATACTGAAAGCTGCTCAAGACAAGAACTACTTAATGTACAGTGATAGGAACATTAGCCTGGAAGCAGACCTATCCAAAGAGACCTGGCAGGCCAGAAAAGGCCGGCATGATATACTCAGGGTACTAAATTAGAAAAACATGCAGCCAAGAATACTTTATCCAGCAAGGCTGCCATTCAGATTGGAAAGAGAGATAAAGAGATTCCAAGACAAACAGAAACTAAAAGAATTTGTGAAAACTAAACCAGGCCTGCAAGAAATATTAAAGGGGATCCTGTAAGGAAAGACAGAGCCGAAAAGAAACATGGACCAGATAAAAACAAAAACAACAGAGAAAATCTAAAGAAACAGGGGCTTTACAATGGCACTACACTCATATATTTCTATTTTCAGTTATTCCAATATATTTCAAATTTCAATAATTGCTCTGAATGTAAATGGGTTAAATGCTCCAAGCAAAAGGCATAGGGTATCAGATTGGATAAAAAAAAGATCTAACAATTATACATCTTTACACTCCTAACATGGGAGCAACCAATTCTATGTATCAATTCATAACCAAATTAAAGAAAAACATGGATAATAATACAATAATAGTAGGGGACTTCAACACCCCACTCACAGCAATGCACAGATCATCTAAGCAGAAGATCAACAAGGAAACAAGGGCTTTGAATGATACACTGGACCAGATGGTCTTCACAGATACATTGAGAGCATTCCATCCTAAAACAACAGAATGCACATTCTTTTTGAGTGCACATGGAACATTCTCTAGAATAGATCACATACTGGGTCACAAATCAGGTCTCATCCAGTATCAAAAGATTAGGACTATTCCCTGCATATTTTCAGGCCACAACTTTTTGAAACTTAAACTCAATCACAAGAGTAAATTTGGAAGAAACTCAAATATTTGGAGGTTAAAGAGCATCTTACTAAAGAATGAATAGGTCAACCAGGAAATTAAAGAAGAATTTTAAGAATTTCATTGAAACAAATGAAAATAAAACTTTTCAAAAACTTTGGGATGCAGCAAAGGTGGTCCTAAGAGGAAAGTACATAGCAATATAAGCCTTTCTCAAAAAATTAGAAAAATATCAAATACACAAGCTAACCCTACACCTAAGGTACCTGGAGAAAGAGCAGCAAATAAAGCCTAAACCAAGTAGGAGAAGAGAAATAATAAAGATTAGAACAAAAATCAATGAAGCAGAAACCAAAAGAACAGTAGAACAGATCAATGAAACTAGGAACTGGTTCTTTGAAAGAATTAGTAAGATCCATAAGGCCCTAGCCAGACCTATCAAAAAGAAAAGAGAAAGGACCCAAATTAATAAAATCATGAATGAAAGAGGAGATATGATGACCAACACCAAAGAAATACAATTTTAAGAACATACTATAAGCAACTATATGCCAATAAATTAAGCAATCTAGAAGAAATGGATACATTCCTGGAAACTTATAAACTACCAAAACTGAAACAGGAAGAAATAGAAAACTTGAACAGACCAATAACCAGCAAGGAAATTGAAGCAGTAATCAAAAACCTCCCAACAAACAAGAGTCCAGGTCCAGATGAATTCCCAGGGATATTCCATCAAATATTTAAAGAAGAAATTATGCCTATTCTACTGAAGCTGCTTTAAAAAACAGAAATGGAAGGAAAACTTCCAAACTCGTTCTATAAGGCCAGCATTACCTTGATCCCAAAACCAGACAAAGATCCCACCAAAAAGGAGAATTAGAGACCAATATGCCTGATAAACATCGATGCGAAAATACTTACCAAGATCCTAGCCAATAGGATCCAACAGTACATTAAAAGGCTTATTCACCATGACTAAGTGGGATGTATTCCTGGAATCCACGGGTGGTTCAACTTTCGCAAATCAATCAACATGATATATCACATTAATAAAAGAAAGGACAAGAACCATATGATCCTCTCAATAGATGCAGAAAAAGCATTTGACAAAATATAGCATCTTTTCTTGATTAAAACTCTCTATGGTGTAGAGAGAGGGAATATACCTCAATATCATAAAAGCTATCTATGAAAATCCCACAGCAAATATCATTCTCAATGGGGAAAAACTGAGAGCTTTGCCTTAAGGTCAGGAACACGACAGGATGCCCACTCTCATCACTGTTGTTCAACACAATACTAGAAGTCCTAGTCTCAGCAATCAGACAACAAACAGAAATAAAAGGCATTCCAATTGGCAATGAAGAATTCAAACTCTCACTCTTCACAGATTACATGATACTTTATGCAGAAAACCCATAAGTCTCCACCCCCAAATTTCTAGAACTCATACAGCAATTCAGCAACATGGCAGGATATAAAATCAATGCACACAAATCAGTTGCATTTCTATACACTAACAATGTGACTGAAGAAAGAGAAATTAAGGAATTGATCCCATTTACAATTGCACCAAAAACCATTAGATAATTAGGAATAAACCTAACCAAAAAGGTAAAGGATCTGTACTCTAAAAACTACAGAACACTTATGAAAGAAATTGAGGAAGACACAAAGAGATGGAAAAACATTCCATGGTCAAGGATCAGAAGAACAAATATTGTTAAAATGTCTATTGTACCCAGAGCAATCTACACATTCAAAGCAAGCCTTATCAAAATACCATCAACATTTTCACAGAGCTGGGACAATGAATCCTAAAATTTGCTTGGAACCAGAAAGGACCCCGAATAGCCAGAAGAATGTTGAAAAAGAAAACTAAAGCTGGTGGCATCACAATGCCTGGCTTAAGCTATATTAAAAACCTGTGATCATCAAAACAGTATGGTACTTGCACAAAAACAGATACATGGATCAATGGAACAGAATAGAGAACCCAGAAATGGACCCTCAACTCTATGGTCAACTAATCTTCAACAAAGCAGGAATGAATATCCAATGGAGAAAAGTGTATCTTCAATAAATGGTGCTGGGAGAATTAGACAGACACATGTAGAAGAATGAAACTCGACCATTTTCTTACACCATACACAAAGATAAACTCAAAATGGATGAAAGACCTAAATGTAAGACAGGAAACCATCAAAATCCTAGAGGAGAACATAGGCAACAACCTCTTCGACCACAGCCAGAGCAACTTATTTCTAGACATGTCTCCAAAGGCAAAGGAAACAAAAGCAAAAATGAACTATTGGGTCTTCATCAAGATAAAAAGCTTCTGCACAGGAAACAGTCAACAAAACTAAAAGGCAACCTACAGAATGGGAGAAGATATTTTCAAATGATGTATCAGCTAAAGGGCTAGTATCCAAGGATACTACCAAGGATACTACCAAGGATACTATACCAAAAAACAAATAATCCAATCAAGAAATGAGCAGAAGACATGAACAACCTTTCTCCAAAGAAGACATACAAATGGCCAAAAGACGTATGAAAAAATGCTTCACATCACTTGCCATCAGGGAAATAGAAATCAAAACCACAATGAGATACCACCCTCACACCACTCAGAATGGTTAAAATGAACAAGACAGGAAACAACAAATGTTGGTGATGATGGGGAGAAGGGGGAACCCTCTTCCACTCTTGGTGGGAATGCAACCTGGTATAGCCATTCTGGAAAACAGTATGGAGGTTCCTCAAGAAGTTAAAAATAGAGCCACCCTATGACCCAGCAATTGCATTACTAGATATTCACCCCAAAGATACAAATGTAGTGATTCCAAGGGCCATCTGCACCCAATGTTCATAGTAGCAATCTCTACCATAGCCAAACTGTGGAATGAGCCAAGATGTCCAACAGATGAATGGATACAGAAGGTGTGGTATATATATATATATATATATATATACATTGGAATATTACTCAGCCATCAGAAAGGATGAATACTACCATTTACATCGACGTGGATGGAACTGGAGGGTATTATGCTGAGTGAAATAAGTCAGTCAGAGACAGACAATTATCATATGGTTTTACTCATATGTGGAATATAAGAAACAGCACAGAGGATCATAGGGGAAATGAGGGAAATCTGAATGGGAAGTCATCAGAGAGGGAGTAAAACCATGAGAGACTTAAGTATAGGAAACAAACAGGGTTGCAGAAGGGGAGGGGGGTAGGGGGATGGGGTAATTGCGTGATGGGCATTAAGGGGGGCACTTGATGTGATAAGCACTCAATGTTATATGCAACTGATAAATTATTGAACACTACATCTGTAACTAATGTACTATATGTTGACTATGAATTTAAATTAAAAAATAATAAATATATATATTACAAACTGCAGTCATCGAAACACTATCATTCTGGCACAAATATAGATGCATAGATCAATGGCACAGAGTAGAGCCCAGAAATAAATCCAAGATTATACAGTCCATTAATCTATGACATGGGTAGCAAGAAGATACAATGGGAAAAAGGGAGTCTTATCAACAAATAGTTTTGGGAAAACTAGACAGCTACATGCAAAAGTATGAAACTGGACCATTTTCTTACACCATAAACAAAAAGAAACTCAAAATGGATTAAAGACCTAAATGTGAGACCTGAAGCCATAAAATTCATAGAGGAAAATACAGGCAGTAACTTCTTTGACATTGGCCATAAAAACATTTTTCTAGATACGTCTTCTATGGCAAGGGAAACAAAAGCAAAAATGAACTATTGGGACTACACCAAAATAAAAAGCTTTTGCCCAGCAAAGTAAACAATCAACAAAACAAAAAGACAACCCCCCAAATGGGAACAGATATTCACAAATTATATATCCAATAAGGGGTTGATATCCAAAATATATAAAAAAAACTTATAAAATTCAACACCAAAAACCAAATAATGGAAGTAAAAACAAGCAGAAGACATAAACAGACATTTTTCCAAAGAAGATCTATAGATGGCCAACAGACACATGAAAAGATGATCAACACTACTAATCATCAGGGAAATGCAAATCAAAACCACAATGAGATGTCACCTTGCAGCTGTCAGAATGATGAAAATCAAAACACACACAAAAAAACAAGTGTTGGTGAGGATGTGGTGAAAAACAAACCCTCATGCACTATTAGTGGACATGCAAGCTGTGGAAAACACTATGGAGGTTCCTAAGAATATAAAAATAAAATTAACAGACGATCTAGTAATTCCCCCACTAGGTATTAACCCAAAGAAAATGGAAACACAAATTTGAAAAGGCACACGCACCCCTATGTTTATTAAACCATTATTTTCAATAGTGAAGATATGGAAGCAACCTAAGTATTCATCAATAGATAAATGGATAAAGAAGCTATGACATATTTATACAATAGAATATTACTCAGCCATAAATGTATGAAATCTTGTCATTTACAACAACATGAAGGATCTAGAGGGAATAATGCTAAGTGAGATAAGTCAGTCAGAGAGAGAGAAATACCATATGATTTCACTGGTATGTGGAATTTAAGAAACAAAACAAATGAACAAAGGGAAAAAAGAGAGAGACAAACCAAGAAACAGACTCTTAACTGTAGAGAATGGACTAATGGTTACCAGACAGGAGGTGAGTGGGGGGATGAGTTAAGTAGCTGATGAGAATTGGGGAGTCCACTTGTGATGAGTACCAGGTGTTTTGTGGAAGTGTTAAGTCAGTGTATTGTACACCTGAAGCTAATATTACACTTATGTTAACATACTAACTAGAATTTAAATAAAAACTTTTTAAAAACAGAGGAAACAAAGGAGACAAACAAAAAAAAAAGACTTAAAAAAAAACCCTCTTAAATATAGAGAACAAACTGGTGGTTGTCCCTAATGTTTTGAATAATAAAGAATGACTATGGGGGAAAGTGCTCCTAATTCTATACCTATAAAAAATAGAGACCCCTTTATTTATGGTTGTATCCTGGATACTGTCTACCTCTTCAGTCTTTTTTCCTGCCACTGGCCCAGAACCTCATTATGCTCCAGCCATAATGAAACATTCACTATTTCCTAAAGACACCATCTCTCTGGAACCTCCATTCATTTACATATGATGTTCCTTCAATCTACAATACCCTTTCCTTCTCTGCTTTCCTACCTTGAAAAATCCTATTTATCCTTTAAGATTCAAACATCACCTCCTCCAGCAAGTCTTCTCTTACCCCTTCACCTCAGTGACCCCACATCTTTCCTGTTCATGTTAATAATTTGCTTACTTCTCAGTTTCCCAATTTCTCTTTCCTTGAGTTTATTCAACTACCCTCTAACCCTCAGTATCTTTATCTACAAAATGGGAATAACCCTATTGTGAATTTAAATGAGAAGCATGCAAAGGGCTTAGCACAGTCCCTAGCATATAGTAAGTGATCAACAAATACTGGATATTAGCTAGAGCTTTCTCTGTCTCCCATGTGAGCTCCAGGGCAAGGCTGAAGTCTTATATTTTTGTATCCCCAATCTGTAGCACAGAGCTAGCCACATAGAGGGTTCTCAGGGTATGCATGCTGAATGAGTAAATGAGATGAATGAATGAATGTTGCTTCTCCCTTTCAAAATCATTTGCCTTATATAAGTGGAAATGGTAAATATAGATAGATAGGTTTAAGTAAGTCAAAGCTGCAGATCACATTCTGCTAGAGCAAAAAGGAAAAAAAAAAGCACTTTTTAAAAACATTTTCTGCTCTACTACCATGCCATCCCTGACCAGAAAAAGGGACCCCAGCTCAGGGAGCTATTAGAAAGACCAGTTTTCCAAGGAACAAAATACTGGCCATCTCAGCATCAGGTGACACTAGCTATATAATAACATTCTTTGAGACCTAGCTGTTTCCCTGAGATTCTATGGAGGAAGAATATTGACATTGCTGCTTCTCCAGCAGCTGCTATTGTCCTACCTATATTATCATCACAGGCAGAGTTCTCTAACCTTACCCCTTCCTTAACCCTACTTCACTCTCCTCCTCCTCCAACATCCAACATTATGTTGATGTTCATTACCTGCGTTTGGTTATATGTTTCTTCCTGCTTAGAATACCCTTTCTTGTCCACTCAGGCAATCCAAACCCTACCTAAACTTCAAGGTGAAGCTAGGCTCCACAGAGAAAATAACACTTGATTTGGGTATCATGATATGAATAGGAGCTTACCAAAGAGAAGAATGGAGTAGAAGGAAAGGTGGAGGTGGGGTAGTTCATATTGTAAGAGGGAGAAGGACATTTCTGGAAATTCTAATAGCATAAATGAAGCATGGTGCTTGTGAAAGACCATGTTATGTTCAAGTAGTAGCAGTTTGCTTAATGTGGCTCCTGTGATGAGGAAAACTCATAAGCAATAAACATGAAAGGTGGTTGATGACAAAATGAAGCATCTTACTAAATGGCAGGGATTTAATCCTGTAAGTGATTGGGGAATCTTTGAAGGATTCTGAACATAGGACTGGCAAGATAAAAACATGTAGTTTAGAAACATCCTAATATATAGACTAGAGTCCTTATTAGTTTGCTAGGAATGCCACAACAAAGTACTAAAAACTGGGTAGCTTAAACAGAAATTTGCTGTCACAGTTCTGGAGGCTAGAGGTCTAAAATCAAGGGGTCAGCAGGGTTAATTCCTTCTGAGGGATGTGAGGGAAGAATCTGTTCTAGGCCTCTCTCCTTGACTTGCAATTGGCTTTCTCCCTACACTTCTTCATATCATCTTCCCTCTACTGTGAGTCTGTCTTTGCATCCAAATTTCCCCTTTATATAAGGACACCAGTCATATTGGATCAGGGCCTGTCCTAATGACCTTATTTTAACTTGATTACCTCTGTAAATACCCTTTCCCCAAATACGGTCTCATTCTGTGGTATTAGGAATTAAAACTGAAAAATATTTTGAGGGACATAATTTCACCTATAACAAAAGCCATGGAGATTAGAGGCAGATGAAATGACAGTAAAAGAGCTATTTTAATGGGCCAGATCAGATATGTTGAAAAATTAAGTAAAGGCACTACACGTTGGGGTGGAGAACATACAAAGATCCAAGAAGCAGAATCTGGAAGGTGAAGAGAAGAAAGAGTAATAGATGACTCTAGACTTCACTGTTTGGTTGATTATGCGACTGACAGGGATAGAAATGAGAGTGAAGGGTTTGATGATGAATTCAGTTTTAGACATATTAAGTATGAGGTGTCAAGATGTTCACTTAACAGATAAATGGGTAGGTCCAGTCTCAGGAAAAACATTCAGTTTGGAGATGCAATTTGTCATACAGACCATCATCAGCATATAAATGACAGTTGAAACTCTAAAGTGGATGAGATAACACACACACACAAACACAAAGCTTTTTATCTTGATGAAGTCCTGATAGTTCATTTTTGATATTGTTTCCCTTGCTGCTGGAGATGTCTCTAGAAAGAAGTTGCTGGGGCTGAGTTCAAAGAGGCTGTTGTGTGCATTCTCCTCTAGGATTTTGATGGACTCCTGTCTCACATTTAAGTCTTTCATTCATTTTGACTTTAATTTTGTGTATGGTGTAAGAAATTAGTGAAATTTCATTCTTCTGCATGTGGCTGTCTAATTTTCCCAACACCATTTGTTGAAGAGACTGTCTTTTGTCCATTGGATATTCTTTGCTGCATTGTTGAATATGAGTTGACCATATAGTTGAGGGTCCATTTCTGGGTTCTCTATTCTGTCCCGCTGATCTGTGTGTTTGTTTTTGTTCCAGTACCATACTGTCTTGATGATTAAAGCTTTGTAATATAGCTTGAAGCTCGAAATTGTGATGCCACCAGATTTGGTTTTCTTTTTCAACATACTTGGTTATTTGGGGTCTTTTCTGGTTCCATACAAATTTTAGGATTGTTTTTCCCAGCTCTGTGACAAAATGCTGATGGTATTTTGATAGGGATTGCATTGAGTGTGTAGATTGCTCTCAGGAGCATAGACATTTTCACAATATTTCTTCTTCCAATCCATGAGCATAGAATGTTTTTCCATTTCTTTGTGTCTTCCTCAATTTCTTTCATAAATGTTCTATAGTTTTCAGTGTACAGTTCTTTTACCTGTTTGGTTAGGTTTATACCTAGGTATCTTATGGTATTTGTGCAATTGCAAATGTGATCAATTCTTTGATTTCTCCTTCCACTGCTTCCTTGTTAGTGTATAGAAATGCAATAGAATTCTGTGTGTTGATTTTATATCCTGCAATTAAGCTGAATTCCTGTATCAGTTCAAGCAATTTTTTTTCATAAATCACAAATGATACAATACTCATTATTGTAATTTCCTTATAGCCAATAGATTCCCATGGAATGCTTTTTGTTTTTAAATTTTATTTTGTTATGTTAGTCACCATACAATACATCATTAGTTTTTGATGTGGTGATCCATGCTCCATTGTTTTCGTAAAACACCCAGTGCTCCATGCAGTATGTGCCCTCCTTAATACCCATCACCGGGCTAACCAATCCCCCTCCCCCCTCCCCTCTAAAACCCTGTTTGTTTTTCAGAGTCCATAGTCTCCCATGGTTCATCTCTCCCTCCGATTTACCCCCTTCATTTTTCCCTTCATTCTCCTAATGTCCTCCATGCTATTC
Organism: Halichoerus grypus; assembly: GCF_964656455.1. Classification (NCBI taxonomy): domain Eukaryota; kingdom Metazoa; phylum Chordata; class Mammalia; order Carnivora; family Phocidae; genus Halichoerus; species Halichoerus grypus. Next base: position 84,524,796 of record NC_135727.1, read on the forward strand.
CTTATGTTCCACAAATAAGTGAAACCATATGATAACTGCCTTTCTCTGCTTGACTTATTTCACTTAGCATAATCTCCTCCAGTCCCATCCATGTTGATGTAAAAGTTGGGTATTCATCCTTTCTGATGGCTGAGTAATATTCCACTGTATATATGGACCACATCTTCTTTTTTTTTTTTTAAGATTTTATTTATTTGACAGAGAGAGACACAGTGCGAGAAGGAACACAAGCAGGGGGAGTGGGAGAGGGAGAAGCAGGCCTCCCGTGGAGCAGGGAGTCCGATGCGGGACTCGATCCCAGGACCCTGGGACCATGACCTGAGCCGAAGGCAGACGCTTAACGACTGAGCCACCCAGGCGCCCCTAGACCACATCTTCTTTATCCATTCATCTGTTGAAGGGCATCTTGGCGCTTTCCACAGTATGGCTATTGCAGACATTGCTGCTATGAACATTGGGGTGCATATGGCCCTTCTTTTCAGTACATCTGTGTCTTTGGGGTAAATACCCAGGAGTGCAATTGCTGGGTCATAGGGTAGCTCTATTTTTAAATTTTTGAGGAACCTCCACACTGTTTTCCAAAGTGGCTCTACCAACTTGCATTCCCACCAACAGTGTAAGAGGGTTCCCCTTTCTCCAAAACCTCTCCAACATTTGTTGTTTCTTGTCCTGTCCATTTTTGCCATTCTAACTGGTGTAAGGAGGTATCTCAATGTGGTTTTGATTTGAATTTCCCTGATGGCTAATGATGATGAACATTTTTTCATGTGTCTGGTAGCCATTTGTATGTCTTCTTCAGAGAAGTGTCTTTTCATGCCTTCTGCCCATTTTTTGACTTGATTATTTGTTTTTTGGGTGTTGAGTTTGAGAAGTTCTTTATAGATCTTGGATACCAGCCCTTTATCTGTAGTGTCATTTGCAAATATCTGCTCCCATTCCGTGGGGTGCCTCTTTGTTTTGTTGACTGTTTCCTTTGCTGTGCAGAAGCTTTTTATCTTGATGAAGTCCCAAAAGTTCATTTTTGCTTTGGTTTCACTAGCTTCTGGAGATGTGTCTTGAAAGAAGTTGCTGTGGGCGATGTCAAAGAGGTTACTGCCTATGTTCTCCTCTAGGATTTTGATGGATTCCTGTCTCACATTGAGGTCTTTCATCCATTTTGAGTTTATCTTTGTGAATGGTGTTAGAGAATGGTCGAGTTTAATTGTTCTGCATGTGGCTGTCCAATTTTCCCAGCACCATTTATTGAATAGACTTTTTTCCATTGCATATTTTCCCCTGCTTTGTCAAAGATTATTTGAACATAGAGTTGAGGGTCCATATCTGGGCTCTCCATTCTGTTCCATTGGTCTATATGTCTGTTTTTGTGCCAGTACCATGCTGTTTTGGTGATCACTGCTTTGTAATATAACTTGAAATCAGGCAACGTGATGCCCCCAGCTTTGTTTTTCTTTTTCAACATTTCCTTGGTGATTTGGGGTCTTTTCTGATTCCATACAAATTTTCGGATTGTTTGTTCCAGCACTTTGAAAAATGTCATTGGAATTTTGATCGGGATGGCATTGAAGGTACAGATTGCTCTGGGTAGGATAGACATTTTAACAATGTTTATTCTTCCAATCCATGAGCATGGAATATTTTCCCATCTTTTTGTTACTTCTTCAATTTCTTTCCTGAGTGTTCTGTAGTTCCTAGAGTATAAATCCTTTACCTCTTTGGTTAAGTTTATTCCAAGGTATCTTATGGTTTTTGGTGCTATTGTAAATGGAATCATTTCTCTAATTTCTCTTTCTACAGTTGCATTATTAGTGTATAAGAAAGCAACTGATTTCTGTGCATTGATTTTGTATCCTGCCACGTTACTGAATTGCTGGATGAGTTCTATAATTTGGAGGTGGAGTCTTTTGGGTTTTCCACATAAAGTATCATGTCGTCTGCGAAAAGAGAGAGTTTGACTTCTTCTTTGCCAATTTGAATACCTTTTATTTCTTTTGGTTGTCTGATTGCTGTTGCTAGGACTTCTAGTATTATGTTGAACAATCGTGGCAGGAGTGGGCATCCTTGACGTGTTCCTGATCTTAAGGGAAAGGCTCTCAACTTTTCCCCATTGAGGATGATATTTGCTGTGGGTTTTTCATAGATGGATTTTATGAACTTGAGGAATGTTCCCTCTATCCCTATACTCTGAAGAGTTTTAATCAGGAAAGGATGCTGTATATTGTCAAATGCTTTTTCTGCATCAATTGAGAGGACCATATGGTTCTTCTCTCTACTCTTATTAATGTGTTCTATCACACTGATTGACTTGTGAATGTTGAACCACCCTTGCATCCTGGGGATAAATCCCACTTGGTCGTGGTGGATGATCCTTTGAATGTATTGTTGGATCGTATCAGCTAGGATTTTGTTGAGGATTTTGGAATCCATATTCATCAGGGATATCAGTCTGAAATTCTCCTTTTTGATGGGGTCTTTGCCTGGTTTGGGGATTAAGGTAATGCTGGCCTCATAGAATGAGTTTGGAAGTTTTCCTTCTGTTTCTATTTTTTGAAACAGCTTCAGTAGAATAGGTATTATTTCTTCTTTGAATGTTTGGTAGAATTCCCCAGGGAATCCATCAGGCCCTGGACTCTTGTTTTTGGGGAGGTTTTGGATCATTGCTTCAATCTTGTTACTGGTTATTGGCCTATCCAGGTTGTCAATTTCTTCCTTTTCAGTCTCGGCAGCTTATAGGTTTCCAGGAAGGCATCCATTTCATCCAGATTGCTCAGTTTATTGGCATATAGTTGTTGATAATAATTTCTAATAATTCTTTCTATTTCCTTGGTGTTAGTCGTAATCTCTCCCCTTTCATTCATACTTTTATTAATTTGGGTCCTTTCTCTTTTCTTTTGGATAAATCTGGCCAGTGGTTTATCTTTCTTATTAATTCTTTCAAAGAACCAACTTCTAGTTTCATTGGTCTGATCTACTGTGTTTCTGGTCTCTAATTCATTGATCTCTGTTCTAATTATAATTATTTATCTTCTAATGTGTGGCTTAGGCATCATTTCTTGCTTTTTCTCTAGTTCTTTATGGTGTAGAGTTAGTTGATGAATTCAGGATTTTTCTATTTTTTTGAGTGAGGCTTGGATGGCTATGTATTTCCCCCTTAGGACCACCTTTGCAGTATCCCATAGGTTTTGGACGAATGTATTTTTGTTCTCATTGATTTCCATGAATCTTTTAAGTTCTTCTTTGATTTCCTGGTTAACCCAAGCATTCTTGAGCAGAGTGGTCTTTAGCTTCCAAGTGTTTGAATTTCTGCCAAATTGTTTCTTGTGATTGAGTTCCAGTTTTAAAGCTTTGTGGTCTGAGAATATGCAGGAAATAATCTCAATCTTTTGGTATTGTTTGAGACCTGATTTGTGACCCAGTATGTGGTCTATTCTGGAGAAAGTTCCGTGTGTGCTCGAGAAGAATGAGTATTCTGTTGTTTAGGGTGGAATGTTCTGTATATATCTATGAGGTCCATGTGGTCCAGTGTGTCATTCAAAACTCTTGTTTCCTTGTTGATTTTCTGCTTAGATGATCTGTCCATTGCTGAGAGTGGAGTATTGAGGTCTCCTACAATTAACGTATTGTTATCAATATGACTCTTTATTTTGGTTAACAGTTGGCTTATGTAGATGGCTGCTCCCATGTTGGGGGTATAGATATTTACATTTGTTAGATCTTCTTGTTGGATAGACCCTTTAAGAATGATATAGTGTCCTTCTGTGCCTCTAACTACAGACTTTAGTTTAAAATCTAATTTGTCTGGTATAAGAATTGCTACCCCAGCTTTCTTTTGAGGTCCGCTGGCATGGAAGATGGATCTCCATCTCTTCACTTTCAGTCTGAATGTACCTTTAGGTTCAAAATGAATCTCTTGTAGACAGCATATGGATGGGTCCTGTCTTTTTATCCAATCTGCAACCCTGTGCCATTTTATGGGAGTGTTTAGGCCATTCACATTGAGAGTGATTATTGAATGATATGGATTTATTATCATCATGTTACCTGTGAAGACATTTTTTTTATAGATTGTCCCTGTAAATTTCTGTTGTAGATCACTCTTGGGGTCTTTCTCCTTTTATAGAACCCCCCTTAATATTTCTTGCAGGGCCGGCTTACTGGTCACATATTCTTTCATTTTCTGCTGATCTTGGAAGATCTGCATCTCTCCGTCCATTCTAAATGACAGCCTTGCCAGATAAAGTATTCTTGGCTGCATGTTCTTCTCATTTAGTACCCTGAATATGTCTTGCCAGGCCTTTCTGGCTTGCCAGGTCTCTGTGGATAGGTCTGACGTGATTCTCATGTTCCTCCCTCTGTACATAAGGAATCTCTTCCCCCTAACTGCCCTTAAGATGGTTTCCTTGGTTCTAAGATTTGCGAGTTTTACTATTACATGCCGGGGTGTTGGCCTGTTTTCCTTGATCTTGGGAGGGATCCTCTCTGCCTCTAGGATGCAAATGTTTCTTTCATTCCCCAGATTAGGAAAGTTCTCAGTTACGATTTGCTCAAATACATCTTCTAGTCCTCTCTCTCTCTCCACTCCCTCAGGGATTCTAATTATTCTGACATTGGAACACTTCATGGTGTCACTTATTTCTCTAATTCTATTTTCATGGATTCTGAGTTGTTTTTCCCTGGCCTTCTCTTTTCCCTTTTTATCTAGTCAATTGTCTTCCAGGTTGCTTATTCCTTCTTCCGCCTCACGTACCCTAGCTGTTAGATTATCTAGGTTGGATTGGATCTCATTGATAGCATTTTTAAGTTCTGCAAATTCAGCTTTCATTTCTCCCCTTAGAGACTCTATGTTGCCATTAATTGATTTCTCCATTCTAGCCATTGTCTTCACAATTGCTAGCCTGAATTCCATCTCTGACATCTTGGTTATATCTGCATCCATTTGTAAATCTGTGGCATACATCATAATCTCTGAGTCTTTCCTATTTTGGGGGTTCCTCCTCCTAGTCATTCTGTGGATGGGTGTTTGAGGGAATGTATAGAGTCCAAATTATTTCCCAGAACCCAAGCAAGATGCCCCTGTTTTCTAGGGACCTTAGGGTTGCTGGCCTCTTGTTTTCCCAGCCTGTCTTCTGGGGGAGGGCCCTGCCCTGCTGTTACTCAGGCAACCCTGTTTGGGCAGAGTTGCCCTGCCCCCCTTTGGCGGGGGATGGGCTCAGTGGGAATCTTTTTTGGGGGCTTTTTTTCTCTGGTGGCTTTCCCTGGCAGCTTTCTGCATCTCTTCCGAGAGTCAGTGCAGAAGAGACCATATCCAACCCTCTGCCTCAGAGCAGAGAGATCGCAGTCTGTTCTTCAGTGAGCTCTCCAGGCCACACTGTCTCTGTTTCTGTCTGTGCTGCTATAAACTGCAGCATCCTGGGTTGTGCACCCCTCTGCAGCGCTCCCAGTCCTGCCTATAGGTTGGGGCACGACTTTGCCCTTTGTGCTTCTAAAACCACCAGCTGCTCCCAGGTCGCTTGTGCGACCCCCCGCTCCGGATTTCCACCCCAGGGGCTGCCCTAAAATCCTTTCCCTGCCGCTACCGGTCTGCGAGTCTGTGCCCTGTCCCCAGCAAGCGAGGCTGTCGCTCACCAGCAGTGTAGGATCCCCATGGCCAGGCTCCTTCCTGCTGCCTTTTATCCTCTGTTATCTGCCCGAGGAATCACGGCTCCCTGCTTCGTACCTTGAAACCAACCACCCGCAATATTCTGTTTGTAGAGATCCAGATCTTCTTACATCTCAGGCTGATTTCGTGGTGCTCAGAGTGGTCTGGTAGATATCCAGCTCAATTCCGGGGACCAGTTGAAATAGGGTCCCCTATTCCTCCGCCATCTTTTCTTCTCCCATCTGTTCTTTTTCTATACAAAAGCAGCAGAAAGAGAAATCAAGGAAAAGATCCCATTTACAAATGCACTCAAAACCATAAGATATCTAGGAATAAACCTAACCAACGAGGTAAAAGATCTGTACTCTGAAATCTATACACTTCTGAAATTTAAGAGGACACAAAGAAATGGAAAAACATTCCTTGCTCATGGATTGGAAGAACAAACATTGTTAAAATGTCCATGCTACCCAAAGCAATCTATACATTTAATGAAATCCCTATCAAAATACCCCCCACACACACACATACAGTTTTCACAGAGCTAGAACAAACAATCCTAAAATTTGTATGGAATTTCCAGACTTCATGCTATATTGTAAAGCTGTAGTGATGAAGGCAGTATGGAACCGGCACAAAAACAAACACATAGATCAATGGAACAGAATAGAAAACCGAGAAATGGACCCACTTCTATATGGTCAACTAATCTTTGACAAAGCAGGAAAGAATATCCAATGGGAAAAAAAAATCAACAATAGTCTCTTCAACAAATGGTGTTGGGAATACTGGACAGCAGCATGCAAATGAATGAAGCTGGACCATTTTCTTACATACCAAAATAAATTCAACATGGATGAAAGACCTAAATGTGAGACAGGAATCCATCAGAAGCCTAAAGGAGAACACAGGCAACAACCTCTTTGTCCTTGGCCATAGCAATTTCTTAGTAGATTTGTCTTTGTAGGCAAACAAAAGGAAAAATGAACTATTGGGACATCACCAAAATAAAGAGCTTCTGCACAGCAAAGGAAGCAATCAACAAAACTGAAAGGCAGCCTATGGAATGGGAGAAAATATTTGCAAATGTCATATCTGATAAAGGGCTAGTATCCAAAGTCTATAAAGAACTTATCAAACTCAGCACCCAAAACAAATAATCCAGTTAAGAAATGGGCAGAAGACATGAGTAGACATTTTTCAAAGATGTACAGATGGCTAATGGACACATGAAAAGATGCTGAACATCACTCACTATCAGGGGATTACAAATCAAAACCACAATGATACGCCACCTCACACCTGTCAGAATGGCTAAAATTAACAACACAGGAAACAACAGGTATTGGCAAGGATGCAGAGTAAGGAGAACCCTTTTGCAGTGTTGGTGGGAGTGCAAACTGGTACAGCCATCTGCAGATCAGTATGGAAGTTCCCCCAAAAGTTGAAAATAGAACTACCCTGTAATCCAGCAATTGCACTAGTAGGTATTTGCCCAAAGGATACAAAAATACAGATTTGAAAGGGTTACATGAACCCCAGTGTTTATAACAGCTTTATCAACAATAGCCAAACTATGCAGAGAGAGCCCAAATGTCCATCAACTGACGAATGGATAAAGAAGAAGTGGTATACATATATACATATATAATGGAATATTAGTCAGCCATCAAAAAGAACGAAATCTTGCCATTTCCAATGATGTGGATAGAGGTAGTGTGTATTATTCTAAGTGCAATAAGTCAGTCAGAGAAAGACAAATACCATATGATCTCACTCATATGTAGAATTTAAGAAGGAAAACAGATGAACATATGGGAAGGGGGAGAAAAGGAGAGAGGGAAACAAGCCGTAAGAGACTCTGAATGATAGAGAACAAACTGAGGGTTGATGGAGGGATGTGGGTGAGGGATGGGCTAGATGGATGATGGGTATTAAAGAGGGCACTAGTGATGAGCACTGATTGTTGTATGTAAGTGATTAATTACGGAATTCTAGTCTAGAAACCAATGTTACACTGTATGTTAACTAAGTAAAATTTAAATAAAAAAATAAAAGCACACTGATCACACAGAAAAAGATGTGAGGTATATATATATACCTCATATATATATATATATATATATATATATATATATGATGGAATATATATAAAAGATGTGAGGTATACACACACACACACACGCACACATATATGTGGGACTATTACTCAGCAGTTAAAAAGAATGAAATCTTTTGTAGAAACGTGGATGGAACTAGAGTATATTATGCTAAGTGAAATACATCAGAGGAAAACAACTATATGATTTCACTCATGTGGAATTTAAGAACTAAAACAGACGAACATAGGTGAAGGGATGGAAAAATAAGATAAATCAGAAAGGGAGGCAAACAATAAGAGACTCTTAACTATAGAGAATAAACGGGGTTGCTGGAGGGGAGGTGGGGGGATGGGCTAAATGGATGATCAGCATTAAGGACGACAGTTGTTGAGATTAGCATTGGGTGTTATATGTAAATGATTAATTACTAAATTCTGCTCCTGAAACCAATACTACACTATATGTTAACAAACTCAAAATTAAAAAAAAAAAGATTGCTTTGTCTATTTGGGGTCTTTTGTGGTTCCATACAAATTTTAGGATGGTTTGTTCTAATCTGTGAGAAATGCTGGTGGTATATTGATAGGGATTGCATTAAATGTGTAGATTGCTTTGGGTAACAGAGATTTTATCAATTTTTGTTCTTCCAATCCATGAGCAGAGAATTTTTTTTTTCCATTTCTTTGTGTCCTCTTCAATTTCTTTCAGAAGTTTTGTATAGATTTCAGAGTACAGATCTTTTACCTCTTTGGTTAGGTTTACTCCTGGGTATCTTATGGTTTTTGGTGCAATTTTAAATAGTATCAATTCCTTCATTTATCTTTCTAGTCCTTCATTATTGGTGTATAGAAATGCCACAGATTTCTGTATGGTGATTTTGTATCCTGCAACTTTATGGAATTTGTGTATCAGTTCTAGCAATTTTTTAGTGAACTTTTTCTATATAGAGTATCATGTCATCTGCAGATAGTGAAAGTTTGACTTCTTCATTGCTGATTTTGATGAATTTTATTTCTTTTTGTTGTCTGATTGCTGAGGCTAGGACTTCCAGTACTATGTTTTTTTGTTTTTTGTTTTTTTAAGGTTTATTTATTTTTCCCTTCCTTCTCCTAATGTCTTCCAGGCTATTCCTTATGTTCCACATATGAGTGAAACCATATGATAATTGTTAAGGAGGGCACATATTGCAATGAGCACTAGGTGTTATATGCAAATAATGAATCATGGAACACTACATCAAAAACTAATGAAATACTGTATGGTGACTAACATAACATAATAAAAAAGATTTATTTATTTATTTTAGACAGAGAGAGCGAGAGAAGCAGAGAGAGAGAATCTTTAAGCAGTCTCCCCACTGAGTGCAGGGCCTGATGTGAGGCTCAATCCCATGATCCATGAGATCATGATGAGCCAAAACCAAGATATGGATGCTCAACTGACTGAGCCAGTGGTGATAGTGGACATCCTTATTTTGTTCCTGATCATTGAGGGAAAGTTCTCAGTGTTATGATATTGTGGGTAAAATTAGCTGTGGGATTTTTCTATATGGCCTTTTTAACATTGAGGTATGTACCCTCTATCCCTAATTTGTTGAAGATCTTTATCATGAATGGATGTTATACTTTTTCAAATGCTTTGTCTGCATCTACAGAGAAGATCATATATTTTTTATCAATTGTTTTATTGCTCTGGTTTATCACTTTGATTGACTTGTGAATATTGGACCACCCTTGCAGCCCAGGAATTAATCCCACTTGATCATGGTGAATAATTCTTTTAATGTACTGTTGGATCAATTTGCTTTATTTTATTGAGAATTTTTTAATCCATTTTCATCTGTGATATTGGCCTATAGTTCTCTTATTTAGTGGAGTATTTGGTTTTGGAATCAGGGTAATGCTGGCCTCATAGAAAGAGTTTGGACGTTTACCTTCCATTTCTATTTTTTGAAACAGCTTCAGAAGAATAGGTATTAACTCTTCCTTAACTGTTTGGTAGTATTCTCCTGTGAAGTCATCTGTCCCTGGGCTTTTGTTTGTTGGTAGATTTTTGATTACTGATACCATTTTTTCCCTGGTTATCAGTCTGTTCAAGTTTTCTATTTCTTCCTGTTTCAGTTTTGGTAGTTTACATACTTCTAGGAATTTATCCATTTCTTCTCAATTGCACAATTTGTTAGCATATCATTTTTCATAATATTCACTTATAATTGTATTTCTATGGTGTTTGTTGTTATTTCTCCTCTTGCATTTGTGATTTTATTTATTTGGGTCCATTCTCTTTTCTTTTTGATAAGTCTGGTTAGGGTTTATCAATTATATTAATTTTTTTGGAAAATGAGCTTCTGATTTCAATGATCTGTTCTACTGGGCTCTTTTGTTTCTATATAATTTATTTTTGCTCTAACCTTTATTGCTCCCCTTCTTCTGCTGGCTTTAGGCTTTGTTGTTCATTTTCTAGCTCTTTTAAGTGTAAGGTTAAGTTGTGTATTTAAGATTTTCTCGCTTCTTATAGGCCTGGATTGGATTGCTATATACTTCCCTCTTGTTTCCACTTTTGCTGCATTCCAAATATTTTGGATTGCCATGTTTTCATTTTAATTTATTTCTATATATTTTTATTTCTTCTTTAATTTCCTGGTTGACCCACTCATTCTTCCATATGATGTTCTTTAACCTCCATGTATTTGGTCTTTCCAATTTTTTTTTCTTGTGGTTGACTGCAAGTTTTTTTAGCATTTTGGTTGGAGAATATGCATGGTACAATCTCCATCTTTTTGTACCTGTTGCAGCCTGATTTGTGACCCAATATATGATATATTCTGGTGAATGCCCCATGTGCACTTGAAAAGAATGTGTATTCTGCTGCTTTAGGATGAATTGTTCTGAATCTATTAAGACCATTTGGTCCAGTGTGTCACTCAATACCATTGTTTCCAGTGTGTCATTCAAAGCCATTGTTTCCTTGTTGATTTTCTGCTTAGATGATCTGTCCATTGCTGTAAGTGGGTTGTTAATGTCCCCTACTATTATTGTATTACTATCAATGAGTTCCTTTATATTTGTTATTAACATTTTTATATATTTGGGTGCTCTCAAGTTGGGGGCATGTATATTTACAATTGTTAGATCTTTCTTTTGGATAGACCACTTATTATGATTACAGTGCCCCTCTTCATCTCTTGTTAAAGTCTTTCATTTATAATCTAGTTTGTCTGATATAAGTATTGCTACTTGGGTTTCCTTTTGACATCATTTTAATGATAAATGTGTCTCCATCCCCTCACTTTCAATCTGCAGGAGTCTCTCGTAGGCAGCATATAGATGGCTCTTTTTTTTTTTTAAATCCATTCTGACACCCTATGTCTTTTGATTGGAGTATTTAGTCAATTTACATTCAGAGTTATTATTGATAGATATGTATTTATTGCCATTTTATTATTTGTTTTGTCATTGTTTCTGGAGATTGTCTCTGTTCCTTTCTAGTCCTTGTCAATTTTGGTCTTTCCTTCCCAAAGAGTCCCCTTTAATATTTTTTGCAGGGTTGGTTCAGTGGTCACGAACTCCTTTAGTTTTTTTTGGCTGGAAACTCTTTATCTCTCCTTCTATTCTGAATGACAGCCTTGCTGGATAGAGTATTCTTGGTTGCAGATTGTTCCTATTCAGCACATTCAATATATCATGTCACTTTCTTCTGGCTTGCTAGCTTTCTGTGGGAGATCTGCTGCTAATCTTGTTGGTCTCCCCTTGTAAATTAGGGACTTCTTTAATCTTGCTGCTTTTAGGATTTTTTCTTTATCACTATATTTTGTAAATTTAACTATACTATGTCTTGGTGTTTGCCTGCTCTTATTGATTTTGATGGGAGTTTTGTTTGCCTCCTAGATTTGGATGTCTGTTTTCTTCCCTTCATTAGGGAAGTTTCAGCTATAATTTCCTCAAATAAACCTTTTGTCCCTTTTCTCTCTTCTTCTGGGACTCCACTGATACAAATGTTATTACACTTTATGCAGTCACTGAGTTCCCTAAATCTATTTTGTGGTCCACAATTTTTCTTTCCTTTTTTTTTTTTTTTTTGTTTAGCTTCATTATTTTCCATAATTCTATCTTCTATATCACTTATACATTCTCTGCTCATTCCATCCTTGTGTAATTAAATCCAGTCAGTTTTGAATCTCAGTTATTGCATTTTGCATTTCAGTCTGATTGGTTTTTAATTCTTTTATGTCTGTTGTAAGGGTCTCCCTGATGTCATCTATGGTTTTCTCAAGCCCAGCCAGTATCCTTATGATTGTTGCTTTAAATTCTGGGTCAGGCATATTACTTATATCTGTTTTGATTAGATCCCTGGTCATGACCTTTTCTTATTCTTTCTTTTGGGAAGAATTCCTCCATCTTGGCATTTTGTCTAAGTCTCTGTTTTCTTCTCTATGTTAGGAAAGCCTGTTATATTTCCTGCTCCTGAGAATAATGGCTATATGAAGAAGAGGTCATATAATGTCCCAGGTCTGGCACTTCATGAAGTTTCTCTGGTGTGTTCTGAGTGTACTCTTCTGCTGTGTTTTGGATGCTATATTCCTCAGGTCAGTTGTCTTCAGAGTTTCTCCTAGCCTGTAGTTGGGAGTGTTTGGGCCTTGGCTAGAGTGTGGCAATTTTTAACTAGATGTGCTCTGGTCTGCTAGTTAAAAAGGACCTGAAGCTATTTCCACTAGAACTAAAGCTTTGCAAAACTCTATGTTCCAGTAGATGTGGTGGGTGTTGGGGTTTGTGCTGATTTTCTGGGGGAGGGGCCCACTGCTCTGGTCCTATGGCACACCTGCCAGAGAAAAGCAGTAGCAGCAGAGTGCATGGGGGTAGGGCCTGGTATAAGCAGGTTGTTCAGGCAGTGTTGGCTCTGTGCTGTTTACTGAAGTTGGCTTATGTTGAGGGGAAGGGAGGGAAATTGTACCAGCAACCTCCTTTGTTCCTGGAGAGGGGATTCTGTGCTTGGTGCTCTCAGGGAAGCACTTTCAGAGGAGCAAATAATTTCCCCTCAGGCTTCACAGGTTTTTTGTTTTGTTTTGTTTTGTTTTAGATTTTATTTATTTATTTGAGAGAGAATGAGTGAGTGAGACAGAGCACAAGTGGGGGGGACAGAGGGAGGGGGAGAAGCAGACTCCCTGCTGAGCATGGAGCCCTACATGGGGTTCAATCCCAGGACCCTGGAATCATGACCTGAGCCAAAGGTTGACTGAGCCACCCAAGCGCCCCTCGCAGGTGTTTTTCAGGTCACTGATTTCACATTCTCTCTGGGTCACTTGCCCCCCTGGAGCAGCACACCACACCTTGGGTTCTTCTACCTTAGCCCAGCTTGCTGACTTTTAAAATTCCTGATGACTTCAGGGACCTGTGGCATGGACCTGTCCTGGTCCTCTGGGAAAGGGTTTCCCCATGTGGGAACTGATGCAGGTTTGAACCGGAAGGGCAGTTGTGCCAGAGCACAGGGCATGGGATTTGGAGCAAGCAGGCTAAACAAACTGTGTCCTGGTTAGTCACCCTCAGCAGGTGTCTCTGTGCTTATGCTGAGGGACAGGGGATGGAAATGGCACCATTGGTTCTTTTGTTCCCAGAGAGGCAATGCCACCTCTCACAGATGTGCTTCAAGAAATGCAAACAATCTTTCTTGTGCCCCTTATGTGATCCTCAGATTGTTCAGTCTGTCCTGGGATTGTTTGCCTATCTCTTCTCCAGGAGTAGGGCAGTGTCCTCAGGTCTCTATCCCAGCCAAGCCTGGGGACCTCTAAAACTCCAGTCTTTGAGCCCTGCTGGTTGTAAAGTCTCAGGAAAATCAGCCCCTCTAATTTTTTTAGCCAATGGCTCTGGGGAAGTGTTCTCTTTATGCATGTCCCTGAGTGCTCCACTGTCTCTCACCTTTCTCCATGACCAGGGCTCCCTCCCCTCCACAGCACCCGCAATCCCTTTCTCCACCAAACCATGTCTCCAGACTTCCTACCTTCCTCGATGTGGCCTCTTCTCTCCCTCTAGTTGTGCAGTTTGTTCTGTCAGTCCTCAGGTTGATTTCTTGAGTATTCAGAATGATTTCATAGTTATCTAGCTGTGTTCAAGAGATGAGGCAATCTTAAGGTCCTCCTACTGTGCCACCATCTTAGCTCCCCCCCACCCCGAGTTGTTATTTTGTATGTGACAGGACAGGAATGCTATTCCGCATTAACTTTTACAGGTCTAAATTTAGCCTATGTAGAAATTAATGTGTTTTGGAAGGAAAAAATTGCACAGATATCATTTTCCTCAAAAGTAGGTAAATTATGAATGTCAATAATGCAATGTTTGGTTTTGAGCTTCCAGAATCACTTGGAATCTGAGATATTGAAATATCAACAAATTTGAGACCATTTTTTTTTGCCATAAGTGGAGATGACTAGATTGGTAGACACTTGTCTTATTTGTAACTTCTGTTAATTTTTCTAAAACTATTTAAGAATAAAAAAAAAGACTAGCATCCAAAATATATAAAGAACCCATAAAGCTCAATCTGAAAAGAACTAACAATCTTTTAAAAAGTTGGCAGGGGACCTGAATAGAGAGTTTTCCAAAAACACATACAGATGGCCCACAGGCACAGGATAAGATGTTCAATATCACTAACCATCAGGGAAATTCAAATCAAAACTACAATGAGATATCACCTCATCCTTGTCAGAACAGCTGGTATTAAGAAGACAAGAAATAACAAATGTTGATGAGATGTGTAGAAAATGGAACTCTTATGCATTGTTGGTGAAAATGTAAATTGGTGAGGCCAATATAGAAAACAGTCTGGAGGTTCCTCAAAAAATTTAAAATAGAGGGTGCTTGGTGGCTCAGTTGGTTAAGCATCCAACTCTTGGTTTCAGTTCAGGTCATGATCTCAGAGTCGTGGATTGAGCCCCACATCAGGCTCTATCCTCAGTGCGGGGTCTGCTTTAGATTCTCCCTCCTGCTCTCTCTCTCTCTCTCAAATGAATAAATAAGATCTTTAAAAAATAAAATAAAATAAATAATTCTTAAAAAAAATTAAAATAGAACTATCATATGATCCAGTAATTTGACTTCTAGGCATTTATACAAAGATAACAAAAACACTAATTTGAAAAGATATACCCACCCCTATGTTTTTTGCAACATTATTTATAGTAGCAAAGATATGGAAACAACCTAAATGTTAATTAAGAGAGAAATTGTTAAAGAATGAAATCTTGCCATTTGTGACCATATGGATGTCACAGAGGGTGTTATGTTAAGTGAGGAAAGTCAGACAGAGAAAGAGAATACCCTATGGAAGACAAATACTGTATAATTTCACTTACATGTGGAATCTGGGAAAGAAAAACAAATGAATAGACAAAACAGAAAGAGACCTATAGTTACAGAAAACAAACTGATGGTTACCAGAAGGAAAGGATAATTGAGGGATGGATGAAATCAATGAAGGAGATGAAGAGGTACAATTTTCCAGGTATGCAATAAATAAGACACAGGGATGTAGTGTACATCATAGAAAATATAGTCAATAATATCTTAACAAATTTGTATGGCAACAGATGGTAACTAGTCTTATTGTGGTGACACTTCATAATGTATATACATATTGAATCACTTTGTTGTACATCTGAAACTAATACAATATCATATGTTAATTATTCTTCAATTAAAAAAAAGATTTTAAAAATGGAACCTCCATCCACCTAAATGCCTGAGTGATGAAGATGAACAGAGTTCCCTCAAATGACCAATGCTGCACATTCAGCATGAGTGAAAAATAAACATCACTGAAGTTTTAAAGTTGTTATTGTGGGAAACTCAGCCTATCGTGATTACTCTTGATACAAAAATTTTCCTTAATTAATTAATTGGCTAATTCAACAAATATTTATTGAGTTCCTACTATGATGCAGGCAAAATTCTGGCTGCTCAAGATATAGCATTGAACATGACAGACAAAGTACCTGTCATCATGAAAATTATAGTATAGTAAGGGAGATAGATAATAAAAAAATAAACAAATATATATTTTAATACCAAATAATAAGTACTAGAAATAAAATAAAGCAGTTTAAGGAAGAGAGATTCATGGGGAATGATATTTTGATAGGGTAATCAGAGAATGCATCTCTGTGGAGGTTAGATTTGTGCAGGGTTTTGAATGACATGAGGAAGTGAGCCATGAAAACATTAGGGGTGAATTTATCTAGGTAGAGGGCACTGAAAAGGTCCCAACAAGGGAAAAATGTTGATGTGTTCAAGAAACATCTAGAAGCCAATGTGGCTGAACTGCAGTGAGCCAGGGAGAGTGGAACATTGGGTTGAAGATTTAGTCAAGGAGTCAGATCATGTAGGGATGTTTAGGCCATAGTAAGACTTTGGATTTTATTATAGATATTGAATTCTTATGTGCTGGGCACTGTACTAGACCTTACATGTTTTACTTAATTGTCATAACTCTATGAAACAAATACTATTACTGTTCTAATTTTGTAGATAAACAAGTTGAAACTCAGAAGATTTAAGTGATTTCCAAAGGTCACAAGACTAGTAAAGAATAGACACAAGTCTCAAACCCAGGCACTATGGCTCCAGATCCCATATTCCCAATCTCTACCACATGCTGTTTCTTATACAGATAGTACAAATTTGTATCACAAAAGTGGAGTCTGAGTATTCACAAAGAGTCCATAGATTTGAACCAGGCAACAAACCCTGGGTAGAAGCTGAATTTAAACATATAGCCTAAGACCAAGTTCTAGAGTAAGGAATTAGAAACAAAATGATATGGGTATACTGGGATTCTGAATACATAGTGATGGTATTGGTGTGAGACCCTCAGATTCCAGTTATTTGCTTTAATGGTGGAGTCCAGGTCACAGATATGAGTTGATGGGGAGAGACTGGAATTAGGTAGAAGCAAGGCCAGCGAGAGATCACAGGCAGAGAGATTCACATGACTCGAAATTGGGCAGCAGAATCCAGGTAGAAGCAGAGTGGGGTTAAGGTCTAGAGCACTTACTGGGCAAAAGATGGATTCTAGACTAGGAAAGCAGAATACATGTCATCATTTTCAATTAGTTCTACAAGCAGCTTACTTAGTACTAACAGATAAAGCTTGGAAGGATCTCATTGATGGTTTATCTGCCATCCTCTTTCCACTTGTCTTGCTTCCTACTTGTGACCTTTCCCTGTGCAAACTATCTACTGTGGTCATAAGTCCCAAATTCTTTAGTTTCTGCCTCATCCATTTGGCCTACTTTTTAAAAATTTAATTAATTTTATTATGTTATGTTAGTCACCATACAATACATCATTAGTTTTTGATGTAGTGATTTGCAATTCATTGTTTAGCCCGGTGATGGGTATTAAGGAGGGCACGTACTGCGTGGAGCACTGGGTGTTACACTCGACCTACTCTTGATTTGGATTTCTTTCTTCCTTTCTTCTTTTTCTCTTCCTTTCTTTCTTCTCTTTCTTTCTTCTTTCTTTCTTTCTTTCTTTCTTTCTTTCTTTCTTTCTTTCTTCTTTCTTCTTTCTTTCTTCTTCTTTCAAGGTTTTATTTATATATTTGAGAGAGAGAGAGAGCTTGAGCATGGGGGAGGAAGAGGAAGAAGCAGATTCCTCGCTGAGCAGGGAGCCCAAGGCAGGACCCGATCCCAGGACCCTGAGATCATGACCTGAGCCGAAGGCAGATGCTTAACCAAGTGAACCACCCAGGCGTGCCTGGATTTCTCTTTTTATAAAGATTTTATTTATTTATTTATTTATTTATTTATTTATTTATTTATTTATTTTATTTATGAGAGAGAGAGAGAACAAGAAGGGGGAGCATCAGAGGGAGAGGGAGAAGCAGGCTCCCTGCTCAGACAGGCAGATGTTCAACCGACAGTGCCACCCAGGCACTCCTTGACTTGGATTTCATAGGCTCTTCTCTTTTAGGCTTTATAGCCTAGAGTTTGCTGTCCCCCATGCTCTAAATCACTGGTCTCATCAGCCAGGCATCTGCAAAGCTCATCTCCTAATTATTCAATTGTAGCCTGTAACAATCCAAGCTTGCCTTCCCCAGCTTGATAAGAAGAGGCTCTGCATCATTCTTCTGTCTGTTGGGCCTCATCCTGGTAGTTGTACTTGGCTTTTGGGGTGATAGGAAATACAAGATAAAAATCAGGCAAATATTTGAGGTAAAGATTGCTGGATATCTTCTGTTTGTCTGTCCAGATCCACTCTTTACCCTTTTCTACCCTCCTCTGTGCACCTAGAGGCAGACCTATGAGGACTCTCTTATCTCCTGGATTCCTGTTGGGCCAGCCAATTGGAATTAATGAAGGGAAGTAAGAGGGACAGAGGAAAGTAGAATTGAAAAAATGTATTCCCCTGGTTCCCCTGGTTCCATACCATCACTATGTACTCAGAATCCCAGTATACCCAACAACTGGCTAGATGCTCTTCTCAACCAAAACACAAAGCAACCCTTTCCACATAGCACCTCTGAATCTAGGTTCCAGTAACTGCTCCCTCTCCTTGACCAACCAAACCTAGAGATGATGATAGCTCTTATGTTACTTGCTTATAGTATTGCACTATGCATTGTGGTTTCCTTACACCACACGCACATCAATGTTTAAGTATGAAACCCTCTTAAATAACCCAATTTAAGTGTGCCATTTGTTTCCTGCCAAGACTCTGATTATTACACTGCCCTTAGATCTTTTCACCACCCTGACTCTCACATCCTCATAAGCCTTTTTGTAGTAGCTTTTAAGCTTTAGACTTCTTTCCTTCTAAAATTATCAGTCCACAACAATATAGTATCTTACCTCAGTGTTCCACTAAACCTGAGCTGGTTAAGGTATACAATGACTTTCGAATTGCCAAATCCAATGAATATTTTCTATTCTTCATCTTATTAACCACCTATTTAACTACCACATTTTTGTAACTGCTGAACATTCTCATTGCAAGCACCTTCATCTTTGGGTTCTGTAACACATCACAGTCTAGGTTCTACTCACATTTCTCTGAACTTTTTTTTTTTTTGTCTTCGTGTGTCTGCATTACCAATAAATGTTGGTGTTTTCAAGACCTCCATCTGCAGACCATTACTCTTTTCTCTTTATATACTCTCTTTGGGTGATCACATTTATTTCCATAGTTTCAACTCCCATTTCTTTCTTTTTTTAAGATTTTATTTATTTATCTGACAGAGAGAGAGTACAAGCAGGGGGAGCAGCAGGGAGAGGGAGAAGCAGGCTCCCACTGAGCAGAGAGCCTGACATGGGGCTCGATCCCAGGACCCTGGGATCATGACCTGAGCCGAAGGCAGATGCTTAACCGACTGAGTCACCCAGGCACCCTTCAACTCCCATTTCTATCTTTATGAGTCTCAAATTTGCATCTCTAGCCCAGTCTTATCCTCAAGCTTCCTGATATTTATCTTCACTTTAATATTCCAAATTTAAAGGACAAACTCTTGTAATGTTCTTACTGGGCCCCTCTGTGATATTTCATACAGTTGATTGCCTTCTTCAATTATTCTTTCTTCGTTTAGCCTCTATGACAATTTTCTTAGTAATTCTGGGCTACTATAACAAAACACCATAGACTGGGTAGTTTATCAGTAACAGAAATTTATTTTTCACAGCCTGGAGGCTGGAAGTCTGAGATCAGGATGGCAGCATGGTTGAGTTCTGGTGAAGGTCTTGTATTCAGGATTCAAACTACTGACTTCCCTTGTATCCTCACATGGCAGACAGCAGAGTAGGGGAGCAAGTTCTTTTGGAATTCTTACAAGGGCACTAACCACATTCATGAGGTCTCCACCCTCACAACCTCATCTAATTTTAATTACCTTACAAGGCCCCACCTCCTAATACCATCACATTGGCGTGTAAAGTTTCAATATATGAACTTTGAGAAGACACATTCACACATGCAGTTCATAATAGCAATAAAATTCTTGTAGCAATACTTCTATCTCTTTGACCATTATGTTTTTTTTTGTTTTGTTTTTGTGTTTTGTTTTTTTGGTCTTCTTTGAGGACTTCTCCTTTTATTACTTAGGGATTAGTGCTTTCCAGGTTTCTGTCATTGGACCATTACTCTGCTTGACACCCTAACTTGAAGTGATCTCATTCACTCAGTGTAGCTTTAAATATTAGCCACATTATTACTTTTATGTTTACACTTACTACAGACATCTCTACCTGGTTATCCTATAAGTAACTTGTGGGTGTCTCATAGATATCTCATATGATCAACACAACTGAACAAAAATCATCATCTTAAGCCTTTTCATCTATATATTTTTTCTTAGATTCCATATTTCAATTGGCGGCATCAGCGTTCATTCAAAAGCCAGAAATCAGGCACCATTCTCGACTTCTATCTATGTTGACTGTCAGCAGTCAATTAATCACCAAGAATTTGCAATTTCCTCCCCTCTAAGCTTTTGCTCCTGCTATATACCTTGACTCGAAAGAGATCTCTCTTCCCTTCCTTCTACACCTACTAAACACACCTTCTCTCTACTTTATCTGCCTAATGATGATGCTTTTCTTAAAACTCTATTCAGATGTTACATCCTTCAGGAAGCCTCCCTTGCCTTCTCCAGTCTAAGTTAAGTTTCTCCTCTTTGCTCCTTCCAGAATACTGAAATAGCCTATGCATATCACTTATCATTCCTGTTTTGTAACATGTCAGGGATTTAGACACATCAAGAGATATAGTGGAACAGGTCTTTCAATAGTCCATTGACATGAGGCCTAAAAGATCCTATTGAAAATTCAACCTCATGGAAGAATGAGGAACCAAGATGGAAGGGCCAAGAGCCTTATCAGAGTCTCTAGCCCTAGTCCTCATCACACCTGGATCACTGCAATAGAAAAACCAGTTAAAATAACTGGTAGAATTTCTCAGCGGCATCCTATGAAGAGAATACTGTTCTCTTCTTTGATGTCTTGTTATTGCTCAGGTTACTTACTTAGCTTTGTCTCTGGGCCCTCGATTTATGATGATTTGGTGGATAATCCAAATGCCTCTTCATATAATTCTACTGTTCAGCTACATTTCCACTTCCAAAATCTTGGACAAAAATATACCCTTGATCACACACTCGCACCTCTTCATTATCCAACAGGACTCCAGCTTTCTTTTCTTCCACATCTTGTCAAGCCAAGGCATGACAATATTTTACCAGTAGGTAAAAGATTATCTACATCTAGTTTTTCCATAAAAAAATCAAAATCATAAGCCAAATCATATCAGTCTACTCAGAAAAATTTTTTTACAATAAAAATGATTTTATTTTTTAAATTTTATTTTATTATGTTTTGTTAGTCACCATACAATACATCACCAATTTTTGATGCAGTGATCCATGATTCATTGTTCTTGTACAACACCTAGTGCTTCATGAAGTACATGCCCTCCTTAATACCCATCATTGGGCTAAACCAGACCCCACACCTCTCCCCACTAAAACCCTCAGTTTGTTTCTCAGAGTCCATAGTCTCTCATGGTTCATCTCTCCTTCCGATTTCTGCCCCTTCATTTTTCCCTTCCTTCTCCTAATGTCCTTCATGCTATTCCTTATGTTCCACAAATAAGTGAAACCATATGAAAATTGACTTTTTCTGCTTCATTTATTTCACTTAGCATAATCTCCTCCAGTCCCATCCATGTTGATGTAAAAGTTGGGTATTCATCCATTTTCATGGCTAAGTAATATTCCATTGTATATATGGACCACATCTTCCTTATCCATTCATCTGCAGAAGGGCATCTTTGCTCTTTCCATAGTTTGGCTATTGCAGACATTGCTGCTATGAACATTAGGGTGCATATGGCCCTTCTTTTCACTACATCTGTGTCTTTGGGGTAAATACCCAGGAATGCAATTGCTGGGTCATAGGGTAGCTCAATTTTTAATTTTTTGAGAAACCTCCACACTGTTTTCCAAAGCAGCTGTACCAACTTGCATTCCCACCAACAGTGTAAGAGGGTTCCCCTTTCTCCACAACCTCTCCAACATTTGTTGTTTCTTTCCCTGTCCATTTTTGCCATTCTAAGTGGTGTAAGGTGGTATCTCAATGTGGTTTTGATTTGAATTTCCCTGATAGCTAATGATGATGAGCATTTTTTCATGTGTCTGTTAGCCATTTGTATGTGTTCTTCAGAGAAGTGTCTTTTCATATCTTCCGCCCATTTTTTGACTTATTTGTTTTTTGAGTGTTGAGTTTGAGAAGTTCTTTATAGATCTTGGATACCAGTCCTTTATCTGAAATGTCATTTGCAAATATCTTCTCCCATTCTGTGGGTTGCCTTTTAGTTTTGTTGACTGTTTCCTTTGCTGTGCAGAAGCTTTTTATCTTGATGAAGTCCCAAAAGTTCATTTTTGCTTTTGTTTCACTAGTCTTTGGAGATGTATCTTGAAAGAAGTTGCAGTGGCTGAAGTCGAAGAAGTTATTGCCTATGTTCTCCTCTAGGATTTGGATGGATTCCTGTCTCACATTGAGGCTTTTCATCCATTCTGAGTTTATCTTTGTGTATGGTGTTAGAGAATGATCGAGTTTCATTCTTCTGTACATAGCTGTCCAATTTTCCCAGCACCATTTATTGAACAGACTGTCTTTTTTCCATTGAATACTCTTTCCTGCTTTGTTGAAGATTAGTTGACCATAGAGTTGAAGGTCCATATCTGGGCTCTCTATTCTGTTCCATTGGTCCGTATGTCTGTTTTTGTGCCAGTACCATGCTGTCTTGGTGATCACTGCTTTGTAATATAGCTTGAAATCGGGCAACGTGATGCCCCCAGCTCTGTTTTTCTTTTTCAACATTACCTTGGTGATTCGGGTTTTTTTCTGATTCCATACAAATTTTAGGATTGTTTGTTCCAGCACTTTGAAAAATGTCATTGGAACTTTGATCAGGATGGCATTGAAGGTGTAGATTGCTCTGGGTAGCATAGACATTTTAACAATGTTTATTCTTCCAATCCATGAGCATGGAATGTTTTTCCATTTTTTTGTGTCTTCTTCAATTTCCTTCATGAGTGTTCTATAGTTCCTAGGGTATTGATCTTTACCTCTTTGGTTAGGTTTATTCCAAGGTATCTTATGGTTTCTGGTGCTATTGTAAATGGAATCATTTCTCTGATTTATCTTTCTACAGTTGCATTTTTAGTGTATAAGAAAGCAACTGATTTCTGTGCATTGATCTTGTATCCTGCCACATTACTGGATTGCTGTATGAGTTCTAGTAATTTGGGGGTGGAGTCTTTTGGGTTTTCCACATAAAGTATCATGTCATCTGCGAAAAGAGAGAGTTTGACTTCTTCTTTGCCTGTTTGAATACGTTCTATTTCTTTTTGTCGTCTGATTGCTGTTGCTAGGACTTCTAGTATTATGTTGAACAATCGTGGCAGGAGTGGGCACCCTTGACGTGTTCCTGATCTTAAGGGAAAGGCTCTCAACTTTTCATGAGGATGATATTTGCTGTGGGTTTTTCATAGATGGATTTTATGAACTTGAGGAATGTTCCCTCTATCCCTATACTTGAAGAGTTTAAATCAGGAAAGGATGCTGTATTTTGTCAAATGTTTTTTCTGCATCAATTGAGAGGACCAAATGGTTCTTCTCTCTCCTCTTATTAATGTGTTCTATCACATTGATTAATTTGCGAATGTTGAACCACCCTTGCATCCTGGGGATAAATCCCACTTGGTCGTGGTGGATGATCCTTTTAATGTATTGTTGGATCCTATTAGCTAGGATTTTGTGGAGGATTTTGGAATCCATATTCATCAGGGATATCAGTCTGAAATTCTCCTCTTTGCCTGGTTTGGGGATTAAGTTAATGCTGGCCTTATAGAATGAGTCTAGAAGCTTTCTTTCTGTTTCTATTTTTTGAAACAGCTTCAGGAGAATAGGTATTATTTCTTCCTTGAATGTTCGGTAGAATTCCCCAGGAAATCCATTAGACCCTGGACTCTTGTTTTTTGGGAGGTTTTGGATCATTGCTTCAATCTCATTACTGGTTATTGGCCTATTCAGGTTGTCAATTTCTTCCTGTTTCAGTCTTGGCAGTTTATAGGTTTCCAGGAAGCCTCCATTTCATCCAGATTGCTCAGTTTATTGACATATACTTGTTGATAATAATTTCTACTAATTATTTCTATTTCCTTGGTGTTAGTCATGATCTCTCCCCTTTCATTCATAATTTTATTAATTTGGGTCCTTTCTCTTTTCTTTTGGATAAGTATGGCCAGTGGTTTATCAATCTTATTAATTCTTTCAACGAACCAGCTTCTAGTTTCATTGATGTAATCTACTGTGTTTCTGGTTTCTAATTCATTGATCGCTGCTCTAATTTTAATTATTTCTCTTCTAACATGTGGCTTAGGCATTGTTTGTTGCTTTTTCTCTAGTTCTTTAAGGTGTAGAGTTAGTTGGTGAATTCGGGATTTTTCTTTTTTTTTGAGTGAGGCTTGGATGGCTTTGTATTTCCCCCTTAGGCCCGCCTTTGCAGTATCCCATAGGGTTTGGACCGATGTGCTTTCATTCTCATTGGTTTCTATGAATTGTTTAAGTTCTTCTTGATTTCCTAGTTGACCCAAACATTCTTGAGCAGAGTGATCCTTAGCTTCCAAGTGTTTGAATTTCTTCCAAATTTTTTCTTGGGATTGAGCTCCAGTTTTAAAGCTTTGTGGTCTGAGAATATGCAGGGAATAATCTCAATCTTTTGGTACCATTTGAGACCTGATTTGTGACCCAGTATGTGGTCTGCTCTGGAGAATGTTCCGTGTGTGCTCGAGAAGAATGAGTATTCTGTTGTTTTAGGGTGGAATGTTCTGTATATATCTATGAGGTCCATGTGGTCCAGTGTGTTATTCAAAGCTCTTGTTTTTTGTTGATTTTTTGCTTAGATGATCTGTCTATTGCTGAGAGTGGAGTATTGAAGTCTCCTACAATTATGGTATGGTTATCAATATGCCTCTTTATTTTGTTTAACAGTTGGCTTATATAGATGGCTGCTCCCATGTTGGGGGCCATAGATACTTACAATTGTTAGATCTTCTTGTTGGATAGACCCTTTAAGAATGATATAGTGTCCTTCTGTGCCTCTAACTACAGTCTTTAGTTTAAAATCTAATTTGTCTGATATAAGAATTGCTACCACAGCTTTCTTTTGAGGTCTGTTGGCATGGAAGATAGATCTCCATCCCTTCACTTGCAGTCTGGCTGTATCTATAGGTTCAAAATGAGCCTTTTGTAGACAGCATATGGATGGGTCCTGTCTTTTTATCCAATCTGCAACCCTGGGCCCTTTTATAGGAGCATTTAGGCCTTTCATTTTGAGAGTGATTATTGAAAGATATGAATTTATTGTCATCATGTTGACTGTGAAGACCTTGTTTTTATAAATTGTCCCTGTAAATTTCTGTTGTATATCACTTTTGGGGTCTTTCTTCCTTTTATAGAACCCCCCTTACTATTTCTTGCAGGGCCAGCTTACTGGTCACATATTCTTTCAGTTTCTGCCAGTCTTGGAAGCTCTGCATCTCTCCATCCATTCTAAATAACAGCCTTGCCAGACAAAGTAGTCTTGGCTGCATGTTTTTCTCATTAATACACTGAATATGTCTTGCCAGGCCTTCCTGGCTTGCCAGGTCTCTGTGGATAGGTCTGACATTATTCTGATGTTCCTCCCTCTTTACATAAGGAATCTCTTCCCCCTAACTGCCCTTAAGATGGTTTCCTTGGTTCTAAGATTTGTGAGTTTTACTATTACATGACGGTGTGTCAGCCTGTTTTCCTTGATCTTGGGAGGGGTCCTCTCTGCCTCTAGGACATGAATGTTTGTTTCGTTTCCCAGATTAGGGAAGTCCTCAGCTACGATTTGCTAAAATATATCTTCTAGTCCTCTCTATCTCTCCATGCCTTCGGGTATCTCAATAATTCTGACATTGGAATGCTTCATGGTGTCACTTATTTCTCTGATTCTATTTTCATGGATTCTGAGTTGTTTTTCCCTGGCCTCCTCTTTTCCCTTTTTGTGTATTATTTTGTCTTCTAGGTCACTAATTCGTTCTTTTGCCTCGCTTACCCTAGCTGTTAGATTATCTAGATTAGATTGGATCTCATTGATAGCATTTTTAAGTTCTGCCAATTCACCTTTCATTTCTGCCTTTAGAGACTCTATGTTGCCTTTAATTGATTTCTCCATTCTAGCTATTGTCTTCACAATTGCTAGCCTGAATTCCATCTCCGACATCTTAGTTATATCTGAATCTATTTGTAAATCTGAGGCATAAGTCATAGTCTCTGAGTCTTTTCTATTTTGGGGGTTTCTCCTCCTAGTCATTCTGTTGAGGGGTTGTTGAGGGAATGTATGGAGTCCAAATTATTGATCACAACCCAAGCAAGATGCACCTGTTTTCTTGGGACCTTAGGGTTGCTGACCTCTTGTTTTTCCAGCCTGTCTTCTGGGGGAAGGGCCTTCCACGCTGTTACTCAGGCAACCCTGTTGGGGCAGAGTTGCCCTGCCCCCTGTGGTGGGGCATTGGGTCAGTCAAAACTGGTTTTTCAGGGCTTTTGTTGTCTGGCATCTTTCCCTGGTGGCTTTCAGTGTCTCTTCTGAGAGTCAGAGCAGAAGAGACCATATCCAACCCTCTGCCACAGAGCAGAGAGATCGCAGTCTGTTCTTCCGTGAAATCTCCAGGCCATACTATCTCCATTTCTGTCTGTGCTGCTATAAACTGCTGTCCTGGGTTGTGCGCCTCTCAGCAGTGCTCCCAGTCCTCGCCTCCAGGTCGGGGCTCGTCTTTGCCTTTTGTGCTTCTAAAACTGCCAGCTGTCCCCAGTTCACATGCATAGCCCTGCCACTCCACGTTTCATTCCGGGGGCTGCCCTAAAGTCCTTTCCCTGTCGCTTCCGGTCTGCAAGCCTGTGCCCCGTCCCCAGCGCAAGAGGCTCTCTCTCACCAGCGGTGTAGGATCCTGACGGATAGGGTCCCTCCGCCTTTCATTTATCCTCTGATATCTGCCCGCAGAATCATGGCTCTCTCCTTCATACTTCAAAACCAACCACCTGCGATGTTCTGTTTGTAGAGATCCAGATCTATCTTCTTACATCTCAGGCTGATTTTGTGGGTGTTCAGAGTGGTCTGGTAGATACCCAGCTCAATTCCAGGGACCAGTTGGAATAGGGTCCCCTACTCCTCCACCATCTTTTCCTGATATACTCATAAATTTTAATGGATTCCAATTAAAACGCCATTTCCTAACCCATTTTTTGTCCCTAAAATCAGCAGATGCCCTCAGGAAAGTCTATGACTTCAGCACTCCCTAATCATTTTGCTTTCAGTTACTTGCGTTTTGGCCACTATGGTTTTCCCTCACTTTACTGGAAGCTCGGCTATGCATTGTAGAAGTTGTTTACTGCATTTTATCCATCCATAATTTCTAGGTGACTGTAGGGATTAGAGAAGGTTTTTTAAAAGCATCTATGTCATCATATTGCTGTAAGCAATTAATTTTTGTAGAAGCAATTTAGAAGAAAAATCCAGAAAGAACACATCAAAATTTTATCAACAATTATACTCAGTAGAGAGGTTATAGTAATTTTTATTTCCTTTATATTTGTCAATTCTTTTCAAAATGTTTACAATGCATATGTGTTATTTTAAAATTTAAAAAACCTTATGTATTTTGAAAAGAAACTCATTTTGACTCAGTTATTTATATTCTAGAAATCAAATTCAAGGGGTAGTAAAAAAAATATATGGGCAAAGATTAACATACAATGTATAATGACACAGTGAATGTTTGTGGTGAAAATTTGGTAACAACCAAATTAATAAACATTGGAATATTATGTAGTCTTTAAAATGATCTTAAGACAGAGGGTACCTACACTTGTGGTGAGTGTAGCATAATGTGTAGAAACGGAAACTAATGTAACATTGTGTGTCAACTATACTCAAATTAAAAATAAAATAATAAAATAAAATAAAATAAAATAAAATAAAAATGATGCTTAATACAAGGTTTTAATGGCAGAAAACATTTTCTGATATAAAACAAAACCAAAACTCCAGTCAACAAAATTGTATGTGCGGTATAGATTAAATTCTTTAGTGTTAAAAAATACATTTAAAAAGTAGAATATATCCAAAGTCTTTTTAGTAGTTGTCTCTGGGTGGTTGGACTATATATATTTTTTTCAGCTCCTATAGTTTTCTGTATTTTTCAAGTATTTTGATAATCAGGAGAAAATTAAGATACAGGCAGTTACCTCTACCAGACAGTAGGTGGGTATATAGCTTATGGGATACAGGGATATCTCCCTAAATTAAAGGTAAAATGTGAGGAAAATTCATTAACTTCAAAATAAAGGACTTACAAATGATGCCAGAGATTTTTTTTTACACTACAGCACCTCTAAAATTTATGAAAGATAAGTCAATTAGAGAAAGACAGTTATCATATAGTTTCACTCATATGTGGAACATAAGGAATAGTGCAGAGGACGATAGGGGAAGGGAGGGAAAACTGAAGGGGAAGAAATAAGAGAGGGAGACAAACCATATGAGAGAGACTCTTGACTCCAGGAAACAAACTGAGGGTTGCAGAAAAGGAGGTGGGTGGGGAGATAGGGTAACTCAGTGATGCATGTGGTGTGATGAGCACTGGGTGTTATACGAACCTAATGAATCATTGAACATTATATCAGAACCAAAGATGTACTATACTTTGGTTAATTGAATTTAAACTTAAAAAAATAAATAAAATTTATTATAAATATTATATATTGACATTTTGACATTTTGTCTCTTCCACCTAGGCAACTACTATTTACTATGATGTTTGGGAAGAAAGGGAAATTAAATAACACGTGTTAAACTTTTACTATGTGATGCATATAAAATCAGGCACTTTTCCACAATTTTTTCATTGAATCTTCACTATCAGACATTTTTTGAGGTAAAGTTGTCAGAACACAAGGATGAAGTTGTATTGCAAGGCAATTTAATTTATGTAAATTTGAAATAGCTGCATATAAAAATGTTTATATGTATGAAATTTAAAATAATATAATCCTCTCCAATAAAAAAAAAAACTACACCAAAAGAACAGCTTAATTTCAAAGTCAGAAGTTAAAGGAATTATAAACTATTCCACACAGTAACTCTATTTTGGCTGGTAAACATACCTTTTATACTTCATTGGTATCCTGTTAGTCCAATGGTATGCATTGCAACTTTTGGAAATAATCCTGATGCTACTTTTCGGTGTTATTATTATTATTGAAAATATTTTCTATATCTTCTAACAACATTATCTGATTGTTCATCAAGTGCTAGTGTTAAAGAAAAATACATCTTAAAACTATTAACTTTATAATAGAAGTGATTAGAAAAAAGAAAAACTATGAAGGAGGCCAAACAACCATTACGATAGGCTGTGCTGTTAATCAACAAAGCAGGATAATGTGAGGTATAAGAGCCAATATTGAGAAAACTGAAAACAGTTTTAATGCAAAAATACTCTTTATGGTTATAGATTTATAGGGCCCAAGGGTGCATTCTCCCTAATTTATATCCATTCCTATGAAAAAAAAATTAGTCTTGAATTGTGCAGTATCTTTAGTAATTCATCTTTTGCATAAAATAGGAAAACCCTATTATCTCCACCTTAAGCATGAGGAAACTGGGGCTCAGAAAAATTAAGAACTTGCCCAGAATCACGTAAGTAAAGATGGCTTGTGTGCTAGGTTTAGCTGATAACTGCTTTACATGTCTTTTTGGAGTGGTGGTCTTTTTATACTTCTTCCCCTGAAGATCTCACTCAATATGAGGTCTCAATTAGCCATCTCTACATTCTCTTTATTACCAAATCTACATCTCTGGAAAGACCTTTCCCTGAGCAACAAATCTCTACATATACTTGCCATCCACCTAGTTGCCTAAATCATAAATGAGTATCATTGCATCTCCTCCCTGAATCTCACTCCTTATATCTAATCAATGACAGAATCTTGTTTACTTAACTTCCTTAATATTTCTGAAATCTAGTTCCTCTTTTTGATCCCTACAGCTATGTTCCTGATACAGGCCACCAACATCACTCCATTACTGTAATAGATGCCAAGACCTCAGCTTTATGTACTTCCCAGATCTCCACTTTGCTCTAAACTACAGAAATATGAAATCACTGTCTGTTCCTAGAAAGTGCCACAAAAGAAATATTTGTTTTATGCATGTTTCTCTTTGTTTTTTTTTTTTCTCAGTTCCTAGCCTTTATTCTCCTCATCCCAACAAGTACTACACCCTTCATATGAGATGATGGTTAAACTTGGGGTGAGAATTTAAAAAAAATTAGTATTGTATATCAGTGGATAATGTATGGTAATAATGATATCTATCTGATAAAGGCATTGTAAGAAATGAATGCATTAACATGTAAATCACATAGAGCAGATGGCATATCAAAGATTAACACATATTAGCTCTTATTACTACTATTATTGCTTTTGCAGTTGAGTCCACATTCAGGAAGGATATATTCTGAGCTCTTTCCAAACACCCACACTTACACATACCCCAAATTTTATTATTTTTCATCTATAACATGCAGATAATTCCTATTTCAGAGGGAAGCTCTGAGAGGATGAAAAATAACAAATAAAATAAGAAAAATAAAGCCACATAGAGTTGTACATGCTTAATGCTTACTTAGGCTCACTCATGCTGAGATACGTGTAATGGTGCACTAGTAATAAATACCATTTTAATGGGACATTATTTGGAATCACATATGCTGGAGACATCAGTAAATCTTTGAATATTTTAAATCTGAAAATGCCAAGGATGAGTCTACTATATTCTGACTTCCCTAGCTTTAGGCAGCTAGGGAGCACTGGACTTGGGAAAAATTGTGGGTTCAACAGCTGTGTGTGTGTTTTTTCTTAGCATTCAATATAAATGAGCAAAGTAACCATACCTCTTCTTTCAATTTAGAGGAAAAGTTCTTTAAATGATCTTGACAATTGCTTCTGTACTTCTGACACCATCTCTCAATCAATAATGATGTGATGTGGCTTGGAAATCTCCTCTATTAAAGTTTTTTTTTTTTTTTTAAAGGGAGGAGGCTTGACTATTTCATTTCTCAGTGTACAGATGATAGAAACATCAAGGGAAGGGCCCCTTGACAATGTGAAACACTATTTTCTCAGTCCTTCTCAGTTCCTATATCTGCTTTGAATAAAGAGAGGGAAATGCTGTGCATATGGAATTGAACATTTAGATCATTTGTATGCATAAAGGAGATTACTTAATTCATATATAGTAGATGTTTACTTATCTTCAGCATTCCTTCCTAACCGATTCTCTGTAAAGTAGAAAATGTTAGAGGAGGTGGGAAAGATGGCGGAGGAGTAGGGGACCCTATTTCATCTGGTCCCCGGAATTGAGCTGGATATCTACCAGACCACTCTGAGCACCCACGAAACCAGCCTGAGATGTAAGAAGATCTGGATCTCTACAAACAGACTATCGCAGGCAGTTGGTTTTGAGGTATGAAGCGGAGAGCCGTGATTCCGCAGGCAGATATCGGAGGATAAACGGAGGTGGGAGGGTGCCTGGACGTGGGGATCCTACACCGCCGGTGAGTGACAGCCTCGCGCGCTGTGGACGGGGCACAGACTCGCAGACCGGTAGCGTCGGGAAAGAACTTTAGGGCAGTCCCCGGGGTGGAAAACCAGACCAGAGGGGTCGCGCGCACGCGAACCGCAGGCCCCCCAGACAGAAACGGGAGCGACGGTCGCGCGCACGCAAACTGCGGCCTCTGAGAGGGAAACCCGGTGCGCCGGGGTCGCGCCGGTGAACTGTAACCCCTGAGGGTGGAAACCCCAAGCGGCGGAGTCGTGCGTGCGTGAACTGGGAGCGGCTGGCGGTTTTAGAAGCACAAAGGGCAGAGACGTGCCCCGACCTGGAGGCAGGACTGGGAGCGCTGTGGAGGGGCGCACAACCCAGGACGCTGCAGTTTATAGCAGCACGGACAGAAACGGAGACGGTATGGCCTGGAGAGCTCACTGAAGAACAGACTACGGTCTCTCTGCTCTGAGGCAGAGGGTTGGAAACGGTCTCTTCTGCTCTGACTCGCGGAAGAGACGCGGAAAGCCGCCAGGGAAAGGCGCCAGAGAACAAAAGCCCCAAAGACTGATTCCCACTGAGCCTATCCCCTGCCACAGGGGCGCAGGGCAACTCCGTCCAAACAGGGTTGCCTGAGTAACAGTGCGGCAGGCCCCTGCCGCAGAAGACAGGCTGGGAAAACAAGAGGCCAGCAACCCTAAGGTCCCAAGAAAACAGGTGCATCTTGCTTGGGTTCTGGTCAATAATTTCGACTCTATACATTCCCTCAAACACCCATCAACAGAATGACTAGGAGGAGGAGCCCCCAAAACAGAAAAGACTCAGAGATTATGACTTATGCTGCAGATTTACAAATGGATGCAGATATAACCAAGATGTCAGAGATGGAATTCAGGTTAGCAATTGTGAAGACAATGGCTAGAATGGAGAAATCAATTAATGGCAACATAGAGTCTCTAAGGGCAGAAATAAAAGGGGAATTGGCAGAACTTAAAAATGCTATCAATGAGATCCAACCCAATCTAGATAATCTAACAGCTAGGGTAACTGAGACAGAAGAGAGAATAAGCGATCTGGAAGACAGTATAATAGATAAAAAGGGAAAAGGGGAGGCCAGGGAAAAACAACTCAGAATCCATGAAAATAGATTCAGAGAAATAAGTGACACCATGAGGCGTTCCAATGTCAGACTCATTGGAATCCCGGAGGGAGTGGAGAGAGAGAGAGGACTAGAAGATGTATTTGAGCAAATCGTGGCTGAGAACTTCCCTAATCTGGGGAATGAAACAAACATTCGAGTCCTAGAGGCAGAGAGGACCCCTCCTAAGATCAAGGAAAACAGGCCAACACCCCGGCATGTAATAGTAAAACTTGCAAATCTTAGAACCAAGGAAACCCTCTTAAGGGCAGTTAGGGGGAAGAGATTCCTTACATACAGAGGGAGGAACATCAGAATAACGTCAGACCTATCCACAGAGACCTGGCAAGCCAGAAAGGCCTGGCAAGACATATTCAGGGTACTAAATGAGAAGAACATGCAGCCAAGAATACTTTATCCGGCAAGGCTTTCGTTTAGAATGGATGGAGAGATGCAGAGCTTCCACGACCGGCAGAAGTTGAAAGAATATGTGACCACTAAGCCGGCCCTGCAAGAAATATTAAGGGGGGTTCTATAAAAGGAGAAAGACCCCAAGAGTGATCTACAACAGAAATTTACAGGGACAATCTATAAAAGCAACGTCTTCACAGGCAACATGATGACAATTAATTCATATCTTTCAATAATCACTCTCAACGTGAATGGCCTAAACGCTCCCATAAAACGGCACAGGGTTGCAGATTGGATAAAAAGACAGGACCCATCCATATGCTGTCTACAAGAGACTCATTTTGAACTTAAAGATACATCCAGACTGAAAGTGAAGGGATGGAGATCCATCTTCCATGCCAGCGGACCTCAAAAGAAAGCTGGGGTAGCAATTCTTATATCAGACAAATTAGATTTTTAACTAAAGTCTATAATAAGAGACACAGAAGGACACTATATCATTTTTAAAGGGTCTATCCAACAAGAAGATCTAACAATTGTAAATATCTATGCCCCCAACAAGGGAGCAGCCATCTACAGAAGCCAACTGTTAACCAAAATAAAGAGTCACATTGATAACAATACGTTAATTGTAGGAGACCTCAATACTCCACTCTCAGCAATGGACAGATCATCTAAGCAGAAAATCAACAAGGAAACAAGAGCTTTGAATGATACATTGGACCAGATGGACCTCATAGATATTTACAGAACATTCCACCCTAAAACAACAGAATACTCATTCTTCTCGAGCGCACATGGAACTTTCTCCAGAATAAACCATATACTGGGTCACAAATCAGGTCTCAACTGATACCAAAAGATTGAGATTATTCCCTGCATATTCTCAGACCACAATGCTCTAAAACTGGAACTCAATCACACACACAAAAAAAATTTGGCAGAAATTCAAACACTTGGAACCTAAAGACCACTCTGCTCAAGAATGTTTGGGTCAACCAAGAAATCAAAGAAGAACTTAAACAATTCATGGAAATCAGTGAGAATGAAAACACATCGGTCCAAGACGTATGGGATACTGCAAAGGCGGTCCTAAGGGGGAAATACATAGCCATCCAAGCCTCACTCAAAAAAATAGAAAACTCCCGAATTCACCAAATAACTCTACACCTTAAAGAACTAGAGAAAAAGCAACAAACGACGCCTAAGCCACACATTAGAAGAGAAATAATTAAAATTAGAGCAGAAATCAATGAATTAGAGACCAGAAACACAGTAGATCAGATCAACAAAACTAGAAGTTGGTTCTTTGAAAGAATTAATAAGATTGATAAACCACTGGCCAGACTTATCCAAAAGAAGAGAGAAAGGACCCAAATTAATAAAATGATGAATGAAAGGGGAGAGATCACGACTAACACCAAGGAAATAGAAAGAATTATTAGAAATTATTATCAACAACTATATGCCAATAAACTGAGCAATCTGGATGAAATGGAGGCCTTCCTGGAACCCTATAAGCTGCCAAGATTGAAACAGGAAGAAATTGACAACCTGAATAGGACAATAACCAGTAAGGAGATGGAAGCAGTGATCCAAAACCTCCCAAAAAAGAAGAGTCCAGGGCCTGATGGATTCCCTGGGGAATTCTACCAAACATTCAAAGAAGAAATAATACCTATTCTACTGAAGCTGTTTCAAAAAATAGAAACAGAAGGAAAACTTCCAAACTCATTCTATGAGGCCAGCATTACCTTAATCCCCAAACCAGGCAAAGACCCCATCAAAAAGGAGAATTTCAGACCGATATCCCTGATGAATATGGATGCCAAAATCCTCAACAAAATCCTAGCTAATAGGATCCAACAATACATTCAAAGGATCATCCACCACGACCAAGTGGGATTTATCCCCGGGATGCAAGGGTGGTTCAACATTCACAAATCAATCAATGTGATAGAACTCATTAATAAGAGGAGGGAGAAGAACCATATGGTCCTCTCAATTGATGCAGAAAAAGCATTTGACAAAATACAACATCCTTTCCTGATTAAAACTCTCCAGAGTATAGGGATAGAGGGAACATTCCTCAAGTTCATAAAATCCATCTATGAAAAACCCACAGTGAATATCATCCTCAATGGGGAAAAGCTGAGAGCCTTTCCCTTAAGATCAGGAACACGTCAAGGGTGCCCACTCTCACCACTGTTGTTCAACATAGTACTAGAAGTCCTAGCAACAGCAATCAGACAACAAAAAGAAATAAAAGGTATTCAAATTGGCAAAGAAGAAGTCAAACTCTCTCTTTTCGCAGATGACATGATACTTTATGTGGAAAACCCAAAAGACTCCACGCCCAAATTACTAGAACTCATCCAGCAATTCAGTAATGTGGCAGGATACAAAATCAATGCACAGAAATCAGTTGCTTTCTTATACACTAACAACGCAACTGTAGAAAGAGAAATTAAAGAAACGATTCCATTTACAATAGCACCAAAAACCATAAGATACCTTGGAATAAACCTAAGCAAAGGGGTAAAGGATCTATACTCTAGGAACTACAAAACACTCATGAAAGAAATTGAAGAAGACACAAAAAGATGGAAAAATATTCCATGCTCATGTATCGGAAGAATAAACATTGTTAAAATGTCTATGCTACCCAGAGCAATCTATACCTTCAATGCCATCCCGATCAAAATTCCAATGACGTTCTTCAAAGTGCTGGAACAAACAATCCTAAAATTTGTATGGAACCAGAAAAGCCCCCGAATCGCCAAGGAGATGCTGAAAAAGAAAAACAAAGCTGGGGGCATCACGTTGCCCGATTTCAAGCTATGTTACAAATCAGTGATCACCAAGACAGCATGGTACTGCCGCAAAAACAGACATATAGACCAATGGAACAGAATAGAGAACCCAGACATGTACCCTCAACTCTATGGTCAAATAATCTTTGACAGAGCAGGAAAAAACATGCAATGGAAAAAAGACAGTCTCTTCAATAAATGGTGCTGGGAAAAATTGGACAGCCACATGCAGAAGAATGAAACTCGACCATTCCCTAACACCATTCACAAAGATAAACTCAAAGTGGATGAAAGACCTCAATGTGAGACAGGAATCCATCAAAATCCTAGAGGAGAACATAGGCAGTAACCTCTTTGACATCGGCCACAGCAAGTTTTTTCAAGATACATCTCCAAAAGCTAGTGAAACAAAAGCAAAAATGAACTTTTGGGACTTCAGCAAGATAAAAAGCTTCTGCACAGCAAAGGAAACAGTCAACAAAACAGAGAGGCAACCCACAGAATGGGAGCAGATATTTGCAAATGACACTACAGATAAAGGGCTGGTATCCAAAATCTATAAAGAACTTCTCAAACTCAACACCCCAAAAACAAATAATCAAGTCAAAATGTGGGCAGAAGAGATCAACAGACACTTCTCTGAAGAAGACATACAAATGGCTAACAGACACATGAAAAAATGTTCATCATCATTAGCTATCATGGAAATTCAAATCAAAACCACACTGAGATACCACCTTACACCAGTTAGAATGGCAAAAATGGACAGGGAAAGAAACAAGAAATGTTGGAGAGGTTGTGGAGAAAAGAAAACCCTCTTACACTGTTGGTGGGAATGCAAGTTGGTAGAGCCACTTTGGAAAACAGTGTGGAGGTTCCTCAAAAATTTAAAAATAGAGCTACTCTATGACCCAGCAATCGCACTCCTGGGTATTTATCTGAAAGACACAGATGTAGTGAAAAGAAGGGCCATATGCACCCCAATGTTCATAGCAGCAATGTCCGCAATACCCAAACTGGAAAGAGCCGAGATGCCCTTCAACAGATGAATGGATAAAGAAGATGTGGTCCATATTACTCAGCCATCAGAAAAGATGAATACCCAACTTTTACATCAACATGGGTGGGACTGGAGGAGATTATGCTAAGTGAAATAAGTCAAGCAGAGAAAGTCAATTATCATATGGTTTCACTTATTTGTGGAACATAAGGAATAACATGGAGGACATTAGGAGAAGGAAGGGAAAAATGGGTGGGAGGAATTGGAGGGAGAGATGAACCATGAGAGACTATGGACCTGAGAAACAAACAGGGTTTTAGAGGGGAGGGAGGAGGTGGGATTGGTTAGCCCGGTGATGGGTATTAAGGAGGGCACATACTGCATGGAGCACTGGTTGTTATACAAAAACAATGGATCGTGGATCACTACATCAAAAACTAATGATGTATTGTATGGTGACTAACATAACATAATAAAATTAAAAACTAAAAAAAAAAAAGTAGAAAATGTTAGAGAAAAAAGAATCTTAAATCATTAAAGTTGCAAGGGCCACAAAAGAACATCTGGTCCTATCCTCTGCCTTTAGGCAGGTAAGTTATTATCCTCACTTTCAGATAGGAAACTGAGGTCTTGCAATTGGCTCTTAACTCTGGCTAAACATCAAAGTCAACTCAAAGACTTATAAAATAGAAATGTTTATCCTTATATGGGGATATAATAGGCAATATATTTTATATTTCAATCAGTGAGGTGAAGGATAAATGATTCTTGGACAATTAGTCATTTAAAACTATATTTAGATCTTTATCTCACTCCATTAACAAAAATAAATTCTACGCATATTAAAGACCTAAATTTTTAAAAGAGTAAAATATGAAATAAGTATAGAATAATATTTATGAGTGTGGTTTTGAAAAAGCCTTAAGACACAAACTGAAAAATACAGAAATAATTGATAAATTTGACTTTACTAATTACAACAAATAAAGCATAAAGAAAGTTAATAGACTAGCAGAAGACTGGAGAAAATATCTGCAACACATATACCCAATAACAGGCCAGTGACTAGAAGATGTGTGTGTGTGTGTGTGTGTGTGTGTGTGTGTACATACCCACATAAAGCAATATGTTTAAAAAGAAAACTCAATTGAAAAATGGTCAAAGACCACATCTGGGAAGATGGCAGAGTAAGAGTATTCTAAGTTCACCTTGTCCCACAGACATCTAGATAACAGCCACAACACCGCAACTGACTCAGAAAACAATCCAAAGACTGTCAGAACAGATATTTCACTGTTAATTGTAGAGAAGAGGTCTCAACAAAAAGTAGGAGGGGTGGAGACATGGTTGAGAACCAAACTGGTGAGACTAATCACAAATGAGAGGAACACTACATGTATGAAGAAGGGAGTAGAGAAGACCCCACATCAGTCACCCCAGGAACGGGGGAAACTGTACTGAGAAGACAAGTTCCCATAACATTGGCTTTGAAAACCAATGAGGCTTAACTTTACCAGCTTTCATAATCAGCAGGGCTTAACTTGGGGTACTTAAAAAATCAGTGGGCTTGGCTCTGGGAGAGCCAGAGGGTGATAGGAAACTGAACCTCCACACTTAAAGAGCCAGCATAAAAAAACAACCCCACCAAGCACAGCATAGAAGCAGCAGTTTGAAAAGTGCCTGGGATATATATGAAGGAGAGCTACTAATTTCAGAATTTGTGCTGCAGGGGCAGTCTCTCTCCCCTGATCCCAGATAGCTGGCACTTGCAAGAACCAGCATGAATATCTTCCACCTATCTAGCTGACACTATGTGCGCCATCCCCACATTGTCTTGCAGATCTAACCATCCAAACAACTCCACTCAGCAGGCATCACTCCAAAGTGCCTGTTGCTACCACACATTCTTCCAGCAGCCCCAAAAAGGACATAAGCCACTCTAAAGTGACTCCTGCCCTAGGGAGAGAGAAAGATAACCACACACACCAGTGTGACTATGGCCCCAGCAGGACTGGGGGCAGGGGTCTGATTTGACTGCCCCCCTCCACCAACAAAAACCTCTCAGTGGGCAGCACACGGACAGAGTCCTGCAGTTTGGTCTGACTGCAGCCCCAGAAGACAGACTAGAGGCAGGCACTGGGTCTGAGTTGCAGCCCCACCCACCAATGAAAGTCTCTCAGAAAACAAGGCAGGGAGAGTGCCCCACAGTTCAGTGCCACCACAGCCCCAGTGGACAAACTGAGGGCAAGCATCTGGTCTGACTGCTGATACCACCCAACAACAAACCCAAGGCAGCCCAAAACTGCACCCTTAACAGCATAGGAACCAAACCCTACCCAGTGTACCCACAATAGGTAAAGTGGGCTATTGTAGCAGATAGGACTGAAGGCAAATGAGGCTCAGCCACAATAGTAGAGCACATGCAACCCACATAGAAGACACTGCTGAAGCACCTGGTTCTGGTGAAAAGGGGACACTACAGAGCACCACAGAAACTCTTCTTCATAAAGCCACTATTCTCAAGATCAGAAAATAGCTGACTTTCCTAATACACAGTAACAAACACAGAGAGACAAAATGAGGAGACAGAGGAATATGTCTCAAATGAAATTAGATAAAAATAGCAAAAGACCTAAATGAAATGAAGATAAAATAATTAATAAAGAATTTAAAGTAATGGTCATAAAGATACTTACTGGACTTTAAAAAAGAGTGGTGGATCTCAGTGAGATCTTCAACAAAGATACAAAGTATAAAAAATAACAAATCGGATAAGAACACAATAAATGAAATTTAAAATGTCCTAGAGGAAATAAAGGAAAAATATGCTAAAGGGAATCAATAGCAGATTAAAGGAGACAGAAGAATGGATCAGCAAGATGCAAGACAAACTAATAAAAGAAAAACCAAACTGAACAGCAAAAAGAAAAAAAATAATAAAAAAATGAGAATAGGTTAAGGTGACTCAGTGATATCATCAAACATAATAGCATTCACATTATAGAGATCTTAAAAGGAGAAGAGAGAAAAATGGGGGTAGAAAATTTATTTGAAGAAATAATAGCTGAAAATTTGCCTAATCTAAAAAAGGAAAGAGACATCTAGATCCAGGAAGCACAGAGAATCCTCAGCAAAATTAACCCAAGAAGGTCCACACTAAGACACATGATAATTAAAATGACAAAAAGTAGTGATAAAGAGAATTTTAAAAAGCAGCAAGAGAAAACAGTTATATACAAGGGAAATCCCATAAAGCTGTCAGCTGGTTTTTCAGCAGAAACTCTGCAGGCCAGAAGAATGTGACTTGATTTATTCAAATTTCTGAAAAGAAGTAACTAAGAATACTTTACACAGCAAGGAGATCATTTAGAAGGGAAGATAAAGAGTTTTCCAGACAAACAAAAGTTAAAGGAGTTCATCATCACTAAATAAGCCTTAAAGAAAGGTTGAAAGGAATTCATTGAGGGGAAATAAGCCATAATCAGAAGTAAGAAAATGATGAAAGGAAAAAGATTCATAAGTTAATGCAAACATAATAAA
Organism: Halichoerus grypus; assembly: GCF_964656455.1. Classification (NCBI taxonomy): domain Eukaryota; kingdom Metazoa; phylum Chordata; class Mammalia; order Carnivora; family Phocidae; genus Halichoerus; species Halichoerus grypus. The sequence continues at coordinate 84,565,110 of NC_135727.1, forward strand.
AGTGGTAGTTTAGTAACTTATAAAAACAGTCTGAAGGTTAAAGTACAAAGGGAGTAAAATCGATTATATCTATAAAAATCAGCCAAGGGATTTACAAAATAAGAATATATAAAGTATGACATTATATACATAAAATGTGAGGGGGGAGTAAAAATTCAGTACTTTTGGAATGGGTTTGAACTTCAGCAGCCATCAACTTAATATAGACTGCTAATATGCATAAGGTGATATTTGTAAACCTAAAGGTAATCACAAATCAAAAACCTGTAATAGATACACAAAAATAAGGGAGAAAGGAATCCAAACATATCACTAAAGAAAGCCATCAAACCACAAAGGCAGAGAGCAAGAGAAGAAAGGGACAGAGAACTACAAAAACAACCTTAGAAAAGTAACAATGGCAATAATTACTTGGAATGTAAGTGGACTAAATATTGTAATCAAAAGACAGAATGACTGAAAGTATAAAAAGCCAAACTTATCTATATGCTCCCTATAAGAGAATTACTTGAGACACAAAGACACATGCAGATTGAAAGTAAAAGACAGGGAAAATATTTACCATGCAAATGGAAGCAAAAAGAAAGCTGGGGTAGCAATACTTATATTGGACAAAATAGACTTCAAAGCAAATACTGTAACAAGAGACAATGAAGGACATTACATAATGATAAAGGAATCAATACAATATGGAAACAAACATTGTAAGCAATATAGTAATAGCAGGGGACTTTAATACACCACTTACATCAATGGATAGATCATCAAGACAAAAAAATCAAAAGAAACAGTGGCTTTGAATGATACACTGGGCCAGAGGGATTTATTATTATTTTTTTAATTTAAATTTGAGTTGGTTAACATACAGTGCAATGTTGGTTTCTGGAGTAGAATTCAGTGATTCATCACTTATATACAACATCCAGAGCTCATCACAAAAAGTCCCCTGTTTAATACCCGTCACCCACCTAGCCCCTTCCCTCCCCCTTCCTGACCTCCCTCCATCAACACTCAGTTTGTTTTCTATGGACCAGATGTATTTTACAGATATATTCAAAATATTCTGTGCAAAACAATGGAATACATATTATTTTCCTTTTTTTGTTCTTATTTTTTATTTTTTTAATTTAATTTAATTATGTTATGTTAGTCACCATACAATAAATTATTAGTTTTTGATGTAGTGATCAACGCTTCATTGTTTTCGAATAACACCCAGTGCTCCATGCAGTACGTGCACTCCTTAATACTTATCACCAGGCTAACCCATCCCCTCATTTCCCTCCCCTCGAAAACCCTCAGTTTGTTTCTCAGAGTCCACAGTCTCTCATGGTTCATCTCCTCCTCCGATTCTCCTCCTTCATTTTTCCCTTCCTTCTCCTAATGTCTTACATGCTATTCTTTATGTTCCACAAATAAGTGAAACCATATGATAATTGACTTTCTCTGCTTGACTTATTTCACTTAACATAATCTCCTCCAGTCCCATCCATGTTGATGTAAAAGTTGGGTATTCATCCTTCCTGATGGCTGAGTAATATTCCATTGTATATATGGACCACATCTTCTTTATCCATTCATCTGTTAAAGGGCATCTTGGCTCTTTCCACAGTTTGGCTATTGCTTTCAAGTGCACATGAAACATTCTCCAGAATAGAGCACACATTATTCCACAAAGCAAGTCTTGATAAATTTTAAAAGATTGAAATCATATCACACATGTATTCTGACCATAATGGTATAAAATTAGAAATCAATCACACACACACACACACACACACACCTGGAAAGAACACAAATACATGGCCGCTAAATGACATGGTACTAAACAATGAATGGATCAACCCAGAAATCAAACAGGAAATCAAAAAATACAAGGAGATAAATGAAAATGAAAAGACAATGTTCCAACATATTTCAGATGCAGCAAAAGCTGTTTTAAGATGGAAGATTATAGTGGCATGATACATCCAAAGTACTGAATGGGAAAAATCTGTAGGCAAGAATACTCTATCCAGCAAGGCTATCATTCAGAACAGAAGAAGAGATGAAGAGTTTCCTAGAAAAACAAAAACTAAAGGAGTTGGAGGAGGGAGGCAAGATAGAGGAAGAGTAGGTGAACTCGTGTCATCTGGTCCCCTGAATTTAGATAGATTGGAACCTTTAAAATTTGTTCCAGTGAGAGACATCCAAGCCTGAAAGGTGCTCAGGTGGTGAAGTGGGGCAGGATCCTAGATAGGACAGTGTGGTCTCAGAATCGCTGGGGTCACAGGAAGAATGGGGATACCTGAGCTGGCAGAGTTCCCAAGCATTGGAGCAGGGAAACTGGTGAGGGTCAGTGAGCCCTCAAGGAGGCTCTCAGCTTAGGTCACCATAAACCACAAACAGCAGCATGATTGGGCAACAGCTCTCTGGCGGGGCCGGGGGGCACTGCAAAGGACAGAAAAGCAATGGCCCTCTGCCTTCACCTGGAAGGGGCAGCACTGGAGTGCACACAACTGGCAAGCAGTGTGGGGGCCCTGCAAAGGACAGAAATGCAGGAACCCTCTACCTTCCCCTGGGAGGATCAGTGCAGGAGTCTGGAGAGTTTGGTACACACAAAAGTGAAGACCGCTTGTCCTGGAGGGTTTACTGAAGAGAGGGGAACACTGTCTCTTGGCTCTGGGGTGCAAATCAGGGTGTGGCCATTTTTGTTTTCATCCTCTAGAGAGGCACAGAAGGCATGCAGGGAACAAAAGCCACATAGAGCAACCTGTAGTACCTCACACTGAGCCAGGCCCCCTGACAAGGGGTGGTGCAATTCCACCCAGGCAAAGACACATGAGAATCAGTACAGCAGGCCCCTCCCCCACAAGACCAGCTGAAACAACAGGGGAAGACCAAGTTACAGAGCACACAGGACTACAAAACTCCAGGGCTAGGGGAAAATAATATATATAATTTGAGGTTTTTTTCCTCATGATTCATTTATCTTTCAGTTTAAAATTTTCCTTTTCTTTTTTTCTTTTATTTATTTTCAACTAGTTTCTTATTTTATCAACTCTTTGTTTTTAAGTCGTTTTGTTAACTAACATTTTTTACATTTACATTTCATAGACACATTCTTCATTTTTGGCTTCCTTTCATTGTATTCAATTTTATTTTTATATGTATATAAGTTTTGCTTTCTTAACAATTTTTGGATTTAGTGTCTTCTAACAAACACACCAAAATACACCCAGGACCAAGTGGATCGCCCTGTTTGTCCACCTGAGAGATGATATTCTCTCTTTCCACCCCCACAACGACCTTTTTTTTTTTTTAATTTCTGGCCTCTGTGGATTTGTCTAATGTGTATTTCACTTGGGTTGTGGATGATATTTTGATTTTGTTCACTTGTCATCCATTCTTCTCTAGGCAAAATGTCTAGAAGGAGGAATTCACAACAAAGGAATGAACATAAAAGACACTAGAGAATCTCTTAGTGCAGAAAATAAATCTAATCAAGTTGAAATTAAAAATGCTCTAACTACGATGCAGTGTAAATTGGATGCTCTAACAGCTGGGGTAAATGTGGCAGAAGACAGAGTAAGTGACATAGAACACAAGTTGATGGAAAGGAAGGAAGCTGAGAAGAGAGAAGAACAACTAATGTACCATGAGTGGGGGCTTTGAGAAATCAGCAATGCCATAAAATGAAACAATATTAGAATTCTTGGAATCCTTGAGGGAGAAGAAAGAGAGACAGGTCTAGAAGGTATATTTGAGCAAATCATAGCTGAGAACTTCCCTAATCTGGGGAAGGAAACAGGCATCAAGTCCAAGAGGTAGAAAGGATCCCTCTCAAAATCAATAAAAACAGATCAACGCCTCAACATATAATAGTGAAGCCTGCAAATTTCAGAGATAAAGAGGAAATCCTGAAAGCAACTTGTGACAAGAGGTTCTTAACCTACAATGCTAGAAACATTAGGATGGCAACAGACCTACCACAGATACCTAGCAGTCCAGAAAGGGCTGGCATGTTACATTCAGGGTACTAAATGAGAAAAACATGCAGCCAAGAATACTTTATCCAGCAAGCTGTCATTCAGAATGGAAAGAAAGATAAAGAGCTTTGAGGACAGATGGAAACTGAAAGAATATGTGACCAATAAACCAGCCCTGCAAGAAATATTAAGGGGGATCCAGTAAGCGACGAGAGAGCCCAAAAGTAACAAACCAGGAAGAAACAGAAACACTCTACAGAAACAGGGACTTTACAGGTAATAAACTGGCACTAAATTCATAACTTTCAACAGTTACTCTGAATGTAAATGGGCTAAATGTTCCAACCAAAAGACACTGGGTATCAAACTGGATAAAAAAGCAAGACCCATCCAAATGCTGTCTACAAGAGACTCACTTTAGACCTAAAAACACCTCCAGATTGAAAGTAAGGGGGTGGAGAATCATTTGTCATGCGAATGGACCTCAAAAGAAAGCTGGGGTAGCGATCTTCATAACAGACAAATTAGATTTTATTTTTATATTTTAAACCAAAGATTGTAGTAAGGGATGAAGAGGGACACTATATCATACTTAAAGGGTCTATTCAACAAGAAGATCTAATAATAATAAATATGTATGTTTCTAACTTGGGAGCAGCCATGTATATCATCCAATTAATATGCAAATTAAAGAAACACATTGGTAACAATAAAATAATAGTAGGGGACTTCAACATCCCACTCACAACAATGGGCAGATCATCTAAGCAGAAGATCAACAAGGAAACAAGGGCTTTGAATTACACACTGGACCAGAAGGACTTCACAGATACATACAGAGCATTCCATCCTAAAGCAACAGAATACATATTCTTCTTGAATGCACATGGAACATTCTCCACAATAAATCAAATACTGGGTCAAAAATCAGGTCTCAACTGATACCAAAAGATGGGGATCATACCCTGCATATTTTCAGACCATAGTGCTCTGAAACTTAAACTCTGAACCCAATCACAAGAGGAAATTTGGAAGGAACTCAAACACTTGGAGGTTAAGGAGCATCCTACTAAGGAATGAATGGGTCAACCAGGAAATTAAAGAAGAATTTTTAAAAGTCATATGAATTGATGAAAATAAAACACAACTGTTCAAAATGTTTGGGATACAGAAAAGGCGGTCCTAAGAAGAAAGTACATAGCAATACAAGTCTCTATCAAAAAATTGGAAAAGACTCAGATACATAAGCTAAACGTTCACCTAGAGGAACTGGAGAAAGAACAGCAAATAAAGCAGGAGAAAAGAAATAATAAAGATTAGAGCAGAAATCAATGAAATAGAAACCAAAAGAACAGGAGAATAGATCAACAAAACTAGAAGTTGGTTCATTGAAGGAATTAATAAGATCTATAAACCCATAGCCAGACTTATCAAAAAGAAAACAGTAAGGACCCAAATTAATACAATCATGAATGGAAGAGGAGAGATCATGACCAACACCAAGGAAATACAAACAATTTTAAGAACATATGATAACCAACTATATGCCAACAAAGTAGGCAATCTGGATGTGATGGATGCATTCGTAGAGATGTATAAACTACCAAAACTGAACCAGGAACAAATAGAAAACAAGAACAGACCCATAACCAGGAAATTAATGGAAAGAGAAAATCTGGCAAACAAGAGTACAGGGCAGATGGCTTCCCAGGCGAATTTTACCGAACATTTAAGGAAGAAATAATGCCTATTCTTCAGAAGCTGTGTCAAAAAATAGAAATGGAAGGAAACCTTCTATACTTGTTCTATGAGCAATACCTTAACCCTAAAACCAGACAAAGACCCATCAAAAGGAAAATTACAGACCTATATCCCTGATGAACATAGATGTCAAAATTCTCACCAAGATAATAGCCAATAGGATCCAATGGTACATTAAAAGGATTACTCACCTCATCCAAGTGGGATTTATTCCTGGGATGCAAGGGTGGTTCAACATTTGCAAATCAATCAACATGATACATTACATTAATAAAAGAAAGGACAAGAACCATATGATCCTCTCAATTGATGCAGAAAAAGCATTTGACAAAATACAGCATCTTTTCTTGATTAAACTTCTTCAAAGTATAGGGATAGAGGGACTATACCTCAATATCATAAAAGCCATCCATGAAAATCCCACAGCAAATATCATTCTCAATGGGGAAAAACTTAGAGCTTTTCCGTTAAGGTCAGGAACACAACAGGAATGTCCACTCTCACCACTGTTGTTCAACATAGTACTAGTAGTCCTAGCCTCAGCAATCAGACAAGAAAAAGAAACAAAAGACATTCAAATTGGCAAAGAAGAAGTCAAACTCTCTCTTTGCAGATGAAATGATACTTTATGTAGAAAACCCAAAAAACTCCACCCCAAAATTGCTAGAACTCATACAGCAATTCAGCAACATGGCAGGATACAAAATCAATGCACAGAAATTAATTGCATCTCTATACATTAACACTGATACTAAAGAAAGAGACATTAAGGAATCAGTCCCATTTACAATTGAACCAAAAATCATAAGATACTTAGGAATAAATCTAAAAAGGTAAAGGATCTGTACTCTAAAAACTACAGAACACTTATGAAAGAAATTGAGGAAGACAAAAAGAGATGGAAAAACATTCCATGCTCATGGATTGGAAGAATAAATATTGTTAAAATGTCTATGCTGCCCAGAGCAATCTACACATTCAACACAATCCTTTTCAAAATACCATAGACATTTTTCACAGAGCTGGAACAAATAATCCTAAAATACATATGGAACAAAAAATATCCTGAATACCCAGAGGAATGTTAAAAGAGAAAGGCAATGCTGGCGACATCACAATGCCTGACTTCAAGCTATATTACAAAGCTATTGTCATCAAGACAGTATGGTACTGGCACAAAAACAGACACATAGATCAGTGGAACAGAACAGAGAACCCAGAAATGGACCCTCAACTCTATGGTCAACTCATCTTCAACAAAGCAGGAAAGAATATCCAATACAAAAAGAGCAGTATCTTCAAGAAATGGTGCTGGGAAAATTGGACAGCCACATGCAAAAGAATGAAACTGGACCATTCTCTTACACCATACACAAAGATAAATTCAAAATGGCTGAAAGACCTCTATGTGAGGCAGGAATCCATCAAAATCATAGAGCAGAACATAGGCAGCAAGTTCTTCAACTTTGGCTACAGCAACTTCTTGCTAGACACATCTCTAAAGGCAAGGGAAGCAAAAGCAAAAATAAACTATTGGGATTTCATCAAGATAAAAAGCTTCTGCACAAACAATGAATCATGGAACACTACACCAAAAACTAATGAAGTAATGTATGGTGATTAACATAACATAAAAAAAAAAAAAGCTTCTGAACAGCAAAGGAAACAGTCAACAAAACTAAAAGGCAGCCTACGGAATGGGAGAAGATATTTGCAAATGACATTTCAGGTAAAGGATTAGTATCCAAGATCTATAAAGAGCTTCTCAAACTCAACACCCAAAAAACAAATAATCAAGTCAAAAAATGGGTGGAAGAAATGAACAGACACTTCTCCAAAGAAGACATACAAATGGCTAACAGACACATGAAAAAATGTTCATCATCATTAGCCATCAGGGAAATTCAAATCAAAACCACACTGAGATACATCCTTACACCAGTCAGAATGGTTAAAATTAACAAGACATGGAACAATAAATGTTGACTGGCAAGGATGTGGAGAAACGGGATCCCTCTTACATTTATGGTGGGAATGCAACCTGGTACAGCCACTCTGGAAAACAGTATGGAGGTTCCTCAAGATGTTAAGAATAGAGCTACCCTACAACCCAGCAATTGTACTACTGGGTATTTACCCCAAAGATACAGATGTAGTGAAAAGAAGGGGTACCTGCACCCTAATGTTCATAGCAGTAATGTCCAAAATAGTCAAACTGTGGAAGGAGCTGAGATGTCCTTCAACAGTGAATGGATAAAGAGGATGTGGTTCATATATAAAATGGAATATTACTCAGCAATCAGAAAGGATGAATATCTACCATTTACATCGACATGGATGGAACTGGAGGGGATTATGCTAAGTGAAATAAGTCAAGCAGAGAAACACAATTATCATATGTTGTCCCTCATATGTGGAATATACGGAATAGTGCAGAGGACCATAGGGGAAGTGGGGGAAAACTGAATGGGAAGAAATCAGAGAGAGAGACAAACCATATGAGACTCTTGACTCTGAGAAAGAAACTGAAGATTGTGGAAAGGGAGGTTGATGGGGGGATGTGGTAATTGGGTTATGGGAATTACAGAGGGCACGTGATATGATGAGCACTGTGTGTTATACACAACTAATGAATCACTGAACATTATATCAAAAATTAATGATGTATTATACCTTGGGTAATTGAATTTAAATAAAAATATATTTAAAAGAAAGAAAAGAAAAAGGAAATCAAAGCTGGGGGCATCAATATGCCTGACTTCAAACTATATTAGAAAGCTGTGATCATCAAGACAGTATGGTACTGGCCCAAAAACAGACACTTAGATTAATGCAACAGAAAAGAGAGCCATGAAATGGACCCTCAACTCTATGGTCAACTAATCTTTGACAAAGCAGAAATGAATATCCAATGTAAAAAAGACAGTCTCTTCAATAAATGGTGCTGGGAAAATTGGACAGCCACATGCAGAAGAATGAAACTCGACCATTTTCTTACACCATACACAAAGATAAACTCAAAATGGATGAAATACATCAATGTGAGACAGGAATCCATCAAAATCCTAGAGAAGAACACAGGCAGGGGAGGTGGGTAGGGGGAAGGGGTAACTGGGTGATGGGCATTAAGTTGGCATGTGATGTTATGAGCACTGGGTGTTATATGTATGCAACTGATGAATCATTGAACACTACATCTGAAAATAATGATGTAATACATTGTCTAATTGAATTTAAATTAAAAAGAAGAAGAAAATTGTAAACCCAAAGACTCCACCAAAAAAAAAAAAAAATTGCTAGAACTGATAGAAGTCAGCTTAATCGCACAATATAAAATCAATATACAGAAGTCTGTTGCATTTCTATACACTAACAAGGAAGCAGCAGAAAGAGAAATCAAGGAATTGATCCCAATTACAATTGCACCAAAACCCGAAGGTACCTAGGAATAAACATAACCAAAGAGGTAAAGGATCTGTACTCTGCAAACTATAGAACACTTATGAATGAAATTGAAGAAGACAGAAATAAATTCAAGAGCGTTCCATATATATGAATTGGAAGAACAAATATCGTTAAAATGTCTATGCTACTCAATGCATTCTAAACATTCAATGCAATCCCTATCAAAATACCACTAGCATTTTGTCACAGAGCTCAGACTAACAATCATAAAATTTGTATGGAACCAGAAAATACCCCAAATAGTCAAAGTAGTGTTGTAATAGAAAAAGCAGGAGGCATCACAATTCCGGACTTCAAGCTGTATTACAAAGTTGTAATCATCAAGACAGTATGATACTGGCACAAAAACAGACACACATATCAGTGGGACAGAATAGAGAACCCAGAAATGGATCCTTAGCTCTATGGTCAACAAATCTTTGACAAAGCAGAAATGAATATCCAATGGAATAAAGACAGTGTCTTCAATAAATCATGCTGGGAAATTGGACAGCCACATGCAGAAGAATGAAACTGGACAATTCTTTTACACCATACACAAAAGTAGACTCAAAATGGATGAAAGACCTAAATGTGACATAGGAATCTATCACAATCCTAGAGAACACAGGCAGAAACCTCTTTGACCTCGGCCACAGCAACTTCTTGCTAGACATGTCTCCAGAGGTACGGGAAAGAAAAGCAAATGAAATATGGCAACTTCATCAGGATGAAATGCTTTTGCACAACAAAGGAAACAATCAAGAAAACTAAAAGGCAATCTACAGAAGGGAGAAAATATTCACAAATGACATATCAGATAAAGGGCTATTATCCAAAATCTATAAAGAACTTATGAAACTGAACACCCCCAAAATAATAAATTCAGTCATGAAATGGGACTAAGACATGAGCAGACATTTCTCAAAAGAAGACATGCAAATGGCTAAGAGATGCATGAAAATATGCTCAACATCACTTGGCATCAGGAAAATACAGATCAAATCTACAATGAGATACTACTTCACATCTGTCCGAATGGCTAGAGTTGACACCTCCAGAAAGAACAGATGTTGGCGAGGACGCAGAGAAAGGGGAACCCTCTTACAGTGTTAGTGGGAATGCAAACTGGTTGAGCCATTCTGGAAAACAGTATGGAGGTTCCTTAAAAATTAAAAATAGAACTACCTTATGACCCAGCATTTGCAGTACTAGGTACTTATCCAAAGGATATATAGTGATTTGAAGGGGCACACAAATCACAATGTTTATAGCAGCAATGTCTACACTAGTCAAAACATGGAAAGAACTCAGTTGTCCATCAACAGATGAACGGATATAATTTGGTATATATATATGCAATGGAATATTACTCGTCATCAAAAAGAATGAAATCTTGTTATTTGCAACAATTTGGATGGAACTATGCTATGTGAAATAAGCCAGTCAGAGAAACACAAATACCATATGATTTTACTCATATGTGCAATTTAAGAAACAAAAGAGATGAATAGAGGGGAAGGGAAGAATAAAATGAAATAAGTTAAAAACAGAGAGGAAGGTAAACCATACGAGACTCTTAACTATAGGGAACAAACTGAGGGCTGTTGGAGGGGAGGTGGGTGAGAAGATGGAATAAATGGGTGATGGGCATTAAGGAGGCCACTTGATGTAATAAGCACTGGGTGTTATATGTAAGTGATGAATCATTAATTCTATCCCTGAAAGTAATCATATACTATATGTTAATTAAATTGAATTTAAATTAAAAAAAATCAATATAAGATTAAGAGTGCAAAAAACTAGATTGGAAACAGGCTTGATGCAATGAAGAGCAGGCTGGAAGAAGGAAAGTAATTAATTAATCACCTGGAAGACAAAATAATAGAAAGAAATGAAGCTGAACAAAATAGAGAAAGAAGAATCATGCAAGAGGAGAATAGACTGAGGGAACTCAGGGCATCATCAAATGTAATAACATCCATATTATGGGAGTCTCAGAAGAAGAAGAAGAGATATGGGGGCAGAAAACTTATTTGCAGAAATAAAAGCTAAAAACTTCCCAAATCTGGGGAAGGAAACAGATATCCTGATCTAGGAGGTACAGAGAATGCCCATTAAATTCAAAGGCAAGCCAACACCAGTCATATTTTAATTAAATTTACAAAATATAGTGATACAGAGTAAAAAATCTTAAAAGTTGCAAGACAAAAGATGTCTTTCACGTACAAGGGAAAACCCATAAGGCCAGCTGGAGATCTTTCAACAGAAACTGGTAAGCCAGATGGGAGTGGCATGATATATTCAAACTGCTAAATGGGAAAATATGCAGCCAAGAATACTTTATACAGCAAGGCTATCATTCAGAATATAAGGAGAAATGAAGAATTTCCCACACAAACAATATCTAAGGTGGTTCATGACCACTAAGCCAGCCCTACAAGAAATATTAAAGGGGACTTTTTGAGTGCAAAGGAGAGACCAAAGCTGAGAAATACAAGAAAGGATTAGAGAAAATCTCCAGAAACAACAAGTAATAAAATGACAATAAATATATATTGACTAATAATTACTTTGAACGTAAGTGGACGAAATACTCCAATTTAAGAGACATAGGGTATCAGAATGGATAAAAAACAAGAACCATTGATATGCCACCTAGGAGAGACACATTTTAGACCTAATGATACCTGCATTTTGAAAGTGGGGGGGGGGATAAACATTTATCATGCAAATGAATGTCAAAGAAAGGTAGAGTAGCAATACTAAACTGATCAAACTAAACTTTAAAACAAAAACTGTAAGAAGAAAAAAAGGACACTATATAATAATAATAAAGGGGGCAATGCAATAAGAAGATCTAAAAATTATAAATATCTTTCCACCCAACATGGGAGCACCCAACTATATAAAACAATTAATAAAGAACATAAAAGAACTAAATGATAATAATAATAGTAGGGGACTTTAACACCCCACTTACATCAATGGACATACCATCTAAACAGAAAATCAACAAACAATGGCTTTGAATGACACACTGGGCCAGATGGGCTTAACAGATATATTCAGAATATTCCTTCCTAAAACAGCTGCATACATGTTCTTTTCAAGTTCACATGGGACATTGTTCAGAATAGATCACACATTAGGTCATAAAACAGGCCTAATGAAATACAAAAACATTGAAGTTATGCTATGCATCTTTTCTGACCATAACGCTAGAAAGCAGAAGTCAACCACAAGAAAAAATCAGGAAAAGGCAACAAATGCAAGGAGTTTAAACAACATGCTATTCAACAATGAATGGAAATCAAAGAAGAAATTTAAAAAAATACATGGAAACGAATGAAAATGAAAACATTACACTCTAGAACCTTTGGGATCCAGCAAAAATGACCCTATGAGGGAAGTATATAGCAATATAAGCCTGTGCCAATAAGTAAGAACAATAAATAAACAACCAAACATTACACCTAAAGGAGCTAGAAAAGAACACCAAATGAAGACTAAACCCAGCGTAGGAAGGAAATAATAAATGAGCAGAAATAAATGATATAGAAACTAAAAACAAAACAAAAACAAAAATGATAGATCAATGAAGCCAGGAGCTGGTTCTTTGAAAAAAAATAAAATAAAACTGATAAACCTCAAGTCAGACTTATCAAAAAGAAAAGTGACAGGGCACAAATAAATAAGATCACAAATGAGAGAAGAGAAATAACATCCAACATCACAGAAATACAAAAAATTATAAGAGAATATTATGTATAATGCTATGACACGTAATTGGACCACGTAGAAGAGATGGATAAATTCCTAGAAATGTATAAACTACCAAAACTGAAAGAGGAACAACAGAAAACTTGAACAGACTGATAACCAGCAAATAAATTGAAGCAATAATCAAAAAATGTCCCAACAAAGTCCAGGGGCAGATGGCTTCACAGGTGAATTCTACCAAACACTTAAAGAAAAGTTAATACCAATTCTTCCCAAACTATTCCAAAAAATAGACTAGGAAGGAAAATTTCTATTTTCCAAATTTCCATTAATTCCATGAGGCCAGCATTACCCTGACACAAAAACCAGATAAAGACTCCACTAAAAAAGAGAACTACAGGCAAATATCCCTGATGAACATGGATTCAAAAATTCTCAGTAAAATACTAGCATGCTGAATTCAACAATACATTTAAAAAATTGTCACAAGAGGGAGGCAAGATGGTCAAGTAGTAGGGGACCCCCTTTCAACTGGTCCCCTGAATTTAGCTGGATATCTATCAAACCATTTTGAACTCCCATGAAATCAGCCTGAGATGTAAGAATATATATCTGTATCTCTACAAACAGAAAAGCAACTACTTTTTGCAAGGTAGGACGTGCAGAGTTGTGAATCTGTGGGGAGATATCAGAACATAAACAGAAGGGGGAAGAAGCCTCCTAATAGCTGGCTCATGGAAAGTGATGTAACACTGGAGTGCAAAATTGGAACCCTTAGAAATCTGCTCTAGTGAGAGACATCCCTCTCTGAAAGGTGCTCTGGAAATGAAAAGGCAGATTTCTAGGTGGGGCATTGTGGTCTTGGGATCCGAGGAGTCACAGAGTGAATGGGGGTGCCTGAACCGGTATAGTGTCTAAACAGTGGAGTGGGGAAGCAGGTTATGGTCAGCGAGCCCAGGAGTGGACTCCCAACTAGGGTCAACATAAACCACGAGTCAGGCCCCTCGAGAATCACTCCTTTACCTCTTTGGTTAGGTTTATTCCTATGTATCTCATGTTTTTTGATGTTATTGCAAACGGAATTGATTCTCTAATTTCTCTTTCTACAGTTACATTGTTAGTGCATATAAAAGCAACTGATTTCTGTGCATTGATTTTGTATCCTGCCACATTAGTGAATTTCTGTAGGAGTTCTAGTAATTTGAGGGTGGAGTCTTTTGGGTTTTCCACATAAAGTATGTGTCATCTATGACATCTATGAAGAGAGTTTGACTTCTTCTTTGCCAATTTGAATGCATTTTTTTTTGTTGTTGTTGTCTGATTGCTGATGCTAGGACTTCTAGTAATATGTTGAACAACAGTGGTGAGAGTGGGCATCCTTGTCATGTTCTTGATCTTAAGGGAAAGGCTCTCTGCTTTTCCCCATTGAAAATGATATTTGCTGTAGGCTTTTCATAGACGGTTTTTATAAAATTGATGAATGTTCACTCTATCCCTACACTGAAGAGTTTTAAACAGTAAAGGATGCTGTAGTTTGTCAAATGCTTTTTCTGCATCATTTGAGAGGATCATATGGTTCTTGTCTCTAATTAATATGTTCTATCACATTGATTGATTTGTGAATGTTAAACCACCCTTGCATCCCAGGAATAAATCCCAGCTGGTCAAGATGGATAATGCTTTTAATGTGCTGTTGGATCCTATTGGCTAGGATCTTGTTGAGAATTTTGGCATCCATATTCATCAGGGAAATTGGTCTGTAATTCTCCCTTTTGATGGGGTCTTTGCGTGGTTTGGGGATCAAGGTAGAGCTGGCCTCATAGAATGAGTTTGGAAGTTTTCCTTCTATTTATATTTTTTGAAACAGCTTTAGGAGAATAGGTATTATTTCTTCTTTAAATGTTTGATAGAATTCCTCTGGGAAGCCATCTGGCCCTGGACTCTTGTTTTTTGGGAGGTTTTATTTTTTATTTATTTATTTTTAAAGATTTTATTTATTTGACAGAGAGAGATACAGGGAGAGTGGGAGAGGGAGAAGCAGGCCTCCCGCCAAGCAGGGAGCCTGATGCGGGGCTCAATCCCAGGATCCTGGGATCATGACCTGAGCCGAAGGCAGTCGCTTAACAACTGAGCCACCCAGGTGCCCCTTTTGGGAGGTTTTTGATTGACGCTTCAATTTTGTTACTGGTTATTGGTCTATTCAGATTGTCTATTTCTTCCTGTTTCAGTCTTGGTAGTTTATAAGTTTCCCAGAAGGCATCCATTTCTTCCAGGTTGCTTAATTTATTGGCATATAGATGCTGATAATAATTTCTAAGAATTGTTTCTATTACCTTGGTGTTAGTGGTGATCTCTCCCCTTTCATTCATAATTTTATTAATTTGGGTCCTTTCTCTTTTCTTTTGGATAAATCTGGCCAGAGGTTTATCGATCTTATTAATTCTTTCAAAGATCCAGCTTCTAGTTTCATTGATCTGCTCTACTGTTTTTGTTTCCATTTCATTGATCTCTGCTCTAATCTTTATTATTTCTCTTCTCCTGCTTGGTTTAGGTTTTATTTGCTGTACTTTCTCCAGTTCCTTTAGGTGTAAGGTTAGGTTGTGCCTTTGGGATTTTTCTACTTTTTTGAGAGAGGCTTGGATGACTATGTATTTCCCCTTTAGGACTGCCTTTGCCATATCCCATAGGTTTTGGACCAACGTGTTTTTGTTCTCATTTGTTTCCATGAATTGTTTAAGTTCTTCTTTAATTTCCTGGTTGACCCAAACATTCTTTAGCACAATGGTCTTTAGCTTTCAAGTGTTTGAATTCCTTCCAAATTTTTTCTTGTGATTGAGTTCCAGTTTCAAAGCATTGTGGTCTGAAAACATGCAGGGAATAATCTCAATCTTTGGGTATTGGTTGAGACCTGATTTGTGACCCAGTATGTGGTCTATTCTGGAGAAAGTTCCATGTGCACTCGAGAAGAATGAATATTCTATTGTTTTAGGGTGGAATGTTCTGTAT
Source organism: Halichoerus grypus (assembly GCF_964656455.1). Lineage (NCBI taxonomy): Eukaryota > Metazoa > Chordata > Mammalia > Carnivora > Phocidae > Halichoerus > Halichoerus grypus. The sequence goes on from NC_135727.1 coordinate 84,581,012, forward strand.
ATCTATGAAGTCCATCTGGTCCAGTGTGTCATTCAAAGCTCTTGTTTCTTTGTTGATCTGCTTAGATGATCTATTGCTGAGAGTGGAGTGTTGAGGTCTCCTACTATTAAAGTATTATTATCAGGGGCGCCTGGGTGGCTCAGTTGGTTAAGCGACTGCCTTCGGCTCAGGTCATAATCCTGGAGTCCCTGGATCGAGTCCCGCATCGGGCTCCCTGCTCGGCGAGGAGCCTGCTTCTCCCTCTAACCCTCCCCCCTCTCATGTACTCTCTCTCTCTCTCATTCTCGCTCTCTCAAATAAATAAATCTTAAAAAAAAAAAAAAAATAAATAAAGTATTATTATCAATATGATTCTTTATTTTGGTTAAAAGTGGGCTTATGTAGTTGGCTGCTCTCGTGTTGGGGGCATAGATATTTACAATTGTTAGCTCTTCTTGTTGGATAGACCCTTAAGAATGATATAGTGTCCCTCTGTATCTCTTACTACAGTCTTAGCTTAAAATCTAATTTGTCTGATACTAGAATTGATACCCCAGCTTTCTTTTGAGGTCTGTCGGCATGAAAAAATGGTTCTCCATCCCCTCACTTTCAGTCTGGATGTAACTTTAGGTTCAAAATTAGTCTCTTGGTGACAGCATATGGATGGGTCCTGTCTTTTTATCCAATCTGCAACTCTGTGCTGTTTCACGGGAGCATTTAGGCCATTCACGTTGAGAGTTACTATTGAAAGATATGATTTTAGTGCCATCATGTTGCCTGTGAAGTCCCTGTTTCTACAGATTGTCTCTGCACATTTCTGGTCTATATTACTCTCGGGGTCTTTCTTCTTTTATAGAAACCCCCCTTAATATTTCTTGCAGGGCCGGCTTGGTGGTCACATATTCTTTCAGGTTTTGCCGGTCCTGGAGGCTCCTTCTTTCTCCATCCATTCTGAATGACAGCCTTGCTGTATAAAGTATCCTTGGCTGCCTGTTATTCTCATTCCATACCCTGAATGTCTTGCCAGCCCTTTTTGGCTTGCCAGGTCTCTGTGGACAGGTCTGACGTTATTCTGATGTTTTTCCCTCTGTAGGTAAGAAATCTCTTCCCCCTAGCTGCTTTCAGGATTGCTTACTTGGTTCTACGATTTGCAGGTATATTATTATATGTCAGGGTGCTGGTCTGTTCTCATTGATCTTGGCATCTGTTCTCATTGATCTCTGCCCATTAGACATGAATGCTTTTTTCCTTTCCCATATTAGGGAAGTTCTCAGCTACGATTTGCTCAAATATATCTTCTAGACCTCTCCCTCTCTCCACCCCCTCAGGGATCCCAATAATTCTGACATTGGAACGTTTCATGGCATCATTAATTTCTCTCAGTCTAGTATCTTGAGCTTTAAGCCTTTTTCCCCCAGGCCTCCTTGGTTTCCTTCGTTTCTATCATCTTATCTTCTAGCTCACTAATTCATTTTTCTGCCTTGTTTACCCTGGCTGTTAGGGTATCCAGTTTAGACTGTGCTTCATTCATAGCACTTTTAAGTTCTGCCTGATTAGATCTCATTTCTGCCCTTAGAGATTCTATATTGGTGCTAATATTTTTCTCAAGCCTAGATACCAACTTCATAATCTCTACTCTGAAGTCTGTCTGACATCTTGCTTATATCCATATCCATTAGGTCTGTAGCAGAGGCCACAGTCTCTGATTCTTTTCTTTGTTGGGGGTTCCTCCTCTTAGTCATTCTGTTGGGGGGTGGTTGAAGGAATGTACAGAGTCCAAAGTATTAACCACGACCCAAGTAAGATGCACTCGTTTTATAGAGAACCTAGGGTTGTTGTCCTCTTGTTCTTCCAGCCTGTCTTCTGGGGGAGGGGCCTGCCACACTGTTACTTATGCAATCCTGCTGGGCAGAATTGCCCTGCCCCTTGTCAGGGGCAGGGTGGGTGGTGGGCTCAGTGGAAACCAGTTTTTTGAGTTTTTGTTCTCTGGGGCTTTCTGTGTCTCTTCCAACCGCACCCAAACCTCCGACCCAGAGCAGAGAAATCATAGTCTGCTCTTCACTGAGCTCTTCAGGACACACAGTCTCTGTTGCTAAAAACCGCAGCCTCCCCAGTGGTGTACCCCACAGCAACTCTCCCAGAGGTCGATCCCAGGGCTGGGTGTATCTCTGCTCTTTGTGCTTCTAAAGCTGCGAGCTGCCCCTGGTTCGCACACATGCACCCACAGCTCCTGGATCCTGTCTGGGGCTGCACTAAAGTCTTTTCCCTGCTGCTACTGCTCTGCGGTCTGTGCCTGGTCCCCAGCGCTGGATGCTTTTGTGCTCTGGTATTATATCACCTTCCTGACACCAGCTTATGGCGGCTCCCTCCCCCTTCTGTTTATCTTCCAATATCTGCCCACAGAATCAAGGCTTTGCCCTTCATACCTCATGACCACCAGAGATTTTCTGCTTGTAGAGATCCAGATATATATATTCTTACATCTCAGGCTGATTTTGTGGGTATTCAGAATGGGTTGGTAGATATCCAGCTAAATTGGAGACTGGTTGAAATAGGGTTCCCTACTCCTCTGCCATCTTCCATGCTCTTCCTAAAACACAACATCTTGAAAAATATTTTAAAACTACTTGACTAGCATAATGAAGGCATGTCCCATTAGGTGTAATGGAATATATAAATTAACTATTCCTGGACTACAGAGAAAAGATGACTTACATCTCATAAATCCTATCTCTTTTCCCTCAACTTTTTATTCATTCCTTCTCCAATTGCATCCTGCAAGAAACTTTTCAACACACCTCAGGCCTACATTAGTGCCACAGCTTCCCCAACTGCCACCAGTCAGCCTATACAGTCTAGGTTAATTTTCTTTCAAAATTCCTTTCACATTAATTCCCCTTTTCAAAAGCTTATAATGCTTTCCTATTTCTTATCACATTATATCTAAACTCTTCTACCTAACTTTAAGGCTATGATCTGGCTCCATCTTTCCTATCCAACTTTATTCTGTAATATTTCCCAACCAGCAGATCCCCTCCCCCTAGGATAACTGCGAAATTCATTTGCTCTTAGGGAAAAGTTGAAGAAACAAGGAAAAGAAAAACAGACACTGAAATCCCTAACAGCAAAAGTTTATTTATAGTTGAAGTTAAGTAATATTTTTAATGCATGCTGAGAAAACAGTAATATTCCAAACTTACAGGTTACTATCTGATAAGGAACACAAAATGATGTTGGGAAAGGCTTTGGCATACACAACTATTAGAACCAGGTTATCAGAACACACACTATTAGAATCTTATCAGAACACTTACATATCACATAATTTTATGCACATCAAGTCCATGAACAGCTCATCTTCTAACTTCTTACTGGCTATTTTAGTAAACAGCATTCAAGGTTAAACATTAAGACTAGAGAGTAGGAAGGAAATATAGAAGTGGTAAGCATCACATTTCAGAGCCTACATATATGAATACCTTAAGATTAATTAAGAAACAGTATTTCAAAATTTTTTGAAACAACACTTGGCAATGTTTAGCGCATGAGAAGACACTGCTTTGGTCCATCCACCCTTTCCAGCTTTTCAAAGTGCTTTCTGGCATTGCGGATGTTGATCAGAGTAGCTGCAGAAGCTGAGGGTAGGGGTGGAGGAAACAGCCAACAGAATAAGTACAGGCAGCCAAAGGAATGTATGACTAATAAAAACAAATAAACAAAAGAGAGCCAAATCTCTTAACATATGTCACAGAGAACATACAGGAATAGGAAGTCCCAAGTTAACCGGGACTTAATTTTTCTGAATAAGTAGAAGATTTGTTTATATTCTAAATACTACATTTCCAAAATGAAATTTCAAAATCTTTTGGTTTGGTTTACTTTTAGAATAAAACCCATTATCTTATGTTGTATTTTAGTATTAACCAAAGGTAGGAAAAGTGAGTGGATCAGAGATAATTTAAACTTCTGCAAACATCTTAAAAATACTCAACTAATGAATCATTGAACATTATATCAAAAACTAATTAGCCAAGGTGTACTATACCTTAGCTAATTAAACAAAAAAGAAAAGAAATACTGTTAGAACCTTTATTACAGTGGTTATGATAGATATGGCTATTATGGCATGGATGTACCAAATACCTACTTCCCTTTATGCCCATAACACAAATATGGGAATATGGTACTTAGGAATATACATTAAAATGGCTTAACATTTAGTAGTTCAGAATTTAGATTGATTAGTCTTTTAAAAATGTTTACTATATGAAGCATAAATCATACATTTGGATTCTCTTTTCTTCAAAATCCCTAGATTTAGTAACTTGATTTTTGAAATACCATGAAGAAAAAACAAAATACCCTAGAGTCTAAATTATTTTTAAGCTTCAAAATGTAAGTCTATGAAACAAAAAACTATTTACCACTAGTATGAAAATAGCTTTTTCATTGTGGTCAATAATACATAACAAAAAAATTACCATTTTAACCATTTCAAAATATATAGGTCAGTGGCATTAAGTATATTCATACTGCTTTGCAGCCATCCCCACTACAAAATGTTTTTTTTATTACCTAATAAAGTACTACCTCTAGGGCAATTAGTTTAAAGAATGTGCCTTTAAACCTATGTCAGCTAAGTTTAAACTTACGAATGGATGGATCAGACATCACGACCATCACATAAGTGTTGGATGTAAAGATGTCAATGAAAGCAGCAAAGTTAGAGTTCCTGACTTCCATGCTCTGAAAAGAAGCAGCTAGTTTGCTATAGGAGAAATGAGAAAAAGAAGTAAAGAATATAAAATAATATCAATATAAAACATTCTTACCTTTTATACCATTATACCTTGATTCATCACTTCATTAAGACAGTTAATCACTAACCTCCCTTTGTTTTCCAAGGAAACTCTACTGCTGAATTTAGTATATTTTGGAAAGTGACTTAGAAACTGCATTAGGACTTGATATTGACTGTGAAATGGGCTTAGACCCAGATCCATGTTAAAATATCATGTTACAAAAGATTTCTCTAATATTTAAGAAGCTTAAGTTGAAATTTTCCTATCATTGTGATTAATAACTGTATTTTTTGAATGTTAGTTATATTGAAATTCAAGAAATGATCCCATTTCTTCAAAAACAAACAAGGTAATTACATTTGTATGTCATTTGCTAGTTCTTCCTAAAAATGTAGGCATAAACATGCCAGTAAGTCTCAGAGAGTACAAAGGCATAAAAAGAGTAAACTTATACCTGTACTTATACCTATTCTATTGTCTGGGCATCAAAATTTTACCAGGATAAGAATTTTGCTGATTAAATCTTTACTAAATTATAATGTTCTACCATTCTTTCTTCCTACATTCATAATGCTATGATTCAAACTGTATTTTATCAAAGGTGAGACAACATGATTAGGCATTTCTAGAATCTATTCTGTACTATTCCTGAATCATTACATTGCTATTTTAATTACTATAGTTTTACAGTAAATCTTTTATTTGGTAGGGTAAATTCTCCTTTCTTCTTTTTCAAAACTCTCTTGGACATTGTGTTTATTTCTTCCTAAATAGTATCAAGTATCTCGAAAGGCTATTTTGCTTATTTTGCACATGCTTCTTCTCTATCAGTTGAATTTGCATTAAAGGACAATGACTTTCACCTCAGTCAATTGTAGGCTCCCTTAGAGGTTAGCTTTCTTTTTGATTAAATGAACTTTTATGAATACAGAAGTGCAGTCTACTATAGTTATTTGAACCTCTCAAAAGTGACAATAATTTCTTTCTAGACATAAATAAATCACACAAGATCTCTTACCTGCAGCTCAGCTTAAACTGCTTAATAATGTTGCTGATTTTCTCAAATCTGTGGGCATCACGCTGCTTTTTACACTGATAGTGAGAAATCACCTATGAAAAAGAGCAATGCCTTTAAATATGCAAGGTAGTCATATCACCCTCTGCTACTTACTCCTCAAGGCAGACCTCTGTCAGTCTCTTGGTCACCCTATTTTCAGGGTAGACTTGGCACCTGGCTTATTGTCTCTTCTTTCCCATATCATGCCAATGTTCTGCATAATTTCAACATCCCAATGGATAACCCATATAGTAGTGTTTGGTTATAATTTTATTAGAGCATTAAAGTATTATCTATTTTGGTTCAGTGCTGTTCTTCCTCACTTACTTTAATCATTAAATGTTCATCTTATATCAATATTTCACAGTATGTTTTTGATTAAATAAGTACAAATTAAAAAGAAAAAAATATAAAATTTTTAGCTGTTCTTCACAAGTACCTAATGTATTGATTTTTTAAAAAGATTTTATTTATTTATTTGACAGAGAGAGAGCACAAATAGGCAGAGTGGCAGGCAGAGGGAGAGGGAGAAGCAGGCTCTCCACTGAGCAGGGAGCTGGACGTGGGGCTCAATCCCAGGACACCGGGATCATGACCTGAGTCGAAGGCAGCTGCTTAACTGACTGAGCCACCCAGGCGCACCTAATGTATTGATTTTAATGAAGGCTATAACTAAGTGGCCTTTGATATTACATTTAAAAATCTTAAGTATGCAGTGAAGCATGTCCCTCCCTGTCCCCACCTCTTTCTTATCAGCGCCCTCTCCATGCTCCTAGCTGAGTGTCCCATGGGGTCTGAAGCATTTACTTTGAAACAGAGTATTCAAAGCAGGACCATAAAGCATAAAGCAGGATTTTTTCCATAGCCGCCTGCATAGGCAGCTAGTAATGATGGAATAAGACCATGGTTCTATTTTGTTGGTTTTCAGAACCAACAAAATGATCGATTAAGAGGAATGGGCAGGAGCATTCATATTGCACTGCTACAGGTCTAATTATTGGACTGACACAAGACAGACAAGAGTGAAAACATTTGCCAAGAATGTTTTCATTAATTAAGAATGAATGTCAGAGGCTCACTCATATGTGGAACATAAGCAATAGCACGCAGGACCATAGGGGAAGGGAGGGAAATGTGAAGGGTGAGAAATCAGAGAGGGAGATGAACCATGAGAGACTATGGACCCTGGGAAACAAACTGAGGGTTTCAGAGGGGAGGGGGGTGGAGGATGGGGTAACAGGGTGATGGGTATTAAGGAAGGCATGTGTTGTGATGAGCACTGGGTGTTATATGCAAATAATGAATCACTGAACACTACATCAAAAACTAATGACATATTATATAGTGGCTGAATATATATATATGAATGAATGAATGTCGGAGGTTCAAAGACGATTAGATACCATTGTAGTTCTAACCACAAATGATGATGACTGATGATGCAGCAGCATTATAACCATGATCTGTGAGGTAGCTTCCAGGACCAAAGTCTTTGGGTTCCAAAGGGAACCTTTGGGTTCAGAGGTTACAAAGTTGCAATTTAAAGGAATTGATGGAAGGGCATCACCCCTCCTAGAGCCTGTGGCTTAATCTGACTCAACACTGGAAACCTTACCCAGCCTGGACATGGACAGGATTGACATGGAAAGTTCTTTCCCGATTCTGTGCATGGTGGTGCATGGCTGTTCTTATTCAGTGAAGTAATTTGCCTGGTTAATTCCTATAATGAACAAGACTCTGGCATGCTCACTAGTTACATGACTCCCAAGCTAGGAGCACCCAAATACATAAAGCAGTTAATAACAAACATAAAGGAACTAAGCAATAATAATACAATAATAGTAGGAGATTTTACATCACACTTATATCAATGGACAGATGATCTAAACAGAAAATCGAAAAGGAAACAATGACTTTCAAAGACATAATGGAACAGATGGATTTAATAGATGTATTCAGAACATTCCATCCCAAAACAACAGAATACACATTCTTCTCAAGTACACACAAAACAATCTCCAGAAGAGATCACATATTAGCCCACAAAACAAACCTCAATAAATTCAAGAATAACAAAATCACACCATGCATATTTTCTCACCACAATGCTATGAAATTAGAAATCAACCAAAAGAAAAAAATGGGAAAGACCACAAATATATGGAGGATAAATAACATACTACTAAACAATGAATGGGTCAACCAAGAAATCAAAGAAGAAATAAAAAGTACATGGAAACAAATGAAAATGAAAACAATGGTCCAAAACCTCTGGGATGCAGCAAAACCAGTTCTAAGAGGGAAGTTTATAGCATTACAAGACTACCTCAAGAAGCAAGAAAAATCTAAAATAAACAAGCTAACCCTACACCTAAAGGAGGTAGAAAAAGAACAACGAACAAAACCTAAGCCAGCAGAAGGAAGGAAATAATAAAAATTAGAGCAGAAAGAAATGATAAAGAAATTTAAAAAACAATAGAACAGATCAATGAAACCAGGAGCTGGTTCTTTGAAAAAGTTAATAAAATTGACAAACCTCTAAGCCGGATGTATCAAGGAAAAAAAAGAGAAAGAACCAAAATAAATAAAATCATAAATGAGAGAGGAGAAATAACAACCAACCACACAAGAAATCGTAAGAGAGTATTATGAAAAACTATATGCCAACAAATTGGACAACCTAGAAGAAATGGATAAATCCCTAGAAACATATAAACTACCAACACTGAAATAGGAAGAAATAGAAACCTTGAACAGACTGATAACCAGCAAAGAAACTGAATCAGAAATCAAAAATCTCCCAATAACAAAAGTCCAGGGCCAGATGGCTTCCCAGGTGAATTCCACTAAACACTTAAAGAAGAGTTAATGCCTATTCTCACAATATTCCAAAAAATAGAAAAGGAAGGAAAACTTCCATATTCATTCTAGGAGGCCAGTATTACCAACAGTGAAACCATATAAAGACACCAATAAAAAAGAGAACTACAGGACAATATCCCTGATGAACACAAATATAAAAATTAACAATGAATTACCAGCAAACAGAATTCAACAATGCATTAAAAAAAACATTCACCGTGATCAAATGGGATTTATTCCTGGGTTACAAGAACAGTTCAATATTTGCAAATCAATCAACATGATACATCACATCAGTAAGAGAAGGGGTAAGAACTATATGATCATTTCAATAGATGCACACAAAGCATCTGACAAAGTACAACAACCATTCATTATCAAAATCCTCAACAAAGTACGTTTTTTAAAAAATTTTATTTCATTATGTTATGTTAGTCACCATACATTACAAAAATAGTTTTTGATGTAGTGTTCCATGATTCATTGTTTGCATATAACACCCAGTGCTCCAAGCAATACATGCCCTCCTTAATACCGATAACTGGGCTGACCCGTTCCCCCACCCCGATCACCTCGAAAACCCTCTGTTTCTCAGAGACCATAGTCTCTCATGGTTCGTCTCTCCCTCCAATTTCCCCCTCTTCATTTTTCCCTTCCTACTATTTTCTTCTTTTTCTTCTTTTTTTTTTTAACATATAATGTATTATTTGTTTCAGAGGTACAGGTCTGTGAATCATCAGTCTTACACAATTCACAGCAGTCACCATAGCACATACACTACCCAATGTCCACCACCCAGCCACCCCCCCCCCACTTCAGAAACCCTCAGTTTGTTTCCTGAGATTAAGAGTCTCATGGTTTGTGTCTCTCTCTGGTTTCATCTTGATTCATTTTTTCCTCCCTTCCCCATGGCCCTCTGTCTTGTTTCTCAAATTCCTCATATCAGTGAGATCATATGATATTTGTCTTTCTCTGATTGACTTATTTCGCTTAGGATAATACCCTCTAGTTCCATTCACGTCATTGCAAATGGCAAGATTTTGGGGTTTTTTGACGGCTGCATAATATGCCATTATATATATATATATAATATCTCACATCATCTTTATCCATTCATCTGTTGATGGACATCTTGGCTCTTTCCATAGTTTAGCTTTTGTGGACATTGCTGCTATAAACATTGGGGTGCACGTACCCCCTTGATCACTACATTTGTATCTTTGGGGTAAATACCCAGTAGTGCAACTGCTGGGTCATAGCATAGCTCTATTCATAACATCTTGAGGAAACTCCATACTGTTTTCCAGAGTGGCTGTACCAGCTTCCATTCCCACCAACACTGTAGGAGGGTTCCCCCTTTCTCCACATCCTCACCAACATGTCATTTCCTGACTTGTTAATTTTAGCCATTCTGACTGGTGTGAGGTGGTATCTCATTGAGGTTTTGATTTGGATTTCCCTGATGCTGAGTGATGTTGAGGACTTTTTCATGTGTCTGTTGGCCAATTGGATGTCTTCTTTGCAGAAATGTCTGTTCATGTCTTCTGCCCATTTCTTGATTGGATTATTTGTTCTTTAGGTGTTGAGTTTGAGAAGTTCTTTATAGATTTTAGATACTAGCCCTTTATCTGGTATGTCATTTGCAAATATCTTCCCCCATTCTGTCAGCTGTCTTTTGGTTTTGTTGACTATTTCCTGTGTTGTGCAAAAGCTTTTTAACTTGATGAAGTCCCAATAGCTCATTTTTGCCCTTGCTTCCCTTGCCTTTGGCGATGTTTCTAGGAAGAAGTTCTGCAGCTGAGGTCGAAGAGGTTGCTGCCTGTGTTCTCCTCTAGGATTTTGATGGATTCCTGTCTCACATTTAAGTCTTTCACCCATTTTGAGTCTATTTTTGTGTGTGGTGTAAGGAAATGATCCAATTTCATTGTTCTGCATGTGGCTGTCCAATTTTCCCAACACCATCTGCTGAAGAGACTGTATTTTTTCATTGGATATTCTTTCCTGCTTTGTCGAAGATTAGTTGACCATAGAGTTGAGGGTCCATTTCTGGGCTCTCTATTCTGTTCCACTGATCTCTGTGTCTGTTTTTGTGTCAGTACCATACTGTCTTCATGATGACAGCTTTGTAATAGAGCTGGAAGTCCGGAATTGTGATGCTACCAGCTTTGCTTTTCTTTTTCAACATTCCTCTGGCTATATGGGGTCTTTTCTGGTTCCATACAAATTGTAGGATTATTTGTTCCATTTCTTTGAAAAAAGTGGATGGTATTTTGATAGGGATTGCATTAAATGTGTAGATTTCTCTAGGTAGCATAGACATTTTCACAATATTTGTTCTTCCAATCCATGAGCATGGAACGTTTTTCCATTTCTTTGTGTCTTCCTCAATTTCTTTCATGAGTATTTTATAGTTTTCTGAGTACAGATCCTTTGCCTCTTTGGTTAGATTTATTCCTAGGTATCTTATGGTTTTGGGTGCAATTGTAAATGGGATTGAATCCTGAATTTCTCTTTCTTCTATCTTGTTGTTGGTGTATAGAAATGCCACTGATTTCTGTGGATTTTATATCCTGCCACTTTACTGAATTCTTGTATGAGTTCTAGCAGTTTTGGGGTGGAGTCTTTAGGGTTTTCCACATAAAGTATCATATCATCTGCACAGAGTGAGAGTTTGACTTCTTCTTTGGCGATTCGAATGCCTTTCATTTCTTTTTGTTGTCTGATTGCTGTGGCTAGGACTTGTAATACTATGTTCAATAGCAGTGGTGATAGTGGACATCCCTGCCATGTCCCTGACCTTAGGTGAAAAGCTGTTTTTCCCCGTTGAGAATGATATTTGCTGTGGGTTTACCATAGATGGCTTCTATGATATTGAGGTATGTAGTCTCTATCCCCATACTCTGAAGAGTTTAATCAAGGAAGGATGCTGTACTTTGTGAAATTCTTTTTTTTAACTATTGCGAGGATCATACGGTTTTGTTCTTTCTTTTACTAATGTACTGTAACACATTGATTGATTTCTGATGTTGAACCAACCTTGCAGACCAGGAATAAATCCCACTTGTTTGTGGTGAATAATCCTTTTAATGTACTGTTGGATCCTACTGGCTAGTATTTTGGTGAGAATTTTTGCATCCACGTTCATCGGGTATATTGGTTTGTAATTCCCTTTGTTCATGGGGTCTTTCTCTGGTTTGGGGATCAAGGTGATGCTGGCCTCATAAAATGAGTTTGGAAGTTTTCCTTCCATTGCTCTTTTTGGAACAGTTTCAGAAGAGTAGGTATTAATTCTTTAAATGCTCGGTAGAATTCCCCTGGGAAGCCATCTGGCTCTGGGCTCTTGTTTGTTGGGAGATTTTTGATGACTGCTTCGATTTCCTTACCGGTTATGGGTCTGTTCAGGTTTTCTATTTCTTCCTGGTTCAGTTTTGGTAGTTTATACTTCTCTAGGAATATATCCATTTCTTCCAGATTATCTAATTTGCTGGCATATAATTGCTCATAATAAGTTCTTATAATTGTTTGTGATCTCCTCTCATTCATGATTTTATTTATTTAGGTCCTTTCTATTTTCTTTGTGTTAAGTCTGGCCAGGGGTTTATCAATCTTACTAATTCTTTCAAAGAGCAAGTACCTAGTTTTGTTGATCTGTTCTAGTGTTCTTTTGGTTTCTCTTTCCTTGATTTCTGCTCTGATCTTTATTATTTCTCTTCTCCTGTTGGGTTTAAGCTTCATTTGCTCTTCTTTCTCCAGCTCCTTTAGGGGTAGGGTTAGGTTGTGTATTTGAGACCTCTCTTGTTTCTTGAGAAAGGCTTGTATTGCTACATACTTTCGTCTTAGGACTGCCTTTGATGCATCCCAAAGATTTTGAACAGTTGTGTTTTCATTTTCATTTCTTTCCATGATTTTTTTTAATTCTTTAATTTCCTGGTGGACCCATTCATTCTTTAGTACGATGCTCTTTAGCCTCCATGTATTTGAATTCTTTCCGACTTTCCTCTTGTAATTGAGTTCTAGTTTCAAAGCACTGTGGTCTGAAAATATGCAGGGAATGATCCCAATCTTTTGGTACTGGGTGAGACCTGATTTGTGAGCTAGGATGTGATCTATTCTGGAGAATGTTCCATAGGCACTAGAGAAGAATATGTATTCTGTTGCTTTCGGATGGAAAGTTCTGAATATACCCGTGAAGTCCATTTGGTCCAGGGTGTCATTTAAAGCCTTTATTTCCTTGTTGATCTTTTGCTTAGATGATCTGTCCATTTCAGTGAGGGGTGTGTTAAAGTCCCCTACTATTACTGTATTGCTGTCAATGTGTTTCTGTGATTTTGTTATTAATTGGCTTATATAATTGGCTACTCTCATGTTAGGAGCATAGATATTTACAATTGTTAGATCTTCTTTTTGGACAGACCCTTTAAGCAGGATATAGTGTCCTCCCTTATCTATTATACTCTTTGTTTTAAAATCTAATTTGTCTGATATAAGGATTGCCACCCTAGCTTTCTTTTGATATCCCTTAGCATGGTAAATGGTTTTCCACCCCCTCACTTTAAATCTGGAGGTGTCTTTGGGTCTAAAATGAGTCTCTTGCAGGCAGCATATCAATGGTTCTTGTTTTTTTATCCAATCTGATACCCTGTGTCTTTTGATTGGGGCATTTGGCCCATTTACACTCAGGGTAACTGTTGAAAGATATGAATTTGGTGCCACTGTATTGACTGTAAGGTGACTGTTACTGTATATTGTCTCTATTCGTTTCTGGTCGAAGTTACTTTTAGGCTCTTTGCTTAGAGGATCCTTTTAATATTTCTTGTAGAGCTGATTTTGTGTTTGCAAATTCGTTTAGTTTTTGTTTGTCCTGGAAGCTTTTTATCTCTCCTTCTATTTTCAGTGACAGCCTAGCTGGCTATAGTATTCTTGGCTGCATATTTTTCTCATTTAGTGCTCTGAAGATATCATGCCAGTCCTTTCTGGCCTGCCAGGTCTCTGTGGATAGGTTTACTGCCAATCTAAGGTCTCTACTGTATTATGTTACAGATCTCTTGTCCCAAGCTGCTTTCAGGATTTTCTCTGTGTCTCTGAGACTTTTAAGTTTTACTATTAGATGTCAGGGTGTTGACCTATTTTTATTGATTTTGAGTGGGGTTCTCTGTGCCTCCTGGATTTTGATGCATATCTCCTTCCCTAAAATAGGCAAGTTCTCTACTATTATTTGCTCCAATATACCTTCTGCCCCCGCCTTCTTCTTATTCTGGCATCCCACTTATTCCAATACTATTTCGTCTTATGGTATCACTTATCTCTCAAATTCTTCCCTCATGATCCAGTAGTTGCTTATCTTTTTCTCTGCTTCTTTATCGTCCATTATTTGGTCTTTTATATCACTAATTCTCTCTTCTGCCTCATTTATCCTAGCAGTTAGAGCCTCCATTTTTGATTGCACCTCATTAATAGCCTTTTTGATTTCAACTTGGTTAGCTTTTAGTTCTTTTGTTTCTCTAGAAAGGGATTCTCTAGTATCTTCCATTCTTTTTTCAAACCCAGCTAGTATCTTTATAATCGTCATTCTGAACTCTAGTTCTGATATCTTACTAATATCCATATTGATTAGGTCCTTGGCAGTCGGTGCTGCTACTTGTTCGCTTTTTTGAGGTGAGTTTTTCTGTCTTGTCATTTTGTCCAGAGGACAACAGATGAATGAGAGAACAAAATGTTAACAGGGTAACAATGACCCCAGAAAAATATACACTAAACAAATCAGAAGAGACCCAAAACCGGGGGAAAAGAAAGGATAAGAAAACAAACAAACAAAAGAATATGATCAGATTGTGAATAGATCAGAGCCACACACTAGATTTTGGGCTTATTTTGGTTAGAGGAAACTGCCTCCCAAAATTTTTAAGAAAGGAAAACTTATATATATACAAAAATAAGGGTAAATACGATGAAGGGATGGAATATGACTGTAAAGATGAAAATTATAAAAGATTTTCTAAAAGGAATTGATAAGTTGGTTGAAAAAAAGAAAATAAAAATTAAAGAAAAAAACAAAAAAAAAAGGAGAGAATGTGATCAGGCAGGAGACTAGAACAAGCAATACACTAGAGATTTAGGGTATATTTTGGTCTGTTAGAAGAAACTGTATCCCAAAATTTTAAAGAGAGAAAAACTTATATATATACAAAAAATGTTAACTACCTTGAAAGGATAGAATATGACTCTAAAATGAAAATTAAAAAAGATTTTAAAAGAGGATAATAATAAGATGTCTGAAAAAGGGAAAAAAATTCAAAAAAATAGAAAAAGAAAAAATTAAAGAAAAGTAAAAAAATGAACTTTGAAAGACTAAAGAATCATGGGGAAAAAAGCCATGAATTCTATGTGCTGTATTCCGCTAGTGCTAGAGTTCTGCAGTTCTCATTGATCGGTAAACTTGGTCTTGGCTGGCTGTTCTTGCTGATCTTCTGGGGGAGGGGCCTGTTGGAGTGATTCTCAAATGTCTTTGCCCAAGGCGGAATTGCACCACCTTTGTCAAGGGCCAGGCTAGGTATTCTGCTTGGGTTTGTTCTCTGTAGCTTTTGTTACCTGCAAGCTTTCTGTACAGCTTTGGGGGACGAGAATGAAAATGGCGGCCTCCCAATCTCCACAAGGAGGAGCCAAGAACTCGGGGCCCCACTCCTCAGTGAGCCCCCAGAAAAAAGCAGTCAAACAGTCCTGTCTCCCCAGTCTCCAGACGCACTCCATGCTCACCCGGCCTGTGACCGAGTATTTCTATCTCTGGAACACGACCCCATTTGGAGTCTCCAAACCCAGCAGATTCCTGTGTTGCATTTCCATGCCACTCCTCCCAAGGGAGGAAGGGGAGTCTCCTCGGATCTGTTGCTTGTTGGGTCCCTGCTCGAAGAGTAGTGGCCTGACTGTGCTGTGAATCATGGTTTATGGCAACCCTGAGCTGAGAGCCCACTCTTCAGCTCCATCTTTGCAGCCGGCTTCCCTGCTCCAATACCTGGGAGCTCTGCTGCACTCAGACACCCCCGGTCTTTTGTGACCCCAAGAGTCCTGAGACCACACTGTCCCAGCAAGGGTTCCACCCCCCGCTTAGCCACTGGAGCGACGTCCCTCAGCGGAGCAGACTTCTAAAAGTTCTGATTTTGTGCTCCACTTCTCTATCACTTGCTGTCAGCCCACTGAGGGAGACTCCCTCCCCCCGCGGTCTATCTTTCCAAATATCACCTCAGATTCACTTCTCCACATATCCTACCTTCCATAAAGTGGTCACTTTTCTGTTCATAGAGTTGCTGCTATTCTTTTCTTTGATCTTCTGTTGAGTTTGTAGGTGTTCAGAATAGTTTGAGACCTATCTAGCTGAATTCCTGGGACCGGATGAAATTTAGGTTTCCTACTCCTCTGCCATCTTGCTCCTTCCCCTCAACAAAGTAGGTTTACAGAAAACATACCTCAACATAATAAAGGCCATATCATCCTTAATGTGGAAAAACAGAGCTTTCCCGTGAAGTCAGGAATAAGACAAGGATGTCCACTCACACTTTTATTCAAGATAGCACTGGAAGTCCTAGCCACAGCAATCAGACAGCAAAAAGAAAAAAAAAAGGCATCCATATTGGTAAAGACGACGTAAAACATTGATGATTGGCAGAGGACAGGATACTATATACAGATAACCCAAGAGACTGCACCAAAAAACTGCTAGAACTGATAAATTCATTAAAGTCACAGGATTCAAAATCAGTGTAGAGAAATCTCTTCCACATCTATATACCAATAATGAAGCAGCAAAAAGAGAAATTATAAAAGCCCCACGTGGGCATTTACAATTGCAACAAAAATATGAAGAGGGCACCAGGGCGGCTCAGATGGTTAAGCGTCTACCTTCAGCTCAGGTCATGATCCCAGGGACCTGGGATTGAGCCCTACATTGGGCTCCTGGCTCAGCGGGGAGCCTGATTCTCCCTCTCCCTCTGCCTCTCTCCCTGCTCATGCTCTCTTTCTCTATCTCTGTGTCTCAAATGAATAAATAAAATCTTAAAAGAAAATTAAAAAAATATGAAGATACCTAGAAATAAACCTACCAAAGAGGTGAAAGACCTGTACCATGAAAACAATGAAACACTGATAAAAGAAATTGAAGAGGACACAAAGAAATGGAAAAACACTGCATGCTCACAGATTGGAAAAGCAAATATTGTTAAAATGTCCATACTACCCAAAGCAATCTACACATTTAATGAAATCCCTATCAACATACCAATAGAATTTTTCATGGAACTAGAAGAAACAATTTTAATATTTGCATGGAACCATGAAAGACCCTGAGTAGACAAAGTAATCTTGAAAAAGAAAAGCAATGCTGAAGGCATCACAATTCTGGACTTCAAGTTACACTATAACGCTATAGTGATCAAAATAGTATGGTAATGGCACAAAAACAGACACAAAGAGCAACAGAACAGAATAGAAAATCCAGGAATAAATCCACAATTATATGGTCAATTAATCTTTGACAAAGGAGGAAAAAACATATAATGGGAAAAAGACAGTCTCTTCAACAAATGGTGTTGGGAAAACTGGACAGCAACATGCAGAAGAATGAAACTGAACCACTTTTGTACACCATACACAAAATGATGAAAGACCTAAATGTGAGACCTGTAACCATAAAAATTATAGAAGAGAACACAAGCAGTAACTTCCTTGACATCGGTCACACAATCCTGTTGCTAGATATGTCTCCTGAAGCAAGGGAAACAAAAGCAAAAATAAACTACTGGGACTACATAAAAATTAAAAGCTTCTGCACAGCAAAGGAAACAATCAACAAAACTAAAAGGCAACCTATGGAATGGGAGAAGATATTCACAAATGACATAATCTGATAAAGGATTAATAGCCCCAAAATATAAAGACTTATATAACTCAACACCACAAAAATGAATAATCCAGTTAAAAAATGGGCAGACGACATGAACAAACATTTCTCCAAAGACATACAGATGGGTAACAGACACATGAAAAGATGCTCAACATCATTCATCATCAGTAAAATACAAATCAAAACTACAATGAGATATCACCTCACACCTGTTAGAATGCCTAAAATGAACAACACAAGAAACAACAGGTGTTGGTGAGGATGTGGAGAAAAAGAACTTTCCTGCACTGTTGGTGGGAATGCAAACTGGTGCAACCACTCTGGAAAACAGTATTGAGGTTCCTCAAAAAGTTAAAAATAGAACTACCTTATGATCCAGGAATCGCACTACTGGGTATTTATCCAAATAATACAAGAACACACCCACCCCTAAATTTATAGCAGCATTATTTACAATAGCTAAGATACAGAAGCAGCCCAAGTGTTCATTAACCGATGAATGGATAATAAGATGTCACACACACACACGGAATATTACTCAGCCAGAAAAAAGAATGAAATCTTGCCATTTGTAATGGATAGAGTTGGAGAGTACTATACTGAGCAAAATAAGTCAATCAGAGAAAGACAAATACCATATGATTTTACTCATATGTGGAATTTAAGAAACAAAACACACAAGCAAAGGGAAAAAATAAGAGTGACAAATCAAGAAACATACTTTTAATTATAGAGAACAAATTGATGGTTACTAGAGGGCAGATGGGTGGGGGGATGGATTCAACAGATGATGGCAATTAAGGAGTGCAGTTGTGGTGATGAGCACAGTGTGATGTATGGAACTGTTGAATCACTATATTGTATACCTGAAACTAATATAACATGTATGTTAACTGGAATTAAACATTTAAAAAATTATAAATAAAATAAGCACAAAAAACAACAAAAATCTTAACTAAAGGATTCCCACCTCTGAGGATTTACTATTTATAAATGAACTTATTCATAATGGACACCCATATTAGCTAAAAATATTTCCCCTAATACTTTCAGATTTTAATAAAACCATGTATTTCCTACAAGCTGAATATTCAGATATAAAGTTTCTAGTAGGAAGCAAAAGTGAGTTGCTCACCAGAAGAAAATTCACAGGACAATTTACTGAAACCATGTGAAACTTTCAAAAAGTAATTCCTAGACCAATGGTGGAACAGGTTCCCCTTGCTTGACTTCAACCCCCTCAGTGAAAATGGTCCATCACAACTAATCTTGGTCTTCAAGAGAAACCAGAGCCACCTGTTACTGTTAGTGAGGAATAGGGAGCTTATATTAGGTTAACCTCTATGATCATCTGTGGTGGATAAGGCAGGATAATACGGCTGAAAGAAGGATTCTGCCATGTCGTGTACACCAAGATGATCAGAATAGCTCACTTGTTCGTTGCTTTTTACATTATCAGCAAAAGAAGACACAGGATAGTATAATTGTAAGGAAGTGACCCCTCCAGTGGGCTGAGGCAGAAAGA
Source organism: Halichoerus grypus (assembly GCF_964656455.1). Classification (NCBI taxonomy): domain Eukaryota; kingdom Metazoa; phylum Chordata; class Mammalia; order Carnivora; family Phocidae; genus Halichoerus; species Halichoerus grypus. Next base: position 84,600,130 of record NC_135727.1, read on the forward strand.
CACTTTAGTTAGGACTCCTTGCCACAGCTGTACCACTTAGAAGGAAGTCGACTCACAAACATGGCTACAGTTACAAATGTTTCCACAAAGGAAGGAGCAAAAATAACAGTCTGCATTCTCTGCCCTCTGTTTTAACAGCAGAAGGAACCAACATTCAATAGTTTGCCAACTATATGTTAAGCTTTGCATTAGGGCTTAACATTAGATTGTCTCATTTTAACCCACACAATAAACTTATGATATAGATATATTATCTCCATTTTATAGAAGGGGAACCAAGCTCAGAGAGATTTAGAAATGTGTTTTAAAATCATGAGGCAATCAATCAATCAATCAAATCACCAGGCATTGGTAAAGCTCAGAAATAAATTATTTACTGTGAGTTGCTCTTAGAGTTATATTTATTAAACTGATCAGCAATTACTTATGCAGTGCTTTGTGACATCTCAAATTAGTTTGTTATTGTTCTTTAAAATTTTACTTATAAATATATTATTGCATCCTCCTCAGGGCCATATACACAGTAGGCTCTATAGTTAAGCTGAATTTATGTAAGAAAAATAAAAATACCAAGGTGCCTCTTTCCCCTTCCACCTCTCTGTCTGAATTCTTAGTTATGTCACTGAGATGACCATTATAAGTCTCCCATGTTAAAAGTCTTCAAATCAGTCTTTTGGAGAAAGGAGTGGGATGAGAATTTTCTCAAAGGAAAATACCCCTCATTTCACAATAAAAATCAATAGGAAATTAGGAATCCTTTAACACAAATGAATTATTAGCAGAAATAATCTAAACTCTATAAGGCATACTTGTAAAAATATGTTTTACTAACTACTAAAGAGTTACACACCAAAGAACTTCTTTCATGTCACTTGCTAACACTACTACTTTGTAAATAAGGTTATACATGCTGATGTAATGACAAGAGGGAAAAAGGTTCTTCCTGAAAGTAGCAACATGTTCTCTGTTGCTGGACAGAAGAAGGTTAAGTATAAAGTACATCTGCAGAGCAGAAATTTCTCACCAGAAAAGTAGCTCTTTCAAACAAAAGCACTTCATCAGCCTCGATAATTTCAGCAAAATTCCTTAGGTTCATTTCCAGCTGCTGAACATTGGGAATCAACTGATAAACAATGCTGGACCAAGCCTAACAGAACAGAAGTACAGTGTAATATTACTAACAGGTAGCCAGTCCCAGACCTTTGCAAATGAGTAAGTACACTACAACATATCGACAGCAAAATATGGTAATAGTTGAGTCCCAAACAAATACTGGTAACAAATATGATATAACACAAATAAAATGAGAAAATGAAGCTAATATTTGATTTTTATCTTCCAGTTGGAATTTTTTTAAGTTTCAAACACTTATAAAATGCTGGAGAAACTTCTTTCCATTGATAATTAAAAAAATAATAATAATTTAATTCCACATCTGCCTTAGGAATAATTGAAAACTCTAATTTACTGGGCCAAATAAAAAGTTTCTAATCCAGCCATTCAACAAATATTTAAGTCCAATAATGCAGACTGCTCTAAAGATCAGAACTTAATAATGCTATATTTAACATAAATCTAAGAATCAATTTTGTAAAAATATTAGAGTCACATGGAAAAATGGCCCCTCCCCTCAACGGGATAACATACAAAAGAAATTACAAGAGAAATTAGTGGCATTATCATTCCAAAAGGCTTATTGTCAGCTATATTATTATTGATCCAATTGAATTAAAAATGGTCCATTGGTGTGTTTCCCTACATAGACTTCATCCAGAGAAGTATGACTTATGTAAGGAGTTGGAATTAACCATACCCTCCCTCTAGTCTCTTAAGGCTCTTTTATTTGCATTTCCATTGTAATAATTTCTTCCAATTTGTCTAGTAAGCTGTACAATGTTCTTCTCTCCCCTACTAGAGGGCAGGAACCTGGTCTTAGTCATTTGTGTGTCCAAAAACATCAAGCAGATATGCAATGAGTGCTTGTAGAATAAAACAATATAAAAATTTAAGTCAGCTAAATGCAACATTGATGTAAGAGATAGTAGTGCTATGTCTCTGTTCCAATTAGTTTTATTACTTAAGCATGGGGGTTCAGGTTCCAAGTTCCCAGGTCGGTGTTAATGTCACTGCTGAATTTACCTTGGAGAAGGCACCAAAGCTAACCACAGCAGAGACATTGTCACTCACAGCAGTGTTGTGATTAGCCAATTGTCTTTGGTCGTGTTATGTATTGCCATCCTTCACACCGCAGTTGGTTCTTATCAGTGCGTCATGTCCATCCTTATTCACGGTTACCTGTTCTATGGGAATAAGGCTTTGAGAGAAATTCGGCCCAAATTAATCTAGAGCAGTATTTCCTAGACAGGTATCTCAAAATGATCTGTTATTAGAGTGAGGCTGGGTCAACATAATATTGGGAAAAAATGAATTAGTTTAAAAAATAAATCAATGGCTATTTTTAATGTCCATTGGTTTTTCTCCTTGGCAAATCAGGTTTCTGTGCTTCTCTGGTTGTAGATAGTTGTCAGATGCAGTTGATACTGAGGCTGTTGCTACCAATGACAGAGAAGGATGCTTTCCCACCCAGAGTCAGACTTGTCAATGTATACTAGCAGCAGTCTGAAGGAAAGGTCTGACCATGAAAGGACCCCAAAGAAGCCAGTCTTTCAAATCACTAGATCTCGTAGGAGAAAGAGAGGAAGCAGGATAAGGAGCCTATGTGCTAATAAGGTAATTTCAGCTTAGTTCATAACACAGCTACTGTTGTAACCTCTACAACTACTGCAAGCAGTATGGTATTCATTCCAGCAATGGAAACAGTCCTGGTTGAAAGAATGCTAGTCCCCAATTTGGCATGAAAGTTGAAGCTACCATATTCTAGGCATAAAGTATCTCATTATAAGACTCCCTTCTCCAATCTCTTCCCTAAATGTTGTTATTCTAATGTCATCCAAACCGGGGCAGACTAGTTTATATCCTGAAGAGGTACCTGAATATTAGATACAGCTCCAATCAGCATTGAGACCACAACAGGTCACAATGGATGATGGTCAGTGAAACCTCTGCTGTCACAAACATCAGTATCAAATTAATCATCATAAAACTGGCTAATTCAGTGTGACCTGGTAGGTATCTCAACACAATTTAAGATCAAAACCAAAATCTCTTAAGGTTAAGTTTGATATTTTTCAAACAATTTATTGTAGATTATTTCTTTTTTTAATTCAACACATCTAAATGGGTATGACAGTTTAAAATCTTTTGACAATACCCTTTTAGCTTTTTCTCATGTTCTTAAAATAAGGGAGCTCAGGGAAACATACACACCTTATAAAGAGTTTCATCCCAGATAGATGTTCGGAAACAAGAACATTCCAATGGGCGAGACAAACGCCTCAGATCTTCTTCTCGCTCTTTAAAAATCTAAATTAAAAAGTCCACATATAGATCAGCATATAAGTCTTCTCTTTCATTGCAAAATCTGAGATGTAATTATTTCAGTGTATTTTAAACAGGAGAATTTCCTCTTTCCTCAGAGGAATTTTTCAGTGTGTGTATTACTTCATGAACTAGGATGGCAGAAATTATTTCAGGTCAGGTCTAAAAGTAAAACAGCTACTAGAATTCTTCGGGCCTCTGCTGCTTGTGCCGAGTACTCACTGAGAGCACTGTGTTGGGGAAAAAAAATTACCATATAGAGGAATGTTAATAAAATATATCTAACATTCCAAATCACCTAATCTGTGTCATTTTTAGATAGTGATATTGTAAATTAAAATACTTTAACGTTTGTAGATACCTTTTGCACAAATATATGCACACACTCATATATATTATTTCTGAATGGACTGTATTTATTTGGCTATATAGATATAACCCCCCCCACACACACACACAAACACAAATATCTATCTTGTACATATCTATGTACATATACCCACATACACATTAAAGAATATCTACCTAATATATACAAATATATATCTACAGATATTTTCCATGACTAGGTGGATTTGTAGTGAGCCTGTGTACACACTGTGATAGTTAACTGTATGTACCAACATGACAGTACCCAGACACCAGTTTAGATCTTACTGTGAAGTGTTTTTAAATGAGATTAATATTTATGTCAGCAGACTAAAGCACATTCCCCTCCATAATGTGGGTTGGCTTTATGCAATTAGTTGAAGGCCTTAAGAGAAAAAGTCTGCTATCCCACAGGAAGGGGGAATTCTGCCTCCAGCCTGACTTCTAACTTGTGATACAACAATTACTCTTTCCTGGGTCTCCAGCCTACCAGCCTGCCCTGCAGATTTGGACTTGCCAGTCTCAATAACTGTATAAGTCAACTCTTTAAAAATCGATCAATCAACCAGTCAATCCCTCTCTTTCCACCCCCCCACACACTTATTGGTTCTGTTTATCTGGAGAACCCACACATACAGAGGGAAATATCTATCTTGAAATTGATATTTAGGGAAGCACTTTGCACTTTGACTTCAAGACTTGAAAGTTTTAATCTTTAATGAAATGGAGTATACTTTTATTAATTAAGCTTAGAATCCCCACAAAGAACATTAATATATTTTGAGGATATATAATATATATAATTATATAATATATATATTATATAAGCATGTAAGAAACAATAAGTTGATTAACAAATAATGAAAAGTAATTTAAAAAATCCATAAGGACCTCGTTTGTTGGAATGCTGTTTTTTTATTGCAAATTGGGCCAGGGAATGAAATGATTTTTAAAGGAAACAGAACAGAAAAAAAACAACAGCAAGAATAACAATAACACAGCCCTCACAATCTCAAGACTCAACCTACATACAGGGTTTTCTGCTGAATTAAATGGAATAAATACTTAGTGAGAAAAAGAGAGGGAGAAGGAAAAAAGACTAGATACTCAAAAGTAGTTTTCAGAGTCAAATACAGAATCCTGTCAAGTCATTTGTGAAAGCCTGTAAGCTTACTTAGAAACACCAAAACATGCCCAAACACTGAAAACACTGGAGGCAATCTTGTAACTAGTTATAGAAAAAAAAGTATTTCTGACCACAGTTGTTACCAAAAAAATCCTTTAAATAAAGGGTATCCTTAGACTCCTAGGCTCCAACCCAAAAAGGAACTGAATTCTTCTACATCACCAAAATATTCTAAAACTGCTTTTCTTACCATTATCCTTAGAGGATCGCTTTCAGCTTAGACTTTAAAATCAAATCCTCTTATTTTATACGGTATAAACTAAAGCTGGACTTACTTGTTACTTGCCAGTCTTGGGGTCTCATAGCTAGCTAGGAGTCTGCTCTTTCTACTGTGTCTTCTTTGGTTTAAATTTATGTGTACTAATCCCCATGCTAGAAAAGAAGGCAAAGATACCATACATTGCAATTAAAAGGGACTTGGCATTGAGCTTAACACAGTGTGATTGCACTTCCACTGGAGCATACATGTTTCCTAAATCAACCCAGTGATAGCTATAATCTTTCTTCATCTCACCCCTGGTGGGTCTTCTAGCCTGGACAATAACTACTTATTCTGAAGGACAATAAAACAGGGGCAGGAAACATAAAGATATATAAAGGAGAATGTAAATGGGGAAGATGGTGGAGTAGGAGGATACTAAGCTCATCTTGTCCCACAGACATGCATATATAACAGCCACATCAGTGCTACCAACCCAGAAAATGACCCAAAGACTGGCAAAACAGACTTTCCACAGCTAATCACAGAAAGGAGAATACACTGAAAAGGGTAGGAGGGGCAGAGATGTGGAGAACCAAACTCTCAGCCAGACTAACCACAAATGGGAAGGATACTACAAGAATTAAGAAGGAAGAGGAGCAGACCCCACACTAGGCACCCCAGACCTGGGTGCACTAGATGCACTAGGAAGATGAGTCCCCATATAACATTTGGCTTTGAAAACAAGCAGGGCTTAACTTTTTGAGCTTTTATAATCAGGGAGCTTAACTTCATGTACTTGAAAATCAGCTGGCTCAGCTCTGGGAGAGCTAGAAGGCAATAGGGAACTAAGTCTTCATCCTCAAAGAACCAGCATACCAAACATCTCCACTGAGATACAGCATAGAAGCAGCAGTGTGAAAAGTGCCTAGGTACACATGAAAGAGATTTATTTACTAATCTCAGAACACATGAAAGAGGGCAAGGGATCTTTAGGAGACTTCTTCAAGAACAAAAGAACTGGTGGGAACCATTTCTCTCTGCACCCCCAGCCGAGATAGCTGGACACTTGCAGAAAACACCACAAACACTCTCCACTTTCCTTGCTAACACTATGTACCTCACTACCACAATCTCCTGCAGATCCATCCTATCGAACCTGCTCCACACAGCAGGAGTCCCTCGAAAGCAGGTCCTGCATGTCTCATCCTGCAAGGAGCCCTGGCAGGGGCCAGCACCCTTCAACGTTACTCCTGTCTCGGGGAGAAGGGAAGATAACAACAAACACAGCCCCAGCAGCCAAACCTTATAACTGGTAGTGCAAAGAGAGTGCCCTGTCAAACAGTACATCTGCAGCCCCTGCAGGAATCTGGCCTGACTCCTGGCTCTACACACCAACAAAAACCTCTCAGGGAACAAGGCAGGGAGAGCACCCTGCAGTTTGGCACTACTGTAGCTCCTGCAAATGTGCTGAGGGCAGGCATCTGGTCTGACTGTTGAAACCATCCAATGATAAGTCTACAGCAGCCTCAGACTGACCCCCAACAGGACAGGGACCAAATCCTACCCAGTGTGTGCACAACAGGCAAAGCGGGCCATTGTAGCATACTGATCTGAAGGCAAACACAGCTCAAACAGAAGAGTAGGGTGCACACAATCCACAGGTTCTGTTAAACAGGTGACATTGTGCTACAAGCCACAACAGGACCTTTTCTTCATTAGGCCATTACTTTCAATATCAGGAGACGTAACCAATGTTCCTAATACATAGAAACAAACACAGAAAATTAGATAAAATGAGGAGACAGGAATATGTCCCAAATGAAAAAAAAAAACAAAAACAAAAAAAAACAGGACAAAACAACAGCAAAACAGCTAAATGAAATGATGATAAGCAACATGTGCAATAAAGAACTCAAAGTAATGGTCATAAAGATACTCCCTGGATTTCAGAAAAGAGTGGAGGATCTCAGTGAGACCCTTAACAAAGAGAAAGAAAAGCAAATAAGAAATGAAGAACTCAATAATTGAAATTAAAAATACACAAGAGGGAATCAATAGATTAGAGGAGGCAGAAGAATGGATCAGATAGCTGGAAGACAGAGTAGTTAATAGAAAGCAACCAAACTAAACAGCAAACAAACAAAAAAAAGAAGAATAAAAAAATAAGAATAGGTTGAGGAAACTCAGTAACATAATCAAGTGTAATAACACTTATATTATAGGGATTCCAGAAGAGAGGAGGAGGCAGAAAATTTATTTGTAGAAATAACAGCTGAAAAATTCCCTAATCTGGAGAAAGAAACAGATACCCAGATCCAGGAGGCACAGAGAGCACCCAAAAAAAATCAACCTGAGGAAGTCCACACCAAGACACATAAAAATTAAAATGGCAAAAAGTAGTGATAGAGAGAATTTTAAAAGCAGCATGAGAAAGTTAGACACAAAGGAAATCCCATAAGGATATCCACTGCTTTTTCAGCAGAAACTTGGCAGACCAGAAGACAGTGGCAGGACATATTCAAAGTACTAAAAGGAAAAAAATCTACAACCAAGAATACTTTATCCAGCAAGGCTATCATTTAGAATAGAAGAAGAGAGAGAGTTTCCTAGACAAACAAAAGTTAAAGTAGTTCACCACCACTAAACCAGCCTTACAATAAAAGTTAAAGAGAATTCTTTGAGGGGAAAGAAAAGGCCATAATCAGGAGAAAGAAAATTATGAAAGGAAAACATTTCATAGGTAAATAAAAACATAATGAAAGTAGTAGACTAATCACTTACAAAACCAGTATGGAGGTTAAACACAAAAGGAATAAAATCAATTATATCTATAAAAATCAGTCTATGGATTCACAAAATAAAAAGATACAAATTATGACATCATATATATAAAACGTTGGAGAGGAGTAAAAATTTAGTACTTTTAGAATGGGTTCAAATAATATAGACTGCTATATGCATCAGATGTTATATATGAGCTTAATAGTAACCACAAATCAAAAACCTGTAATAGATAACCAAGAAAAAAAGGAGAAAGGAATCTAATCATATCATTACAGAAAGCCATCAAACCATAAAGGAAGAGAGCAAGAGAAGAAAAAAAAAAAACACAGGAAAAGTAGAAAAACTGTAAAACAAATAACGAAATGACATTAAGTACGTATCTATCAATAATTACATTGAATTTAAATGGACTAAATGCTCCAATCAAAAGACACAGGGTGATTGAATGTATAAAAAGCAAGACCCATCCATATGCTGCCTACAAGAGACTCACTTCACACCTCAAGACACATGCAGGTTGAACATGAAGGGATGGAAAAACATTTACCATGCAAATGGAAGTGAAAACAAAGATGGAACAGCAATGCTTATATAAGACAAAACAGACTTTAAAACAAACACTGTAACAAGAGACAAAGAAGCACACTACATGATGATAAAGGGAACAATCCAACAAGAGGATAGAACAATTATAAATATGCACTCAAGATGGGAGTACCTAAATACACAGAGAAACATAAACACAGGGGTGCCTGGGTAGCTCAGTGGGGTGAGTGTCCAACTCTTGGTTTCAGCTCAGGTCATGATCTCAGGGTTGTGAGATCAAGCCCTGTGCTCAGGCTCCACATAGAGTCTGCTTGGGATTCTCTCTCTCCCTCTGCACCCCCCCAACCCACTCACGCTCTTGCTCTCTCTTTAAAAAAAAAAAGAAACAAAAGAAATATAAACACATAAACATAAAGACAAGCATTGAGAGTAATAAAATAATAGTAGGGGACTTTAACATCCCCACTTACATCAATGGATAGATAATCCAGACGTAAAATCACCAAAAAACAGTGGACACTGGACCAGATATAACTAAGATATATTCAGAACATTCCATCCCCAAACAGCAGAATACACTCTTTTAAAGTGCACATGGAACATTTTCCAGAATAGATGATATGCCACAAAACAAGTCTCAATAAATTAAAAAAGAGTGAAAGCATACCATGCATGTTTTCTGACCACAACGGTACAAAACTAGAAATCAATCACAAGAAAAAATCTGGAAAGAACCCAAATACATGGAGACTAAATGACATGGTACCTAACAATGAATGGGTCAACCAAGAAATAAAAGAGGAAATCAAAAAAAACTACATGGAGATAAATGAAAACACAATGATCCAAAATATTTGGAATGCAGGAAAAGCTGTTATAAGAGGGAAGATAAAAGCAACAAAGGCCTATCTCAAGAAGCAGGAAAAAGCTCTGATACAACCAAACCTTACACCTACAGGAACTAGAGAGGTGCAGGGTGGCTCAGCTGGTTGAGCATCCAACTCTTGGTTTCAGCTCAGGTTGTGATCTCAGGGCTAAGGGATCGAGCCCCACGACAGACCCCACACTCAGCACAGAGTCTGCTTGAGATTCTTTCCCCTCTTCCCTCTCCCTCTTCTCCTCCCCCTGCTTGTACGCTCTCTAAAATAAATAAATAAAATCTAAAAAGATTGATAAAGGAACTAGAAAAAAAATGCTCAAAGGCAATTAAAAGGAAATAATAAAGATTAGAGCAGAAATAAATGAAATAGAGACAAAAAAGAAACAGTACAGGTCAATGAAACCAGGAGCGAGTTCTTTGAAAAGCTCAACAAAATTAATAAAATTTTAGCCAGACTTAACCAGAAAAAAAAAAGAGGACTCAAATAAAATCACCACTGAAAGAGGAGAAATAACAACCAGCACCACAGAAATACAAAGGATTATAAGACACTATTATGAGAATTTATATGCCAACAGACTGGACAACCTAGAAGAAATAGATAAATTCCAAGAAATATATAACCTCACAAAACTCAATCAGGAAGAAATAGAAAATATGAACAGACCAATTACTAGCAACGCAACTGAATCCATAATCAATTAAAATCCCAACCAAAAAAAAAAAGTGCAGGATGAGATGCTTCACAGGTGAATTCTACCAAACATTTAAAGATGTTTAAAACTATTCCAAAAAAATAGATGAGGAAGGAAAGCTTCCAAATTCATTCTACAAGGCCAGCATTACCCTGATATCAAAACCACATAAAAACACTACAGAAAAGAAAACTACAGGCAAAATCACTGACGAACACAGATGGAAAATTCCTCAACAAAATATTAACGAACTGAATCTAACATTACATTAAAAAAAACATTCACCGGGATGCCTGGGTGGCTCTCGGTTAAGCATCTGCCTTTGGCTCGAGTCATGATCCCAGGGTCCTGAGATAGAGTCCTGCACCAGGCTTCTTGCTCAGCGGGGAGCCTGCTTCTCCCTCTGCCTGCTCCCCCTACTTATGCTCTCTCTCTCTCCCTGACAAATAAAATCTTAAAAAAAATCATTCACCATGATCAAGCAGCATTTATTTCTGGGATGCAAGGGTGGTTTAATATTTGCAAATCAATCAACATGATACATCACATTAGCAAGAGAAAGGGTAAAAACCATATGATCATTTCAACAGATGCAGTGAGGGCATCTGACAAAATACAGTATCAATTCATGATAAAAACTCTCAACAAAGTAGATTTAGAGGGAACATACCTCAACATAATAAAGGCCATACATGAAATACCCACAGCTAACATCATTCTCAATGGTGCAAAACTGAGAGCTTTCCTCTATGATCAGGAACACGACAAGGATGTGCACTCTCACCACTTTTATTCAACATAGTATTGGAAGTCCTAGCCAGAGCAACCAAACAAGAAAAATAAATAAAAGGCATCCCTATTGGTAAAGAAGAAGTAAAACTTTCACTGCTGATGACATGATACTATATAGCGAAAACCCAAAAGAATCCACAAAAAAACTACTAGAATTGATAAGTGAATTCAGTGAAGTTGCAGGATACAAAATTAATATACAGAAATCTATTGCATTTCTATACACTAATAATGAAGTACAAGAAGGAGAAATTAAGAAAACAATCCCACTTATATTTGTACCAAAAAGAATAAAATACATAGGAATACCAAGGAGGTGAAAGACCTGTACTCTGAAAACTGAAGATGACACTAACAAACGGAAAAGATATCCCACGCTCATGGATTGGAAGAACAAATATTGTTGAAATGTCCATACTACCAAAGCAATCTACAGATTTAATGCAATCCTATCAAAATACCAACAGGATTTTTAACAAAACTAGAAAAAATAATCCTAAAATTTGCATGGAACCACAGAAAACCTCGAAAAGCCAAAGCAATCTTGAAAAAGAAGAACAAAACTGGAGGTATCAGAATCCCAGATTTCAAGATATACTACAAAGCTGTAGTAACCAAAACAGTATGGTACTAGCACAAAAAACAGACACACAGATCCATGGAACAGAATAGAGCACAAATACACCCATGCTTATATGATCAATTAATCTACCATAACAGAGGCAAGAATATACAATAGGAAAAAGTCTCTTCAACAAATGTTGTTGAGAAAACTGGGTAACAACATGCAAAAGAATGAAACTGGACCACTTTCTTACACAATACACAAAAATGAACTCAAAATGGGTTAAAGACCTAAATGTGAGACCTGAAACCATAAAATTCCAAGAAGAAAACATAGGCAGTGATTTCTTTGACATTGGCCATAGAAACATTTTTCTAGATATGTCTGTTCTGGCAAGAGAAACAAAAGCAAAATCAAACTATTGGGACTACACAAAATAAAAAGCTTTTGCATAGTACAGGAAACCATCAACAAAACAAAAAGGCAACCTACCAAATGGGAGAAAATATTTGCAAATGATATATCTAATAAGGGGTTAATATCCAAAATATATAAAGAACTTAAACAATTCAAGCCCTCCAAAAAAACAAATAATCCAATTTAAGGAATGGGTGGAGGATCTGAATAGACATTTTTCCAAAGAAGACATACAGATGGCCAACACACATGAAAAGATGTTCAACATCACCAATCATAAGGAAAGTGCAAATTAAAACCAGAACACAATATCACTTTACACCTCTCAGAATGGGTAAGCTAAAAAAACAAGACATAACAAGTGTTGATGAGGATGTGGAGAAAAAGGGACCCTCATGCACTGTTGGTAGAATGCAAATTGGTGCAGGCACTGTGGAAAACAGTATGGAAGTTCCTCATAAATTAAATATAGAATTACCATAGGATCCAGTAATTCCACTACTGGGTATTTACCCAAAGAAAAGGAAAATACGAAATCAAAATGATACATGGGTCCCTACGTTGCAGCATTATTTACAATGGCCAAGATATGGAAGCAACCCAAGTGTGCTTCCATTGATGAATAGATAAAATAGTTACGTATTATATACATACATTATATATATATACACACATATATTATATATATGTGTGTATATATATACACATACACACATGTATGTGTATATATGCAGTATTATACAGCCATAAAATGCAGTATTATACAGCCATAAAATGAATGAAATCTTGTCCATTTTCAAGAATATGGATCAACCTAGAGAGTATAATGCTAAGTGAAATAAGTTAGTCAGAGAAAGATATATACCATATGACTTAACTCATTTGTGGAATTGAAGAAACAAACAAAGCAACAAACAGAGAAAAAAAGAGAGACAAACAAGAAAACAGACTTAAATACAGATAATAAACTCCTGGTTGACAGGGGAAGGGTGGGGAAATAGATGAAATAGATAAAAGGGATTAAGAGAACACTTATCTTGATGAGCAGTGAGAAATGTATAGAATTGGTGAATCATTATATTGCACATCTGAAATATAACACTATATGTTAATTTTACTTGAATAAAAAAATACATAAAGGCTGCTTAATGATATCACATTGACAAGTTCCTTACCTAAATCTGAAAATTATTTGCCAAATGGACATTATAGTTCCCTTACCATGGAAAGTTTGTTTATGAATGTTTTTAAAAACCTGACAGAACTTTGAGCGCTTAAGCTGAAATTTATTCTTCCTGAAAACAATCATACTACTTATCTATTTCTCTATAAAAGAAGTTTAGAAAGCATGTCAACCATTTCATGCAGCATCCTTTGTGCTTCTTACCAGGTCCCGTTGATCCTCCTGTACCAGATCCATTTTGTGTACCAAGCAAAAGATTTTGGCATCTGGAGAATTCTGCAGAATGGCCTCTAGGCATGATTGGTAATAGTGCATGTCTTTTTCCAGTTCACGACTTTCCACATCAAACACATATATCAGAACCTCTACATTTCGGAAGATGTTATCTCGCTGGCTAGTGAAATAATTTTCCATGAAGGTATCCTGTCTAGTAGGAAAAACAACATCTAGGTAATAAGCAAGTCCTCAGTTTAGTCACTCCTACTTACAATTTATTTTTGTTGGTTTAATTAATGTGAAAGATAATCTTAAGGCTTCAAATTAATAGGCAAATAGTAAACTGGTAAGGCTTTACCTTCTTAGTTGAGCCACACCTTGCAGCATCCTTTGCCCCTCTCCTTGTGTTCCAAATACACTTTGACCTTCCCTCAGTTCCAATGGCCTTTACACATGCTATTTACTGTTTCACATGAAATTCCCCTATCTGTACATCTAATTAACTCCTACTTGTCCCTTTAGATTTTAGTCCAATCCATATTTCCTCACAGAAACCATTCCTGACCTCCCTGTCTTGAGCAAATCCATCACCATAGGCCCTAATACAATTACATTGTTTTTATTTTTAACACTTAACCACAAGTGTGATACTACATGTGTTTGTGTGTGTTTTTAATTAATGGAATTCACTTCCCTACAGTGTAAGTTCCATGAAGGCAAGGACCATGTCTGTTATTGTCTACCATTGTTTCCCAGCTTTAAGCAAAGAGCC